>NW_026915813.1:3257500-5657500 GCF_034315485.1 Pezoporus occidentalis
CTGGATGGCATTCCTTCCCTCCAGCGTATCAACTGAACCGCACAGCTTGGTGTCATCGGCAAACTTGCTGAGGGTGCACCCAATCCCACTGTCCAATTTAAGCATGACATAGAGCACACACTGAGCCCAGCCGGGGTCTTCCAACCCCTGTGTTGGGAGCAGGGACCATTCCAATGTTAGCCTGATCTCTACTTCAGCTTCAACAATACTGCTTAGTGCCTTTCATCTGTTCTTTTTTAATCCAAAAACTTCTTTTGAATCTGATGTATTGATACATTAAACACAGTCGTGCTTTATATGCAGCATCTCAGCTGGAAGAGGATGGGGAGAGCAGTACCATACATTGTAGGCATTAATGGCAGTTACCTAGCTCTTGGTATCGCTGGTGTTGGGAAGAATTAAAGATGTATTTTCCACGGGAAAGAACAGATTAAAACAAACAGCAATGACAGTAATTGCTCTGGTTTGGTTTATTTTTGTTGTCAGTGGTGGGGGTTTATATGCCATCACTTTCATCAGCTTTAATTGCTGGCACAGAGCCTCAGCTGCCAAATTATCTCTCATTGTGATGTGAAGGGCTGTTGCACTCCTGAAGAAGCTGTGGCCCTTACAGAGTTAAGGCTGTGTTATTTTTTGCTCAGTGCAGGTACTGAACTTCTCCATCTTGTGCTAAATATAAATAAAGGATCAGGTTGTCCTTAAGCCACTAAGCGTGCTGGTGAGAGAAACCTGCTGACGGGAGGGAGCCTGCCAGCCCTGGGGCTGGCGAGAAGAGATGCTGGAGTGGCACAGGAGAAGCAGGCAGGGCTGGTTGCAGCTATGCAAGCCACCAGCTGAACTGAAAAACAAGCAGGAAGGATCCACCTACAGGGACAGTGAGCAAGGGGAGGGGTGGGTGAAGCTGTCCTGGTTTCTTCAAATAGAAATCACGGTAGAGAAGAGGTCTAGGACAGGGTTCTGGCCATGGCTTGCTTCTGCAGTGGCTCACTGGGTCTCTCACCAAAAGCTCTGTGTGTATACTGCCTGAGATCTTACCCTCCATAAAGGGCTTTGTGCAGTTGTGTGCTGCTGCACCACTGCAGAAGGCTGAGACCAGGACTGGCAGCATGGGTAATGTAGGGAAGAGGTAGGACTGGCTGCATGGCCTCTTTTCATCTCATTTTAACAGGTTCAGATGTCTTTGAGTTTCATCTCCTTTCCGTCTGCTTCAAGTTTGTGACCCCCCAGTGTTGCAATTTACCCAGAGCTTGTGGACAGATAAATTGCTAGTAGGAATTTTATGCAAGTATATTTTCTCCCAGCCTGATTCAGACCAGGGACTTGAACTATCGAGTTTTTGATGAACACACTGATCACACACTGTTTACTCCTGAAATACAGTAATTCCTTAGTTATTCCTTTCTGACTGAATTGAGTTCACTTGATTTGTTGCCTCTGTGCAAGTTTTCAGTGCGGGGAAGAGGGGAGCTCCCCTCCACTCACCCAGCCTTAGGGTCTGGCCAGCATCTGATATCCCTGCCCTGGGTGCCCTCCTGTGGACATTGAGCCATAAAGGGGAGAGTTTGATAAATACCTTATCATCTCCAGGACATGAAATGATGGGTCAGGACATTACTAGAGTGCACACAGCTTCCATGTGGTCCTGGATCAATTCACATTCCATGTCTGTGGTTCTAGAGCAGGAAAGGCCAAGATCTAGCCCCTGGCTTCAGATCAAGCTTCTCATTTTCTACTTTCCCCTAAAAAGCTTTGTCCTGGTGTACTGAAGTTTCTAGCAACGCTGGGAGATACAAAACACAGGTGACCTAGAACATCATGTCTGGTCTGAGAAGGAGAAAAATAATAATAGGAACAATAATCTAACTGTTGCAATGTTTTAGCAAGAGCAGAGTGCCAAACTGTCAAAAGCAGCCTCCCATCCACCCCCCCATGAAGATGTGAAGCTGCACCCCAGCAAACTGACTCGTTGCCTGTGCGATGGAAAATATTTCACTACTTGGCTTTGAAAGTGTGCAGATGTTAACATTTAATTGGGGAAGATGAGCAGTATCTGCCGTAACCAACAAAGAGCACCGTGGATGAGTCAAACGTGACATTTCATCCGTGCTTCACAGTTGTGTGAGAAAGCTATCACAGTGAGCACTCTCCGCCTCTCATGCAGGAGAACCACACAAACCCAGCAGAGCCCATTTCCTACATGCACTGTTGAGAGGGGGCTTACAGCAGCTTCCCCCAGTGCATGGGCCTTCCACCAAGAACTGAATCTCAACCTTTAAGGTTAAATCTGGGTTAGCACAACACCATCCATCTAACATGCCCATTTTGCATGTGAACACTGTGCATTTGCCAATGTTTTGAGCACTGTGTGGACTGACTGTATAGAGGAACTCAAGAGAAACGTGATTCTGGGAGCTACAGCAGTTTTATAGTTAGCTCTTTCAAGCATGAGTAGCACTGGCCTAAAATATTGCTTCCTTGTACAGGATAAGCAGAATCCAAAATCAAACAACATTGCAATAATACTTTCAGGCACCTTCAGGGAAACCTTAGAGCAGCTTCCAATACCTAAAGGGGGCCTACAGGAAAGCTGGAGAGGGACTTTTTACAAGGACATGTAATGACAGGACAAAGGGGAATGGCTTTAAAGTGTAGATTTAGATTAGATACTAGGAAGAAGTTCTTCAGACAGTGCCTGGGAAATGAACCAGATGACCTCTTGGTCTTTTGGTCCCCAGCATGGGTGAGACTGCTCAGGGCAAATTGCTTTGATTCTGCTGCATTGCTTTGTGGCTGAGGCAGGGCCAGGATCTGGGAGCTGGTGTTAGGGGGCAGAAGGGGAGAAGTTTGGCAGCCACTTAACTCCTGGGACAAGATGAGAAATACGTGTTTTTCTTGTGTGTACAGTTACAAATTCTGATTTACTCTATGGAATTATATCTAACCTCAACCATTAGAAGGGATGAAAACTCCCCTGTTGTGTCTATAAACCGAGTCATATCTACATCCTTGGAGGGCAAAGCCCAGTGCCAGCATGATAATATGCAGACAGGTTGAACTGGTTTGGTGCCGCTGAACTTCTGAACTGGAGACGGGTCACAACTCACCGCTTTAAAGGGAGCACAGAAGGGCCACATGACCACATGACTTTCCCCATTAGACCACATAAAACCACCCTGAAACACAGTGTTTGGAGCCTGCTTGGACCTGGGGGCTGAACAAGACACAGGAGCTGTTCCGGAAGCAGTAGCCAGGTGACAAGGAAAACCTACAGCTATAGTACAGCAGTGGAATCAGTGGGGATGACTGGAAGGCAGGGAAGCTTGAACGATCTTTAGTGCCAGTATCCAGAAAGTCTTCAGCACCTGTATCTAATGGGCAAGAGGGAGATGACTGACTATGGCTTTGATGTGCAGCATTGATCCCTCCTGGCAGACTTCAGTGGAGCCAACAAGAACACTTTGTGTATGCTTGCCTGAAATCAACTTCTAAATACAACTTCTACATATCTGAAGAGTGTAAAAGGTGGAGAAGAGGCTGGCTCTGGGAATGGGCACCTGGAGATGCTCCTGTCAGGTCCTTCTTCACCATGCAGCACCCCAGCCCCATCTGCAAAGAGTTTGCATTGCCATGGCCACAGCTAAGAAATCTTCGCCTCTGCTCTTACTAAGGCTTGACCCAAGGCCTGATTGGTGAAGGCATGGACACAGATGGAGCAATTTACCCCATTCTTCCTCTTTGGAGAGCACAGAAATGCCTCTGGCTGGAGAGATGCTCAGAGGTTTGGCTTTAAGCCCTCTGTAAGGGCCTTTTCTTCAGAAGGGTGTTTAATGTCTGCTTTCTAGAATAGAAGGCTGAAGACTTCAAAAGCCTCTTCAGCTTCCCGTGGTGAAGCCATCATTCAGGCCGTTCAGTGGCAAAGATTAGACTTGGGGTGCTCTCCAGTAACCTACTGCATTATCATTTACTCCATTGCTAATATTCCAACAGATTTCAATGACCTTAGTGAACATAAAATTAGACTAGATTGACGTATTTGCTTTAGAAGATGCTAATCAATACCTATTTTGTTAGCCAATGTGGTTATGTCCCCTGTTATTGTGATTTATCTCATTTTTGTTGACCAAAGGTTATTGAATGGGTGATAACAGTACTGAAAGTGGCAAGGGTTAATAAATTCAGATGAGGTTGTCATCTTATTACCAGAGTGCAGGAAGTGAAGCACAGCCATTTAATTAACCTAGTCGCAATGAATTTCATGCAACACGCAGTTAACACTTCATCTATTAAAACTGGGAAGCAGATGGTAGTGAGCAGTTTTGTCTGCCATAAATAGGGTACCAATTTAAATTACTTGCTGCACAGGATTTTGTAGGACAAAATTATCTAAATATTAAATGGTGAGATATTTAATAATCTCTTTCTTTTAAGTCACACATATATCAGACTCTTGGTCCAATAGTAGAAAACTCAATTATTTCCACAAAATCCCCAAAACGGAGAGCTAAAAAACCCCAAACAACCCAAGACTTTGATGAATTGGCATTTCTTCAAACTCCAAGGCCCTCAGTCAGCATCTCTGCTGGAGAATATATACTCCATTATAATGGTTTAGCTTACTTTCTCTATCTGCCTAGAGATTTTTATTATTCACACAAATGGATGTTGACTATTAAAAGTTGACTATTAGAAGGCCACATTTCTCAACAGACCAGGAGTTTCTGTCTTGCTTTTGAAAAAGTATTGTGATAGATATTACCAACTTTAACATTTTCCTTTTAATTTCTCACAGTTAGGGAAAGTTATGTGAGCACATGACTGTGCATATGGGCAAGGGCACTGTATATCAAAGGCCCTGTGGCTGAGTAGCCTGAAGCTGGGTAGCCACATTGCTTCCCTGTCTCTTATCCTAGGGAGGGGACGTATGATATGGCTTCATACGCACATAACGATTTAGACAGTCTTGGAACTTGCTGGCTCTTGACTGCACAAATCACTGCCTCATATAAAATCCAGGGCAGAGATGTTAGAAGGGAGCAAAGAGGCTCTCCTAAAATCAGGATTGCCTCAGGACTGTGTGAAACCCATGTTTCAGCAGAGAAGCAAATGGTGGTTTGAGATCAGAGCAGGATCCTAGGGAGCAAAGCAAAGCCTGAGCCAGCAGAGCAAGTAGGTCACGGCACCCCCAGCAGTGTGCAGCTCCCAGTGTCCCAGACAAGGGCAGAGAATCGTCTTTCCACTCCTTCAGAGAAAACAGATCTGATGGACCAACCGCATTGTCCTTCTCCCTCCAAAGACAGAGGCTTGACAACAAGGCTCTGCTGCTGGTGAATAAGGTTCATTAAGCCTGCAGAAAGCTAGAGGGTGTGCATTCATTTATTTGAATGACTCTCGGAGACTCCTTTATTTGAATGACTTTTTCTTTAGAAAGGCAGGAGGCAAGTGTGTCCTTTGTCACCTCCTCTGATTGTTCTGTCCACTGAACCGCTAGCAATAGCTGTCAGAAAGTCTCCAGAGATTCCAGGCATCACAATCCATGACAAAGGACATAAATTGCTCTTTTCACAGATGACATCCTGCTCTATCTCAGTAAAACACAAATCTCTGTTCAATGCCTGAACAGGTCCTGGAGCATTACTTCGCTGGAGCAAGGCTTCATGTAAATATGACTAAATCAGAGGTGATCCTTACACAATCATCCAGAGGGATTTTTCTCATTCTCTGTGCTGTTGACCTCCAGGGGAATTCAGCTCTTCATTGGTCGCAGCCCCATCCTGCTTGGGCAAACTGTCGCAGTCCTTTTTCTGTCCCTTCATATCAAGGTCAAGCAGGGATCTGTTCTATGGTAGGTAATAGCACAGGTTGGGTTTGGCTGTATCAAAATGAATCAGAAGCATGGTCCCAGGGAGTAAGTAACTGAGGAGCAGAACACGGTCTTTGTTCAAGACCATTACCAGATAAACTTTGAACAGCTCAAAACTGAAATTTACCCAACTCCTTACAAACACACAAAAGCTATTGCCTTCCCAGCCATTGCTGCTGAAGGGAAATGGGCAGCCAGCCAGGGTGGAGGAGACAGTGTCTGAAGTCACAGGAGCTAACACTGCTGTGAGTGGGACCTCTGCCTTTCTTCACTCAGAAGAAGAGAAAAAGAAGGCATGTTAATGCCACAAGCCTGAGAGTGGCAGCTTTTAAGGTGCTGTAATTTACTGTCAATCCATAGATACCAAAGCATATCAATATCCACAGCCTAACAATTTCCTCCTGTTCTTTAAGCATCATTAACAGGCTTTCCTATGAAAATAGGCACTTTAAAACTCAGAAGATGCTACTGAAAGGCTGTGAAACAGATTAAAATATTGATATGTTATTGATAGATATTGATTGGATATTGATATTGGTACTGGCATTGTTATTGATGATCTCATTAAGGTAGGTCAATATTATTGATCAGCCTGAGAAGCTGAGGCATTTCAAGGCAAAGTTAGCAGCCTGGGCCAACTCAACAGGTCAAAGTCAGGCCCAGAAACAAACCTTGTCTTGTGACTGCCAAGTCAGTGCTTTATCAACAAAGCGCATTGCTCTTTAGTATATTCATTTATAATACAGATTAGGTGGATGAGAGGGAAATTTAATCATTTAGAATGACTAATAACTATGCTAATGTGTTCAGATAAAATAAGCATCCACATATGCTGAAAGCCTTTATAGTGTAATAAACTTCTGATATCTTTCGAGGCATGCAGTACTTTACTTTGGTTTTCATGAGCCAACTCCTCTTTAGTTCTACTGCAATAAAAGTATATTTTTCAGACAGGTTGCAAAGGCTAAGACTGCAGAACCTCACAGCAGCAGGGCTTGTGCAAGGAGCTGACAAACTTCCCAGCAGGAGGCCCAGGGGCTTGGGGTTTCTTTGGTCAGTTGGGGTTTTTCACTCTCTGACAAAATGTGTCAAACTGATTGAAGACTTGGACTTCAGAGACAGAAAAGAGCTTGGAGGGTATCAATTTCAATGGGTCTGAGACTTCATGTACAGAAACACTCATCCCCTTGGAAATTAGCTTTTATTTTACTTCATATGACCAAATAACCTGCTTTGATCCCCTGTCTAAATCCTTACTGTTCTTCACATAACACAGGCACGTTTATACCACATCTTTAACATGTGTTTCTCTGCTGTTGCAGACAGTGTTGCTGACCACATTCCTATGATCTCTGCCATCAGGTGTGATGCTTTCAGCCTTACCTCTGGCTGCAGTTCCTTTGCTACATCCTTCCCACTGCAGCCACAGACCCGTGTTACTGCTGCTGAGCTGCAGGTCAGGCTGAATGGTCCAGGGAGCAGTTCACTTTTGTCTGATAGCACCTTCAAGTGATGGTGCCACTGGTACAGCCCTGGAGCCCAGCAGCCTGCTCCAGCACAGCACAGCCTGGCCCCCCTCAAGGAGTGTGATGTTGCTCTTTACTCTTGTGCTACTGCTGCACCATGCTGTGATTCCCTGTATGGAGCACTTCAAAAGCAGAGAAGTGAGTGAGAAGTGTTGGGAAAAGTTAATCTCAGAGCAATACCAAAAAGAGAAGCTATCATTCACTATTGACTTCAACCTGCATTGAAAACAATTGAAGTCACTCTGGAAAAAATAATCTGCCTTTTAAAAAAGATTAAAAGGAAGTATAGCAAATGCAGTAATATTATTTATTTAATCTTGTTGCCTTAAGAAGAATAAAATATCGACAGTGTCCACTCTGTGAAAAGAAAGAATAAATGACCAGATATTAAAAACATCCTCAAGATAGAAGGTCTTGGGGCTTGGTTTTCCCTTTCAATAGAACAGTAGTATACCTAAACCAAAAAAAACATAAAGCAATAGTGTCTCGCTCTGGATGAAAGCTCAAGCCTCGCCAAAAACATCAAACAGGAATGTGCCCTAAAACAGGAAACGAGGCCTCTCTACCTGGTTGACTTTTGTGAATGAGTGCAGAGCTCTGTGAAGGTGCCAGGACAGGAAAGGTACAAACGCTGTGAAGGACATCTTCAGGGAAAAATTAGGGGTCTGCTGGAGCTGAGGTAGAAAATAGAAGGAATGCTGGCTGGGAAGTGCAGATCTTAGACAGTTTGTCAGGCAGAGTTGCCTATCTGCTCCCGTCTCCGTGGTAATGCACGGGTTATATTTGGTACTTGTGATTTTGTCATTCATGCTCCACTAAGTATTTGTCTGTAAGAACCTGTATTTAAATCACAAGGTTAATCAGACATGCTGGAAAGCAGTGCTACAGAATGGACATAAGGTGACTGACATGTCCAAGGCTTTCTTCAAGTACTCACTGATGATGTTTTCTAAGCTAACCTTAAACCCCAGATTGCAACAGCTGCATTCTGTATGCAGAAGAGCCATGGAAAATCAAGGGTGATGGTAGGATTTGAAGTATTTAACATCTTCCTGCAATCATGAAAACAGCCAGGAGGAAAGACACCACTCACAGGCAGAGGTGGGGCAGAAGCTGGGCAAGCAGAAGCCACACTGGATGCCTATGGATGGTTAAAAGCTTTACACAGAAAACTGGGCTATGATGTTCCTCATCCTGGCTCAGGCTCACTGGGCCAGTACAGATAACAGTCCTCTTCTGCTTTTTTCAGCTCCTTATCAGAAATGTCATAGATAAGAACAAGGCGTGAGTATTTAGGAGGAACATTTCCTTATCTTTTAATTAAGAATGTTACAGAGGTGGGTTTTCTTCTTTTTGCAAGATAGGTAGAGTAGTAGTTTTTTAGAGTCTAGCCTTTTATAGGCCGGGCATGTGATATGTGGTGAGAGCCATGAGAGGCATTTCAATTCTCTTTTGAGGCCTTTTTATGCTTATTTTAGTTTCAATAGAATTGGGTCTGTTCCATATGTCCTGATTCACTACAGGATGCTTTTCTTGTAGGAGGAGTGGCTCTGTTTGATCAAGATGGAACTGACCTCATTTGTGAAATCAAGGATCAACTCAGTGTATGGGGAAACGTCTTCCTAGCACAGCTTCTAACAAAAAAGCCTTTCAAAAGAACAGTTTTATGCAGGTTCTAATAAGAGTAGGCTGGGAAAAAAATAATCCAAACCTTATGTAATGTCCTATCACATAGGTGTTTCATCTTCCATTCGACTGGGTGAAAGTTTAATCAGAAACAAAACATCTTCTGAAATAAGAGCACTATCGTATTTTTAGCAGTCTTAGTCTTCTGTTGACATAAGAATACAAGGTGCTGAAATTGTAATAGTAAGACTGCATAGCTCTTGGGTTTATCTCCTTGAGAGAGAAAAACTGGATGTTAATATTATCTGCATGCTATTATTCCCTACTCACAGATAGGGAAACAGAGGGAGAAGGTTTGCTCCATCATAACTGACTCGACATTATCAAGGTGTATACGCTATGTGAACAACTCAGCCCTTTTTTATTTTAACAGCTGTAGTGTTTGAAAGTTATTACTTGAATAGTAAAACAAAAAAAGTGAAAGATTTATCTTTGGTATCCTCAATAAAGAGCTGTAAAAATGTTGGTTAGACTATAGCCTGTGACTATATTTAGATATATGTGTCCCTGAAGAATGCATTCACCAGGGTAAAATATTAACGGTCGGTTTATGGTGCTGCAACTTCACTTTTACTTCCTCATTCGTGTGCACGTGGAATAGAGCAAATGAGCATCTGGGCAAGGAGGGTTGGGGACGTGCTGAGGACTGTGTGTTCAGGTAGGCTCCAGGGTAAGGGCTCAGTGGGGTGTTGTAACACACTCTTCCTGCTCAAGGAAACTTCAGACACTCCCCCCCCCCCCATTTTCCAAGGTCAGCCTGCACCAGCTGTACAGAGCCACACAGATTAAAGTCAGTCTTTTTCACCTGGAGAAGTCACAGTGGAAGTCCACTGACACTTGCCAGAGGAAGCTCTTCTGAGGGATGCACAGGTTGGTGCACTTCTATGCCCAGACCTGATGTCAGGTGAACAACACTTCCATCTCTGCTGCATGAAACAAAATGAGCCCCTGGAAAAACATACCTTCAGCATAAGCAAAGCTCGCCAGGGTGGGCACATGGGCAAGGCAGCAGTATCGGCAGGTCCAGACAGTGCCTGGTCCAAGCACGGCCAAGGAGACATGTGCCTGGGTGGTGCAGCCCCGCTGCAGCTGCCATCCCCAAAAAAGGCCAAGGGAAGATCTCTCTGGCACAGATAGGCAGACTCTGCCCAGCCTGCAGCAATCAACATGGGAGTTAACTGGTAGGAAAGAGTCATGAGCAGGGTGTTCTTGGATCAGCAGCTGGAAACAGAGAGGCCACATGGGCTGTTTCTCAGCTTGAGCATCCCATCTGAACTCTGCTTTAAAACAGGGAAAATACGAAGCATGCCTTCAATCTGACTAATGGTGCAGAAGACTTCCCCAAAAAGGTACACAGGGAGGAGGTATTCACTGAGTCATCCACCCTCGTGCTTTGGGAAGCTGTGTGCTAGAGAGGCTAGGAATGTTTCCTCATGGTGCAACATTGAAAGAAAGATCAAGATGGCGTTTACATTCTTGTGCAAAGCTCCAGGTCTGACCATTGTTAGAGATAATATAATACCTACTACGGATAGATCCATGGCACATTTTGCTACGGCAATTTCTGCTACAACAAATTTCCAGGAACAGTGGGAGTAATGTTAATACTGGAGCTATGGCAGCAATAGCCACCGCAATAGCTCCTGCAAGTTGCTTGTCCCAGCTGTTAAAGAGAGGGACTGCAGATTCTCCCTGCCTTACTTTCTGTTGCTATTTTCAAATGTAGAAGATGCACATGATTATATACAAGTGTCTAGATGTAGAGATTATATTTTAACTTCAGCGGGTGTGTGTGAGAGAAAAAGGCAGTATATATTAGTTTCTGAATTAGTGTTTGTAGCATTTCCACAGACATTTAGGCAAATTCATAGTCAAAGGGATAGTATCAATATTTCATTTAAAAACCTTTTTAAGGAGTTTCTTTGCCTTGTGTTGAAAACCTGATCTTTCAAAGAGCCAGTGTCTAAAAGTTTAACTTACTTCTCAAATGTGTCTATTGATACTTTCTTTCATTTGACCTATTTATCTTAAAACATTTATAATCTGTTAGGGGGGCATCCATAGCTAAATGTCCAATTTAGTTTGTTTGTTTTTTAAATCTGCCTTTCTGTTGCCAAGAAATTAAACAAACAGATGCCACTCTTTTTGAGGGGCTCCATTAAATCCAATGCCTTACGCACCATCTGCTGGATCTGCAGCGGCAATTAACAGCTACATGCTATTCCCAGAGCATAGCTGATAGAAATTGATGGTGCCGGGACACTGGCAATTTCCCCTTCCCACTCCTCACCCTCTCTTTTCCAAGTAGCTATAATACAGTATTTCTGCATAAAGGACTGGATCTGCTGAGGAAATACAAAAAGAAAGAGGAATTTGTTGTTTTTCAAATTGTGACAGATGAAAGTCCTTTCTGGACATTACAGTATTTAAACAAAGAGCATGTTCAACAATAACGACTGAGCTGATAGATGTCTGCAGAGGCAACGTGAGCGAAGTTTGTCCTGCATCTTTTGGGACTGGCCTCCTCCATAGCAGTGTGCAGCTGCTCTTAAGAGCCTGGGGCTGCACACAGCCTCTTCCCTCCTGCATTGCTGGTTTAAATCCACTTGGGTGGGAAAGTCACTGGAAATTGCTACCTCTGATACAAAGTGTGTAATACCTCAGGCTGGTGAGCAGCCGTGAGTCACAAGCGCTGGGAGTGATTCATGTGCGCTTTCTGAGAGTCAGTAAACGGCTTTGTGCCTGTAAAAGCTCTTGGAGACTGAATCTTTTGTTGGCAACTGGTCATCTTTGTCATGAGATTAACACAGAGTGCATGGATTCACCTTACTGCAGCCTACAGCCCAGCCCTTTCTGTTAGCTGAGCAGATTGACTGCTTACCCTGGGAAAGAGCTTCCTTGGCATCATTACTGTTTCTGATAATGGCACCATGTCTTTTCCTGGACTGTTGTGCCTGACTGTTGGTTGTGCTTTGCCGGACAGCAGTGGGGGCTTCAGGAGGCTTCTAAGAGCACTAAATATGCAATTATATTTATAGGCACTAAAAGCAATTAAAACAATCTGTGCACCTTAGGCTTCAAGTTTCCTTTCTCATTGACACAGAGCACTTGGGAATAAACTAGCCTGCCAACTCCCATAGCTTCTGACACCCCTCCACACATCCTCAAGGCTCTCCAATGTCAAAATCATCCTGTAAAGACCATAAGCTTCCTCCCAAGGAATTATGTGCAAAAATGCTTGGTGCCACAATGGTGTATTGCTTAATTTTCAACAAGTTGCTTGCATTGCTGTTTTGGTGGAAGGATTTCTTTGCCTTCAGTTGTCAGTTGCTGACAACTTCTCCTCAGTACAAGTGATTTCTTCTTGAGACATGTAGGAAATAAAAAGATGTGGAGTTTAACCCTAGAGATGCTCAGAATGTGCCTGTGTCAGATAGACAGGTATACATTATTTTGGAAATTTATATTTCCATCCTGGTGATACATCTGTATAGTAATTATCCTTATTGCCCTGTATGGTGACCATCTGTAAAGGCAATCTGAACTTAACAAGGGCATCTCATAAATCAGGTGTGATTTAAAATCTTCCAATAGTTTGTAAATCTGCCCAGGACTTAAGGATTAATTGAAGAGCATACAGCTTAATGCATTAACCTTTCACCTCTGTGGGCCTGGGTCCAAAGCTGATTTAGGTCAAGAAGTAAAAAATTAGATTGGTGATTCTGTCTTAGTCATTCCAAGTGCTGGGGGTCAGGAGAGCCTGGTTGGTGCTGCTCACAGCACCCGGTTCTCTTGGTGGGTGTTTGTTTTGAGTGCTTCAAGTGTTCTTGCTACTGCTGCTCTATTGTGAGGTTACTGATTTATGAATAATTCAGGTGCCTGAGGAGACCTGTTAGTAGGATATGGTGCTAAAAGAGAGGTAAGGAAGCACTGAGAGTGTCCCTAAGGAGCTTCTTTCCTAAAATTGAGCCAGGCTATTGAAGGGATTGGAGAGATGCTGGGGTGGATGAAGACAGGAGGGGACATCAGCCCTTCTGTAGCCCTGCTCAGCCTGATGGACAGCCTCCCTCACTGTGACTTCCCATGCTCCCACCCCACACTGGCTCTGCCCCCTCCAGGGCTTACCCAGAAAAGAAATGCTGTAAGGAGGCCAGTGAGAGAAGCTGGAACCAGCAAGTGTTCCTTAATTTCTTTGTCTGTGTCTGAACACAGTAAGAAGCAGCAGCATGAAGCAATGTGGACTATCCGTCTCATAGTTTCCTTTGGCTCGTGGAAGATGGGGATGCTGCCAAGGTCCCATGATGCACCCTCAGCTGCATGACGCAGGGTATTCTGTCACTTGGCAGTGACCCTTATCAGCCTGTCCTCACTGACTCAGAGCCAAAGTCTGCTTTACAGGGATGCTCCTTTGCTGAAGGTGAAAATGTAGCCAGAGTCCGTAACGGCGGTGGAGCAGCACCCCCCATGCCTGGCTGGCATGTCTGCCCCTTGGCCCTAGTTCATCAGCTGACTATGGTGGCTTAGCACTGACCACTGGTGGCAAAACGCAGAGTGATCTGTGTGGAGTCTGGGGAAAGGCATTGAGCAATGCAAGTGCCAGCAGCAGACATTTCTCTGGGGAGCCAAACACACTGTGAATCCCTATTAAATAGCACCAGGTTGGGAAGTCACTCGATGGGACTGTCCCTCTCTGTCACTGTACAAGTGTCCCTGTGTAGATTTATGTTCCTCACACCCTCCAGACCACCCTGGAGAGAGAGACCCATACGAGAATAAAAATTACCCGTGACCCTTGTCTTTGACTCTCGACCTCTCCCTTTCCCCCCACATGCCCTGTCTGCTCGGGGTTCGCCAGCTGATTAACGAGATGGGCTGAGAGCTCTGCTCCGAAAAGGCATGGGAAAGTAATGGGATTTCCTGGAGCCCACAGACACACACACACACAAAATCTGCATCTCCCGTGTTGGGTTGGTTTTGTCTGCTTGGAACAAATGTTGGCCTGGGGGGATTTAACTTTACCAAAATGCGTTTGTTATTGATGCAGGTCAGAGGTGAGATGAAAAACACACTGCGAAAGCCACTGATAGAAAGCTTAATCATTTATTTTCTTCGCTGGGATCTTTTCACCTGTTCCAGCTGGTTCAAAAGCACTAGGAATGTATCAACAAGGATTACACGACTGAAAGCAAACCTTTGCCAGCAGCAGAACCAGACCGACAGAAACAGGACAATAGTCTTTTTCATGGCACAGAACGCTACTAAGCAGCATATAGTTTCGTGTGTGCTTCCACTTTTTTCCCTCCTCCTGGCTAAATTATGAAATACTGTTTACTAGCAAACATTGCAGTTCACTTTTTAAAGGAATTTATACGATTAAAGGGTTGGTTGAGAAGTGATGATTGAAGTTCCAACTATTAAAATGCACATGAGTGTGCAGGGAAAATAAAAAGGCACTGAAACTCTTGTCAAACCCAAGCACCAGGTGCGTTAATTGCATTTCATTGCATGTTGGTTTATTACTGCGGTCACTTGTGCCTTATGATCTGCATTAACACCTGCGTTCTATGGATATCTTGGTATTTCACTAAACAAGATGAATATTGGCCAGATGGTTACTCCAGTAGGAAGCATTTCACGTAGATTTTCCTGCTTTGCACAGTTGCCTGTAAAGGAATCCTGAATGTCATACTGTGCCAAAGCAAACCCGAAAGCCACAGCACTAAATTTAAGTTCAACTGCCTTAACAGTATATTCAGAAAGGATGGGATAACAGCCAGATCCAGGTCTTGTAACATGGATATTGCTAATAAATGTCTGCATGTAGCACAATTGCATCATTTGTACTAACATTTCATGCTATGGGGTGATGCTGCCCAGTGCAGAAACACAATTCCATGGAAAGCTGAGTCAGCTCAGGTCTGAAACATGGGTGACTTATGGGGTTTTTGGTGTGTTGCTTTTTCCCCCCAGGTTGCATACATGACCTTTCTTCCATAGTGCAGGTTAGTTAATGTACAACAGGCATACAGCCCTGGGGAACTGCCACTGCGACGAGTCAGGACCTAAGCCCAACCACGCCTGGCACCTTACCCTTTGACTGAAGCAGGGAGCACATCAGGAGAGGTGGGATGGGACTCAGACCTCACTGCCCTGTTACTGGCACTGTCTGGCTCTTGTCTCACACATCAGAAGTTACTTGCTGACCTTCACAAGAAAAGAGGAACAGATCTCAAACTTCATGCTGGCACGATATTACACTGTTAAAAACCTGGACAAACCTTCTAAACTGTGCAATTAACACCTACCTCAAACCCACATCAACTAGAAAACACAGCATCAATCCAGGGCACTCTCTAGTTCTGCCTGTGACCTTTGCTGTCCTTATCTGCTATTATTTCAGGACAAGAAGGTTTTGCCTGCATGAGTCAGATTTTTACTGGGGACATCCATGTTCATGCCTTCTCTTTGCTATCCTTCATTTGCACATGTGGGTCAAGCACTATGTGACCATAGCAGTTAAAATGTCAATACAAATTGTCGTATGATCAGAAGCATTGGATTTTATGGTCTCCACGGTTTTGTAGTCCTCTTGCCTCCCTTGGGTGCACTAGGAGGAGCATCTGCCAGTGCCCAGAGCCTTGTCTTCCTCTGTGGGGGCTGGCGGAGCATCCCGTCTTTATCTGCCTTAAGTTGGATAATGATGGGATGCTCTCAGTGTGCTCCTTGCAGAGCATGGTCCCCGGACGGTTCCTGCTGTGCCTCTGGATGCCAAGCTGGCACAAGGGAACTAAGTGGAAAAAAGCACCAGGGTGGTGGTGGACTGACAGCCAGCAGAGCAGGGCACAGAGCAGGCACATCGTTTTGGAAACGGGGGGTTTGCCCTGAGCGCAGCACATTGGCAGTGCCTCATAGTTGGCTTTCTGAGCACTGCCCTTGATGAAGTGGGCACAGGCTCAAAGTAAAACCCCAAAATGTACACAGCCTCCAAGTCAACACTCTGATGATCATAAGCAAAGGCAGGAAGTGGAGCACAGGGCTGGCCAGCCAGTGAGCTCAGCCCGTGCTCAGGATGGGTGCAGAGCACCCAAGACCTGGCTGGATGGTGAGCCTCTCCTCACCCTGTTGTCGTGTTGGGATGCCCATGGAGCTGGCAATCAAGCCCCTCGGTTGGTGATCCTGTCGTTCCCTGCAGAGGCACGGAGCACCACATGCAATCTATGAAAACAAGCAGCAAAAAAAATAGGGATTAATTCTCTCCTTTTGCCCTGGGCACACTTCTCCCTGAGCTACTGTTTTATAGCAGACCAATATCTCGCTTTGGAGGAGTGTAGGCAAATCCTATTACAAGTTGAGATTAACCATCAGTCAGATAGCTCACCAGTGCAGAGATCAAATATAAAATATGTATGTTCTGTGTCATCTGTTTAGCAACCTTAAATTAGCTCACACCGGTGGATGGTGCAGGCCAAATGGCAGAACATGTGCTGCAAATGGAAATCAGAGTCAAAGCAGAATCCTGTGGGATACCCCCAGCAATTTTAAAGCAGCTATCTTATTACCTAAGCAATTTTCAGGGACAAGCAGAATTCAGACCCAGCCGACAACAACTCTCCAGTCCCACCTTGGTGAAACTACTTCATTATTATTTCAGTAGTGCCTGGAGAGCTCTATCTGCTGCTCCAGTTTCTCTGCAAAACCCCTCTCAACAACCCACAATAAAAGATATCTCCAGCAAGGACAGGCTTACAGTTTAATTTAAGACAAGGCACAGCAAGTGGAAGTAGCAAACAACCAGAGAGACTAGAAGGAAGAGGGTTGATAGAAACGCTGGAAAACACTTGTCCCTGCAGTCCCTGTATGTGTACGCAACATACTAGGTGCAGATTAGTGTGTGCACAGAGATTTCAGGCACCCCTTGAACTGAATATGAGACACCCAGAAATAACTGATAAAAAAATACATTCATGGGCTGGAAGGCTGGAGGATGGGAGAGACCTGCACTGCTCACTGCTGAGGAGGCAATGTACATAGAATCATAGAATCATAGAATGGTTGGGATTGGAAATGACCTTAAGATCATTTAGTTCCAACCCTCCTGCCATGAGCAGGGACACCTTACCCTAGACCATGTCACCCAAGGTTCTGTCCAGCCTTGCCTTGAACACTGCCAGGGATGGAGCATTTATGACTTCTTTGGGCAACCCATTCTGATGCCTCACCACTCTCACAGTAAAGAACTTCTTCCTTATACATGGGTGGGTTTGACCTGGCTTTCTCTCATGCCATGAACAGCTTTGGGGTCTATAGGCCTATACTGCTCTATAGGTCTATAGGTCTTACCAAGTCACATACTGAATGAAAACTCTCTCGTTTCTCAGTATGGACACTTCTATGTATATATGTATGCATGTACATATACATGTAGAATATACCTTTGACCTGACAGCCTTGGTCCGGGGAGCAGGAAAAGTAAGAGGATGCTACAAAGTGACTGTGATGGTGGCTTTGGGTGAGCAGCACACCGAAGGCTGGCACAGAGATGGCTGCGATACCACTGAGAGGGATTTTCCTGCCAGCCACACACGGGGTCCTCAAGCCCTCAGCAAACCCTCCTCAGCAGGGCCTGGTGAGGAGTGCCCATGGGAGGAGAGGGAAACCACCAGGGAGCTGTGTGGACTTCCAACTGGAGCAAAGCGTAGCAGGGCTGTCTCGCAGCCAGTGCTCTTTGCTGCCTGGGGCATGACTGCAATCGAGCTGGGAAGCAAGTGGGATGACAGCAAAATTCACCCCAAAGGGATCTCTTTGTTTGTATATTAATTAAAAATTTAATGTTTCATATAAGTCTTGCTGAAGAGCTACTTCATTGCCTTTGTTCTTGTAGAGCCTCCAGCCAGTCCCAGGCTCAAGCAAGCCTTACCCATGCTTGTGGGTAAGGTACTTCAGCCTGACAAAACCATAGGGGAATCATCTTGTCCTGGACCTCTCCTAAGGGTGTAAAAGGGTGAGTGGGAGGGTGGTCTTAGGCCAGTTTTCAACTTTTATTAAGGAAAACTGAGTGTATTGAAGCCATCTCTCACCTTCTTTCCACTGGACACCACAGTTACAGTAGGAAACAGATTGTTCAGGCACACAGAACTCAAGGGGGATACTCTAAAAGTGAAAAACAATTTGCAGAGGTACTGATGGCATCAGGATGCTTTGAACATTTCCAGGTTTGTATTTGCTCAAGGCTTGGGGATTCTCAGAGGAGACACAAGAATGCCATTGAAGTGCAAACCACTATGAAGGTGACTGTTGCAATCAAAGCCTGGTGCTTGTTTGGAAGCAACATCTTAAGAAGCAAAGGAATAGTTTTGAAGAGGTCACTTCAAAAAAGAATAGTGCGATTCCTCTGGGTCAGCAGCAGCATGTGCGCTACTCTCAGATGAGGAGATGCCTCCTTATCCCCAAGCCCCCAGGAGCACGACTTGCAGGAGTTTTTCCTGACAGCATGTAATAAAAATTCACTTTGAAAAAAAGAGCATCTCTGGTGATGTCTACAGGCTTTTGACTTTGCTCTTTCCTTCAAACACCACTCGTGATGCTGAGCACTCATTCTCTTGGCCTATTTGTTCCTGGCAAACAAAGAGCAAATTCCCCTGGGTACAGCAATCCATTTTTAACACTCTGTAATTATTTAGAAATATGTTTTTATAGGAGCAATGGAAAACTGGGGCATTTCAGGTGTCCCTGAGAAAGTTCTTGGAGCACTGCATGAAACCAGGACTTAAAGTCTCTGTATTTATGGCACTACCCCCCCCCCCCCCCCCCAAACAGTCCATCTTTTCAGCTGTGGCATTTGAATCTATTTGCAGTTCATTGAACAGCCCCATCTGCCTGTCGTCTCCAAGTGCAGAAGGCACAAAACTCCTGAGGGTCTACTCCAAAATGGTGAGAGAAGGGAGAGCACACGGTCTCTGCTCCATGAGCATTGTTGGCAGGGCAGGTCCGGACAACTATCCCTTTCTGAGTTATTGTCTCCTTTCATCCTCTCAAAGTCTATGGGACTTCATATGTTAATGTACCCTTTTGGGAAGCCCTCTGATGGGAGACATGGCATCAGAAAATGTCAGAGTCCTCAGCAGGAGACTCAGAGTGCTGTGAGTTGTATGGCCCAAAGGCACATGAGCTTGATACAGACAAGGAGATGCATCTCCTGTCATCCTCTGTCCAGCTGAGAACGTCAGGGCTGCAATCTAGAAGCTAAATGTCAATCCAGTTTTGCCACAAGGAAGCATTTTCCTTTGAAGCAAGCATGGTCAGGAAAGCACCCCCATCAAGGCTGTGCACTCAGTGCACACACACTGCCTGCCAGCTTCACAATGTGTACCCCCTTTTTCTGCCATCCCACTTATTGCTGTTCAGTGTCCGTGACATTGCTTTGCACCTCTGTAGGGATGAGCCACTGGCATTGGAAAGGTAAGTAGTAGACGCTGGGTGCAGGGGGTTTGTGCTGAGGAAGGAGGGATGGAGACGATGTAAACGTAAGCAACAGGAACAGAAAATTAAGCAGAACTGAAAGCGTTACAGCTCAGCTGTCCTCAAAGGACCCGTTATCCTTCAGGGAGTGTGCGCAAGTGAAATAAAGGGGGAAAAGAACCCCATACTCAGCATATTCACTGCCATCTCCTGGTGGACAGAGAAATAGCCCTGTCCGGCCTTGCCCTATGCTGTCATATGCTGTGCAATGCTATTATAGCATTTTTATTTCTTCTGTCACTATAGAACCACAGGCTCAAATAGCAGTATTAAGAAAAGGCACTGTATGTATTCTGGTTTCGCATGCCATGTCAGCTGGGGTTTGCTGAAACCAAGGACAAAATCCCCCATCTATGGTGAGAGCAGGGTCCATCCCAATGTTGGCCATCAGCATTTGTGACATCTCTGTCACGGCTCTTCTGTAGCAGGAATGATGCATTGGCCAGAACTACAGACCTGTCAGTCTGTATAGAACATATGATCTGCTGCCTAGAAAAATCTTTAAGTGCAATCAAAGCTGAAGGAACTGCTAAAACTGAAAAGTAAATGGGCCAAGATGAATAAATGGTGCCTGCAGCTCACCGTATCACCATTCTGATCTCCAGAGGTCCCTTCCAACCCTAATGATTCTGTGATCCCCAGTAAAATAGCCTGTTCTGTAGGCTCATACTAACCAAAATTAATCACTCTTTTTCACATTACATTTCATGCAAGACTAAAAAGCTTTTGTAGATGCAGAAAGTAATGTACACAGAAAGCAGTGCAGGGCTGCAGGGCACAAACTCGTAAGAAAACCCAGATTGGTCCAGCTCCCCATCACAGGGTTATCATCTCTCTCTGTCTTTGCTCCTGTTTCCCAGCTAATGCTCTGGAAAGGCAGTGTCAGGAGCTGAGATCAAAGCCAGGGAAGGAAGATTTGACTTTGCCCCCAAGAAAGGGATTAAAGTAAGTAAAGGAAAAGTGTTTGAAAACCGAATTCAGTGAAGATACTGGTGCTGTGACGCAGTTTGAAGGATGAAGTTCGGCCCCTTGGCCTGCCCTGCTGAGGCAGGCTGCAGGCAGCATTCCCTGCCTGGCTCCTGAAAAGATCACTCAGCAGTTTTAAGTGTGTCACCACCAGGATCAGTCTCTCCTTTTGAAAGTGAACCTTTGAAAAGACAGCTCTTCAGTGACGCAGCACGGCAAAGCGTGTGCAATGGCACACAGAGCCATTTTAAAGCTTCCATTTTCACATGCATCCGATGGATCTGGTCTTTCATGCACATGTCAGGAGCTGGAACCTAACACACAGTGGCACTTGGAGAGGAAATATTGTGACAGCTTTTATTTCTGGTGAAATAAACCAAAGAGAGATGGAGTCAGGCAGCCGGGTGCAGAAGCAAAAGGGCAGGGAAAAAAACAGTAATAATGTTAGAGCTGAAAGAGAGCTCTTGTAGCACTTTCCCAGAACTGCCTGTTCTCTCTTTTGCTGTTTCCAATGTTTCCCTTCTGCCTACTTTAGCCCCTGGATAAAAATATAGAGAACCTTTTAAAAGAGAAGATAAAGCCTTTCTTTAGTGAGATGTAGGTTACTGATATCTGTCTGGTTATAAAAAAAAAAAAAACACCACAAAATCTCTAGCTCAGAAAAATTCCAGTGCAGAGAAAAGCAGATTTCCTTCAGTTTGCTGCTATACGTTGGGTTGCATCTCCATACCTGGATGGGAAACTTTCATGCCTATGGCAGGGGGGTGGAACTAGATGGACTTAAGGTCCTTTCCAACCCAAACCATTCTATATCATTCATCATGAACCCCAGTATTTCAGCATCTTCTTTTTGCAGCAAGAAAGCCTGCCCTGTGCTGGGCAATGTCAGACCACCACCACACAAAGAGGTTTGTATAGGCAAGAGCTGGTGGGGGGCCGAGCATCCTCTCACAAAGCTGGCTTTGGGCACATGGCAGCTGAGAACAGTGAGCGGTGCCCAGCTCCAGCCATGCACACACACACACATACACACACACTCTCACCTTGTACCTGATGCTCACCCTGTAGTGACTCTTCATAAACTCACTATCTTGGAGACTGCATCTGTGGCTTCCCCAGAGCACTGCTAATGAGCAGGCTATTTGGGAAATCTCTTTTTTTGACTGCCCTGACTTCCCTAGAGAGGAAATGCAATTGTGCGTCATGACACAAACTCCTGACCTTTCCTGTCCACCCTCCTGGCTGTCACCAGCTGACGGCCCCAGACCAGCATGGGTTTGCTACCTAACCACATCCAGCCACCTCCCAGGCCTGTGGCAGTTGGTCCAGAGTGGTGCAGTTGGTCCCAGTGCTGCTGCTGGTGAGGGACCTTCACCATGCAGAGCAGCAGAGGAGCGTCCGTGCCTCCAAAAGCCATAGTGCCCAGGCCAGGGCCAAGCTGGCTGCAGGGTGGCTGCTCATCCTCAGATCTCCCAGCCACTGATCTGCTCACAGCAGGAGGATGTAGGTGGGTGACCTTTAGCACTAGAGCTTTTGTAACACATGTGTTGCGAGGTAGCAAGCACATGCAGTTCTGCTGGCAGGTCTGAGAAGATGATGGCTTTGAGGAAGGAGGAAAGAGAGAATTGGAAGAGGAAGAGGGAAGGGAAGGGAAGGGAAGGGAAGGGAAGGGAAGGGAAGGGAAGGAAGAAGGAAGAGAAGAGAAGAGAAGAGAAGAGAAGAGAAGAGAAGAGAAAGAAGAGAAGAGAAGAGAAGAGAAGAGAAGAGAAGAGAAGAGAAGAGAAGAGAAGAGAAGAGAAGAGAAGAGAAGAGAAGAGAAGAGAAGAGAAGAGAAGAGAAAGAAGAGAAGAGGACGAGCCCTCAGCTCTTCACCAAAGTCTTTTAAGAGTCAAGTGGTGCCATTGAAGTTCTGATTAGATTAGTGTTATCCATCCCTTTTGTTTATTTTGCACCATTACAGTCACTTTTGTAAGCACTGGGCAGAGAAGAAGATAGCACAGACCTTGAAAGAACAAATTATGCATTGCTAGTATCTGAGCATTAGAAAGAAATGTCACTTCTGAATGATTAATTCCTGAGATCCTTGCTCATATCATACAGTTGCCTCAATTAATTTAGCTACAACACAAGTACAGATACTACAAACATACTAACTGCCAGAGTTCACCATGTAATTCATCTTACAGTTCCTGAGTTACTTGCTCTTGCAAAGAAAATACCTCTTGCACTCAAGATATCCATAAACATTTCAGAAGCTCATTTCTGTTGGCTGTGCTACAGTTTATTTCTCCTTCCGTTTTACAGAAGTCCTTCATCTTGGGTTCAGACAGAGATACACATCTTGTAGTCTATTGAGAGAAAGATGTCTCTGGGTTATGTTACAGAGTAATTAATCTGTTTGAAGAAACATGGACTTGTCAACACAGTTTTCCGCTGAAGACAAGGATAGACTCAGAACAAGAAGCTATTGTGCTAGTGCAGCATGACGGGTGCTCAGGCATCTTGCTTCACTGAGCAGCCCGGACGAGGTGCTCCAGAAGGCAACACCAGTTATTTCATAGCGAGAAGAATGGTATTTGTTGCATACAGAGAGAATATATTTGCTCTCCTGTCAGCTAACAGGATGTATGTGCTCAACTAAGAAGGTCAGCAGTCTCAATCCTTGCTCCTATAGGGATTCATATAGGGATAACCATGAATACAGTATCTGCCCATGTTGATGTGGGATCAGTAAACTCTGATCTCCCAAGCTTCTATCTTTGGTGATGTCTTGTGGTCATAAACCCTGTAGGAAAGTGTTATGAGAACTCCTCTTCTCTGTTTCTGATGACTGAGTAAAAAGAAACAGCTACTTATTTGCTATACCATCCTCATTGCCATTTTTCCCCCGCTGGCTGCTGTTTTGTGATTTTCAGCAGGGGTAGAAATGAAGCTGTCAACCTGAGCAGGAAAGACAACTCCTTGATTTACACTTCAGGAGATGCTCAGTAAGCCCAAGGGTATGGGGAGTCAGGGGAAGACAGGAGGAAGAGGTGAGAGTGCAGGTGTATGGCAAACAGTGAGGAAAGGCCTGGGAAAGTGGGAGGAGAGCAGATATAAAGGGGTGCGGGGGTGAGGAGCTCCTGTCCCAACAGCCACAGAGGGCGGGTCTCCTGTGAGGCCTTTGGGTGAATGGCCAGGACACGCAGGCTCTGTGCAGCTCTGCAGGCTAGCACAGGTAGGGGTCCTTTCCCCAGAGATAAACCAGATACATCTCCTCTGCCATGGAGAGCCACCACATCCCTTACAGTGCAGGCAGTTTTGGATGCTCTCCCCACAATGCCCTCTTCACGACACTGGTCCTGCAACAGTGCTGGCCTTCCTTACCACGTATTCACTTTTCTGTCTCAAATACCTTTGTATTTTCCCCAGGCAGCTTCTCCTGTTTCAGAAGGAAGGGGGGAACAGCCCCGTGTCATCACTGCATGGCTGTGCTGTGCCTCCTCCTCAAAACCTTGATGCTGCTGCAATGGTCCCTGAGAAGTGCCAGCTGCCCTACCAGCCAGTTACAAGCCAACAGTCTTGCTTCGCATTTACAGAGAGCCCACATTTCAATTTTATTCTGTGCTGTTGATACACACACACACTTTTTTCCATAGATTTTTTTTTATCTACAGATTATTATAGCCACTCTAACTTGCTGATGAGTGTGCTGTTTGTTCCCTGGTCTCTTCCCTGCTCGAGCTGCAGATGAATCAGTTTTCTTTTGGTATAACGGGCACTGCAGCTATACCTGCAGCTCTGGATGCCACCTATTGAACCAGGCACGCAGCACATGAACTTTCCACTCCAGAGAGTTTTACTCTATTTTTCAGAGCAGCTAGCTCAAAGACAACTCAATCACTGATCTGAACTCCTCCTAGATGTTGCTACAATACCGCTGCTGAAAAAAGGCAGGCTTTGATTTATGCAGTGAAAACAGAGTGGGTGGAAATGTCTCAGGATTCAACAGCCTGTCTGTTTTAAAGCTCATCCTCAGTCCCCCTAAATTATGTTTTTATTAAAAGATCCCTTTGAAGAGTAAGAATAAATTGGGGTATTTCATGCCCCCCTCTGTCCTCGTGCCATCCTCCAGCCCCACACTGTGCTCACATCTTTCAGTGGGATGCAGCATTTCCAAGCTTTCATGTGCGAACATGGTGTGCTCCCATTTTGGATTTCTGAGGCAATATTTTTTGTTCTCCCATTTTGGGTTTGTGAGACAGACACAGAAACTGCTGCAGTTCCTGTTTGTGCAGAATGAATTTGCTTTAACCCAACAGTTAGTTTAATTTACCGAAGCTTTAGCTACACCTGCAAGGCACATCCTCATAATTTTCCAACAAGCAGGAAAGAATCCAACAGGGAAATTAGTTTCCTTTTTCTCTCGTCCTTTTTTTTGTGTAGCAAAGCTGCTTTTCAGTAAAGATGCCAAAAATTTCTCTGCCCAAACAGTGAGTTTAGTGTGTTTGGCTTTGGGATGTGAATATTTTTACACAGCTTCTAATCTGCTGTGATTTAGTAACAGTTTTATAGGGTTATTTTGCTGCACTACTTGGAGATTGCAGATGGTGCACAAAGATTCTTAGCAACTTTTTGACTGGCCTATTCTTTACCGTGTGCATTCGTGCTTGAAAAACTTAGAACAAATTGGGCTGGGAGATAGGAAACCTTTAACTCTCTTGGCTACACAGAAAAGGTTGAAAATGCGGGCTGATTTCATCCAAAAGACTCAAAAGCTAGAAGAAAAATGAAGACTCGCACATTTATTGTATTTAACATTTTATCATTTGGGGTTGGGAAAAGCTGAATTCATGAATTTTGAATGTTTGGATGTGCTCTCATTGTAATCACAGCCTAAATCAAATGCAAGCAGCAATAATCAGATCTGTTTTCTGGAGCTCGTAGACAAGGAAAAAAACCCTTAAATTACTTGTAAATGTGCAAATAAGAGCTTTCCAAATGACCAGATGAGTGAGAGAGACAAACGAATGACACAAAATACATTTAAATTGGGACTGCAAACAGTTCGATCACATATTCCAGGCATGTCCGACCAAAGCAGTTGCTATAAACCCTCGATACCAAAATGAAATGCACAGCACAGGTCTGCACATCTGCTGCTGAAAATCTGGCACCTTTTTTGACAAACGCCTGCCTTTTTGCTCGAGTAATATCCGCTTCAAAGGCTAAACAAAAGAGTGATCCACAATAAAAACAACATGCTTAAATTTTCTGAGGCTCTCAGCTGCTTTTAACTCTGCAGATGCAGGGTGTCTGCAGTCATGCCACACAGCTCAGGCTGCTGCTGCTGCTGTAAAATCCCAGCTCTCACCTCTGTGCAATGCTCTTCTAGTTTTGATTTTCTTATTTGGAACGTAAAATAGCCTGTCAGCTGCAGAAATTAAGGGTATTGGAACACTGTTTTCACTATCATTAAAAAAGCATTCAGGGATGGATAGAGGATGTATTTGGGGTGTATTTTGTATACCTTTTAACTGAATGGCTTTTACATGTGCAAATTAATGACAGTGCTATTTTAAGCTAAGTGCTAAAATAGCTGTATTTTTACAAATTCTATGTTTCAGATAAAGAGCATAAAATAGTTCCACAACTATTGTATTTTTCACCTATTGTGTTAGGATAACCTGCTAAATCCACCAGAAAACTGCTTTCTCTACTGCTTTCTCCAGTGCATCCTCAAGGACTTTTACTGCACACCAGTAAAAATGAGTTTGTTTTGCATCTGCTGCCTGTCCCCTTCCTCTGCAGCTCAACCCCAGCTTCCCCCATCAAGCCTTCATATCCCCTCTCCCCGTGCCTAACCATGAGCTATTTCTACATGGAAATAACCTCAGCAGCACCTAATTCACCCCATTTATAGTGCATGGAAAGTCCTACCCAGATTCACAGCAGTGCTATTTTGTAGCTCAAAAATGGCTTTTCAGTTACTGCAAATGGGTGGTAAACTGATATCCACATTGCTTCTTCCATCATACTGCTTTAATCCCCCAAAGCAGATAACAGTCTTGTTCTGCATTTCAAGAGATCTTTTTAAATGATGTATCTTGAGGTCAAACTGAAGGTTTTTTTTCCAGTGATTAGCTATAATAGCAAGATGAAATTTCACTTCCACAAATAAGATTATTATTGAATTTTCTGTATTATGTTACTGATTCAAATATTTGCAAGAAGATACTGCAATAGAGTGCTGGGAGCTTGATATTGCTGAAGTAAAACGTGTATTTAATCCCACTCAGGAGACTTTCGGGTGCTGGCAGGGATCTTGAACAGGTACTGAATTCACATAACCGTATATCCAAAAATAAAAAGAACACTCTGTGATACACTAAGACCGTTTTTGGAGTGAAACAAGCCAAATTACATCTTAGCCTTCAGCAGTAGGAGGGAGGTGTGCCACACAGCTCCTATTGAAAATACCAGGGGAATTAACATCTCAGATCTCCAAAAAGGAAATTGGAGATGTTAACAAAATGAGAGAAGAATGTACCTCTTGGAGTGCAAAGGCTTTGAAAACCAATTGAAGACCCTGGCTTTCCTCCTACCTTGTTGGTAGATGCCTCAAAAGAGGCATCTTCTCATTGATGCCATATAAAATTTCCCAGTTCCAAATTCTGAACCAGGCCCTGTGGTTCAGATGCCATCAAGCCCCAGGCAGATCCCCAAAAGATGAAGTCCTTGTGCTTTTACTGATATGCAAGGCACCACAGTGTATCTGGCTGGTGCCTGGGCACCCCAGGACGCACTCAGCACCATCCTTCAGCTAGTTCAGTTGGCATATTCATGTCCATGATGAGGAATTAATTTCCGTGGCTAACGCTGAGAGTGGATGTACTTTCTGGTTTCTTACTGCAGCAGAGGATTCAGAGCCTGGGTTCTGATCTTCTGCTTTCCCTGAATCCCTTACATCCCTTTTAAAGTCTCTCCTTTCCTTCCTCTGCAACTTTGCCTTGCTTCCTTCTCCCAGCCCAGTAGATGCCTCTTGATCCTTGCAGGCATTTGTGAGCTCCCTGTTCCTTCCTCTCTCCTGCACAGCCACAGGAGTTGAACGCTTCCCACCAGAAAGGCACCATAATGTGCTTTTCTCACTCCAATCTGAGGGAGTCCCAAAGGTCTGCAAGTGTGGAAGATACTGCCAACAGCAGGAGACTCAGAAATAACAGGCTGGCTTTGGTCTTGCCTCACTTCAGTGCTGGCATAAAGCAGGGCTCAGATCTGAACTTGCTTTTCTGTTTCATCCTGGTTTGCTTTGCTTTTTGTTTGTTAGGTCTGAACCCTCACAGAAGGAATGCAACGATTGTTTTTCAAACTCTATGAAAGAGCTCCACAGAGCTTGGGAAGAGCTGAATTGAGTGCTTCAGACCGGAACCCCAGCTGGAAATCATCCTTTTGATGCTCTTCCATCTTGTGTTATTTACAGAGCAGATCTGCTGTGCAGTCATGAAAGCAGAATATGGTGGTGGTGCATCAAAGTAACATGGCAGTTAGCTGCTGTCTGGATGCAGCTCATGCAGGACCTCATGCCAGCTGGTTTATTGGGTTACTGCTTTTTAGGACCATTAGTGCAGTTAGCACTGAAGTTTCCTATGTGACAGAGACCAGGTCTCATCACAATGACTTACAGAAGGCTTTTTGTCCTCTTCCAGCAGGAGAAATGCTATGTGCAGAGGGAGCAAAGGGAACATCATCCTCAGATTCCAGCTGGCTGGAAGGGCTGGTGAGATGAATACTTGATAGCCAAGATACCTTCTTTAATGGGAGGTAAAAGAACTCGTGCACTGCATGACACGGAGGCGGGCCATAAGACTGGGAGGCTGTAGCTCTCCCTTCCTTTCTCAGCCAGTCATTGCCATTCCACATAGTGGGTCCACAGACTCACCATGACACTCTGCATCCGGTCTTCCTACAGCAAACCCTTACACCAGTGAAAGCTGTGGGTGGTCTGGTGGTTTTGGGGATATTAACCAAGTTTAGTCAAGTTTACAAAAAAATAAGAGAATGTTTTCCAAATTCAGGTGAAGTATGGGTGAGGGGGACATTTTTTTGATGTGAAATATCTCTAAACTTTAAGTTACAACCCTAAAAGAAAGAGGCTTGCCTCTTTTTTTTTGGTGGAGTTGCCTCCTAGTCTTGGTCCTTTCAAATGCACAGAAGTTATGCCAAGAAACCATAATGCCAAGCTTGTTGCAGGGCAGTTCAGCTCTATCCATTTTCACTGATGTACTGGAGCAACCAGTTCATTGTTGTCCTGGCTTTAGGAAACAACCTTTCTTGGGCAAAAACTTGTTCTTTGGAATGTAAACCAACTGATGCTGTCTGTTTGTGTAAAAGGCAAGGGGAATGCTGAAACCTGTCCACTGCAATATGCTGTCCAAAGAATGCCCTAAAGGGTGTGCAAAACCCTCAGAAGCATATCTGAGCTGGTTGGATTTGGTACATTTGCAACATTTTCTGTAGGTTAGGTGAGTGAAACACCAGTACCAAAATACCTACAGATGAAGAAGGAGCTTTTAGAAGAGCTGGGTAACCATGCAGTTATGTTTTAGCTTACCAGTCTGAAGTCATGCAAGCTGGCGGTGCAGTCAAACACATTAGAGGCAAACAGTAAGAGTATAAAGAATAAAAGCAAGGGGGGGGCGCTAAATGGCAATCCCAGAACAAGGATTATGATGGTATTTCCAAAAGTGCCACGAGAGGGCAATAGGAGGCAGAAAAAGAGTAAACCTTTGGCTTCCTGGGACTGGGAGCTTCTTGCATCTCACCTCCAGGTGATGGGAAGGTTTGACATGTTTTAGGGGGGAAAAAATTCCCTCTGGTTTGCCTTGCTCACCCTGCAGGGACATCCCAGAGGCCTTTACATTTCAAGCCTTGCAATGAATTCTTTGCACAGAGCACCTAGGCACTCAGAGGGCTTCAGTCCAGTCACCAGGTCCCCAGACAGGCAGGGCTGGGCAGTCAGAGCTGTGCCCACAGGTCTCTACCAGTTTCCTTAAGGATGGAGCCCGGGCGTGTTCCTGAACCCATCTCCTCTGGGGCAGCAAAGAGCAGCTGTGAGCACAGCCAGTTTTCTGCTGTCTTTCCTAATGGTGTTGGCTTTAATCCACTTGAAGGGAAGTTTGGTTGGATGGCTGTTGTGGGGACTGATGCTGCAGAGGGAACTGGAGTCACTGTCAGGCACACAGGGCAGATGTATCTGTGGAGCTGTGAGGAAGCCTGCCTTCCTGTCTGCCAGGAAACCGTCTCTCACCTCCTCACATCCCTGCACCCCTGTATCCTCATGTCCATACTTTCCCATATCCCAGCATCTCCACATCTCTATATCCTTGCATCCCCTCTTCCCCCTATCCCAAAATCCCCACACCCCTGTATCCCCACAGCCCTCATTCTCCGAGCACATCAGCCTCTCTGATGCAACACCTTTGAGCAAGGAGGGCCTTTCCTTCGTTGCTCAGCATCAGACATTCCCCTCAGTGAGCAATTTGGGAGCACTGATTCCATCATTTCTGCCCATGGAATTCAACTGTGATGATAGCAAATGTTGCTTTTGCATAAACTTTTTTCTTTTTTCCTAAAGGATTAAAATCAGTTGCTAATCTAAAAGACATCATCTGGACCAGAGCTGAGTGGAATATCGTTTCCTTTGCTCTTCTTTGGGGAGGGGGCAGGGCAAGAAACCACTTAGCCTTGAAATAGAACGATTTTGAAGCAGCAGGTGAGAATCTGTGAATTCATGCTGAGACTGCTTTGAATCACAGGAAGAGTGACTGGGAAGTGGAGCCTCCCCCAACACTGGGGAGCGCTCTCACCCTCCCTGTGATACAACAGTCCTCAGTGCAGAAAGCATTTACCTACCCTGTGTAAAGCTGAACTTATGTCAGTGAGACTCAGAGGATCCACCCAAGAATATTCTCACAGCTGGACATGAGGATGTTTTCCTGGAGGGAGGGATGCATTCAGATCTTCTGAAGTGGAGGAAGGAGTTGCCCTTGCATTTCACAACAGTCATATTTTTTTTCATTTCATTATCTTTTAATATCAGTGTTCAAAAATGTAATTATTTCTTTCCAACTCAAAGCAGCTTTTCCTCAACTTTTACTTTTGTTTTTAGTTTGAAAATGGAGAAAAGCAAATTAAGTATTTCGGAGCAGCCTAGCCAACTGTTCATCCAACTGGCAGCCAAATCATAACAAGACAAGAGCTGCAAAACCATATTCTAGACTTTTTAACCCAATACTGAAAGGTGTCAAATTAGGATGTTTGAAAACAACAGATTCCTTGTTTGTGGGTGAAAACCATACACAAGTTCTAACAGAGAGAGGGAAAGAGTAGTTTGGCTTATGTGGAAGATAGAGGGAAGTGTTCAAATAGAGAGTTATCCCAATTGTGTACCAGCATACAAGGGGAAAGGGCAAGACATGCTCCCTTTCTAGGGGTGGCTTGCAAAACACATAGAATTCCTCTGCTCATTAAGCTGTAATCATGGTTTTGTGTCAAGTTAGAGGGGAAAAAATACTAATTTTAACCAAGAAGCTATAAGAAAGAAATTACCTTTCTTAGCAAGTGATTTTCCAACTCATTTGACACCTCATCCCCACTATGTTGCTATTTCTCGTTGTGCTCAACTCTGACACCAGGAGGGGACGTGAGGGCAGCCTGTCCTTCAGTGTGATGGGAAGTAGTGTCAGATGATGCCCACTGTGGTGCTGGCTCTGGATGACTGAGCAGATCCGGGGGGAACACACATCTGTGCACAGCAGGATGTCCTTTTCCCCCTCTGTCTTGCATCCCCCTGATGCTGGTGGGGATCTCCCCACTGGCTTCACCATCAGATGGACATGGGCAGAGGAGCATCCCATCCAGGCGGGGTTCACTGCTTCTGCTCCTCTCTGATTCTGCTTTCACACCAGGGACTCTGCAGCACAAAAGCAGCTCTGACACACACAGATCCCTCCCTGCCTCTTTTGGCCGCTCCCTTTCTACAGTCCTGTGAGTTTAGTGACACCATGTGTTCTTAAATGTGTCCCCTTCACAGCATCTGAGGACCTCTGCAGAGGTTTAACATGGGTGAGAAAAACATTTCACCCTCACTTTTTGCGAGGAGTAATTTTGAAGGTTCTTTAAAAGAGATGTAGAAAGTGGAGAGAAATATCTGCTTAAAAATAGGAAAAATATCCTGTAAAAATCATTCAGATTTTCAGGTGCTCCATTCTCACTCTAAGGACAGGCTTTTAGCAGCAGAGAGGGTATCAAAGCATGATAATTAAAGCTATGGTCATGCTTTCTGCATCTGGGGCCATTTGGGAACCAAAGTAATTCTGTCTCTCGGAGATGAGCCCCATACACGTGAACCCACTCAGGTACTTCTGCCCTGGCAGAGCAACCCTTAATGAGCCCTCCTAAATGCAGCAAAGAGGCACAAAGAGAATGAGTGCAAAAAGAGACTGAGCCTGTGATTTCTTAGCAGTTCCTAATGATGTAATTATTTTGCCTTGCAGCACTATTACTCCTGGGTTGTTTGCCTGGAGTCACCTGGGAAACTCCAAGAAACTCTGGAAAACAACACTATGGAAATTAGAGGTCTCTCTTGTACCTGCAAGGATACAGCACATTCACAGCACAGTTAGTTACTGTGGAGTTAAAATGCTGTCCAGGAAAAAAAACGGGGTGGAGAACAGGGACGTTTTGGAACCAGAAAAGAAAGATGTTTGGAAATTTTTAAAATAGAAACCTTATAGAAAACAGGTCACACAAGACAGAGAAAGGATATCCTCATTTTTCGTCATTAAAAAGCAACAACTCTGTAATTAAACACAGATGCCAGAATAGTGATCTGTTTATTTGCTATAGATGGACCAAATTAGCAATTGGTTAAGAAACACACACACAACTGTTGTAAAAAAATAAGGATATATAAGACTGCATTTTTCCCTTTAGGCTTCCATATCCAAAATTACAGACATGTTTTTTCATCTAAGGCTGCATGCTCTCTTACTTGCTGCAGTGAGCTAGTTAAACAGCCTCTGCCTTAGCTGGGAACAGGGCATGGCGTGATGGTCTTTGCAGCCTTCTGGGCTTGTTACCACTCCAACATCTGCCGCATCACAGGATTTTCCGAATTCCTCGCTGCTCTTCACATTACATTTGCACCTTCATTTCCAAGTATGATCCTGAGGGCTGGGGGAGGATGGAGAGGGGGGACTCAGCCTCTGGCAGGGGCTGTCTCCCATCCCTGGGTAGGGGAGCTGCAGAGGCGCTTGCTCCCAGCAGCCGCAAGGAAAGCATTAGCACTCCTCTCCTCCCCTTCCCACACTTCTTCCACTAACGCCATCTGGCCCAGCATGCAGGCTGTTGTCCCTGTGGCCTGGCTGAATCCACACCATCCCACCAGCCAGTTCTGGGCTGCTTCAGCACCTTCCATCTATCCACACCGTGCCTTTACTCAGGCATCAAGCTTTGCCATGAGAGCAGTGGGGTAGGAAGGAGCAGAGTTTCCAAGTCCTTTCTCCCAGTGCAATGCCCAGCAACCAGGCTGGGCAGCCTCCGTCTCTGCCACAGAGAAGGGATGCTGAGAGCCACACCACCCTGGAAAGGGACCATAAGTTTTTAGCACCTTCTGCTTGAGGCACTCAAATAAAAACCTAGAACAAAGTCTCATGGACTTTGATCGCTCTTTAAAAAATGTCCTGCAACCCTAAATCAGATCCCACTATCCAGGCAAGTTACTGCACTCCCTGTCTCAGCAAGCAGTATCGCTGCCTTTGCCCATGTTCGTGGCCATGAACTGCAGCATCTTGTACAGCCCAGCATATGCCACTGACACTTGGTGTGGGCTTGGCAGCCTGCACAGAAGAAGGTGGTTATGCCAGTGGGTGGCAACACATTCAACACATTCAGACATTCTAACCTCCTGCCTGGCATGGGTGAGCACCTCCCTGGCCAGTGGCCACAGCCCCGCACATGCCACATCCCTCCTGCTGCAGGGAGTCCCTCCATCCCTGCTCCCTTCTATGGTCCTTTGCACCACCTTTGGTGCACCCTGGGTCTTCTGGTGACTCTTTCAGCTCGTTCATTTAGCAGAAGAAAGATGGTACTTTTGTAGGGTGAGTTTGTGCTGGGTCAGTGTCTGATTCTGCCCACAGAGGTGTCCTGTGAGTGGAAGGACCAGCAGTGGTAGGACAGGATTCTGGGGGCAGACACCCCATTTTAGCTGCAGGTGACTGCTAGATAAACTTAGCCTGTCTTCTGAATTGCGCCCTGAGATAGCTGGTTCCCCAGTGCCTGTATACTTGAAAACCAGATATTGAGCAAACATGAGTTGCTCAAAGGTGGCATCTGGTCTCCACCATGGCAGCACATGCTGGAGGTTTAGGATGAGCATTAAAACCTTTAGCTGCGCTGCTGAAGTCCCTAACTTAACCTTCTGGCCTTTCTGATGCATTTCTGAATGCATGAAAGAAAGGCTTTTCTGCTAATGAAAATAAATGTTTTGGCTTTTCAGGATAAATTGCCCATTCTGGTTAGCGATCTTATGCTACCTCAGCAGTTTAAGTAGTCAAGCTATTTGTTTGTTCTGAATCAGACCTTTAATTTCAGAAAGTTACTGGCTATATTTTGTTACCATTAGCGTCAGAGGGCTTGTATAGGTCAGGAAATGTGTACAGCCAGCAGCCTACTCACTTGGAAAGACATCCATAAACAATAAATTTTTATGAACAGAAATTTAATGGCATGGATCTTTCCAGTCTTTCCAAAGCAGCTGAGTCCCTGCAGTTGGGTATCTGTTGCTAACACAGGCTGCATCCCGCTCCACTGTTGTACAATGGTGCCGCCTGTGTTTGGTTGAGCTTCAGCCTCTCTGCATTCATTTTGTCTTAGTTTGGTGGATGGTGTCAATTAACAATTAAAATAATTCTCTTTCCATCAAACTAAAGGGTGTTTTATAAAGAAATGCCACCTCTGATAGCAATTTAGCAGCCGGAAAGGCAGTCTATCACCCAGTCAGCAAAGGAACCACAGAAATGAATATATGTGGGTATCCATATGTAGTGTTTGGTTTTCTTGAGCAATTGCCATTTTATCCTGGAGTAACCCTTGAATCATTTGCAGGAGGGTGTCAGATAAAGCTTTCCTCAAACCCAAGACAGCTGTACGTGCAGTCATGGAGAACCATATGGTGCCTCATGTGCGAGGCTGATATTTGCTGGTTAATGAAGATAGCTCTAAAGACTGTCTGTCTGACTGTCTGATGGTGTGAGCCCCAAGCTGCCCTCGGCAGCTGCCCTTTCTGCCACAGAGATGCACAGATCTAGGGCCACATTGGGTAGGTTAGAAGACAGGACTTCTGAATTACGTACAGATCCTGCCCCTCTTCAGGTAAGGGACTTTCTTAGTTCTTCCATTCATACAAACCATTCTCATCAGACAGAACAAATGTGTATTTTTTATAATGCTTTTGTCATCCTGGTTATACACTGCACAAATTCATGCCCTTATTGGAGTTATACAGCCACTTCTTACCCAATTATTTTTTGCTGTAGTAATTAATTGCTAGAACTTAATAAGGAGTTTTGAGACTGCATAACTGGGCTGAGACTCATCCAAAAGCCTGGACAGGACTGCCAACATTTCAGCTCTGATTGTCATGTATGTACACTTAAAAATTCACTTTTTTGAGTTTTGAATTCTTTTACAGTGAATATTTTCACCTATGCTCAAGGCCAGCAGTGCTTGAAACACATTCATGTACCCCACTTTTGAGAGGTTTATGATGTTCTCTGCACCTCCTTTATTTTTAAGCACTCTGTCCTTGTAAAATATGATTTGAATAGCTGCAGCCTTCCACATCCAAGAGCTTGATAGCCTTTTATAAATAGCAGGTGTCCAGGGGAGTTTAATATGCAGGTTAAGAGCTACCCTGAGCCTGAGGGAGTTGGAGCTGCTCAGGAAGGTGCCCTGACCAACCAGACCATGGCCTTCTCTGTGCAAAGGACATTCTCTACCCCTCGGCTAAAGCTGTGCCGCGCTGCAGAGGAGAAGTTGTGAATCCAAGGGTCACTGAGGAAATGGGAGCTTTATTTGCTCCTTAGCCTGTGATTAGGGACCTCGTCAGAGAGGTCAGATCTTCTATTCCACCTGTGCTTCTAGGGCTGGTTTGGTACATATTCCTATCACTAGTAATGTTAAAATGAAGATAGCACTCACCCCTGTATTTGTTCAGAGTTTGGGTGCAGGAAATGAGGCATGCCGTGAACATTCATGGGAATGAGCCTTTCATGAGAGGCAGGCTGAGGGACGATCACTTGACATTACTAGTAAGAAGACAAATCTGAACACATAAATGGGCACAGCAGAGTGGGAATACTCTGGAGAGCCTTGCCTGAAAGCTGTGATTAAACTCATAACTCTGTATCAGCTCTGTGTTTTATTTTGCGTCTTCACACTCCTGGCTACAAGTGAGGATAGAATAGCCAGAAGTGAGAGGTTACAGGGAATTAGGCAAGGAAAATATGGAGTTTGGTTTTAGCTGTGTTAGATTAAAGGAGTTGGCAAGGTAGTCAGGAACTGAAGACAACAACAGTAGAAGTTAGAAAGCTACAAGATACAAGAATATTAACTTCTTTATACAGGGATGATTGGATCACAAAAAAAAAGTATTATTTTTGCCCAAAAGATTTATCAAAATACTGTTATAGAGTCATAATTTGTCAGCATTGTGAAGTCAGGCACCTCAGGCAACTTTTCAAATTCTTCATAATCTTCAATGTCTGTGGGAAATACAATGAAATATACCCTGTCCTTAATTGATTCCTTTTGCGCCACATTTTTCATGCAGGCTTGGCTGTTGGCCTTTCTTTGCTAAGTGTGGGTTTCAACAAGTGGAGAAGATGGATGGCCAAACCAGTCAACTGCAGAATATGCAAAAGGTCAAAGCACTAAGCTATCACACTACGAACTGCTTCCAGATAAACCAAGCATAATGAATGGGGTAACTTTCTCTTTGAGCAAACAAAATAAGGAAGCTGATAATGGGTTTTTAATGACTTGAGGTGCTGCATGCATAGCCCTGCGCAGTATGAAATAGGATAAAAGTCCTTTCTTGCCCTAACCTGTTGAAGTAGAAAAGAATAAAAATAAGTAGTTTGCATCTGTGATGCTGAATAGATTTGTGTCAACCTCCAATGTAAATTAAGACTTCTGTGTGGAAGCAGAAGAATGTTGCTAACCTTTGTGTATGGCTACAGCTTTCTTCTTCATAAGGGTTTTGAATGAGGGGCTTATGAAAACATGACTTCTCTAACACACCTTTTAATTCTGGGCAATGGACAACCGCAAAGCTGAAGGAGCACAAGGATCGCCTGTTGTTCCTGCTGCCATAGTCTCTCTTCGTGGTCTCCAGTGCCAAGAAGTCTACATTGTAATAACTGGATTAAAGCCTAGGATTTAATGTTTTAGTGGGTAGTGCTGGGGTTCCTGCCCACAGTGTGGCAGTAGCAGCAGGGCTGCTGTGAGGCATCAACGGAGAGGTGCCAGCCACAACCACCCCGGAGCCAGCAGAGGTTGGCTTCTCACCAGTACAAGCTCAGTGCACTGTTCAGAATGCTCAGAGGAAGTATTTGGTTTCCCAATCATCCCAAATCAGCATGTGTGCTAATTTCAAATCACTCTCCATTACTTTCAGACTTATCTTTAGTTGCTGCTTGACTGCTCTTGGCAGAGAAGAAATAAATATAAGCTGTTATTATTACACTATCTTGAATACCACGCATGTTTTCATTCCATCTAATACGAGTAGAAGATAAACTGGCAGCTTATTTCCTCTTTCTTTTCCAAAATAAAGGAGTGATAGGCTGAGACCTCATGCAGAGGAAGCTCTGGTGCCTCTGGGGTGGTGGTGCATCTGTACAGACACCTATGAGATGAAGACAACAATCCTGTTCTGAAAGGGATGTGAACTGGCAGATGTGCATTTTGTTTCCATTTCCTTCACAGACTGTTTATGTGGATTTGGAAGAAATAGAAATCTGGGTATTTAGTGAAATGTCCCTCAAACCTCTGAAAGGGCTTCACCTCAGCCCATGTGGAGGTCCTAAATCCCACTCAAGGTAATGTGGACGTAGACTTTGTTTTGTTAACTTTTGTTAACAGAGGTATTAACCTGACACTTTCTGGTAAATGTAAATGTCCATCATTTAGAGAAGAGATACTTTGGTCTGCATTTGGTACAATGCTTTGTTAAAATAGACTGAGTGAAAACACAATAGAAGATTTAGACAAAGCATTACTTTTTGCATATATTGTTATCTTGCAATAGCCCCCACTTGTTTCAGGAGCCCTGTAAATCTCACTGGATTCCCAGTTATGGCCTGAGGCATCAAAACATCTTTGCAAGTCTGGGTGCTGATGTTTAAGATTCCTGGTGGAAAAATGTGCTATTGAAGGAAAAGGAGAGGGAAATACAGCAGGAAAAAAAAGGTCCCTCATCATGTGGAGGCATAGGCAGGTGAAGTGAAACTCCAACTAAAATATTAATTGCAGATGTATAGTAGAGGCAATGGAGCTGCAGTGCTCTGCCTGGTTAAGACTCCAAACCCTAACACATTGGTGTCTAATGACTGAATATAGGTGCAGAGTAGAGGTGGGTTTAGTTAGGTAACCTCATTGGGTAAATGAGATGTTATCTGTGCTTTCTAGTGACTTTGGGCTTAGAATAAATTATACTCATTTGAAAATTCACAGGCCCTGTTAGAATTGCACTTTGAATCTCATATAGATAAAAAATGCATGTGGAGTTAATCCATTGGTACCCAAATACCTCCTTGAGGTGTAAAGCCCAGCACCTGCAGAGTCATCTGGACATGAGCTGGTCATCACAGATGTGTCCTCATCCTCAGCAGTTCACTTGCTGGTCATCTCCAAATGGGTGCACTGACTGGGAGTCATGAAACCAGCACCCCTTAAGAGAAGACTGCCCATACTCCCTCTTCTGTTTCCTTAATAGTGATCTCTTTTTTAGCTATTTCTGTGTTATCATCCTGGTAATACCTTATTAGCTCTTCTATTGACCAAGCTGTGAAGGCCAACAGCTAGCAATCAAAAAAAATACAGACACACAAAATACAACCCACCAAAACCCAAACCAAGACAGGAAAAAAACCACCCAGAAACCAAAAACCACCCTAAGCAAAGGCTTCCATGTGTTTTGACATCACATTTCCAAGTAACAACTGATTTTTCTTGTCATTTAGGACCACTGGACAATAGCATGTTTCTTCCTACCTGGATGAAGCCAGTCTTCATTCACACCACTTTGTATGATGGAAGAATTAAGCTTCTGGCTTTTACCAGCTTTGTGACCTCCTGGAGTGCACTGTGCCATATAAACCTGCTCATTCTCTCAGTATTGAAGCAAGATGAACCCTGAGCAGTTATGTTCACATCTTGGCAATTGAGCTGAGCAATATTTGGATATAAATGCATTCAGTCATAACACAGGAAAATCCCAAATCCCAGCATTAAAGGATACTATTCTTTATAATGCCATTTTTTAATTATTAATGCCACAGTCATAATTCCTTCCTGCCAACAAATCAACTTCTCAGTGGTTCACTGCAGATGAAGGATTTTGCTTGATTCCTGGTTCAGACACTTGTGTTGGAAATATCCTTGATATTTATTAGAACCTGCTGAATCTTAAAACACTTTGGTCAGAGACAGGACATAAAGATGTCACCAGGAAAAAGCCTCAGCTGCTTGCCACATGAGAGGATTAACACTCACAATTTGTCAAGTGTGACAGCTATATTCCTTAGAGCACATTGACTCTAATGCATCTATTACTTGGAGTCATGCTTTTTGTTTTCGAGATGCAACAATCAGTTATGCAACATGTACAGGACCACACGAAGACTTGCACTCACAGGCAAGGCAAGAGGCATTTTCTTCCACTTCGAAATTTCTCTGAGATGGATGTTTCCTGTTTTCCTAACCCCTGTGCTACTTGTTGTGTTGTACCTGTGAGGACATGAATGCCAAATATCAGTTTCCAGTTCAGCTCGATCCTACAGCAGCTGTGCCCAGACAAACCCAAAAGTAAGAAAATCAGTGTTCTGGTGAAGTGTTAAAATGTGAAACAGATGCCTCGAATTGTGCCTTTAGAGAGAGTAAAACTGAGCCTATCACAGGACCAGTGAGAAAGCCTATAAAAATATAATCTTTCTTCCAAAACAAATGGAGCCTGTGTTTTCTGTTGAGCACTTAAGCCTTTGAGGCTTACCTAGCACTTTGCACTTTCTCCTCCAATTTTACTCTTGCCTCCTGCCTCCCATCTGGAAAGCCCAGTAAGCAAATGAAATGGTTTCAGTTCTTACCTTTTAAGATTCTCGTTATGTTGGAGATCACATCCCTTTCCCTCTGACAAAGCTTTAATGACATATTCCTCCTTATTCCTCCTTCATTTTAACATAAGAGCCTAACTGCCAAGGTGCTTTAACTTTGTGTTGTGCACCACAGAAAACTATTCAGGGTGTTTCAGAGGGCATAAAATATTAACAGCTCAGAAAAAAATACTTTCATTATTACTGCTATCAAATCACTGCAATTAATATTATTTACTACTTCACCAATGGCTATATAGTCCTTAGCCACATTTCTGGAAGGCGGGTAAGTAAATGGAAGTGAGGAAGACTCAGTCCAGAGCTAGGTATGTATCAGTGGCAGACCTCAGGTTCATAATTCCTGCCAGTCTTCTCCACAGATCTTTAGAAAACATGTTTCTTTCCATGTGATGGGGCAATTCCCTTGCTTCCCCAAGAAAGAATCAAGAGGAAGCACTCTCTCATGCTTCCTTAACAGGAGCAGAAAGAGATCAATGGAGAGAACAAGGGCAACATTCTCTGGATGATCTTTAAAAGTTCTGTTTCCCACAGGCATGCGGATACAAGTTTCTAGAGGTGCCAGTACTTAAAGAATATGCCTGATACCTGATCACTGAGTGAAAATTAAGATACAGAAATCAATCAGGTGCATTTAAGTGACATAAGATGGTGTTTGTACTTTCCCTGCTGCCCACCTACAACCAGGTTCACCAGCAGATCCATAGAGCAAAATGAAAACACTCTGATAGCTATACTTCGAGGAAAAACTGGAACTTCTAAAATCATATAGTGAAGCTTCCACAGCACCATATGAATTTGTAATAGTGTTCTCTATCCCAGTTATTACCATTTAGTATTGGAATGAAACTCCATTAGGGGAAAAAAAAAATTATCTGGTTTTCCCATCATTGAGCAATATTTTATCTATTTTTACTGAATATACAAGACTCTAAAATTCTCAATTTAAATACTTACTATTTCAGTGTCATGTCAATTAGAACAGTCCAATGAGCAGTATTTTTATAGCAACCTCTCAAGTGACACTTTGACATTGACTTGTTTTGTCACAGAAGATTCATTTCCTATTTTAGGGGCACCAAACACCTTTGAAAATTTCAGTCTATTGATTCCACCTTCACTTATATTAGTTCTGCAAGAAAATATAGCTGACAAAACCAAAGTGTCTTAATAACACCTTCAATGAACCTCATGTCACCTTAGCATCAGCAAGTCAGTTGGATGCATTCCCAAAAGTGTGAAGTTATTTGGGGCATAGTCTGAGGCAGGCTTTTCAGGTTCCTCCTTTCTAAACTAAAGTTTGTTGTACTCACGTGGAAGGTCAGAGACTGAAATTTCCCAAACCACTATATTATTTTGTAATTCTGCTTTTTGTTTTCTTTCTTTTAGCTACTCTGCAAGGGACCTTTTCTGTCAATTCATAAATGTGTATCACGTGTGTCAACCATAACTGGTTGAAATAACTCCCTTGCAAAAGAAGAGCAATTCAACATGGGCATAGGCAATTCTCCAGTATGAACAGCAATTTGCGTGCTTCGCTATCTTAATTGGAGCAAAGCAGAATAGAGCCATCCCCAGTAAGCAGATGCCTTTGAAAACCATGCTTCTGCTATGTAAAGCTCGACAGTATATCATAAATGTCTTTTGAAACTACCTAAAATCACAAGTTTGAAACTCCAAAATCAAGAAGTTTGGGATTTGTGCTCAGCTTGAGTGTCCCAACAACCCCATGAGAGGGGTACCCCACATTGCACTAGTAGAGGAAACCTAGGAGAAAGCCCCCAGACCTGTCCCCAAAGCCTCTGACCAAGAGCTAGTGCCTCTAAAATCACTGTGGGTCTTTTGGCCGATTTGGGAATCAGGGTCCTTTAGGAGCTCCGAGCGCTTCATGTATTTGAGGCTGCTGCTTCTTCCTCCACTTTGAGGCATATGCTGCTCCTCCCAGGTCCCACACTGAGAGGACTACATGCCAGAAGCATCATGCTTTTTTCCTCTTCTCTGTGTCTTTACTGTGAAGGAGACAACTTAGCCCGTCATGCTTTCCAAAGATGATATAACATTACCTCGGGGAGGCTATGCCCCACATCCTGTTAAGACTCTCTCATACCGCTTCAGTCTGGAGCACACACTTGCTCCTTGCTCCATGGTATATATTGAGCTCCTTCCAGCAGGAGTTTTACAGCAAGCTCACAGTTGCTTTAAATTAGACAGGTTGGCAAGTGGCCGAGGAAAGAAGTGGAGCTTATTTAGCTGAGACAGACAGTTACAAAACGCAACACGAGAGCATCAAGCTTCAAATAAGTTTTCACAAAGTACATTATTTGTCATCACAGTGCTTAAATTTGTTGTAAGGGATTTTAAATCACCAGCAATTACCTGCTGGCTTGAATTTGCAACTCCTACCCAAACGGAGCATGTTGCTTTCCCTGAAAAATCCAATGTCTTCTACTCGAGTGTGAAGGTAAGTTGTAACTGACTTGACTTTCCTATTCTGTCTTCTCTGAAATGCATTTGAAGAAGGGAATGCAATAGAGAGAAAAATGCAGATTTTTGCTGATTCTATTTGATTTGCTTTAATGGGACTTCAGTGAAATCTGCTCTTGTGTCTTGTCTTGTAAGAGGAGAGTAATGAACTTGGACATTTAAGCACATAACGTTCTTATCAGAAAGTTACCAGACAGATTTATTATGTTTTAATCAATTTCTGGCAAAGAAGCTGAGTTTTCAATGTCCACCTTTCACAGGGTTCAGGGTGATTAAATTGGCTTAAATATTTTGAGCTATTTCTCTCCATTTAGCTTTAATCTTACATTCCATCAATCCGAAACAGAGATTACTGTTGTATTTTTTTCGCCTTGTGAATAATTCCAGTATCATTCCAAATCTTCACTTTGACCTTTGTTGCTATGGTTTCGTAGAAACTTGTTTTGAAAAAAAACCCACCCTATAATCTGTAAATATGAAACAAATCATTTTGCTTCAGGATTGTTCAGAGTTAAGCTCCTGCATTTAACTTATTAAACTCTCACAAATATTTCAATGTTTTATTTTGTTGGGGTGTTTCTTCTATTTGGTTGGGTGTTTTTCAAGGTGGTTTAGCACTTTGTGCTTCCACTGCTACCAGCAGTGTGTGTCACATCTATGTGCAGACTGTGAGAATGTGTGTTGTTCAATATACATGAAATGCTGAGTGTAAGTGATTCAGCACAGCCTTGGTCCGGGTAGGTGAGGGTGTAAATGGATTGGCAGTTTCTGGCTCCCTTTTTCCCCCTGCGTCTCTGGCAACCATCATCCAGGCGAGGCTGAGGCACGGCTCAACAACATGCCAGCTGCCCAAAACTCGATACTCACAATGGTGGCTCATTTCTCTAACCCACTCACTTTCAAGGACATGATGAAACTTTTCAGGATGAAGTTCTAGGAAAATATGGGTGTGAACACAGCATTAACAGCCCTTGGAGCTGTGTAAGCTATGGAAATTCACCAACAGCAACCTGCTTCAGAAATCACACAACTGTCGGGTTACATAGCATGCTGCATTTAAAGAGGCATAAAATCCCTTCTTCCTACAGCGCTTGCTCCCTGTTTTTTCTGGCCTGGGACAACTTCAGATGTGCTACTGGAGCAGATTTTCCCTCGTGGGAATGCAGGACTGTCGGTCCCCCTGGTACTGTTTGCCCACGGGCCACGCTCTGCCTAAGAAATGTGTTTAAAAATAGAGAAGCATGGAACAGAGAGGGCAGGGAAAGAGTGTGGAAAAGCAAAACTGGAAGTGGAGGAGCTGCTACGCCTGCTCGCTGCCACAGAGGAAATCCTGCAAACCTGGTTCCTTTTAAAGCTACCCATGGGCTAAGTTTTGTGTGGGTGCGTCATCCACACCGAGCTATGGAAAGGCAGGGCTGGGGACACCTCCACCCAGTGTCACCTGGGAGAGCACTAGGTGGTGTGGGGATTGGGAAGCATAATCCCCTCTCTTAGTGGCTGCCTATTCCTTGTCCTTCCTCCACAATACTCCACCAATCTGACAGGCTGGTCCTACTCTATATTGCTTAATGATACAGGGAACAGGATGGTTTCTGAAATCGAGTATCAGCCACAGGGACTGATTCTGCCTCAGAAGCATTAACAAGGAATGATGCAAACAAAGAATATAGTGTTCATATAATTTCATCCCCTCTGTCATCTCCACACTTCACTGTTGCACTTTTCTAAAGCTCATTCACAGTGGCAAGATGAGAAGGTAGATGGAAGGTGCCATATGAACAGTGTCCTGAGGGCTAGGTTTGAGCTCCTGCAGGATAAGATCATCTGTCCCATGCACTGTGACAGAGCTGATTTATATTCTTAATCCTCTATGATATGTCCATTCACAGGTCTGTCCCATGCAGAGATGAGCCTGATTTCCAGAGTCCTTAAAACAGATGCTACAACAACATTACGCATACCATCACTGTAGGACCATATGACATCCATGTTACCAAAGAGACACATTGCAGATGATAAAATGTATGTTTAAACTGAAAAATATAGAGGCTTTGCAGGCTCATTTTTGTGATCATACCTGGAAAATGAAGGCTACAATTGAGATGATTACAGGCCAGATTTACATTTTAGTTACAGGCGTTGGGCTGCAGTTGTCAGCAAAAGGTATTCTTTTCGCTCACAGTCTCTCTGATGTAAGAGGGGCAGATCAGTCGAGTAGTTTCTCAGTTGGGTTGTTAGAGAAATCAAGATTGCTGTGATTTCCCGATGCTGAAATAAATTGTTCCGGTTCTTCCTAAATTAGGATCCATCCTTCATTTTGGAAAAGCAGTGTGATCTGCTCCTGATTGTCTAGCATCAATCCTCACCTGATATCAGGTGCAGATGGGAAAGCTCAAAGCAATGAAGATGGAACTGCAGAGGACCTGACTCAATCCTCCAAAGACACTTTATGGTTTCACTAAGCCTTGTGGTGTGGGGAGATAAACCCATATGATCAAAGAGTCTACACATTTCTGTGAGGTATATACATTGGGGAGGACAGAACTGTTTAGTACAAAACCGAATCTTATCACAGAGTGTAACACAGACCATTTTAAAGGGGAAGAATAGGCTATGTATAATAGAAAAAAAGATGTTGGCAGTGAGAGATATACAGTTATAAAATAATCAGAGGGACTGAAAAGTCTCACTGGCTGGGATGGCTCACTTAGTCTGGGCCAACCTAGACCAACTCTGTGGGGAGCAATCTTCCCTAGGCTGAGAGATGTGAAAGTCCATATGTTGTGCTGGCTTCAATGTATTGGCTCGCCTTCAATTTATCTATCTACTGGATTTGTCTTCCTCATCTGTGTAGTATTGTGTACCTCAGACCCAAATGGGGTGCAGTCTACAGAAGTGGAGGCCAAATCTCAAACAAGATTTAATGGTGATAGTTGACTGTGTTTGGACACCATCAGGCCACCCATCCTATTTTCAGTTTATGCTCTCCTCTTCCCCTTTGAAGAAACCCCAAACCCAAAATCAGACACCCTGCAACAAACAGGAACATCTGGCGAAAGTCTGAGGTTAGAGCTGGGAAAGGATGTATTGTAATTCATGTGCTCTGTTTTATTTCTCCCAGTTTTTGCCGCATTCTTTCAAGACATTTTTCCACAAGTGGAGAGCTTATTAATAACAGAGGTGGGATTTGAAGTGTGCTTCAAAAATGTGCAATAAAACCAGGGAGTGACATGCTATAAAAACAAGAAGGGATCAAAGGGCAGATATGAAAAGGTGTGTGTCCAGCCTGCTCACCCCACCTCTTTCTTTTGGTCCGATGGGCTTTGTGGCTGGGTCCAGGCCAGCATAGGAATCTCATCACTGCAGCACAGGGGTATCTGATCCATGAGCTGCTGAGAGGGAGCTCCCTTCTTCTTTTCACTCTTTGGAAAAAAGAAGGCTGAACTTTTCCTGGATTTGTCCAGGAAAAATCTCCCTTTTCTTGGAGGGAGAGGCTCCCTGTGCTGGAACATGCGTCTGCTATCCTCACTACAACTCAGGACCAAAAGTCTTTTCCCTTTTCAGCAGTCTATAAAAACTTGATGTTACGCCAGCCTTGCTAGCCCCGCACTGATGTTCCTGCACAGCGCCGGTCTGCTGTGCTTCAATGTACCTGGGGATCGAGCCCACCTCCCCAGCACATCCCAGACTGCTCCTTGCAGTCCTTTTTTACTAACCAGTGGAAGTGGCTCCTTTGGGACACAGCAGAGAAACACCTAGGTTGCGCTTTGCATCCATTGCTTATTCTAGAAGCCATTTCACTAGGGGTTTTTATAGGGCAATTGGCTCCTTTGAGTCTTTATGAGCTCCAGCTCTGCACATATGTGCTCTGAAAGTCATCTTCCGGAGTCTGTACTTTTTTGGTCCCCAAACACAAGAACAGTCTTTGATCACAGCCCTGCATCAGCAGCCTTCCCAGTCCCACACGTATTTACTTGTCTCCAACTTCTCTTTAATCCCTGTACCGTTTTCCTCCTGTAGATTACCAATCTGTTATCCTTCTATAAGAATAGCCCCTCCATTTTCCATTTTCCTGCTGGCAGCCATTCCTCCCCAAAGTGATGGTGGTCAATGGGTCACCCAGTAACCCCTTCTCAAATGATGCAGGAATGTGCTCTCCAGCTTCCTGAGAGCTGTCTTCCCAGTGCCTGGAGGAAGACCAAGGCTGGTTTGGCCTCTCCTCAGTTCCTGTTTGTATTATTCAGAGCAGACATTCCTGCTAGGAAGTGGTGATACATGTCTGCAGATCAACTCTGAGCGCCAGCTTTGAGGTGGGGCAGCGAGAAATTATTCAAGGGAGTGGCAGTGATTTTGAGGGTGGGAAGAGGATGGTCTATGGTCCAGCAAAGCAGTTTGCATAAAGGTCTGGTGTCCGGGCCACAGCTCCCTCCTGCACCCCCAGAGCAAGTAGGTCCTCTCTGCCCAGGGCTGGTCCCCAAGTCTCGGAGGGGCTGTGCTGCACACCCATGTCCATGGGTGTGCAGTGGGTATTTTCTGGTTTCTACAGAGGAGGGGTTGCATTTCCCTGAATTTTAAGCTTTACAGCTGGATTATGCTGCTTTACATTGGAATGGGAACACTGGAGATTGCCTTCAGCTTTTTTCTCCTGCAGGAATACCTAGGGTGGCTCCCTGCATACTGATGGACAATACGCCTCAGTCCTGACTTTGCAGCCTGCTTTGGGCAGAACTGTGATTCAGAATTGCTGTGCATTGAATTTCTCAGGCAGAAATACATGTATTTTGCACTGCATCACACCTGAACAGTGCCTCCTGTGCTACCAGGAGGTGTCCAGCTTGTAGGAGCTGTACTGTTACAGTCTGAGAGCATGGACTGAATCTACCCAGGGTTTCTTTCTCTGACAGATCTGACCAGTTACTGGAAAATTGTGGTTAAACGCACATAATCCTCAAACTCCCCTAGAGAAAATATCCAGGCAGAAAAAGAGGGCATCTTGGTGATAGGAGCCCTTAGAAACCACCCAGCCTCTTGGCTTCTCCCTTTCTGCAGACATACTCTGTCCTTGAGGATCAGGGCTGCTGTCTGAGGGTTTTGGTCGCCAAAGGCTGAAAAAACCCTATCTAACTGGTGTGTGCAAAACATGTTTCTGCAGCCCAGTAGGGCATGTATTAAAACCCTGCAGAGAGATCCAGGCCACACCAAGGTCAAAAAAATCCTCATGGTTGTGGGGGTGTTGTAAGGTGATGCACAGAATAGGTCTGTCATGGGTATAGGTCCACTGATGCCAAAGGTGTATTTGCATTGCTGCATCTGGCAGGATTTAGTGACAGCTTTCCACTCCTGCAGATCATGGCTTGTAGCCAGGAGGGCTGTTTCCATATCTCCTGCACGAGGTGGAAGCCCGTATGAAGTGCTTTGATGTGGTGTGTCTCTTGGCCGTTTCCATCCTTCCTTGGCAATTGGGAAGTTGTGTCACCTCTGTAGGGATATGCCAGGGTTGTGAAACGTCCCTGTTCCCTCAGTTAGTACCATTTTCTTCATCAGAAGGGATGGCTGGGCTGCTTACTGCCACCATTGCTCAGGCTTGAGCAACCTCTGCAGCAACTCTGGCATGAGGTTTGGATTCTTTGACGTTCAGACTTGATGATCCCATAGCAGAAACAGTTTTGCTTGCACAGAAGAGCTGCCAAGACACCCTTACAAGGAAGGCTGTGCTGAGTGCATGCTGCTGGAGATGATCACCACTGCTCCAACGTCCCCAGAAGCTACCCTGAGCAGGTCCAGCAGCAGCCACGCACCTCCCATGCCCGCTGAGCCTCTGTGCTGAGAGGAGAAGAGCTGATCCTCTTGGACCCCATGGGCAGAGGTCGGCAGGACCATGCCCTGGTACTGAATCCCCCCAGGATGGGAGCAGCCGGCCGGACACTTAGCTGTACATGCCTCCTTTCCAGCGTGTCAGCGGAAGCAGATGTTTCTAATTTATCACTAAAAACAAACAACTTAATCCCCCAAATATGCAGCAGTGGGGGGTGAGGAGGGGCCCTTCCATTTAAAGCTGATTTATAAAATGGATAATTAAGGTTAATTTGTTCACAAATGAAGCAAATATATGTCAGACACCATAAACAGCACTTCCTCCTTCTCATTTTCACAAGCCCTCAACATCCAAACCTGAGGCAACAGGGTAAGTTCCTGTTCCACTAGCCAAAAGCAGCTGGCACTGCTTCCTTTCATCAATGACTCTAATATTTATCTATTTAGGCCTTCAGAGCATCATTTGTGTGTAAGAGGCATTGCAGCCCTCTGTTGCGTGAGTGCCAAAGGCAGGCCCGAGCGGCAGCTCCAGCTCACCCCTTCTTGCTTTTGAAGGCATTGTTACACCCTGGCTGCCTGAGGGTGAAGGCTGGAGTGCAAGACAGCATGGTGCATGGAGACTGCTGTGGTCAAACCCCCAGGCAGGACCTGCACCAAGAGCTTTCACAGGAACCATGTTCACTCTGCTTAATGAAATGGCTGAAGGTGCCAATGGGAAGGGACCTGAGTCCAAACCTATTTCAGATAAGACTTAGAAAATTACTGCTTTTACCTGTGCTGTGTCAGTGCTGGAGGCCACAGCTAACCACACAGCAGCTGTGTTTCAGCACATGCACATATAACGAGCCATCCAAACACATTATACATACCCCACTTCTGCTGACACCTACTTCAGACCTCCAGTTCCTACTGCTTACAGCTCATGTTATTGTACATTAAGAAAGCTTTTCTCCAGGCAGCTTGGCATACAGCCACAGCACGTCTGCCATGCACAGGCAGCACTGAAGTTAACAGCAACACAGCAGCTTTAAGATTTTAATAGCTCCTGCAGACATGACATCAATGCGGCTCTGTTCTGCAGAAGGGGGGAATGTGGGAGCTGCCACCTGAAGTCTCTGGGCCCTGGGTGTCTGTGAAAGGCAATGGCAAAAGGCAACCCCTGCCTGCAGCAGGATGGTTGAAATGCCTGGGCATCCACAAAACAGCCACTATTTGGTGTGGGAATGGGTGGGGGTCCTTGTGTCTGTGGACCCCCCCCCCAGGGTTCCAGGCTGGGGATGCCAGGGCTCACTGGGGCTGGTCCGAGATACTGTGGGTCACTGCAACAGGCAACAGGGTGCTCGGAAAGGCAGGGAAAGGGAAGCAGGGTTTCTAGCATGTTGTTACCAGCACACTGGGGGTTTACAGGTTTATTTCCTAAGGGGTAAAACGCAAAGAATACTGAGCTTGATCTGCAAATTGCTGTGCTAAACAGCAATGCCCTGTGATGTAGGAAATGGACAGCTGCCCCCATTTCCTCAACTAGCCCTTTAAAAACAGGATTTAATTAGTTGTCTTTTCCTGGTAGGCACTGGGGTGCTTCTCGTTCCTCATATGCCTGTGCCTCTGCTGCAGAAAGGGATCCAATGGCACAGACTACCACCCCTGGGTCTCTCACACACAAGAATAAGCCCCTGCAAGCCCAGGCACATGGGTGCGTGTACTGCAGCCATGGCACAGAATGCTGCTTCTGGAAGTTTGGAATTTGGGGTTTAATTGCAGCAGCTGAGTGGGTTGTGAGAAAATGCAAAATAGCCTCATATACAGCTTTCTGCTGGGGACACTGAAAAGGTGATAAGGCTGTGAGATGCTGTTGTAGTGACCAGTGCTCCTCTCCTCAGCAGCCTGTTCTGCTGTGAGCAGTATCTCCTGGGGTTGGAGCAGTCAGGAAATCCTTCTCCTCCATCATTTCTATGAAATGGTAGAATTAGGCAATGTGCCAGGATTGCAAGGAACTTCCCATCAAGCCAAAATGTCAGGTAGGCTAAGAGAAAGAGAAGGAGTATAGAACAGAAGAAAACCAGAAGAAAAGCAGGATAAAAGTCAACATGAGCACTAAGAGCAGGAATCAGCTCCAGCTGCTACACTCTCATCCCTCCCATCGCAATATACATAAATCAATCTGGGAAAACAGTGTGTTTGAGAAGAAAACAGAAGACAACTGGAACAGCACTGAGTTTGAATAGAGCTGAAGCAATTCTATTTTGGGGCTAAACAAAAAACCCCACATTTTTCCACTCAATCAGACAAGCCTGTATCACTTAATCAGTTTTAAGCTACGTGCAATGAGAGCACCAGCACCAGTTTCTTCTGCAAAGCTGCAATCTGCTTTTCAGTTTTGAAGCCTTTTCCCAAATGAAGACACCATATGCCATTAAATTAGTTTGTACCTGTGATGGCAGCCCTTTACTTCTTGCAAACTGTGCTGTGCTTCAAGTGGTGATACACACTGCAAGCAGCTTCTTCTCTACCTAGTTAAAGGGGTCTCTCCCCTCATTCTGTACCTGTGAGCAATCGTTAGAGATGATACCCTTTTGTCAGAAAGCCTCGTGCTTGAAGGAATGAAGCTGTTTGCAGCTCATTGCAAGAAAGGCACATTTTTCATTGATGTTTCCAATAGCTTGGTCTGAAACTGCCTCAACTTCACTCCAGACCTGATGAAAAAACTGGTGAACTTGAAGGAGGAAAGCTATTTCAAATTTCCAGATATATCTGAACATGATATTTTGGGACACTGATTTTTGTTTCTGACTGATTTTTCCCACAGTTGTAGAGAAGAAAGGGCCACCGATTTATCTCATGGCGGATTTGATCTGTTGCAATAAGGACCATTTTCTTAAACTGTCAAAAGATTAAACATAATGTTTTACCATCACGTTGAAGGCAGAAAAGCAGCAGATTTTTTATGGGAAAGTGACAGAAGCTACTGACAGCATGCTTTCTGACTCCCAGGGAGTTTGTTTTGCCTTTCTACCTCTGATGAAGTAGCAGTAGTTGAAATAAGGTTTGCTTTTGGCTGAAGAGAGATACACTCCAAAATGGAAGAGGGGGAATGTCCTTGCCATAAAGCACATGCAGGCTTCACTCATGTTGTCTGACCTCTGCAAGGGAAGGCAGTTTATTAAAAACTCCTTTCTGACCCTCAAATGGAAAATTACGCAGCTCCTCAAGTGCAGGTTCAGGACATTTCTATCTGAGCGTGAGATTTGCTTTTGATGGGTTTTAATGGCATGTGTTGTTGATGTTCCTACATTATATAGCTCACTGAAGCATTCAAAAACAAATGTTCAGTCCCCATGGGGCATGATAAAAGGCATAAGGATAAGCTTTGATGTGGATATAAAGCCATAGTAGGTGTCAGGGCCTGAGTCATCTTCCAGTGGCACCCACATGACCAGAAAGGGCATATATATGTTTCTGCACATTTTTGAGCTGGAACTTCATCTGGTGTACATTAATTATACTGCCTTTGCAATCAATGAAGCAGTACTGATTTATATCAGTTCAAAATATGGTTATTCGGATTTCAAGACTGAGAAGTTATACAGACAAGATATTGCACACTACGGGTTTAAAAGGGAGACTTCCTTTTTACATATTAATGACACATTAAAATTAAAATAAATTGCACTTTAAAAAGTCAGAATTCTTCATTTTTAATGTGCAACTTGAAGCATCAACAGGAAATGGCAGCTCCCAAGTTCTTGCCCACTATTCACTAGTCCCTATACCAGCTAAGACTACTTGAACAAGTGCCATTAGCATCTTCTCTTAAGTGAGCTAATGCTGCAGTCCTAATTTGGCTGGCTAGGCAAGTCTGAGCAGTGTACAGGATGAGGGCTGGCTGTATGGGACATCCACATATGGGTTGCAAAGAAGCGTAAGTAGATCACTCCAGGAAACAGAACAAGTCTAGCACAGATCTGTGACCCATGCTGTATTTTCTGTTTTTCTCAGAAGTAATATATCATTTCCTAGCTATGTGCCATTTATATATAAATGTATTGTTGGGAACATGTATAAAACAGTATCTGTCACCAAAACCCAAATGTGAGATCAAAGTGTGGAGGCCATGCATACGAGCCACTTGTTTAAACAGTTTCGTTTTCGTTCTCGTCTTTCATGACAAGACTATCTTGTCTTTCATTCTTCCCAAGCCTCCCTCAGTATGAATTGAATTTCAAAACAGAAATTGATTCCAGATGTTATAAGTATATTTATCTAGGCCTGCAATTTAAACAAGTTAGAGCAATACTCACCTTCATATAGTTTTTGATCATTACAATATGAATTCTCACTGACACCAGTGGAGATCAAGGTTTCCAAACCCACCTTTTATTAATTTGGATTTCACTCCAGATTGTCAGAAGGGCTGTGTTTTAAGGACAATCATTCATCTGATGATCCCTAGCACAGCTGCCTACCACATGTACAGCAGCAGTGTTAACACTTCTTCATTTTCCCCTACTTTCAGCTTTAGCGCTGGAACCCATTACACAGCTGGCATCTCACAAGTGCTGTGCTACTTTGCCCCTTGCCTCAAAAAGTGATTTGTAATAGCAGGGTGACTAGCAATAACTAACAGCTAACTAATAGCAGGAACGCACAGAGAGCTGACAGCAGGTAGGATGCCAGCCCTGAGAGATGACCACTCAGTTTCTTACTTGCACAAGCTGTGTAATCTCTGGCAAATAATGTCATCCTTGTGCCCTAGTTCACATCTGTAAAAGGAGATAGTATTTTTTGGCTTCCATGCCAGACAAGTATAATCAAATGATTGGGTGATCATTTGTGCAATAACCAAAATTTGTAATTACCTGGGATAAGAGATGCAAATTCCCTCTGGATCACAATCATTAAGTCAGCTCCTTGTTCTTGGAGGTAATGAAGGTCAGGTGTGCTCTATGGAATGGAAAACCCTGAATAACAGAGTCATCATGGCATGTACTGCAGAGACAGCTGCCAGCTGATTGGACCTGCTTTGAGCAGATGCTGGATGAGATGAACTCCAAAGGTCTCTTCCAACCCAAATTACTCCTGCAATTCTATTCTAATGCTGCATCTCTGCAAGTACATCTTCTTGGAGCTCTGGAGACCATGGTGCACATCGCCAAAGTAGTGCTGCAGCAGATAGCCTGCCTTCATCGGGAACGGATCAGATGAGTCAGGAAGGACTGAACTGATTCATGGCAGTTCAACGACTCCACCAAAAGTACTTAAGGACTTGTGGCCCCAGGCTGATCCCAGAAACAGTCTAAGTGTCTTTTGGTAGCACTGTGACTCCATGGAGTCAGGCAATGGCATGGTTTACCTCCAGATGAACCATATAAAGCTAGTGAAAGTTTACTACACTGAGAAATACAGTCTCTAGTTCACATTTACCTGCCATGTCATCTGACATTGTCACTGAATCAGTGTTTTAGTCCTTCCAGGCCAGCCTTGACTTGCAATAGCAAAACTGAGCCTTGTGGGTCCCATTCGCTCTGTGTATGTTGCATCAATCATAAACTAAGTGTGGGCTTTGTAAAAGCCTCATGAGCTGACCTTGGAAATAACATCTACTGGGATGTATATCCCTCGGATGCCCAAATTTGTTAAAGCTGTGCATAACATCAGACAATTTCAAAACAAAGTCTGATAAAGGTGGTTTCAATGGACTGCCTCATCAGACAGAGGGACCTGCTTTCTCAGGGTCTCAGAGGTACCCAGAGTGTCATGCTAGCAGAGCAGCACTTCCAGCCTGCAGGCAGCACAGCAAGCTGATCATCTGCATGATGTTTGAAAGATAAATGAGAAACATAAGACTTGAATTTACATATAAGGGTCTACACTTCTATCAGGGGAACTAGAAACAAAAAGAAGAAAAAAGATTATAAATTTTTTATGTGGTAGATCATGACATAGACTTCACCAACAAGTCTCATACATTTCTATTTGTGTTACAGCTCCTGGGGTTCTGGCCAAGCTTCTACTTTCACATTCACAACTGCAATTGTAAGTGTGACCCTTAGCTTGGGAACTGTTTTCATAGCTCCTTCATAAATGTCTGTGAATGCATATTCAATATTCAGTAAAGCAGATGACATTTTCAGACCCCAGCTGCCTCCAGTTGTGAGACACGACTGCACATGGCTGCCATAAAACACAGAGCCCCACGGCTTACAGGGCTTACACAGCTGTGTTGTGGCTGAAATGAGCTGGGGAAGAAACTGTCCGCACATGGGGGCTGCACCGCCTGATGTGTTGTTGCTTCTTCAAGCAAAAGCCAGATCCCTGGGGCAGAAAGTCCTGGGGGCCAATCAGCTGGTGCTCAAATTAGTGGTGCATTTCACATATCCATACTGAAAACAAGGTTTGGTTCTCAGAAGTCAGATATTCTGCTTGTCTCAAAGCGCTTCACAAAGAAGCAGGTAATGATGCACAAGCAACTGTTGAAGTTTATCCTCCTGTAGATACAGAAAGAAATCTGGATGGGATCCTGATATGCCCCACTCATGGGGCTGCTTCCTGAAAACTGGGCAAGAGAGAGCAGTCCTGTGTGCCAAGCCTTGCTCCTGCAAACCAGGTCACAAGGCCTCAGCATCTTAAAACAGTTGTTAAAAGTAAAAAATCCCTGTTATGTTCTAAAAATAGAAAAGTTGAACTGGGAGAGAGAGAGAAAACATGTGCTTGCTGATGGCTTAGCAAAGAGGGAAGTGCAGCTGAGCAGGAGCCAACACGCGTGAGTTCCGCACGTAAATAAGCCTTAGGTATGAGACTTCAGCTCGGTGTAGAGAAAAGGTGTTTTAGTATCATGCACCAACACAAGTTTTAAAGCAACACCTTTCATACATGAATTTTAATGAACAAAAAAAAAAAAAAAGAAAATCAATGCCAATACTTTGAAATTCAAGATACACATGTGTGGTCTGATAGTGCCTTGTATTTTGAAAACACTGGTGGAGAAAGGGAAGGGGAAAAGACTGGGAAGAGTTGAAAAGAATCAAAATTAATTCATTGAACACCTAAAGCTTCAGTATTTGACAAAGGAAGCAGATATAAATGGAAATCAAATTGAAACGGAGACTTCTCTCGTTCAACACTGCTACTCATCAGCTACAACTGGGAGAGACAATTTAATTACCAATAAACAACTTTGAAGCTGTACAGGTGTTTTAGTGTCTTAATAAAGTTGAAAAAAAAGGAAAAAGAAACAACAAAAGCTGAACTCAAGTCTGAGGCTCAAGAAAAGCCTTGATAACACACATGAAAACTGCATAGGAGATTGTTCAAGTCCATTGCAACACAAGGGGAATAGCGCACTAGACAAAAATAGGTTATTTTGATCATTCTTCATTAAAAACTATTATTTCCTTAAGCTTGAAATGCTTATTAAAAGTTTTGAGGGTCTGTTTTTTTATCTTTCTGTTTCATAAAGCTAGGAATATTGAATTTACACTATTTTAAAGTTTGGATTTAGACTCTAAGTTTGTTTCCCTTTGTCCCCCTTTTGTAAATTAGTACAGTGGAGTGAATGAGGCCTTTGATTTTCTTTCTTTCTTATCTATTTGGTACTCCTTTTATTATGCCTAAAATATGTCGGGGTTTTTTCATCTTCTGCATAAAATCTCTGTCCTCATTGTCTGTGAATCGAATGACTGTGTTTAAAGTAACATCTTTATTCTTGTAAATATAATTCTACAATGGAGCAGGGAACTTCTTTTCTCTGAAACCTATTTTAAGCTACATCATTATCTTGCTTTTCATATTTGTCTCTCTATTTGTTCTGCTAAGGACTTGTTCCAAAAGCTATGCTTGGTTCTATGACATTTCATAAGTTTAAGTAGACCAAAGGAAAAATAGAGAGAAAAAAAGAAGTAAACAGCGCTTTTGAAGAAAACGAAGAAATCTGAAAACCACTTATTTTGCTTGCAGGCAATTCATTGCATTTATGATGTCTGAAACGCTAAACTTTAGTCTGGGTTACATTTCCTGGCTGAGATACAGAGATTCTCAGAAAATCGAGGTTTGAAATAGAAAGTCAGCAGTCTTCATCTGGAACACAAGGAACCTCAGCAGAGGGGACAGAGCTGAGAGCGCTGCCACTTGGGAGCTGTGAACTGAAATAGAGAAGTCCATCATCTCTGTTTTACTTTTAAAGTATGTGAGCAAAATAAAGGCTGAAAACATGCATTGTGTTTCCATTTTGCTGTGCCTGTGCTAGGCGCATTGCTTGCATACCCTACTGGTACGGAGCTCAGCGTGCCACAGTTTCTGTGCTCCGATCGCTCACTCTTATGTTACTGCTCAAGTATGCATTCAGAAAAGAGCCAGCAGATATCGTAGATTTATTCTAGTTGTTGAGGTCAAGGACTCTTTTCCTTTTTTTTTTTGTTCAGCTGAGAGGGAACTCTTTCTGTCTTTCTTCCTTTCCTTCTAACACCAGGCAGGCTTCCTGCCTCGCAGTGCGCACCACTGATAAAAACCCATGTGGAGTACTTTTAAAGGAAATTATTTACCAATCTAAAGCACCGGTGAGTTATGTGCTGTCTCCAGTGCTAAAGGGAGGGCTTTCAGCAAAGCACAATATCTGCATGCACTGCAATTCAGAGGCTCCAGCTGCTGGAAGCTCTTGCAAGCCATGTAAGTAAGGCTTTTTTTCGCTGAAGCAAACTTCATATATTCTCTTGCCTCATAAAAGCTCTGAGATAATCAAAACTTGAGATGAATTTCCTAACACTACTAATGTTGTTTTCTTCCTGTTGTTTTCAATAACGTGTGTATGTCAGCATGATAAATAACTAACATTTCTAGAAGTGTTTTGCTTGTGAATAGTGTAAGGAGCAGAATCTGTGCGTGGCTCGGGCAGGCTCTGTTTGCTTTTCTGGTTGCTGACCATTTCTGTTCTCTGTGACTGGCACAGGGACCTCTGATTTCTTTGGTATCTTGTTATTCTGATTGCTATGGGAAGCTGGCAGGAAAATGCAGAATCTGTGCAAGGAAAAGAGCATAAGGGCAGTTTAAAAAGCATGGTCAGTGAACCAAAAAGTGGTGTGTAACACCCACATTGAACTTGTGGCATTTTATAGCTTTAAACTGAGGTTTAAGTGGTCACAGATTGTGTGACTAAGAGGAACATGAAATGACAAAAGAAATGTATCTTGATGTTCATGCTCATATTTAAGTTAATCGGGTTTCTGTATGGTTATTTGGAGTTTATTGCAGGGGATGGATCAACTTCCTCTGAGCTTCATGACGCAGTTTACAGTTATGAAATATTTCCCTGTTCGCTGTGCAGTTCGTGTATGTATTGGCAGCAATAGGCCTGGCAGACAGGTGTTGATATCCCAAATTTCACTTCTTGTCTGTGAGGTCCTCCCTACCCTTTTGATAGCTGCCTGTTTGCAGATAGGGCGATAAATGTATGACAACTGGCTGTTATGCCAGGAAGCTCCACTGACCAGCTCCACAGGTGGTATTAACCTGAGACGGAAGTTTCATGCACTCAGTGTTCCCAGTATCTTCCTGTCTGGAGAGTCTCTGGCCACTTGCATTCCTTGTAGCCTTTCTAAAAGCGTCTAATCCCTCTGACTTTTCACCTTACATGTGGCTCTCACTTTTTACCAGTTCCAAATAATGTTCAGCAGCTCCTTCCCTCTCCAGACCCACGTGTCTGAAAGGCACAAACTTTGCCCTCCAACCCTCACAGTGGAAATCTGGCACATACCCACAGGGCAATACCAACCTTATTTATTGCAGACACATCACCATGGTCACCTCTTGCATCAGGTGCTCAGAGGAACACAGACTCTGACCCCTCCCAGCCCTCCTGTTGACTTTCATATTCATGGCAATGCAAGATCCACATGGGAAAGAGGCACTGTCCATTAAGGGAGATGCCCATGATTCATGAAAGACAATGGGAAGGTCTCCTTGCCACACCTGGGTGCCAAATAGCAAGTATACTAATAGACATGCGGGGTTGTGGAGAACACAGAATGCTGCTCCCAGTGAAGCTGGGGTTTCACCTCCCTGAGTGAGAATGGGAAAAGGCTCTGTAGAAAGAAGCTTGCAAGGTGATAGCAGCACATTTTGAAGGTGCATTGGCAGGAGCAAGTTAGAGCTGCGGGGGACTGGTGTGAAAGACTCCTCTGCTGATGGAGGAAGAAGATGCTGCTTTTTCAAGAGTGTTTGGAAAATGGCAGAAAGTTTAATTTTCAGTACGGAGGTGGGTAGGAGCTGAGGTAACTCTCTTACCTGGCTGGTGTTACTGCACTCCAGGGAGAAAGCAGCAGTTTGTTGCATTTTCTGAAGTTATGTATATTCATGTGTACCATTAGTCTCTTGGCAAATTCATCCTTTGAGCAATAAAGCTTTCTGAACCTTTCATATAGTCCTTTGCTTTGAAGCAACAGATGTCTGTGATAAGCAGATGGTTATGGCTTTGAATTTGAACATCTTTGAATACTTTGTTGTGTATATTTTACGGGGAGGAATGTACTCTCTTACTATGCAGAACTGATTCATTAAATGAAAAGTATCCATGTCTGGATGCTTGATGTCACTTCCTAGCTTGCAAAATAATAAACCGTATGTTTTTCAGGATTATTTGTTGTGAGATATTTTCACCCCATTACTCAGCTTGTGTTTTCAAGGTACAAACCAACTGTGAAATGCACTACATGTGAGCTGAGCTCAGTCAAAGTGAACAAGCAACAAAGAGAGTCAAAGGAGCTGCCCCACTTGTGAATTGCATTCTCACTCTAATGAATACTTGGAGCAGGCTGAAATATTCCTCTTGCAGAAATTCCCAGAGGAAATAATGTGGTGCCTATGGAAATAACTGAGAAAAAAAATCTTTTGATCTTCCTTATTCTAAAATTTCATTTTTCAGGAGGTACAGCTATGAAATTCGATGAGCACAGATTCTAAGAACATAAGATCTTAAACCAGGAATAAACTTGGGAACACAAATGGAAAGAATAAGTCTCAAATAAGAAGATAACTGATTTCCTTTCAAGGAAAATAAGCTAGATAAACATATCTCATCCAAATGTTTTGCTATTGGATATTCATTTACTCCTCTAAAAAATACATTTACTCCCTCTCCACCTGACTTTCAAGAGTTTGGTTTTTAAAGAAATCTCTCTGTGACAGCCTGTGAACTGTTTAAACTGAATAAGTTTATCTTAAGAATGGATCATGGCACAGATTGTCAAAAGCTTTGTTAATTATAATAACACAAGATATGTTATTGCATGGACTCAGTGCTTACACAAGGCACCAGCCTGACTTGACAGAAGACAAATGCCTCATTTCGACCAAGCTTTGGAGTTTTTGACTCCACCTTTGATAAGGAGCAGAGCTGTTGAAGGGCTCGTGGTGCTGGAGTGGTGTTAGAAGAGCTCAGTGGTGATGCAGGATATTCTCTTTCCCTCTCTTTTTTCTTTCTCCTCATTCCATGTAGGAATCTTTCCTTTCTCACGTCTTCAGAATGCAGTAACCCCTAATGCCAGGCTGTCCCAGCATACAGGTTTTCCTCTTTTTGCACCTCAAGTCAGCCTCTTTTCACTCCACAGCATCATGGCTGGTGTTCAGCCTTACTGAAGAAGAAAAGGCTTGGGATGGAGAAGGGCCTGATGGCATGCTCAGCACAAACTGCAGTGGCTAATCCTCATCTCTGCAGGTAGAAACAAAGTAGCCCATATGCAAGCAAAGCATTCAGGCTGCTGACCCTTGTAGTCTGTTGCCACAGGATAATGGCTTCTTTAATTACTGCCTTGAATAGCTATTAATTTATCCATTTATTTATTAATTTATTCATTATTGGGGCCTACAAGGATGCTGGGGAGGGACTCTTCATTAGGGACTGTAGTGATAGGACAAGGGGTAATGGGCTAAAACTTAAACAGGGGAAGTTTAGATTGGATATAAGGAGGAAGTTCTTTACTGTAAGGGTGGTGAGGCACTGGAATGGGTTGCCCAGGGAAGTTGTGAATGCTCCATCCCTGCTGGTGTTCAAGGCCAGGTTGGACAGAGCCTTGGGTGGGTGTGAGGTGTCCCTGCCCATGGCAGGTGGGTTGGAACTAGGTGATCTTGAAGTCCTTTCCAACCCTAACTATTCTATGATTCTATTTCATGGTGGTTTCCTCACCCAAATATCTTCTGGGACAGGTCACTACACAAGGCAAAAGTGGAGTAAGAACCATTTGACCAGAGTAAGAACCGTTTGACCAGAGGGCAGTTCCTTCAGTTCCACATCAAAAGTTTTAATATCTGTATCCAATTCTGTAGTCATAAAGGAAGAAAAAAAGGAAAAAAAAAAAAAAAGAGAGAAAAAAGGAAATAAAAAAAAAGGAAATTGTTGAAGGGTTCTACTTTAGAGTCTATTATTTGACAATATGAGGTTTAGAAATCTACATACAAATGAGGAGTTATGAAGACTTCTGACTGATGGGCTGTCTTTCTTTCTGACAATTCTAATTGTTTAAAGGCTGCAAGTGTTCAAATACTTTGAAAACTGCAGGCAATACTCTGCTACCTGACAGCAACATAACTCAGAGACAAGCTCTCCTAAATAAATCTTTGCAATGATAGGAAAGAATTACATGCTGATGCGTGCCAGAATTCTGTATCTGTCCCAAAATCCCTTTCTCTCTGTGAAGCCCAACTATCCATTACTGGTCTGTTATGTGCAACACCTAGGCACATATGGGTTTACTTCTCTGAATACCACCTCTTGGGCTTATAGATGTGAGGACTGAGGCAAGACTCAGTAACTGTTGGATTGAGATCGTACTAGAATTCTGAGAAGACACAGAAAACTAAAGGTGGTTTTACCTGAATTCTGGAAATATGAGTCCATCCATGGCCCCCATAAACAAACAGCTTCTTCATACAGACAAAAAGAACATAGCTTTTAATCTTTGCCATCCTGCTGTGTGCCTATAGTCTTCCCATAGGGTCAGATGTAGAAACAAACCCAACAGAAAGCTCTCAACCTAACTGTTCTACAAGACAATCAGCAAAACTGACTGAAAAGGACCATAAGTAGCAAAATATGCAGAGCTGACCAGTATGAAGGGCCAAAACCAGTTACCATTAGTGTGGTTCCTGTAATGGAAAAGCTTTTGGCTGGCAAGGAGCAATGCAGCGGCATACCCATTTGCAGATGGAAAGCTAGTCTGGAAGCTGCTCTGAGCAAGCTGCTGAAATGGAGGGTTGCAATGAAATGGTCTTTCTGCCTGTAGGAAAATGAACCTGCTGAACAGATATTGTCAACCTATTGCAGCCTATCTTTGAGCGATGGCCAATTTCTGAAGAACAGTGAAGTAATATACTTGATATCTTACATGTAGTTGTAGAGAAGAAATCTGCTTGTGTTCATATTCCAGAGGGAATTATTTCTACCATATATTCAAGGTCTCCTCTGCAGCTTTTAAGACGCTTCCTGAAATCTGCAATTACATTCATGTAACATCTGCGTCCAGCTATTTCTAATCTAATGGTGAAGCAGACAAGGTGGTAATTAAAATAATTATTTCTCTGAACTTCATCTTCCTTTTTATTTATCAGCTGATGCTTTAGCAAGTAGTTTCTGCTTTGAGGAGTTGTTGGTAATTTATCAGTATCTCAGCTACCTTGTCCCTGCGAGGTCCTTAATAACATTGACAAAAAAAAATCAGTGGTCACCACAAATAGACTTTAACAGTTATCAGTAATTCAGACCCTTGACAGCACTGAAAGCCTCTGCTGGGGTATGTGGGAAAATGTGACAGTGCTGGAAGTCAAAAGAGAGCATTGGGGCTGTTGTGGTTATTTTGTGGCAATGGGGAACCAGATTCAGCATCACATGGGTGCAACTCCAATGGCACTGCCAGCACACCTTGGTCACTGTCCCAGCACATGAACAACCTCCCACCAACCTGCACAGTGTCACTTGCATATCTCCTGAACCTCCTCCCTCAAAAGAAAAAATCCAGACTAGAGAATCCTGAAGGATTACATAAATCTTCAAGGTTCAAGAGAGCAACACCACAGGTGTCTGAGTTATCCCAAAAGGGCAGAATAATTCACAGTACCAAAGCTGAAGATTTGGACACTTTATGGCCATGTCAGGTTGACCATACCATGGCTGCTATATTCTGCTCCTTAAAGAAAATGCTCTGTATTTACGGCCATTTCTTGTTCAGGAAGGAAAATGTTCAGATTCCATAGCCAGACTGAGCACCAATGTCACAGAACAAGAAAGTTAGAATCCATATAAACAGGTAATTATGGTATTTTATGATTATAGTTATTTGATAGACCCAAGATACTTCTGGATTTTCATAATATACAAAAGGGTAGCCATAATTCTTTTATCTATATCTACTTTTGAACATTATTTAAATTCCTACAGCTCAGATTGGAATCACAAAAACAACTTTTTGAGATTCCTGCTTCGGCAGGTAAGGACAAAAAGAGAGACATAAATCAAGACAATATGTGGGGTTTGGCAGGTGGCTTAAATACACTGCCTTTTAGGAGCAGGCATGGACTCACCACTTGAGGGAAAGAGTCATCCTCATGTTTATCTTCCTGGCTGAAGAGAATGATACGTTCAAGCAGAGAGTGTGTAGAGATGCTTGGGTGAAGGTGTTGCCAAAGACCATCCCAATAGTGCATCTATGTTGTGACTATCACACTTGGAGTTAATCAGCAATTGTTATGTCATCTTGATTTGCATGCTACTACAGAGGATGCAATAAGGGTCTGGAGAGATGGATCCACAGCTGACAATGCATTTTTTGGCTTTCATGAATCACTAAAATGTCAAAATTCTTGGGGGAGTATTTCTCTAACTTTGCACCTTGCTTCTTCAATGAGGAAACATCCCACATATATGTGGCTATATATATGACATCACCTCTTCAAGGAGAAAAGGATGCCACACTTATTTCTTTCTCAGAACAGAAACAGAGTTTTAAACATTTTTCATATACAAGAACTATGACAAAAAACTTGCTCATTATCAGTCTTGCTGAGAATAAGCTTACTTTATGGTTAAGGACAAGCTACATTTCAGGGATAAAGCACCCTGAAACAGAGCACTAGTCCTTGTTCCATCAAGAAACAGTTCAGGGAAAAATATGAAATACCTCTTCATGACATGAATGTTGTTGCCAAGACAAGATGTTCAAACTACATGGATATTTTCAAAGTGTGAAAGGACCCTGGCTCCTTGAAGGCAAGAAAGGAACCTGAAGGTCTTAGGGTGATATCCCTCCTTACGGCAGATAAAGTGACACATGGTTCTTTTGATATCTTTGTCCTGCTCATTGTAGCCCCTCTCTGTTTTCGTTTTTTTTCTGTCACAGAAGGAGTTAAAAACCCTCCTCACTGACAGGGAATTTTTCAGGGTAGGATTATATAAATCATATTTTGCTAACATTTATGGAAGCTATGACCACACTTCTGTGGTCAGGGTTGTGGGTTTATTTGTTCATATTGATTTCACTGTAACGTTAGGTTGTTGCCCCTGCTTGTAATAAGGTCTTAAGTTTTTCCCTGAGGTGGTATTTTCTGGATTGTGTGTGTATTTTCCTAAACTGACAGTGTGTTACTTCTACAGTACTGTATCTCTTTGCTTTGTCTTTGAGAGCTCAGCTTTCATGCAGGTGCCTAATGCTGTTCTTGAAGTTCATGCTCTAATGCAGACAGGATGGTTGGCTAATTTCTGCTTCAGATGGCTTCTACCACCTTTTCTTCATTGCTGCCAGTGTTTTCTCTTGCTTCCCTGGGGACAACAGATGCATCTAATGAGTCAGTTCCAGCTTCCAAGCTGAAAGAGATCATGGACAGCAGCCATGTGTTGTTCAGATGCTTGCAAGGGAGGGAGAGATCTTATTCCTTTTTCTCTTGTTGAATCAGTTCACTCAACAAGAACTCGGTTTAGATCAAATTGGCATTGCTTTTAGCTAACTCTAGTTTTTTCTAACTTTCTCCTTAATTCCCAGCTTTTACTATATCCTAAAAGAGAGCAGTTGCCTTCAGAGAAAATTGGTGCCCGGGACAGTGTACCTTTCTCCCAGTTTAAATGACAGGACAAGAGAAGTGTTTAAAGTCGCAGGCTGTAGCTGGTGAAAAATAAGACAACAGCCAGACACATGCTTCTCCGCAACTTTGCATAAGTAGATATAATGTATAACGTACTGCAACATCCCAGCAGGTCTCCCAGATTGAAAAAAAGGAGGAATGAAAGAATGAAATTAAAAGAATGAGGAATGAAGCCATACTTTCGCTATTATATCCCTGACTGTGTTGCCTGTGTTGATTAGTTACTTTGATTTGTGTTTCCCCGCACAGCTCATTTTTCCCTTTAATAAGAGCTCGGCTTGTAAATTGTTGCTTGTATCTGCACCAAACAGTGTAATTACCCTGGAGTGATGGAATATATTATATTGTTTGTTTTCCATTATGTTTATTCCAGATGTTTTTTGTCACTGACTCTTTTTCTGAGATGGGTTGTTAATAAACATAGGATAAATCTAATGAATAAATTTGCTGTGCTCAGTATAGATCTGTGGCAATGACTGAGATGGTGTCATGCCACTAAGTAGTGGGCTGTCATTAGAGCAACAGAAATGTTAATTCTCACTCAGAAGTGAGAGGGAAATGGAGCCTGGGGTAGCGTGAGGTTGGAGAAGATACTTATGTCAGGTTTTTTTTCTTTAAAAAGACATAAATGTAAAATTTAAACTGAAGTTATGACAAGTTCGCAGTTGTGATGCTTTATTGCTTCTCTGGACAAGGGAAGCATTTTACAGTAAAGCTACTGAGCCCATACCCCAGTTCAAGCCTTTCATTGCTGGAAAGCTCTTCTATGCAAGCTGTTGCAGTCTTTGTCTTAGTTCCTGAACAAACGCTTCTGCATTTTAACTGTCTTGTCTCTTCAAATAAAAGTTGTTTAAAGTCCCTGCCTAGGCTGGAGTTTCAAAAATGATTTTAGAAAGAGAACTGGAACATTTTGGAGGAAAGAACCCCACAGGAGATGAGAGGCAATGTGGAAGTCTATGTGGCACCAGGACTTGTCTTAATCTGCTCATTTGCCAAAGCAGCATTGACTGGAAAAAAATGAAAGCCGGGACAGTCATATCATTTAAGGAGTTTTCCAGTACTGGCCTCTTAGTTTTTCCATCAGAAAGGAACATAGGAAAACCCAGAATAAAAGACACCGTGCTCTATCCTACTATCTTTCAAAAGTTCTGAATGCTCAATTAGACGACGTGACAGTGGTTGCAGTTAGGACCTCAGAGCCTCAGTTAAACAGCACATTTTTCAGAAGATCAGCTAAAAGCAGATTCTAGCAAACAAATGTTGTTTCCACTAACATTGCCCACTTTCTCTGAATTCTTCCAGGAAGCACATAAACCCACAGCTGCCTGCGCTGCTGCCCTTTGTCAGTAGGAGTAGCTTCTCGTGTTTCTGTTAACTGCTTAGCTCTGCTCCAAGGAACTAAAGCAGTGTCTCTGTCTCATTAAGGCGATGCAAGGCAACTCTTCCCCAAATGAAAAACCGAACTATGAACACAAGGGTGTTGATTTGCCAAGGCTTGGAAGAAGAAATCACCCATCTGGGCTCACATAGGCCTGCTAGCAGTAGGCTGGGGAGCCCGGTCAGTGCTGTGAGCTAGACAGCAGCGTGTCCCAGCCACAGTGGATTTGAGCAACTTGCCCTCTGCCAGCCCTGGCTGCAATCCCCTCCTGCCCTTGCCTGTTGCAGTGGTGTTGCTGGTTTGGAGAGAAGGGAACAGCATTTTCCCTTATGAAATGGCAGAGCATCTTCCTTTATGTGTTGTTTCATACACAGAGACATCCTAAAACTGGTAGTGAAGGATCTTCCTCTTCAGCTCAGTATTTCTTTTCAATCAGGTAGCCAGGCTCACAAAGACAGCACAGCAGCTGGTATTAGACACCACACCACATTTTACCAACTATACCAGTCACCTCTTATGTGTCCCTTAGAGATTTGCCAGCTAAGGTGCAGATGTAGAAATGAGACTAAAGTTGTCTGCCATTTGTGAAGGTTTCTTGGAACAGGAGTGGACAAGGAAGTGAGGGAAGAAGTAAGATGTGTGGGAGCAAGAATTCCAGAATCCCCCAAAGAAAGGTAGGGAAGGCAGGGCTGCTTCAGTCACTTAGGTATAAGGAAAATGAAGATACAGTCTGTACCTGTAGCACTGGGTGTCCTGACTGGTCCAGCTGAAAGTTATGAAAGTGTTAACCCTTTTGGAATTGGTACAGGACATTCCACTTCTTGAATTCACAGAGTAAAAATAAACGTTATGCAAAGTGTATTGCCTATGGGGCTTATGCTCTACTTTTTGATTCCATCATTTAGGAATGCAAAGCCCTTCTACCAGGTCTGGGCTTTAACAGCACCTTTGCTTTGCCAGACTGCTGCTCAAAGTGGAGTTGATCCTTGTAATGAAGTTACAAAGGTCCATGTCTGGCTGCAGCTGCTAAGTCATGCTAGCTCTGTACGGCCTGATTCACTTCTGGACATTTCTGGAGCATTGTTTCTTGAAGACTGAAGAAATGCTTTTCTTCCCGTGTGTCTTACCCACTGAACTCTTACTAGCACTATTGCATGCCCATTTAGATGGCAGGGCAATGGTGAGTGTGTCCCACAGCAGCTGAATGTTTGCTGGGAAATAAGAGAAATGAACAGCCTGTACATCAAAGTCCTGCATGTTTAGTTGGTGGGGTAGAAGGAGAGTTTAGCCATCTTCAGCCAGTTCTTTCTGTGAGCACAGCAAGGTGCAAGCTGGACAACAGCATTCCCAGGCAGCCAGCTACTCTGAGTTACCCTCTATTGGCCAAGGTAGGACTTGGGTCTTTGTATCTTTGAACAATAGATCCTGCTTCTGCCACTGAAATCTTTGTTTGTCCCTGTTCCCAGCACTCGGATGCTTCCAGTGTGAGTTTCCAACCATTTCACATCTCTTTCTATCACCCTCTTTACTTCCCAGCTGACCATGTTCAGATAGTCTCATGTCACTTCCATTGTCCCCGGGTGTTCCTGGTTTCACAGCTACACTTCCTCTGCTCCCCAGACCCTCTAGCTTGATTTTTCTTAGAACACAGGACCCTTGAGGCTGGAAGTAGTTTGCAATTCTTGTAGTGAGAGGTGGTTTACTAAGAAGGCACATGGGAAAAACACTCTGGCGTTATTTTTCCTCCTATTAACAAGTGGAGAACATGTAGTCAGATGACATTTCATTGATTAATTTATGAGTGGTTCCTATACAAGGGAATGGAAGAGAGAATCAAGGAACATTGGACCAATTTCCATGTGGTTACTCATTGGAAAACTGGAAATAATCACGATGTAGTCCAATTATTTACTCTGGATTTATACAGGTGCCAATGAGAACATAATTTTGTCCATTGGTTTTACGTCACAACCACTGGACAGAGACAGTAAATTCAGTGGGTCAAAACCTATTTGAATGTTTATTAAGAGTCCAAAAATAATAGCATTTACTGAAGATCATTTAAAAATATATTTTCTTTCTTCATTACTTCCATGCTCTGTTTTTCAGTCTCCTATTGTCAAAATAGTCACTGAGCAATTTGGCCATAAAAATGAACAGCAATTCAAAGTCTTTAATGAACTCCATAAAGTATTCGGGAGTTCTCATTTCATTTTGTTGTCAGCTTAGATTTTCTTAGTCTTGCCTTTTTAACTCCAGAATGCACTACGTTTGGAAATATTTCATGTAGAGTTTTGAAAGAAAAAGAATACATAAAATCCACCGATTACATCATGAACCAAAATTTATTTTATCTCCTTTATGAAAAGGTTATCTGCACAATTTTAGTCTGTTATGTGTTGATAACAATTATTTGATCTCTGCATTGACCTTGTTAATACCATTCAGGGTGGTATTAATATCCTGTGAAGCCAGTGCACATGCCTGGCTTGATTCACATCACTACTCCCACAGAATGATGCACTGCAACACTTGCAACGTACTTGAAAGTTGACAACCCTTTCACTCAACAACAAAACCAAAATGATGAGGGGAGGAAAACTGCCTGTGCACTCAGTCAGAGTAGAAAGTAAAATTACATTAGAGCAGGAATCCTCCACGGAGCCGGAGGTCTTTGCACTGAAAATTTCTTGAGCCTTCTCCCTTTATTTTCATGGCATGCTAACAATGTGTTAGCTTCACAGTGTGGCATGCTGCCAGAGCATTGCAACAATTACACTCCATGCCAGATGCTAAAAAAGCTTCTTGAAATATTACTAAATAAGGTATTGTGCATGTTCTACATGGGGAAAAATAAGTGAATTCCCTGAGCAGTAAGAATAAGGGAATCTCTTAAGTCTGTTAGCTATTTGTCAGATGCTTGTTCTTCTTTATGGTGTTTTCCTTCTTTTTTATTTAATTCTCCAGCTTTCAATCTCAGCTTAATCATTGTTTTTAACTAAGATAACCTCTAATTTGCTATCACTTTATTATGATTCCAGATTTATGTTGGTCCATTTAGAGGAGTAACAACACATCAAAATTTCGGTATCGAGAAAAAAAACAGTATCAGAAACCTTGGAATAAAATGATGCTGAGGGCTAAAAGTTAGTTCTGTTGTTGTGCATATATTTCCTACAGAAAGGGCTTGTTTTCAGGATCATAAAACACTTTCTGCAGGTTGCCATGATGAATAACTCTACCTTGTTCAGTCTCTGAGCACTGTACTTGCTTAGTGAACGTGGGCAAGCACTGGTTACGGGGGATGGTAAGTCCTGGGTCCCAAAGGATTAATTTATAATGCTAGCGTCCAAAACTGGAACTCAAGAGGCTTTTTTACATAGCAGAATATTCAGCGCTAGGGATAAATAAACAGCAGTGCACCCGCATCAGCCTGGCTCACAATCTGCTCCTGGAGGGATCATGCAATAGCCCTGGGAGCAGCACCAGCCTTTTCTCACTCCTTGTCTTCCTACCATCCCATCTCCTCTATCACAGCATGCTCCTACAGAAGACCTATTGGTCTTCTCACCACTCACCTGGCCTATGAATGCAGCAGAGCTGGCCTTGCTTGGGTTTGCAGGCTTTACAGCACATGCTGGGTCCGTTCACCCTGCTCCTACACAGCAGGCACATCGCTATAGGGGCGTCTCCTCTATGGAGGGCAATGCATTGCAACCAGTGAGGCCTAGACACAGGGGGACCACAGCCATAGCAGAACAAGGGAACAAGCCAATAAAATACCCTGTCTGGTCCATGTGAAGGACTCCTGGATGCTCCTGAGGCTGTACAGTGCTTACTGTCACCTGGCCACAGTACGGCTTCAGAGACAGTAGTTGAACCTGAAATCAACATCTGTATAAACTATTTTCTACGTATCTTCTATCTACCACATTAGCTCTCCCACAAGCTGCCAAGATCACTTAATTTGCTGTTTAAAATCTTAAATGGAAATTGAAAAGTCTCCAGCATCATTACTAAATATGCAGTGGGAACAAGCGGAAAAGCTATATTTATCACTGGAAAAACAAAGCCGATACTCTTGTGTGTGGTTGGGAATCAGTTTGGCACTGCAGTTACAGCACTTCAGTGTCTTCTTTTTGTTACAAAAATTGTTTTTCCCAGTTTTCTTCAATGCCAATCAGTAATCATTTGTTTTGTTGGGTGTGTTTTGGTCTGACAGTTTGCATGTCTCTCTCATTCACAGTCTGATTCCTCAGTTTGCTAAGGGACAGCTGATAAAACTCAGTTTCAGATAAACCAAAAAATTACATTTTTGCCATAAATACCCACTGTGATTATGGGAAGACATACAGTCAGTCTCTTTTCATTGGCAGTGAAATCAGTGTATAAAGCATGCTTGGCTATCATTGTTCATTGCTGCAGTATTGTTTTCTCAGGGACATGATGCCAAAGTCTCCTTTTTCAGTACTGTCCTTGTCTGAACCTTTAAGCCCTTTCTTTCTACATGATGAAAAGTAGTTCCCACTATACCCTGTAAAATCCTCTGTCTCTCCTTAGGGTATTCATATCCACTACACTCAATAAAAGTAAAAAGAAATATGTGATCTTGTGACTACAGCAATCATACCAATTGGTGTGGTGAGATTTTCCCAGTCGCTAATAATTTACAATCGATACCCTGCCCTTTTCCCTTAGCTCCTATCAGCATTCAGAAATGTTTTAGTTTATGGTCTGGCAGTATCAGTATAGGGTTGTGCATTTCAGTGGCAAAATTAGCAAAGACCTTTGTCCTGAGGATGTACAAGAGGCGTTACCTTTCTCAGCAGCTGCAAAGCTCTCCAAGTAACCAGCAGTTTTAATTACGAGTAAGAAACTGAACCAGAGACTGCACCAATGCTTCAGATGTGAACTGAGAGTCGCCCTCAGGTGGAGGGAAGCTGGACTGTGGTTAGGGCCAAGCCGCGCAAGCCACCATCCTACAAACAGGCTGCTTCTTTACAGCGGAGGGGTTTTTGAGAGCAGCAGGCAGGCTGTTGTCTCTCACCACGAAATTTCAATAATGAATTATACTGCAAATGGAACAGAAAAATGTTATTCCATTTCTCTCAATGGGTTTACTTTCTTTCAGTAGCATTCAGCAACATTCTTTTCAGTATGATTTAAATTTATCCATACTCCATCATTTTATTATAAACATCACAGTTGGCACAGCAAGAGCTGGATGGTGCAGGATAGACAGACCAGGAGAGCTCTTCCTTAGAAGTAGCTTTTGGGAGTCATTAGTGTTTTTCTTCTCTCCATTTGTGCTTTTGAGTATTAACTAAATCCTAGGCACCACTTCAAGTCAGGAAATTATTGCCCTTCATACAGAAATGGAGAAATGAAGCAGACCCAGTGATGTGCCCAAAGCTACAAAGAGAATTATTATTAGGACCAAGATGAGAACTGACCATTTTTCTTAGTAACTGTTCCTGTAATGCAATTAGCAGAGCAATATCCCTTCCCTCATCTTCTGCTATGTTATCCTCCACCTGAGAATGGCACTGACCGCAGCAGTGCTTGCTATTTGAAGTTGAATTTTGCTGCTAAGGTTAATTTCCATTCAATAGGATGACTCCTACCAATAAACTTTTGCAACTAAAAGAAACATTAAAATATGCCTTTGATTAAAAGTGATGTAAGAATTTCTTTAAAGATGTTGCAGCATGACCCCAATACTTAGTAATTTTTCAGGAACAACCTGATCCCTATAACAGCATTTTTTATGCCATCTAGTGGCCATAGAAAATCAAATATCAAGCTCAAAACCGGTGTGCCACCCAGCGAAGGTACCACAGCAAATCCAGCTGACAATCTGATGATCCCGGCCCTGATTAGGGCTGCTTCTGCCTCTTTTTCTTTTGCTGTTTCTGTAGCCAGTCTTTGACTTGGGTGGTTGCGAGCTGTGCTGCTAAAACTCTGGAAAGCTGCAGCAAGAAGTGAACTGAAAACTTAAAGTAAAATGATATTCTCAGTATTTTAAGTGTTCTAAAGTAAAGCAGATGGATATTCTCAGGAGCACTCTCAACTTACATAAATGTCATGTTACTGTGGAATAGAGAACACGGTTTCTTGGAGAGTGTGAAGGAAACTGCGGGCACCGATAAATAATAGCAGCTTATATACACAGAGGATGAGTCATTTGTTTCCTGAAGAGATGGACACAACCAGGCTGACCACCTGGTCCCTAAGGGGAGGACAAGTAATCCATGGGCAGGACCTTAGGGATGGGGCTTGGACCTGGGTTATTTTTGGACACCTTTTTGATTAACTTCTCAAAAACACAGATAGGGACTGATTTATGCATGTAACTATGATCTTTAAAACTGCAATCAAAAGAAATACTGCTCTGTCAAAGGCAGTAAGGAAAGACTGTGTTACATATGCTTAATTAAAAACTGGCTTGGAGAGCTAAGGAAAGCCAGGTAGCACCACAGGAATAGTGTCATTTTTCCTACTTTCCAGTGTAGCAGCCCTACCTGCCTTCTTGAATAATAAGTGACTGTTGAACAATGGGGAAGAAAACATAAATTTAGCATGCCTTAAAACAGGTCAGCTCAATAACTAAGATCATGAACTCATAGACATTTTTGTAAGGCATTTAAGGTGCTTTTAAGTAAATATATTTTAACTGAGAACTGTCATGAGAACGCATATGATTGATGGTTCCTAATGCAGATATGGTTTCAGACACAAAAAGCACACTAACTTGTCACAGTTGACTTTACATAGAAAGCGTTACATAGAAAGTTTAATACCATCTCCTGAGATAGTTTTGGCCAAGTAAAGCTAGAAGCTCACCAGATTTGGTCAACATTGTCTGTATACGCATTAACACATGCACATTAACACATTTGTAAAAATACAACAGCTTCAAGAGAAAAGCTCCATTGTTTGGCTTGGACTGCCTTTGACAATCCCTCATAAGCCCCTGTGGCCCTAGCTCAAGTCAGTGCCAAGACCTTGGTACATGAGCAGCCCAAAGCAGTTGGGTGACCTGCCACTCTTCTAAACAGCTCACCCACAGGCTTCGGCAGCAGGACAGATCTCTGCAGTCACCCCAGTGCAGAAGGGCTGTAAACAGATGGTCTCCTCTAGATCCAGCTGTGCCAACACAAGCTTGTTCCCACTGTCTCCCGGTCAGTTAGGGCTCCCCACCCCTTGCCAGACACAACGAGCCAGGGCAAACAGAGCTCTCTTATTCCCACTGTACAAGCCAACCTGGTTCATTCTGACTGAAAGAGGCCAGCTGGTGTGCTTTGGAGCACTCAGCAGAGCTGGTGCTGTGCCAAGGTGGCCAGCACGGGCAGGCAGGCAGTGACATTTCCAGGCATCACCACCTGGGATGTTCGTCTGCGCCCTCTTGAAGCTGAAGAGGATATGGGACCACTGTGCCTGAAGAGCTGTGAGGGCAATAACCTCCAGCGGTGTGGCTTGTAATCTTCATCCGGCACAGCTCCCTACAAAATGAACATCTGTCCACAGCCTAAAGATATGTTTCAGAACTGATTTAATTAGACCAATGCAAGCACCCATCTGGACACTTTTAGCGCTTTGGCTCCCATTCACCTAGCAAACAACAGCAATGGGTAGAAATTGTTTTCAGCTGCCCCACTTGCAAAGTGGCCAGAAGGAATGAAGGATGCATCAGCCACGATAGCACCTTCAATTTTGATGAGTATGTCTGATGAATCCTGACGAGGAGCTTTAAGAAGTTACCACTCACCAAGAGCTCCTGCCCAAGGTGGACACAGCTGCAGAAAGGCATCAGGAGGAATGTGTGCCCACTCCATTCTTTTCAGCTCTGCAAAGCCCAGTGTTTCAGCTGGAACAGCTGATTTCAGTGGGTACGAGAGTAGGAATGGTTTACACTGCACTATGCCCTGATCAGCCATTTACTGCACAAGATCCCTTCCCTTACCCATCTGGCTCTTATGTTCTCTTACACAATGGTACAAAGCATGCGAATGCTCCCCATATGATTTGGTGCAGTGTCAGATGGGTTAAACAGCCTATGGAAATGGCTAATCTACAAAGAAAGGGAGCCCCAGCAGAACGCATTTCATGCTAAATCGGTACACACGTTTCTGCAGCAAGAGCGTGATCGTATCCTTAGTTTATGTAACTCCTTACTCCAGCGTAGGCCAAATAAAAATAGATCAGTTGATTAGAGAGAAATGAAAGTGTCCACTGAGGATCTGGCATTTATTTAACTAAATTATTTGAAGATAAACTAACGCAAGTTTCTGCATAAATGTTAGAAAAACATATCATACATCTTAAAAGGAAAAATACCACCTACGACAACCATCATTTTTTTCAGCACCATTTGGTGGCTGTAGATAACTCAGGTCTCTAATAGATTTTTTCTAAACTCTTAATAAAAACCTTCAATTTAGATTGCTTTTAATATACCTCATGCTTACCACCCATTGTTAAAAGCCTTTTTAAGAAAAACAAGTGGAATTTTAACTAGTTACAGATGGCAGAGATAAAATTGGTCTTTACAAATACGTGTTTAAAATAGGATTTTCAGGAAGAGCACTGTTTATGTTTGCTAATGTTATTCAGGCTGTCTATTTGTAAATAGGAGTCAAAGGTTTACAAGCTTTAGACTGTGGTAAATCAGAAGAATGAGGGAAGACCATAAGCATTGAAAACCTCTCATAGACTGAAGCTGCTTTATCCTATACAGACAGGCTACAGCAAAGGGCAAGCAATGAGCAGAAGGGAACAGATGCCCTTCACAAAATTCTTGTCGTTTTTATGGAGAGAATAATATTGGTAACTCATCAAACAATCCAATTGGACTTCATGTTCCATTGGCCTTTTCCTGGTTTTTGGACTAGACCGGGACAGTAAACAGGAATGTAAGCAGGCAGACAGGGAGACCTCAGGGTTCCTGAGCTGGCTGCTATTTCTGGGAAGTGGTTCAAGTTCATGGGCAAGAGGGATTCTGAACAAAGCCTCCATTTGGCCTCTCCTGACTCTGGGTTTTAGCTGCTGTTGCAGGTGAGAAGGCTGAGGATGCTCAGCCACGTCCTGCTGCTCCCTGGATGAGCCTGTCCCCTGCTTGCTGTTGGAAAGCAGATGTTCCTCCAGGCAAGAGCACAAACTCCCTTTTTGCTTATCGCAACGAGACTTGCACAACCTCTTCCTTTGCTCTCTGGCTACATTCATTCTTCCCTGAGAGATATCAAAACAAAGCTGTACAAAACCAACAGTTACCAACTATTTGTCATTGGGGAACGGCAGCAGCATCGTTTCCATGCACTCACAACATGCAGCAGGTCTCAGCTGCCCGTCTGCCCCAGGTGTGTGTTATTTTAGGCAGAGAAGGACTTGCAGACAGCCTGGCTCTCCCCAGGCCTCACTGAGCCTCCCACCAACAGGAAAGGTTTAAAAAAGTATAGAGAAAAGAAAGCCCAGAGCTTACAGATGAAAATCCAAACCAGAACAACCTCTTCACTTAACGGGATCCTTGTTTTTTCCAGACCCACTACATTTGCTAGCAATCAGTGAGTCATTATTGCCCTTTCTCTACAGTGAAGGGCCTCTGAAGTGGAGGCTGTTTTCACCGTGATTACTTCTGCACAAGCGGTACCACCTGCACAGCATCTCTGGTTCTAGGGTTAAAAAGAGAGGTCTAGTCTTCCAACGTCCACAAATGACGGGAAGGCAGTGGCAGTGCGTGGGGGCTTGGGGTTGTACCTTATACCCTGTGCCTTTCCAATAGGTCCCCCTTCTGTACCTGCTGGCATGCTGCATGTCTGTTTTGGTTTGAAGACAGAGCTCAAGCAAGAAGAAGTGACTATGATATCTAGGTTCACCACAGCTTGAGCGTTTGCTGCCACAGTCTACTTTGGCCAGATTTCTGTCAGGAAAACCAAGTTCCACATCAGAGTTTTCCATTTAAGGAATTTTCCAGTCATCTTTCAACTTGGCCAGCTGTAGAATCATGTGGGGGGACAAGCCTTTGCACTATCACATCCTTGCCACCACGCTACTCTCAGACAGGTGCCCCTTTCTCTCTGTCCTGGGTGGACATGGTGGCAATCTAAAGGGACGTACAGAGATGGCCCTTGCTTCCCCTGGGCTTCTCATGCTGCTGCCTCTCTCCTTCCCCCTCACCTCCAGCCTCAGTGTCTAACACTTAAAGATAAAACCCGGTGGAAGCCACATCCCAATAAAAGGGAATAAGGGTCTTGTTCCCACCTACCTGTTGGGAGCAGGACAGATTTTAATCTTTAGGCTCCTGATGCTGGAGGAGAGCTCAGCATTTTCAGGAGCCCATAAAGGAGAGTGCTGACAGTCACTGGAGGAGGAGGAGAAGAAGGTAGAGAAAAAGGAGGAAAAAGAGGAAAGCCACCCTGACTCCATTGTGTGTGTGAGGACATGCAGTCATCAGTGATACTGCTGTGTTCAGCTGGCTACTCATGGAGAGCAAAGCAAGAGTCTGTAGGATCTGACATTCTGTGCCTAAAACAGATAAATAAACAGACTTAATTTTGAATAATAGTGAGACACATCTGTATTAAGAAACTGTGATTGTTTTGTTAGAAGTGTGACAAGGAAAGCAGTATTTTGTAGAGATTCTGTGAGACTGTTCTTTCAGCTGTCTGTAGTAAACACAAGAGAGTTTGTGCAGCTTTGATGAATTCAGAGGGGTTTTTCTTCCTGTAGGAGTCACTGATGTCTCTTGGAAAACATTATATTTACTTTTTACTACTTTTTTGATTTGAAGTCTAGAAGAACAACAATCCCTGCCTTGGGGAGATCCTGTCCCATGTCGTACGCCTTTGGCCGAGGCCACATAGCACAACCTCAGGCAGCTGCATTTTTTGCAGCTGTACTTCTGGATTTTCGTTAGAGATGATGGGTTTGTGCTGATCTGAGGGTATAAGATGAAAGCTGGTTTTGTGTGTCATTCAGAATTTAATGTTAATACAGTAAGGAAAAGAGCAGATGGCTCTTTCAATACAGCAGACCATATAACCACTAGAATATTTACTTGCAAATAAAGAATATTCAACAAAGAAATATTTATGGCAGTTGCAAGGAGTCCAAAGTAACTGTTTTTCTGAGAAAGACAACATACTAAGGAGCAGATCAATCACTGCCTTTCATAATGAAAGAAATAGATGGAATAAAATGAAATTATCAGTTACAAATATTTTAAAGGGAGACAAAAGGCTTAAGGGAGACAAATGCATTCTGTGCATAACTAGTCCAACAAATTTACCAGTGAGGAAGGCTGTGAAAAGCCAGAATTCAAACTTTTTCCAAGTTTATGGATGGAGAGTCCAGCAAGGCTGACAGAAAGCAAAGACTTAAAAATGGCTCCAGTTTGGACACCCTCAGCTGCAGAGCTTTGGAAGCAGGAAGATAAACTTCCGGTAATGATGCTTCCCATATCCTCAGAAGGAGCGCAAGAGCCTGCTACAGCACACTGCAAGAGAGAGAGTACAGGGCTAGAAGGGCTTTTGATAGTATTTACCAGAGCCATTCATATGGAACATTAAGCCCAAAACAGAGACATAATGAAATGACTGTTACGGATGACTTCATAATTGCCCCAAGGGAATAAACCAGGTCACCAATTAATTATATGGAGAAGGAGCAGCAGTGACCTACGAACTTCTCCAGAGACATAGTTTCAAGCATTAACAAAATAAGCAGAATAGATAAAAACTAAAATAGAGTAGCTGTGCCAATAGAATTGTCTCCAAATGAAGTGTTTTGATATTCTCTCCCATGAGCTGATAAATTTATAGAACTTATTTTTTTTACTTTACAATGTGTGTACATATATATAGACATACGTTCATTTAAACTTTCCCAAAGACAGAGGAAAAACAGAAACCTCATAAGAAATCACAGCATCTCACAGAAACAAAAGGAGAATTCTAAGCAGAAAAGAAATTATATTTGAGCATGGGAGAGTTTTCAATTGCAATTATCCTGTTCAAGACACAATGTGTGTTTTAAGCAATAAACCAAATCACACATATCAAAATAGAACTTTCTGCAGTGCCCAGTGAAGATACCTATCACAAACATAAAACCAATAAAACAGCTTATTCCATGCCAGCTTACTGTTTATCAGCTAGAAACAAATCTAAGTGCATCGTTAATTCAGGCCATCAGAGAATAGATCTGTATTAAAGAAAATTAACTCCATTGGTCAAAGTCAAATAGAAAAAACTTGTTTAATAATATGTGTGACATAAAATGCATCCACCATGCTCCAGGGCCTTGAAGAAAAGCTCAGTGAGAACAAGACTCCTTTGGCTGGTAAAGGTACAGATGTATATGTTTATGCACACACACACACGCACACACACAATTGCCTGTGATAAAATTACGCCCTGGCTGAGGGGTAAGCAACTGATCCAAGACACTTTGAATTATAAGAATTTTTCATATCTTGATTCCATGCCATAAAACTTACATAGTTTTAGTACTGAAAGGAAAGGTCATTTTAACCAAGGCAAGAGAAAGCTTCTCCATGTTTTATGCATTTTCATCTTTATTTGCAAGTCAATACATTCCGAATCTCTGTAGGTTTCCATTAAAGTGGAAATTGCAAAACCCTTTACCTTGATGGAAACTTGAAGTTAATATGCTCTAAGCCTTGCGTGACTCCTCTTTTTTTATAGATTTTATTTGTATTCACAAATCTGTAAGGAAATTTCTGAGAAGCAGATGATTAGAGGCGATTCTGGCACACTGTCTTAGAAGAGCCAGAATTCCTTAAGCAACGAATTCAAATCAAGGTTACCATTAAAAATGCAAAAAGGCTCATGGCAGGCAGCTGCCATGGAGCTGCAACTGCAAAATAACACTGAGTTTATTGTTATCATTGTAAATTTTATCAGTAGATACTTGAATGAGAAGCCTGAGCAAAACTCCAGATAGTACAATGAGGCAAAGCCATGTTCACTAATTATGGAATTGCAAAGAGGGTTATTTATAACCCATTTTGGTTTTAAGAGATGTGTGTACTCGGACATAATACCACTACATTGGGCTGTGTCTGCAACACAGGTGCACCCCCAAGGCTGTGTCATCTGTGAATATGACACTGTGCTACCCACGTGTCCAAAAGAACCCCTCTTGTGTTGTGTCTGGTCAATGCATCTGGCACCTTCAGAGGCACAGTGCACCACACAGCCTGTGGTCCATCGAGGGTGACTCGAACACCCCATGATTCAAGCTTAGGTGGACTTGCTGGCAGGCTGAGATCAGGGCAAATTCAAATGAAAATGAAATCAAGTTGATTGCTAAGCACCCTGTGATCTTCAAACCATCCAGGAATGCCCACTCATGTCCCATGGAGACCCTGCTGAGATCACCCTGAAGCATCAGACACATGCAGAACAAAGTCAAGTTAAAGCCTGTTCCTTACCAGCCAAAGGCCAGACTTTCCTACTGAAGAGTGGCAAGCTGACTGACAGCTGAAGCTTCTTAGTGCTATTCCCTGGAGGAACCCAAGGAAAAAGGCACTTCCCAGATAGGATAGGTTTAAAAAAACAGTCAAGAACCTAAGTGAGAAAACACCTTGAAGGCCACATATAAATACAAGGCACGTGGTTTCAATAGAGCTATGCCCAGCTACATGAGGCCCAAATTTTGTTCTTAATGATAAGCAGGAGTATGGCTGATGTTTTGCTACAAAGACAGAAATGACCAGTTATCAGACAGTAGGCCTCACCTGCACTATACTGAAAAACTGCAGGAATTATGCTGACTTCATCTATTTTAATCTCTCATGGCAGAACTGATTTGAAATATGAAATGGCAATTCACAATTACTTAAGCAGAATTTGAAAAGTGCTTTGGAAATAAGTCTTCTGCATCAGCAGAACAATATAATCCCTGATACTATCGATGTTGTTGTTTTACTGGTGAAAAAAATAGAAGCATGCAAGATTAAATAATTGCCATGAAATAGACATTTCTAATCGAGAAATCAGATCTCCTGAAAGAAAACTCTGCTCTGTTTTCTTTCTTCCTCTGTGTGAAACTGATCAAACACCACTAATAAGAGCGTGCATCTTGTTTCAGTATGTACCCAATCAGGCTGACAAATGACTTCATTTTAAATTAAAGCTATATTACAGGAAAAACTGTCATTCTTCTAAGAGAAGTTGTGTCAGATAAATTTGTGTTAGACAAATTTATGTCAAACAAAAGACAACGCTCTCCTCTGTTTTCCTCTCCATCTTATGCTTGCTAGACTCTTTTTAAAGGCTTGTTAGGATATATTGCAATTAGGATATATAGTAGGCAAAACAGATTGAAAGACTCTCCAGAGCTCTATACAACAGCATGTTTCACTCTCAAGGATTTAAAAATTAGAAAACAAGTAAATGAGACAATACCTTTTCCTTCATGAGCTTTTTTCTTGGAGATTTAAAGCTGCCTGCCTGAAATGTCCAATTCAGAAATACAGAAGGAAAAAAGATTAGTGTCAGTGTTATTTCAGTGAGAAAAAGCTCTTATAATAGATTTTAGATTTTTCAATGTGTTGCAAGAGCAACCCAAATATTTCCTCAAATAGGCAAACTTGACACTTACACCTGCACAATACATAATAGTTTATGTATTAAAATAACCCCAACAACTCAGACTGAGACCTTTCAAATCCAAATATAGAAATATATCCAAATCCACCACAGAAATGGTCATCAGGAAACTGATGAAAGCAAGAGCAAACCCCAAACAACACAAGCTGGTTATGTGGCTCAGTGAACGCTGCAGTAGGAAGAGAGGTAAGGATCCATATGGAACTAAACAGACCTTTGAATGTCTTGTGCTGAAAATTGTTTTTTCCATATGCTTAGAGTGGACTCATGCTGCCAGATTGGGATCGCAATGCTTTTTTTCCTCTTGGAATAAGTACAAACTATCAGAGCCATGAGGACACTGACATCCCTGATTGTTCCTGCAGCATCTCCTGGGGTGTCCCACCAACTTGCCCATGGTTCAGGACCCCTTTCAGCCCAGCTGGCCCCCACGCACCGTCCTGGTCTGGCCTCGGGTGCTGGGGATGTCCCTGACTGCCTCCAGGCTGCCCTGCTCCCTAGTGGGGTGACGGGCTGGCTCTGCCCTGACACCCTAGGGGGAGCTCCACTCCAATCGATCACTCCCAGCCCCAGGGAGCAGCCTTCTCTTTCCCAATACAGACACCTCCACAAGGTGTGAAGCTGTAGAACATCAGGCCCATCAACTAGAAACACAGGTTCTGTGTGAGTGCTTGCTGGGTACCAGTAGGGTTGTCAGAGGGTGGGCTTGGGTGGAGCTGGTGTTCCTGTGAAGTCTGATGGGAGGCAGAATACATTGTCCCTTCTGCTCTTCTTTGGAAACACAAGTCTGTTTCAATGAACAAATACCATATAGAACTTCAATAGAATTTGATTTTGCAGCCTCAAACTGTTTAGAGCTGTCTTTCTAATGTGCATATCCTTCAGTCTCATAAAGAGGTCAACCTCACTGACAATCCAGTTGTTATTTAGAGGCTTGATTTAATCAGGAAGAAGCATACTTAAAAAGCATGCCATTATCCAAAAGCAGACATTACATAAATTTCATTCTATTTTTACATCTTCCTGGCTATGATCTCCTGAATCTGACATTAACCATAACAATCACACATGTGACTAAACCTGGCCAAATTCTCCTTTCTCTATTCCAGTATAAATATAGAAGTAATACCGTTGAAGTAATAGCTTTGAGGTAGACCCACTGCACGAGAACAAGATTTTTCTCAATACAGGAAAGCATGCTGATTTTGAGGCCAGGTTTTTATCTCCTGTACTGAAAAGTTAGAGCACCAGTGTGAAAGAGACCACCAGGGTTGACATGAAAGCCTGGCAGTCCCAGAGGCTGGGGACATGCATTAATGTGGGTGGCATTTGAAAAGCAAGTGAGGCTTCAAAGCTCTTGAGCCATTTTCAAAGCGCCTTAGACATTAAGAAGTTCAAGCCCCACTGATTTACAGCAAGACTTGAACTTTTAAATGCATTTATTGTTTGTGCTGATGATACATGGCCTCCTAAGACTCACACCTATGTTAGATTTGGCTTCACAGCCACAACCTCCCCCTTAAGTTTGACTCCTTGGTGTCATGTTGAGACTCTCCCTTTGGTGTTCCTGAGTATGCCAAAAGTGAACCAAGGGTCAGAAGATGAAGACCTTGCAGATAACTCTGGGAAGTGGACAGTGCAGTGCCCTGTGGACACAGCCCTGCAAGAAAGCTAGTAGTATTGGTTGCTTGGTCATTGAGCCATGGTATGGGTGCATAGCCTGGGTCTCACTTTGCTGTCTCATTATTTGTGTATCTCAAGCAGGAACCTGGGAGCTGTAGTGAGCTTTTTTCAGGACTGGTATTATCTGACCTCTGTTGTACAGTTCTGCCACTCCTGGGAACAGTACTTGGCTCACATGGAGCACTTCAGAAATTCCTGCTTTTATGCTGCAACATATAAGTTCTCCACAATAAAATTCAGAGTGGTTTAAGATAATTAAATTTGGCTTTTACAAGGCCTCCTATCTTCTAACTGTCACATAAATAAAAACTACTTAGTCCTCCACAGTCTTGTCAGACATGCATACTTACCTGAACTTTGAAGTTAGAAAATTCATACTTTATCCTACTTCTGCACTCCCCAGTATATTAGGGACTGTTTACAACATCACCTGGACCAAAGGTACCACACTGTTTAGCAGGCCATTTCTAGCTGGGGATTTACCCATGTAGGCAACATTCCCAGTTCCCTTTTTGGAAAAGCTAATGGCTTGCTGTGTTGCAACAACAGTGCAGACAGACCTTTCGTACACTTAAAAACATTGCTAACTTCACTATGACTGCAGCTTGAAAAAATCTAATCTTGTAAAGCCCCAGACAGATGTCCTTTTCATGTGCAGCACAACAGGGACAAGAGGTTGCTACTCAGCTGAACAGGCTGCTCCCTGCCTCAGGTCACAGTCACCACTGCTCCTCTGGCAGAGAGGTTTATGCAAGCCTTCTCCAGCTCAGTTCAGGGGAAATCAACCACCTTAGTCCTGCCCAGGCATCGAAACTGCTCCTTTGGTCTTTGCCCAGTTTCAAGGAGAATGTAGTGCCTGGACAGATGCCTGCTTTTCTACAGGGTTCCCAGAAAGGCACAATGCCTGGATGATATAATTTGATGAACTTCCAGAAGAAACCAATGTGGTGGTGTAAGAGGGTCCCTTTCAGGGTATGGAAGCTTACTTCTCTGCAAGATTATCTTTTTAGATACTGAGCACTGTTCTTAGGTAAAAATGCTGTCACCAAGGACCAACTGCGTGAAAGAAAATCCATCTTCAGAGGTGCCTGTGATCTAATAAATGATATTTACTTTGAGGGGATGAGAATTAAGCCATGCACAAGGACTAGAACATACTCAGCCAAAAATCCAGTGAATTTCTCAGTGTTGTGCTTGCTGCATGTGTCTTGAGCAAGCTTTTCTGTCTGGTCCCCATCATTCATCCCTGTGCAAAGTGATTGCTCTCATGATGGGAGCTCTTTATGGACTTTTGCTCACAAACAAGTCCCTAAATGTGAATACAAGTGAGCACAAGGCACAAAGCAGTGGAAGTCCGTCCCCTGTGAACCGTGGTGAAATCTATGACTTGCTCATTTTTCCTCACGTGCATTGCAGTCTGACATTTTCTTTTTGCTCCCTCTCTTTTTTCCTCTTTCTATACCACCTAAAATGGTTTTCCCAGTCTGTTCTCTATTTCTTTTCTGTCACTGCAAGGTTGGTAAAGCAGAATGATCTAAGATAGGAGATGGAAATTCTTCTGGTAAGAGCTGGGTAAGAATCAAGAAGAAGACACCTGCCTGAACTTCGTGGGAGATGGGCATACTGCTTTAGGCATCTAACCACACTTTTAGAAGCCTACGTACTTCCACATGCTCGACTCCAGTTCAGATTCATAACTAACCCTGCAAATTGCAAGTTACCCATGAAGACAGGTTGTGATTTATGGCTCCTGGCTCTTTTTCTTTTAAATTTATTTAATTTAAGAAAATAGAGAAAACCTTTTAAGGGAGCCCCTACCTGAGGTGTAGGCACACTTACATCCCGAGTCTTCCAGTGTTAAACCCCAGCCATTTTTCACTATGCTTGCAAGCAAACATATTTTATCCACATCAATTTCCAGCTGTAAGCAACTGGCCCAGCTTCTCGGCTGTCTGTCAAGACAAATTCTGTCAGGTTTCATTTATGTGTGTGTTCTGGTACAGCTGGCAGTGAAACTGCTTTGTCTGCCAGCCCTCATGTTAAAATTCCCCCCAGCTGAATCAGACTATCTCATTGATGTATGCCTTGCCCAGCTTTTAGGGCATCTTTCTTAAAAACAACCCTCCAAATAATGCAAATAGCTGGAACCAGAGAGGCTGTGTTTCATGTCAGACACTGAACTTCTGGTCTTGGTTATGTGCACTCTATTTTTCATGAAGGCTTGAGATGTGGTTGAAGAATCTGACTGCATTCAATGTAGTTATGAAGGAGACTGTTTGAACTACTGTTATGACTGCTCAAACAGTACCAGCTTACGTGAGTGAGGCTGTTAAATGTCAGCAGTGCTAATAAGGTCTTTAAGGACTGTCTTCTCAGAAATATTTAGCTGATGTTCCTTCCCACTGGCTGATTGATCCCTTTGGGCACCATCAGCCATTCTGGGACTGGAAATCAAGAGTTCAGACTGCTCAAAAACTGTCAGGTCACTCTCCCCTTTTTATACAAGAGAAGACAATGTAAAGCCATGTGAAGACTGCTGGATTGTGTAGATAATCCAAGGAGCGTAGTGGTGGCCAGCTGTGGTCTTGATTCCTTTGAGTAAGTGTCCTGGGTTCAGCAGTAGCAGTCAATTTTTCTCCTTCTTGGTAGCTGATGCTGATGTGTTTTGACTTTCAGCCTGGGAACAGTGCTGATAACACCAATGTTTTCAGTTGTTGCTCAGTAATGTTTACCCTAACCAAGGACTTTGTGAGGCTCATGCTCTGCCAGGGAGGAGGGGAAGACAGGAGGAAGCAGAGACAGGACACCTGACCCAAGCTAGCCAAAGAGGTATTCCATACCACAGCACGTCATGCCCGGGGTGTAACTGGGAGTTACCCGGAAGGACACGGGTCTTCTGGGTTGGACTTATTTTTCGGTGGGTGGTATCGTGTTCTCCTCCCTTGTTATTTTCTCTTATCATTGTTGTTGGTGGTGGTAGGGGTGGTGATTTGTGTTGTACATTGGTTGCTGGACTGGTCTTGTCTCAACCCGTGGGAGTTGCACTCTTTCGATTCTCCTCCCCATGCCTCCAGGAGTGGGGAAGGGGAGAGCCCCCAGGGGTGGGGGGGCCTCGATTGCTTCCAGGCCGGCACCACTCACTGGAAGTGAGTGAACAAGCTGTCTGGCTGGGTTTTAAACCACGACAGTAAGGCATGGTCTTACAAGTGGAGCTTCGCAAATCCACTGTAGTCCCCATAACACAAAACAAGCTGGGGGATGCAGTGCCCAACTGAAGGTGAATGATCTATGTAAAATACCTGTGGAAAAAAAAACATATAAGACTTGTATTTTAAATAGCATTAAAACCATAGAGCCCAAAGAAACTGCAGAGCGTGGCATGCTAAACTGCAAGACACTGTTTCTGAGGCTTTGTAGAAAGGTCAGTGGTGGTGACAAACTGGCACGTTTAGACCTTTCAGGCATGCAGACACAACTGGTTTTTGTGGATCATGTTTTGAGAGGGAAAAGACAGGCATATCTAGTGAGATTTCAACCTAATTGTTGAGGCTGTTTCTCTCTGCTTCTCATCCTGACTTTATCTCCTTCTCCACCTTGTTTCTTGTAGATGGGAGAGCTGGGGAAGGTCTGTATATCCCATAATGGGGATCCAAGGTAGTAGATGTGAGGTAGTGCGGGCCTTTGCTATTGGAGAGCCGGAGGATGTATAGACTATGTTGTTCCACACCACTAAGCCATTGCTAGTGCTGCAGACAGAAAAGGCCTAGGAGCATCACTGCTTCTCTCTACGTTTTTTTACACAAGGAAGATAAACACATCTTCTTTTCCTCAAATGGTTGTATATATGTATTGGAAATGAATTCAAAGCTAGCAAGGAAAGACAAAAGTAAGAACACAGCCAGGATAACTTGTGACTAATAATTATTGGCTTTTGACCCAGATTTTATTTATAACATATGTTTATGGGAAATCTATGATTGTTTCAAAACAATGCCAATTAGTAAATTTTAGAATTAAGACCTGCATAGCTGAACAAGGGAGGAAGTACCAGTATCATGTACCAGGAAGTCTCAAAACTGGGAATTTGCTGCAATCACTCAAATTCCTTAACTTAAAAAAAAAATAATAATGCTAATATCTATTAGTAATTAAGTGAGATTTCCTAAAGACTTAATATTAAAGACCCTCTAAGGCCTGTAGGCCTCTAGGCTCAGCATGTAGCTTCAATGAGAATGTAACACACAGAGTATCTTCTCAAGGTCATAGAATCATAGAACAGTTTGGGTTGGAAGGGAACTTTAAAGGTCATCCAAACTCCCATGCAATGAGCAGGGACACCTACAACCAGATCAGGGTGCTCAGAGCTCTAATCTTGGGTGTTTCCAAGGATGGGGCATCTACCATTGCTCTGGGCAACCTGTTCCACTGTTTCACCACCCTCGTATTAAAAAATTGATTCCATATATCTAGTCTGAATCTCCCCTCTTTTAGTTTGAAAGAATCACTTCTTGTCATTTCACAACAGGCCCTGCCGAAAGGTGTGCTCCTGTCTTTCTTATAAGCTCACTTTAAGTATTGAAAGGCCTCAAAACAGTCTCTTCAGAGCCTTCTCTTCTCCAGGCTGAACAACTCTCCCAGCCTTTCTTCACAGAAGAGGTTTTCTATCCCCCAATTACTTTTGTGGCCCTCTTCCAGACCTGCTACAACAGATCCATGTCTTCCCTGTACTAAGGACTCCAGAGCTTCCAGTGGGGTCTCACTAGAGCAAAGTAAAAGGGCAAAATCATCTCCCTTGACCTCTTGGTCATGCTTCTTTCAATATTTCTTAATAGAGTGCAATATATATTAAGTCCAGAATAGGGGTTTAAATATTTTTCCAGCGTTGAATGAATCAGATGGGCTTATGCACAAGGGCAGTGATTATGCTGCTCATGCAATTTGGTTAATGATGGAGCAAATGAGCCTGCCACCCTCACTTGGACAAGCTGTTCCAGAAATCACCCCACATTAGAACTCTCAGCACATCCATCATCTTCCAGTGAATGCTTTGGTGTGAACTCTTGCTCTACCCAGTGGAAGCTATTGAAATGCTATTTTCTAAAGTTGGAATAACACTGTGTTCATATCATTCTCATTATTACTTTTGTTGAAGATGATCATTATTATTGTGAACAAGAAAACCATGTGCTTGTTTTGGATTTCAGTATTTGGGGAAAAGAATGAACTCTTCAAACGTTGGTTTTCCATGAATGAAACTATTTGGCATATATAAATGACATTGTTTCCTACCCCAGTTTATGGACAAAAGTCTGTATCTTTAAAAAAAATATACAAACTATACAGAGTCTGTATCCTGAAACAACATGACCAAAGTGTAATTTACGACTCACTTTCTGCCTACCAGTTAACTCTCTGTGACCAAGTATTTCATCTCAACATAGATGGATGTGAGAAAATGATCTCTAACTTTGTAAGCATAGGTGAACTGAAATCTCTGATTTTGGCCTCTTAATTCAGCCTGAAATTTCAAAAGCATGGACATATGTTATCGTTCACATTTAACATTAAAATTCATTTTTTAGAGCACTCAGCAGGAAACAGGTAGATGGGCTCAACACTGCATCCTTCCTTGGCCTGAGGAGATCTACATTTTCCAAAAGATTCCTGTAATAACAGGTAATTCCTGTACTTTCCACTCCTCCTTTTAAGACTGGACCACTACACAGGAAGAAATGCAAGACCCTGAAGTCAAAGGGCAAACAAAGTCCTGAATCTTTGGTCTAATGCATGGTTTCTCAAATGTCATTTGTTGGCTGCCACTGTTGGAAGCAGGTTCCTGTATTCCCTAAAGCCCAAATTCAGGACTGTAAACATTATCACTGAACATTATCACTATTTTCTCTCAGTCCTTTTCTGTTCTCCTTGCAGTCCCATCATTCTGCTTCATATCCCCATCACCTCTTAAGATCCTCAACCCATAGGTGAAAGCTCCACATATTCTCCACTATGCCTTCTATTTCCCAAATTGGTTCAACCACAATGCCCCAGCCATCTATGGCACATCCTTATTTCAACAACCCCCTTCCTCTCACTTTCCCCAAATGTCTTTTTTCCCATGACCTTAGCAGAAGCACATCTCCCAGAGTGACTGATTTCCTGTAGGCACAGGAGAAGAACAGCAGGGGAGGTCTGGGAGCTGGAGACCACTTCACACATCAATAACTTACTGGCCAGCCAGTGACAGGAGCAGCTGTGTGAAGGCTCTTACTCCGATTTGTAAAAGGTCCTGGGCACAGGAAAAAACAGCAGTTGTTGAGATTGTTTTTGCTTGGCTTACATGCAAAACAGTGTGGGAACATCTTGCCTACCAGTTCTGACTTTCATCTGGCAAAGGGCCGTTTTTGTTCCAGTCCTTGATCCTCAGGTCATGTCTGCTTTTTATCCATCAGTTTTGTGTAAAATGCATATGAAGTCTTAGACATGAACTCCCTCCAAGCTGCTTCCTCCTGGCTAAGTGCTTAAAGTTGTTCTCTTCTGCAGAGGGCTTTGTTGTCCCTGATTTAAGACATAAAAAATCCTTTATTTGGGTATAGTCACTAGTACATCAGAGCAAGCATCACTGTGAAGTTTGTGCTTGTAACTAAATACTGCCTTGGAATTATCATTTGCTACTCTGCTGTAATGTTAAGCATTCATATGTTAATCCACTCTTAGAGGCTGTTGTGCCTGACTGTAGTGTAAGGCTTTATTAAAAGACAGCAAAATTATTAGTTTGGTTTCTGCTAATTTGATACAAGATGCTTAATATGAAAAGTGGAGTATACATCACTGAAGAGAATTCTGGAGCATTGCTTATTTCTTTACAAGTGCAGTATTTTCATCCTATTTAATGCATTGCCATTGCTACCAACACAGCTTCTAATTTCCTATTCTTTAAAACAGAAATGATTCTTTATAAAGACTGTGTATGTGTATATGCTGATCTTTTACCATGCTGAACAGATTTGACTATGACATATACCAGCTGAAATATCAAATATATACAAATAAATGTAGTGGTTTGGGGTTTTAAATCAGTATCACAGAGAAGGGAATGAGAACAGCGATTTCTAGGTTAACTCACTTTGCAACTTCTTTAAGTCTGAGTTTGAGAGTGAATCGTGAGTTTCACTGTAAAAAAAAAAAGTAGATGGTGTTTCACAGATGTTCTTCTGAATCCTCCACTCCATATCTTCTTTTTCTCTCCGCAGAAACCAGGGGACTCTGATCTCCTTGAATGCTGTAAATTAACTCTGAAGGAATGGACAACTCCAACAAAAAACTCCACACAAGTCTTCTGAGGAGCCAGGGAGAGAACTAGAAAAAACAACTTGACTTGCAAAATCTCACCTGACCCATGACTGCATCTCTGCTAATGCAATACTAATTTAAGACATCTTTGTACATCAGGTACTGCAACTCCTCAGCATGTTACTCTTTGTACAGTTATTTTCTTTAGTCTCCCAGTATATACTGGAACAGAGAAATCAAATTTACATTCCATGTTTATGAAAACACCCAAATGCTATATATATAAACCTTTAAACAATTTTCTTGCAAGATATTGCAACACAGTTCATGTCATACAACAGTCCAAACCAGGCTTAAAAAACACAACCTGTTAGCAGCCGCATTCATATTCCATCTATTCTCTGCTAGGCAGCTGCCTAACCCAACCTGACTGGTCAGGGTGAAGTGGTTATTTGTGTTGTGGTCACCAGCATTTCCAACCAGGAACTGAAACTGTAGCTCTTACTCGTATCCTTTCTGCAGGCTCAGCAAGTTTCTTCTGTGGTTATTCAGGTTGGAGACCCATTTGCAATCATAAAGGCAAATTTCAAAATGAAATTAAATGAAATTAAATGAAATTAAATAAAATTAAGGTGTAAGCTTTGTCCTCACTAGAAGAGACTGCTCCTATGGGCACATGTTTCTAACATAGATATATCACCCTCCTATCAAGGTTTTTCTCTGTAAAGATTATACACTTCCCAAAGACACACACACACACACAAAATGCTATGTAAGCAGAGGACGTTTCATTGAAAAGTCCAGATTCTAAAAAGAATTAAATGTGTCAAACTTTGATCTAAAAAAGCTAGTATTGTGTCAATTATAGTATGTCAGTCACATACAGTAACACACATGATGACCAGAAAAAGGTCCTGACGGACTTTTCTCCTGGTGTCTTATATGGATTCTGGTAACGCAGAAATCCCAGGTTGATCTCCGCATGCGCAGTTGTGTATAATGCACCGCAGTGTCACACTTACTGGTATATTCAGAGCCATTTGCATGTGACTAGAGTGCCATTACATGCATAGTCTTCTTTGTATGCATTTTTTCCAGATCCAAGGATGATTGTGTTGCTTTACATTACAAGTTTTGTAATCTACACAAGCGAACAACCTCTTCAAAGCCAGTTCAAAGGAGAAAACTATTACACCAGATACATCTGTAGCATTCCTGGTTTGCCAGGGCCTGCGGGTCCCCCTGGAGCTGGCGGATCCCCAGGGCCACATGGACGCATTGGTCTTCCAGGAAGAGATGGTAGAGATGGCAGGAAGGGAGAAAAAGGTGAAAAGGGGAGCGCAGGTATTGAACATTTGTGCAGCCTAACACAGTAGTACAATAAAGCAAGACCTTTCATCATTGCTGTTATATGTATGTATGTGTATGATGAATGTGAGTATGCTCCTGTGTGGGTTTAAGTGTGACGCATGTATATGTAGTGAAAGAAAATGTGCAGATTTATTTTAGATATGTCTAATATGCACATACTGAAATCTGTGCAAATAAATGTAAGTGAATAGCCTTCCTGCACAGAGATGCTAAGAAAAAGTTTGAGAGAAATAAAGCGTGTGTGGTGTCAAATAACCAAGTCTCATTTGTGCCATTAGCCAGGAATAAAAGATTAGTAGGTACTTAGATACATATTAAAAATGCTTAAATAATAGTAGACGTTTAGTGCACAAGTACCATGTTATAGGGCTCATAGTTCAGTCAGTAATGGACTAATCAGGTACACATTCTTCAATGTGTAACCAAGGAGTATGAAGGAAAGTAGAAACATAGAAAAAAAGGACCCCTGGGCTGTGGCACCCAGTCCTCTGTTCCAACCTGCCATTCCTTTTGCAAACTTACTAGTAGCCCACACAATCATTTACTGAGAGGATATGTGTTAACAATTAACTAACTTAAAATGTTTTTGAAGGTTTAAGAGGAAAGACTGGGCCAACAGGACCAGCTGGAGAGAAAGGAGACCAAGGTCAGGCTGGTAAAAAAGGACCTGGAGGATTGAGTGGTGCCAAAGGTGAAGTAGGTCCAGCTGGACCACCAGGACCTAAGGGAGACAAAGGAGACCGAGGACAGCCAGGTGCACCAGGGGTCTGTAAATGTGGAAAGATAGTGCTGAAATCTGCCTTTTCTGTTGGCATCACCACGAGCTACCCAGAGGAAAGATTACCGATCATATTCAATAAAGTCCTCTTCAATGAGGGGGAGCATTACAACCCTTCCACAGGGAAGTTTATTTGTGCCATCCCAGGGATTTATTATTTTTCCTATGATATCACCTTGGCAAACAAGCATCTTGCAATTGGGCTGGTTCACAATGGGAAGTACCGGATAAAGACGTTTGATGCTAACACAGGTAACCATGATGTAGCTTCTGGATCCACAGTGATCTACCTTCAGCCAGAAGATGAGGTATGGCTTGAGATCTTCTACGCTGACCAAAATGGTCTCTTTTCCGATCCAACATGGGCAGACAGTTTGTTTTCAGGATTTCTCTTATATGTTGATACAGACTACCTTGATGCTCTATCAGATGAAGATGAGCTCTGAAACAGATGATGTCAAATGACATTCAAACTGGACACCCCAGCACAAGATTTTATAGAGCTGTGTGTGGGACACAAAGTTGGAAAAAAAAAATAACTGGGAGTTTACTTTTGTTCTGTTAGGAACCAAATCTGAGCTCATGAGGACCTTTCCAGAATATAAGCTGCATTTTTTACTGAACAGCAGGGATACCAAAAGGAACTGTAATTAATGAAAGACTGCATCACTCCAGGACTGACTCCTCCTGAAAGTTATGTTTATAATACTATTTAAACAAATTTAAGATACTGTACATTGGATTTTATATAAAATATATTAAGTTGCAATGTAGAATGGATATTTTGTACATGTCATTAAAGTAAAATTGAACAACTGACAGCAATATCATCTTTGGTTGTTTTAAGACAGGAAATACATTAAAAAGAGAGAAAACATTGATTTTTAAAAAGGAGAGGAACATAATAGGAATGCCTGCTTCAGGATGCAGCTGAACTGATTACAAGGACAGTCCCATCTTATATTTACACCACCAAGCATTATACATAACTATCTAACGTCCTAATAAATACATATAGAACTAATAAATACATACATACAGAACTAATAAATACATACAGAACTAGCTGATAAAAAAACAGAACAAAGGCATTAAATATATAAAATAATAAAAAACTGGGAGATCTGAAAACCTGGAGATAGAAAACTAGTATCCAGTATGGGTATTTCCAGTGTAATTCCAAGTGGGTCTGCTATTCTTCCAACGCTATTCAGTATCTTCATGAGAAAGGTGGAAGAAAATATAAACTTTGTGCTAAAGGAAATTACGGATGCCAAAAATCTAATAGAACAGTAACCAGTAATAAGAATAAATTATATGGAACAAACTGAGTCACATTATTAGAGCAGACTTAATTGCATTCTAATATGGCCAAATGCCACAAAATAAATGTAGGTCACACACAAGATGAAAAACTGCATTCAGGAAATCAGAGAACTTGGAAAAGGTACACAGGACCTCATGGATAATCAGCTAAATATGCTGTTGGTACAGCCTTTTTGATGTATGACAAATGGAATTACAAGTAGAGGTAAAAAGTAGTTACTTATAAAGATGCTACTTCTGCCAGTGTTTCAAAAACTGATCCCAAAATTGAATTAAAAAGAAAGGCTGTAATTCTACCCATGTGGATTACACAAGAGATGTAACAAGGTCAACTTATTTTTCTTCTCAGTGAGGACCAGAGGTGATTTGATTGCAGTCTGCAACTACCTGTTTGGAGATAAAATATCTGGTAGTAGCTGGCACTTCCTTCTATTATCTAGTAACGCAGCAAGATCCACGGGTGAGAAACTGTTATCAATTCCCTCTGGGAATGAAGAACCCATTTTAACAGTGGCAGCAGTCAATCATTGTAAAAACACCTAGTAACATTATGAGTTCTCCAGCATTCAACACCTCTAAGCCAACACTGACAATCTTTAATCAGGTGCTCTTGCTTGCCAAAAATTTATAATATTATTTTATTCATCCCAGATTTACATAAACCTGCCATTTCTAACAGCTACTCAGTTTCAAACCCTAGTAGTCTGCATTGCACAACTCTTGATCCCACTTTATTCATGACCAAGGTGGAGGGAACTTTCTGGGTTCTTTCTGAGTACTTGACTTAATTGAAAAAATTACATTCAAATAAAATCACACAAAAATACTGCTGAGATGAGCACTACAATTATGTATGGAACATTAATTTATGCACCCTGTATCTGTGCCCTAATTTCTCCACACACCTTTGAATACATGATTGCTGCTTTATGCAGCGAAGAGGTGCAAAGTCCTGTCCACAAATCAAACTGGCAATGCCCGTACAACCCTTCTTTTATTTGACAGTGAGAGATGAGTGGTATAAGACAAAAGTGGATTATTTTTCTAAGTAGACATCTAATTTATTAGTGTTGCACAAGGGCTGCTTCCTGTGAAAAATATGGAAGAAAACACAGATTCAGTTTTTCACTGAGCTGTACAATCATTTATACATCTGCAAATTAAGCACAATATGAGAGCAAAATGCAGCCTAATCATCATTTGTAACCATGACTGATGCCAATGTTTCACAGCCATCAGTGCCTATACAAGGCACAAAGGCTATCAGCATTGCTCAGTGCTGTGTGCACTGAAATTCCACAGGACAGAACAGCCATCATATCAGGACCATAACTTGCAGAAAACATAATTCAATAGATGCAGGATTAGACCTATAATATGTGTTATGCAGCAAAAGCAACTGACAGAAGTATGTAATGACATTTTTATTTAAAAAAATATGGAAATATGTTTATGCCATCTGAACCAATAGGAAGTTTATGTCAGGAGTAACAAGTCAATTTTTATTTGAATTAGAAAATGTCCTATAAAGCCAAACTTAAGGAAAGAGTATGACTGATTTTCTTCAGACTCAAGAGAAACATATGTGGTAGTTACAATAAATCTGGAAAAATTTCAGACAAAACTAATTTTTCACAATTGGATAGAAAAAAAATAGGCCTTTTAGTGAAATGTTCCTGGTTGCAATCCTAAGTAAAAGCAAACTGCTTCCATGTAATAATCTTATAAAAAATGAACAAACTGTAAAAGAGATATTTTAACCACACCTATATTGAAAATGACATCATGGGAATAAGTAAACCAAGAGTTATTGCTTCCCTTTTCTTAATAATTTTAGATTTATGTTTGTGCAATCATACAATAGTCATTTTAGCTTCTCTCAGTTTTCCCACTTGGATTCTGTAGTCATTTGAACAGTTTAGTATTTTGGCATGAACTGTTAAAAATAAGTAATTCCATTGAATTATGTCTATAGGCTTTGGCAAGAAGAATCTTTTTACTATATGTATGGACAGCATATGTGTGCAAGTAGTATGTGTCCCAGCCCTCATTCAGGATTTCAGGACTTTTATCCTAAAGTACATCACTGCAATTGCTATTATTTTACTTGAAAACAGATCGACTTTGATGACAGGAACTTTCATTAGGGTATTCCTCTATCTGAATTTGAATTTGTATAGAAAATATCTTGGGATGAAGTCTTTCCTCTATTTACACTGGTAGATGGAGAGGTCTGGTTTGGTTTCAAGATGTTGTAGGATAACAAAGAACAGAATCTCTTTGAGATTAAATTTGAAATGAATCAAAGATTTCTACACGGTATATATGTCATTCTACATATGCCATAGTGCCATATAAAATGAGGCATCCAGACCAAGGCAGACCTTTAGACTTTGCCTACCGTCAGCAGAAAGAAAGTATCATCATGAGAAACTCCCAGGAGAAAGCTGCAGAACCAACTCTTGGGTTATAGGTATGTAAATATACATAAGTAAAAACAGTTATTTGAAACAACACAGCTGCCCACAATCTTTTAACCTTTCAGACTTCTTTTACACTTGGTAGAGTGACAGCAAGGAAAAAGTCAGTCACGTGTTCCATTGCTGACCATTTTTAACCTAGACAACTATTTGAACACTAAACTCCATCTTCAAATTGATATGTGTTACTTTGGTATGTGTTTACCTTTACTTTTTTCACAACTGGTATACATGTCCATATGGTTCAGGCCATTAAACATTTTTACCAGGAGCAACAAGTCCTAAGAATTTTTTTTACAATGCTGAGGCAATGTAGAGGAAATAGTAGTGGATATCAGTACTGGCAAGATTATCTACATTCTGCAATTATTTTTAAATCAACCTAAGATAATTTATGTACTTGTGCATAGGCAAAACTACACAAAACTGACAAGCAGCTTATTTTGTACCCTACTAAGTATGTTTCATCAGTTGGTGCAGTTCCTATACTACTTTGCGTTTTTTACCTTCCACTAGGTTGAGTTCATATTCATTCACTATAACATTTACTGAATAATTTACTTTTCACTGATTGGTTTAATTTATCCATTGGCAGGTAATTCATACTCAGGATAACTATATTGATGCTATACTAGGCAATTTGGTCAGCAGGAACTTCAGTTTTATGTGAAATGTGTTTCAGCTTATGTGGAAATGTGGCTTACTTTATATATGCATTTCAGTAGCTGATGAATCCCATCCAGGAAATAATATATGAGAGTAAACAGGAGAAAAATAGAGTTGAGAAAGCAATATACCACAATCTTTCTCAATGAGCAACACACTGCTTTCCAGAAGCAATTTATTCCTTTCAGTATGAACCAGTTAGACTTCAGCTCAGAGAGCATTTAGTGGTTATGATGTTCACTTCCCTGTAACTCCTTAAGTCACCACTCCCAACTGAGGTTATGTCAGTATTTCTTAATTTCAGAGGCACGATCCTCCCTTACATTGGCAGGAAGAAATTTCCGAGTACTCTCACAAAATTCTCAGTCTCTGATACTTGGTTTTGTCCTACCTGCATATTATCATATCAGTTCATGAAAGTTACTACCTAAAGCAAAAGAAAACTGAATTAGACATATTATATGCTTATCTTTCAATAATAAATACAATCAAAGAAAAAGGTGCCTTCGATTATTTGGCTTATTCCCCTCCAATCTGAATATAAATCTCTTGGTTCAATCCTGCTCGAAGAGTTGTGAAGAGATTTTTCCTCTATGCAGATTGCTCCTTCAGCAACTATTAATATAAAATTTATGTTATCCGACTTTAATCTCTAAAAGGTTAAAGATCATTGCCTAGGCTAAATTAGTTAGCTCTCCTGTCATCAGTGCAAAGAAATAGGAGAGGTAAATCTCTGACTGGATGACACTGTATTAGACACCTACTTTCAGAATGGAGGAATCAGGACGTACTTGTCTCTTCACATGACCTGTACCTATGTCTACCTTAGGTTAGCATTTAACTTTGAGATGTCAAAAGTTAAGTAAGATGTCTGATCTTAAAGGACAATCCACTAAGCAGAAAAGTCAGTGTCATTTAACTGGGCAATTTATGTGTCTCACAATTAAAGAGAAGATGTGGATTGATGAGAACACTGAAGTACCCTTATAATGACAGAAGTGACCTCTTGTCAGACCTTTCATAAAGAACTGCTCAAGTCCCCCTGGGACAGCTTTAACCGCAGTAACTTTGCGGAGAAAATTTTACAGCATATTAAGGTTGGCTAGATAATCCTCTCACACCTCCAAATTCAGCACACTTTGATATATATAAAATATTAGAGCTTTTAAGGATACTTAATTTTAGGTGTAGAAAACCTAAATGTATCTTGGAGTACTTCTACTTATATCAAAAACATACGAATTTTTTTCTTTTCAACTTTAAAGCACCTGTCAAAATCCTAAGCATGACACAAAACAACTCAGTATTTGTAAAATCATCTCTGTGGAAGAATAGCCTTACTTATGTCATGTTAACAAAGTGACAAAAAATACTGAATTATTGAAAAAAATAAATGAACTATGATTCTCAGCAGGCTCGAAAGTGAATTTTTAGCAAGAAGCAGATGGGATTTCTAGAAATGAATGAATTGTATGAAGGAAACATACCAGCAGTACCTTTTCTTTCTCTACTTTCAACCGAGTGTTATCCCTATGCTTGGAAGACAGTGGACAGGATTTAAACCTTTGAGTTGAAGCCTCTTTAACCATCTGAAACTTGGCTAAACACTGATGCTGATGTCTCTTTCATGCACCACCTGTTTTCACCCACACTATCAGATGTCCTGGTGGAGGAACATGGATTTCTAAACCACGTGTGACAAATTTCAGGAAACTTTACTTGTGATTTCTGTCATGCTGGAGTAAAGTGCACTCAGTTTAAAATAATCAAGATGAGAAGAGTTTGTTCTTCCTTGTTTGTAACCTCCCTGAGACTGGGATCACTGTAGAGTTGCAGATGGTACTTGAAATTCCTATTCTAAGAACACAGCAACACATACCCTTATCCTGTAAATGTTGTACAAGGCTTGTAAGATTTGCAGTTTTGCTTTTGTTTTAATTTGCTTTCACAAGTTTTGGCTTTGATTCCAGGCAGGCATAAAAAGGTGTATATGGGAATCCAAACTTTGCATTATCCTCAAAGCCTGAGAATAAACACCATCATTCATTGTGCACTATTCATTTCAAAACTGTTTAAATGCTGAATATGGGGTCTGTGATCCCCTAGCCTGCTTGCTTCTGGGGGAACCTGCAGCCTGGTCACTACAAGCTGCCATCTACCCTGCCTGTGCTAAAAAGCCATCCTTGACCATCACTGACAAAACAACAGTTTATGCCTAAGTGTCACATTGGCACCTCTGACAAAGTGGAGCAGCTCACATCCTCTTATTTGGATCACTAAGTCTGCTGTCCAATGTAATCAGTGACATTGGGCTTGCCTTTGTTTTTATAATGCTGACCAAGAGAAATGAGCTGTTCTCTGCTCCAGGAAACATATGTGGTTTGAATTCCGTGTGTCTCTTGTGAGTAGAGTCATTGTACTGACACGTGTTTTTAAGCAGCTTTCCATTCTGTTAAGCAAAGGTCCCCCACTGCTCCTTTAGGGCATTATAGTAATGTTCCTTACATAATGCTGTTCGTATTTGTCCCATCATTTAAATTGTTTGTATAACTGTTCCTGAGAGTGGAACAGATTGATGGGGCAGACTTATTAGCAAAACAAGATGTTGAACCTGAGTCCTTGCCAAAACTTTGTATAAAGATGCACCCACTGGATCATTTCCACAGTCACACATACGGTGAGACTTAGCAGTTCGCAGAGATTGTGCATGTGTATGCTGCCCTAAGAAACCTGTGTTCTGATGACATTTCTTTCCCATTCTTGAAAGATGCTGTCATGTCAGGTGTCTTCTAGCTGTGATAGTTCCTCTTTTAGCAATTAAAAATGCATACTCCTAATCTTTTTATCTGCTATGACTGTTTACTTCTTTCCATGATCTCCTTCTTACAGTAGTAGTCAGAAATGGGAAACAATTTAGTCATCTGCTTTCATGTGATTCCAGCTACTAAAACCTTGCAGTAACAGGCCTTCAGTTGTTATAGGTGCTGTTTATGTGAAGACAATTATAAATAGTTCTAATAACAATTCCATTTAGCATCAGCAATATTGTTTATTCTTGTCATACTAAAGATACCAATACACATTAACGTAAGAAATTACTTTGTGCAGAAGAAAAGGCTCCTCTCCAGAATCAACAGAAAAACTATAAATTGTTTTGTACCTATAAAAATAGGAATTTTATATAAAGACAATACACATTTCCACAAACTACCTGATAGCTCTGACATTTCTGCCACTCCTAGTATCCACATAGGCTGTTTGTGAGCATTTAACAAGCAGATAACCCATCCCTCCAGTCCTTCTCTAATCAGAACTTAAGGATTGTTATTGCCCTTTGAGCAGGCTCTACAACTCTAATGAAGCCTTCATATCTTCTTTTTTTTTTGCTATGTAAGTATTAAGGTATATTGATAACTTTGTAAAGTTATGATTTATCTTACTTCTTACTTTGGTTTCAGGATTGTCCTGAGTTCAGCAGTAGCAGTCATTTTTCTCCTTCTTAGTAGCTGGTGCAGTGCTGTGTTTTTGACTTTCAGCCTGGGAACAGTGCTGATAACACCAATGTTTTTAGTTGCTGTTCAGTCATGTTTACTCTGACCGAGGACTTTCTGAGTCTCATGCTCTGCCAGGGAGGAGGGGAAGCCGGGAGGAAGCAGAGACAGGACACCTGACCCAAACTAGCCAAAGAGGTATTCCATACCACAGCACATCATGCCCAGTATACAAAGTGGGGGCAGTTACCCGGAAGGACTAGATCACTGCTCAGGTAGGGCTGGGTATCAGTCGGTGGGTGGTGAGTGGTTGTAGTCTCTTCCTTTGCTATTTCCCTTATCACAATTATTATTGGTGGTAGCAGTAGTGGTTTGTGTTATACCTTAGTTACTGGACTGTTCTTATCTCAGTCCATGGGAGTTACATTCTCTTGATTCTCTTCCCCATCCCTCTGGCGAGGAAAGGGAGGGATTGAGCAAGCAGCTGTGTGGTTCTGAGTTACTGGCTGGGCTTAAACCATGACAGTTCTTTTTGGCGCTCACCATGGCGTACGAAGGGTTGAGGTAACAACAGATCTGACCAGACTGTGTCTAATTGTATTTGCGATAAGCATTCATTGTTTCAGATTAATAGTCACTCGTTACAATGCTGATTTATTGGCTCTCAAAGTTGTTGCTCTTGATCTCACAGTTTCAGCATGTCTTACCTTACTTACAGCTGGCATTTGCTGTGTAGTGTTTATCAGCTGGGGGCCTTGGGCTAAGGTTCTTGTTTCATTGTACTTTATGGTAATGACTTGTAATACAATAGAATCATTGATCATGAAACTGATCTGGCTTGCATTCCCAGTGTGGTCACCACCTCTATACCTTGGGAGGTATATAATGGAAGTGGTTAGCAATTTCACATCTTTTTTCCCCTCCTTGGGTGGTCAACCCATGAGGGAGACATTCCCTTACCTTCCCAGCTCCCCCACCAGATCGTTTACAGCATCATTTGAGAGTTCTGAAGGTTTTGAATGGCCTTTAGCTACCCTTGAGACCTGCCTGCTGATTAGGATGGGGATGACCATGTTGGCACGCATACGGTGTGTTTTACCCACGACCATTTCATCTGGTCTTGAGAGTTAGGCAGAGTTGGGTTTGCGCCTTGTCTAGGGTTAGACAACAATACAGGAGGACCAAGAGATTTTCCCTGAGGCTGGATACCCATGAGTGGCAGGGTGTGTAGGATAGTATGGGCAATTACCTAGGCCAGTGGCCCCCTTCAGTGCTTTGGAACTTCACCACTGAACAAGTGCAAAATCCAGAAGAATTAGTAAAACACTTAAATGAGGTGTGTGGTCATTCTGGCCATACTAGAGATGGACAAATCATGGCAACATGCTGGGGCTTGGCCTATGCTTACAGAGCCCAGTTCAACACTATCCAGCACCTTCAAAAGCAAACAAATGTCCCTGGATCTGAAGGCAAATAACAGACCGCACAGCTACTCCAGCTTCAAGCACAGGAGCTACACCAGCCCAGCTTTCCCAGACTCAGAACATTTACCTGGTATGGTAAAAAGTCCATGTTTGCAAATTACAGCTGCTGAGAGATTATACCTTTTTAAACTCTGCTATGTTTTCCATTAATTTTACCCAAAATGTCATTCTAAGAAGTTTAGTGAGGCTTATGACTTATGATGATTTGTAAAGGCCAACTGTAAAGAATAATGCATTATTCTTCCCTTGATACAGCTTCAGTTAATACTCCGAGTACTTCAAAGCATCGCAAACAGAGACAGCACTTGGAAAACAACTGGCTACTAACTTTCCACTTCAAGGATTTGTCCCTACATGCCTTATATCAGGGTTTTTTCCACAGCAAAATTAATCTAAAAAGAAATAAAATTACCTTCTGGAATGCTGGTATACAGTCTGAATTAGAGGTTTAGCATCTCCCTTTAGTCAGCAAAGTGAAATAGGCTCTTCCACGACTGATAGTCAGGAATCACTGCTCTGAATTGTACAGGTCCTAAGAAGAATCTGCGCCTCTCCTCTACTAACAAAAATAGTTCACAGAAATTAAGTCAGATAATTTAACAAAATTAGGTATTTAAAGTTAGGAGGAGTGATTATCTGTATTGTCTTTCAGTCTGAAATTACCATCCTGGATCCTGCAAAAGTATGTTACGGATATTTGTTTTTTCACATCCCTGCAGTAACTGAAATGTGTTGCTGTCTCCAGGAGCTGCAGTCACTTCATCCTCCCCATACGTTATTCATTACTTTCCCTTTTACTGTAAAAGAAGTTGTTTACAAAACAGAAGTCTTCCGGAACTGTTTTAATGGCTTGAGGAGGAGAAAGTGCCTCTTTCTCTTTAAAAAGCAAAGCTGAGGCTTTGTTGCTAGGGGGAGTGTTGTGCTTGGTTTGTGTTTTATACGGAAAACTGCTGTACAAGAAAACCCAGGTAGGAACTATTTTCCTTTATATCCGTTTCAGTATCACTACGTTCTGTGTGTTTTCATGGATGAGACAGGTTTAAGAATCCAAGGGCCTCAAAATTATTTACTAGGTACTTTTGATGTAGTTATTTGTTTAAAGAGCAGTGAGAGAATCTTCACTGTGTTTCTGCTCTTAGTTTTAAGTGCTTTGGAAACTGCCTCTCAGCTAATGGAGAGCTTTATAGTTTTTGCATCCAGTTGTTTATTACACTTTAAAGTGCCTGCTATAGTACTTAAATTCAAGAAATGCTAGAAAATTGTTACAGAAAGTGGCCATAAGGCCCTTCCCCTATGTTGCCAAGTATTCTCCATTTACATGTTCCTTTAGGAAAGACTGTTTAAATTTAATACATAAAGCTTGATAGGAAAAAGAGGTTTATGTGCCAAGTAATAGAAGTGCTGCCACTTCTTGCAGTGCTGTATTTTTCTGCTATGAAGAGAGTATTTGATGAACAGATAGTCACATTTGCCTAAGAAAACCACTTTTTAGGGCAAATTCAGCTCCTTGTGCTAGTTGAGACATTTAGAAACCTGAAAATCCTTGGGGCTAGTACCTGGTATGGGTTGAGCCTCAGGCAGGGGATGACCATGTTGCTCCTCTGCTGCTTCTGCTTTTTTATTAGGCATCTCCTAAGAGACAAAAAGGGATGTAAAGATCACTTTTCATATTCTAACCTTGGCTGGAAGCACTTGAGGCAAGTATGCAGGAGCCTGTGCATGCCAGTACAAAGAACCGAATGGGGAAAGGACAGATGACTTGTGAAGGCCTCAGCCTCCTCCTAGAGGAGATTTAGCCTGTTACGGAAAAAAAGCCCCACTTTGTAACCCTGCAAGTTGTTTCATGGGGATTTTGAAACCCAGAATAAACCATTCCATTGCGAGTTACATCCTCTGTTAGCTCAGTACATCGTTGCTTGGTTTTTGCACTGGTTGGTGCAAGCTTTGTGTTGGGAACAAGTACAGCTGAGGTCGCTTTCCTGTCAATTAAAGGTAAAGCAGAACAGGAACCTGCAGTAACAATACCAATAAATTGAGTTTTACAGATATAAATTTTAGATTTTCCTAAATGATTATAATCAAATACAGCAACTTTGCAATGTAAACAAAGCTGAAGTGATCCGTAGGTTCCAGGTTTGGTAAAGTTGAAAAGCCAACCAAACCAAGCGCAGAAAGTGTGTGGAAAAAGGGCATTGAACCTGTCTTTGGGATCTGAACCTTGCAGCTGGCTTTATGGACCACAGGTGCAATGTAAAGCAATGTAACAAGGGTGTTCAAATAGGATGTACAGGCCCACATTATTCACTGTTATATGGAATAATTAAATTAATGGACACATATTTTTAAATCATTCCATTCTGAAAAAAAGAAAGTTTTTTAGGTACTAAGGCTGTATGTTTAATGGTATGTCATATGAGTGTCCAGGGTGCAAAGGTTACATGGAACGTATCTCAACGTCACTATGTATATATCAAAGCGTATCGCTCACAAGCAATTCTTGCACTGCTTGTGACAGCCAAGTGTCAGCCACTGTCCAGATGAGCTGCAGCGAAGAATCCCAGATGATCATCATGGAGGTGAGTGTCCAGTTAATTGAGACAAAAATAGTGTATGATTGTTTTCACTAGTAGGAATGTTTTGTATATGTAACTGAAAAGTGAAGCAAGTAAATAGTGTCTTGTAAGCTCTTGTTAAGCCTCAGTCAGCCAGTACCATTCTAGTTAATGCTGGTTTGCATAATTACTCATTTCTGTGCAAATACATTGCAACCATACATACCATATGCTAAGAAATAGGTACCTTTAATGTCTGTTTTTTATTCTGTTTTATATTGATCCAACACCTAATAAATTATCTGCAAATTATTGGTTAAATATATTTAGTCTCGAGTATGTTGCAAAATCAGAAAGTTACCCTGTTTTGTCATCTGTAGAAACGCTTTTGATGTGACCATGCTCAGACTGTGCCTGGTGCGATGTCAGAAACAGAAAACGAACATCTCCCCACACCCTACTCCCCCCCCCCCCCCCAATAAACACACACACACACAAATAAAAACCCCACAAAACAAACACAAAAACCAATCAAGCAACCAAAACACGCCAAAACCCCAAACCAAACCAACAGCTTTGTGGTTTGAAATAAACTGTCAAGGCGAGACACTTTAGTGCCTTCAGTAGGCTTTAATCTTGGTGGTAGAGTGTGCTCTACACAATATCAGAACTGTAGCTTGCTAATGACATCAGTGGAACGTGTATACGTGTGTGTGTGTGTGTGTGTAAAATTGCTTAAATCGGGTATTTTGATAGATGGGATATTATCTCCGTGGGTCTGGGGCGAAGGCCCGCCTGTGCCCACAGCACAGCTCTCTGTGTGACAGGAGCTGCAGGATGAGGACGCTGCCCAGGCGGACAGGCTGCGGAAGACGCTGACAGCCCGCAGACACAGCAGAAGGCACACGGTGACCCCACTGTCCCCCATCCCGGGCCCCGGGGTCCTCCCTTCTCGGCGCTGCCGGCTGGCAGCCGCGCCTTCCGCGCATGCGTGCCCGGCTCCGGGCTCCTCAAAGCACATGCGCAGTCACTCGCTCCCGCGTGGCCCGGAGGGTTGGGGTACCACCAGCGGCCGGAGGTTGCGGGCGTGTTTCTTGTCCTGTCCCAGCTGCCCTCACTGATGCGCCGTCCCTCGGCCTTTCTGCCCCGCTGCAGCTGCCGGAGGCTGTCGGTCCCCCCGGGTCGCGGGAGGAGGAAAAGAACCGCGGCGGCATGGCGGCTGCCCCTGCGGCGCCGCGCGGTGAGTGACTCGAACGGGCGGGGCGGGGCCGGGGGCGGGGCGTAGGGCCGCCATGCTCGGCGGGGCTCGGTGGGTGCCCGTCTCCGGCAGGCGGGAGGTTCGCATGGTGCGGTCGGTGTTACCTGGGCTGGGGGCTCCCGCTTCGAGATCGCTTGCGGTCATGGGCGGGAGAACTGCTATGAGGCGCACGTGAGGGGGGAGCGTGGTTATTCTTGCCCCTGGAGCCTCCTTAATTGTTGCTCGCAGCGTAGAGCAGAGATGGAGGTGTCTGTGTGTCTTGTGCCAAGTCGGCTCCGAGCATCAGGTGTGCAGTTAGAACGCTGCACTCGAAACGTGTTCCTGTGGTATTTAAATGCGGGATGGTTACTACATGTTCGTCAATAAAATATACCTTTTTCAGAGGTTTTGGGGTAGATACGTAGTATTTACATATTTGAATGTCATAGAATCAGCTAGATTGGAAAAGACCTTTAAGATCATCGAGTCTAACCATTACCTCAGGGCTGCCAAGACCACCACTAAACCATATCCCTGAGGGCCTCATCTACATGGTTTTTGAACACTTCCAGGGATGGTGATTCCACCACTTCCCTGGAAAGCCTTTTCCAATGACTGATTACCCTCTCTGAAGAAATTCTTCCGAATATCCAATCTAAACTTCCCCTGGCACAACTTGAGGCTATTTCCTCTTGTCCTGTCACTTTTTACATGGTAGAAGTGACCAACCTCCACCTCACTACAACCTCCCTCAGGTATATCTAGAGAGTGATAAGGTTCTCCCTGTGGCTTCTCCAGACTAAACAGCCCCAGTTCCTTCAGCCATTCCTCAACTTCATCTCTTGTGCCTGGAGTGTTAATCATGCTTATGATGGTGCATGGATTTATTGATGGCTATTTTAACTGTCACATGTGAAGTACTCTATTTGCTCACAAAGTAGGAGAGCACAAGAGAGTGGTGATGTAGTGGGAAGCTGTTGGAAGTGAATGTCTAATTGCAGGCTTGGAAAGAATGAATGTTGTTGGTACTTGAAAACTAATCTTATATTTCTTTGGCAGAATCCCTGCAATATTCCTGTTAAATACTTAGGACTTTTAATGTTGTCAGTTTTACTGCATGGTTTTAGGGGTTTACCTAAATAAGTTGCATAAATGAGCTAATTGCTAGCAGAGTATTTATAAGTCAATAAAATGAAAATCCGTTGAAATATAAACGCAGTTTTTTGTCAGTATCAAAGTTTACCAAAATAAAAATGTATTCACTGTCCTTAAAATCATTTTAGTTATTTGCAAAATACGGTATTTGTTACAGGCATCTACAATTTAGGGATTTTTCCAGTGCTTTTAAGGACTGTGTACTTTTCTTTTGAATGGTTTTGAGTCTTATTGTGCCAGCTTGTGCTAGAAAGTGATGGGCTGTTGACAGATGGAATCCAAACAGTTTGCACAGTGTTTTGCATGGGGAAATCAAGAGACACCCTCTAGCGATGGTTATTTTCTTTTATAGAAGCTCATTTTCCAAGAATAACCAGAACAGCACAGCGGTACTCTTGAGAAGAAAAAGAGCCTTTATTTCCCTTATGTGATGTTTTATTTTCTTAAGCATTTTGGTTTGTTACTTGTTCTTGTTGCTGCTTCTGAAATCCCTGTAATTCTGCTGTTCATATGATCACATGAAAAGTACTGCTTGTGGTAGTCTGAATAGACTATCATTGCTTTACTTTAATTGTAGTATAATTTATCCATCTGATTTTTTTTTTAATTACATCTTAAGTTTTGAGACAGACTGCACCTTGAGTTGAAATCTTCATGCATCTATCCAAACCAAAATCATTCTGATGAATATTCAATCTAGATCTTGTTCTCTGTTTTGTCATTAATTCTTGACCTGTTTTTACACATACTGCATGTCTTGTTAGAAAAGACAAAATACAAATAGACTTTTTTATGTTTCATCTCTTAATGTACTTGCTTATTTCTGTCTCTAGTGTTCCTCTAGGTAGGGAGTTGGCTATGGGATGCTTTCTTTCCTATTTGTGTGTCTCATGCTAGTGCTAACCACTTTGGGCCTTCCTTTTTTTCTTTTGAAAGTTTCCAAATACAGTGAATGCTTCTTTTTACAAATACAGGTAGTGAATTGTGTAATTTGAAAAGATTAGTGTTCTCCCAAATCTTTTGATGATTCTGAGTAGAATTGGTATTAGTAGGGTTTATCTTAATGTATTTTTCAAATGAGAGTGGACTAAGGTCATGCTAGAAATTAGATTGCACTCTGAGTTTGGTATTATGGGTAGCCTTTAAATGTTTAAATTGTATGTTCAGCATACAGTATTTTCTGCTTCCAGTAAAGCCAGAGTAATATTGAATCAGCCATAATGTGATATATATTGTCTGACATTACCACTCCTAAGCACTTACCCTTTGCTGCTTTATCTCCTTTTCATGAATTTAATGCCTTACATAAACCTGAAATCACTTTTTACTTAGACCTTGACAAATAATGTTCTTTTGTAAGGACAAAGAACAAATCAGTGTTTGGCTTAAAGAACTGACAAGTAATACGATTCTGTAAATGGAGATAACTGGAAAAACTTATTTCCCTACAGTGTTATGTGTAATTTATTATTATATATAACAAATACATATATATTTATTTATTTTTGTATATATATTTTTTTAAAGATGTCATGCACCACATAGTGTGGATGCAAAGAGAGCTACGGTTTTCTGCTTGTAAAAGGACCAGTGTTTTTTTGTGTGGAATGCTGAAGCTCCTTCTGGAAATAAAAGCTAGTTATAAGAGTTGAGAAGGAAAAAATAAGATCTGAGGATTCCATGTTTAAGAAGGCATGTAAAGCATTTCTCTTTAAAATGTTAATATTGCATGTCTCAGTCAAAGTTAAAATTTCAGTAAGATCCTGAGAATTTCCAGGTGAACTCCAGGGTCCAGATGAGACTGCAGAGGTCTTTGCAGATGGGAAGGCAGTTGTGTAGCTAGAATCAGTTTTGTTAATGGAGAAATGAATTAGGTCTTTCAAAAAGAAAAACACTTAAGTGATGACTTTTTAAGCTACTAGGTATATGAAACTGTTTTCAGCTGTAAATATTCTGTAGACTTTTACAAAGAGATAACCTTGAGTCTTCTACAGTGGTAGCACAATCCAAGAGAAGGAGATGGATACCTTCTCAAAATACCATGTATTACCATAATTGTGTTTAATACATAAAACTCCTGGGAGTGTTGCCAGTTGCTTACACATACAGTCTTATTTATATTGTACATTTAACATGTTTTTCATTTGAGTTCATATGAGAGGATGGGTTGTAGGTATATACTTCGTGTTTCTGACTCCAAGAGTAAGTTGTAAACAACTGGATAATTATAGAAAAGACTAATACTTACTGAGTCTACCTGACGAAATCATAGTCTAAGAGGATTCGATATGTAGAAGATAAGGGGGAAGAATGCCATCAGTCCTTCAAAGGAAAAGGAGGTCCTGATAAGTTTATTTATCAATAATGTGTTTGCATTCAGTTTTAGTTATGGAATAAAAGCCTGGGCTTTTTGGGAGCAGCAATTCAAAGGGTGCAACAAGCAGTAATCCTCCTTTTCCATAATCTCATGATTACCCAAGTCTGTGTCCAAACATGGTATTTACTATAAAAAAAAAAAATCTAAATATATGCCAGCAATTTAAAACTGGGAATTGTATGTTTCATGGGATCAGCAGAGAATATTTGATCCTAAAGCACATAGAGTTTTGATGAGTTCTTGGGATTGGAGCATGGGTTTTTTGTTTGTTTGAAATCTACTGCAGGGGTACAACTGCAGTGATGGCCACCAAACTTAACACTACTGATCACAACCCTTTGAGCCCAAGAGTTCAGCCGGTTTTCATCCCACCTACTTCTGTAACCCACACTCCCATCAGTTTCTCTGTAAGGGTGTTACAGAAAACAGTGCTAAACAGCATGCACTGCTTTCCCTTCATCCACTTACCCAATTATCAAAGAAAGTTGTCTCATTGGTCAGGTAGAAGTTTTTCCCTTCATAAATCAATGCTGATGACTCCCAGTTTTGTCTTTTACTTGACATATGTGGCCGTGCTTTCCAGTATTATTTGCTCCATCACCTTCTTGGGCTCATTGAGATGATGCTGACCAGCCTGTAGTTCCCCAGATTCCCTTCCTTGAAGACAGGGGTGATGTTTGCTCAGTTTCAGCTCTCAGCAACCTCCCTTGATAATTACCAAAGATAATTGAGAGTGGTCTTGAGGTGACATTGACAAGCTGCCTCAGCAGTCTTGGGAACATCCCATTAAGACCCATAGATTTGCTTATGCCCACTTGGTTTAAATATGGCCTTACTTGATCCTTCTTTATTGAGGCAGCAAAGTTACCCTCATGCTTTGCTACTGGTCCCTGGGGTTTGGTGTTCCTGATGGCAGTAAAAAAAGATGAAGAAAGCACTGATTATTTGGATCTTTCCTCTGTCCCTTTCTCACCTTGTCCCCTACTCTAGCAGCCTGTAACCATTTTCCTTAGTCTTGCTTTTGGATCTAAAACACCTGTAATACCCCATCTTGTTGGCCATCAGATCCTGTGACAGATTTGAGTGCAGTTGGGCTCTGGCTTTCCTCAGCCCATCCCAGCATAGTTGGAGAGTGTGGTAGTATTCCTTGCATGTCACCTGTTGCTGTTTACATCTCCTACAAGTTTTGGTTTATGTGTGAGTTGAGTTAGTTCATCCATCTATGAGTCTTGTTTGACACCTGAGTGTGGGGTTAGATTACTGTTGATCTTGGAGGAGGCAATCTGTTGATTCAGAGCAGTAAGCACATGTAGAGCGGAGAGTAGCTTGTGTGTGAAATGGGAAGTTACATGATGATGCTGTCAGTCATACATGATGCAGAGTAAAATGGATCTTATTCCCTTGATTGTAATAGAGCTTTAGCACAAAAACACTGCTGGAGAAATTGGTAATTTATCGCTACAACAAAGCAGGTAGCTTTAAGCTGGAAAAAAAAGCAGCAAGTCTGTAAATTCTTTACTGGTAACTGGATCTTTACCTGTGTCACACTTATATGAGGGTTTATGGCAAATCACCTTTCAAAATTAGATCTGGACAGCTCTGACAAACAGCTTATAAAATGCCAGGTAATTCTTCATACATTTTTAATAGGAAAAAAAAAGAAGTGTGTATATGCTTTACTTAAGGTGGTTCATAGTGTATAATGAAAGGTAATCTTTACCATTGCAGTTAAAGGCATTAAAGGGATAGTCTTTAAGGTCTGAATTCCAAAAAAAATGTTGCATTCCTTCACATTTTCTCATGTAAGCTCTTTCTGTTGGAACATGGGGCTCTGTATGGTATATATGGTTTTATTCTACATAGTTAGAAATTTCTTTCAGAAAATGCCTGATTTAACATGTTACTATGTTTCTCTGTTTCAGAATTGCCACCAGTTCCTTCTACATCGAGGGCAGGCCCTGCAGAATCTTCTGTTAGGGAACGAATGAGAGAGAAACTAAAAGCAGCAAAGGTGAGAATCCTCCAGAAGTGCTGTTTGGTTGGTTTTAGTCTTATAAGTACCGCACACTTAATCTTGCTTGCTTCAGGCTATGTATTTTTTCCCTAAAGTTTATATTATCGTTGATTTGTAATTCAAATGATATGGTCATTAACAGGTTGCTTTCATGTTTCTTACACTATTTTGAAAGTAACGGGTTTCCTTGTAAGTTTACTGTACAGCTTAATAGGGGGTATTAACATCTAGGTATGTAAAATCACTTAAGCTGATTATGCATATTATAAACTGATTAATAGAGTCTGTCCCTAACACAAACTTATATGTCTTTGAGTTTCTGGTAATTACTGTAGGTTTGGTCTTGCTATATTTATGTTGTAACTAAACAGGGTTTTTGTTCGCTTAGTCAAAAGCAGAAATTACTTTATTGCAAGAAGATCCCAGTCCAAGACCAAGGCGTTTAAAAAGCATCAAAGGAAAAACAACGAAAGTCAGATTGGATAAAGGGGTAAGAAGGTGCATTGTGTCTTGCGATTCTGATAATAAGAAGGTAAATTTGAACGTGAAATAAAGACAACACATAGTCTCAAAGAGAGATTTCATCTATTTTAATGGGTTCAAAATTATATAATTGTTTGAACTAGGTAACCGGGAAGGAACCTTTCTGATTATTGTCTTTAATGTTTAATTTTGACATTATTATTGCCTTTAAAAGTAATAATTTGCTTTCATTATAGTATAGACATTGTGTGAAACCTTTGTCAATTACGGGTTTCTGACTTCTGTTGCTTAAGATGCCTTAAAGTATTTAAAAGTTACTGTAACAGAAAAGACCACTGTATTATAGTTTATATAAATTTACACAGTGAAATTGCTAGAGGCTGGATATTAACTTTATGTCATTGTACTGTATTGTATTTCCTTGTTACTGTTTTATATATTTTTTTTTTTAGTATAAGCATGTTCTTTATTACAACCCAGATATTCTTCAGAATTCACAAAGGGATTACTTGCCTATAGAAAATGCATTCCAAAGGATGTGTATGCTCAAGAAATAACAGCATGTAGCAGTAATGTTTTTATCTGGATTTCCAAACAATATGAATTAGCCTGGCTAAATTGCTTGTCTAAGGGAGAATTATCTATTCATGTAGGTTGTGGGGAGGTTTTTGGCAGTGTTTTCTTATAAAAAGTAATTGTTACAGCTTTCAGCTAAGTGGTATTTTATTATGTTTGTATTAGGAAAATGTGGAAGTGATATGCTTATTAAAAATTGTTTACTAATTTTGTAGAAAGTATATCTGAAACCTCCCCTGTGTTGCTTTTGTTTCCTGCACTTACTTTCTTGAAAAGGTAGAGGAGTGTCATAGAATAGTTAGGGTTGGAAAGGACCTCAAGATCATCTAGTTCCAACCCCCCTCCCATGGAGTTTTAGTAGAGTAGGCTAGCAATAACTGAGAGAGACCAAAACAAATAATGAAGTCTGTATTAAAGCACCCAAGCAATGGATGCCAATGTTTTTGAATACCAAATGGTTTTTTCCTGGTTACAGCAGGGGCTATATGAGAAGCTGGCCTTAGCTCTTTGATTCCCTTCCCCGGTCGGCAGTGTGTGTCAGTAGCACCCTTGCCATTGCTTGTACAGTCTGTCAGCCTCTCTTCTGTAGATGGGAAAATGTTGCATTTCTCCCCCTTGCGGAGATTAGCATGAGGTTGCTTGTGTTTGGGAGTGCAGAAATAATGATCTTGGCAGCAGCGAAAAAAAAGTAAGCTAACATTTATTGCAGTGAGCCATTTCTTCATACACTACAGTCTATTTCTTGACCCAAAGGAGGAAGGAGTCAAGTAATAATTAGATGTGTCCTTTTAAAATAAATACTAAATCAGAATAATTGTTACCACAGGGGTTGTGTTTCTTTTTTTTCTTTGTTTTTCTGTGAAAATCCAGTATCTAATCTCTGCATTCAGCTGGTTGGTTTTTTTATGGATCAGTAAATGAATGCTATAACTTGCCTATATATTTTTATGCAGTCTGATAATGATAAATTTAGAGAGATGCAAGAGGATGAATCCCACTTACCATCAAAGTTTCGTGATACTGTAAAAAAAATTAAGGAGAAGTCAACAGTAAGTACCAATTCCTTCATTTCAATAACTGATACTGATTTGATTTAATTTAAACTTTATATGGCTTCATGATGCTGTTTGAAGCATCAGGCAGAATTCAGTCTTAAGCAGTGGAGAGGGATTTATTTAATTAAAAAAAATCATGAACAGTATATTCCAACAATTGAAATATATAAAGGGAACCTTTATAAAATGAAGGAATGGCTTTGGGTCATTTGATTTAAAAAGAAAAAATTAAGTGAATCCATTTGGACATAATTACTGGAGATTGGAAACAAAAATGTTTCTTCTGTTTAAATCCTTCTTATTGAATGCCACCAATTGGCAGAGCAATTTACAGATTAGTATATTGATATTTATTAGCCACAAAATGCTATTATTAATTCTAATATTAGAGGATTCATCCTAACACTAAAGGGGCCTGGCTCCTTCAGAGACAAAATAACATTAGCAAAATAACATTAGCAAAATTTAAACTTTGGCATTTTTGATTTGCAAATCATTTATGTGTCAAACAAAAGACTGGTTAAAATGAAACCAAGTACCTTTCTGTAATAAAACATTGCAAGAAATATTTAATGAAATTGTGGTGTAGCACTAGAGTAAGTTTCATGTATCATTTAAAAATTTCGGTCAGCTTCAGCATTTGGGTGAGTTCTCTCTGAGATAAAACAATTATTATTCTCTGATAAGCATTTATACATGTTGTTATTGCTGTCATCAATTGAAAGATATCTTTATTTGCCCTAAATCTCTTATAAATGTCATATTAAAGTACCTTTGTCTTTTTTCTTAGTACCAGAATGATTTTCCTTCTGCTGAAGAAGCATATAATTTCTTTACCTTCAATTTTGATGCTGAACCACAGAATATGAAAGCTGAAGCCAGGAGAAGGAATGCATTAAATGAAGAAGAGGAGGCAGAAGAAGAATGTGTAGAAACCCAAGAGGGCGAACAAGAGGAAGATGAAATGGTGTGAGCTACAGAATAAATGTTCATATTTTTATTTAGACTTCTTGAATTAATTTTAATAATCTAATACCAAATGGCAACTTTTGTTTCCTTAGAACTTCTAAAGGTATACTTTCTAAAGATCTCCATTTTAAGAAATAGAGAAGCTAACAGAGATGTTTCCACTTAAACTGTAGGATGAAGATGCGCGCCTGGTTAAAGATGATTTGTTCATTATAGGGCAGACAGCTGAAGATTTTCTAGTAATGGAACCTCCTGACTGTGAAAACTATTCTGAGCAGCTGAAAAAGGAAAAAGAGTTTCTCTTCATTCCCAGCATGCTAGCAGGTATGAAGATTGTGCTTATCCATTTTGTTCCTGGATTTTACATATCGTGGCACTTTTTGATCTGCTGAAAAATCTTGTATCAGTCTGTCTCTGGCAGCAGAGATTTAATTGCAGTTCTCTGACACTGATCGTCCAGTTAAGTCTGAAAAGGTCTGACAAAATGGATTAACTAGGGACGTGCACACCTCAGCAGGTCACCAGCTGGTACGCTAGTGAGTGAACTCGGGGCATATCGGTTGATCTGCAGTAATTACCTTAGTGCCGTCTATAGTAATGGATGGCCCCTCTTTCAGGGGGGTTTAGCTGTTACGTTATTTAACATGCAGCAGGTTAATTGGTACACTCATTTAGGCACAAGGGGTGGCTCTGTACATTATAACTGTTCCCTTGGTCGTATTTGCAGTTATTTGCCATGTGGCAAGTTTGTCAAGAGTCACGTAGGTAACATATGGATTTTTGTGATTCATGGGGCCCTTTTCTCAAAGTCTGATTTTGTGAATTGGAAATAGTTAACATTGATCATGTCTCTGACCTTTTCTCCTTATTCCCATAGAACTGTAAAGTCCTAAAAATTAATTTAGAATATCATTTGCTATTTAACATTTGAACTGGAAGAAATAGAAATGGGTCTCTGTGGTTTGTACCAGAATGGACTCATCACAGCTTGCAGTGTGATGTCAAAATATTTACTGTGTAACTTGTTTTTTTGTCTTGTAAATTCTGACCTTTCCAGTGTGGTCCACTGTGTTCTGTAGGGGATAGCTGTTATTGTAACCCTCAGTGTAATCCCTCCCTGTTTTGAGATTGCTTCTTGAAAAATACTGAGCCCATACACACCAGTGAAATAATCCTGCAGCCAAGCTTTAAAGAATTCCACCTGCTCTTGGGCTAACATGACTTTCATGCATGTTCTGTAGTTTGTGTGATAGTAGCTTAAACGAACTTAATAGTGGTTGAGATTGATCTTGGTTAAAGTTTCACTTTATATGAGAAAGGCTTAGTAATGTTTGTCTAGTCAGTTGTTGCTGCTAAAAGTTTTTTACAGGGTTACACAAGCAGCCGTTAAAACTAAACTCCACTATGTCATTTGAAGTATTTTTTTTGGTGAGGAACTTTTTCATTATCTGCTTAGAAGACTTGTGACAAGTTTATGATAGATTTAAATTGAGAATCTATCCTGGTTAAGAAAAGGACCTGTTCTGGTTATATACTTACTTCTTTTTTCCTAGTTAGGAAAATATTCCAGACAGTGTGCTTAATATGCATTGCCATTCATTTTCAGAATGGCACAGATTCTTAGAGAATGAATAAACTAGAACTCCAGTTATATTTTACGTGCTTTTCTTTCTAATTTCTCATTAGTGCCTGCTTCTGAGAAGATGCCTAGAGACATGCAGCCTAGGTACCTTGAGGATGAAGGTCTTTACATAGGTGAAAGGCCCTTTGTATCACAGTCGAATCAAAATATTGTAGAAAACAGAATACTCAGACAGGAGCAAGTAAGTCATGGATAGCTTCTTAGTTGTCTTTTTTAAAACTCTTTATCAGTGCTTTATTTTGTTACAGCTAAGTAGGTCATAGTAATATGGGGCTTTCATCTTTATAATGTTTAGCAGTATCAAAACATCAGGAATTTTTATTTTCATACATTTTGGATTTTTTGTAGGAGTCTATTTTTAGTGTATCCCAATAGTCAGAGCACCAGACTGCGTCTTAGAAAACTGATGTCTTCCTGGCCCTGCTCATAGCCTGCTGGGTTGCAAATCACTTCACTTGTCTGTGCCACACTACAATAGGGGCAATTGTAATTTAGTTTTTTTTGTAAAATGCTGTGAGTGTTAGTGGTAAGTATAAAGACTTATACAGGAGATGGGCACTCTTGTGCTATTTACTAACAAAAGGAAGTAATATGGAATTTTCTTTCTGTTTTTTCCTTTCAAATCTGTAGTACTGAATGTTGAAGGAGAAAAATCAGTACATTTAAAGTTTGAGCAAGGTCTTGATTTTCAGATTTCAAAACTTACCTATAATACATTTGAAGATTTCATTTTGGTGTCTTAGAAGGGTTTTGGTTAATTCAGTCACAAACAGTTCATGAAAAACAGTTGTAGAATAAAAAGTGACTATAAGAAGTACAAATTTGCAAGTTATGCCTATATAAAGTAAGAAACAATATTAAATTACATTTTTATTTGTAGGGAAAAGGGTGGTTTGGTGATGATGGTAAAATCTTAGCATTGCCTAATCCAATTAAACAGTCTTCTACGAGGCCTCCAATATTCTCATTGGAAGAAGGCATTGCACCAGAACTTGAAACAGTGTATGTAAAGGTAAGTATATTTTGTGTACGTGGACACCCAATATCGCAGTTCTTCTGCACAAGCAGCCCTGAGGAGCTTTAGGGTTTTGTGCCAAGAGCCATGAATACTGACTGCTTTTGGGGGTTCCACAACTAGTCTTTTAAATGTTATCTACTTCTGCAAGTATATTCCCCCTGTATTTTTCTGTTAAAATAATGCACGCTGAAGGATGACTTGTTCAGCCAGTAGTACCGGTTAAAACAGTAAAGTGACAGTCCATGACAAACTCCTTCAAGTCTGTGAGTCACTAAGGTCTCTGTGAGGCACCCTTGGATTTTCTCATGCCAAAGTAGGGTAGTTCCTACAGTAGTCTGTCTATAAAGCACCTGTTGTTAGGAGCTGTTAGACAGATCAGGACAGAGGTGCTCTCTGCGGCATAAGAGAGAAATTATTAAAGTGCATGTACGTGGTGGCTGTTTTACAGTGATGAAACTCCTCCAGAATAAGTCTTCATGTGCAGTTTGCTCATGTAGAAAGCAACCAATTTTGAGTTATGTTTCATTGTGTCCTGGGTTCAGCAGTAGCAGTCATTTTTCCCCTTCTTGGTAGCTGGTGCAGTGCAGTGTTTTGACTTTCAGCTCGGGAACAGAGCTGATAACAATGATGTTTTGGTTTGGCCAAGGACTTTGTGAGCCTCATGCTCTGCCAGGGAGGAGGGGGAGCCAGGAGGAAGCAGAGACAGGACACCTGACCCAAACTGACCAAAGAGGTATTCCATACCACAGCACGTCATGCCCAGGATGTAACTGGGAGTTAGCCGGAAGGGCTGGGAGACGGCAGGGTTGGAGGAGGTATCGGTCGGAGCTTGGTCGGGCTGGGGGGGGCAAGTTATCGGTCGGCTGGTGGTGAGATGATGTATTCTCTTCCCTTGTTATTTCCTTTATCATTATTATCATTGGTGGTAGCAGTAGTGATTTGTGTTATACCTTAGTTACTAAACTGTTCTTATCTCAACCCGTGGGAGTTGCATTCTTTTCGATTCTCCTCTCCGTCCCTCCGAGAGCAGGGGGAGGGCAAGAAAGGGGGGGAAGTGAGCGAACGAGTTACCTGACTGGGTTTAAACCACGACAGTTCTTTTTGGCGCCCAACGTGGGGCACGAAGGGTTGAGATAACGACAGATCTGACTGGATTAATAGTCACTCGTCACAATGCTGATTTATTGGCTCTCAGAGTTCTTTCTCTTGATCTCACAGCTTCAGAATGTTGTAACTTACGTAGAGCCGGTATTTGCTGTGTTAGTGTTTATCAAGTATGGGGCCTGGGCTAAGGTTCTTGTCTCACTGTGCTTTATGGCAATGGCTTGTAATACGGACGGGCTCCAGCAGCAGGGCGGGACGGACGTGGCCGTGGACTTGTACCTGGCCGTCCGGCTGCTCTTCACCGTCCTGGCCCTCACCCTGCTCTCCATCTTCGTGAGGCTGCGGGGAGCCGAGGGGGAGCGGCCCCGGGAGCCGGCGGCAGCCGAACCGGCCCGGGAGAGCGGCCCCGGGGACCAAGCGGCGGCGGGAGCGGGGCCGGAGGCCGCGAGGGGACGGCTGCCGGTGGAGGAGGTCGGGGCGGTCGAGGAGCAGAAACAAGGGGCTGCCGAGCAGCGGGAGAAGGCGGCGGAGGAGCCGAGCCCCGCGGAGGAGCCGAGCCCCGCGGAGGAGCCGAGCCCCGCGGAGGAGCCGAGCCCCGCGGCCGAGCCCAGCCCCGCGGAGGAGCCCAGCCCCGCGACGGCCGAGAGCGTTTCCCGGAAGCCGCCCGCCGAGCCCCAGGAGGATGCAGGAGACCACGCAGCATTTCCCAGCAAGGCAGAGGAGGAAGAGCTGGACTCAGGAAAAGAGAAGCTGGCGGTGGGAGAGCCGGCAAGCACAGCAGCTACACCAGCCCCAGTGACAAGTACAGCAGCTACACCAGCCCCAGTGACAAGTACAGCAGCATCGTTTGAGAGTCCTGAAGGTTTTGAATGGCCTTTGAGTATCCTTGGGACCTGCCTGCTGATTGTGATGGGGATCAGCATGTTGGCACACACACAGACTGTGTTCTACCCACAACCATTTTGTCTGATCTCAAAAGTTAAGCAGAGTCAGGTTTGGGTCTTGTCTGGGGTTAGACGAGGATATGGGGGGACCAAGAGGTTTTCCCCAAGGCTGGACAGTCATGAGTGGCAGGGTGTGTGGGACAGTATGGGCAAGTATCTAGTCCACTGGGCCCCTCCAGTGCTTTGGAAGCATCGGAGATGGAAGGCAGCTGTATGGAGTCCCCAGCAACAAGCTGCAGAAACTGCTGAAGGGGACAGTGAATTATTTTAAGCCTGGTGGGCCCATGGCACTTCAGGCCATCAGAGCAGAGATGCAAAAGAGATGGACTCATGATCGAGGGGTGGACTTAGCAATGGACACTATTGCCCAGGTTATTCACGAGTGTGAACACTGCACACAGTCTCTCCTGCTCTGGAAGACTCTTACAAGAGACGGAGCCTGACATCATGGACCAGATGGACTCAGCAGCTTTATAGGGACTGGTCCATGCACTAAGATAAGAGTGCACTGAGATAAGAGTGATGGTATATTGAAAATGTGGGATCTGAGCATGACGTGAATGGTATGGAATAAGGGGTGGATAATGTCCTGGGTTCAGCAGTAGCAGTCATTTTTCCCCTTCTTGGTAGCTGGTGCAGTGCAGTGTTTTGACTTTCAGCTCGGGAACAGAGCTGATAACAATGATGTTTTGGTTTGGCCAAGGACTTTGTGAGCCTCATGCTCTGCCAGGGAGGAGGGGGAGCCAGGAGGAAGCAGAGACAGGACACCTGACCCAAACTGACCAAAGAGGTATTCCATACCACAGCACGTCATGCCCAGGATGTAACTGGGAGTTAGCCGGAAGGGCTGGGAGACGGCAGGGTTGGAGGAGGTATCGGTCGGAGCTTGGTCGGGCTGGGGGGGGCAAGTTATCGGTCGGCTGGTGGTGAGATGATGTATTCTCTTCCCTTGTTATTTCCTTTATCATTATTATCATTGGTGGTAGCAGTAGTGATTTGTGTTATACCTTAGTTACTAAACTGTTCTTATCTCAACCCGTGGGAGTTGCATTCTTTTCGATTCTCCTCTCCGTCCCTCCGAGAGCAGGGGGAGGGCAAGAAAGGGGGGGAAGTGAGCGAACGAGTTACCTGACTGGGTTTAAACCACGACACATTGGTTCAGCTCTTGTTTTGATTTGCTTTGTTTTTTTTGTTTTTTTCTCTCAATCACAGCATGCCTATCCTGGCAAACAGCAGATACAGTGTGCAGTCAGTACAAGTCAAAATAAGCTTCAGTTAAAACCATTCACCAAGCTTTAAGCAAGCTTTAAGTATTCTACTTGTTAGCACTCTATTATCCATTGGAAAAACTGACTTTTTAAATTAGATTACTGTTTTGGGACACACAAGTGTTTCTGTCTGCTCTTGTTGATAGAGATTTAATGTTGCCCTTTAAGTGATGCTGGTTACAAATACACAAGTTTCAGGATGCATCCATACCACAGATCTACTCAGGTTGTTTCTGCATGCAGGAAGAGTTTGCTGCTTAGATCTTAGTAAAGATAGGTCAAGAGAGCTTATGTTTCAACCAGGACACAAGAACACCATGTTTACCTCAATAGTGACACGTAAATCACTGTTGAAAGTAGATTATTAAGCTTAGAAGTAAGTAAGATTAAGCCTGGGGGCTCCTTTATGGGCAGAAATATAGTTTAAGAATTTCAGAGCTGTCACTTTTATGACAGAGTATGTCATACTAAACATTTTGATGAGGACCTGAATGTGGAAGGACCTGGTGGACTTAAGTGTGTTTTGTGGACATTTATACCAGCCCTATAAAAGAGCTATGCAACAGCTGAATTCCCCTTTCAATAGCCCTTTTCCCAGTTCTTATGAAGGGGCTGCAATGAACACTGCAGAACTAACAACTTCATCATTTGTGATACCAGAATATCTGTGATGAATCTCTTCTGAAGAATTCTAAGAGCAGCAGCAGTCAGACAGGAAGCACTGCTAATGCTTTTCTGATTTCACTAACTTGAGTTCACTAACTGGGCTGTTTATCTTAGAGCTCAGTTCTAGGAGGAAATAAAATGATACTAAGCAAGCAGGTAAAAAGAGAATTAGCAGGCCTTTCTTTTTGCAGTTCAGTGTTATTGTCTTAGTTGTTGAGCAAAACCTGTAATACAGGTGGGTGACTTCTTATTTCAGCCTCATATGGGTTATCACTGTTCTGCTGTGTAAAACACCCATGGTGGCTTTATGCCACGCAGTTGTCAATAAAGCAAAGAGGTTACCACAGAAGTGTTTACAGTTTAAGAGTCAGTAGTTAGATGCAGGAAGTGCTAAATGGGTCATTTTCTGTCATAGAATCTCTTTGTAAAATTGTTTTGTCGGGGTTTGTAAATCCATTTCTTTTTTTCATTCAGGCAGTAAAAATGACAGCTGCCAATCAGTATCTTGTTGGACCTGGAGATTTTCAGGGCCCGTTTCAATTGGATATTGATATTTCTGGACTGATATTCACCCACCATCCCTGTTTCAGCCGTGAGCATGTGTTGGCAGCTAAATTGGCTCAGTTATATGATCAGTATTTAGCAAGAAAACAGAAGAATCTTACCAAACTTCTCACAGACAAGGTATTTCTGTTCCATTGTCATAACTGATTAAGATAATGATGTGACAGTTTAAGCTAAAAGCTGGATTTTTTTCTTTGGAGTAGAGTGATAAAATCATATGTAATAACTAGGGTTCTGTCAGAAGATAAAAACAGAAGTATTTTGCCTAGGTTGCTGTGTGTTTAGTGCAGAACTGCATTTTTTTAAGGTTATGAATTTCTTTTTGATCTTCTAATTAAAATGAGCTCTATGCAGGTTCTGAGGTAAAGGGAGTATAATGGTTAGAATACAGTAACATGAGTATTCCTTAGAGTATCCAAAATGTTTTCCAGTGAATGACAGTTAAGATTTCACATAAGATAATTCTTTAGAAATGTGAGGTAAATACTGTGATACAATATAGTTCTATGTAGTAGGGCTGGTATGTTAAAAAATTACTTTGATCATTAAGTACATATAAATTCAGTTTTCTGTAAATTCCAGGTGGTGATGATTTGCTACCTTAAAGGACTATTATAAGGAAAAAAAAACAATCACTGCATGCAAGTTATATTAGTGTAATGAGGGTCAGTAGCTGCTGTACAGATACTTCTGAATTTTAGTATAAAGCATTAGATATAGTTCTGATGATGGACAAATATTTCATGCAGTGTCTCAGAATAATTCTTTGGTGTACTTTAGTCTGTCATTACTTCTGAAGGGTTGTCTTTATTTTAACATGAAACAGTGAAAGAGGACATTTGGCTTCTCTATGCCTGCATCACAAGAATCTATGTGTCAAAGGGACTTTCTGAGTGTTTCCACAATACATTGTCAGTATTGTGGGCAACTGCATAATGTATTTTTCGTAAAAGGATTTTAACAATAAGGTATTTTAGCTTCCATTCTGTTACTGACAGGTGGTTTTAAAACTTGTCTCCTCTAAGAGTCTTGTCACCTCTCTAGTCTAACTAGGTGTCCATCCTTAATGGCCAGATTGTTGCAGCCAGGTAGTTCTTAAGCCCTTCTTCCCTCTTCCCCTCCTTCCCCACCATGCCCCAGTGGACCTCTCCTTATCCACTTCTGATTCTTGCTCTTTCTTTGTATCTTAAAATACATTACCTTTCAATCCTCATTTTGGCAGGGTAAAGAAACTTCGCTTCCTGTCTCCATTTATAAAACATGCTCTCTGTGCCTCAGATGGCACTAGCAGCTTTCCATGTGCTCAGTTACTCTTTCTTTCAAAATTTCTTTCAATTTCTTTTTTATACCAGTGAGTTTCATTTTGTAGTTGCCCTTACATGTTTTCAGCTGTATGTTTCCTGCTCTCCAGTTATCTCTCCAGTTTGATAGATTTGTTTCAAAAATCTTTGCTCCTTTATTTCCCACTGCTGTTCCTTATTTTCTCTTCTTCCAGCCAGTCCTCTACATTCTCATTCTCCAGTCTTCACAGCCATGTATATTTTTGCATTCTCCTAAACTAGGTGTCTATCCTCCATGTAATCATCTGATGCCTATTTTCAAACCTTCGTTGAAGGGGTGGCCTCTTGTCTCGACAGTATGGCTTCAAAAGTCCATTTGAACTGTACCATTGTTTCCAGTTCTGTCTCATCCTTGGACCTTCTCCCAGTTGTTGCATGCAGTATTTTATACTTAAGTGCTTTGTTGCAAGCTACCCAGCTTCTTTAATACAATCATCAAACCCCAATCCGCTCATTTTTGTTGTTTATTGATTTTGCTAGGGTTACCTCTAGTGGCTCTTCCTAGTCCTCGTAAAAGGTGGATTTTTATGGGGATTTTTTTACCCCTTAAATTCCTGAGCTTTCAGAATAATCCCCCGATGGTCTTTTCTCATTGTTTAGATCTGTCACAGTGATGAAGTCAGTATCTCCCTCATACATCCAAGGTTCCTAATTAGAATTTCATCTTGAAGAATCAGCACCTCACAGACATGGCAAAACCCTGTGAATATGGAATCAAGACAAGTCAGAGTTTTCGGTTATGTAATAACTAGCTCTTTCATGTCAAGATGCATTGCACTGCATGCCTTATAAATGTCAAACTATCTGTTATTTGTGTGTTTCAGCTGCATGTTTTGAGGAATGCGGTGCAATCTGGCATAGATAGTGGTGATGCTGGTGTTCCTAGACCTGTGGCACAGCAGAGCATACCTGAATACAAAATTGAGATCAGGTAGGTATGGATCATTAAATCACTGTTTTTTAAAACTACATTCCTTTTTTTGCTTTCCATGCTAGTATAAAATATGATTCATGGCAGACCTTTAAATTCTGCTGTAAATTACTCTAGAACATTTTCAGGGCTTAAGAGTTCTTACTGATTGGTTAAGTAAGAAAAATTATAAAGAAAATACAGTTTAGGCTGAAATACTGATTCAGAAAGAGTCTAATCTGATTGCCTTTTATTAATTATGTAGCAACTATTTACTGGTATGTTTAGCACAATTAAAATTCAGCTGAGCTTTCAATAGATACCAGTGGGATGCACGAAGCTCTCACAACAATGCAGGTGGCATAATTTTCTGAACAGACAAAAACCTGAGTCTTTTTCCGTTGTCTTCCTCATTACATAAGTTCTTGATTCACTTCCCATTCTTAGGTATTTTGGCCATATTTTTGCCAATGGGTTGATATACATAAAATGGTAGAATTTTGTTTTACAAAATTAGTTATTTTTCTTGGACAGTAAATGTGTAGCAAAAATATACAGTTCTTGGCTTGGCAGTCAAAGTTAGTATTATTTTTGGCAGATGGACAATGGTGAACTGTAAGTGTAAGCAGTATGCTCAAAATTAAATTATTTTGGAGATCTGTGCTGAACATCCTTTGAACTTGTAGATACTTAATAAAAATCTATCAGCTTTTCACAATCTGAAAGTAGGCAGTAATATATTAAGGAAACAGAAGCTTAGATTATGTCATGGGTTACACGATAATGCAATATTTTAAGAAATCTTTAATAACAATTCTGCTTTCAGCCTTGAAATTTACATTTGCTTACACTTATCCAGTCACTGCTCTTAGTTTGTGAATTGGTTCTTCAGATTTTCATCCTTCAAGCACGCTGTCTTGTAATGCATTAGTATTTGTACAGGACATAGAGAATTTATAACATACGATTTTATACTGAAGGACAAAGTCTTCCGTCCATTGAAAAGGGAGTAGTTTTTATTAGTATTTTCTTAACACATCTGCTAGAGGAGTAGGAGCAGGAGGTGTACAGTTATCACATGGTACTTTGGAGACAGGATCTCTCACCAGGACAAATATGCGAATAGTAATGAGAAGATTCACTGTGGAAATGAGATTCTTGGATTTTGGCACCAGCTCTGGGACTTGCTTGATGGTTGATCTTAATTAGATAAAATATTCCTTCTGAGTTTCTTAAGTGTTTTTCTAGGCCGTGAATGATTTAGTTTAGTGTCACATTATAATGAATTGGGAGAGCCTCAGTTGAAATCAGTGAGATCAGAGTTGTGTAAGTAACGTGAGATGAGTTTGGCTGGGATTATTCTAGGGCTTTTCATATCTGTAATTCTTTCTGGCTCCAGCTCTGTTGTTGGAAGCTGTTACACATACGAAGCTCAGATGATTTCAGGAATTTTTACTGTCATGATGCTTAATACTAATTTGGATTGCATATGTTGGTAAAAACATCTGATCTGCCTTGTCTTTCTTTTAACACTGCATTTCCCTGATGGTCAGTGTAGTACACTCATGAGAAATTACAGATGTGAAGAGTGTAGCATGGAAAATCATCTAATTGCTTCCTCCACCCTCCAACAACATAAGTGATATGTACTGTTTGCTGTCTGACGATCAGAGTTGTAGTTTTCCATTGGTTTGAGGAAGAAATGTCATCTGAATACAGAAGATATTTGCAAATTAGCAATTTCAGCCCTCCTGACCTTGTTTGTGGAAGAGGAAGCCAGCGTATGCTGTGGATTGCAGGTTTCAAGGCTCTTCTGGCTGATGTGTTTTAGCAGGAGTGATACTCTACTGAAAGGTCCTGCTTCCAAATTGTGTACATTAAATAAGTGTTATTACTGATCTGTATGATCCTCGTGTCTTTAAGCTTCATCTTCTAGCTTCATCTGGTAGATGAAGAAAAGGTTGTTAAGCCGCGTGGATAAGTAACACTCAGACTGATGAATTGGAGAAGTATCCCTTTCTGGAAAGTCTGTATTTCTTCTTTATTTATTGTTTTTACTAAATTTGTTTATGCTTTTAAATAATGTAAGATGTATTTCTTTTTTCAGCTCTAACTCACCCTCCCTGTCTTCCACATTCTCTGAATATTACAAACAGTAATGTGTTACATCTTCTATTGTTTTGGTTTTTTTTTAAATCACATTCTTTTTACTAGGCATGTTTAGCTACCAAGATGGTACTGGAAACTGTTACTGGAAACAGTCTGTGCTTGTGCTGCATGGACATTTGCATGGGAACTGTGTTATGGTCATTAAAAGTGTTAATGAATAGCTCTTTTACAAACAGATGAGAGGCTGAAAATGTGAAATACCAATTCTGAGTAAAAAAAACCAAACAAAATTAACAAGGCTTTATGAATCTTGTAGGGCTGTCAGAGGACTTAAATTACTTTATAGTTTGCTGCATTACTTCATCTCTGCAAGCCCGTTTTACTGGAGCTAGAGGCATGTTAAGTTTAAAACATATTTTGTAATGTACAATGTAATAAGCATTACTTCATAGCAGCAGTGTAGGTTTCTTGGGCTGTTGTTTACATGAATTGACTCTAAAATGTTTTTAATGATGTACAGCTGTAATAAGCATTTCAGAAAACTTTGGGATCTCTGGAGAATGAGCTGTAATTGAAGTCAGATTGTCCAAAATGCAAGAGACTGGAGTACAGAAGGAAATCAAATCCTGCCATCTTCAAGCTTGGGTTTTATGCTCTTTGGATTTAAACCACTGCAGCCATCAGTCAAATTGAAACCCGCATCACTTGGCTTTTGCTGTTGCACATTTTCACTCTGTTGTTCCACTGAGTTATAAAATTCTGATTGATTTTGTGCATATGTATGTATGTTTCTAGACAAACCAGAAGACTTCGTGATGCTGAACAAGAAAAAGACAGAATGTTGCTTAAGTCCATTATAAAAGTTTGGAAACAAATTAAATCCCTCCGTGACTTTCAGAAGTTTACTAACACACCCATGAAACTTTGCTTGAGGAAGTATGTTTTGATAATGCTTTTTTATACTTCATTTGCCCGCAGCAGAGTCTTAGTAAGATTAGTTGATTTGGGACCTTAAAATTCTGGTATGAAGGGTGCAGAAGTAAGAATTTGATTAGTGTCTAGCACTGGTTGAGCCTGCCACTATTCTTGTTGAGTTTGTGGAGGAAGGAAGGCTAAAATAACAAATAATTACTGTAACAGAAAGGAATTTCTACAGGCTAATGGTATGATATCCATTCTGGATAGTGACTGCTATCAGCTTTTAGACTGTCTATGCTGGTATTTTTAAATAGAACACACTTTTGATCTAACAAAATTAATTCATGGAGAAGTAGACTTATGATACATATTACAGACTTAATTGTAGCCCTTATGTTAATTTATGCAACATGTTGATAACTTGTTTTGAAGGGAACAGGTTGATCAGAGATTAGATGAAGAAGCATATGAAGCAGAAATTCAAGCTGAGATAAATGAATTGCTAGAAGAATACATGGAAGAATATGAAAAGAAAATGGAGGAGTATAAAACTGAGCTAAAAGAGTGGAAATTGTGGAAGAAAACACAGGTCTGTTTAAATCATTCCGTTTTACAAGAAAAATTAAAACTTGCTAAATGTGTGGAAAAAGTTGTCCTTATGAAAATTTGTTCTTCTAATACAGAAGAGTCAATTTCAGGGTAGTTATGCATAAATTTTGTGATGTATTTGGACACATTCTGTCTACTTAGAATTTGTTAGTAAATTAATTGTGAATTAATTAAAATTAAAACCAAGGTTTTTTGAGCACTGTCTCCTGCTACTGATTTTCAGCACTTCAGCAGTTCTTTAAATTTAATAGTTTTGCTGCATTCCCATTAAATTCATGCCTTTGCAAACAAAAAACATGGATGAATTTTGTGTGCATCGTGAAGCAAAGTAAGTATGGGGTGTTTCTAGTGAACAAGCAGTTGATGTTATCTCATGTAAATTTCAGTTTTGGAATATCCCAAAACTGAATTGTTTAATGCTAAGCTACAAAGCTTGTGCACTGGAGTTTGTGGCACGTGTGCATTCACTTCAGCAGTGTGTATGCAGACAATGTGTCTCGAAGAACTCTGTCTGCTGGTTGAATAACCCTTCTTCAGTCCTGACAGAATACATATGGTAACGGAGGCTAAATAAGAAGTCGGCTGCTAGCCAGAACGTTCAAGAAACATGTTTATTTTGTAAGTTGGTTGAGAAGGTTAAATAAATGTTTTGTTTGAAGCACATTATATGTTGAAACATATGAATGGAATGCAGTGCTGGATTCTGAATCTGAAGTAGTACTGTAGTGTAAGAGAAATGTCATTTTTGTGTGTTGTGATTTTAAAATTACACAGTCATTTCTCACACATTTATCACTTGTGAATCAAGAGAACAAGGGAAAAAAACTGTAGCGATTGAAACAAGTTCAGGAAGAACATTGTTATTTTTATATGCAGAAATCCAAAAAGAAAAAGAAAAAAGGCATTAATGAAGAGGAAGAATCAGATGAAGATTGTGATCTTGGTGAGGAACGTGTAAAACCCATCCCACCTAAAATGGCCAATAGTCTGGACATTGAACAGCAGGTTAGAGAAAAAGCTGACAACTGCAGAAGGAAACCTGGAGAGCCTGCTCTAATCCCTGAACTGGTGCTGTCAGGAAACGTAACTCCAACCGAGCTGTGTCCTCGGTAAGATTGATGGTGGCCTGCAGATTATTTTCTTTGTGACTTTTCTGGTGTTATTTATTAACTGATGGATTGTACAACTTCAGAAGCATGTGCTCACCGCTCTCTTTAGCCTGGTGTTAAAACTGCTCTCTGACGTTGATACAACTTAGTTTGTTTTCAAGTCACATATAACCTTGTATATAGTGTCTTGGAGAATGCATGTCTGCCCGTTCCCTTTGAACCTTCTGATGTTCCTTGAGCATCTGCATGGAACAGTGGTGTGTGTATATAAGGAAGATCTTTTCAGTGTAGAGTCTAGGTCAGTTTTGGGAGTACCACACTCACTAGCTAGTCCTTTACACCAGTTCTCTGCTACAGTCAACAAAGGGAAAGTAAGGAAATAATGTAGTAAACCAGAGATTTCAGTGTGGATAAAATAAATAGATTTACTTGTTTGTGTTGATTTCTGCATTTACACACACAATTTAACATAGATTTAGTAGATTTTACTCTTTGCAAAAACTCCTTTGTTTTGTATTTATTCAGCAGATAACCTCATCAAGGAATATTGCTTGACTCTTTCATTCCCAGCAGCTAAAAACTTAAATCTTAATTTGATATCATTCATTGTGTTTTGGAGGAAAGGGGTAAAAGGAAATCTTGTTTCCCTATATAACTCCTTTTATATGGAGGTGGCTTTAGTGGATCTGAAATGTGACCTGTTAATTTTTAAATCATATTGTATTCATGAGAAGATAAAGCAACTGTTAAATAATAGTTTTAAAGTCATTTCTGACTAGTGACATTTTTAGAATACCATTTTAATTTAGGCAACTTCTGTTTACTCTTGCAGAATCAGATTCTCATTAAACATAACCAAGAAATAAAAAAGTTATTAAAAATTATATGACAGCTTGTTTGACATATTTACAGAGCTGAAGTTTTGCGACGAGAAGATGTGAAGAAACGCTCAGCTTTTATAAAAGTCCTTTTCAACTCCAAAGAAGTATCAAGGACCATTACCCGACCAATAAGTTCAGATTTCAGAGTTCACTTTGGACAGATTTTCAATTTACAAATATTCAATTGGCCAGAGAGTTTGCAACTGCAGGTAGATAATGGTTTATCATAGAAACTTTTAAAAAGATAATATGAAATGTAATTACTCTTATAATGCTTGTCTTTTGCTCTATGGTAGTGTTGTAAAGACTGAAAAACCCTTTGTAAATCATCAGTCTTATATCCCTTCCTTGTTTCTCCAATCACAAACTTTTAACTTTTTTGCTACATTTTTGATGCTTGTTCTTTATACGTACATTTATATATATGTGTGTGTGTGTGCACGCATGTTATATATGAAGTGACTATGGGCAGCATGGGGAAAAGGAAGTAATTGAGACATATGGTTAAATGTGTTACAGAAGCAGCCTCTTAGTTTTAGAAGAACTGATACAAGTTGCAGGTGAACTTGCCAAAATGGCCTTCTTAAGACATTATTGTCCACACAGCAAAATCATCATAATGTTTGCTGGAGGGGTATAATTAAAAAAAAAAAAATCATTGCTAGTAATGTCCATAGCTGCACTTGACTTGGTCAGCAGTGCACTTAAGTCACACCACTACCACCTCTATTCCAAGCAAGAATTAACGAATGAGTCACATGAATTTTCAGGGCCAATACAGTATATTTTTCAGAGGAATATGGTCAGGATTCTACTTCTCCTGTTAAGTAACTTATTGCTGGTAGTTCAGAGGAGGGTGTATACCCCTTGGCTGCTCAATTTATGTAATGCACAGATTGAAAGGGAAAAGAATCATAGAATCATAGAATAGTGAGGGTTGGAAAGGACCTTAAGATCATCTAGTTCCAACCCGCCTGCCGTGGGCAGGGACACGTCACGCTAAACCGTATCACCCAAGGCCTCGTCCAACCTGGCCTTGAACACCGGCAGGGATGGAGCATTCACAGCCTCCCTGGGCAACCCATTCCAGTGCCTCACCACCCTAACAGGAAAGAATTTCCTCTTTATACCCAATCTAAGCTTCCCCTGTTTGAGTTTTAACCCATTACCCCTTGTCCTGTCACTACAGTCCCTGCTGAAGAGTCCCTCCCCAGCACCCCTATAGGCGCCCTTCAGATACTGGAAGGCTGCTATGAGGTCTCCACGCAGCCTTCTCTTCTCCAGGCTGAACAGCCCCAACCCCTGATCATCCTCATGGCCCTCCTGTGGACTTGTTCCAACAGTTCCATGTCCTTTTTATGTTGAGGACACCAGAACTGCACACAATACTCCAGGTGAGGTCTCACGAGAGCAGAGTAGAGGGGCAGGATCACCTCCTTTGACCTGCTGGTCAAACATCTGAATGGAGAAATCATTAATGTCACTCTGAGCCTGCAACTGGCCAGAGAAGAGGAAAGCATCCTGCAATACTGCCAGAACAGGCGCTGTGTACCTTATAATCTGCCTTTCATGATAAGGGAGAATTAGTGAGGCAGAATCCCTTTGGCATCTTTACCTGGTGCCGATGACTGTCACAAGCAGTTACATATTGTACAGTGGTGTTCTTTATAAGCCTAGAGTTTGTTATATTATTTTGTGATGCTTTATAAAGGTGAGCAGAATATACTTCTAGGAAAAATTCAGATCAAGTTAGCTGCTGGTAGCTGAAATATCTGCTAATTGGGGAATTCAGAAGGTAAATTAATACAGTTTTCTTAATTATTTCATGCTTAAGTAATAGTAAAATCATTTGTTCAGATATTCTGCAGTGTTTTCAACTTCTCATGAGTACCTCTGGTTTTATTATGTCTGTCCCCGTGTTTCTTTCTAGATATATGAAACAACGGGTATGAGCAGTACCACCTTGTTGGCTGAAGTGTTCATACCTGTTCCTGAGACTACAATTCTGACAGGCAGTGCTCCTATAGAAGAAATTGAGTTCAGCAGCAGTCAGCGTGTGATGTTGGACCATGAAGGAGTTGGGAGTGGTAGGGTCTCTTAGTCTTTCTCAGTTCAGTGTTTCATATTTCACTGAAACCATGTAGCAATAACAGGCTGGTGTAAGTTTCAGAGTAAATTCTGCTAAGAGTGGGGTTTTTTTAAGTACTTACATAGTCAGGCCTCTGACACTGCAGAGCAAGCATGTGATGTTAATCGGTATAGCTCCAGTGATGTTAATGTTTTATACCACTGAAGGACTGGCTATAAAAATGTATATGCAGAGTAAATTTTTGTCTTCCTATTTGCCTTGTTGAAATCCTGCAACACATTTTATCCCTGGGACATTGGAAAGATAAAACAAGGGAGAGAGAGGAAAACTGCAATCAGGAATAATACATAGTAGCATATGGAACTTTCAAGTTTATATAGGCTTGAACAGCATTATGAGATGACTGACTTGCATAAGTTTGCCATGTATGAAATGCAGATAAAGATAGAGCAGAATAATAAATAAACAATGTGGAGGAAAGAAATGTGGTAAAAAAATCATTCAAACAAATATGTTTGTAAGTGTCACTGGCCGTGATGACTGTACATGCAGTCACAAAGCTTTAGGACTGAATTTTTAGCCATGCATTATTCTGTTGACTCTGAATTTCTGTTCCATTAATAGCAGTATGCTGAACTGGGAAACTACCAGAAATATTAGGCCGTGTCTGTGAAGCAGAAAAAACAGCTTTTGACGTAGTTTTCAGGGATTAGCCTTTCCTTCCAACACAAATGGAAAGCCTTTCTGTGGAAGACTCCGTGGAACAGAGTCCTTCACTCTTTATGTAGAGCAGAATCAAGTTATTTGACATTTCTCCATTTATATAAAGACAAAGCTTATTTCACAGAAGTGTTGAATAACTGGTTGGATGGGACCTCAAGGATGATCTGATCCAACCTACCTTGGCCATGACCTAGCTGGCTCAGAGCCCTGTCCAGCCAAATCTTAAAAGTGTCCAACGCTGGGGAGTCCACCACTTCCTTCGGGAGATTACTCTGATTGTTCTCATTGACTACTTATTTTAAAGATGTGTTTTTTAAAAATGTTCAGACATTGTGTTTGAATGCATAAATGTACTACTTTGGTTTTTTTTTGTCCCTTGATAGGTGTATCCTTTTCATTTGAAGCTGATGGTAGCAACAGGATGACTTTAATGACCTCTGGGAAAGTATCTAATAGTGTCTCTTGGGCGGTTGGAGAAAAAGGAATCCCCCTAGTTCCTCCAGTGTCTCAGCAAAACACAGGCATTTCAAGGTAATATGATAGGAATTTTCAGTGATTCAGGGGAAACTGATTATATTACTATTTAAAAAAACCCAAAGCTTTCATAAACAAGGATTATCATAATCTTTTTTCCTTAAGTATAGATATTTTACTTTGCGCTGTAACTCCCTGCAGATGTCTTAGGGTACACAGTTTTGGTAAACAGGTTTTAATTAGAAATTTAATCTTTCAGTATGTTAATTATCAACAATATTAAAGTTAAACTCAAGCTGATTAATACACTTTTATGATTTTCTAATAGAAAATGTCTGTACTGGCAAGGAAATTTCCTGTAATTTTGCTCAGAACAGAAGCTCCAGCTTTTTCTTAATCTGAAGTGTATTTGGGGAGGCTATTGGGACACATGCTTTAACTGCCTTCTCTATAATTGATAATAAAGGGTACACTATAAAAGCAGTAGAAGTTAGTGTAGGGTCTTGACACTGTTAGTGAACTAATCAGTGAAAAATTCTCGTCTGTCAAATCATTCCAAGATAATACTTTTTCCTGATTTTTCTCTACCACAAGCATATTGACATGCAGAAATGAGTATATTATTCCATTCAAAACAATCTAATTTGGCCTGTGGCTGCAAATTGAGTATTGTAGATGATTTGTCCATCTTGTTGCTTTTATATAATTGCAATAAAGTCAAGGAAATGATACTTAAAGTCTGCATTTGTAATGTATTCAGGTAGCTTCACTGTAAAGCCTTAAGAGTTTTCCTGAGCTTATTAACACTGAGCAAGTACCTTTTCCAGCTGATTAGATTCTGACAGGTTTTTATTTATTTAGAGGTTAGACATTGGCATCCAAATCAGTATGTTGCTACTTTTGACCCAAGCTGCAAATGTGAGGGTAATTTTCTCATCAGTGTGTGAATAACCTGCTGACTTCAGTAAGATTAAAACATAAAGATGTATTCCCAAAGGCTAACTTTAAACTCTGGAGACTAATCACTGTAGTAAATGGAAAAATGGGGAATTTCAGAAGTTAGCTGTAAAAGATTCTTTATTCATCTCTAAAGGGTGATTCAGTCATCTGTGACTTTCCATTGTTTGCTGTGAGACAGCTTTTCATGCCTAAAGTTAGTTTTTGCTGCCCATTAGCTTTTCAGCACAACTGTGATTCAGTGGCATTTTTCAGGACTGATGCCTAAAGATAAAACCTCCATGTTACCACTTTACCTCCTGCTCCAGTAACTGCTGGATATTTGGCTGTCTCACCAACTGTGAGACGGATCCATAAGCTCTTAAAGCTTTCTTGAAAATATTCAGCTAAGCAGAGATCAAAGACTCAAATTATCACCCCTAAAAAAAGAAAGGGCAACATCCACCCTCTGTGGTGTTTGATTAATAACATGCATGCCCTGGTGTATTGGGTTTATGTGGCAAGATTTTGGTAGTGGAGGGGCTTCAGGGATGGCTTTTGTGAGAAGACGCCAGAAGCCTGGCTGGCAAGTCAATGTACAAATGGCCTTCATACTAGCTACCATAGTTCTTTGCCTACTGTGAGTCTAATAAAGTGAGCAGAAGTCTCCAAAGGATAAGGAGTGGAACTGAGACTCTTAGTGTCAGGGAGGGCCAAAAGCAAGGCTACGCCACAAGGGCAAAGGCTGAAGAAGGGTGTCCCAGCAGTTAGTGTCCTTGCCAGCCAGCATGCAGTCTTACAGGAGCTGAACATGACAGGCAGAGCAGGCTACTGGCAGAAGTCCCGACATGGCAAGAGGAGGAATCAAGCCCCAGGATGTATCCAGAAACACCAGGGAAGGGCCAAGACTACAATGCAGCTCTGAGTAAGCCATCCAGGGTACAGATCAAAGACATAGGGGCAAGCGAGGACTGTATCTGAGAATTATGTTTCAGTATGGATTGCCAAATATTTCATGCTACATTTCATGCTTTACAAGGAAGCAACATGGAATACTGTAGGTGTATCACAGATGTATCAATAAGCACCTTATTACCGTATATAAAAGTTCTTTTCCACCAGTTCCTTTGTATTTCCCCATTGTTTTCCTTTGCAATTCATCATTCCTTCATTCGCAAAGCTGCAATTAAGAAGTGTGTAGTGGAATTTACTACTCAGGTTGTGGGGAACTTTTGTTTTTTGTTTTGGTGTTTTTTTTTTTCCTAAGATTGGATTAAATACTTCTTCTTTTTCCTTTTTTCTTTTTTTTTTTTTTTCCAATTGTTATTATTGCTCAATCATATGCATGGTATAAGTGGAGTCAATTCTGTCTTTTTAGTGCTTTAAAAAATATCGATGCTATTGCATCCATTGGCACATCAGGCTTAACTGACATGAAGAAACTAGCTAAGTGGGCAGCGGAAGCAAAACTTGATCCAAATGACCCAAGCAATGCAGCTCTGATGCAGTTGATCATGGTAAGTGGCTTTTGCAGAGCTGTAGGGATAATGAAGCTGTGAAACAGCTACTCACCAGTACCTTCCCAGGCAATCTGCATGAATGCCAGGGAGGTAGTAGCATTTGAATCTGTTATGGACATACTTGTGTGAGTGTTAAGAAGCAGAATGTTTACTAAAATATGATTTATTAATCCATTTAGTAGTGGTTTAATTATTAATAAGTATGATTTATTAATCCATTCAGTAATATTTTCATGGTGAAAAATAGGTATAAGGGAATATGCAAACTGATTAACTTATAAATTAAAAAAAAAAAATACAGGTTTTGAGTTTGTTTCCTTAAGGGGCAGGAGTATTCCCAGTGCACTTGTATGATATTAAATAGGAAGTTGCTCATAGTGACAACTGCACAAAGAGATCTAGTGTGTTGTAGAAGTTGCAGCTTTTCTGAACATCAAATTGAGGAGCTGTTTACGTAGCTGAAATTGTGTAAATGAATCATCTTTACAGTACAGCTGCCTAGGTTACTCTGCTGTGTTACAGTTTTTCTACTCTTTATTATGTTACAAAGAAATAGAATTTTATTGTTTTCTTAAATATATGTACTTTGCTCAACAAAACCCCACTTTAAAACGCTCGGTGTTTCAGTCTCTTTTTGATCTGTCTCAGATTCTTTTGCTTAAAATGACCACCCTTGCCATATGCAAGTAAGACTTACAGAAGTTATTTTATAGTCTTTAGTCACTTTGCATGAAAGGGTTTTGTGGTTTTTTTTTTAGTAAAAATATATTTTTTTTTTACTAATTTAGACTGCTACCGGTGGAGAGGCCCGGGTTCCGGAGTTCTTCAGGTTGGAACAGTTGCAGCAAGAATTTAACTTTGTTTCTGATGAGGAATTTAATAGATCAAAGAGATTCCGACTTTTGCAGCTCAGAAGTGAGGAGGTGGCGGAGTTCCGAAACTATAAGCAAGTCCCCTTACACGAACGAGAAATCAGTGAGAAAATCTTCCAGGTAGAATGTTACCTGAAATATTTCTTTTCTAGTTTTAATGCTAATATTTGACTTGCAATGAAGTAAGTTGGTCCTTTAAAGGATGTACATCTATGCTGATATGTAAAAAGTGAGAATTTTAATCCTTCAGTCTTTTCTAGTTTTACTGTACTCTAAGACAGCTTCCTTCCAAGGCAATATTTCCACAGCTATACTGTGCAAGCAGAAAGATAAACCACAGCAACTGCTGTAGACAAATTCTAAGATAGTTTTTTTTAAAGGTAAGAGACCTTCCTTTTCATTCATTTGTAAGTGATTTCAAATACAGAAAGATAATAAAAAGATAATTCAGGCTTAGGCTTACTAACTTTTGAGCCCTTTCTGTGGAGGCTGCCGGAAGTAATGACTAACGAAACTCAAAACAATTTATGTTTTGCTACAGCTTATGTTGCAGTTATTCTGCAGTGGTTTAGTACATTGTTTCAGTTAGCTTACCCTGTCCTTGCCTATCTGTTAAGAACCCTACTGAAATGCAATGTGTGCAGTTTTTATTTGGGTCATACTTCAATTATTTTTAATCTCAACTCCATTATTAGTGTTAAGTCACGCATGCTTTTGTTCTTTAGCAATTAATGTAGCTAAGGAGCATTTTAGTGTGTTCATTTCCTTAGCAGGATCAGAATCGTAAAATAGGTTGGAAGGGACTTTCAAAGATCATCTAGTTCTAACCCCTCTGCAATGAGCAGGGCATCTTCAAATAGATAAGATTGTTCAGGGCCATATCCAGCCCTTATCTCTGATTCTGGCAACTGCTGCTTCATCCCTACTTCTTCTTACATAAATGTATTTGAAACAATTCTTTCTTCCTTTACTTTTGGATTATCTCTTTTTTAAAGGTATTTATTAATTCAGTCATGTCTGGCTCTTTGCAGTAAGTGTTTTTCCTTTTTAAATTTTAGATTAGTTTTGTACCTTTTACTTAAAGATGTGCCACATCTTTGATACATGTTTCTGATCACATTGATTTTTAGAGACTTTGTTAATTTCATTTTCTCACTCAAAATCAAAAATTATTGTTTAAGAATTGGTTTATTTCTTTTCTTTTTTCCTTTAAGGGTAACTTGGATAAACCTATGATCACCCATTCCAAGTTAATTTTATGTGACATGATCTTTAAAACTAAGTTTAAAGTGGAATAGTTCCTAGTTGTTTTACTTGCTATTTGGCAAAGAAGTCTGAAAATTCATAGAATTGTGGCAGTATTGTTTGGAAAATATTGTCTGGAGGTCATCTAGCCGCACTTTACACTGAAGTGGTGGGACTGTTGCCAGCACTAGATGAGGTCAGCTGTGTACTTGTCTAGCCAAGTTTTCAAAACCTCTAAATGGGAGATTCCATAGCTTTTCTGGATAACCTGTCCCAGTGTTTTCCAGTGATTATAAAAAAAAAAAAAAAGGAATAGATCCTGTCCAACCTGAACCATCCAAGATGTATTTAATGGTTGTTTTCTCTTGTTGTATTGTCTGGAACTAGAGAGATGAGTTTGGCACACTCTACCAACTCAAATAGTTGTGGGCAGATACAGGACTGGTCATTAATCTGTTCCTGACCAGGCTGAGTTGAACACCTTGTCCAGTGCAAGAAAGATACTGAAATACTGGAGCAAGTCCAGCACAGAGCTGCTAGTATATCTACCGGCGTGGCACACCTGACATGCAGGAAGAAGTTGAAAGGACTAAGATTTGCTCTGGCCTAAGGAGGCAAGGTTAAGTGGGGACTCTTACAGCTTCCTTCAGGTACCTAGCAAGACAGTGCAGCGAAAAAAGCGAGGCTCATCTTAGTGGCGAGATGATGACAGGCACAAGTCACTCCAAGAGAAATTCCAGTTAAATATAATTAAAACACTTTTCACAAAGAATGCATTCAAATTCTAGAACATGTCCAGCACGTCTGTAGAATTGCCATCTATAGAGGTACTGAAAATTCAACTGGCAAAGGCCTTTGAGCATCCTGATTGCAGTTGTTCCAGCTGTGAGTGAAGGTTTGGATCAGATAACAACCAGAATTCTCTTCCAACCTACATTATTCTAAGGTTCTGACCTGTTCTTGTAGGTCATGTTCTACAGGCCTCTGACTTCTTACTATTAGTGGACCCCATCCAGTTTCTCCACATGCTTGTTGAACAGGCAGCCCCAAATTAATTTTACCGATAGCTTTTGAGTGATGAGTAGCTGCGGTTCTAAAGCCAACCTACAGGCTTCCATTAAGCCTGCAGGTCTGGAGAGACCCCCTGGACTTGTAGATTCTCTTTCTTGGAAGCTGAGTGTCAGCTCTAGCCTTTTCTTAATTTATGAGACACCTTCCAAAACTTGTGAATAAAAGTTGCATCTGTCAGTACAGTTGTGTCACTAGTTACATGTATTAAAACACAGTTCAGATTTCAGGTCATCTTCCATGAATACTGCATCACTTCTGTTGTAAAAGGATTCTCCTTTATATTTGCAGCTATTGCAGCTCCAGTAAAAGAAGCCATTTCCAGTTCGAATGGAATTTCAGTATACAGCAGCAGGTCAAAGTTCAGCTTTAAAAGAAGTGAGGGAAATCTTCAAGTTATTCATAGTAATTTAAACCACATGAATCTTGTAACTTAATGGAATTTTTGTCTATATTCATGGTAGTTTAGCAGTGCTGTTGCTGTATACATTAGCATTAAAAATAGCTTTATAAACCTCTGACATCTGTTTTGGTTTATAGTGATCCATACATTAATATTAATGAAATATTTGCCATTTTTCATGTATGTAATAAAGCACTGAATAATTTTCAAATCACAAACTCTAGTAAATATCTTTAGGACTATGAGAAGAGACTGCAAGAGAGGGATGTGATTGACAGCAAAAATTACTTAGATGCCCACAGAGCAGTTGTTGCCAACTATCTACAGAAGGTAAGCCACAAAAAATAAGGATCCACCATATTTCTCTAGACCATACGTTGCTTCTATACTTGGAAGCTTCATTGCCATGAATATTAAAAACTTACTCATCTCTAAACATGACTTACAGACATATTTAAAGTCTCTAGTTGGGCCTGAAACTGGTCTAGTTGAGCAAGTGGAGATTTATAAATGACTCATTTAATGTTACTGAAAAAGACGCCATATACAAGATGACCAGCCATTCTGGATTTTTCCAGCAGTTCTGTAAATTCTCTTTTGCTCCAGTGTCCCAGAGATTTGTATTGTTGTGTCCCAGGCATTCACCGTTTTCCCTTTCCTCCCTATTTTCCTTCTTATAAGCTGTGATGCTAAAAACTTTATTATCTCCATGAAAGTGGCCCTAACCTCTGCAAAAAATGTGATACACATTGTGTCTTGTCCTGCAGCCTGAGGCAGAGGGTATATCTTCCATCACATCACCTTCACTGTGGTATTATAGTACATGAAAACATTGGTCATGTAACCAAGAGAAGTTTGCCATTTCAGATTATTTTGGCAAAATAGGAGGTGCGAAACATGGCTACTAGTTTCTTACCAGTACTGGAAATAACATGACATGTACTAAATTATAGGCAGCCAGCGAAACATACACTATGATGATAACATTGATATGATGTAGGACAAAACAATTTGTCTGTTAGAAAGAATGGTTTGTAAAAGAATCCTAGACAATGAATAGTGTTTAAAACTTCCAGGCAAGTGCCAGAGCCCAGATTCAGTATGATAATATAAAAAACATTATTTTAACACAGCTGTCATGTCTGTGTCAGCCCCATATGTTTTGTCTGATACTTGAGTGTGCACTCAAACATCAGTGCAGTGCACTAAATAATGGTATAGTAGTACAGGGTAATAAGCATTATGGTACCTTGATTTGTCACTCTTTTAGATCAAATACAATATCCTTTTTTTAGAATAATATTTGGGTATTTTGCAGTTATCTAAATTGTCAGGTGTGCTTGAAAATTAGACTTCTCCCATCAGAACTGAAATCCAGTTCACCCTGAAATGTGATTTTTATATGCCTGTCACTTCAAAACAAAAGATAAAATAGTAGTAACTTAAAATCTTTTACAAATAACAAAGGGGGAGATGTATTTCAGAAAGGTCTTTGGTATTGCTGTTCTGCAATGGCGCAGTATATAAAGGCATTACTAGCATTTGTAGTAGGAAAAAAAAGACAAAGGCACTATGTCAATCTGCTTCAATATAGTTGTTGGGAGTTTTTTAAAAGTGGGAAAAAATAATGTCCATTTGGAGATTTGTTTCTATTTAATAGTCAGAATGCAAGTATTTGCAGGAGGTTTGGATCAGAAATGTGTTTTGGTCTCTTCTCCCTCTGTATTCCCAGGTTCGAGAATCAGTAATAAACCGTTTCCTCATAGCAAAACACCATTTCATTCTCTCTGACCTTGTTAATGAAGAGGAGATTCCCAGCCTGGGGTAAGAGAGCTGTCTTTATTTGTTCTAAATCAAAATATAATAATAACGTAAAACTAACTAATCTTTTTTTTTGCAAAGCATTGATGTGCCTAACAACTGATGCAATTTTGTGTTTAGTGTAATATATAAACTTCCAATTACTAGGTGCACCTCTGCCAGTATTGATACACAGAGTGTGTAAAACTTTTTTTAAGAAAAAGTCTGGTTTTGGAAGAAGTTGTGGCAGCATGGGGTAAGATTTAGTAGCATCAGGCTGTGATCTGATGAGCTAAGCATAGTCCTAGGTGGTGCCAGACTGAATGATGTCCAAATACCAGACAAGCATTGGAGCTAGTAACACTACCACTGGTTCTATAGGTGGTGCACACTTAGAGGTAGTGCACATGCCCTGCAAACAATGTGCAATAGATATTTTTTTTAATAGTCATTTTCTTTATTTTACTTCTCATGTATCTGTATATTGTCGAACGCTGTTTACTTTCAGAAATGTTACTGGGTTTGGAAATGTCTTCTTTTTTCTTTTAATATTTTTTTTGTAATTACTTTAAGCACTTTCTTTGAGGGATTGTTCCAATTGCCATACTTATTGAGCCTGACATTTATTAGTCATCCCAGCATAGATTACTCTTAAAGTTGCTCGCTTAAAAGCTGTGTAAGCAAACAAGTTGTGGAATTTTGATTTCCGTGTAGAATTTGCTTGTGTTCACTGTAAACATGACACTCTTAAAGTGCAGCCAAAGGTTTTTCACTGAGCAGTATAAATCTAAACAGTCCCATCTGCTGGAGATACAGAGACTTGCTCTCTTACAAGAGTTCATCCTATTTTTTAGCTCATGTTTTCACATCGCAGAATAGAAGAAACCAAATGAGTCTATAACCAGCTTTTGGAGTTGTTTAAAATCAGTTGCTTCACTGATAGTTTCTTATCATGAATATTAATTCATATTTGCTGATTTATATGGTTAGTGGATTTAAAATACACCATGAGTTTTAAAACCATCTACTTGGTGAGATATTTTAGTAACTCTTGGTTTTGTGTTATTTTAACAGTAATTACTCTGGGAGTTTTAATTATATAAGGAAATAATGACGTTGGCTATCCATTTTCAAAGTAGATTTCGGAATGCCTGCGGTTAATATCAGTGATGTGTAAAAACATACATCTGCTTTTTATTCTTCTGTTTTTATTTTTTCTTTGGTTCTGCTTTACCTTGGGTTGTAAGTTCTGAGGGTCCAGGGTATGTTGTGCCATATTCATTATGATTCCTTCCTATAGCTTACTGTTTGTTGTACATAGCTGTGTAATTAGTGTTTTTTTTGCTTATTCCATACAGTGGTTGTTGTCTGCTAGATGCCTTGTTTATAGCACTGTAGTTTAGATCTATCTTGAAGTTGTGTAATTGTACTTGTAGCTTACCTGGTTTTGGGGAAGAACTGAAACAAAACAAAAAAAACACACATACCCACACCTCTCCCCCCCAAAAAAATTTTTTGCACATTTAAGTTAGAATTTCAGAACTAGAAGACAAAATTGGATTGTGTAGTACTAAACAGTTAAAACATTTTGACATTTCCTAGTTTTGTGTGGTACTAACAGGAGCAGATATCTAATGTGCATGTGTATCATGGAAACACTAAAATGTTGCATTCTATGCAAGAATTACTAACTATCTGCTATCTGTTTCATGATTATTAGTATTTTGGGACTCAGCCTCTTTAAACTGGCAGAGCCAAAACGACCATTAAGGCCAAGAAGAAAAGAAAGGAAGAAGGTCACAGCGCAGAATTTATCAGATGGAGACATCAAACTGTTAGTGAACATCGTTAGAGCTTATGATATTCCAGTGAGAAAACCAGTGATGAGGTATGTTTAAATGCCTGTTTCCAGTACAGGTTCGTTTTCTGGTTTCTGCTGCTTTGAGGAAGCTGAAGCAACTAATGTTGAAATTCAGCCATCTGTGTTGTTTTGATCCTCATGATAAAAACAGATAACACATTTATCTTTTTATTAATAATGATAAAGAACTGCTGTTCAGTGAGTTTGTAGAATAATGTGATCATTTATCAGTAACTACTAACCTCCAGAAATGTTTTACCAAAAACTCTCTTAATTTGCTTCAGGAAAAAACTGTCTGAAAGGTAACTTACAGCTTTGACAACATTACAACTCTGGTAATATCAGATGAATTATACCTTAAGCAAGCCTACTAATTTTACTAGGGTAATTTAAATTCATAATATCTTACTACTAAAAATAAGTATTAAAAAATCTAGTTCTTTATTGAGGGATATTATATTTGCCTCCTCAGTGAAGCATGTTGCTCTTTCTCCTTCATGAACTGTTTGTTTAAGTTAATGGACTGAGCCTAATTTGGTTCTAATTTTAAAGGTGACCAGTACCTTCAGGCAAATTGAGGCAATGCCTGCACTGCGTGATGTTGTTTCACACAGAGATGCTGGAGTTCTGAACAGTCATCTGGTTCAGCTCCAGAAATGATATATTAGTGCAGTGTTCTCTCTCCCTCTCTCTCTCTCCCTCTCTCTCCCAAAATGAATACACCCTGCATTTAACTCAGAAGTATTTTCAAGCTAACCAATTACCGTGCATACAGAATTTAGCATCTTCTGCTGTTTTATCTCTTTACTATAATAAAGGTTCTTTTGGCTTATGTAAGTAAGTTCATACCGGGAAAAGCAATTCATATTGAAAACATGTTGATAAGAAGGAAAAATGAAAATTTCAATTCATTATCAGTCTTATAATAATAACTAAAGCCCCTCCCAGTCTTGCATTATATGATACCTTATTTTGAGCTGCTTTCTGCATGAATAGTTTTTCTTTTAGAATCTCTAGTGTGGCATCACTACAAAAAAAGTTCTGTGGAAACACTATAAAAATAAACCTATTAACATTTATTTTATTTCACTCATGGGTTGCTGGTTGTGTAATACTCGCATGGGTTTAATTTTGTAAAAGAGGCCTTGACTGAATACCATGAAGTGTACACTGTTTATGAATTCTGTGGGGATTCATCTCCTTGAACTGAAAAACCTGTAGCTCAAAAAGATCATACAGAGAGGGGGGGAAAAATCAAAATCTGGGCTGATAAACTCTTCAGAAAATAAATACTCCAGGCACAAAGCACTCTTGCAATGAGGCATACAGGAGCTTTACACTCACTACCCCTTTCTGGCATTCATTTTGTGTTATTTGATGGAATAAATATCTTTCCAAGCTTAAAGTCATGACATTAAAGTATCAGAAGTATTTCCAGAAATCAGAATGGCTAATACAGAATGTGAGGGATTCATGGTATGGAATGTGTTCTCTGTCTTGTTGTCGTTATTTCCTCTCATAGCAAATTTCAACAACCAGCCAAATCTTCAAGGTCCTTTAATGAGATGTTTGCAGCCTCTGCGTCAGCTCAGAGCCCAGCTGATAGCCCTGATGGGGCGTTCAACCAGGTACATTACCAAACGAGCGTTTTCTTATGTGAAGTTGGGAGCATTCCTCTCTTCTACAGACAGTAACATTCACCATCAGAAAGATGGCTTACTACTGAGGTTGGTTTGCTTGCTCCTTGCAAAAAGCTGCTAAAGGCTCAGAGAAGGTGATAAGGATGTCAGAAGTACAGAATGGCTAATGTACAGTGAAAAATGGTAGGGCTTTTCAGCCAGCACAGTGGTAACTGCAAGTGGAGGAGGGAGGAATATGCTAGAAAGGCACAAAATCATGACTAATGTCGAGGCCATGGATAGGGATTGACTGTTTACTGTCTCTTTCAGTAGAGGGGTGAGGGATCATCAGATGAAGCTGGTAGGAGTTAGATTTAAAACAAACAGAAGGTTGTGATTCTTCAGGCAGCACTTAGTAGGTGCCCAGAGAAGTTGCTTATGTGTATTGTGGACTAAAGAGGTTTGCTTGCATTGGACAAGAAAAATTAATTGCAGGCTTAGGAAAGTCCTTCATCTGAAAACAGTTGAAGCTTGGAAAAGTAATAGGAGAAAATACCATATATGCCTGGTCTGTTCTTACTCTTCTATATGTGTGTTCATGGCTATTTTCACAGCCTGAATTTTGGGCTTGCTGCACTCTTACTCCAAACCAGCATTCTTCTGAATGAAGATGGAAGCCTTTTGTTTTGGGTTTGTTTTTTTTTCCCTGTTTTTCTTATGATGTCCCTTCAAAATCACAGCTTTTTGAAATACGGAAAAGGTTATGCCATATGCACTTGAATATTAATTAAATGGCCCATTAAGCCATTTTTAATCACACTAGACTTTTGTTGTGTCTAGTAGAAGTTGCTTATCTGTAATAGGAGCCAGTTTCAGAGACAGCCAGGACTGCAGCAGTAGGCTGCTTGGATTACGGATAAGAGGACACAAGTGCTCTTTTTTTCCACTGGTGTCTGGATTGTGTGTTCTATTTCAGTTACATTCAGTGATTAGATAGCCAGTAGTTTTCCCATTCTCCAGAGAAAATGTGGTTTTGCTGGTACATATGAATATGTCAAGTTTTCTGAATATACATAATCTTTTGGAAATGCTAACATATAATTTTTTTTTAAAAAGTTTCAGAAATGCTTAGAAGTCTGGGAAGTGCAGTATTTAAAGTGTGTTGAAGTTTTATCTGGCCTTGACCAGCCTTATCTCCACAAAGTATATGTTTATTTTTCTAAATACATGAAAATGTGTAATTTTAGATGTTCTCATGAATTTTTATAGAGGTCTGTTTCCTTTGTTTTGATGTCTATTCATAGGTTTTAGTCCGTCCTTTTGTAGAAGTTTCTTTTCAGCGAACAGTGTGCCGGACAACAACAGCAGAGGGTCCAAACCCCAGCTGGAATGAAGAACTTGAGCTTCCATTTAGGTACAGCAAAATGAAGCAAAACTGTTTCTGAGTAATGGCAATTTAATTTGAGCATGCAAATGTATTAAAATTTTCCAGTTCTGTTCAAATCACTTTTTTGGTATATTTAACCTTTTCAGAGCTCCTAATGGTGACTACAGCACCCATAGTTTGCAGTCAGTGAAGGATGAAGTCTTCATTAATGTTTTTGATGAAGTACTTCACGATGCTATAGAGGTGAGTTCATAATTGCAGGACAGTGTACATTAGCGAATATTACGAGCTTTTGAAGTTGACAGAATAAGTCTTTTCGGTGGAATAGATTTCATCCTCTTGTGCCTCTTTTATCTATTTTGTCATTCCTTATGATTTTATTTCTACTCAATAATGCAAGATTATTAGAGGGAGCAATCTGTATAATGTTAACCTTTGTCTGTACAAATTAAGCGTGTACTGCATAATCTGCTGCTAGAGTTGAACACATCTATGTAATGGGTTTTACTGATATTTCATGAAATTGGAGTAACTAAAATTGAGAGGCAACATGTGAACTGTAGTCTGAATTCTGTTCTAACACTTAATCAGAATTTTTTTACTAAATTCCAGATGAATGATCCCAATTCATGTATTTTTATTAACTTCTTATGCTCTCATCCTGATTTAATTTTTTGGAATGAGATAAATTAAGCTCTCAGTGTTGACATAACTCCTTCCCCTGTTGAAACCAGTGCAAGCCCTCCTAGTCAGTTCAGCAGAATAGCAGTACTCAACACTCTTGGAAATGCAGCCCTCAAATGAAAAAACGCGCACATTTCACTGAGAACGCAATTCTGTCCCCAGAACTGAAATGGTATTTGGTGGAGCAGAGGGAAGAATGACAGTCTGGAAACTCAGATGTCACTAGAGCCTTTACAGATTTTTATTCATTTATTTTTAACAATGTACAGGCTGATTATACTGGTTTCAGAAATCCCTGATAATCAATACACATGAAAACAATGCTTCTGTTCTACAGCATTTAGTTAGATTTTCATACAATTTTACCTTCAAAAAAGCTTTCTTAAATGCTAGCAAAACACTTCCTTAGAAGACCGTAGCTTAATTTACCTTGTCTGAGAAGGCTCTTTTGGATGACTTCTCACATTTTTGAGTTCTTTATCACAGGTTATACAGGACTTGAACCCTGAAGTGCAAGCACATTTTATCATGGGCCATGATGTCCTTGTAATTGTTCTGTATCTGGCATGCTTGAAAGGCATGCAGAGTAATCATTGCTGTACTAGTAATGAGTTTGTATCTGTAGTAAATTATTAAAACAATACATATTTTTTTATTAATGCCTGGATTAAATGAAAGGAAATTAAGGTGCCTTACAAAGTGTTATGTTGGTCACCTTTTTAACAGGACGATCGTGAAAGGGGCAGTGGAATCCACGCTCATGTTGAGAGACGCTGGCTGGGATGTGTTAAAATTCCATTTACTACCATATATTTTCAAGCAAGGGTAAGTAACTTGGAGTAAGTATCTTAAAAGACAAAACTGGAGAATGGAACAAGGCTGGTAATGAAATGCCAGATTTAATCATGTTCTCTGTACTTGTTAGCTTATTTTTATGGAATTGTTTGAAAATGCCTTTGAAACAACTGTTTTTTGTCAAATCTGGTGAGTATTTATCAGTAAGTTCAACATTCTGAAGGGAGAAGCCATAAGCAAACATACTGCTACACTGACAATGTGGCCTGGTTTCCTCCAGTAACGAGATTAAAAGTGCAAATACTTTAGGTGGTTTTGTCAGTGGCTTTTGAGATCTTTGGTATGCACAGCCTTGATACATGAACTACAAATAGGAATATCACTTAGATGGGTGATGGAAATCTTGACCTACCTTCTTTTTTTGCGTTTTTCATGAATCACCGGATTTTCATCTTTGCCTCTTCCTGTCCCTTCTTTCCCCCATTCTTAGAACTTTTCAAGAAAAGCTTTCTTCAAGAGATACCAACAGGTAGTCATGGGAATAATAGTAAAACTTGCAGTTCTTTATAGGGTAGTTCTTCTGTCCTTCCGCCCATCCTGGTCTAGGTTAAGGAAACTCAATTTTTCACATCAATAGTGATGTCATATTGTAACCTTGCTGTAGGACTTTTTTATGTAGGGCAGTTGCTTTCATCTGTAGATCAAGTCATCATACCACAGAAGTCTCTGTTTCTTACTTCATGAAGATTTTGACATCAATTGCATACCTAATGACATACTAATTTGCTTTTCTCTGGCTATATAGGACACTTCTCAGAACCTTAAGTGCTTAAGAGTTTAATTGATGAATTTAGGTGTTTGAGGGTTGTGGTGCCCTATAGAATGAATCTTTCATTGACTTCAAAGAAGATGTAAGTAAGAGGGTCTAGCCCTCTTTTCATGAGTCTTTGGCCGTCCTGTGCAGACAGTGACACATCATGTCACCACTGTTGTTATAGGTCAACAAACAAAAAGGAACAAGAACCTCTTTTTAAGGAAATGTTCCATGCTGGGTTTAGGGAAATGTTCTAATGCATGAAATTCACCCGTGAAGTGTGTCTGCTCACAGTCCTGAGACACTTAATGGACAGACTTAGACAGTTTAACAGACTGATTACCAATATGTAGTGAAGGACATAGCCTATAATCCGTCTTTGAGAATTACCAGTGCTGATGTCAACCTCTGTCCTTCATACTTCTCGTTGATGTATCAGTCTTTCTGTTGTAGAACCAGAGTACCTCCAGAATTTCTGTTAGTGCACTCCTAACTGTTTATGAGGAGGTCTTACAGTTTGTGATTCCCTAAGTATAGCGTGCATGCCTGCACAGATATCCCCAGCATTAGACGTTCTTTTCATTGAACAGGATTTCTTACTGAATTTGAAATAAACCTGATTAGTCCAGCAGTTATATCAAGGTGCATCTAGCAATTAGATTTTAGTAGCGAATGGAGCATTTCTTCATCCTGTTCTACTGCACTGCAGCAGAAATTCTGAGTGAATTATTTAGAGTTTTCTTCTCATCAAACTTAATTTTGCTCTTAAATGTTTGATGAACCAGCCCAGTGAGTCATCTGTTCATCTTCCTCATCCACTGGAGATATCCTTCCTGATGGCAGTTATCTGAATTCTGCCCAGAACAGGAGGTTAATCTTCTTGCTTTTCTCTTAATGCTACTTACATCCACTGTTGAGACTTGCCCAGGCAGGTGTGGGGCACGCCATCCATCATCTCACACAGCCTTTTCTGAAGTGGTGGCAGAGGAAAGTACAAAGGGCTGTTGAGTCTATCAGAGCATTCTTCTGTGGGGAGGCTGACTGAATGGGCCCAGTTCAGTTGCACCCAAGAGCACCAGCAGCTTCTGCATGGAAAGTGTATACGTTAGATGTTGGCGCATCATGCAAACAGGTAAAGGCCTGATGCTGCCTTCAGAAGTGGAGTCCTACAAACTGTATTTTGCCATTTTGACAATTTTCCGGGTAAATAGTGCCATACAGAGATTGCTGTTTGAAAGAAAAAGTGACATGCTGGCACTCTTTAAGAACTAGTGTGTATGATTTCCATTTCGTTAAATATTAGTGTCCATAATATGCAAGACAGGCTGACATCCAGTTGTAATCAATACATTTAACAATGAGATGTCTCATGTTTTCCCCACAGTTAATCAGTATATATGTCATATTCTCTCATTTCATTGTTTTGTAATTCAGGGTAATAAAGAAATCAAAGGAATAAAATTATTTGAATACAAGCAGCAAATGTATTTGAGAAGGAAGTTTTGCTTTTTTCTTCTAATGAGAAGTATTTATCTGTATATGTTGTAGATTGACGGTACATTTAAGGTGGATATTCCTCCAGTCCTCCTTGGCTACAGCAGAGACAAGACCCTGGGAATTGAGAGAGGTTATGATTTTGTGCAAAATCTGAGTGAGGGCTCATATATAACACTGTTTATTACCATTGAACCACAGCTCATTCCTGGAGAGTCAGTCAGAGAGAAGGTAACTAATCAGCAGTTCATCATGTTCTTGCTTTTTGTTTCTAGGGGTGCAGTTCCTGAGATGGATATAAATAGGTATGCTTAGTGTACTGAAGGACACGAATACAAGTGTAGAAAGATCTTAATACAAATTCTGAGTGTTCTGCTGCAAATTTTTTTCACTCAGTTCAATTTAATTGAGTGCACCAGTATGTTAGATGGACACAATGCATAAGTTACTTCTCACTTTCACCAGGTGTCTAGTTCTAGTGCTAATAGAAAGCATATTTGTGTTCATTATCTATGAGCATATCATTTTCCCATTTACTTCTGTAGACAATAAAGTGTTCATGTGAGTATCTGTGACCAGTGGACAAAAAAGGAGGTAGGAGCTGCAAACACAGTATTTTCCTGTTTATGTGTTTATGCTATTCAGATAAAGCATTTATTATTTATGGCTCCGTGATGCCAGATCTTAAAGACTATTATTTCTAAACAGCAGCTGTTACTGTTTTCAGTTATTTTATTTAAACCAGAAGTGCCTTACACTAACAGCAACAATTTGTTGTTGTTACAATGAATGCACCACTTGCTGTTTTATGTAATATTATGCAATGATTTTGAGATCCGTTCAGCAAGGATGTATGTTCTTCACACGCAAACAGTAGCAGTTCATTCTTTTCCAGTGCTGCACTTGTCATTTGTTAGAGACAAACAGATCTGGAGAGAAAGGTCTATCATGATGTAATTTTTTTTTTCAGAATAAATATATAAATTTGTATGATGCATTTTAAAAACCTTTTTTCCTTTTAAATTACAGTCTTGGAAACTATCCAGTCCTAGGTTTTCTTGCTCTCCTGCAATACTGTGGGAATTGTTACAACTTAGTCCTATTGAAAATAAAGAAAATCAGTAAAGTGCATTTATGGGTGGCTTTTAGTGTTAATTGGTTTGAATGATGAGATTATTACTATGGCTTAGAACCAGAAATGCAGTCTTAACAGCCTTGAAGCACTTTTAATAGATGAGACCTTATTCAAGAGTTCTGAAGTCTGAATCTTTACACACAGCAATTACTTGCTAGGAACAAAATGCACTGAATTTGTACAGCCACAGATCTCCATCTGCAGAAAGACCTGTCTCCAGCACTGTTTCAAAAGAGAACTCATTGAAATTCAACTAAGGGATCAGATTATTGTAAAATACTTTGGACTTGATGTTATGCATCTTGAACTCTTCAAATACTGAGCAGATGTTCAGACCTTCTTGCATAGATGCAATTTGATGCTCAGTTACCAAAAGGTTATGTATTGTATTAATGCTCAGTGAAATGCAGTTTGGTAGCTATATTTAGAATGGATTTGAATACTTCAGAGGGAAAAGCAGTGTATTTTGTTCAAGTCAGGGATCTTTCTGACATAAGTTCTTTTTCGTTTCAAATATGACAGTAGGACTTAACTGTCCCCTGCCAAAACTCAGACATAAAGAACTGGAAAGAGACTGAAGTATGTTCCATTCTGAAGATTCAGCGAAGAATTGTAGCACAGTAAATCACAACAAAGGAGATGAGTCCTGTTCTAAATGGCAGGAAATAAATGTGAAAGCTTCTCCTCACAAGGAGCCATACTGAGAAGACAAGGGGCAATGGGTACAAGTTGCAGCAGGAAAGATTGTATCTCCATATAAGAAAGGCGTTTTTTACAATGAGAACAGTTGTTCACTCAAACAATCTCCCTAGGGATGTCATAGAGTCCCCTTTGCTGGAGGATTTCCAGATGTGATTGGACAGGGTGCTAGATAATCTCATCTAGGCTCCCTTTTCCACAAAAGATTGGACCAGATGGTATTCAGAGGTTCCTTTCCAGCCTGGGCTCTTCCATCATCCCATGAAAGCAAAATGACCAGAAATTATGCACAGTCACTGAAGTGTACTGAAAGTGAAACCAGGAATGAGGACACTGTTGCTGAAGACAAGGCCAGAGGAGGGCCACGAGGATGATCAGGGGACTGGAGCACCTCCTGTATGAAGACAGGCTGAGAAAGTTGGGGCTGTTCAGCCTGGAGAAGAGAAGGCTGCGTGGAGACCTCATAGCAGCCTTCCAGTATCTGAAGGGGGCCTATAGGGATGCTGGGGAGGGACTCTTCAGCAGGGACTGTAGTGACAGGACAAGGGGTAACGGTTAAAACTTAAACAGGGGAAGTTTAGATTGGATATAAGGAGGAAGTTCTTTCCTGTTAGGGTGGTGAGGCACTGGAATGGGTTGCCCAGGGAAGTTGTGAATGCTCCATCCCTGGCAGTGTTCAAGGCCAAGTTGGACAGAGCCTTGGGTGACGTGGTTTAGTGTGAGGTGTCCCTGCCTGTGGCAGGGGGGTTGGAACTAGGTGATCTTAAGGTCCTTTCCAACCCTAACTATTCTATGATTCTAGATAGAAAAAGGTTGATACAGAAGATCTGTCCTCTAAAATTCGAGGAACAGTGGAAAAAACAGTTGTGATTAAGAAATCCGTGTGAGTTTTGCCAGATTTTTGTTCACTCTTTGCATTAGAGATTTTTCTGAATCTTGTAAAAACTTTACAAGGTTTACTTTACAGATGATTTGTTGACCTACGCCAAACCAGATCAGTTCTTTAGCAAACATTGTACAGGATTTTCAAATAATCCATATTTTTCAAAGCAATATAAGCAGAAAACAGTAAGATGTAATTTGATGTTAGAGGAAACTAGGTAAAGCAAGACAGAATTCATTAAGAGACTGTTCTGTTATAGGTGGCATGTGTCTAATGAAATCTGTCCATTTCTACAGAAACTTTACTAAAGGAACAAGTGTGTATATTCTAACCATGACAGAAGAAATTGTAATTCTGTGCTGCAACTCGCCAAACAGATATTCCCACATATAGTTACTATCGAGTGTTTAACATAAAATGACAAAAACTAACTAAATGTTTTGCCATCCTTTGTTCTATTGTTAGCCATTCCTGCTGAAGTTAAATCATTTGAAATACTTGTGTGCTGCTTTAAGATGCTAAGCTCAGGTTTAGTTTGATTTTAAAATACCTTTTTTCATTTCTTTACCTGTTTTTCCTCCCTCTCCTGCTGTCCTTCCTGAATCTCTGTCTAGATGAATGAAATGCTTAAGAAGGTACAATATTCATTAAATCAGCTGCAAGATTCCTATTGTTCCCTGTGTAAGATTTAGCTTAGTTTTGTGCTATCCAGCAATCTGCTTGCGCTTTGCACTCCTTGACGCTGACATAGGAGTTATTTGTCAGTGATATTTGCAGTGAATGACTACATTGGAATTTACAAAGTGCCAGAGGCTGTAAGTTTTGTCTGTTAATATACAAGGGATTCTAAGTGGGTGAAACAAACTATTTTGACTGATCCTGTACCTTTAAAAGATGACATCTTAGGTGATGTATGAGTAAATAATTGTCATTGTTACATAGTTAATATGTGCTAGATTTGCTTCTGGAAAATCTCATCTAAAAGCATTGAAATCCTAGACATATCTGAATTATAAGGGTTCATCTAAAAATTACGTGGACCTTCTCTGCAAATATTTTGGGTTGTCACAGTATTATTTATATAAAAATGATGGGATTTTATGCATAACCTCAGTTGTGGTTTTAATGGAATGCTGTGTGAACAGCATGTGGGATAGTGCCTAACCATAATTGTTTAACTTTGAATTAATACATGGTGTTACATACTCATTCCTGCAGGTTTACCTGGCCATAATTTTTCAGTGTTTTAGTAGAGCCTGCTTATAGGTACAAGTCATTCTGTGCATTCATAAGTAAATGCAAATTGCCTGATTTTGCATTACTTTGACCTTTCTTATATGAATGAGATCCAAAGTATATACTGCAGGGAAAGTTAAGAATGCTGTTAGGAAAGAATTTCTCACTGCATTTGTGTTCCTGTAAATGGTGAAATAAGGCCAAATATAGTAAAGGCTTAAGCCCAAACTATAAATAAAACTATTTTTGTATGAATTCTACTGTTTTTTTAAGTTTGATACCCACGAAGATGAGAAATTGCTCCAGGCATCAGAGAAGTATGAAGCTGAATGTACATCAGTGTTCCCAAGCCGTCAGTGCCTAACAACTGTGATTGACCTCAGTGGGAAAACGGTTTTTATTACCAAATATATCAAACCTCTGAATCCACCAGAGGAGCTTCTTGATGCCGTCCAAGATAGTTCTCAATCAGCAGCAGTAAGTACTTGGGAAAGACAGTGAAGTTTCTGGGACATGGATTTCCAAGTGTGTGCATTCACATGTGGGCACACATGCACGTAGGTACATATCAGTTCTATACATCAGTTGTACAGCTACACTTCTGGAAAAGGAAGGACCACAGACAGGAAATAAATTAGTAATGACTATGTGTGATACACAGGGAGTCTATCCATAATGATGCTGGAAAAGGATATTTGTATTCTCTGAAAAAAATAGATATAGTAATGAGTATTGTGCTTTAAAAGACAAAGAATTATGCCATATATCAATGGGAGGTATGAGTTCTGAAATGAGCTAGTTGCTGCTGCAGTGAGGTTAGTGTTTTGTCATTGATATCTGTGGCAATAGCCCTGTGCTACACACCTGGTATAATACTGCTGTAGTGGGGTGAACTGAAGGAGTGACTTCCTTTGTTCTGTTTCCTTGCAGGAATTGGTGGCTCGATATGTTTCTTTGATTCCTTTTTTGCCGGATAGTGTGTCATTTGCTGGAATTTGTGATTTATGGAGTACATCGGACGTAAGAAATGCATTAAACAGTTCTTTATCCTCTTGAATGTGAGGTAACATCCTAGCAGCCCCTGTTTCAGGGGGAGATTGTACTAGATGAGCTCGTGAGGTCCCTTCAGACTGAAATTATTCTGTGATTCTATTATTGTAAGGACTTTATTTCGAAGAATAAGGACCAAAGCTTAAAAAAAGTTGCTCATCCTGATATGAACCAAAATTTTTATCTTAGATAGGTTGCAATTGATTGACCCTACACAGGGTTAGGGCTATAAGCTTTTCCCGGGTGTTTTTCTGTTATAAACCAATCCAAAATAGCTCATCACATGCAAGTGAAGGGATACTGATTGATCAAGACTTTAAAACTAGGCTTAAAATTGATCACTGTAATGTCAAGGAACTACAGAAAAAAACACTGCATGTAATGCCAGCAGAAACAGGGTATTTAAACCTGCTCTGTCGCATAAAGATAAATCCTGTCATCTACAGAATAGCAGACATTGTTAATCATAAGCGATGGTTTTACCATCTCAAACTCTTCTGCAAAATTCAGAATAACTCAAAGACCCTGTTTCTTGTGGCACAATCTCCATTCTGCATCATGGATTTTCACAGCATTCATGCTTCATCCTGCACGTTGAAGCAGTGCCCAGTAAATCGTACAGGTCAGATCTGAGATGAGTCTTCTGCTTCAGAAGTGTTAAAAAACACTATAAAGTGTTGAAAACACAGTTGATAACTGCATAGAAAGACTTTTTTTTTTCCTTGTACCTTAATTAGCAATTTCTGTACCTTCTGGCGGGAGATGAGGAAGAACATGCCGTGCTCCTGTGTAATTACTTCCTTGGAATGGGGAAAAAAGCCTGGCTTATCATAGGAAATGCTATTCCTGAGGTAAGAGGATTTTTTCACTTGATCTCAATATTAACTTGTATTCTGTGCAGTCTTTGGTTCCTACCAATGGGTAGAATTGTTTCTTGCTGGCACATTTATTCAGGAGTGATCTGAACATTGGTGCTGATGGAACTGAATCTTTCCAGAGAGAACCACGAAAAAAAGGAAAGCTAGAAGTGTTTCTTAGTATAAATATAATGTTTTTTTTTTCCTGGACTGTTTCCACACTTAATCTGATAGTAGCTGTTGTCCTCATAGTACACTACCAAGCATCTGTAAACCCTGACTGGACTTCTGCTTGTATAAATGGTGTGTCCAGCACAGATGTAATGGAGATAGCCCATTCACAGCGCTTCAGTTGTGAATACACAGACTATGACAGTTTGGGTGGGATTGGGTGAAGGTTGAGAGGTGGCAGGAGATGGTTAGGGGCTTGCCAGGGATTCTTACTGGTATGTAAACATTCTTTGAGCCTCTTGACGGCTGACAGCAAAGCTGCAGCAAGATGATGGATTTGTTCAGGCTCCACAAGTCCGTCTGCATCCACCTCCTCCGATATAGGCTGGTTAGGCAGTCTGCTCCACCTTGGGCTGCTGTGTACCCTGTCACTCCCCTGAGCTCACTATGGCAGCAGCCTGGCTTAGCCTGACCAACATCTAACACATAGAGATTCTTTTGCCCCTTAGGAGATGCATTTATTCACAGGGAAGCACTCAATTTCCAAGTAACCAATATTGCTCTTTTCAGAGAGATGGTAACATGGTCTATAATGCAGATTTCCACCATTTGTATCTCAAATCACCAAGCACATGTGAAAGTCTTGCTGAATAGAATTTTGGTAAAAATTCCTGTCCAAAAGTCTCTTCATGCTGAGATACTGCAGCAGTGGGAACAGGTACTCGGGTGCATTCCTTCCACTCAGAATCTGGTGGAGATGGTAGTTCTTAATAAAGCTGTCAGCTGATTCATGCTGTAAGGAGGGGTTTATTCCAGGTATTTCAAGGTACCTGGAAAATGTACGAAATAACAAGGAAACAGAAAAGCAGTTTGGGGATTCCTGATAGAGAATACAAAAGGAAGCTGGGAAATTCCTTATGTGCCTGTACAAGGGAAGGCTGATGGATGAGACACACAATGTGCTGCCCTCGTGGGGCAGCTTCCCCTAGGAGGCAGCCTGTGGGTGAGGGTTGTGGCAGTAGTCAAGCAGGACATACTGGTACTCAAGTGGCATTAAACATTCCTGGATGTGGAATTTCACATTGGTTTGTAGCTGAAACAAGACAACTTTCAGAATCTGTATTTTAAGAACAGCTCAGGGCTGTGTATGTCTAACAATTTCTGTGCCACGGAAGAGACTGAGACCACATTATGTAAGTGTTAGTTGGTTGCATTGTAAAGAACCTGTACATTCTTCCAACCAGCTTGCCCCCCAAAAGTGCTGTTAATAATAAAAAGTTAATATCCCAAACAGTACAAAACATGCTGTCTTTGTAGCCAGTTTTCAAACATCTTTCTCACCCTTTTTCTTTCTTTCTAGGGACCAACTGCATATGTATTAACTCTGGAACGAACTCAGTATGTGATTTGGAACCCCAGTACTGGATGTTTTTATGGGCAGTATGATACTTTCTGCCCTTTACAGAACGTGTACTGTCTGATCAGCTGTGATAATGTAAGCGTCTTGTCACGTTTCTGTACACCTAAGAGTTGATGACTTGGTATCTGCCTTGATCTTATGCATCATTGGTTCATCAATGTAACTGTATTTAGCCTGTCACTTTATCAGTGATTTTACCACCTATTAAGCAGGTCTTTCAGCTACTTTAAATAGGAAAGTTGTTTTTAATCAGCAGTTAGGTGGATCATGACATCTGTTCATACAATTTTACAAATGAAGCATACTGGAAGGAGTCACATGAGTTGCATATGCAGTGGCTGGCACAGCCCTGTTGGGTTCAGTGTGCAAAACACAGAGCTGGCACTACAAGGCACAGAAACTGTACTGATTTTCTGCCTGGTGTCAAGTCCTCCTGTTTATTTGCTATAGAATACAAGGAATACTAGTACATGTTCACTGTGACACTACTCGCTGTGTGTCTGGAAACCCTCTGAGAGAGCACTGAGGGCAAGACAACAGGGTAAGAATGAGCTGTGCAGCTCAGGGCAGGTGAGCCAGAGGATGGGGAATGGGGCTAAGCTGGGCCTGTGCCAGGAGAGACAGAAACCCTGGGCAGATTCCTGCCAATAGCATTCCTGGGGACACAAACCAGGACACGATGGTGAGGTAGACAGATATGCAAGAGTCTGACACTGAGGAAACAGAAGGTCAGTTTGAAAAAAGACCCTAGGTTTTCAAGTTCAGTGTAAAGGTTTGCTCCTCCGTTTTTTGGGAACATTACAAGGAAGCAGTGACTCAGCTTCCATTGTGCACCAAATCATAGCAAACAGCTTTTCTATCCTGTATTGAAAACATACCTGGAGAAGTCATCTGAAGTATCATTGTCAGTTTTGTTTTGTAATCATCAGGGGTTTTATTCTACACACAAATCATGACTTTGGCTGAGCATTTAATATTCTATAGCACATTTATTTTAAAGTGTCAGTTCTCTTTCACTGACAGTGTTCTGGGGAGGGTTCAGTTGGTTTGGGGTTTTTGTTTAAGTAAAGTAGTACTAAACCTGCAGTTTAGGCTCACAGACCAAACTGATCATCTATAAAAACGTGGGATGCAAGACATGGGTTCCCCTCAGTGACAGAGCATACATACACACTGTGTGTACCTGCAGATCCTTTCCAGTCTAAGTGATGCTGTGATTCTCATGAGCTGCCAGCTGCAGCCAGTAATTCTGTTCATACACTACACTCAGTCCACATTCAGAACCGTGAGACATAGTAGAGCAGCACCATCCCTTTTGATGCAGGATCCCAAAGCTGCACATCAGCTGTGACTACACCAGAGTGCCTTGTTCCATATGAACTCATACTGGCACTTGCTCTGGGAGGTCAAGTTATTGGCATGTAGGTGGAATGTGTTCCATAGATGTGGTTATATACCAAAAGTTAAAAAAAACCTTGCTTTCTTGTAGATCTGGTTTAATGTGCAAGAACATGATTCTCCAGCAAGGATAAGTTTTGATGTCAGCAAACCAAAACGTTGGAAGTCTTTCTTTTCCAGAAGCTTTCCCTACCCTGGCCTCAGCAGCGTTCAGGTATCACTGGATCTAATAACAGCTTGGTTTGAAGGGTTGAAAGGCCACAGACTAAATTCTTTGGACTTCTGTGGTTAAGTGTGTTTAGGTAGCATTGGGTTTTAAACAGATTTTCCTAGACACTGCTTAAAAAATAAGCAAAGCAGAATCGTGTGAAGTGTTTGGTTTTATAGAGAATGGATGCATGGCTGTTGTCCTCTAACTACCCATGTAAGAACATGGGACAACAGTGAAGTAAAAAGGAACAAATCTTTAACACAAATACCTAAAGTAGTAGCTTGGTATTATAATGTCCATGCTTGTCTTATGGCTAGGACATCCCCAGTAAACAACCTGGGATTCCTCCACCGTTTATCAAAGGGAGTTGAAGTTTCCTTTGGGATGGGAGAACAAACAAAAATACCCAAACACTGTTACACACAAGCATCTAGTTAATGTTTTTATCATGTCTCTACTTAGAGATTATTTTAGCATAACTGTGAACTCATGGGAGTACCAGCAGGGCAGTAACTCCTGATGTTACGTTGTTGTATACCCAGAAGAGATTGCACATTTTCATGTTTCACTGTCTTATTTCTCTCTAGCCTGAAAAGTTAGTTTACCAGTGTTCAGACAAGGCTGCTGCAGTGGAACTCCAGGGCAGGTAATTGTACCTCCAGAACAAATGCTGTTGGTCCTGAAAACCAGCGCCTGTTCACACCCAGATCCCAAAACCTTCTGTGAATGCTGGGAGCTGAGACTGTCCTAAGCAAGACAGCAGGAGTTCACAGGGCTGCTTTTCATGCTCCCTCATTAACAGAGAAAGAGCTGATAAGCCATGGCTGCACACCTTCCTAATAAGCAAGATGCTATAGAGGGATGAGAAGAGAGGCTGTAAACTAGAAAGGGCTGCAGGCTCCTGCAATCCCCTTCTGTCAGTGATCACGCAGGCACAACACAGCTATGTTGGCATTGCTTTTCTGTGCTTTTAGGTAGCGGTAAATTTAACTGAGGCAATTTGTGATCCCCGTAAACATACTACATGTGTCAGAGAGGACCAGTTGAGGTGTCCACTCAGGACTAGAACAGTAACAATCAGTCTGGTTTACTGCAGGATTGAAAAAATATTAAAAGAGAAGATTATGGAATGGAGACCAAGGCACCTCACACGCTGGAACAGATACTGTACCTCTACCCTACGGAGCTTTTTGCCGCTGCTGGAACAAAACCAAGGCAAAGATGTAGAAGACGATCATCAGGCCGAGCTGCAGAAACGGCTAGGGGATTACAGGGTACTGCTGTGAACTTGTCTGGCTTGTGCATAGGAGGAGGAGTCTAAATCCCTATTCTTTTGCAGTGCTACACTATGGTATAAAAGTGTGCTAGGACATATATTTCTTCTGCTGCCAAGAGTCACAAGGGCTTTTAAACTCAAGATAAACAGATGTAGTATTTACAGAATGAAGGAGTGATTACCTATTTCAGTTACAGATGTTGAAGATAAAATTTTCCTGTTGAATGTAAAGATCAGAATGTACAGGTAAACTACCTGCACTGTTCTTGTATTACTGCTCTAGTGCAGCACAGGTTGACTGGTGCATTAGCTCTCAAGTCTGGTTGGTAAGAACCTGGCACTGGTGCTGAGTAAGCAGTCTACTTACATCTGTAGGAGCCCACACAACACCATGCTTTTCTTGTTTTTCTAGTCCTAGCTCCACTCTTTATGGGAAAAAATTGTACTTCAGCATTCACTGTAGCCACCACTGTGCCTGTTCCTTCTTCCTCCAGGCTGTTGTAATGCTTCAGTCCTCCTTCTCTTCATGTTCACACATGTGGTGACAACACCAGACAATGCGTGGCCATTGTCATCAAAGTGAGCTGCGGTTTCAATTCCTGTTGGACCTGAAATATATGATGGGCAGGAGATGCCTGCCACATCAACTCCCCAGCAGAGCAGGCAGACAGAACACAATGAATTAACACCAGTTAGAAGGCAGAAAAGCTGTAGCTACACTGTACATGTTCATTAACATAACTTTATTATACTGCATTTCTAAACACCTTCACTTCAAAATTAACCCAAAGAGGAGAAATGGCAACAGCTTGCCTAGAGTACAGGAAATAGGGAGATGGTATTAAAATAGAAAATAAGCCTTTTTTATTGCATCTCCTCAGGCCAGCATAAATTTGCATGCAGAGTAGAATGGGCTTTTAAACCTATGTATTTATTCAGGTGCCTTTACCTTTCCTCATTACCTGATGTGGTTTTTTCCTCCGTTCTCTCTCCTAGGTCTCTGGTTTTCCTATTCACAGGCCATTTTCTGAAGTCAGACCTTTAATAGAAGCTGTACACAGCACCGGTGTTCACACCATTGACATTTCCAACGTTGAATTTGCTCTAGCTGTGTATGTTCATGCTTATCCCCAAAACGTTCTCTCTGTATGGATTTATGTGGCTTCACTTGTTCGAAATAAGTAGTACAGACCAGTCAGAATAACCTCCAGAAACTTGCTTATGTAGGGGACAAATGTGAGAGATTTCTCACACTGCTGACTTGAGCTATCTCAAGTATTTTAAACATCAAATGAGGGTTTTAGTAGCTGCAACTAACACGAGTGTTATCATCCTACAGCCACTGATGAAGCTACTTACTGCCGCCAAGGAAGAGACTGATAGCTTGCAACTCCAGTACTACTAACAGGCAATTTTTATGCCATGTTTATTGCTCCCAGTGGGACACCACTCTCTCAAAGAGTATTACAGATGCCCCCATGTGGTGGGTGACACTGCAGAGTAACACAGCAGTTCAGGCCACCTCATTTCTAGGTATCAGGTGGTTCCTAGAATCATGCCTTGAAGATGATGGTTTTTGCTAGTCAGTTTATTTTATCTATAACCTTTCTTCCTCTTCAAAGACAATGGCAAATACAGTTACAGTTTTCCAGTACTCCAGCTCCTGAATGAAGATCAGAAGTATTTACCCACAAGTACATTTAACGCATCAGAGCCATCAGTGAAGACCACACTTCAGTATTTAAGAGGCAATTTCATCTGCTGCTCCATACTTAGTTGCTGTATAATGCCAGCACCATTTAGAGGTGTAAGATGACATTTTCTTTACAAGTTAAATGCTTCATCTTTAATAAATATTTATGACAAAATCTAAGTGGAAGCTCATTCATTTTCTACAAGAATTTGATTAAATTACTTTGGAGTATGAAATCCTTAGCTGCAAGTTACCCTAATGAAAGATTATCAAAAGAATAGTTTACTAAAAACCCCATTTACATATTAATATCATAGAATCATGTAATGGTTTAGGTTGGAAAGGACCTTAGTCCTTAGGAATCGCCTAGTTCCAACCCCTCTGCCTTGGGCAGGTACAACTTCCACTAGACCAGGCTGCTCAAAGGCCCTGTCCAAGCTGGCTTTGAACACTGCCAGGATATGCAAGTAGTTAATACTTAACTTGGTGTTAATACTGCCAATACTGATACCCATACTTCTGGACTTCCCTTGCTAATCACGCTCTTCCAAGTAATAATGACAGCCTTCAAAAACTGAGTCAGGATGGGCAGGGGAGACCCAAAGGTGGCCACTGAGGCAGCCCAGTCGCTCCCTCACTTGCCCCACCCAGGAGGGTGGTAAAACCCATGGGTTGAGATAACAGTTTAGTAATTGAAGTGCACTACTAATACTATTAGCAATAATAATGAAAAGGAAAATAACACCACCCCTCCCCCCAAAAAAAAACCCAACCTAACCAAACAAAAGAACAAGTGATGCACAATACAATTGCTCACCACCCACTGACAGACACCCAGCCCAACCCCAAGCAGCAACTGACCTCCCTCAGCCAACTCCCTCCAGTTTCTACACGGAGCATGATGTGCTGTGGTATGGAATACCCCTTTGGCTAGTTCAGGTCAAGTGTTCTGTCTCTGCTTCCTCCTGCTCCTTGAGCCCCTCCTCACTAGCAGAAGAGGAGACTGAAGAGTCTTTGATTGGGTGCTACTTAGCAACAGCCAACAACAGTGGTGTTGTCTGACTGAAGCCAAAACACAGCCCTGCACCAGCTACTAGGAAGAAAATTAACTTTAACCCAGCCAGAATTGGGACACCACCCACCCCTCCTCTGCCTGAGGAAAACCACTCATGACCTGATGGCCACTGAAGTTTGCACCCTAGCATGCGCTACAACACTCCTTCTTGCCATGGGCTCTTCCCCATACCACCACACACACACTCACACGCTACTCAAACATTACTCATCTTTTCCCAGCTCAGGTTTCACTTGGCCCAGCAGTGGACCTTCTGCCTCCCTGCTAGTCTCTGCTGTTCAGCAAGGATCCTTTTTACAAATCAAAGCAATGGGGAAAAAATGTAACTTTGTCTTCCCCAGATTTCATGTTAATGAAAATAGGCTTCCTTGGAAGCTGTGTCAAAAATACATCTTAGCACAGTTAGAGGAACAAAAAAATAAACAAACCAAACCAAAACACAACCCCACACACCACCCACCCCATCTCTGCAGCCTGCTGGCATGGTACGCCTGCACATCACACCTCAAAAGCATGTATAACTCAAGTGCTACGACAGGGTTGTACTGGTGGGAATGTTTTATTTGAGTATGCCTTTCAAGCCCAAATACAAAACCAAATGCAAAAGGAAGGTGAGAATTTCCCTAATTTTGCAATATAAAGAACAACTTCAGGATGAGAGGAAAGGGGAAGAAACAAGGCTCCTAAAGATGTAGAGTTGTTACCCAAACGCAAACAATACATTTCAAATTCTCTGCAGAGCTTTATATTGTACTTACGGATTCAAAACAGAAAAAGAAGCCCATTCACTTAACACAAAATAATCCAGTAAAGTCTATTTGTGCCAAACTTGGGAGAAAGTGGCATAAAAAAAAAGAGAAATCTGAATGTTTTCCCGTCTTCCCCAAATTAAGTAGAACAAAACCCAACACCCTTCAAACCAAATGAGATTGTGAGATTGTTACAACACTGTACAGTACACTCATAATTAAGATTCTGAAGTTGTGGGCAGGGTCAGGCTAGTAGAACAAATCTCACTCCAAGGATTGTTAACACAAGATGCGAACTGTAAGTAAAGTGCATGAAAGGAAGCCTGCTCAGCTAAATGAAGTAGACTGAAAGGTCAGGAGTCAGCGGTCATTCGCCAGAGCGGCAGCAGGCCCGAAAACCACACTGCAAATTCTGGCATCCACTGGCGGTTTCAGCATGAGGACCTGCACAAAAACAGAGCACATGTGAGAAGGAGAAAAGGATATTTGCTCAGATCCGGAATCCTCAGAACCTGGAGATTCAGGAAGTGTCTCCTTATTTTCATTCTTGCACTAAACTTCATTCAGCACTGTGAAGTCTGAAACACTGCCAGCACTAGCACAGTATAAGAACCTCAATTTGTGCTCTAGTAGCTTAGTCCCATGAAGGTAACACATTGAGAGTGACACAGATGTATGATGAACAGCACTACACGAGCAAGTTTCAGCAAGCTCGCACAGCCTGCTTTCAGAATTGAGGTGTATTTTCACAATGCATATTTAATGCCCGTTTATCAAATTCAACAACCTCATGGCACTACCGAAGCAACCATAATCTCCGAAGCAATTTCTACGAGGTTTTTAGTCAAAGGTTTTTTTGCCATGAACACTTCCTGGTTGGCCAGACCTCACACAGTCTGACTGGACATTTAAAAACGAAAGAGAAGAATCAACGTTTTGTATCACTGCAGTTACCAGAAGCTGCAGGGCTAAAACCTAGCTGCTGAGAAAGAAAGAGTTGTGAGCACAGACAGTACAAACCAACACAGTGATTCTACCCACCTCCACTTACCTTTGCTTACTGTTAGCCCTTTAACTTGAAATGTTAAAGTGATCATAAGAAACTATTACATTTATTAGTACAGAATTTTATTTCCTGCAGCCTGCTTTAGAAACACAAACATTTACAATCAGGTTGTCTGAACTCTGGCACCCAACATAAACTGGAAGTGGGTTGCACAGTTAACTAAAACTGGGAAAGACCTAACCAGAACAACCCAAATTCCCCTCCTTTGTATTTGAGACAAATCAAAGAATATTTAAGGTGGTTTTAATGCATTTAGAAAAGACTAGCAAAATCATGTAATGAACTAGGGCACCATGCTATGTCTGGCTTGTTTTTTTCCTCTTGAACAGTAATTCCAAGTCATAATTCAATTAATTTCCAAGAACCTGGTGTCTGCAAATCAGCTTTCTGCTTCATGCGACACACCGATGAGCAATATTCTACAAGGTAATTAACATGCATGAGACTGAATAAAACAAACCTGAAGCTATAAGGAGGGACAATGGTTACAGTACGCAAAACAGTAAACTATTTTGTCAGTAGTAAACTTCTATTTGTCAGTAAACTCATTTTCCTCTTCAAATCTTTATTCACCTGAACTAGACTTTGATCCTCCAAGCTGCTCACAAGCTAGAGTCTGAAAGCCTCTTCGTAAGTCCTTTAAAAAGGAGACTTGGTGCTTCTGAATAGCTGGTTTAGCAGAGCATGTCCTGTGCAGTAGCATTTTCCAAGTTGTAGCTGACCTTCCTCATCATTGCCACAGCTAAGCAGCACATCAGCAATTCTGAAGCAACTGTCACATTTATAGTAAAATGCTTGTTACAGAAGCACAGTTCTACAGTTCACATGTACAGAACCACGACATCCCAAGGAAGGGAACATTCCATGCTGTTTTCCATCCTTTTCTTGCTCACTTTAAGAATTATCTTCCTCATGCTCATAACTGGAACATAAAACCTGCACTTCTAGGTCTGACCAGTGTCCATCTAACACTACCTTCATCACTGGAAACAGCAAGTGTTATCTACAGAGATAATATACACTTATGCGCACCTTTTATGTCTTCCCAGCAAAGCCGACTGTTGTAGTAGGGACATTAAAGTCCATTCCCTGCAGTATTTATTTATGGCTTATTCCTGCATGAGCTTGTTTAACCTCTTCTGACTGATTCCACAGCTCTGAGAGGACCAAGCTCTATTAAGTCCACTACGTTATTACATCTGTTTTAAATCAATCACCTGCCCACTTCATCTACTGTCACTGGGCTCTGATACTGCAGAATTTGTAGTTACTGTTGCACATTTGCCTCACCTACTGCTTTCCAGTTCTGTAAGCAGCCATCCCCCTTTCAGCCTTCCCATTCTCAGATTGAAGCATTCCAGCCCTTTGAGCATCTCCTTGCAAGAATTGCTCATTTCCCTCTTTTCAGTAGACCTGTACCTTCTGTAACTGTTACATACACTCCTCAAGATGGGAAGACCACATGCAGTACTCCACATGTGAGTGCCCCAAGGCTTCCAGGACCATGCAGCAACACTATCTTGTTCTCAACACCCTGATGACTCATAACAGTGGTGACTTTTTTGACTGCTGCTGCAAACAAGAAAGATCTCAGAATTAGCACCGACAGCTCTCTGAAACCACTGCCTGCACACTGCAACTGCCAGCTCTGAATTCAGCTTCATGCAGTCACAGTTTGATTATTACCAACCACATACATATAATATACATACAGCTGTACTGAAGCTCGTAAGAGGTCCTTCTGGTAATCTTCAGCAGCCCAGTACCACTCAAAAACATGGAATTTACCATGTGTATCTCTTACTCCACAACAGCAATGGAAAAGCTGGGTGAGACCGATCACAGCACAGAACTGCAGGGTGGGACTAGGGGGACAGGACACAACACAGGGGAAGACAGGGAGAGAGGTCACCTTCTAGATTCCTATCCATCCTGAACAGTGACCATCAAGCCCTGCCCTTTCCTCCTATCATTTAATTACCTTGCAGTTTTTTAAACAGTCCCAAAGCAACTTAAAAATCTCAAAAACTTAGAAATGTCAAAGTAAACTGCACCACCTGAAAATTTTACAGATTTATTTCCTAATTTATTAGGCACTGAACTGCAAAGGACATTAACCACACCGCAGTGCAATTTTTTCTTAGCATATACAGGCAATTCCCATACTTTGGAGGGTATTTTACGCTCTTACTACAAGGTAGTAACTGTCATTAATGCCAAACATAATTACTGAAAAGTAAGGCTATTTGATTATGACTCATTTCATTTATGTTTTGACATGTCAATTATTTTCTCCATCAAAAGTCATTTATCTCCTCTATAAATGGCCTAGCCCTCCTTATTCTTTTTACATTTGACATAGATAGCAAAATTCAAATGCCTTTGCTTCTGATAGAACGTTTTTTTGTTTCCTTAGCTCTAACTGCTACAACTGACTCTAGCTACATCTCTTTGGCTTCCTAATCTCCGATTTCCCCAGTCTTTACTACTGACCTCATTTAGACTGGACTTTGTTTTCAAACAATCTGTTTGACCTCAAACGACCTCTTTAATCTTGTCAAAAAAAACATTCTTTTGCATTTCCTCTGGACCCTATATACAACGTCTCCATTTCATCTTGCTTCACTGATGCACTAAGTTAAGCAATATGGTAACTGTATAGAGTTCCTCTTATATTGCCCAGTGAACAAGACTGTCATATCAGATCTGCTTAGAATAGGGCTGACTTTCAGAAGGGTCTCTTCTGTTTCTGCTGACTGTGACAACTTAACAAGTGCTAGCAGTGCAGTGTGCTTTGGGCTGGTTCACCTGGGAAAGGAAAGTTAATCCATTCTCATCTAACCTGCTACAGTCTACGTTACTGGTTTAGGCACCTCTAAACTGGATTACTGTAATGCTCTTTATGTACACATCCGATTACTCAGACGCTTCAGGTGACCTAGAATAAAGGCCTGTTTACTCATGATGAACAGCTGTGTTTTCAAATAAAGTACACATGAACAAGCCTTGCTATAAAAGAGGAGCACAGCTATTGCATTACTCCACTTTGTCACATGTACTACTGAAACAAATATTAGCTGAAGTTTTCTAGAAAGAAGTTAGGCATTTCACCAAGAATACATGAGAGCCCAGACCATGACCATGGTGACAGAATCCCTCCAGCCAGGACAACTGCCTGCCACCACAACAACCCTTCAGCCACTTGTTCTAGCTCCCACCTGTGGTGGCAGAAACTGTCATGTGGTCTATAGCAAGACAGATCCCTGACCTGTCTAGGAAGAGAGAAGAGGGCTTTGGGGGAGGAAGTTCTTGACTGAATTTACAAAGTAGCTACAGAAAGGCTAACGCTGGCCACAGGAAAGCAGGAATGAGCTGTGAGGAGCACAAAGGAAGGACGGAAAGACTATTCCACAGCCACCACCATGAGAGGCTCCATCACCAATACTGCATACTGTATGTGATAGTAATGTAGCAACAGTAACACATTACAGGAGAATTACTAAAAAAGAGCCATCAAATTAAGCTTTATCTTTGAAAAATAAATAAATGTAATCCTAAAGTCAAATCTGAGTTTAGTGAGTGTTGCTCTTTATCAGCCTGTGGTAAAGTTACTCTTACACACCTTTGTGAGAGCACCTTGGTTATCTGTAGAACTCAGGAACTGGTTTCTGTAAATCTAACAACAATGCACTCCTATACGAAACTGTACACAGGAGTCCTTAAATCTTGAGAGAAACTGCAAAGTTTTGGCTTCTGTTGCTGGAAGACAGCTAAAACTGTGAGCAGTGAATTTCAAAATGCCAGAAGACTGAATCATCAGAATTACGATGACTTTATTTCATTAACGCCCTATTTCTTTAATTAAGCACCTGAGGACCCCATCATTAAAACAACTCTAGAAATTGAATCACATGTAAAAGCTTCAAAGGGCAACTGCTGCAGAAATTAGGGAGCCCCACTTTTCCAATCCTGAAGCTGAGAGCACTCCTTCAAAACTGAGTACCCAGCAAGGAGATTGAACACAGCTGGATAAAACAGCCCATGGGGAAATACAAACTTTATGTGGTAAGAGACAAGTCAAACATTTAATTTTTCTTACTGAACAAATGTGCTCGAGACATGAAACAAACTTCCCCATTAGGAAGGGTATACACTGACAGATTTGTTTTCAGCTGCAGCTGAGGATTATCTAACTTCAAGTCTCCAGTGTTGAGCAGAACAGAAGTAGAGATCCTAAACATTAGTATGCACACCAAGAACCAAAGTCATACGAACAGCAAACAAAAGAGATTTGGAAGTGTGAGCAAATTCATGGCCTCTGCTCTTAAAACCTGCATCTTATTATTGCTGTGCAGCAGCAGGCTGTGACTCAGACCCAACTGAGTCAATCTAACTACAGCTGCCCTACCTTTTCAGAGCAACTACGGTTAGACCAGCACTCGAAATGCTGAAAACTGCAAACATGCCTAGCAAGCAAGCCCAGCAAGCCCTCCACAAAGAAAATCCAATGAAGCTGAAGGGCCCCCACGCTCAGTGTTTATAGACAAAAACATCTGCAAATAGGCTGTAGGTGAAAGTAAAGCCCTGATTTATCAGCAGATAACAAAGTGGTATCTTTCTTATTCAGAGATGGCTAAATTCCATGCTGTTGGCTCCATTTTTTACTCTGCAGGACTGATGGGTTTTCTAAAATGATCCCAGAACTCATCTCCTTCCCCCAAAATAATCCCTGATAAACTGCTAGGTGAAGAAAATTATGAAATTATTTTCTACAAGCTTACAGAGCAGCTAATGATACAATCCATGTATGTGCAAAGTAACAAAACAGATAGGGCCTGATTTAAATGACACAGCTATTGCTTTCCCTATAGTTACTTTAGAAATACCAAGTGATACAGAAATAGCTCAAGCTGTTGCAGAAATCCTGCTGCCCAAAGAGCAGAATAAGGCATTAGTTTTGCACTTAACAGCTCCATCAAAAGGAATTTGAGTGAAAATACAAAGAACAGTACCCAGATAAAACTGTGGGGGATTCAGTTACAAAAGGTCATTTCCCACTTTAGGATTTTGCTTAGGATACCACTTTAAGTTTTTATTGACTTCCTTCTTATAGAAAAGAGCCACAAACTTCTGAGACGCTACTATTTCTCAACAGATGTGAGAAGTCAGAGCATTACAGCCTCCTCTCCTCTTGATTTCTCTCTACAGCAGTAACTGTTCATCCAAAGGCATGCATGATGCTTTACAGAACCAAGCAGAGCTTGTAAGGCTTACAGCTTCCAGGAGGCAGTAAATAAAAGGAAGGAAATAAACCAGAAGAGGATCAGGTCAACTTTAAAGGGTAATTCCAAACAATGTGCTGTGCAAATATAAATAATTTCTTGAGGATATTAGGGAACAGCCAAGCTGTAAAGTGGTGGTCTCACATAAGGGATTTTGCCTTTGTAAACTAAATACTAATATGACATAGTGTATTTTAGGGATGAAGAAAGAAACAAAAACATCTGCAGACAAACCAGAACATCAAGTCTGGTATTACCGACAGAAGTGAAAACAGAAGAAAACCAGCAAGGAACTGGATATAAAAGGAAAAGGCTTTTAACTGGTCTTTGAAGACACCTTTAAACTCAGCACAATGCAGAAAGGAGTCAGTAAAGAATCTTAAAAAAGGAACCTTAGCATTTTCAGGTTGAAATGCCAGAAGATTTTTAAAAGCTGTAGTCTAGATGGAAGGGAAGTAACAAAAAGCAAGTGTCTCAAAAGGAAAGCAAACAGCAGTGTCAAAAAAGTGCATAAAGAAGTGCAAAAAAATTATGGAAGCAGGTTATTTAATCCTTTCACCTCTAATAAAAGCATCCAATCCAAGTGCATCATCTTAAATCAATTTCCATGGATTGAATACCCAAATGTCAGTACAGATTTAACTGTAGTACCAAGCCTCTGGCATCCTGTTGTGGCTGCAGCTCAATAGAGATGCAAATTATTAAGCTGAACATCATGAACTACCAGGGAATGTAATCTTGTTTTATGCACAATTAGCTCTTACAATCCTGTGAACTCAGTTGTTATCCTCCTTTTCCCTTCCCTTCTGTTGCACTTACCTGTTTTAAATTCACACAAGGAATACAAGTCACACCATGGTTCCCATCTCTCATACTATGAATGCTTACTGGACCTAACACAACAGACTGAATTCCAGCGTAGTAAAGCGGTGAAAACACTTGCTTGCACCATAAACATTTTATGCATTTTTCCAGCTCCTTGTCCAGCTTAAATCCATCTCTAAGTCACTGAGTCAAGCAAAGTCAGAAAACTAAATTACATTTTCCATAAGGACATGGGATGATAGGATCAAAGTATCCTACACCAAAACTACTAGAATATGGGAGGTTTGCACAGCAAAATACAAGTAATTCCTTGCCTAAAAATCACCACTTTGATGCCAGTCTAGTGAAGCCTCTGTCTGAATTTATGACCATAAAGAAAACATGCAATTACACAGTTTATAGGGAAGATACAGAGGGGACAAGTGTGTGTCAGCTATATGGAGACTTACTTTCTAGCCCCCATTACTTATGATAAACTAAAGTATGTACACTAAAAAGATTTTTCTAGTATCAATGAAAAAGAAATAACGACTCAAAAGAATAAATGAGGAAGATCTGACTTAACAGTTGTCCTTTCATAATTAATGTGTGAAACTCAGTGCTACATAGCCAAGCAAGAAAAGTGGTGTTTTGGTCGTTCTTTTTGGTTTTACGTGTCCTCAAACCAAGCAAACACTGGTCCCCAGAAAAGCATCACACCTTCGTAAAAAGACATTACCGTTAATGTTGTCACAGTAGTAAAAGTGTTCATCTTTTAGAGAAGGGCATGCAGAAACTAAATCCTGCAGGCCTGCACCAGTTACAGAGAGACAACCGGAGAGGTTAAGGTGTTCCAAATGGGGCAGTCCTCCTCCCAGCATCAACGCCCTGTAAACAGACACAAGAGAGGTGTTAAGAGCCCACACAGCCTAGAATGACAAGTACTCCACCAATCACCAAGTCATGGACTTAACAGTGTCTCCTAAGAAAAAATAAACCCAAACCAGACCTCTAATAAACAATGTCGTTTTAAACCTCACAGTTTCATACCTTATAAAGGGAATCACCCCTGAAGCTGCATAACAGACCTGGAAAATGAACTGATTTCTAGAAAAACTAACAATTCCTTCTGAGGGACTTCAATGGTGGATCACTTTGTTCATGAATGACTCCAGAGGCAACCAAGTACTTCAAGAAACTACCAAACATTCTTCTCTAAGTCACCACCAATTTTGGCAACCCTTCCGAACTGATGAATATTCTTCAATTCACCCTGAAAACATGACACTCATTTGGTGCACTACACTTCCAAAAGTTTGACTACATTTTTTTGGTTAAAATTATTTTGGAATCCAAATTTGTAGTTCTCTACAACTGACAGCAGAGAGTCTGTCAACAGACCACCTTATTATTCATGCAGAACTCTTTATTTTTCCCCTGATTGCAGTTTGGCTGCTGATGCAACAGCTTCATGGAGGTATCATACCTAAGCAGTCATTCAATGCGTCTAGGAACTCACAGGGCAAGTTCAATCACAAACAAGCTCTCACACCTGAAAAAGACACCAGGCTTGAATCCCAAGCTGCAGATCCAAGACATTCTCTTTCCTCAAGGATGCAAAATTACTCTGGTAAGTGCAAGAAGCACTTGTTGCAGCACACTCTCAGGTCTTAAATGAAGTCTTCTTTCTAAAAACCACCAAAGGGAAACCAGTACCACAACTAAACTCTTCCCCTGACTCAGTGAACAAATCTCCCTTCAGCCCTGGATTACCAAGTCATGAAACAGAGCAGTAACATGCAAACTATACACAGCATGACCTAATCAGCACCTAATGAAACTCAGCAGTACCAACACTAGAACAGCAACAAGCTCAAACAGGAAGCAGTTATCCGAAGCCTACTCTGATCAAGACTAACTGGTGAGTGAAAGAACCACCACCGAGGGAGACATTAAAACAGCTGGTACTTCTGAACTTCAAATGGGGATGAAGCCTCCCATAGAAATGAATTAACTCACACTGTTTCTTGGTTGACTACAGCATACAGGACAGGCAGGCATACAGAAGTCTTCCCATTCCAAGAAGCTTTACTTAGTCCTAAGTGCTGCAGTACATCTGAGAAGGTGGATGCAAGTACTTCAGCCTCATCCCATTTTCACTATAAAGCAATGCTACATTTTCCTGACACAATACAAACTATCAATAGGAAGCATCACACAGAGGAAATTTTTTAGCTCTTGAAGCCACCTCAATGTTCAAGTCAACTTTTTTCCTCCTTTGCTATGTGTAGTCATATTTAATATGCTGCACACAGAAAATTATCATAGAATCATTTAAGTTGGAAAAGACCTTTAAGATCAAGTCCAACCATTAACCCAGCACTGCTAGTGCAAGTCCACCACTAAGACATGTCATTAAGTGCCACATGTACGCATCCACCTTGCTACAACCTCCTTTCAGGTAGCTGTAGAGAGCTATAAGGTCCCCCTGAGCCTTTTCTCCAGACTAACCACCCCACTTCTCTCAGCCATTACTCATCACACTTGTGTTCCAGACCCTTCACCAGCTTTGTTGCTCTTCTCTGGACCCGTTCCAGCACCTCAGTGTCTCTCTTTTAGTGAGGGGCCCAGAACTGAACACAGGATTCCAGGTGCAGCCTCATCAGTGCCCACTACAGGGGGAAGATCACTGCCCTGGCCCTGCTGGCTGCGCTATTGCTGATACAGACCAGATATCATTGGCCTTCTTGGCTGCCCGGGCACAAGCTGGATCATGTTTGGCTCCACCAATCAGCACCCCAAGTCTTTTTCCACAAGCAGCTTTCCAACCACTCTCCCCCAGGCCTGGAGCATTCCATGGGGTTGTTGTGGCCTAAGTTCTGGATCAGGTACTTGGCCTTGCTGAACCTCATGCAACTGGCCTCAGCCCATTGATCCATCCTGTCCATAAATTATGCCATTTTCCATAGGCCGACCAAGATGTTACTCCAGTTTTATACATTTTCAAATGTATTGACAAGCATAACAAAAAAAATTAGTGAACCAATACAATTTCTTAACATGAAATCACTAAAGTTCAGATCTAAAAGCATTAAGACAGTCTGGAACAACAAATTCACAAAAATACTTGACTTCAGAGTATACATTTGAAATATTTTTATTTCTTTTTATTCCACAAAGGAGAAGTTTTCAAGTTGGGTACTATAAATATTTTAAGATGCAAAGAGTGCTTAAATCTTAAAAGATGTTCTTCAGTAAAAATCTTCCTGCTGAAACTACGCAGATTCACCCCAGAATGACTCATCAAATAAAAGTACAATGTCTCCTTACCTGAGAGCACGGTCTGTGATCTGGTAACATCCAGACAGACTGAGAAACTGAAGAACTCGTGCAGTCTCTTCATCTGCTGTGTCACTCCCAGAGTATGCAAAGTCTTTTTTCTCTGACTGCTTAGTCCTTGTTGGCTTTTTACACAGTGCAGATGACTCTGGGAGCGTCTGAATAGTTCTTAGTGCTGTCCCAGCAGAACAAAATGAGTGACCGCAGTAAATTAAGTCAGTAGAAGCACAGTGCTGCTGCCACCCTCTAGTCCTTAATCCATAAATGTCTCTATTGTAGCATGATGCAGAACAAGTAAAATGGGATGTTGGTTCCATAATACAAAATCCTTCAACATTTCTGTGTCTCCATTCTGCAGCATCTTCTATGTCAGCTAAATCATCTGCATCAAGCATCCACACATAGGCAGAATTGAAGCTTTCTGAGCTGTCAGGTTTAGTCCAATGCTGCTCACTGTCTCCTCCCTCAATGATATTTTCATTGCTGATTTCACGCAAACAATTGTACTTCTTGGTGGACTGCAGAGTAATCTCTCTGTTCTTCCACAAAGTCTTAGCATTCCTGTTTCTGCAGCTTTTCAGAATACCTCTGGTGTGGTGAGTTGATATGATACCCAGGGCTCTGGAAATCCTCTCTATAGCCACATCTGTGATTTTTTCACATCCAGATAGATCAAGGTGGCGTAAATTTTGACAATAACCAACTGAAGACCAACTGAAATTGGGGAAAAAAAGTGATGTGCTTAGTTGGTTTTTAGTTTCTGTTCAGAAACAGGTGTTAAGGCTAAATACACAGAAGAATATTTCCACAAGTAAAATACCTCTATGCTTCACAGAATATTTAAAGAAAAAACCTTAGACAAGATAGATTTGATACTCCAAGTGTTATATATATGCTTGTATATACAAAAGCTCACAGACTGACTTTTGAGCCACAGAAATTCCATAAAGCTTTTATTTCAACTAAAACTTCTTGCATAAACTGCAGTGTTGCTGCCAGCATCCATTCTGGTAAAATTATCTGTGTTGTTAACGCATACATTTGAGAGCCCTGTATGACGCAGGTGTTGAACACTGAAATAGCCACTGAGTTTCAGTATCACAGTAAGACCCATTAGTGCAGGCTCTGCATCCATGCACCATCCCACTGACACCAATGACATTTCTGCAGGCTTCAGTAAAACTCAGGAATTCACAGTTACTATATCTAAGCTTTAGAGTTTTGCCTGACATTTGCTCAGCATCTTCAACAGCAGTATTCCAAATCCTACCAATATCAGACCAAGGGAACTAATGTAACTGCATGACTCCACAAAAATCTATGGACAATTTCAAGTTGTTAGTACTAAAAACACAGTTATTGCTATGGATAGCTACACACTGATAGATAACACATATCCAATAGTGAAGACAGAGCATTCTGAATGGCCGTTATAACGTTACTCGCTAGTTTAGCGATTTGCTGCTGTAGTTTAGTTCTTATGTTTGCACCCTGAATGTGATTTCTCTTATTTCTCCTTTTATTGTCAAAGAACTAAGTTTGAATGTTCCCTCGCCCCCTAAGAAAGCTGATCTTTTATATTATGTTTTTAAGGAAACAATAACTATCTAACCTTTCAAATGCAGAGTCTGAAATATCAGTTTGAGTGAGATCCAAATATTCCAAGTTGGGACAAAGCTCCAAGATCTGTCTAACCTGTAAAGGGAAAGAAAAATAATCAGTAAAGACGCAAGCCAGTAAGGCTCACACAGTGTCAAAAGGCAACATACAAATTAACGTTCTCTTGAACTGCAACCGATTTTCACTACCCAAGTGTTGTGTTTTAAACTGAAGCACATCAGTTAATAATTAGAGGCTGCACAGCCACAATGATTAAATGCCAGTTTCAAAGGACATACCATTTTGCTAGACACTGCAGAGCTGTAGGCCAATACAAATGTCTTCACTGAGGAGCCCACATGCGGGAGGACATTATGAATTAAGCCATGAAGTAAACGTTTTTCCATCTGTGCTACGTTAATGGCAAGTGAACCTTCAGCTGCTTCTTCTGCAAAATAAAACCAAATAGAGGCTTAAATATCCTTTGCGTCATTTGGAATTCACACTGTCATATCAAACAAGTTAGCAGAAAACTAAAAGAAAGCATAACAAAGCATAAGTTTAACTAAGTACCTTGCAACAAACTTTTGCTGAATCCGATGTACTGCTTAGGCCTCATCTTTAAAAAAAGACCTGCTTATCTTTCTGACAGTCCTGAAGAGTCTAGCTCCAACAGCAAGTAAAACACTGAGTCTTCACAGAAAATTATGATTAAAGGACTTGGAGAAATATTTACTACAGATTACACATTTACACACTGCTCAGGGCTGTCTGGGGCAGCTGCTTCCACTGACTTGCTTTATACACTGAAATACTATCTCACAGGGCATTCTGTGAGATACATCCTGCGATGTAACAGCTTACACCAAGTTTTAAATTAAGCCTAGAACGCATTAGGCTGCAAGATGATTCATCCAAACTTTCTGAAAAGAGGAAGCCTAGCTGTTATCTCCTTTCTAACTCCAGACACATCCCTATAACTCCTCTACCTGCACTCATGTTTGCTCTCTCTTAGATGAATTCATTCAGCTCACTAAAACCCACTGCTTGCTTGCCCCTGCCCTTACCCCCCACTCCCTTTGTTTCTTTACCCAACCAGGAACCAGGTGAAGATGAGGAAAAAAAGGGTACTCCTTTCAGGAACCCTTAGTAGTTGCTAGACAAAACTTCACAAGTTAATTCTTACAACGTAAGTCTACTTTGCTTAGTAAGCATTTAATCTAGACAGAAGTTTGCATTTGTCATTAATGTACTGGTATCAACTATGACAGAATCTGTATTTTAAACAGATTTTACAGAAAAGACTCTATTTTACACGTTTATTTCTTACAACTATATAATCTTCAGGAAAAAACATGTCTTGGTTGGCATTCAAGGATTGCTTTTTCCGACCTCAAGATCAGAGCATCCCGATGCGTAGGAAGTCAAGGAAGAGGGCCAGGAGACTTGCGTGGCTAAATAGGGAATTGCTGGGTATGCTCAAGTGGAAGAGGAGAGTTTACAGGTCATGGAAGGAGGGGCTGGCCACTTGGGAGGAATATAAGGCTGCTGCTAGAGGATATAGGAAGGCAGCTAGGAGGACTAAGGCCTCCTTAGAATTAAACCTGGCGAGAAGGGTCAAGGACAGCAAAAAGAGCTTTTTCAAATACATGGCAGACAAAACTAACACCAGAAGCAATGTAGGCCCACTGATGAATGGGATGGGTGCCCTGGTGACAGAAGGTACAGAGATAGCAGAGTTACTGAATGCCTTCTTTGTCTCTGTCTACTCTGCTGCAGGCAGTCTTGAAGAGCCCTGTACCCCTGAGACCTCAGATGAAGTCAGGTCAACGGAGCGGTTTGCCTTAGTCGATGAGGAATGGGTTAGAGACCAGTTGAGCAATCTGGACATCCATAAATCCATGGGTCCAGATGGGATGCACCCGCGGGTGCTGAGGGAACTGGCGGAAGTCATTGCTAGACCACTCTCCATCATCTTTACCAAGTCTTGGGAAACGGGAGAGGTGCCTGAGGACTGGAGGAAAGCAAATGTCACTCCAGTCTTCAAAAAGGGCAAGAAGGAGGACCCGGGTATCTATAGACCGGTCAGCCTCACCTCCATCCCTGGGAAAGTGATGGAACACCTTATCCTTGGTGCCATCTTAAGGCATATCAAGGATAAGAGGGTTATGAGGGGCAGTCAACATGGCTTCACCAAGGGGAAATCATGCTTGACCAATCTCTTAGCCTTTTACGAGGAAATAACACAGTGGATGGATGATGGCAGAGTGGTGGATGTGGTCTACCTTGACTTCAGCAAAGCATTTGACACAGTCTCCCACAGCATCCTCACAGCTAAATTGAGGAAGTGTGGTCTGGATGATCAGGTAGTGAGGTGGACTGTGAACTGGCTGAAGGAGAGAAGCCAGAGAGTTGTAGTCTATGGGGTGGAGTCTAGTTGGAGGCCTGTATCTAGTGGAGTGACTCAAGGGTCAGTACTGGGACCGGTATTATTTAATATATTCATCAACGATTTAGATGAGGGAATTGAGTGTACTATCAGCAAGTTTGCTGATGACACTAAGCTGGGAGGAGTGGCTGACACGCCAGAAGGCTGTGCTGCCACCCAGCGAGACCTGGACAGGCTGGAGAGTTGGGCAGGGAATAACGGGATGAAATATAACAAGGGAAAGTGTAGAGTCCTGCATCTGGGCAGGAATAACCCCAGGTTCCAGTATAGGTTGGGGAACGACCTGTTAGAGAGCAGTGCAGGGGAGAGGGACCTGGGGGTCCTAGTGGACGACAGGATGACCATGAGCCAACACTGTGCCCTTGTGGCCAAGAAGGCCAATGGCATCCTGGGGTGTATTAGAAGGGGGGTGGTTAGTAGGTCGAGAGAGGTCCTCCTTCCCCTCTACTCTGCCCTGGTGAGACCCCATCTGGAATACTGTGTCCAGTTCTGGGCCCCTCGGTTCAAGAAGGACAGGGAGCTGCTGGAGAGAGTCCAGCGCAGGGCAACAAAGATGATTAAGGGAGTGGAGCATCTCCCTTATGAGGAAAGACTGAGGGAGCTGGGGCTCTACAGTTTAGAGAAGAGGAGACTGAGGGGTGACCTTATTAGTGTCTATAAATATATAAAGGGGGAGTGTCACGAGGATGGAGCCAGGCTCTACGCAGTGGCAAACAATGATAGGACAAGGGGTAATGGGTACAAACTCGAACACAAGAGGTTCCACTTAAACTTGAGAAGAAACTTCTCAGTGAGGGTGACGGAACACTGGAACAGGCTGCCCAGGGAGGTTGTGGAGTCTCCTTCCCTGGAGTCATTCAAAACCCGCCTGGACACATTCCTGTGTAACATTATCTAGGTGTTCCTGCTCCGGCAGGGGGATTGGACTAGATGATCTTTCGAGGTCCCTTCCAATCTCTAGCATACTGTGTGAAACTGTGGGGAAAAAAAAAAAAAAAAAAAAGAAAATCAGAATTTACCTACCAGATTCATCTATGTCAGCATCTTCATCCCATTCCTGGAAAGCACGACATTCATCTTTTCTATTTTTCACCCATTCCTCATCAGGTTCCATCTCAAGATCTGCTGCAGGACCACTATACCAATCACCTGCTCGCCCCCAAGTACCCCAGAAAAGAAGGGGGGAGAAAAAAAGTTAAGAGAAAGTTCTCATCAGTGCAGAAAACAGCAATGCCATATTCCATTGTTTAATGCATCAATATGGGATAGTAGAAATATTTAAAGCTACAAATATACTCTGATGACTTGTAACTGGCCTCACTGGAATACAGATTGGTTTGTATTTGAACAGGTATTTCTGCAAAGATTACACTTCTCAACAGGATATTTTAATTCACAGGAGAGTTTGAGGAACAAAAGCTACCACTTAGCCCTTACTGCAGCAATAGTTATTGAAGCAACATATCTGAAGAAACAATACTAAAATTAATGTTCATGCAGTTTTCTTTTAAGTTTGAACATGCAAATTAAGAATTGATGGTAGGGAAGTGTTAGCTCCATTTGTTTTAAACTTCTAATCTGCAGCTATGTATCTTATTTCTACCTCCTAAATTAATGAAATAAAAATTTTACTGATACTGGTGTAACAGCACCATTTATAACTTAAACCCCTCAGATTCTTAAATCATAATTAAGATGTTGAATTAGTGAATATACTTGTTAGCCTTCATACAAGCAAACAAACCTCAGCAAAACTAATCAACGGTTAGTATACAAAAGTTACTCAGGAGTTACAACCAGGATCACTTTTTAATTGATTAATTAGTTTAATTAGTTTCTTAATTCTACAAGATGGAAGTATGTTTTTGTGTATTTAACATTTAACCAAGTTTCTGGGCACTATCATCCTTGACAGAAGGGTGCACATCCTTCAAGCATGCTCAGTTGTCATGTTCACTATACATGATGGCCTATATTAAAACATTCTTTCACAGACTCAGAAATTCCAAGTTAAATTAAATTTAACTTACCTCTGGCCCAGCGAACAGGGTAAAGATGCTTCCAGAGAGATCCAGTTTTAGCCAGCTGTGACCATTCAGTGCTTACTTGACTACACTGACATAATTCTTGGGGGTTAAGGTAACTGAAAATGGTCAGCATTACTTCAGGAGGAAGATTAGTAATATTTGTGGTATGCCCTGTTACTTCGGTTTCTGAAATACAGAAAGCATGTGTTAATTGAAGCACAGCCTCACAGCTTTAAACAACAGTAGTGGAACTCACATTTTGACAAGGGCAAATGAAAAAAAAGTGTCTGAAAAAAATGTCAAACTACTGCCTGGCAAAAGAGAAAAAATAGGTATGGCTTTGGCTTTAAAAAGCTTTCACTGTAGTCACACCTTAAACAAGCAAAAAGATCAACTCAGTTTTCTGTGTGCCATTTTCTCAACTGGAAAGTTTCTTCCAACCCTGACCTTCCAGAGGTCCAAAAATGCCCCTGGAAAAACGTGAACTGTTGCTACCCAATCACAGTGAGATGAAAGCAGTATCTGCTAAAAATGAAATGCTTAAAAATATAACTGCTTTCTGTCACTGATGAAATCTATACCTGCTTTGCCACATTCCCAGGAAGCAGTGCGAACATGCAGAATCTACCAGCTGGGACCACTCTCACTGAAAGCACTCAAGCTCTTGATCAGGACACAGCAGGAAGTCTGCACTTCACTCTTTGCAGCTGCCTCACATTTTATTTCTAACTAACTACTGGCATAGACAATTAATTTTAACTTCTGAATGGTGATGAGCCATTCAGGTCGTAAAGTGATGCTAAATATTAGGTTAGAGACTAAAATGGGACCACTGCAATGAATTACTTCAATGGACAGCAGCAGGAACTATCTCCAATAGCTCTCCCTTTTGCAATAGTACAGTGAGAGCTGGAAACTACATGAAATTACAAATTCAGAGCTTTGGTTAATGTGGGTTTTGCTGTTTGAAGATTTTTAATGTTTTAAGGACAACTGACTTGAAGAAAAAAAAATATCCCTAAAATAGTTTTCAGGAGTCCTTAGAGCAGGTTTTACAAATTAGTAGGGATCTGCTTTTCAGCTTACGACACAAGGTACATAGGCTTCACAGTGAGACAAGCATCAGGGTGTTTTTTGCACAGAAGCTTCAGAAGTGAGCACAAGGTAAACTTTACCTGTGACAGCCTACTGCTACTTCAAAAAATATAATTAAGAGTTTCACCTGATTAATCAATATAGTTATTTGCAAACCTGGCAAGTTGTTGCAAGTAAACTACAGAGAATTTCACAGTAGAATGCAGGTAAAACTGCACTGGACTGCAAACAGTGTTATTTTTCTTCTATTTAAAAAAAAAAATGAATGCAGGACACATACTTCCCTCTCCCTAAAGACTAGAACACAACCATTGCAGAATTACTACTGTCCCAAACTGCTATTCCAGCTCGACTTAACAGCAAGTTATGCCATAAGGCTACTTCTGTCACTTCATCTGCTCAGACTCAATAGTATTTCACACCATGGATCATGATCTTTTCTGAAGGCTTCACCTGGAGGGCAGAAAATGACCAGTTCAGTAGTTCAGAGAAGTAAAGTTTCATTTAAAAAAATAAATAAATAAATAAATCTCATTACAGAGTAGTTTTTTTAATGAGAGCACCACATCTTATGACACCACAGTCAGTTTATGAGGGCTCGCTCTGCTATCAGTTTCACACCCCTGTATTACACTTTCAGTACATTAATTCCCATTCTTTGGGGCATCATCTGTTCTCTGTTAGTTAAGTAAAAACTGTAAATACAGACAACTTTGGCTGCTTCAACAGTCATAAAACAAGCCTGACAGTGCACTTCAGTAGTTACCCATTTATTCTAAGTTTCATCAAGAAAGGTAGTTACAGATGAACGCGAATTAAATACCTACTCTAAGAGTGCAGGTTTCATCTGACCTACTAACATGCTGCAGATTTATTCCCTTGCATTACTCTCCACACACAGTTTTTTCCCTTCTGATTCCTGAGAGGCCCAGAGAAGTTAGGCAGTGGAGTTAGGTAAGGCGAGTTGCTTTTCATTTGAAATACTGTCAGTTGATTAACTATTCCATGTTATTAAGCCATCAAAAGAAAAGCTTACAAAGCAGTCCTGAAAACCAAGACTTAAATGCAGAGTCTGCAAATAAAAAAAATATCATTTCAATGGAAGCATGAAATTAGAATTATCATTTTTTGCCTGTTATATCAAATATTACCATGGAAGGGGAGGAAGAATGTGGAAAAACAGGTAAACAGTGAAGTATTATCTACATTATGACCTGCAAAGAAGCTTGTATCAAACAGTAAAGTTTCTGAAGTTTCAAAACTGGTTTGAAGAAACTCCCATTTTATAAAAACTATTTTATCTGCCTGTATGTAACTTTAGGTAAGATACTGGTGTGGCTTTTGAGATAAAAACTGCAGTCTGAAAACTACTTTAATCAGATGCTTCACCTTGATCTGCCTTCTCATCCACAGAATACTTAAAGACCTTCTGAAGTTCTTCTGCTTGATTCCACTTATTAAGACCTCTGAATTCTGCAGCCTCTTTCTGTGAGCAGTGCTGTGCAATTACTTTCTTCTTAATATCTTTCAATTCTTCGTAAGTAAAGTATTCCATCAACATTGGCTGAAAAACCTAAAGCAAAGGAAAAGAAGTCTGATGCTTATGGAGAAAGTCGATAATGCTACACAGACCTACCAACATAGAATTTCCTCTTTCAGATACTCTCCAAGTAAAACATGTCATACACTAAGTGAACTCAAGGACAAGATCGTGGAAGTTTTGAGTTCCAGCCCTCTGCTTGCCAGTGGATCACTGGTTAGTCTCAGGCAAGTTGCTTAACTGTTCTCCCCAACACAAAAGGGAAGTGATCAAAGTTACTTTAACAATATAACTTAAAGTACTCACATGGAAGGCAAAGTGGCAAGGAATTAAAACATGAGAAAATATTTCTCTTGGACAGACTTCGGAAGATTTACTCTCACCAGAAGATGCTTCCCAGTTTTTGGATACCCATAAATCATCAGACTGGCAGTACTAGTCTATGTTTCAAATATAGGTCAGAAGCTGTCTGGGAGTGTCAGTTTGAGTCATGAAGCACTGGTTTACATGACTTCTCCTTCCTTTACGTTTTACTAGACATCCCCTTAAATAATTACCTGCTCCAACAAATCCCAACCCCAGTGGACTTTAATTATCAATTTTTTAAAGGACTAGAATTTTATCGTAAATTTTCAACTTATTCACTGTCTGAGAACATGTCACTTTGCAGTCAGAGAACAGAACAGTGACATCACAGTTCTGAATGCAAACTGGCATAAATAAAAACAACACTGAACCTCTAAGCCCTTTTGTCTCTATTCAGTCATTGCTGACCCTAAAGGAGATAAACATAATATTTGAAGAAAATTTTTACCTACCTCTTCTTCCTCTTTCATATGAGGAAGGAAATCCCTGGTAAAGGCTTCCAACCTCTCCTTCAGCTGTTTCGCATAGTTCAGCTGTTCATACTCATTCTGAGAAGAAAGCAAAGATTTAACTGTTACCTGATCTTGACCTTTCATTCAAAGATTGAACTGTTAAATCAACCAGCATTTCAAAGGGAGGCCCATTATGTCTCCCCCATGCATGCAACATGTTTGCTTTATTTTACAGTTAGAATGCGTACACTAACGAAGTTCTGCGACAAGCTGACAGTCTGTACCAGGCTGCTACTGCACAGAACAAAGTATTCCCTTCCTCCCTGGCTCCAATTTATTTTGTTAGCAGATATGAATTAACTTGTCTAATCGCACTTTTACTTTGGAGCAAAGACTGAAGTCTGCCGATCTACAGTCTCACCTGAAGTTCAAAGTAATAACAGACTAATCTAAGTATTTGCATGTTTTGCAGAAGAATTACTTGATGATGCAGCAATTCCACTTCAGTTTTAGCTGCATACATTTACACTACTTACTCTATACTTCTAGCTTCCAAATTACAATCAGAATTCACAGACAGGTTCTGTAGACATTTACTTTGGAAACTGAAAGAACTCTTAAATAAAGATATAACTGACTTTTAAATGTTGAAGTTAGACCAACCTCTATATTAATTTGTTAAGCCTGTGCTCTGTACCAGCAGTAAGAAGCTGGTTCTTAAGTCTGCCCAGTAATTGCAACACAATGAAGTTCCTCACAGCTCTTACAGTAAATGTTGTAAGTTTTTCTTGTCAAACTTCTACAACATCAAGAAACCCTGACTGTTACAGAAAACAAAAAAGCTTAAGCCATCAGGTTAAATGAACCACACTCTCAAAAAAAGTTAAAGTTAGCATATCTAAACAGAGTTAAGAATAATCTGGTTTTCCACACTTAAGTAACAGAATAATACTAGCACCCTATCAGAGAAGGTGTAACACAAAGCCAAGTGTTAGATTTCCCCTCTCGTTTATTTCCCTTCATTTTCCAATTCATTAATGAAAACAAGACACATTTTAAGGCTTGATAATGGACAGGGAGAAAAGAAGAAAAACCCACAAACCTATCTGCAGGATGCTCAGGTCAAAAGGAATCAGTTGACTGCACAGTTAATATTTTTATTACTGAAAACATGGACTACATGTACTAGACATATAATATGGGATGTTAAATTATTACTGGAGACCATAGTTCTTAGAGTGTGGGAAGGAGAAGTTGAGTTGGGTTCCCCAAAGGAAAGATACAGCAGAATTCAAGTAGGATTCTATTGGAGAAGAATTTAACAACTTCAAGTTGTTAAAAAGCCATCTGGAGAAATAACATTTAGAGTATCTTGAGGACTGGAACAATAACAACATTACTGAGCAACAGATTACTGGAAGGAGTACATGACTCACTAACAGAATAAAACAATGCGCTGCTTTTGCCCTTTTCATGTTTTTAACTGTGGTAATCATCTCTGTTTGCGACATTACAATGCTGCATGCCACAAAAACAGATTCTCAGGGTTTCCTAGCAAATTAATTAAAAACATTATTTCTACAGTCAGAAACTGTTTTGACCAATTAGCAGTCTTTGTATTTGAGACTTCCATGTTGTCTCTCCAAATCACCTCCAACTATGCAGCAGCAGACTGCTGTCACACAATACACCTCTGGGAAGAATTTTTACTAGAAATTTAGCACTGACATGAATGGCAAAAGAATTTGTGCTTCTGACTGGAAAGACTTCAGTACTGTATGAAGAAACCACAAATGCTCCTTCTTCCTCTTCACTTTCAGAGGGTATTCAGGAAAGCTGAGAAGTAAGAAATAATCACAGCATGCTCTCCTTAGGACACAAATCCTTCTTATAGTCTACTTACCTTTACATTCTTTAACCCTTTCTCAAAGAGGCTAAGCATCTCTGAGAGTTTGTTGTCCGAGTGTACATTGTACACTGTCCGGCTACGTTGCTGAAGTAAACCAATGATACACTCATTTTCAATCTGCTCATGCATTTTAAATTCCTTGAATGTGGCATAAAGAGATTGCAGAAGAGCCCGAAAATCATTGTTGTTGGAGAAGTTGGTCTTGGAAAGCTAGAAGAGAGAAAAGCTCATAAAAACATCAACGCAAATCACATCAAGGTCAGGCTAAATCCTTATAACAGGTATTAGCTCCCATTATTCACTGCTCCCATTACTTATAAAAGCTGAAAACCTTCAGTTTTATACAGAAAAGTGACCAAAAAAAAAATAATTTGCAATTTGAGCAACTAATTTCAAAGACATCAAAAATTACAAGCAATAAATGCTTTTAAATTTCAATCTTAAAACAGGTAAAAAACAGACAGTCAAGGGCATAAATAGGAAAACGCACACTAGTCTTCTATTAGAATAATGACCTTCCTGTAATTTATGTAGTTGGTGCATTAAAATATAATTTCATACAACTTCATCCAGAAGTGGGCTCACTTAATACTGCCATTTGAATGCTACAGTTTAACATTTACAAAATATCTCTACAAATATGACCTTTGAAATTATTCACAGAATTTGTAATTATTTTAACCTTTATGACTGCCATTGATTTTTTTATTATCAGGGACTGACAAATTCTATATAAACCCCTCAAACTTATTTTAAAACTTTCTAAAAGTCATGCATGGTCATTTCATAGATATATTTCCTCTTGCAGGTCAGTAAAACAGTAAGCCAGTCACGCTCCAATTCTGTTAACTCTCCAAGATAAGTTAACAGAACAGTCTTCTACAACTTTGCGCTTTATGAATGAGGTTTAAGTAAACCAAGGGATTTAATTTCACAATTCTCATTTCCAGTGCCAACTATATAACTGCATTTCCAATCACAGGCTCTGAAGAAAAAGATGAAGCTATAATTATAGAAATATTACAAAGAACTAATGTAACTACAGAAGTTTAACAAAGCACAATATATACAATAATGCACGATGCAATGAAAAACATGTAACATTTAATCACACAAATTCTGAAGGCAACAGTCTCATTCCACGAGAATAAACAGAGCTTAAGAAAACAGGAAAGTGATATGACAGATTCTTAAAGGAAGATCAACCTTGAGAGAACAATGCAGTCAGGGCATTAGCTTTAAAGAAGCCATTAAAATCAAGGTCATATTTAAGCAACATAAACCCACCTTGAAATAAACAAATGGAGAAAGATTTCCTGACAGAAATCAATTTAATCTCCCCAGCCTGCTGGGTAACTGAAAGGTTTAGTTTAGCCACTTTCCCAGAGCTACACTGCAGTCTGTACTAGGAAGCTGTTATGATAGGCCCCTGTACCTGCCTTTTAGGATCTATTACCCACAAGGAATGCCAAGTCCTACCAAGTGAATACAAACTATACTAACTGTTGGAACAGGTTTCCAATGGACCGAGAACCTACAAATTAAGACAGCACAAAGTTCTAGGTACCACAATAGTGCCATTTTGACATACATACAGTCACCACTAGCAACAATGCATTTTAAAACTGCATTTTCCTCTGGTAAATGTAAAAAGCCAGTACTTTTTCCATTCCTATATTTTATTCCACATGCAGCTTCAAGAACCATAGCTTATGGCAGGATACAAGAGCAAACATTCTAAAAATACAAATAGATTAATTTAATTCAAAAGACAAGCCACTAAAATATTCAGAAGTGGTTTAGTTTACAAAGACTCTGGAATCAAAGGAATTTACTAGAAAGGGGAATCTGAGATACACATATTCATGCATACTACTTGCATACATCAAAACCAACCATAAATCGAGATATCTAAAGCTTCTATAATTTAAAAACAAACAACCCAACAAATGTACCTATTTGTCCTTGCATTGCATTGCCACTTCCTGGAAGCCACTAGCAATGCAGCCAAAACACTCTGGACATCTGCCAAGCCCTTATGCAACCCCATGTAAGCTACGCATACTATACATTACATGTTGTACATAGGAGCAAAATGACTGTTATAATGGGAAAACAAATTTACTTAGCCTCAGTGGAGGTAGAAAACTGGACAACGCTAAGCACTGTGTTCTTTGTTTTTTCCTCCTTTAGACCAACTACTGTCAGGCCAGGAAAAATTCCTGCATTTGCGATGCACTGTGTTAGGATTGGAGGCATGCAGTCTTAATGCACTGATCACAAATGGGAAAAGAACTTGGCTCTGAAGACCATTTCTATCCTATGCTAAGCTCCAAGACTGCAATACACAGAGCAGTTCTAGATGAAACTAAAGGCTAGACTTCCCACACTGAAAAGCAGAAGTCTGAACAGGCCCAGAAGATAACTGTAAAAAAACCTTTTCAATATAGCTCCTCACCTCCAGCTGCTTGCGGTTCAGACCACAGTAAGGGTGAAGTCTGGTTTCTAATGTAGCATTTCTCTTGATCAAGGATCATCTCAAAATTGCTCACTCTACCCATAAGAATCCACAATACCTGAAGTCATTCCCCAGAGACCCTTTTCCCCAGGAATCCCATCCGCTCCCAAACTGACATTCTGATTGACATAAAAACATAAACAAAGCTGCTGAAGTCTGCAACAGGAAGATTATACAAAACTATTGTGTTTTGCTGTTAGGTTTAAAAATAAATACGTAAATAAATAGACTGGTTCTGATACAAAATAGCAGCTTCTCATCCTCCTGACCTGAAGTCTTCTCAAGACTCAGAAACTTGTTAAACCTATTACCGTCCACAAATCTAGAATAAATAAAGAATTCATTTGTGCATGCAATTTAAGAATTCCTGTTATAAATGTATTGTTCTAGAAGCCACTATGATATGCAACGCTTGCATATACACCTTGGCTACTGGGGTTTCCAGCAAATATGCAAGACATTAGGAACTATGGAGAGGATATTGAAATTTAATGACTGTACTTGAATCAGAAATTGGTGCATTAAAAATGTCAGCCAAAGCTGAGAAAAAGTGTTTTTTCAGAGGACAGGTAGCCTAGCAACAAAGCCACTTGGTCACATCTTGTAATTTCATTACCAGGACTGATGAAGTCTTATGACAGGGGACCAAGACTATTAACAGACAGCAGCTGCTCCACTCTGAGGTCCACTTTCACCAGCTCTTCACAACAAAAACTAGTGTAGGGGTTTAGCAGTGCAAAAAGAAAACCACCATCCCCCAAACTCAGGCAGAGAATCCTAGGAGAGCAACAAGGCAGAGGAAATGGACTCTATCAAGAATATTGGCTGACCGGAAAAAAATATAAAGCACAGCGGACGTGTGATCCCTGAGTAGGCTTAAAACACACTGCATTAAACCAATTATCTAAGGGGTGTTAAAGATACCTTCAAAAGTCCAGAAATGTTCTGGGTATCATATTTAAAAAATTGTAAGTTACAGCACAATCGGTTTTGTGTTTGGAATGCAAACTCCAGTTGATGAGTGGTCCCACAAACAGAAGAGGCCTGGTGTCTCCAGAAGCCTCATGAAATTTAAGATTATACATAATCCAAACTACTTGAGCAACAGGCCAAACAACAGTCAAATTCTATCAGAAACACTTCAGAGATCTTTGGCTGATGCCAGCATACTCCAGAAGTATCCAGGAGCTGTTAAATTCAGTATTATTTACTATTAATAAAAAAAAAACAAACAAAACCAACCAACCAAAAACCACACACATCAACTTTATTTCAAGTAAACTGGGGGAGGCACATCAATAATCCCAGGGCCACTGTGGTGCCAGCAGTGAAGTAAAGCACAGGGTCACAAAACATACCAGATCTATTCCAATTAACACCATGACAAGCAGATAGGCTAACTGAAGGGTCCTGTTCTAAAGTTCTTCGTACTTAACTGGTCAATGTAGAGGGGCTGCAGCACACAATACTTACAACTCAAGACTGAAATAAAAATCAGAAATATTGTGTTGGGGTTTTTTTTTCCATCAGAACTGAAAGCAATGTAAACTAGGATTAAGATTATTAGGAAGTAAATCTTAGAAGTTTTCTACCATTGATTCAAGATCAGGTAATTCCATTCTTCCTTTGCAGGAAAAAAAGTAACTCAATGAAGAAATCACTTGATGCACATCTTTTTTTAAATCTAAAATTATGCAATTAAAGAATAGCTATGCTTGAAAAATCTGTGTAGCTCTGGCAGTCATAAAGCAGCTCGAGGTGAGTGTCCAGCTCTGCTGGACTACAACAGAGCCATTAACATGGTCAAGATGAATGTACAGAGATATGGCAAACAAACATCTTGCCTTACTGTAAGCTATTATTTCAGTTTTGTGCTCCGAGAGCAAAATGACAAGACTGGCAAGATTCACAAAAATTGCTATTCATACACTGCTTCATGTTCATGACACTCAAGTGAAGATAAATCTACATTTAACTCTCATCTCCTTTGTGGCTTTAGTACTTTCATTAAAAGTGAAACTTTCTGTCAGATGAAGACAGATATTTCTATCCACAATGTTGTGAATAAATAATAAAGCTCAAGACTGGTAATTAAATCACTGAGCAAAACACAGTATTTACTTGGTTTCTAGAAGTATTTTACGTATTTGCCAATACCGAAAAATGTCTTCTTAGAAGAAAACGATTTTCCTAAAGTGTTAGCTTATAGTGAGTAAATTGAAACAGTTATTTCCTAGTATTTATGTCAAAAATACATTTAATGAGTGGAAAAGGTTTGCTTCTTCCTTAAAAATATCCAAACATAGTATTAGCTGGCAAGGAGAAAGTAGCAAACAGAAATAAGGAAAAAGTTTTCTGCTCTTATCAGACTAGCCCAGCAGTAAGCAAACTCTATGCTGTGTACTAACTTTCCCAGCTACAAATTATCTCTGTATTCCCAACTGCAAGCTGGAAAACAACAAAAATGTAAGGAAAGAGAACAGGAAAAGGAAGACTTATTTTTCCACTCTGTCCAAAGATTTCACAAATTTAAAATGGAATACTTGAAGAATTTTAAAGAGGATACAAATCCCCAAACTGCTTCATTTCAATTGAAGTTTTCCCCATAAGCGCCTGTAACTTCTGAGCAACCACTAATCTTAAAAAAACATGAAGGCAACTTTTCTTTTTCATGTATCACACATACAGGTCATTCCTAGAGATTCTGCTTTTTATGGGTAACAACTGTGCTCATTAAGACCTATACAAGAAGCCAACTGCCACTGGAGGTGCAATACAGTATTCCTAATGATCAGTGCAGACTAGACTTTCACCACTAGTTAACTCAGCAGACGTTAAACTCATTAGTGAAATAGTAAAATCTTTTTCATTATAGAGCTGGCAGACCACTTTCATTAAAAAACCTCAAACCTAACATTTTTAGACTACAACAGCACCAGGAAGAACTAAGAAAAAAGGCAGCATGGATTACTAGTCAGCTACAACTTCTCCCTCTTACATTTTTAGGTAATATCACTTCACATATGCAATAGCACTATAATTCAAAGGACAGGAACTTGGAACTCTGCAGAGTTATTATCACAATTTTATGAGCAAGAAAACTGAGGGACAAAGACCATAAGGTGTGCTTGTGTCAACACCAAGAGCATGCGGTTTCACATTAATCTGCTGTAAATTAGGGGGTGGAAGAGGAAACAGACAGAAACAGCTGTCCTGCCCCCGCTTCCAGCTGTACACCCCTACCGCTTCCCTGGAATACCCTCTCAAAACCATGCAGCTACACAACGAACGTGTTTAGTGCACTGATCCTAGAAGAAGTTGTGCCTTTTCAAGTGGGTTCATTTCTCACTTGGTCAGCGCACCAGTCTGACAGCCCTCAGTGACACCCAGTTACATGCAATGCCCCATTTAGTAATGCATAAGAATTTCAATTTATATGGTCCCCAAGAATAACCACAGTGCTGACGTAGCCTGGCAAAAAAAAAAAAAAAAACAAAACAAACAACGAAAAAAAACCACAAAAAACACTTTTCAGTGTCACTTGTTCCTTTGCTTACTCGTTATGGAGAGGTACATAAGGTGAACACTAAGAGAAACAGCTAAGTTACTTCACGCTCCAGCTGTTCAGATGTATGAAGCCTTAGATCAGAGGAGTAATACAGGTTTTCTACCCTGGGTGCTTTTCTTGGTTGTGGGTCAATCGACAGTAATAGTAATTAGTAAGGCAGGCAGGACAAGATCTGGCAGAACTCAACAAGAAACCCAAAACTTTCAAATGCCCATCTGTCTATCCTCTTCTCTATATAATCCTGTCCTCTATGTAATCTTGTCAGCTGGTTGCAACTTAACTAAAATCTTGACATAGCCTTAGAAAGCACACACAAAAACCCCAAACAACACTATTAACTCAAAGTTTAAGGCAAACAAAACTATTTTGTTTTTCAAAGAGCAACAGGACAGGTAAAATCCTGTACTCTATATTTTGAAAGGCTTAAGGTCAAGCTGATAACTGCCAAGCATAAGAACACAGTGGAGGTGGAAACAAACTCTTGTATTTTTATTAGGCTCTTTCATATCACTCTCTTGCACTATATACACAGCCAATTTCTCTAATGAGCACCTATAGATCAGGTTTTGAATCATGAAAGGCTTTTGACAAAGAGATAAAAACACAGGACTGACTGCACCAAGATTTTCAGTGATGCAACTGTTACAGTGTTTGACCTCCCTGGGGACTGCAGCAGAAAGCACGGCTTGGGAAGCACTGGTAAAATCAGCTAAGCCTCCTCCACCATGAGGTTTCTTTCTACAAGTGGAAGTCTACTAGGGATGAAGGGACACAGGCTCCCACAAGGTCTACAGAGATGAACCCCCCCCAAAACAAAAAATTACAGAAAAATCTAGTGCGGATATGAAATAAAAGGGCCTCAAATGAAAGCATAATGAACACCTGCAATTATGCTGTTAATTAGCTATCTGTATCACAGCATTTCTCATATGCATTCTAGATGCCACAGAAGACTTCTTTCCTGTCTTGTATCCTCACAGAGATAGATTTCTGCTAAGACCTGGCATTTTGGCCTTCCATCAGGACATATCTAAAGTACCAAGAGCAAAATAGCCTCAAGGCTCCTCTCCATTTTCCCAGTGCAGTGCCTCACAAACTACAAACACAGCAAAATTCTTTGCCCCTCTGCACCAGTCACTGCAATTTTCTAACACGATAAAAGGTGGGCACTTGAAAAAAATCACTCCAGCTCAATCCATCTTGGACACTAACTGCAAAAACAAAAAGCTAAGTATCTCAAGAATTACAGCTCACACTCTGTTTAATCAGCTAAAGCATATGCTAGGATATGCTGCATAAAACCTGTACAAACTGATACGCACCAGCTACGGTTTCTGGCTTTTTTACAGTATCACAGTATGCTAGAGATTGGAAGGGACCTCAAAAGATCATCTAGTCCAATCCCCCTGCCGGAGCAGGAACACCTAGATAATGTTGCACAGGAATGTGTCCAGGCGGGCTTTGAATGTCTCCAGGGAAGGAGACTCCACAACCTCCCTGGGCAGCCTGTTCCAGTGTTCTGTCACCCTCACTGAGAAGAAGTTCCTTCTCAAGTTTAAGTGGAACCTCTTGTGTTCCAGTTTGCACCCATTACCCCTTGTCCTATCATTGTTTGCCACTGAGTAGAGCCTGGCTCCATCCTCGTGACACTCCCCCTTTATATATTTATAGACACTAATAAGGTCACCCCTCAGTCTCCTCTTCTCCAAACTATAGAGCCCCAGCTCCCTCAGTCTTTCCTCATAAGGGAGATGCTCCACTCCCTTAATCATCTTCGTTGCCCTGCGCTGGACTCTCTCCAGCAGCTCCCTGTCCTTCTTGAACTGAGGGGCCCAGAACTGGACACAATATTCCAGATGGGGTCTCACCAGGGCAGAGTAGAGGGGAAGGAGGACCTCTCTCGACCTACTAACCACCCCCCTTCTAATACACCCCAGGATGCCATTGGCCTTCTTAGCCACAAGGGCACAGTGTTGGCTCATGGTCATCCTGTCGTCCACTAGGACCCCCAGGTCCCTCTCCCCTACACTGCTCTCTAGCAGGTCGTTCCCCAACCTATACTGGAACCTGGGGTTGTTCCGGCCCAGATGCAGGACTCTAGATGGCATCAGTTTCTCTCTTCCGTTTTCTTTTGTGCCACAGAGTAGGAAAGAACACGTTGTTGCTCAAAGCAGAGAAAAGGCAAAGGCACACTATCACTGCTTTCCAGAGCAGGCTGGAAGAGAGGGCAAAATAGAGAGCAACATGTGAAGAGTGAACAGAAAACCTTTTTTTCCTGCAATTTGAGGGCAAAAAAAAAAACGTGCTAAGGAATTACCTGGAAAAAAAACTTGCAACTGTATCAGGCAGATGAGAATACCCTCAGATTTCTCTTATGAAGGTAAAAAAGAGAAACAAAAGGGCAAAGCATCTGAGAGGTAAGAAAAAAATAGGTGTTTTATTAGAAAAAAAAAAAACAAATAAATAAATGGTTAGACAGTTTGAGGTGGCAACAAGAACTAGATGTGTCCTCAAAATAAGGATTCAAACTGCTAAGCAGGTCTGAAGAGCTTCACGGGAGCTTCACTTAAACGCCAAACATGTTTTACCACTGCTGTCCCACACTTCACATCTCCTTTGGCATTTTACTTCAAATGCATTTGCTTTAAAAAGTAGATATTTGAAGCACATTGTCACTTCCAGATTTACCTTCAACATATTCTTCTGCATGAAAAAAAAAAAAAACAATTCACAGCTGTCATTTCCCAATAGGTACAGCAACAAGTTACTGAACTATTCAGCATTCAGAAGCTAAGATGGAAAGTTTACTGGTAGAGTGTCTGCTGAAATAGAGGAACAGACAGCAAATCGCTCACCTATCTCTGGATGCTAATCAGGAGGAAGGAATTCCCTTCCATCTTCTGCCTGCAGTGATAGTGAAGCCCATCATTTGCAAACTTACTAATAGTAAAGTAGTGTTTACTCATTCTAAACGTAGGTGAAGGCAAGTGCTCAATGCTACAGAATGCTAATTGGTAATAACCAAACACTATGCATTTCTAAGTCAACACACACGTATTTGAAGACGCAGTGGAATATGAATGGCAGCGTACCAAAATACTGAGAAGGAATTTCACAGAAGTAAAAAGAAAGCTTTACTAACATTTGTTGATTAGAAACAGACTTGTCTTCATGGAACAGATTCTGTTCTCAAGGACACCAACTGAAAAATACTTGACTTGGAAATATGAATTCAGAATGTTGATAACTTGTCTAATTTTTCAGATTTCAGTCACTCTTGCTGCCACAAAAAAAGTATAATCATAACGTCACCATAGAATTCTCTGCTCAGTTCAACTTAATACAGGAGTATTTTTTCAATCCTAAAATAGTTCATCTGCAATATCCTTACTCTAACATCACAAATTTAACACATGAAAACAATTCATTCTCTTCAGCAGAGGACAAAGCTTGCAAGGAAAAGAAACAACTGAATGACAATAGTGAAACAGACATAAAGGTTAAAGAGAAATGCAAGTTATCAAAAGAAACCTTTGAGAGGCACTTCTTACCTATACAGTTTTGAAAAGAACCCTATAAAAATTAGCTTTTCATTGCAGGCAAGTAGAACACAACAGCTTTTAGATTTAAAAGGAAGACACAGAAAAACAGAGAAAACCATGATATATACATATGTAAAAGAAGAAAACTGATACTTTAAGTCAACTATTTAACAGGAAAGGCAGAGACGACAACAGCAAAATTAAATGTCTTTGCTCAAGTCTTCATGAGAAAATTAATTAGAAAAATATTTATGGCAATTTTTAACAAGGAGTCAGAAATACAGACTAGAAAAGAAAAATACTCGTTAAATATTTATACAAGTTCAATGCATTCTAGTCAGCAGAACATGACAGAATTGATCTGAATTTCCTGGAATAACTAGCCAAAGTGATTACTGAACCATGAAAAATAACTGCAGAGATCTTCTGCAGAAAGGCAAGATCACAGAAGACTGAAGTCAGGCAAACAGGGGGAGGACCTTAGCTGTTTTTGATCAAACACCCAAAGGTTTCACAATAAAGCTGAGCCATTGAAGCTGCTGTTTATTTGGGCAACAGTTAGCCCTTTTCCCTCCTACAATACTGTCAACCTGATTCTGGAGCTTGTTTGACCTCTTAGTGAGCTGGGTTTACTGAATCACCTCTTGGTTCAGTGCACCCTATGAAGTAGCTGCTCATCAAGGGGCCAGATAAGCACAGATGATATCATCAACAATTAACCCTTCCAGCAACAGCCAGTTGATAGATCCACCCAGTCACAGTATGAAGTCTCTCCCTACTTTTGAGAAGCAGACAAAAAAACATGAGAACAATCACCGATAACTTACACTACAGCATTCAAAGCATAATTATTTCTCTTATTCATTTTCCTAAAGCAGCCTGAATTTGCTGGGCAATCCCAGATTTGAAAATACATTCTTCAGCTTCAGTAACTCCATAAAACAGCAGGAAGTTTGAAATCCCATAGAGCAATACCAACTGCCTTGTCCCTGGGGAAGGCCCAGCCAAAACTTAATCGCAGTGCATGTCTAGACCAGTGTCTGCTCCTTTAGCCCTGATCTTGTAGCTAATGAAGTAACCATCAGCCAGTACAGATTTGTTTAGAAGAAAGAATCTGATTTTCTTTTGATAACTGAACTACTTAAGAGGAAGATGATTTATGTTAGAGATCATGCTTTCTTGAAGGTTTTTGATACTGTTTTGCCTTAGAGCAAACTAATACAGTCCACAGGAAATCACAAGGTGGCTCAAGCACTCGCAAATGGTGCTCTCAATCCACAGCTACCACTGTTTCCAACCAAACCACAATGGCATTTTCAACACATGATCAGTTGAAATCTGTGATGCCTCATGACAGATATGATAATTTCAGCCACAGCTGGAAAGCAGGAAAGCTGGTAATATACAAGTGCTACACAAGACCATAATGTGACAACAGAAACAGTCTCGACTGGACTTCGACATGCTGACTTGGAGAAGTGCACGCTTCTACACACAGGATAGACGACGGATGACAAATATGAAGGGAAACCTGAGAATCAGTCCTCGGAGACACAAGGGATTATAGAGAAGCACAAAGAGAGCATTCTGCTGTTAAAAAAAAAAAGATTGCAGAATAACACAAATAACACATCCAAAACGCATCTGCTCTACTCAACACCAGCAGTTTCCCATTTTGCACAACAGATTTCAGGAAAACAGACATAATTAGACTGAGGTTTCACAGTAGCTTAAGCCAATCTATTTTCTGGCTGACACAGTCCCACCCTCTGTCTCACACTGGCTTCAGTGCAAAACTGACCAGCTCTTTCTGGCAGCACTACATCAGCAGAAAAACCACCATGCTTGGGGGAAGAGGAGGTAGAGGGTGAGGGGGTGGAAATGGGTTTTGCCAGCTTTTGTGAGCCTTTGTGAGTCACTTCAAGCGCTGATAGGAGCAAGAAAGCCACCCAGTCATAACAGCGGTGGTCAGATAGCTTAAATTGTTACAGAACAGCAGCTTTGTCCTCACAAAAGCAACAAGTACACTGAGATACAACAAGCCTGACCTATGTGATGAAGCAGAATGTATCAGCTTGCTCAAGCCAGAAGACAGGTAACTAAAACTGAGAATACAGCTACAATCTGTCAATCGGCACAAGATCTGTCTGAAAATGAAGAGCAGTTCACTGGAGACAGGAAAACTGAATCTGCTCTATGTAGCAAAGGTGACATCAGGCATTAGGAAAAGCATTTCAACTATAAAGACTGCCTGCTGTAGCACCCCACTACCTACAGTGGGGTACAATCTCTGAGGACTTAATATACTTAGAGTAGGCAACAGATCTGGTAACATTGTGGGTTTTCTTACTAAACAGAATTTTAGTTATTATCCAAGTCCAGGGAACCATGTACAACACAGGCAAAAATGCCACTTATAAATGCAGCAACCATACAGTGCGATCTCTGCTAGCAACAGTTAAAAATGTAGGTAACTTGCCTAATGCACCAAACATCTTAAACCTCCGATTCACTGTTCTATATCACAGCAAGTCCTGGAAGAACAAAATAAACGGTGTCTCTCACTGTCCTAAAGGATTATTTAACTACCTACATACTTAACCCACCAATAACATTATAGCTGTTCCCCTGGAAAGCAAAGCATGAATGCACCCCTGTCACCTTAACTAATATTTGGGGAAATTTACTAAATTCAGCCACTAACAGACAGCTATTGCAGTGTACAGGGATTGTAAGAAACCGCAGCTAACATGTAACTCACAAAATTAAAGACCCCTCAAGGATGTACCAAATTTATAAAGAGAATGGCTTTAGAGATTATAATTGCTGTGTAAGCAGAACTACAGTCTTATCTAATTACACCTCAATCACACAAAAAGGAAAGGCAAACAGTTCAGAGGTTTTTCTTATGCAAAGCTAGCATTACTCTAATACAAAGGTCACAGCCCAGGCACAGTCTCCAAGTTCTGAAACAGGATTACAGGGTGCAAGACTGGCACTTTCTGAAGCATTCATTCATTCCTGCTTGCACTTCTTCAAAAGAAAAAAGAAGCAAGCAAACCCCTGTATGAAAACTTTTAGAAAATGAAATATAATACTTACTGCAAACCACACAGCTTTAATCAAATTTGCCAACATTTACGAATCATTCCTGCCCAAGCAGTTTTACTTTTATCAAGTCACGGTAAATTTGGCCAGAACTTCATAGGAGGCTCAAAAGTGACAGAAATGCCTCCCTAGAAACAAAACCTAAATAACTACTGTATCTGGAGGTTCAAACAAAACCTGTTTAGCTGCTGTCAGCAACATGCTAACACTGCTGCTGGGGGTCAGGAGGCAGTCCCAGGTGTTAAGTTTCTCTTCATGTAAAATCCACTCTGTTAAGGTATCACAAGTTTTCATGCCACCAGAGATTAAAAATAAACTGCAAATGCACTCAGATAGAAGGCACAGTGAAATTACACAACTTCTCACCTTCTCCCCTCCCAGCCCCTCTGCCCAGACTGTTTAGTTAGCTAACCTAGCAAAAAACAACTCGCATTTTCTCTACCCTATCAGTAAATTGAACAGGCTTATACGAAGGGAGCTGATGGGCCCCAGAGCAGTACAAGGTGGCATGGGGAAAACAGGGGAAGGAAGCGTGAACTCCCCATCCTGCTGGCAGCAGTAAGCTATCATACTATCTCTCATGTAACTTCACCCTCCTTTTACATGTCTGCTAGCCAATCTGGTTGTTCAAACAGCCATTTATGCCCAGAGATGGGAGGCACTACTACTTTCAGTACAAGTACTGGCTCTGAAGTGTTTTCCTGAAACCCTTCCATTTCACTCAAATCTGCTGCAGCAAAGTTTGCCTTTCAGGTGACACATCACTCTTCACTACTAAATACCCTGATGCAAGAATAAAAAATAACTTTTGTCTACGTTATACATAGTTAAAATGAAAAACCCTACCTAAGGTATCTTTAAGCTTCTCGCCAATTAATCGCTGCGATTATAAACGCGAGCACAGCGGCTTGCAGACCGCTAGCGAGTACTACGCACAGCACCGGTGCCTGGCACTGGTTAACTAACGAGAACGGGCGGGCACGCCGCCTGCCCCCACGCCTCCCCCCTCAGCACAGCGGCTGCCGCTGCGCCGCGGCCGGCCCCGGGGCTGCAAGTCCGGGGGCTGATGACGGCCCCCCTGCCTCGCGGTCCGCCGAGAAGGCGTGGTCCCGGCCGAGCAGAACGGGACACCCCGCCGGGGTCGGCGCGCAGCCGCTGGGGTACGAGAAGCGACGGGAGCGCGGGTGTGAAGGGGCCGAGCGCGGCGCGTCGGAGAAGGCGGCACCAGCAGCCCCGCTGCCCGTGGCGGGAACGGCCGGGGCACCCGGAGCCCCGCCGCAGCGCTGAGAAGTTGCCGGCGGGGCCGGGGCGGCGGGGCGGTGACAGCTGCGCACTACCGAAACCCTCCCTCCTGCCTCCAGGGCGCGGGGCAGAGGCCGCCCCCACCGCTACCTTGTCGCAGTAGAGCCCCACGAGCTGCTTCATCCGCCAGTGCGGAGCCGAGAAAACATCCACCTCCTCAGGGAAGGGAGCCATGTTCTCCCCATAGAGCCGCGGTGCTAACGGCAGCGCTAACATCCGCACCGCGCATGCGCCGCCGAGAGCGGCCCGCCACACTGCGCATGCGAGGCTGACCCCGCCCCTTCCCGCGGAGTGCAGGCTGTGGCGGGCTGAAGGCGGGCCCTCAGCGGCGGGGTACGGCTTGGGGTTGGTGTGGTTCAGGGCGGGATGACTAATCCGCGTCTGCGGGCGGGGAGCAGCGCCCAGCAGTGCCAATGCGGGAGAGGGGGGCGGCTGAGCAGAGCCGCGGGAGTTGCTCCCGGGCAGCTGCCTCTTGGTACCGGGCCTTGAGGCCCACGGGGTGACCCGGCACCTCAGAGGCACAGAAGGTTTTCTGCCTTGGGAAGGTGTTAAAAATTGTATTGGGCGTCACAGGAAGTCAGGACAACTCGTTTCGCTTGGAGATGAGAGTGCTGAGGGGTAAAGAGGAGCATAGGAAGTAGTGTTTGTAGGGAAATACCGAAAGGGGGCCTCAAAGAAAACTGGGGAGGGGCTTCCTTTAAGGACCGGTAGTGACAGGACAAGGGCTAATGGCTTTAAGATAAAATAGGGAAGAAGTTCTTCACTGTGAGGGTGGTGAGGTACTGGAATAGGTTGTACAGAAATGTTGTGGATCGTTGAATCACCTAGGTTGGAAAAGATCTTTTAAGATAATTAAGTCCAACCATTACTGCAGCACTGCCAAGGCCACCACTAAACCGTATCACTAAGGGCCTCATTGTCACCTTTTTTGAACACTTCCACGGACTGATTCCACCACTTCTTTGAGCAGCCTGTTCCAATACCTGGTCACCCTCTCAGTGAAGAAATTTTTCCTAACATCCAACCTGATGCAGCTTAATGCTCCATCCCTGACAGCCTTCCAGGCCAGGTTGGGTGGGGCTTTGAGCAACCTGGTCTAGTGGGAGGTGTCCCTGCCCATGGAACTGGACGATCTTTAAGGTCCCTTCCAACCCAAATCATTTTGCAGACGTACATGGCCCAAACTGATCTGCAGCAGGCAATCTGCAACCAACTTCTTGCTGCATTGGTGCCAAATAAGTAGAGTTTAATGTGTTTAACATCTTAAGACAAGCAGGAACACCAACCTTTGATACTCATCTTCCCATGCAACAATTCTAAACCAGCAGGAACACTTAGCAGAATTGAGATTACACCCAGTTTGGAAAAAAAGTATAGCTGTCAGCCAACAAGGCAATGTGTAGTAAAACTGCTGACCAGCATGGCAATGTGTAATAACTGTCCCCCAAACATACCGTCAAACATATAATAAATGCAGCAGACTTTCTGACCAAAAACTATTACTGTACAAAATCTACATTGCAGATATTAAATACATTAAAAACCAATTTATAGATGTAAGCAATTAACTGTAAACAGATTGAAGTATTTCGAGCAAGGGCACACATATGTTGTTATTCCAGTATTCCTCAATGAACTAATGTCTGGGTATAAAATGTGAAATTGTTGCTGGTAAAAGTAGTAGATAGTGAATTGAGAAAGAGAGACCATGCAATGAGGGTTATCTAGATCACACTGTGCACAATAATCTTTTTAGCTCTTTATCTAAGGAAATGAGGCTTAAGCAATTACGGTATTGGGTGTTTCCTTTTCCATTCATCCTTTCCACCTCAAAGGATTTTGAACATGCTGGCCTACTTAAATCATATTTGCAAATATGTATGAATCTTGGAAGGTTAAATTTGTACAACTTTGCGGAAAAAAAGTTACACATGTGAGAGAGACTGATCTGAAATCAGATTCCACTGTCCATTGTCTCAAAAATTGGTCTGAGAAGCTGAGGTGGAAATCCACCTATTTTTTGTCTCAGAGATAGGTGGGAGGAGTTGAGATAAGACTCCAGTATCCATTGCCTGGGAGAAGGGTGTGAGGAGCTGAACTGGGACTCCACCATCCATTGCCTGAGGGATGAGTGGGAAAGAGCTGAGATAAGACCCTTCCATTAACTGTACCATTGGTGTGAGGAATTGCTACCCATTATCCCAAGAATTGCTACAGACACCTCTGTGTGTGGAGACAGGTGGTGTTGAAGAGCTGGCTGCAAGACCAGGGAAACTGGTCCACCAGGAACGAGTAATACATGACATGAAGAACAGAGGTAGTGCCCCCAACTCATTATAAAAGAGGGAAAAGGTAATCAGGGGGAAGCACATTGCCAGGGAGCCATTGCCATGAGGATGACTCCAGAAGGACACCTCTGTGAGAGCACTCCACCGATGACTACTATGGACCCCAAGGGACACCCTCCATGAGACATTGCCATGAGGGCAACTCCAAGAGACACTTCACAGGGTACCTTCAAGGGGACTCCAGAAGAGCACCTCCACGAGGATACCCACTTCCCACGGACTCTTGGGGGACCCTGCGGTCCGACTATGAACCCTGAAGAACTCTCACCACCAGTGACGACGACAGTGGATTCTCGAAACACTGCTGGATCCATGGTGCTGACTATCTCTCTCTGCACCCCAAATCCTTGCTTCATTTTCTACCTTTTTTCCAGTCTGTCCTATCGCTATCCCCTTTATTACAATTTCCTTTTTTTTTAATAATAACTGCTTTTTTGTAATAAAACAACTAATCAATTATGATACTTGACCTCATTGGCATCTTCATTTCACTCTTGGGATCATGAACTGAAACAGGGTCCGGTGCTGGGGTTTCCCCCAATCGGACCCTGACAACATGAGAGAAGAAAAAGGCAAAGCAGAGGTCTTGCATAGCTGGCCAGGTGGTTGTATCTACTGCTTGGCTAATAAGCATAGCTCTGGCTTTGGGCTTGTGCATTTCTTGCACAAAGATTGTATCATAGCATACTAGGGAGCAGCTGGGGCCTTGGGTTACTGCTCTAAGTTGAATTACGCACAAGACACAAGCCCACCAGAAATAATGTTTGTTGAGGTTCTTAGCTTACAGAGGAGCTTGTCAGTATGAGCAGTTCCAAGGTCTTATTTCCAGGCCAAAAGCATGAAGTCATGCAGAATTAGGGTTATTCTGCCAGCAGTTCATGCCTGAGTAGTAATAAGGGATTAACGTTCCCTCCTGTTGCACCTTCCTCTGCTGGAAGTTACCACTCCCATCTTGTAGAAATAACAAGAGAGAACGTGTCCGTTCCTCAGCTTCCAGGGGTGCAGAAGATAATATGCCAAATTTCATGATCGTTTGAGTTAATTTTCAGTTGGTGAACTAAAATATTTCCAGAGCAGATATGCTGTTAATTTTGCTGACTCTCCTTCATGGGCAATAACTTCTTCTAGGAGAGAGAGGCAGAGAGTGAGGGACAGCGATATGCATCCAGTGTGAACTGCCAGAGCTTGGAAGGCAAGATGGGACAGCCAGTGTGTGGCAGTGAAGTACAGTACATTAAGGCAAATTGGCTGATAATGGGATTAAAATACTGACATTTTCATGGACAAGTTTAAAGGGAGGTTTGGTCCTTTTCTACAAGACTTTACAAGGACAGAAGATTTCTGAGGGTAGATCATTAATATCACAAAGACATCATGTGATCCAATGACTGGAAGCTAAAGGTAGACAAGTTCAAGCCAGATATAAGGTTTGACACTCAAGGCTATCAAACCAGTGCACAATTTCCCAAGGCATGTTAGTTTAGCCATCATATGAAGAATTTAAATCAGAACTAAGAACATATATTAAAAGTGGCTGGGCTGAGTCAAATCAGAGGCTCTTCTGGACTGGTGTTCTGTTTTTAGAAGTGGCCACAGAGGGAAGGAAGCTCAATAGGATGAGATGGGAATCCCCGCAGTTGTTTGACTCATTTCCATTACCTCTGGGATGTTATGTCAGGTCATCTCTTTTTTGGAGAACACCACTGAGCAGCACCCACATCTTCCCGAAGTTGAAGAGTCCTAAATGGGTGTGTCCTTAGAGAAAGGCTAATACAAAACTTGATATCTATCTTTATGTCTTTTCAATTTATACCATATAATTTAAGCAGAAGTTTTAGTCTCAATGCAAAACTCTGACAATTTCTACCCTGTTCTAAATAGAAGGTCCCATCAGTGATGCCTCTGGTTTGTGTTAGGCCAGAAGTAACTGAACAAAATTTGGTTGCAGAAAAAGTGATAATAAAAACATAGACTTCCATCGATTGTTGTCCTCTCTAATCCTGAATCCAAAGCAGTAACTTGAAACCGTTTGATTAACGTGCTGGTGCCCTATCAGCATGGCCATGTTTCAGAGAGGTTAGGAAGAGAAATGGGGAGAAAAAGCATCAGAGAAGTAACCGAAGTACAGCGTTTACCATGTCTCCACCATATCAAGCACAACGCTGCACATGCTTTTCCGGGTAAATCTGTGTTTCCTGAAGACTCTTTCCTGTTCGGGTGGTGAGGCACTGGAATGGGTTGCCCAGGGAGGTTGTGAATGCTCCATCCCTGGCGGTGTTCAAGGTCAAGTTGGACGAGGCCTTGGGTGATACGGTTTAGTGTGAGGTGTCCCTGCCCATAGCAGGGGGGTTGGAACTTGATGATCTTAAGGTCCTTTCCAACCCAAACGATTCTATGATTCTATGAATGAGCAAGTGTGTTAAAAATAATTGAGATCTTAGTCTTTGGTTAAATTTTCGCTATGTGTTTCAGACAGGCTTGGACACCCTGAACAGATAGGCAAATCTGCTGTTGTTGCTACTGGTCTCTAGTTAGCCATGCTTGTCCAGAGCAGGCAACTGCTGCTATCTGCCTCCTCATGTTCCACTTCACAGAATCATGGAATAGTTAGGGTTGTAAAGGACCTTAAGATCATCCAGTTCCAACCCCCCTGCCATGGGCAGGGACACCTGACACCATGTCACCCAAGGCTCTGCCCAACCTGGCCTTGAACACCACCAGGGATGGAGCATTCACAACCTCCTTGGGCCACCCATTCCTGTGCCTCACCACCCTAACAGGAAAGAATTTCTTCCTTATAGCCAATCTAAACTTCCCCTGTTTAAGTTTGAACCCATTACCTTTGTCCTATCACTACAGTCCCTGATGAAGAGTCCCGCCCCAGCATCCTTACAGGCCCCCTTCAGATACTGGAAGGCTGCTATGAGGTCTCCACGCAGCCTTCTCTTCTCCAGGCTGAACAGCCCCAACTTTCTCAGCCTGTCTTCATACAGGAGGTGCTCCAGTCCCCTGATCATCCTCGTGGCCCTCCTCTGGACTTGTTCCAACAGTTCCATGTCCTTTTTATGTTGAGGACACCAGAACTGCACACAATACTCCAAGTGAGGTCTCATGAGAGCAGAGTAGAGGGACAGGATCACCTCCTTCAACCTGCTGGTCACGCTCCTTTTGATGCAGCCCAGGATACGGTTGGCTTTCTGTGCTGCAAGCACACACTGAAGCTGGCTCATGTTCATTTTCTCATCAACCAGCACCCCCAAGTCCTTCTCTGCAGGGCTGCTCTGAATCTCTTCTCTGCCCAACCTGTAGCTGTGCCTGGGATTGTTCCGACCCACGTGATATCTTTATAACACGTTTATGGGAGAAATCTGTCATCAGCAATTTACTCAGTGATGAGCAAGGTTTTGCCTTTGGCAGAATCCGTCAGCTGAGTACCAATGTTTCAATGTAAGTATGACACTATATAAATTAGGTACATAAATAATAAAGATGTAGATATTCACAGAGGTGTGGAGGCCGTTTAATAGAAAGAGCAAAGGAACCAGCATGTTCCTCAGAAATTTGAGTCTATGGGCAAATTAAGGTTGTAAAAATACTTTTTTTTTTTCCTCAAGGGGAGAAAAGTAATATGACTGTATTTGCACAGAATATTTACACAGAAGATTAGATTAACTGATGCCATTTGATGATTTAGCAAGGCACTTAGGAAAAAGAAGGTGGAGAGAGGATAACAGTAACCCTAGAAGTTGAAGAGATTTCTTCAGCGCACAGGAAGTATGGCAACCCTTTTGGTTCTCATTATGGTTGAGAACCTGCCTGCAAGGTGGTTTGGTTCATGAAGACTTTAAAACTCGTATTATCACACCAAAGTGTTGCTATCAGTATCCAGGGGAAAGGTGGAAAATGAGCTGACAAATGTTACCCCTGCTGTGTGACAGAAGATCACTTAAGAATTTGAGTATTTATGCAATCATTGCTTTATCTGCATATTTCTTCTTTGTTGTTCTTGATGCATGTTTCAGCATTTTTTCAACCATTAGAGAAATATATGCAGTAAAAGTAAAAAGTATAGCCCCTCTGAAATGAAAATAAACTGTTTTAAAACATGTTGCTTTCATGCACTTGTGACATTTGAGGAAGGTGTAGCATGGCAATGAATATTGAGCAAACTTATCGCGAGTACTGAAGTGGTAAGAGTTTTTTCGTCATTTACTGAAATAAACTGTAATTCTTCTCAGTTATCAGCAGGTGGCAATATCATGACCTTAAAAGTCTCGTTTTTTTTGAGTGGGGAACAGTTAGATTTGAGGAAGTGATGTATCCCTGTGCTGTAATCGTTCCAGGAAATAGTTATATTACAGTCCCAGCAAGGTTCAGATTTCCGTCTAAGTTCGTCTTCTGTGTAAAGAACTATAGCTAGTATGGCAAATGTTAAACGTTAAGCCTGCAGGTTTCCTTGTAAATTGTATCATTTAACCCTCTTTTTTAACCCCATTTTTTTTTTAAAAAAAAGAACTTGTTTTTCAGGAATTCATGATGAAGAACCTTTTTGTGTCTCTCTTACTTGTCTCTGTTCTGTTTATGAACAGCTTCTCAAAAGTGCAGGGAGGGCAATGGAAAGGTGAAGGTACAACACAAAATCTGGAAAGTATTGTCATTGGAAGATGCTATGACTATATTAGGATTGTGAATCCTGCTGTGGGGTAAGTTTTGCTTGTTTCTGTATTATTTTTTATGTTCTGGTTGTTAATCAGAAGCCTCATGCTTCACTTCTAGCCATGAAAGTGATCCTATTGAAGCCAACATGAGTGTAGCTGTCTGGAAACAAAAAATGAACTTTGACAGATGTCATATTAATAAAAGTAGTGTAATTAAAGCAAGATTTTTAGTCCTTCAATTTTTTATTTCACATTTCCCCCTAGTGCCACAGTGTTCTGTAAGGAGAACACACAGAAATGGTGGGGACTGTATTTCTTAAGTACCAAAGCTGACAGTGCTCCTGGGAAGACCAGCTTTACTTTGCATGCCTTGTATGTCAGTCAGGTCATGTAAGGAGGAAAGCACCACGTTTTATAGCTATCCTGTGGTACTGAAAGAGATTATTTAGCTCATCCACCTCAAAAATCAAGTAGTAACCAACTGTTGAAGTATGATTACCCATGAGCTTTCATTGTCTGTGTTAATTACACAGAACTGTTTAGTGGGAGGTGTCCCTGCCCTTGGCAGGGAGGGTGGAATTAGGTGATCTTAAGGTCCTTTCCAGCCTTAACTATTCTGTGATTCTAACTGGAGATAAGTGACACACTTTGCTAAATTGACCACTTTTTTCTGTCTCAACATTATTTGGGCTTTGGTAAGAAGGAAGATATTAATAAGGACAGTCTCCTGGAGTTCAGTTCTTTTTTGTGTAGCTTAATTTTTTCCTACTAGTTTGTAGAGGTATTTGCAGAGGTGGCCTGGGTGGGTCTGCAGCACTCAAGCATGATCTTAAACAGGATTAGACTATGTTGCATAATATCAGCAAATATCACTTCCTTCTGCCAACCTCCCATTTTCAGTTCCTGCAGCAAAAGAGGAAGATACAGGACTGAAAACAGGTTAATGGCTTTTTACAAAGGCAAACTGACATTTCTTCCTAATAACGCTCTTATCAGAAGTATTTTGGTTCGGTTCCCTGTGAAAGAAGAAATCATCCTAATGCAAATAAAATGGTACTAAAATTTCAGTTGAAGAATTCCACTCTGGCAATTTTATAAACACATTACAGTGGAAGGTGCCAGTAAAATTTAACTATAGTTTTCCACATACCTACAATATAATATATGATATCAACTATGAAAACCTAAGTCAATTAATAGTTGTGTAAGTATATGAAGTCTGGTCTGCAGCAGTCTTTAGGTAGAGTTCTTGTTGGAGTTAACAGATGTCACTTCATGTATATGTGAAGTAGGACATGACTAATAATACAAGTACATTAAAAAGCAACATAGGAATTGTTATTCTGGAAACGTTAACTTTATCATTATCTGATTTTGGCTTTTAGAAATGTAAATAGAGTGTTCTTAAAAAGTATTTCTATATGTCTTATGTTTATGACTGTTTTGTGGTCTAATTAATTCCTGTGACAGTTTCACAGTGTAACTTTAAAATTGAGAAGTCTGAACACATTTATCAAAGTATTCTTTCTCAGAATAGCCTGAAGCCAGGCTGGACATTAGGACTGCTTTCCTGAAATAAGGCCCAAATACCATTATAAAAAGAAGAGCTGCACAATTAATTTCATGTGGTGTGTTCCTTTCTCTTTCCCTTAGGTCTATAAGCAAATAGTGTAATCTAAACAGAATGGAAATTTCCTATTGCACAAGTGCAAAACAGATACTCTAATTATTTGTAACCCTTTTTATCGATTGTTTGTTTCTTAATTGCCCCCAGGCTAGCTTTTATAGAGGAATAGCCACCTGGGTAGGTTTTGCTTCTGAATTTATGGGCAAATAGAATAATTTTTTAAAACTACTTTGCTAACAGAAGAGAAGCTAGCATGGCATGCCTTTACACTGCAGCATAGTTAAAACATAAAGGTGTCTATAGAAGCATAAGAAAAACTTTTCCTTATCTTAAAACAGAACATGAAAAATGGCAATTAAGAGAGGCATTTTACAAAATCTAGAATGTCATGTAGAAGTGAGGGATTTGAATGAAAATCTGATTTCTTATAGGAGCATGCTACGTAACACAAATGTTCCTGCAGTGCATTTCCCCATATTTATTTGCAGTATATAATGGAAGTTCTGAAAACATTTTTTTTGACTGACTAGTATGAAATAAATCTAACATGACTTATTAATGTCTATTAAGATTGGAAAGTATTGTCTGAACTACAGTCCTTCCCCACCCTGCAATTTCAAAAAGTTTTTTTGCCAGCTTAGAAATTTTGAGTAATGGAGCAGAATAATCCTTTTGGTGTACAAGCTGTTCAAACCTGGATGAGAAGACATGAAGAAAAAAGAATGCAATATGTGAATTAACCGGAAAATTACTGATGGATTCAACTGTCAGGAAAGGTGTTAACAGTTCAGTTGAACATAATTGACAAGTGCTGGCATGAATAAGAAGTGCTTACAGTAGACAGCTCTTTGGCAGAATGAGACATACACAATCATCAGAAGCTAAAGTTTAACACCTTGAAATTAAAAATAGATTGCAAATCCTTTTATCAAGTAAAGCGATTTGAACATTGGAACTACTGAACAAGGGTTGTATTGCATCACTGAAGATCAGATCAAGATCCGATATTTGCTTATGATATTTTGGAATTTTTTATATAGCTGTTGGAAGCATGACTAGGGATAACTGCAAGAGAGTCTGTGATCTGTTTCCTGCTTGGGAGCTGCTTAGCTCATCACAAGGGGTCCTTTAAAGTATCTGTGACATTCAGCATCACAAAGCAGCTCCTTAAAGGGTATCACGAGGTGTAGCACCAGCAGAAACCCTGCTGTCTATGGATGACATTAAATGAGCAAAACATGTAATGGTAATGTTTGGTTTACTTACCAGGTCTACTGTTGTTCAAGCTAGAGCTTTGCAATTACAGCTGTTCACATTAGGATGCTGTATGCTCTTAATATACATTATTCTGTTCTGCAGAGTATTCCAAGCATAGACGTTGTCACAGCATATGTGGGGAAGGTACTATGGGAAAGTGATGAAAGTAGCAATTCTCTTTTTAATTACTCCAGGCAGGCTCAGAGCTGTGACAGATGAGATCCAGCAGATCCAAGAGATAGACTTCCTAGATGGCCTGGCCTGTCCTTCCGCAGATTATTGTCCCCAGGGCAGAGCTGGCAGAAGGGAAATGTCGAAGTGCACAGTCTAGCATCTTATTTCAGGCCTCCCTTCACAATGCTGAATCCTAGCAATATTCTTGTAGCTGCTGCACAGTGACAGTACATGTCCCACACAGTCACTGTACTCCTTCCAGCAAGGTAAGGTTGCATAATCCTAAGGCTTATATACACAGAAAATATCTTTCCGTCAAAACCATTATTCTACTATCAAAATCTTCCAGTAACAACTCTTGCATTTGAATCTGACATTTTAAGAGTAATTTTATGTTTCAGTAGGTTTGCACGTTTAGCTATGCTTTAATTGAAATGGCATTTTCAATCTGGAAAATTTCAAAGAAAGCTGTTTTCTTCAGTATTTCTACAATGCTGGATAATAAGGTCATTGTGCAGAGTGTACCTTCTCAGATTTTTGTTGAATTACTATGTGTATCTAATTCAACACTGTCAATCCTAATATTTTCATTGCTGTTTCTTCATAATCTGCTGCTTTTAGGAGTCAGAATAAGACAAAATGTGTATGCTCTTCCTGGATTACAAGTTTGCTACCACTCTGATTTCAGTTTTCTATCTTAAACTTGTAGTGGTTTTAATTTGGGTATTTGAAAAATTTGGGAACAAATAACTTCCTTGCTCTGGTTTGAGAAAACTCTGCTATTTGTATCAATGATTACAGGGAGAAAAACTGTTCAGAGATATGGGAAGCATTTAAAAATGCATTTATTAGCAAGGATCCTTGCAACATTCTACCTAAGGACTACGAATTATTTATCAACCTGTCATTGCACACAATTCCACCTAACAAGGTAATGATTATTAATGTTATGTTAACAGTCCTGTGACATCGAGAAAATTTTCCATGACACAGTTCAAAATTGACCAAGAGTCATTATGTGGCTGACTCATGATTCATTATTTTTGGCCTGTCTGTAGTTTACAAATGAGACTCTGGCTTGATGGCATTTTTCAATGTGTTTGGCTGCATTTATTTTATGCAGTAACTTTTCAACAACTTCTCCAGTTTTGTACGAAGATCCCCCATTTTTCCTGCTGTACTGGGTGCTTTGTCATAGTTCCTGAACCTCCACTTCTACTTTTCCTCAAGTTAGGTGCTCTGCCTGCACCTGCTGTGCCTGCCGTTGCCTTTTGCTTCCACTCCTCACAGCCAAGTGTCAGGGCAATGACATGTTAAACATTGACATGTTAAACAAACATAAGCAGAAACGGACAGGACTCCATTATGTGCTAGAAAACAGTAAGGGTTTGATGTGCTGGCAGTTGCAGAGAACTGTGAAAGTGCAAAAACCACAGCTCTTCACACCATCAGAATGTGTGCTTTGGCCTTCTCTAAAAGGTGGTACTTTAAAGCAGTTTTACATTTATCACAGTTATTCCTTATCTCTAAATGATACAAGCGAAAACAACAAATACTCGTGTCAACATATCTTAATTCATGAAAGAGTTCTGCAAGCACAGAAATAACAGCTAGATGAATGATTTTGTTCACACCATAAGCCAACATAGCAGTGTGAGAAAATCTTGGTAAAATTTATCTGCCTTATAAATGTCTTCCCCTTTTTCTCGCTTTTCCTAAATCTGTCTGCTGAGGAAGGCAAAGCTAGGCCTAACTATACTTAATATAAGTCTATATCCATTCCTATCATGGTATAAATACTCCTCAAGCCTCTAGTGATCAGAATTTACATCACTGTTAAAAAAACCAAACTAAACCAAAAAAAACCAAACAACTTCGTTCCACTAAAGATATAGGTAACATTTCAGGTTATTAGCTTGATTTTGAACGAATACCAAAACGTGTTTAAAACTGTTTTCTGCACCCCATAATCTCAGTGTGTCCATGCCCAAGTGATGTTTCATTTGTTCATTTCTTCTTCTCTCCCCCCCCCCCCCCCCACTTTTTTATGTAGTCTCTCTTCTGGGAAAATAATCATCTGCTAGTCAACAGCTTTGCTAGCAGGGGCCGGCGCTACATGTCTCTGGCTGATACTCTGTTTGGCTTCTTTGGAGATTTTCTAAACTGGTGTGGGCAGGCAAACAGCATTGGTAAGATAATGTGTACTATATTAAACATCTGTGTTTAAAACCACAATGGAGAACAACTGCTGTGTTCTGGAGGACCTAGTTTTGCTCTTACTCCATGTAAAATCAGAGTGAGCTCACTTCATGTAAAATCAGAGTGAGCTTACTCCATGAAAAATCAGAGTGAGCTTCACTATCTCATTCTCTTCTGTTTTGTGTGAACATGTAACATTGTGGTCAGGGGAGCACACAGTGAAATCTAAACAGTGCGGCACAGGAGATAAACCTCCTTCTTAACCCTCTGAATGCAGAGCTCTGTGCATCCCAGATACAGTGTTATAGCTGTTTTAGCTAAATTACTGAATCCACAGAATTTTCACTGTTTACATGAAGTGCACAGGATGGAAAATGATAGAAAAAAGTACAACTGTCAGCTTTCAGTGTTGTGTCAGACCATCTTGTATGTTCAGTACGTAATGCACAAATATATTTAATTGCTTTCTAATATCACTTTTTACAGTCCTAATCATCTCTCTAATAGCATAAATCACATGCCTTCCTACAGAACTGGACTATGAATCCTGCCCTACCACAGAGGAATGTGAAAACAACGCAGTGGAATCTTTCTGGAGGATGGCCTCAATCACTGTAAATAATTCATTAGTGCTGACTTCATACATTACTGAGTGTGTCCTGGGTGATTCAGGGGAAACATCATGGGATCAGACCAGGTTTAAGTTTGTAACTGTGTTAGATTAGTTCCTCTGATACAAATACCCTGGTTTACACTGGGTGTGGTGTTCTAGCAAGGGCAACCTTTCACCTTAGCTAGATAATGTGTTAAAATGCTGTTAGCTTCGTTAGTATGTATTAAGCATAATTCACAGATCAAACCCAACACAGAGTGCCAAAAAGCTTTCTTCCTATGCTGAAGAGACTATTTATAGGTGTGGGAAAATAGTTTTAGATGTATTAATTTAACGCTCTGGCTATTTAGTTCTTATTCTCCCTACTGCAATGACCTGCTAGGGTTCTAGTTTAGTATTATTTTCACAATTCTGATATGTTTTCTTGATAAAACTCTTTCTTTGGTCGTTGATGCTTGCTATACAATACCAAGTCATGTAACAAATCTGTAAGTTCTAAAAAAAAAACATGTTATCTGTTGCAGTATGCACAGCACAGTTCTGGGGTGATACATATCTTGTTGAATGGTTCTGCAGTTGGAGGAGCTTATCCAGAGCCAGGGTAAGAAAACTGACTTATTTATGTGTAAATGGCCTGATGCCTGCAAAAAAAAGGGTCAATCAGTTGTTTGGGTTTTCTCCTGCATGGGAAGGTGGCTAAAAGAACCTGTTGCATCAAAGTCTGCTGTGTTGTGGGGACAACTGTTAATTGTCCGCAAATGTAGGAATTAACATGAAATGGATGGAAACAATCCTTTGGAATCCTGCATTTTATAAACTGCTGTGGCAAGCAGGATAAATGTTCTTTGAAAGCATCCCCTAAGTAAGCCCACATACTGTGGCAAAATGTGCATGTTTTCAAAAAGATGATCATTACAAAATTTCTATTAAGAGACATCTCCAAGGAGAGGCCATCATTACACGGAGTGTAGCCTCTGTCAGGCCTAGGAACAAACTTGGTATTTTCTATAGGGAAAATACTTTTACCTGCTATTTCTTCAAGACCAAAAGAAGAGGTAGAAGAAAGATTTGGCTTAAGAAAGCAAAAAAGACTTATTGAGAAAAATGATAGCAAGGATTAGCTTCCTATTCTCCTTATTCCCTCATATATTAAGGACAGATGTTTTTTTCTGATTTACAAATGTAGCACTTAGTTCATCTAGCTTATGTATAAAATTTACTGTAAAAGTACACCCTTGAGAACTTTTACTGAATTTGTGGCTATAATGACTTTCCAGCTTTGATGAAAAATACATCTTTCCTTACCTCAGGTAACTACATCTTTCCTTACCTTGAGTCCTGTCCAAGGCAGACAAAAAAACCCACGTTTTAAAGACCCATAGAACAGATCCTCCTCCTGTGTGTTCACTGTGGACTAGAAGTAATCATTGAGAAGTTAATTTTATCTCCATATAGGAGAGAAGCAAGAACTATCTGTTCCAAAACACCTACTACCTACTTACGTCCATCCCTCAAAGGTCTGTCTCTGTACACAGCTTTCAACTGATTAAGAAGACATATGATCCTCTTGGGTTAGGCAGGTTGTCAGCTGGGATCAAGTCTTCTGCACATGACAATAGCTGGCAGCAGAGCAGAGCCAAGAATCCAGCATAGATGCCTTATTTCAGAAACCTATTCACTTTTTTTCTATTAATTTACAGATTCCTTATTTCACAATACACATAAATTAATTCCACCAGTTCCCTGGGTTGCGTGTTTGGAGGTATTGTAACCAGTGAAATCTCCACCACTGGAACACAGACTGCCCAGAAAAAAAACCAAAACAGTTTTCTTGCTGTGTATCTTCTGGTGTATTTATGACTGAATTTCTTTAAGAGATCTTGTTTGAAAGAGGCTTGGAGTTGAATAATTAGTATCAGACGGTAATCTGAAGGATCCACCTGTCTTCCTAAACATCTCGCTGATACATTTTCAAGCATTTCAAAGCCACTCCCAAAGTTTATCCTGGATTACCTTTTGTGCACTTAAATCATCATTAAGTCACCTCTTACCAATTCAGTTCGGATTTCTTTCTCACTTCACTACAAAATAACTTTGCTCATGCAGTTGGCAGACTTCTTTAATTATATTAGCCAGTTCAAAAATAGGTATTCTGAAGTCAGTGGTACATTGTTCCTCCACAGTTTCTGACTCTAGTTAAAGATTCATTTGTACTTTGGAGGAAGCTGCATTTTTCCTGGCAATAACATACATGTGAATGAGCAAGTGTGTTAAAAATAATTGAAATCTTAGTCTTTGGTTAAATTTTCGCTATGTGTTTAAGACAGGCTTGGACACCCTGAACAGATAGGCAAATCTGTTGTTGTTGCTACTGGTCTCTAGTTAGCCATGCTTGTCCAGAGCAGGCAACTGCTGCTATCTGCCTCCTCATGTTCCACTTCACAGAATCATAGAATAGTTAGGGTTGTAAAGGACCTTAAGATCATTCAGTTCCAACCCCCCTGCCGTGGGCGGGGGCACCTCACACTAAACCATGTCACCCAAGGCTCTGCCCAACCCGGCCTTGAACACCACCAGGGATGGAGCATTCACAACCTCCTTGGGCCACCCATTCCTGTGCCTCACCACCCTTACAGTAAAGAACTTCCTCCTTATATCCAATCTAAACTTCCCCTGTTTAAGTTTGAACCCATTACCTTTGTCCTATCACTACAGTCCCTGAAGAAGAGTCCCGCCCAACATCCTTACAGGCCCCCTTCAGATACTGGAAGGCTGCTATGAGGTCTCCACTCAGCCTTCTCTTCTCCAGGCTGAACAGCCCCAACTTTCTCAGCCTGTCTTCATACCGGACGTGCTCCAGTCCCCTGATCATCCTCGTGGCCCTCCTCTGGACTTGTTCCAACAGTTCCATGTCCTTTTTATGTTGAGGACACCAGAACTGCACACAATACTCCAAGTGAGGTCTCATGAGAGAGCAGAGTAGAGGGACAGGATCACCTCCTTCAACCTGCTGGTCACGCTCCTTATGATGCAGCCCAGGATATGGTTGGCTTCCTGAGCTGTGAGCGCAAACTGAAGCTGGCTCATGTTCATTTTCTCATCAACCAGCACCCCCAAGTCCTTCTCTGCAGGGCTGCTCTGAATCTCTTCTCTACCCAACCTGTATCTCTGCCTGGGATTGCTCCGACCCAGGTGTAGGACCTTGCACTTGCCATGGTTAAACTTCGTAAGGCTGGCATCAGCCCACCTCACAAGCGTGTCAGGGTCCCTCTGGATGGCATTCCTTCCCTCCAGGGTATCAACCGAACCACACATCTTGGTGTCATCGGCAAACTTGCTGAGGGCGCACTCAATCCCACTGTCCATGTCACCAACAAAGATGTTGAACAGGACCAGTCCCAACACCAATCCCTGAGGGACAGCACTTGATACTGGTCTTCAGCTAGACCTTGATCTTTACCACAAGTCTTTGCATGCAGCCATCCAGCCAGTTCTTAATCCACTGAGAGGTCCACCTATCAAATTGACGTCTCTCCAATTTAGAGACAAGGATGTCGTGTGGGACAGTGTCGAATGCTTTTGCTTCTCCAGAAGGTTAAACTTTCTAACTCCATGAGCAGGTGTTGGCTGGCTGTCAACAGATACTGACAACCGCCATGCCTTTTGCTTCCCTGCCAGAGCACCAGTAGTTTGCCTGCAGGCACCAGGAGGGTAATGCTGTGATCACATTGCCACTGCTGGTCTCATCCAGGAGGTAACAGCTAACAGTCCCTTCTAGTCTGGGGGGTATTAGAGCATTGAAAGTGGCTAAGAGACACTGCATCCCAGAGCTAGACATTTAAGAAGATCCATAATGGGCACACATCTAGGCTCAGATTTGGACTGTGCATTCAGTGCAGACACAGACATTATAAGCTTTCTGATGAATAATAAAAAATGAGAGCAATTATAAGGTTGGAAATCATTACAGTATGTTTTGCTGGAATGGTTTGAAATCTGTGGCTTTGAAATGCCTGCCTCTCACAAAAAAAAAAAAAAAATCAGTTTACAGATACTAAAATAATCCTTTAGATTTGGCGTCTTTAGTTACCAGGAAGAAGTTCTTTACTGTGAAAGTGGTGAGACACTGGAATTGCCCCAAGAAGTTGTGGCTGCCCCATCCCTGGAAGCGTTCAAGGTCAAGCAGGACAGGGCTTGGAGCAACCTCCTCTAATGGAAGGTGTCCCTGCCTGTGGCAGGGGGGTTGGAACTGAATGAGCTTTAAGGTTCTTTCCAGCCCAAACCGTTCTGTGGTTCTGTGATTTAGTTGCCATTTTATTGTCTTGTTTTAATTATTACTTAAATACCTACACAAAGCAATAAAGTGGAAGATTTCCTAAGCTAGGGATAGACATGGCTAGAACTTTCTCCTTTATGGTCTTACATATCCTAGACATGCATACTTCACATTAATGTTGCTTTGATTTTCTACATTTAAATCTATTTCTCTTGTAGAAAAAAATGTGTTTTGTGTTTACCTTAGTTACTGGACTGTTCTTATCTCAACCAATGGGAGTTGCATTCTTTCAGTTCTCCTCCCTATTTCTCCAGGAGTGGGAGGGAAGAAGGGGGAGTGTGTGTGGGGGGGTGTGGGTGTGTATGTGAGCGAGCGGCTGCGTGGTTCTGAGTTACCGGCCAGGCTTAAAGCATGACAGTGGGAACTCCACAAGTTGAGATAAGAACAGTCCAGTAACTAAGGTATAACACAAAACCACTACTGCTACCACCAATAATAATAATGATAAGGGAAATAACAAGGGAAGAGAACATAAAACTAAAAGGGGAAAAGGAAAAGAAAACAATAAACACAAGTGGTGCACAATAAAACCACTCACTACTCGCCGGCCAATACCCAGCCTGACCTGAGCAGCAATCTGGGCCTTCCAGGTGACTCCCTCCGGTTTATACACTGGGCATGATGTGCTGTGGTATGGAATACTTTGGCCAGTTTGGGTCAGGTGTCCTGTCTGCTTACTCCCGGCTTCCTGTGCCCCTCCTTGCTGGCAGAGCATGAGACTGAAAAGTCCTTGATCGGAGTAAACATTACCTAGTAACAACTAAGATCATCGGTGTTATCAGTGCTGTTCTCAGACTAAAGTTGGAAACACAGCACTGTGCCAGCTACTAAGAAGGAGAAAAATGACTGCTACTGCTGAACCAAGGACACGTCTAAAAGCAGTAACCACAAGAGTGACCTTTTTATTTTTTTACTAATTATCAAATGTTTTGGGTTTTTTTTTTTCATTTTGAAAAGTTCCCTTCATTCTGGTTCACCTCTTAAGTTGTAACTTTTCTTCAGCTGAGCCCTTCTAAGATAAAGAATGTGAAAACAAATCTTCTGATTAAATGCCTTTGACCTTTGAGGGCATTCAGAATGTGAATCAGTTTTTCTACTCTGTGGTGTGTCTAATTGTAATCATTAGATATAAATGTAAAATTGAGAAAGCCCATATCCTACAGCAGGATCAAAGCCTTCATTAATGCAAAGGGGAAAAGCTTATTTATTTTACTTGTTCTTTATAGTTCTAAAAATTTGTTTCTTGAATTAGTTTTTTTGCAGATTATGAAATACCTAATCTTCAGAAAGACAAAATCTCACAAATTGCCATCTGGGTTGTGGATGATATTGAAGGACCAGATACGTAAGTTATGTCTTCCATAAAGATCAATTTATCCTATTTAGACCTGTATATAAAAATTCACCTTATCTTTCTGTTTAGTTACATTTGCGTAGCAGTTGCAATAGCCTGAGGGGTAATGGTTTTAAACTAAAAGAGGAGAGATTCAGGCTGGATGTGAGGAAAAAATTTTTTACAATAACAGTGGTAAAACCCTTGCACAGGTTGCTCAGAGAGGTGATGGATGCCATCCCTGGAGACATTCAAGGCCAGGCTGGATGTGCTTCTGGGCAACCTGATCTAGTTGAAGATATCCCTGCTCATTGCAGGGGCTGGACTACATGACCTTTGAAGGTCCCTTGTAGCCCAAACTGTTCTACGATTCTATGATTCTATGGTTATTTTGTTGGTCCCTATATGATTACTTTAGTCATGAGTGTTTACAGACCAATGGGTAAGTAGCCTTAATACTTCATGCTGACGCAAGTTTTAGAAACCTCAGTAGGTTCTGTACTATGCTAAATTTTGTTTTTGTAATTAGACCATAATTTAGAAAATCATTGCTAGACACAGAAGCTGCATTTTAGGATTGTTTCTGGGTTGGGTTTTTTTTCCTTTCTCCTTGTGTTTTTTCTGTTCTGTATTCAAGAAAGAGAGCAATTGCCTAACAACAAGAATAATTCTAATTTATTATAACCAGCTTATTCTGTAGAGACAGCTGGCATCAACTTTAGCACCACCTAAATAGCTGCCAAAGAATATTACAAATGAAACACTCGTTATTATTTTACAAAAGTAACTAGCTCTTTTTCTGTTTGTCTAGTGAAATATTAGATGTGGGAATATTGATTAATAGAATCTGCAAGTGCTACAGTGACAGAAGCTAACCTTCCAGTATCTGCAAACTGAGTATAAAATATTAAATGACTGTAAGAAAATGAAGATTTATAAATTGGATTTTACACCAGTTTTCTGTGGGTGTTAAGGAATACAGAAGAGCTAAAATAATGGGGATTTACTTTACTAATTCCATCAGGTTCAGTGAAAGGAAATGCAATAATACTTAAAATCCTTTCTCACAGAGATTCCTGTGGAACTCATACTGTAGAGAAACTAGAAAACAGATTGAAAACCCTTGGTTATGATGTCATCTGCACTGACAATTACAAGTAAGTGAAATTCCTTCATTACTATAGTGTATATGCAGAAGCATCTCATCTATTCTAAATGGTTTCTTACCTTTAAAAATGCAATTAATCTTGTGTCTTCAGTAAGAGACTGATATATTGGAGAGCTGATGTCACATTTTTCAGACATGGCAATTTTTCAGCCATGAATTGAGCAGAACACTACTACTATTGTATAATTGTATAATTAATTACCCTTGTATAATTGTATAATTAATATCAGACACAGAAGATGGCCTCATGTATTCCACTTCATTATAAAATCTGTATTTTGATTGAAAATCCAAACAACAGTTAAAAACACAAGTAATCTGCAGGATTACTAGCTATTCACAGTAGTATTCACAGCTCTAGTTATTTACACTAGGTTGCAAGATAAATATAATTGAAGGGAAGCTTCAGACTTGATAATACTATTGATTTTGTCTTGGATTTTTTCGTTTGTTTTCTTCATTTTTCTGCCTGAAAGATGCTAAATAAAATGATATCTTCACAGGTCTGTAATGTTCTTACTTTGTGTGGATTATCCTGATGATTCTAAGTGTACCCTTTCATCGTAAGTAAAAGAAGTTCAGTCCATCCTCAGTGTCATTACAACCAAACAACGCAGAAGGCAACAGTTCAACGTATTCCACCTCTACCATCTATTATCTGTCACCCATACACAATATGCAGTATTCTTGAATTTATTACTTACTGTGTATTGAGTGAGCAGTTTCTATCTACAAATTGCACACAATTGTCTGTGAGCACCTGCTATTCAAAATTGGGTGTTAATCAGTTCATTGATCGCACAATCACGCTGTGTATCACTGGTGGTATGGATGAAGTTTGTATATATCAGTGTTTTGATGCAAAATCTATTACAAATTTGAAATTGCTTTCATTGATATTCTTCTGTGAATAATGAAGTTGTAGGTCAAATGGCAACAGTTCTAAAGGGCATTTCTCCAGCTACTAGAACTTTCAATTCCAAATTTTGAGGATTTTTTTTTTTAATCTTTCATTTTTTGTGGAAACCCAATTTCTGTATTTTAATGTCTTTACTTTGGGCCAGTAGGTTATCTGCAGAGAATGCATATTATATCCAACATGTAACTTTCTCAGTTAGCAAGCATCACTCCCAAACTAGGTTTTATAGTTTCCCTTTCTGTCTGTATTTTGCTTTATTATAAAAAGAGGATTAAATTGGTTTATTATGTATTTCAGTAAATTTACAGTAAAGATGACTGTTTTCAATTATAACTAAATTTCTTATCTATATGCTGCTGCATGTGTAGGTACACATAAGGTACTTGAACATCCAAATATGAAAACTTCCTCACAGTTTGGAAAGTAGAAGGATATATGGATGCATAAAAGTTGTTCTTGAGTTACATTATTTTTATGCATAATCCATACATTTGGCCGTATCCTATCTCCTACTGTCCTTTCTGCCCTAATTCAAGCACCTGCAAATCTTTTGTATGTTAATACCTATGTAATACTGCAATGATAACTTCTGCTATGAAAAGCCTGTTTTGCTACTCCTGGTTATGGCAGCAGAGAGGTGCAACTCCTACTAGCCTGACTTTGGTTGTGTGGCAGTAATGCTTCATGCAGTACAGAAAAGGTGTTGTACGTCACTTTCTGTAGCATATGATCCATTTTGAATACACCCTTACAAAGTGTACACCTTACACCCCCTGTTCCTGCTGGTCACTGAAAGTTTTTACTCACCTTGTCATGCAACATTTATTCTTACATCCAAATTATACCCCAGCACCAACCTATAAATGTGTGCTGAAAATGGTTGCATTTTATGTATCAGATAGCTCTGGACTCCTAGGTAGTAGATCATAGAGCAGGCTTCCAGTCCTTCCACCACTGCTTGTGTGGTGTATTAAAATAGGGTTTCCTTGTTCTGCCAGTGAATGGTAAGGCTTTTGTTCATATGTCAAAAGAAAATACAGCTGCCCTATGAAAAACTGCAGTTGTGAACATGGTGACAATATTAACAAATTGGAGGAAAAGCACTTTACAGGACTTTAAAATATATAAGCTTGTGAACTCCTAACAGAATTTTTTCTCTTCTCCCAGGTTTTAAACCATTTCCCTCAAAGTTTTGTGAGGAAACCTGGATGAGAAGGCTTTTGGAAACCATTAATGTCTTTTTCCTTTCACCTAAGGGATGAGAATACCAGTTCTCCAGTGTTACCACATAACGCTTGCAGTATGTAAACCGGGGAGCAGCCACCCCTTCATTTCCATCCACATTGGTCCTTAAATTAACCTAATCACTAGTGTATTCTAAGCACCAGTCTCATACTCTCCTGGGGTAGCTACTAAGCAGCTCAGCTATCATCCTCCTTAGGAAGTTTCTTTGCTTCTTGCCTTCCTGAGCCTTCTGTCCCCTCCTGTATAGATGGCAGTGCAAGAGGCTTGATTCACTTCTTACCTATGCTATCCCTAATCGGGTCAGAGTCTGAATGCTATCATTGCCTTTCCCTGAAATTTACATAGCTAAAATACTTCAAGCCAATGAATACTTGCACTCTTCCCCAAATCACTTCTCTGCAATAAATAACACTGCCATTGAAATTAGCTGCCCTTATGCAGATGTATATAAATTATTTGATGATTATCTTCTAGATCTGTCTTCTCTGTGGATGGATCTCTGCTTTCTGACAGTCCATTAACTGATATGGGAACAGTTTGGTCAGTAGGGACGTCACTATTAAGAACATGTTATCTGTCAAAAAAGGTTTCCCTTGTAGTGTGTGCTCAGTGTATACACTTCTAGAGTAAATAGTGAGACTAGGTATGCAGGCTCTGTTACATCCCCTTTCACAATGGCTATTTGCTGTTACAGTATTAATAGCTGCCTTCTCAGCCTCTGGAGAATAATGTCCCGAGCCACAAAACAAAGTTGTCCAAGTGACATTTTTTGTTTCCACAATTCCTGTTACATTGGGATACCAAAGGAGAAGGCTGTGTCAGGGTAGCAGAGGGATGGCCTAGAAGGTGCAGTAATATACCTGGAGCTTCTTGGGTAGCAATAGTGGCTCTTAACTCCTCTGCAAACTTGATCTATGGCCCTGTTGAGTTAAAATTTGGATTTGGGCTTCTTGTCGCCCTGGTATTTGCAGAAAACTTGTAAATAAAAAACTACCCACTAGATGGCATAGATGGCTTACAAACATGAGTAGAAAGGAAGCCAGATGCAACCTATTAGTAGAGGTATTTATTACTTGCATTATTGCAATGTCAGGGGGGGGCTTAGAAATGGATCTGGATACTGTTGAATCAACTGCTGTAAAAATAGACCTCTAGGACCACTGCTGTCTAGAACTGCTTTATACAATCTCAAGCATAAGGCCAGAGACAGTAAATGGATGTGGAGAAACAAGGAGGATTGGGTATTCGGGTAGAAAGAAGCGTTCCCAGGGCTTTTTTTGCACAAATATCCTGTTTATAACATTGTGACAGCCAAAGGGAATCTGGTGACAAGCTCTTACAAAGAAACTTCTAGCTTAGCACTTGGACTGCAAACTTCATCCTTGGCTACAACCGCCTGATATTTAAAAGAATCCTAACTCAGCTCTGTGCTGTGAACATCCTGTTTGTTTTTTTTTCTTTAGATCTTCACCAGCAGCACAAAGAGGACCTATATCTTCAGACAAAGGAGGCAGCTGGAACAAGCTCATGTTTGTTTCTTTTGTAAGCTTTTTGTTCAGATTTGCTTTAGTGTACTAAGTTAATCAACTACATCCATATCCTCTGTTTGCCTTAGCTGGCTATAAATTTGGCTTCAACTAATTTCTAAATGCAGTTTCACCCTATTTCTTGGACTACCACACCTGCATATTTAAACCATACATACTTCTATTCAAATACCAACTACTGTTGGTATAAAAAATTATTCTACTGCCGCTAGAAAGCCTCACCCTTTATTTCCTTTTCTTGAGTCCATTGCTCTTTCCTTTTATTCTGCAGAATTAAACTGAGAATAATACTTCCTATTAATGTATTGCAAAAAGATAAGTGAAACTGTGCTTGTCATACATCTTCCACACAGCTTGTTTGTGAAATCAATCCTAGCATTTGGCCTTGGAAACTTAATGTCTGATTATTGTGTTTAGGGAAGTAGAAATACAAATTCAGATGGAAGAGAGCTTTGATCGCTCAATAAGTGGTCCAGAACTTGAGCCAAACTTATCTGAAACTGTTGTACAATAAGATTCTGGCTTGCATATTTGCACATAGTATTTTCCCACTTAATATCGATTGCTTCATCATCCACACAGCTGTTCTTCAGCTGGTTACTTTCTGGCCATGGCATAGCCTATAGTCAGGAAAACCAGCTCTAGAAAGTTCCACATTTTTTCCATGATGATGTGATGGTTGATCATCGTGAATGTGATTTATGGCATATCAAATTCAGACAAGAACCTGCCAAGTCAGGCATCTGCCTGCTTGCAGTGAACTCAGTTAGCATGCTTCAGAATATATTGAGGAGAGAGCAGATGCCATCTTGAAGGTCCCTTAAATTACTTTTGTGAATTATCTAAGAATTCCAACTAGTTATTCCTCTAAACCGCCAAGAAATGCAGCTACCAAGATGACACATAAATCTTTGGAAAAAATTATTGTTCTTCTAGAAAATAACTTTAAGTAGAATTCTGTTGCACATTTTGTTAGGTTCTGTGTTATTTATATGTGTTGTCAGAAAATGGGATAGGATGTTCCTGTTATCTCAGTACATCTGATTTAGGGCTCCATAGTAGATCTGCATCCTTTCAGTCCCTGGTACAACAATATCACATTGTATGTTTGAAAGATAAACTACCTACAGTATGTTGTTGTTGCTTATTTGTCTGCCTTCCATTCCTGTAATAACCTTTAATTTGTTTTTAATGCAAATCCCTTTATATTATACACATAGTTGCATTTGCCTGTGTCACAGCTGGGTTTAGGCTCCAGCTTGAAGGTTTTTTTGTTTCCACTTCAGACACTTGCAGAAGTACTGAAATAAGAAGTTACAGACCTTTCAAAATCTGGGCTTTCAAAATCAGCTTAAAATTGTTTCCTACCTATGCTGGAACATTAATCCTTTGATTAGTCCCTTCAACGTCCTCCTCATTTTTATTGCTTGTTTGATGCTGTCCTTTACAGCAGCTGCCAGAATAATGAGAGGTATCAGAGACATCTCAGGTAACTGAACCCAAGCAATTTTGATCAGTCTTTGAAGATCACATCATGACAAAATTTGGACTATAGGCTGTAGAGATAGTGCTCAGAGACAGGTGTCTAAGCCACCATTTCCTTTAGTGTTGTCCTACCCACTGACCTGTACATTATAGTGTGTGCGGGATTCAGAGAATAGCTTCATATCACTAACAAGCCGTGTGCCTGAGGCAACTTCCACCCACAAGCCAAGCATCCCAGCTGGCCAACTTTTGCTTTCCAGCCACTAGATGCAATCCACTCCAGCAGCACAGTTGGTGCTGGCCAATACATATGATACCAAGCACATTGTAGGAAGTGCTAAATAATTCTGTTTGGAAAAAAAGTAAAATACAAAATAGGGTAGATACAATTCAAATTTGAAGTCATTTACTGCATAACCTTGTATCAAGAGCAACACAATCAGAAGCCTATTGCAGTGTTATTTCTAACATTCTTGCCTCTTTTCCTGTTGCTTCAACTCAATAGCAGTTTTTTCTTCCAGTATCATTTGAATAAAGTGTCTCAAACTTAATGGAAAAGCTTGGGAAGATCCGTAAAGATTTTTACCTGACCAACTACTATAGCTGGGGAAAAACAGGCGGCAAAATTTTAGATACATAGGCTTCCTGATATCTAAGAGACAGCAAATTTTAAGCTGAGTGAGGATCGTTTGTTCTGAGTTTAATATAATGGTTTTAATCTGTATGAAAGAACATTGTGACTGGCATCTCAGAAGCAGAGGGGCAGATGTGTCAGCAAAGTGAGAAACAATAAGGTCAGTTGTTACTCCCAGAGGGAGCGAGAGACATGAACAAAAAGTTGTGAGCAAGAGAATCCAGATATCTCTATTTCTATGTTTACAAAGTATACAAATAGTGCTATTTACACATGTATTTTACGCTTATGTGGTGAGAATCGAGCAGGTATGCCTGTGCTCTGGCTTGAGCACTCAGTAACTGCTCTGATTAGCAATGTCTCGTGTAACAGCTGTGCAAAATTTGGGGAAATCATAATGTCCAAAAGGCATCTGCCCTTCTCCATAGTGTTCAGCAGGGTGCTTCAAATATGTATTCAGAATGTTTCAATCATTCCTACTTGTACTAGCAATACTGCAAAACCAGCTGTCTCCAGGCCTGAAATCAAGGGAGGAAGTGTTTCACCGAAAACGTTACAAATATCACTTCATTTTAAATCCAGTTGGATGCCATAATCCTGTATAGGTCTGTTAATATCCAACTAAAGGCAAATGAAAGCAGCATGTACAGGAACATTACAAGGTGTTCTGCATTTCTGCAGACAGACCTGTGGAAGCTCCTGCTACTGCAGGAGTATTTACTGTCTTTTCCCATTTTGTAGGCCACTTAAGAACTCAGTTATGTCATGCTTTTCATTCCTATATAAATACAATCTCCTCTTTTGCTAACTTACTTATTTTTTTCTGCTACACATGTTCCAGTCATTGTATCTGACAAAAACCGAACAGAGTAATTCCTTGTGTGTGCATGCACACACATTCATCTGCTTATAGCTGCTGCGATCATGTACTTTTAAATGCAAACTATTAAGTGCTCTGTAGTAAGAAGTTACGAGAATAAAGCGAGGACAACTTGTTCACCTCTCTGCCCTTTTTATACTGCTGGTGTTTATTTTTGTCATATTGGCCTGATGTGATACTCAGCTGCTATGACTGTTTCCGACCACCAATCTTGAATGTAGTGAAACTTGACCTGAAACCTCAAGAAGTTGCATAACACTGGTTGTTCAAAGAAAGATAACACTTTTGAGAGTTCTCTTTTCTGTTGGATTAGCTAGAAATAATTTTGCTATATTCTACTTCAGCAATAGAGTGTAAGGCGGAAGAGGGGTGCTTTAAGCAGGGCCAAGGAGTTTGGTTTTAGAATAGCTCAGTATGGGGAGGCACAGGATCTTAATTTAGCCAAATGTTAGGGTGGCTCAACACTTGACAAGTGTTTTTCTGATTTTCAGGTTTTTCCTGAAATTCCATCTTCTGCCAAGTCTAAATTTACTTGCCATTTTACTTAAGAGGTGGAGAATATAATCTGCCAGATTTTGTTTATACTCTGCACGCATCTGATTTCCTAGTTTCCTGCAAATTATTAAGGCAAGGTTGGAGGAGATCCTTATTTCCTTACTGCAGCAGTTCAGTTCAAGTGCAGGCTGGCAGAGAGGGGGGCACAGGAAACTGGAGCCTGGGAGCACGGCACATATGTACCCTCACACCATGCCAGAGTATCCATCCTGCCAAGGCTGCCCTTCTTTGCCTACCTTCTCCTCTATTTCCTGCAGCTGCAGCAGAGGTGAACCTGATCCCAGTTCTGATGAGTTACTTTACATTTTTAGCAGAATATGTGAGCAGAAAACTATGATGTTCGAAGTTTTATAGAAGGAAAATAAATACACATTTCCTTTCAGTAGCAGGCAGTGAAGTAAAGTAACTAGTGTTTTACTTGTGACTATCTGACTAGCAATACGTCTGTGCTACTTAAGCAGTAAATGTGGTAAATCCCTGAAGTGCAGACAGAGGGGATCCTCCAGAACTGTGTGTCTGCAGTAACTTGAGTTATTCCATTAGTTACCATCATTAACAAATAAATGGTATTTTTTAATCCAGTAAATATGTTTGCCTGAGCATCAGTTAGTGATTATACCTGAGATGGTCTGGTATCGGGTGCTAATGATTGCTTCAATAAATGATTAAGAAGGAATGTGAAGTATTGTAGGCAGAAAACAGAATTATAGGTCAAGAATTTGGCAATTGCTGGACCACCAAACTGCAGGAAGGCTTTTTTATCCATTTGCAACAGGTAAAGTCAAGAAAGCAGTGCTAAGAAAATGATAGGTATCCATATGCTACACTGAATCAGGGTACAGAGCTGGTATTCCCACAGAGCAGAATGAATATTCTGGGCTTTCATCCTGAACTTGCTGTCACTGCTGCCCATTAGCAGTTAGGGGGTTAAATAAAAAAAAACAAAAGAGCTGCCGAAATGGTATGAAAAAGTAGTGATGACAAGCAATCTATATGGCAGAAGTCATGCCAAAAGAAATTAAGGACAGTAAGCGCAAACAATAAACTTGCAAGTCACAGCATCAAATCCTGAACAAATATTTATACACATGTATACAAAAGCGTATTTTACATAGTTGGTAACCAGGGAATATCTTGGGTTTCAAGTTTCTTGGTTTTTGAACTTTGAACCATCTCACGGATCCTTTCCAAGAGGCACATCTGGCCCATGCAGTTCCTTTAGGAGAAATTGTGCTATTTACACACTCCTGGACTTACAGAGCATACTTCAACTTTGTTTCCTGGGCTGCCTCAGTGGGATGGAAGCCTGCTGGTTATTTCCCTTCAGAATGTGTGAGCAGCATAGTAATGAGCACTGGCCAGAAAACAAGCACACGGTTCCATGGAAGTCAGTGAGGTTACTGCATCTGCTTTTTCTCTGCACTGAAACTAAACCTTGAAAGGTGTTTTGCACAAAAAAAAAGTACAGAAATCAAGGTAAGATCCCTCACTGCTGGGTCACAGCTTTGGTATAGCTCTCAGTTACTTGCAAACTCTTCTATTGCAGCTGTTCTATTTCATATAAGTGAAACACGAAAAAAGTAAAAATATTTTCTTCATAGCCTGGTTCATGTTGAATGCATGATTCAGTAAAATAGGTCTCTCATGCTCCAAATCAGTGGTTTAATCACTATACCCTTGAATGTGTTCTTCGTAAATTTGTCTAGGACATCATTGTCTGACGTCTAAATAGAAAAGCAACAAAACAAAAAATGGTGGTGATAAAGAAGAATGAAGCAGCTTGTTTCCTCAACCTATTCTGGAGCTATTCCACACCTTGTGACCCCACTCCACCTCCTTCCCCACAAGCAGTGTGTTTGTATGTAGGGGAACTCTCCATATGATGCCTTGTTCCTTGAGAAAAATCAATGCACAAACCCCAGACATGACTTTGTTGTGTTACAAACCCACCACTTTGGCTGAGAAAGAAATTGGGAACTGCAAAATGCAAAGAGCAGCACCGATGACATCAGGAAATTAATTCTTCAGGCAGCAGCAGCAAGGCTTAGGAAGCACCTGTATGAGTGCCAGGCTCTCCAAACGAGAGGGAAGGAGCAGATGGCCTGACACTCAAGAGAGACAGCAAGGAAAACAAGCACAGAAATGGGAGGAAGAAGCTTGGTCCAAAGCAGGAGGACATTTGGACCCTTGGGATCTCTGTTTGCAATAAACAAAGAAGAAAATCAGTCACTGGTGTCTGTTGCCCTGTCTCACACTGAACAGCACAGGCAGTGCTGTCACAGCTCCAGCTGGCTACAAGCAAGCTCACACAGCACCAAGCAGAGAAGCAAGTGCTGATCAGACACACAAGGGGAAAGGAACTAGATTGTGCATGTCTGTGTGGAGAATGATGAAGGAATCCCAGTTACCCCTTCCCTGAACATGACCTTTAAATGCACATCCTATCATAATGTTATTAATCTGTAAGGCAGTCAAAACTGCAGTACAGTTTGAAACATATGAGCTGAAGGACAGATCTCATGGCTTCTAAAGTCACAGCTTCAGGGTACATCTGTGTTATTGTCAGTGTATCTCATTGGATACTTGATCCTACTGAAATAACCTGACTGTTCATAAATCGCGTCTTAGAAACGAGCAGATTAAAATACAATTGTTCCAGTGCCATTTCACTAGAGCACACCACCAGTGGAAAAAGCAGGCCACTAATTTAGGGATCTTAACTCTGCTGTGGGCCCTGAAAAGCTCTCATCCCTTCTGCTATGTCCGTGGCCTGCTGTGAAGCAATAACATGTAGAAGATTAGATTAATGTTTAGGCAGTGTTTGATAGGAGTTTCCTGATCAGAAAGGTTTTTAGAAAAATTAATTAAAAAGTTTTTCAAAACATCCCTGAATCATTACTGAGGCAAACAAGAATTACCCGTACAAAGACAAACCTTACCTATCGACCAGCAGGTTGAAGGAGGTGATCCTGCCACTTTACTCTGCTCTTGTGAGACCTCACTTGGAGTATTGTGTGCAGTTCTGGTGTCCTCAACATAAAAAGGACATGGAACTGTTGGAACAAGTCCAGAGGAGGGCCACGAGGATGATCAGGGGACTGGAGCACCTCCCGTATGAAGACAGGCTGAGGAAGTTGGGGCTGTTCAACCTGGAGAAGAGAAGGCTGCGTGGAGACCTCATAGCAGCCTTCCAGTATCTGAAGGGGGCCTATGAGAATGCTGGGGAGGGACTCTTCATTAGGGACTGCAGTGATAGGACATGGGGTAACGGGTTAAAACTTAAACAGGGGAAGTTTAGATTGGATATAAGAAGGAAATTCTTTCCTGTTAGGGTGGTGAGGCACTGGAATGGGTTGCCCAGGGAGGTTGTGAATGCTCCATCCCTGGCAATGCTCAAGGCCAGGTTGGACAGAGCCTTGGGTGACACGGTTTAGTGTGAGGTGTCCCTGCCCATGGCAGGGTGGTTGGAACTAGGTGATCTTAAGGTCCTTTCCAACCCTAACGATTCTATGATTCTATCCAGGCAAACAGACAGGTTTGGAAAACTGATTTACTTCTCAGAAAAATTAGCACTTACTACTAAGATTTCTCCTCCATACTAAAGCATGATATTTGATAAGAGGAAAAGACACTTTGCTTCCTTTATTTGTCTAGTTGTGATTCCCATTTGAAAGGAAGGATATTTGGAAGGATAGAATAGGGTGAGACAGAGATTTCATTCTAGGATTCAAAGGAACTGAAGAGTCCACAACTGTTTCTGTTTTGCCAAATGCCTAAAGGAAACCATGGTGAAGGGACAGGTGGTGGTGGAAATCTGACACAGCCATGCTGTAACTCTTTACCACAGCTTCCCTTAATCTCATCTATTTCTCAAAAAAAAAAAAAATTAAAAAAAAATATTAATCCAAGAGGAAGCAGTTCTGAAAATCTTTTGAAATAACTGGTGGAAGGTATCAGAAACTTGTAAAAGCCTGAATATCACAACCCTTCCTTAAGACACTTCAGCATGCATCAAATCTTCCAAAAGAAGATCCAGAAAGTTAGCCAGAAAGGGTAGTTTCTTCTGCTATCTAGAGGGCATTGCAGAGAAGATGGAGCCATACTCTTTTTCAGGGATGTACAGGGAAAAGACACACGACAATGGTCAAAAAGGGCAGCAAGTGAAAATTCTGACTCAGCATTAAAGAACATCACTGTGAGAGTGGCTGCCCAGAGAGTTTCTGGATTCTCCACCCATGAAGGTTTTCAAACTCCACTGGAGAACAGCACCCTGAGCAACCTAGTGCAACCTTGAAGTTAGCCATTATTGGAGCAAGTGGTGGGACCAGATAGCCTGCAGAGGTCCCTTCCAACCTACGTTGTTCGATGATACTGTGAGTTTTCAAAAATGGCAATTACTACATGTTTTCTTTCTGGAAGGGCCTGTCATACATAGCACTGTCCCCTTTCTTATTTCTTAATGCTAGTGCATAACTGGAAAGACAGCTCTATTTTTATAACATTTTTAGCTGTCCATAGAATTCTAGCTGTCAGTCATACTGGGCATGTTTATTTTAAAACCTGATGGCTAACATGTTTTAGCAAGGACATTTAAAATTCTAACCTAGGTAGGCAGCAGAAATTATGTTCCACAGCATATTGCATACACAGTCAACCTTAGGCTACCTGGAGATTTGCTCTTATACATAACTGATTTCAGCTATTTTCTTCAAGGGAAGATTAGCTAGATTTCCATCTGTCTTCAATTGCATAAATCCCAGTAACTTTGGAGACCTGTCTGATAAAGTTCCTTAGTTCCACTAGTTATTCATTAGAAAGCATGTGAGATCTGTCTGCATTCTGCGAATCTTTATCACAAAATCATAGCTTCAGAGAATCATACAGGTTGTAGGGGACCTTTCAAAGACAGGAGTAGCTTTGCAGTGATGTAAGACAGCTTGTCTTTACTACCCTCAGATGCATCTCATCCGGACACAGGAACTTGTATTCAACAAGAGTGCTTAAATGGTCCATAACTCAATCTTTACTATGGGTAGTAATTTTCTCCCCAAAACTCCTACCTGTAATTTTCTCCCCAAAACTGTAGAAAGACTGAGGACAGAATCTGCCAGTGAAGAGCAAGTCAAGGCTTTGAGTCTGCTTTTTCAGTAACCTTTGGGACTAGGTCACCTATCCCATTGAGCTGCAGCTCCATCTTTTCCTGCTGCAGATGTGCCTGTAGAAGCCATTCTTGGTGTCCTTCCACACCTCACCAGTTTTAACTTTAGTTCAGGGTTGGCTTTCTTAATTCCTTCCTTGTATGTCTGTCACACACATCAGGACTCCCCTGGTCCCATAGCTGATCCCCACCCTGTGCTCTTGACTTTAGAGACACCCAGGTGCTCTCAAGACAGAGCTGGCCCTTAAAGACCAAGTCATGTCCCCTGCTCACCAGCTCATCCAGCTTGATCTCCACTAGTGCTCACAGTCACTCTCACACCTTCACACTCCAGCTGCTCGCACCAGGGACACACGGACTCTCCAACCCATGGTCTGACCTGTTGCTGCACTCACAACCCTGTGCACACAGAATGGAGAGCCATCACCCAGGGAAGTGCTGGGAAGCTGTTGAAGAAGTCAGGACAGACTGACCTGTTCAAGAACAGAGCATGTTGAGCCAAGCAAACTGACCACCAAGTATTTATGTGCAGTTGCCCTTTTTATTCCCTTGCCCCTCTCTTTCACCACTCTTTCTTCTCCCAAATTATCTAAAACCCTCTCATGTCCCACTTTTGCTTTCCCTTCTAAACGTCCTATAATAAATTCTGTGTAATCATTAGCTGCTTTTCCCCTGCATTCCCCAATATGCCCCACCCCCAGGGCAGCAAGCCTCTTAGTACAGAAGAAGATCTAGAGAGCTGCTCCCAGTGTTCATGGTGATGGGTGTCACATCTGGATGTTGGTGCTAACGCACTGCTGGGACAGTCCTGGAGGGACACAGACAAGGTGGTTGTACCTCAGGAGTCCTTTATTTGGGTTTTTGCCTGCCTTTGTGCCCCTGGGCTTCTCTGGGCTTGTGCAGATGAGTCTTTAATGGGCAGATGGCCCCTGTGATAGGCCTGGGAGGATCCAGGTAGGGTATTATTTGGTTTCCTTATCCTGCCATTGTCTCTCTGAGCCCGTCCTCTGTGGATGTGCAGATAAGCTTTATTGCACAAATTGACAGCCTGGGCAATGCTTCTGAAGTCCTTCCATATAGTCCATCCCTGCTTCCACTCTCCCCCTACACTTTCTTCCAAATTCTAAGCTCAGTCAGTAACCCCTGATTTGGCCAAGTTGGCCTCCTGCTACAGCTTTGACATCCTGACAATCCGGATAAACCACTCTTCTGCTTTGAGAATGTCCCTGAATCAACTTGTTTTCTCGGGCTCCGTTGATGTTCAGTGTCCCCTGGGGTCACACCTACCAGGTCTCCGGAAAGGCCACAGTCATTCAGTCACAAGTGCTTCTGTCACACTGAACTGAGTACATGCACAGTTTTGTGTCTGTTTTCCTTCAGAAAGCCATTTTTCAACATTTCCTAAGCAGGAATTTCTGACTAATTTTCGGTTCTGATAGTAAAATTCCCCATCCTGCTGATTAATCTGTAGAAGTGGGTCATTGACTCCATGGTTTTGAGAACACTACTACTAGATCAATTCATCCCCAACAAAACACAGTGAAGCAGCACACCTCTACTGCACCAGGTCACTGAAAGACAACCCAGTGAGTGCTGGTGCCCAGCACCTGAGCATTGGACTGATCTACCTGAGGCGTCGATTTTGTATGGACAAACTGTAGAGCAGCTGGGCGTGTGGAGAGGGGCTCTACCTGAGCAACCCAAGCAGGTCTACTGCTCATTGTCCCATGCCTACCTAAGCTTATTCCCAGTTACAGATCTGACAGGTGATAAACAGATAGACCAGAGAATCTAGTGACTCACCCAGGAATAGCTTTGTGCTGGTGGCCCTAAGGCATACTCCACCCAGGCATACTTCAGCAGTGCACAAGTACTGTGTTTGAGAAACAGGAGGCAATAAGGAAGGAGGAGAGAGAATGGTGTGAGCCTGTGCAAGTATGGGGAAGTTTTGTCTTTAATGAGGACTTCCCAGTTTAGATGTTGCTTTGTCATGCACTGCTGTGCTGGCTCTTTCTCCCTCCACAGTTAAAAACTGTGTGTGTCAGCCTTAGGATTCAATCCAGCATTAAGCCCTTCATACACGTGCTTCTTCACATTTTTTACACAAAAAACCAAAAATGTTATCATATTTGTTAGATTTTATCCATATTGTTTTTTCTTTCTTTCCTTATACCCTTGAATTCCTGCACAAATCTTGAGACAAGAAGCAGCCACACAACATCTAGCCAAGAGTGTGTGCGGGGTAATAAAAAGGTCACCAACAAAGCTACAAGGCACAGTGGTGACATTTGGTCCTCCCACACTCCCCTCTTATGTGAGAATGCATAGGAAAAAGATAGTACTTTCTGGTTGAGAGAGCAGACTGCGTTATTGAGAGGAAACAGGCATCGTGCTTGTCAGCATGGACTGATCCAGCACTCTTGTTTCCCACCAAAAGCCCTCAGCAGCACATGAAACAAAATGAATAATTTCCACACGGAAAAACAGGCTGCTTACAAGAGATAGAGATGAGAGAGATGGAAATCCCCAGCAGCCTGTAATGGGCAAACTGCAAATAATGACTCTCTGGTGCTATGTGGGAGGATAAATTCCTGTGTGCGGGTCTGGCAGTTTAAGCCTGTTGCCCTGTGGTTGGGTGGGCTTGCCATGGCCAGCAGCACTCAGAGGAGGACCTGTGCTTGAAGCAGCCCAGATGACTGCAGTTTCAAACCTACATGCTGTAAGTGGGGTTAACCCCAAAACATGCCATCAGATCAGCACCTAGATGCAGTGATAACAGTGGTGAGACATGGCATGCCACCTACCCACCGATGTTCTTGCTGTCTCTGTGAACGGAAGCCATGCTCTCCTCCATGTTGAGGAGATTAACCCTCCCTAATATCTGATACTCAGACTTTAACTTATAATGAAGCATTTTGTCATTAGAAGTAATCTTAAAGATGCTACAGGAGAAGAAAAATCTTTCTCAAGCAACAACAAAGTGAGCAAGGCAATACCACCATGCTGAAGAAGAAAACTGGGTAACAGCAACCAGCTGAGAGGAACAGGTTTGCGGTTGGGAAGGGAATGCTGGTGCTCAGACATTCTCCAGACAGCTCACCTGGCAAACAGTGTGTGTTCCTGGCAGTAGATATGGCTTTGCAAGACACACAAATGGGACATTTATCTTGTCCTTTAGATGGCCACCGGTGCAGGCTCAGAGCTGAGGCACTGTTATCTGTCAGTCTCTTTGCCTATTGCCCTCGGGCAGGTGCAGTAAGGACTGCCACCAGGAAAACACAGTACAACTAACAGGTTAAATAACTATCCTATACCCTGCAGTTGTTCATGCGCACAGCCCTCCAGGAAGGCTCCTATTGTTGCAGACAGAGGAGTTGAAAGCAAAGAGAGCTGCACGGGATGCTCAGACGCTGAGTTATGAATGCATTTTCACAGGAACTGGTGTGTGCAGCTTTATGATACATAGTTCTTCACAGCTGTCACTTTGTACTAGCTGGTTTCCTTACCCCAGCTCATTTATCATTATATTTTCAGTGTTCATCTCAAACCTCTAAATTTTATGACAGCATTTACCCTGTGAAACTGGGAAGCAGTAAGAAGACAAGGGTCACTGCTCTTCCAGCAAAAGGCAGGAAAGACAGAATTCCTTTAATTATTACAAGAGTTTCTGCTCTTTCCAGTTCAAGTTTTCTCATTCTTAAATTCTGCTGAGAAGTGACAGCCAGTAACTACAAGTATCCACAGGACTGGGAGTGATTAGTGGCACTGTAAGTACTGTGGTATCATTGAAATCTAGGCATGACCTTAAATGAGTCTTCATGACTCCTAAACTGTAGTGTTTGGAACAGCCTTCTTATCTATCGTATGGGCAAATGCACTGCTAATATAACTGGTCAACATGATCTTGTACTTGGCCTTGTTGACCTTCAAGAGGGTTGTGCTGGTGCACTTCTCAAGCGTGTCCAGGTCCCTCTGGATGACATCCCTTCCCTCCAGTGTGTTGACCACACCGCACAGCTTGGTGTCATCGGCTGAGGACACACTCAATCCCACTCTCTATGTCACCAACAAAGGTGTTGAACAGGGTCAGTCCAGATACTGACCCCTGAGGGACACCCCTCATCACTGGTCTCTTCAAGCCATTGATTGAAATTCTGTGAGTGTGACCATCCAGCCAATTCCTTATCCACTGAGTGGTCCATCCATCAAATCCGTGCCTCTCTAGCTCTAGAAGGATGTTGTGTGCAATAGTGTCAACTGCTTTGTAGTCCGGGAAGACTTGTGCAAATGTCAGTTGCTCTTCCCTTATCCACCAAAGCTGTAACCCTATCATAGAAGGCCACCAAATTCCTAGAAGCACTGAAAAGATTCACAATGTATATTTTCTTCCCTATGTTTGCAGGTCACTATTGTTTTGGACAGGTTCAGTCCTACCTGCTGCATACCACATTTTACCAGACCAGATTTACCAGATTACTACATCCAGCACGTTCTGATATGAACGATTCTTTGTGTCATTGGCCACACTTTGGGTGCCAGACCCATCCACATTTGACAAGTAATGAAAGAGATAAACTTTCAAGTGATCAGGCCTTGGGAACGGCTGGGGGTGGTCTGATATCCTTTGCTGCCTCAAAGATACCATCTATAGAAGTTGCAGGCAGCAGTGCGAGCTGGCTGCTTGTCTCTTACAATAATCCTAGCAGTAGTCTGCAGGCTGATAAATTATGCATAATAGATGTCCTTTCTTATAAGAGTCCCCTGCTGCAATACATGGTACCATCAAAGCAGAGGCTGGCAATTATGTGCTTAAAGTATTTCTATCTTCCAATCTTTTACACCCACTTTTCAATCACCCCACCCAGTGAGTTAGTGTGAAGGCTGGCAGAAGAGTGAATACACCTTGATAAGACCAGGATTAGTTAGGTTTACTGCCTTGGAAATGCATGTAGCTCAGAGGGCTCCAAAAGCTGGCTATCAGGTTATGAGACACAGTGCTTTTAAAACTGTAATTTTCCTTACAGAAGGCAAACATAACCACTGGCAAAACAGTTCAAGAAGGATACAGATCCTTGAGCACTTCAGTCTCAGGGAAATGCTAAATTCCTTTTGAGGATACTGAATTCTTGTGGAATAGTTGGTCAGCTTAATTAAGGTCATCTACTTGGGAAAACTGCTTAGGAAAGAAGTGAAATCCACGTCACTCCACAGACCTAAGAGGATGCAAAACCCTTGTGAAACACACTGGTTTTCACCTCCCTTTGTCCTTCCCTGTTTCACTCTCTTCTGTGCTCCCTTCTGTTCAGGGCATGCTGTTTCATCCCTTCCTTGCTAAGTCACCATTATCATCTTACTTACACCTCCTGTAGAAATACTCTTGGGCCAGAACATTTGCAAGGCGTGAGTTCATGCTTACATTCATACTGAGAAAGAAACTACCAGATTCTGAACCACTGGGAGTATGTGTTTTTACTGGCATTTCTGCTGCTCCCTCAACTCTGCTTGACCTATTTATTCATTCTGATTAGGCTGCCAAGGCTTGCTGAAAGGAGGCTTGGCATTTACATGTCTTTGACATTCCTTATGTAGTTTGAGGTGTTACAAAGTCAGCAGCAAGGACATCTTCCAGAGCTGCTGAGTCTGCGTTCATTTATTTATTCTTGATGAATCAATGTCATATCTGAACAGAAGAAAACTTTTTCACACATCAGGTTACTGGAAAACAGTGGGTTTTGAACATGTAAACAAACATTAAGGGGAAAACAAACCAAATTCAATAATCTCTCCTGTCTAATAAAAGATCATGAAGTTCTTCTGCAAATACCTCACATTCATGATGAAAACAAGGAACAAATAAAGAACAATCATTCGAGCCTGCCAAGGCAAAGCCCAGATGATTACTAGAATGATTATGGGGAAAAACTTCCTTTATGAGCAAATTCTTATGAATTGTCTCCTACAGAGCTTCCTGAGCTTCCTGCAGAACCTGCTGTGGGGACCGCTGAGGGAACAGAAGCAGTGTCATGAAGAGAAAACAATGTTCTCCCTCTTATGAAGACATGATGCTGTTAGGGAGACATAGAATAGAGTATTTCAGTTGCAAGGGACCTACAACGATCATTGAGTCTGACTGTTTGACTACTTCAGGGCTGACAGCCAGATATGCCACTGCAAAACTGAGGCTTAATTTCTGAGTGAAAACCTCCCAGCATCTGCATCATTTCTCAGAAAACAGGATCAGAAAAATTTAGATTATGTGCTTAAATTGTTGCTCACCAGTGCAGGCTTTGGTTGGAGCATAGCCTTTCAGAACTGCCTGGCCTAACAGAGATGTGCCACAGGTGCCCTTTTTCACGGTCAGCCTGTTAAAGACAGATGATCAGTAAGCGGTTATTAACAATTTATTAATAACTTACATTTATTCTGACATGGCAGGGGGGTTGGAACTAGATGATCTTAAGATCCTTTCCAACCCTAACTATTCTATGATTCTATGACATTGAATAGCTCCTTTTGTTTAGATTTTGAGATCTGAGTCTTATTTTGTGTTGGCTTTTGACTAAGGAAGAAAATTGCCCTATTTAGAGAGGAGGAAAAGGGTCTAACTTCCCTCTTGCAGAGAACACTGAATCTGTCATGAGATGATTTCACACAGCCTCAAAAACCCACAAGTCACACACTAGTCTTAGAAATTCATGTGACAACTAACCAAGACTGCAAGGGACAGAGAAATAAAATACCTCTTCGTGTGTCAATGAATTATATTTTTATGACTACTGCAAGGTTGATAACTGCCTTCGGTACAACTGGATTCAACACCTATCATTTAAAACCAGATTAATTTAAGAGGAAACAGGCTGGGTTGCATGAATTCATCTTTTAATCACACATCAGCTGGAACATATGATGCGATCTTTATTTGAGCAAAGGCTTTGGGAGTTTTATGGGTAATTTCTTGAGATTCGCGAGTGCCCGCTGATACTTTGCAAAGTTTAAGTCGGGGAGGTCACAGCAAGATGAGGAGCAGAAGGCAAGCAGCAGGGAGGCTCTCAGGTCGAGCCCCGAAAAGCCATTGTTCGGCTTTAAAAACGACTGAATTGTCCTGAGCCCGCTGGCGACAGTGCGGTGCAAGCGGGCTTCTGTTCGGGGGCAGCGGCACCCTCAGTCTCACCCTCCCGGCTCTGCCGGAGGCGGCTCGGGGTGGCCGGTGGAGGCGGGGGTCAGCCCGGCCTCCGGTCAGCCGCCGGCACTGAGCCCGGCGAGGGGCGGGGGGGACGGCGGCGACACTCTAGAAAGCTGTGTTCCCTCTGCGAGGGGGGTGCAGTTGCTGCTGCTCCTCAGGCAGCCCTCGCAGGATGCCGTTCCAGCACGGCTCTGCCCGGACGCGGCAGCGCACCGTCCTGCTGGTGGGGATCGTGGTGCTGCTGGCCGGCCTCGTCCTCGCCGTCGTGCTGGCCTCCATCCTGACTCACGGGAAGCCGGAGGGCAGTCCTGAAATGCTGAAGTGGAAGGACAGAGGGACCACTAAGAATCTGCAAGAAGTCATCCTGGGAAGATGCTACAACTACGTCATGGCACGGCACTCTGAGCTGGGGTGAGTAGTGGTCTCAGTTGTGCACCGGGTGTGTAAAGTGAAGAGAAGAGTGCTGTCTCCCACCTCCACCTGTCCGTGTCCACTAGGTTTGCAGTAGCAGAAGGAAATCAGGGGAGTAAGACCCCTGTTTTGCAGCAAACTGGGCAAACTCAGACAGCAACTGGCAGTGCCCGAATGGAGGCTTTTTAAGGAAACTACATGCAGAGCCAATGTAATGCTAACCCTAGGTCAAAACATAATCAGAAATGCATTTTGCAACTTCCTTAGAGTCATAAAATAAAATTAAAATAAAATAAAATAAAATAAAATAAAATAAAATCTATATCCTAACAGGTCTGAGTATGTGAAAGTGAATCAATTTGCTGTAAAGCTGATCTGCCAAAAATCCTGTAACGTGTGACCCCACATTCACATAACCAAAACTACGCAGGAGGGAGGAAAAGAAGAAGATTCAGCACAGATTTATAGAATGGACAAAGATGTTAGAAAGACCTTAGAAAATATCTTGGGGTTATGCAAAACAGATGGTTTTGGTATGTGGGCAAGACCTCACAATGAGCACAGACAGCTTGCACAGAGAATGCAGACTGATCACAGCGGCAGCACGGCAGTCCCAGGCAAAACCTTCACCTGGGGGTGGTCCCTGCTCAGCCCATTACAACAGGCAGGGAAACACTCCTCTGCAGCAGAAGAGGATTGCCTGGGCCAAGATCTGCAGTAGAGTGTGAGGGCTAAGAACTGATTTATTGATCCCCTTCACCGCAGGAAAAGGCAGACTATAAATATGGTGTGCCCCAGGCCTCCTGCAGGTAGTGAGGACACCCAGACTCTCTAGACAGGATCCAGAGCAGCCAGGGTCTCTCAGCAGGGACCCATCCATCACTTCTGTGGCACCAGCCACCCGATTTTGTGCCTGCAGTAAACCTCCAGCAGATATTTCCACCAATATGGCTTGAGCACCACAGGGCTGCCCCACACTCTGGCCAGGTGACAGAACCCTCCTGGTTTTTGTCTTAATAAAGACAATTGTCCCTCTCTTGTTTTCATGACATTAAACTGATGGGAACAAAACTGTATGTAGTTTGCTTGCATTTGGACTTCCCTTGGCCTTGGATGTCTGGTACTGTATGGAAAAGCAGCACTTGAAAGAAAATGGACACATGGAAAATAATGGGCCAGGAGTGCAGAGACTTTACATTAAACACCTAAGTGGGTTTAGTTAAGGGGGATTCTTTTACAAGTAAAGTAAAAAAGTTCCTGAAGCTTTTGGAAAATCATATACACATTTCTAAAATCACACATTATTTTATTACAGAAGTGTGCAGTCAGTATCTAAATCTGAAACTATTTTGAAGACTAAGAGCCTTTATTACTTATGCTTGTTTCATTCAAATTGGGGTGCTGAAGATGTAAAAAACCCTTTTGTGTAAATATGTTTTCAGCCAACACATGTACATATTTGCTTGCAACACAGTCTGAATCTGGACCACAAATATTGCTGGGAATAATTCATTTAAGGCATTATTTCAAGGACACTGTGTAAAAAATCACAAACCCATGATCACGAGTTTTCTAAAAAGGCTGTTTTTACAAGGCATGACATTTTGTGCTGTTCATAATCCAACACTTTACTAGCTTCATGGCTGTGAGCTCACTTTCTTTCAAATTAAATGATTTCCGTATAGTAGCAGCCTTTTATTTTATGTAAGAGACAACTATGCTTGTTTACATACACTTCAAATGTTCAGGAGGTTCCTGAACAGAAAATCAAGTGTAGGTGCTTTTCTGGGAATCCAACTTGAGATTCCCCATTTCTGCTCCTGCTGAGCTCTGTGCAGTCTGCCGTGTAACCAGCTGCTTCTGTTGCTGGCACTTCCTGATAATGAAGTGGGTGCCTTTAGGAAACATCAGAGAGGCCTGTATCTTTCATCCCACGCTCTTTCATCATTAATGTAGGCTTTGGATCTTGCATTGTGTGGGATCTTTGATACACTTAATCAAAGATAAGGAGGAGGAACAGGGAACTGCAGAAACTCAGGCAGGCTTATGAGCTGCGGAAGCTGTGTCCTGTGCACGGCTAGGACTTCTGCTGCCACTGCTTCCACCATGGGAACCTTGCTGTCTTGGTTAGAAATCTTCCGATTTCCTCATAAATTTGTACAGTCTCTTCTTGCCCTTTTAATCTTACATAAACATGAGCAGTTGTTTAAAAAGCCCTGGGGTTGGTGAACTCATGGCCATTTCCTCATATTTTTACTTTTTTGTAGTAGAACCACTAAGTTCCATCTTTGACAATTCTTTCTTTTTTTTAATAGCAGTTTAAGCACTGCAGTAGTTAGTGAGTGTGACTACTACTGTTTTGGAGTGCCATATTTCAAATTGGAATAGATAGCAGGTTTTGGAAAAAATGGGGAGTGTTGATATATAAATATGGACTTTTAAATATTTCTAGATATCGCAGCTGGAGTTAACATAGGCCAGGAGTCTACAGCCCCCATTTCAGCTGTACTTTTGCAACTGCGTACTATAACTCATGTGAGAAAGCCATGGATGTGCTAGTGTACACCTTCACCATCATGGCTGTGCTTGTGTACACCTTCACCATCATGGCTGCTTCAGTCCTAGAGGATACCTCCTTGTGCTCTCCACATTCTTACTGGAGCCCCAGATACTATACACAGTGGCCATGCTCTGGTCATGTTCTTCTCTTTTCCAGTATGATTCGTGGGCTGAACCCAAGCCCAGTGAGGCCACTGGAATGAGTTTTGTGAGCACATCATGCAATCAGATTTTAACCTGTTGATTAGCTTATTTGCCATAGTCACCATAATATTTGGGTTCTGTATCAAACTTCATCACTAAAGAGCAGTTCTCAGGTGCTGTTTACAGCCCCTCCTGATGATAATTCTGTTCAACTGCCTGTGTGCAGTTCAGTCCTTGGTTTTGTTTCTGCTGCTGGCTGGATGACTCATCATTTATACACATAGTTTCCTCAGTTAGCCTTCCTGCTTAGATCTGTCGATGTGCCAAAATTCAGGAGAAAGAGGCAGGGAATACCGAATGTTTATATAATGCATTCTCAGTGTTAGCCCCATTTATTAGGAGAAAATGTGGATGGTATAGCAGCAGGCTTTGGGTGTTTTGTTCCCTGCATGCATTGTTGTACACCGGGATACTGCCATTAAAGAGCAGTATTTCTTTTTGGCTTCCCTGAAAAATGCTGGCTGCTGCCGGAAGACGGAGTTAAAGCAATAGTTTCTCACAGCTCAGTAGCATTGTATATTTTCAACATTAACAAAATCTGGAAGTTCTGCTTTCACTAGTCTTGCAAAAAAAAAAACCCTACTCATCAGCCACGGCCATTGGTATGTGTTGCAGTTTCATCTGAATAAAGGCCAAAGGCAGTTTGGTCTGAAGGAAGGATTTGACCTCAAATTACTTGTCTCCCCTATTCCAGTAGTACGGACTCCCTCTTGTGGCTATCACAATTCTCATACTCCGGGTCTCATGCAATGCAAATTCAAGTTTGCAAGAATTTATCCCCTGTATAATAAAAGGAGGAAAGGGCAATGAGGTGCGCAGAGCTGCATGCTCACCAGCACCAGGCTTGTGCAGGGCCAGCTCAGCACCAGTCATCTGACACATCAGTGCTGATCCAGACCAGTTGTGGCCACCCAATAACTTACCCATTGCTGCAAGGACACTGTTAAAATGGTTTTGCACCTTCATTCCCACTGAGGAAGAACAGCTAGTAACAGACATAGCGTGAAACTTGTTGATAAGAAGTTAACTGATTTATTTTTCCCCTTCAGCAAGCTTGAATTGGCAGGCTGAGGTCAGATATGATCAGCACTTTGGGGAAGGAAGAGAGAAAACATGTTACCTGAAAGGTCATAGTCAGGAGTCCCCAGAACACAAACAATGCTTTTTCTATTTTTTTTAATCTAGAAATAAACTCATTTAACATTTGCAGCTCAAGTGATTTTTCATTCCCAGATAATGATGACTCCCCCTCAGATCTGCAGCCACTTCTCCATCTCTGATCCACCCTAGCTAAGCCAAGCTTGCAAGGACCTATTTACAACTGGCTGAAGTCTAACCTCTAGCGGTGAGAGAGCACCAAGGATGCAGAGAGGGAGCCACTTCAGTAACGTGTGGGACTCTCCAGGCCCAGCAATCCTACTGTGCCTGAGTAAGCAGTGCAAACACCTAGTGATAAAGATGCAAAGCGCAGAACTTCAGTACATTTTTCATGCAATACTGTGTGGACACACAAGATGTACTTCCCCCGTAGATACAATTGGATCAACTAATGTTGTTTTCATAGTTTGCAGCAAATTCTTTCTATATTAAATTGTAACAGCCTGTAATTCCTTTGAATATAGTAAAAGTTGGTGCGTGTCCAGGAGAGATTTGTTTTCTGACTGCGTGACCATGAATGCATTTTGCATTTCCATTCCTTTGCAGCCTGTGGAGATGGAGATATATTTTGTTAAAATGAACATATGGAACATAATTTTGTGTGAGATACTATTGCACTTGCAGCATAATTTCTTCCAGAAAGAAATCTGGGTTTTGTTGTATGCTTACTTTTGCATTTTGCCTTCATGCTTTGCTAGGCACTTTTACTCTGATTTCTTTGTATTTGTTCACTGGTTGTTAGCATTCTCACATCAAGCACGGCACTAAACAACAGCCGTGATTTGATTCAGTGTCACAAAAATCTTAGCTTTATTTTATATAACCATGACATATGAAACTTACCTGAGATTTGTCTTTTCATTAAGAAAATATGCTTTATATAAGAGAAACCTTTACTGAATCTTCTGAAAAGTAGTGTTACGACCTAATAGTAATGAATTAGCACCCTATTAGAGTGCACTGCAGACTTCCAAAGCTTCTCAATTTAATATACATCAAAGTGCAAAGGATTTAGCTTTACTCAAAAACCCACACTATCTTAAAAAAAAAATTGAATTGTTACTGTTACGCCATCTCTTTTTGGTCCCAGAGCAAACAAATGGCTTTAGTTGCACTATCTGTGGAAAAGGACATGGGTTTCTGGCGGCAAAGCTGAACATTAGCCACCAATGTGCCCTTGTGCAAAGGTGCGTGGTGTCTTGGGCTTCAGGAGGAATGCTGGCAGTGGGAAGAGGGAGCTGACCCTTCACCTCCGCTCAGTACTGGCAAGATACATCAGGAGTGCTGGGTTCAGTTCTGGGCTCCCCGGTACAAGGGGGTCAGGGACATACTTGGAGCATGTCTAGTGAAGGACTGTGAAGACGACTGAAGTGTCTGACATACAGGAGGAGGCTGTGAGAGCTGAGGCTATTCATCCTGGAGAAGAGAAGGCTCAGGGGGAATCTTATCAGTGTGTATAAATACCTGATGGGGGAAGTAAAGAAGAGCAAGAAAGCCTTTCTCAGTGGTATCCAGTTACGGGACAAGAGCCAATGGACTTAAAATTTGGAATGTAATTAAAATACAGGAAATTCCTTTAAACATATTTTTTTTATTATTTTTTATTTTTTTTTTTGACTGTGAGAGTGATCAAAGTGTGGAACAGGGTGTCTGGAGAGTTGGTGGAGACTCCATCCTTGGAGATATTCAAAACCAGACTGGACATGGCCCTGGCCAACCTTCTCTGAGCCAGGACTTGAGCTAAGTGATCTCCATAGGTACCTTCCTATTATTCTATTTCTTAGAAAATGCTTTCAGACTTGCAAGAAGTCCACTGGATAACTTACTTGGACCACCAGTGGTGCAAAAGCATTTTAGCTCATCTGTAGTGCCAATGGTGTTGATATCTGTTGCTACAGTCAATATTAAGATGATCATGTAACATACCACTTATTAAATGCCCAAGTCAGAACATATGTTACAATGCTTCAGTGTACTCTTTTAATAGTCCCTTCCATACTTAATGTGCTGACATATTAACTTAATACCCTTTCTGTGTCAATCTTGTTGTATGAAGCGCTCAGAGTTCTGTTTTCTGTCCTTCAATATTTATAACAAGGTCTTAATTTACAATTGGTTTCCTCTGATTTGTGTGTGAGTGACTTTGACTGTTCTTGTCATTTCTTGGTAATTACAATATAATCATTATCCTGCCCATGGCAGGGGGTTGGAACCAGGTGATCTTAAAGCTTCCTTCCAACCGAAACCATTCTATAATTCTATGATTGCAAATATTAGCAACTGTCTGAATCTTTCTTAAAGATACACTCCCTAGGCTGTGAAAAGTCATCCAATTCTGTGCAAAGCTTATACTCAGTTCTGCACAAAACACCCTCCCAGGCTGTAACTCCACTGACAACAGCAACTCAAAGACAGAAAGTCCTGCAAATTTAACAGGGAGATGTCAAAAGATGTTTTGTCTTTCCTCCATTGCCAGCATCAATACACTTCTGAGGAACAGAAATGCTGCCGAAATCAGAATTTATCTCTTGCTTTGGCAGCCATATGTCAACTCATCTGTCTGTTGTCTATATTAAGTTATAATCATATGTAAATTGTTATTAGATGACTATGTATTTCTCATATACTCAAACATATTACATTTATATAACAGTGGTTACATATTTACTGGTTCTTGCTGCAAGATTGTGTAGGATTTCAAATAGTATTTCACACTTGGGTTAGCCTACACATAGTGCATCACAATTACCCACTGTCATACCTTGCAGTGAGTGTCTCCTTTGGTTTTAATCCCAGATACCAGAGAGAATATCATTCTGTCTGTACTGTCCTTTTACACATTCATTAGAAGTATTTGTTGATGATGTTGTTGCTGAAAGGTGGAATCCTGTTTGTCCCACCCCTCCTTGCTTCAGTTCTCCTGTAGCATCTGTAAAGATGCCAGTGAAAACAGCTGTGTTCAGAGGTGATACTGCTCAGCTGACATTGATAAATTATGGCCAAAACTCAAGAGCTGTTTAATGCCTCAGAGCACTGTGGGGAAATACAGCTTTGCCTATGCATAGGGATAGGAGGAATAGATCCATTTTCCCTCTAAGATCAAATGAAAATCTACCTCAGGTGTCCAAGAGTAGAAATAGATGCTAAAGATGCAGTTTATCTTCCCAAGAGATGACACCAAAATAAGGCATTAGCAAGGAGCTCACTCACACTTGTACTAAATCTGTGATCCACTCCCTTGTCCTTGTCCCACTGACGCTTGCTACCCTTGAAGCAGGGTCTTCTCCTGACTTACTGCACTTATGCCAGATTCCAGCACTTTTAGTTCTATGAAAGCCCCCAATGTACTGCAAATTCATATTAAGGGAAAAAAACTAAAAAAGCATCTGCAGCTGCATTAAGCCATTGAGCATTTCCTTACTTTCACATACCTTTATTTAGTTCATTCTTATAGAAGTGTTTTTCTAAGTTCAATATTAAAAATAAAACAATGCTAATAATACACTTTCTAATCAAGAAGTAAGGTGCCAGTTTAAATTTGTTCCCTTTATTGTCTGTTGATGACATGGCCCTCACTTGGAAGCTTAAACTGTAGAGCAGTTATGGCTCTCTGTCAAAATTCAGTCCAGGTGGGACTTTCTGCCCTTCTGGAGGCTATGTCCCACTTACAGAGCATTGCTGAAACCACCGTCTGCTCAAGCAGCTTGGTTTTTCAACCAGGAAAGCGGAAATCAAGCCAGAAAAAGAATCTGCACAGACAGATGAAATCTTCCCTGGTTTATAGCTGCTACCTCATGGTTCAGCCCTTCCTGGAAGGGTGGTAAGGCTTAGTGTTGTCCTGGAACCCTGATTCCCAACTCACATAAAATACTCTAGGACCTATAAATCAAAGCCACAAGTACACCTGTCCTTAAAACCTTCTCATTCCTGCCAAAGGTTAAGGACCAGTGTGACAAGGAGCTATAGTTTGCTCCAGGTCATTCCTTGGACACAAACATACGCAGCCCTGAGGTGCACCCAGTGGAAATCTCACCTTGTACTCCTTTTCTCAGGCCTCCAGACTCCCCGTATCTGCCATGAGGAATTTAATTGCTCTCCCTACAGGTAACCTTCCCAGAAGTCATCTTTCTCTGAGGCAGAGTTTTGGATCTCTGTCTCTATTCTCAGTCAGTTCCTCCAATCCTTTATTGGCTTATGAACTATTTAATTAGCAGAAAGCAATACTTACAAAATCAAGCTGCCAAAAAAATCAAGTATGTCATTCTCATATTGGAAAAAAGTCAGTTACCATAAATGTTGCAGTGGCAGACACTTTGCAATAATTAAACTAAGTGGGTAGCAAGAGGCTTGTACTCATTGAAGATGCTGGGATTGACAGCTCTTCCGTAAGCTTCCTTCATCTTTTTCCTTGGTAATTTTTCCCTTCTCCATTATACCAATGCTAAAACCAGCAGACAGTAATCTGTCTCCTCAAATCCTCAGCAACGACAGCATGTTGGCTGACCTCTGTTTATGCACATCTGCCTGATTTTTAGCACAAAGGTACCTGATGGGAGAGTTTAGGTGCTAGAATATGAAGGAAGCTGATCCGTTGCATGCACGTGCCCATTTTCTGACTCAGTGGTCTGGAGATGGGTCAGCCCCACGAAGAACTGCGAACCTCTGGTGCTGACCTCAGCTGCTGCTGAGAAGTCCCTTCTCCCGCCTGATGGCAGTGTTCGCCTTGCGTTTAGCTCCTCGCAGCCGCTGCTCCGGGCCACTGCGGAGAAGTCAGACCACAGCCGCCTGGGCTGGGCTTGGAGGCAGCCCCACGGCAGCTACTCCGGAGCAGCAGAGGCATGGCGAGGCTGGGAGAGGGGAAGGGACAGCAGAAGGGGAAGCAGAAGTGTTTAGCGCATAAAAGGCAGCAAAAGGATTTTAGGTTACAGAGGGCTTCTCAACACAGGCATAAGGGTTACTGTTCATTGCATGATTTTTGACAACATAAAGACAGCCACTTGTAAGCTCACGTGAAAAAAAACCAAATTGAATATGGATGTATAAATTGCACTGCTGTCTACAGCCGTCACAGTTACTTAAAAGAGAAAGATAAACTGGCACACAGGCAAAGATGTGTCTGTTAGGTGCAGGAATATTTCTACAGCATTTAGATGCTTTGACATGCGTTCTCCTTCTGAAACGTCTGGGCTTTTACAAGTGAAGACAATGGCTTAGACTCCCAGCAGGTTGTGAATTGGTCTTATGCCTTTGAGGAGCTTGGTTATAACACAAACTTCTCACTGACTTTTTAAAGAGCCATATTTCTGAGTGCTTAGTTGCGTATCTGCATTACTGTTTTGGCTGATGGTGATAGCAAATGAGAAGGATTTTCGTATACAAACTGCAACTGGTGGGGAGGTTTGGTCTCTGCAAAGGGCAGCTGCTCAAAGGGCTCAGGGCACTGTGGCCAGCTCAGACTTCAGAGTCACAATTAAAACCTTGGTGTGTCCTGAAAACATTGCCATGTTTTAGAAGGAAAACTGAGGACCTTGGGAAAGCTCCTATTGATGGCAGGGGAGACCATGTCTCATGGGGAAAGTCTCTCTGCCTGGTAAAGCTATTTGAACAATTCTGGCAGAGTTTATCGAGTTCTCCAGAAAAATGTCTGGAAGTCATTTTTTACTTGTAAATTTAAAACGGGTTCCATACTTGAAGTATCTCTCGCAAATTCTGAGTGAAAAACTGGAGGCAACATCGCCCAAGGAAACACTGCCCTTCTTAAGAGATTTTAACATGTCCAGTGCTAACTGAAAGACATTGTTCACGGTGTAACTGAAATCAGTAGGGATGAAACTTATCCTTGGTACTATACCAGTTAGATTCATTTCAACTGGGGATGAATTTGCACTATTGTGTACAGTGAAAGGAAGAAAATAATTACAAACTAAATTTTAAAAAAGATATATTAATAGTGATTTCCCATGTAGCTCAATACCATCCCATTCCTTTAAGTGAAAGGACACTCTGTCAAGGTTAGCCAGACCAGTGTACTGATATGCAAGAAATAATGACGCATAAGCTGTCTATTTTTCTAACATGCACATTAAAGTTTGGCTCTGAGGGTAGCTGCTAATGTGAATATTCTTGGCCCCAGCTTCCACTGAATAGATTAATGTGATATTCCTATAAAAGGTCAATGTATAGAAATACTCAAATTCACTGGAAAAAGCAACTTCTGCCCAAATATAAGGACAAATACAGGATACACTTTGCAGCATATATAACATTTGGATTTAATAAGGAAATGGTAGTTTTAATGGTTATTTGTATCCCAGCCCTTATTTGGTGCTCTACTGAGTGCAGGATGCAATCTCTGTCTCTGAAAGGTCATAAGGCAAGTTCTGCACACCTCACTTTCTAGAGAAACAGTTGCAGGTTCTGTTCTTGAGCTTACAACAGGTTTCAGTGTTTCTTCTAGAGTCTGTTAGGTATTATTTCACATTTACCAGCATTTTTCAAACTCCATTAAAAAAAAAAGAGTTTGAAAAAATTAAACATAAAATCGTACTTCTATAAATACATATATATAGTATATTTATTTTGCATATTATTAAATTGGGATTGAATATTTCAGATTCTGTAGAAGAATAAAAGGCCTTAAATATTTCAGCATAAACAAAGATAGCCTCAAAGGAAGAAATCCATTATGCATAAATATATGATATTCGCAGATACAATGCAGAATTTTTATGCAACTCAGAACATGCAAAAAACAGGGAAGGAGAGCACACAAGCCCTGCAGCAGAATGATGTGTAAGAGTAGTATGTAAGCATATTGACCATGGACTCTCATATCCGAACTGGTTTAGTTTAATTGACTGGTAGACTGGTGATCTCTTTGGACCCTTCCATTCTTTTCCTAACCAAGAAAGAAAATAAAATGAAATGAACACATTTTGTGACTGAGAACTTTCCAATAAGGAGTTGGGAGCAGCCTTAAGAAGACAATTTGTTTTTCAGGCATTTTTAGGCAAGGCAGATGTACTTGTTCCAACCTGAAACTGTTCTCGCTGGAATTCTTAGCATTCCATGTGCCAGCAAACTTCTCATATTGTGTTCAGGAGACCCAGAGCTACAGCAGATTTCTGCCCTTAGCTCTGCTCAGCGTCAATTAAATGCTGCACATCAAACAAATACTTTCCTGCTGTGCTGGAAAAAGGGATAGGTGTAGGTAGATACTTATTGATAGTGTCTACCTTAAGGGTGAGGTTGGACAGAGTGGCATATTTTCCTGGATCTGGGATTAACAAGTCCTGAAGTCTCCTCACTGCTTATTTTTTATATAGATCAATCAAAATTGCTGTTGTATGTGGCTGGAAATCTCTTTGAGATGTGAGGCAAAACCTGCATTTCATATCAGAGAAAGAGCTTTCCAATGGCAAATCAATGAATTACTATACTCAGTTGTAAAATTATACATGTTGATAGGTGAGGACAGTGAAAATGAAATATTGATTAGCTTTCATATGTGGGTTTTTTTTACATTAAAGATCTGTATTTTGCTTTCTAAAACAATGATGAAATTGCCTAGTTTCTATATCATTAGACTATACCTTATCAGTCTTCTTCATGACTTATCATTCTTCTGTGTGGTACAACTAAAAGCACCACACCAATTACCAGCTGCAGGAGAGCTTCCCCTTTTGGAGGCTAAGCACTTCTATGACATTAAACACATAGTTTTGCTCAGCTCTGCCAGGGCTGTGGATGAAGCCTCTCCTTTCCTATCTAAGTGACATCCATGCATATCATCAAGTGATGAGCTCGGTGTCTTGAAATGCTGGAAACCTGGTGCTTTGTATCTGTGATTCAGCAAATTGTCTCAGCAGGACTGTGAATCAGCTCAGTTGCTGTTGCCTTGCATGTCTTACAGCCATGACTTGAGTCCAGCAGCAGAAATGTTTTGCATGATGTCTCTCACTGACCTCTCTGCTTTGGAAATTAAAACCCCAGTTTTTTCTTAGGATTCCTTGAAAATATTTTGTTTTCTGAGACCAAGCTTAAAACTTTGTAATACAAAAGGATAAATGACCGGGTAACCAGCTCTCACCTGAGGCTCTTATGCTGTTACGTGTAACACATTTCTGGAGCAGCTTATAAAGAAAAGTCCTGACAGGAGGCCAAATCATTTGACAGAAAGTGTGCTCCATGTAAATGTCTGTGAGATGCACCAGTGCTTACAGCCAAGTCCTACAAATTCTCTTTACGATACCACTGACTGTGCAAAGCAAAGGGGACAGCTGCCTATTCAGTAAAGTCACCCTTTAATCAGCAGGAGCCCTCTCCCTTGGCTGATTCAGTGTGGTCTTGTTGTAATCCTATGTGGCAGGCAGAGGTATTTAAAACTTCCCAATGCCTAATGAAGTACCACAGTTGAGAAGATGGCCTCTGTGGGCTGCTTACAAGGTTTGCAGCCAGCTATAGGCTCCTCCAGGAGAAAATTTAATACACCCAAGTTAAATTCTGATAAGTAAAACATGTGAATGCTCCCTGACATGACTGTGCAACAGCAATGACTGTGCTCCCTACAACATCTGTAGTTTGGCTTCTTATTTCTACAGTGACTGTAACTGAAAGTGCTTTTAGGCTCCTGGATAAAAGACCATAGCCTGGTAAAAAAGCATCATTGCTATTAGTCACTGCTTACCTGGAGGTAAATATGGCTTGTGTAAACAGGAGGCATGGTTCTTACTCTGCAGGAGCTGCCCCTGTGACAGACTGGCATGGTAAGAAATGCAATTCAGCGTGTGGCCAGAGCTGCCCTGTTGTCATACTGTCAAACTGTCTGGCTGTTTGTCATACAGCCAGAGAGCTGCCTTGTCCCTGTCCCCAGGCTCTGTCTGCATTTCAGACAGAACTGTACAGTGCAATACCCAAGTTTGTTTCAAATCAGCAAGGTCAGGCTGCAGGATGTCTGCAGCCCAGACAGAGCTCTGTAGCATAATGTGCTTGGCTGCCCCAAGAGGGAGAGATGAGGACACATTCACCATAGACTTCATGGGGGAGGACTGGAAGAAACTGGGGCATGGAAACCTGCTGTAAAAACCACCTTACTGGTATGACCTCCCAATAGCTGTTATCATGTATAATGCTAAGTTAGATTTGTTACTGCATAAATAAAGGCAGAAGGGAAGGCAGGCCAAGGACATCTTGGTGTGGATTGCATGGTCCTGCTCAGTGTGATACTGACCCAAGCCCCAGGACAGAGGCATTCCCTCTGGTATGTAGTGCTGTCGCTTTCTTCTGGACACAGAGAGAGTCTGGCCTTCTCTTTGTGTGACATTTATTTTCCATAAGGCTTAGGAGGGGAAGAAAGACCATTCATGTCCAGACAGCAAGGGAACAGCCAGGAGTTGACAAGTGGCTCTGGGTCCTGCAGTTTGGAAGGGGCCTGTGTAATACAGCTCAACTCCCTGTGCTCCAGCTTGCAATTCTGATGCTCAGATGGGCACTCAGTAGAAATCGTGATCAAGTTCAGTAGTAGGAATGAGATCACAGGCCTATAGGGAAGATTAACTTGAAAATGTTTGGAAATCTTCAATGAATTACTACCACATTTCTTAATCCCTTTAGGACTATTTTCAAGACTAATCAAATTCCACATCCTACATGTTACCTGCCTATCAAATGGTAACAAAGCCTGCAGCTGCATGTCTCTCACATAGTAATTGATCAGTGCTACTTTTATAGTGCTCTGAAGGCATTAGTTTCTTTACACAAGACAGTCCATTCTTGAAATGGCTTATAGCAGGAACGCACTAGGAGAAGATTGCAGACAGTGAAGAAAGAGTGGATGAGTCAGCGACAGTCAGAAGAGATCCATTCAAACAAGCAGACAGTAGGATAATGCAGTCAGCATATTACATTTACATAAAAATAGGGAAGAGGAGGATGCAGAATCACTGCAATACTGTCACTGCTGCAATGAGAGGGGCAGGCTTTCCGCAAGACCTGAAACTATGGGAGCATGAAGAGGAAGGGAAGCGCGCCCAGGGGGACACAGCCTGGCAAACACATACTACAGACAATAATTATGAATTACTTTATATTTGCATTCATTACCTCAAGTACATGAAAGCAGATGTTCTGGGCTGTCCCAGACATCATATGTGGCAGCCTCAACAAAGGAGCCATGGCACTGCTTCAGCACAGGGATACAATTGCTTGTCCACACTGCAACAGATTTCCTCTCAGTAGTACAAAAGGAGTCCTGCTTCTGTCAGCAGAGAGATGCTTTTTTTCCTAGGCTGATGAAATAGCATCTTAAGAAACAAATGTAGGCTGAGGTGGCAGGGTGTGTCATGGCATGAAGCAGTTCCCCCCATGCAAATTTAGTGGAGTTCTGACTCATGCCAGTGAGAGCAATAGGGCCAGAACCTGTAACACAGTGGAGGATCAGCATGAGACTGGAAAAACCTACTGGAGACCAAGCACTTGGTCTGGATCTTGGTTGTACGTGTGCAAATCAGTTGTGGCTCCAGTAAAGTCAATACCTGCAAATTAGTGCATAAATGAAAATAATATCAGGTCCACAACAGCCAGAGCCCTGCTTTTGTTTTAGATAAAATTGTAGATACTATTTCTGTAGGGTTGAATGCTCCACAGGGAGACACATGGGCATATTTTTGGCTCACTGTACCTGAGGAGGAAGTATTCTTCAGCCCCAGTTTTAAAATGTAGAAGCTACAGTCTGCCACGTGTACTGCTCATGATTTGTCATGAATAATCAAGAAATGTGATTTTCTGGTTACGTGATATCAGCACTGCTGTTTTTAGGGGACAAAATCATAGAGGACATTCAGATGCTGCAATAATCAGTAATTTAAAATGCAGGAGAGAGAGAAAATTGTTTTAGAAGTGCTCATTCCTTATTTTATACTTAATTTGCTGGAGATACGCTGCTTTTGTAACAGATTATGTATTTTTGTGCCTGAGCATAATTAGAACTCCTTTAAAATCTGATCCATAGTATTTAACCATAACAGAAAGAGATCCTTTCATATCCAAAAATACTCATAAATTCTAATTAACTATGGTTTAATCTTTTGGCAGAGATATGGATTGCCTAAAAATATGGGAATCATTAAAACAGGCATTCATTTACAAGAATCCCTGTAATATTACATCAGAAGATTACCAGCCTCTAATGGAGTTAGCGAGTCACCCTATACCCTGTAACAAGGTAACATCACAATGCACGGTGGGCTTCTTAAGTAGGATTGTTGAGGGATGGCATGTCTGAGCGGTGCTCTGGGTGATGGGATCTTGTCCATAATGGTTATGAGGGTCTATAGGTCCACAAGGATGGTATTTCTCTCTTGTGCTTACTGCAATAGTGCTGCAGTTATCACCTTTGGACCCAAATAAACCTGTTAATTCTCTATCACTGGAAATCATCACTATGCAAGGCTTCACTCAAACCTCAGTATTGGAGTGATCCTGGTGAAGTGATGGAGATGCTCCTGTTCCGTAAGCATACAGCTCTCTGTAAGGAGCATGTGGTCATGCTGTTAGAGGGACACTGCTTCTGAAACACTGCTCTTCCACGTGCAGTTCAAAACACACTACAAATTAGGTGTTTATCCTATGAGAACTAGACAAAACCTTTCCTTAATCATGCTTTACACTCTGAGCACTTCAATTTCCACAAAAAGTAACCACCCAAATAGATTTTGGAAATGGGAATGTGGGCTGGAGAAATAAGAACTGACCGACTAAGGGGAACTTGCATCATTTCAATGAAAACTAAAACCCCTTCATTATCATGAAAACTTTTTTGTTTTCTCCAGGAAAAATTCCTCACCAGCTCTAGTGTAAGTGTCACTTATTAAACATTGTACCTTATTTCACAGTCACTGTTTTGGAGCAAGACAAATGACCTCGTTCATCGTTACACAAAATCCAACCAAAATTTCTTTACTTTGGAGGACACCTTGTTGGGTTATATGGCTGATGGGGTTTCATGGTGTGGAGACCCCTCTGCCCCAGGTAATAAGTCCTATTTTTTTACAAAACAAATCTGAACATTTGAATCCCAGATTATTCTTTTCTCTTGTATATCTAAATACAATCCTTTCCACATATTCTTTTCTTGTAATTCAGTTTAAAACCTTTATTGTATTTCTGTCCCATGTTACGAAAGACTGAAAATAATACTTAGTTAATTAAAAAAACACAACTTTGGCTGTTATTAAAACACCAAGTTGTTGCTTAGACTAATGGTCACATCTAACCCTCTTTATTTAGTTTACTTGCTTCCTTCCTGCGACTTCTATGGGACAGATTGCAAAACAAGATTGCCAATCAAAAAGGTCCTGGGTGTAGGCCAGTCAAAGTGGAGGGGTAGCATGCAGGTACCCTGGGGTTACTGCTGCCTGCATGACTCCTGGGTGGGTGTTTAAAGCTGGCAACCTCTAAAGTGGGCTGGAACTACTGAAGATGTTGAGCAAAGTTTAATTTTGCAAATGCAATCAGAGAGTATTTGTCAAGGGCCAACCTATTTCTCACATTTAGGACACTATATCTTCCTGTATCACTTTTCTGGGAATTATTTGCATACAGGGCCTGTAGCTGCCTCCCTAAAATGTGTGTGAGCATACAGGAAAACCTTTGAATGCATGCAAATTCCTTTTCCTCTTAGAGCCCATGTCCTATGTGGGCTTCTTGCTTTTGAAGGAGCAAATCTTTCTGCCATCCTTAGTCAGCTCTCAAAGCCATCTAAACATTGCAACAATATTTGTTCTAACCTTAGCTATTTTACAAATGTATTTCTTCTCAGGAATCAACTATGAATCTTGTCCAAAACGAAGTGAATGTGAAAGCAACCCTGTCTCTGTGTTCTGGAAATTGGCATCCAAGATGGTAAGATCTAGAATAAATCTCCCCAAATCCAAGAATGTTGAAATGTATTAAGTTGCTAACACTGCCAAAAATGTGAGTTTGCAGATTGGACTTAGAACTTGGAATAGTGGAAGTTCACACGAGCTTTGGCTTCAGGTGCTAAAAATCTTGTGGAAATTTGTATTTCAAATGTCCCATATTTTATGTATGGTATTTAATGTCACTGTAGTTGGGGCATTCTTATTTGTGGACTGTGCCACTGTCTAGAACAACACCTGGCAGACAGCTGGAGCTTTGCAAATAACATTTACAATAACAATAATCACCACCTTAACTAAATCAGAGGATGGAACGTGCTAAAACAAAATTCATTTCAGCACATTAATGTTGAGAGCAGTGCCCGAATTGGCACGGGAACATTCAAAGCAGCAGGCAATCCCCTTCCAACTTCCTGCACAAACCTGAAGAGCACGTCTTCTCGCAGTGGTAGCTGGCAAGGCTCCTATGATGTACCCACCCGTGTGCACATGCCAACTCCCGTCACACAAACGAGACCCTGCTACCCCAAGTTAAGCAGTCAGTCTGGCATTGCTCAATCAGCACTTTACACAGGAAAAGTGCCAGGAAAGAACCTGCTCTCCCGTATCAGTTTGATTTTACATGTCTCTCAAGACCTCACCCTTGATATGACATTTAGTAGCTGACTGCTCAGGTGGAAAGCAAACATTCCTGTATGCTTCAGCTCTCATGTACGTAAGAAAGTCTATTCATTGTAAAAATATACTGTTTTGTGGGTGAACTAGTGTACATAATTTTTCCAAGGTCAAAACAGTTTCTATATTCTCATTAATCACCTCAGTTCCAGCGTCCAGGAGAGACAGACCACCACACAGAGCCAGACTTGCTCAGCTGCAGGCTTTCTAGATAAAACAAATGTAAAATCTACTAAAAGTCATGATTATTACATTAGAAAGTTACAAATAACAAAACTTTCCTGCAGTTTCACAGCTCCTGAGATCTGAGTTTGAGCCACACTTGTTTAGATGTAACACTTGGAAGATTTGATAAGTACAGTCCCCTGTGTTAAGCTTTTGAAAAATTCTTTGTCTTACCACGGATTACCTATATCTAGTGAGTACTTTATGTTGTAAACTTGGAAGTCTTTAAATATTCAGACAGAAGTTTTAAATAACAGAACAGTGATTACATGATCCAGTAATTTAAAAATCAAATCAAACAAATCTCAATGATGTGTTTGACTAAAACCACTGTGGAGAAAATTTCCAAGCCACAGAAGAGCACAGAGCATGAGTCACAAGGTAATGAATGCACAATGGTTTGTGTGTCCTTAAACCAGTGGTACCTCTGTTCTGGCTCTACCTCACCACTGGAGCTAAAGCAGGGCTATTCCACTTTACTACAGCCCCATCAGGCAGCTGAAGTTGGGGAGCTCTGGAAAGCCCTGTAAAATCTGAAACCAGCAGTGTCAGCAGAGTTCCTATATTGATCGCTGCAGTCTCAGACTGACACTTCATACCCGGCTACTGCACCTTTATCACAGTTTTGCCATAGCTTTTAGAGGCTTTTATTTTTTTTGCACTGACATGTTCTGTAAAAATATCGGCCAGATCCTGCACTTGTATAAGTCAGTTCTGATGACATCAAAGAAGTTACAGTGATTTCTACTAGCTGCAAGTCTGTCATGGCTCTGCTTGTAGTACCAGAATACAATGTCCATTTGCTTTGTTCAGTTTGCAGAAACAGCATGTGGTGTGGTTCAAGTGATGCTCAATGGATCACTAGAAGCTGGAGCTTTCAAAAGCAGCAGGTATTTACTTAGCATACTACGGTCCAAGTTTCTGTGGGGCCTGTGTGCTGGTGAACATGCCTTTGCTAGTGAGTGCCAGTGCAGAATAGATTCTGGTAAACTCATATAGGGGTCTAAACCATTGGCTGCTGTAGAGCTGATTCACTTAACTCCTTCTATACAGTGACTGTAATTGAAATCTACCAGAGAGTATGCAGATGGGGCAAACAGTATGTTCTTACTGCACAAAGTAACTTTATTGGTGCATTGATGGTGCATTTATTCATTATGAATGACACATTTCTAACTGTTTATGGAGTTGACTGGATTTTACCCTTCCAGACTGTGCAGTCTTGAATAATATTGAAAGGTATTGAAGAATATGCTGGTTGGGAGAACAGCCGTGCTTATTTCCCTTGCTCCAAACCAAATCAATAGCAAGTAAATCACACAGGAGAAAAGATGGAAAAACTTCATCTTGTTTCAGCCTGCAGATAGTTCTGCTGACAGTGAAATAAGAATGGGGAGAAAATATTTTACCATAAGGCAATTAAAGAGTCTATGAAAATCCATTAACTAGCAAGATAATGTTCTTTCAGGGAGAATAATAGCAGCACTAGTATTTGGGTATCACACTCTGTACAACTTTCTCAGATAACTAAGAATGTTTTGCTTTTTCATGCCCCATTCTTACAGCATCTTTGGAAGCATTGAGATCTTTAACCTAAATCCAGATAAAGTCTCTGCAGTACACATTTGGCTTATGCATGACATTGGCGGACCTCAAAGGTAAGTCATGTTGGTATGAAACAATGACAGTGTGTGAGAGACAGATGGCACCGTTTTGATGAGTGACTGTCTAACAGTAACCATGTGTTAAAACTTGCTCTACATTCACTCTCTTAGCTGCTTAATTTATTGAAAAGAATAACAGTTGTACTGTTGTTTTCTTTAGTATTTTCCATAGGTACTCCTGAACTGTTATAGTTAAGACACAGTGACATTTCCCTTGCTTTCAAGGGGTCCCATGACCTTTACATTCCTTCCAACCTCACAATTCTACAGACCTTTAATGTGGGTGCATCACAGAAGTCACAGAACAGGCTATGTTTTCAGGGTGAACAGTGGAAAAATATGTTTGTTCACAGGAATAGTACAATTATTGCTGAGCAGAACCATTTTTGATAAACTAATGTCAAAAGCTGGAACAGGTTTCCCAGAGAGGTTGCAGAGTCTCCATCTGTTGGACATACTTGAAACCCGAGTGGGTCCTGGGTAACTTACTCTAACTAAGATTGGCTGTACATCTCAATCAGTCACTCAGCCTCTTGTCAAAAACAGAGCAGAGGCAGTCACAGACTGAGTCAAACAGATAGGAGATGCTCATATCCTGCTTCCACCCATGTTTTCTACCTGCTTCATCCTAGCTCATGCCCTGCCTGGGACTTAGCTGCTGGTTTTCATGACTTGCCCTTTCTCATCACACAGATGACTTGATCCCTTTGTCGTTCCAGAGACTGAATAAGCTTCGTTTCATACTCCTGTGGATGGAGGCGAGCAGCAGCTCTGGAGCTGTTCTAGAGCACATTGAACTGTGACTGGAACTGAGTTATTTCCCACAGATACCTACTTGCAGAAAGTTCTTGTGCAAGATGCACAGCTGAATATCACATAGTTTCTACCAGCAAAGGCCCAATGGTAGCCAAAACTCCACACACCAATGGACTTTACAGCACATTAGCAAATGAGCTTTTAAAGAATCTTACCTGAAATAAAGCAAAGTGACATAGTGTGGAATGTATCTGAGCTTCTTGTACACACAAGGAACACAAGTAATGAAAGACTTTTCTCTCCAGTGAATCCTGCTCAGGTTATTCCATAAAGAGGTTAAAAAGCATCTTAGAAGAACGAAACTTTCAGATCACCTGTGAAGACAATTACAGGTAATTACTTGTTCTTATTGGTGGTGACTTCTTAACACAAAACTAATACTGCATCTCCCTCTTGACTCAATATAGGTTTACAGCAAGCTAGAAGAGAGTCCTCTCTTACTGCCGTCTCATCCTTTGGATGTGGCTGTGTGGTTCTCAGGAGCTTCCACTCTGGCTGCAGACCTCCTGTTGGCTGGGTCTGGGGTTTGCTCTCTGCCCTGCACTTGCCATTGAGCAAGTTCAATTGGCAACCCAGCCTTCTTCAACAGATTCTCATCTGACCAGGCTTTTACACACAGTAATCAGATCCAAATAGGAGCTTTTCCTTCACTATAGCTTAAGCTTACTTTCTATCCAGCTGCTTTGTCAGAGTGAGGCATTAAAACATGATAAGCATTAGTAATTACTATAATTCACCATTGTCAGGAGAGAAAAACAGGAGTCCAGGAAACAGCAGCCCAATTTCAGACTTGCCTATTGAAGAGATGGAAAAGCCTGAGATCCTTTATCCCTCTGTGTGGTTTCAGAGACCTTCATTAGTGCTCTTTAGTGACATTAGAAAAGCAGCAGATGTTCAATATTACTCATATCTGCCAGGAACAACTTCTCAGAGTGAAGAATTCACACTTGGGTAAGAGCGTTTCCAAAGGAAACAAACATTTCTACAAACCACTGAACTCATTCCATTAGTATTAAATAAGGAAAAGTTGGTCTGCAAAGGAGACAAATTCCTTTTCTGGTGATAGAGCTTTAATCCTGATGGCAGAGCAATATATTGCTGTTCAGGTATTGCTGAACCTGACTAATGGGTGCTCTGCACATTGTGAAAATATTAACACTGGTGTGGTGCGTAAATCTGCCAAACTGTGTACTCGCTTTCTTTTTGGGTACATGCAGCCTCTAACTAGTACTCCCAGGACCTGTAAATAGGCACAGATCATTTCAGCCTGTGGTGAAATAAACTAGGGGACCAGGGAGGAATGGGAAATATGTAGTACTTTAGATCTGTTGTGGCTTAATTCAAGGAGAAACCTGAAACACATCGTGAAGAGTTGACACAATTGTTGCTGTGGATCACAACTCACTTCTTAAGATGGAATAACAAGTAGATCTTTTTGTCAGAGCTCAACTAACACATACATAGACAACTGTGTAAAGTGACATGAACAGTTAATTTTACTATTCTTTATAGAGAGCAATAATAAACTAACCAATTTGCATGTGCAGTAAAACTCTTTGGAATAGACTGTATAAATGAGCTTCTCTCCCCTGAAGTTATTCCAAACAGAACCATGTGGGTCCATACCAGCTGAGCATCTGTTTTTTCACGCCATGTAGCAATCCATGCTGATCATTTTCTCTTGCTTTTGTCCATGGCAGCAGTGCCTTCCAGAAGTAACTTAAAAAATAGATTCACTGGATATACTTCTAGCAAAATACCTAATCCTGTCTGACATGGTTAGCAACAGCTTTACATTATAGCAATAGGGGCTACCACTGAGTAAGCAGGATGGTGAACTTCCAGCATGGCAGCAACTCCGCACTCCGCAGTCTGTGAAAGAGATCTCACTTCTTCATAATTATTGTCTTATCACAGCATAGCTGACATGGTGTGAGTTCACATCCTACTTTATTTTGTACTCACCTGCTCTTGTCCTTAGCCCCTGTAAACACCAAAGTTATCTTTTTGCAGCAAGATCTAAAAAACTATCTCCTAAGCCATCCACTTGTTAAGCTCGTATGTAACACACACCTTGACTTTCACATTGCACGTAGTGACTGTGGAGCCATTCTGTTGTACTTGCAAAGTGGTTACTTTTGTTTGCCTTTGTGTCTTGTCACAGGCCAGTTCAGCTCCTTCAGTGTGTGCATAACCCTGACCACACAGACTGCAGACTTTGCGCCAGCTCCACGGCAGCTCCATGAGACGGAGTCCTCCAAGTTACTGAACTTGACTGTGTGTAAAGCTGGAAAAGATGTGGCTAAATAGCTTAGGGTGATAAATAGTAGCATGGTGTGTACAGAGTCCATGACCTGAAAACCTTGCTGTGATACTAACAGCCACATAGCAGCAGATGATACTTTAGGTGTGATGACTGTACACACATGCACCCAACACACTATTTCAGAGAGGCCGGGGGATGTTCGGTGGGTGAGGGCAGATGCTTTGCCCTGGTTTGCCCCCTCCTGTACAACTCCACTTGTGCCCAGGGGCTCAGAGTGGGGATTTCCTGGGGTGTGCACGGAGAAGAAAAAGAATTTCCAGAGGTAGGACTTGCTGGCATCAGCACTCAGCTTCCTCCCTGCTGGAAAGCTGGATGGAAAATGACCAAAGCGTTCTACATTCTCTTTGCATCCCAGTGCAACATCCCCCAGAGAGGAACATTGCCCCATGGCACATGGTATAGATCATGTTGCTCCCAGAGACTGTGGCACCTCAGAGCAGATAAAGCAAGCAATGGGAGAGACAGAGCCTCCTTTTAATGGGCATCATAAGTAAGTGGCTGGTGGGGAAATGACAGAGCTGAGCCAAGAAAAGACCAGAAACCACTCAGAGGGTTGCCAGGAGCTGTAAGGACATGTCAAGCATGTAGCTGGGGAGAGAAAATAGCAAGACTGACTCAGACAGCCCCATTAAAATCCTACTGTAAACACCACTGCAGTTCACATTACATTTCATCCTTAATATAGCAGCAAGTGTAAGCCTTCCAGCTTTCGTTGAAGGTCCCTCAGGCCACACGCTGGCCAGCCACTGGAATAGAGACAAACATCAAACAGTTGCCACAATAAGGAGTCTCTCTTGACCTCAGTTTCTGAGGTGAAAGGTGATGCCTTACAGTGTATAATTCATAGGCGCAGACATGCTGCAGTACACTGAACCAGCAGGTTTCATTGATTTTGTTTGATTTCTATACTACTGCTCGCACATGCATAGTCAAGTGCAGGTTTATAACAAAACAAAGATCTGAGGCCAGCTTGTGGTTATGGCTGCAGTGCCTTTGTGCAGTGTCATCGGCACTAACAATACTGAGCAGGTTTTGCTACAGATACACTCTCAGGTGTTGCAGCACCAGCATAACTAGCCATTGTCAATTTGGTAGGCAGACCGAGGTTCCCATGATCCCATAGGCAGAAGGTTATAATACTCTTTGTTTTAGTGACTACCCAGAGTGTGAAGCATCCTTACGGAACTACACAAGCCGGTGTAATTTCTTGCACCTCTAGAGGAGCCCTTTCTCTGTAATACACAGGCCTGCACTGAGCATAGCCTCACCCATAATGTTTACATTAAGTGAAATGTATTTTTATTTGCACTCTGCTGTGTAGCTACTTGGATGTATCAACACAGACACATACCAATGCTTTCAGATAGATTATTTCTGACTATAGGTCAAGAGTTTGTCTTCATGCTCACTTTTGTACCTCTTCTGTTGTAATATAAAATGTTGACTGTAAAATCGAGACCTGTAATAAAACTGCTGATGGAAAACATTAATTCATGTCACATTCTGCTTAACCTCAGACTGACCATGAAAGTAACTCACTTCCTAAAATTAACTGAGAAATTCATTCCCCATATGAAAGTCTATATATACCCATCCAGGAAAGCAGAGAAAGGGCACAGTGCATGTCCTTCCCAGACTACTCTCACTACCTCACTCTCCATCTTATACAGAGAAGTCATTGTTTTTGCATGTGGTTGGAAGTGAAACATCCTGTGTCTTTACCTTGAAAACAGACATCTGGATATATATGTTGTTCTCAGACATATTAATTAACAAAGGTGACTTCTTATCAGTGGTTTAGTAAAATGCTAAGGAGCAAATCTGTGTTACTGAAAGCTGAGATGAGCACTTCATACAGGCAACTGTGCTGGAGTAAATGACAACACAGGTCCCAGCAAAAAACCTTTCTTTTACAGGTATGTAAAAATACACACCTTAACAGGGAAACTTGGCAATAAACACACTTAACACCAGGGCAATAACTGAACTTGTAACCGCATGGTTTCATTCTGACTGCAAAGAGGGGTTGCAGGCTTTGCAGGTCTGTAGTGGGTGTACTGGGAAGAGAGTGCAGGACACCAATGGTTTGTTTGCTTTTTCCCTTTTCCACTTGCAAGGGGAGAATTGCCAGCCCAAGCACAGTGGCTACCACACACTCTGGATATGCCTCAGCCCCTTTCCCCAGTACCGCTCTGAAGTCCCACAGAGCTTGGTGTCATCTACCATGTCCTGCTGCTTGCCCTTAAGGAAGGAGCATTGATGTTGGCCTCCTTTATTTATTAGCACAGGTGCACCATAGCTGTACGCCTGGTCCACTAACACATACTCCAGCCCATGTGTGTTACGGGCTTGAGCAGTTTGTCAAACTGCTCAGATTACATGCATAGCAGAACATGAGTGAGCTCATTTCCAACAAGCATTTTTGTTATCCATGATCACACATGTGAAATGCCATGTTGACATGTCCTACCAGACAGGTAAAATTTAAATCCTATTGCTCTGCTGAAAATTTATAAACCAAAAAAGCTTTCAAACCAGTACAAAGTATCCCAAATTCACAGAAAACTAAATAAAAGGAAAATAATCTGTGTGTTTTTCCTACTATGTGGAAGAAATGTTTCTTGATGTAGTTTGAAATGTTGAGTTTTGAAAATATCTTTTAAAACTGATGAAGGTAATCTCTGTCTCAATTTGTCCAAGATAAAATGAACTAGTTTGTGCCCCAATAGCAAACACTGCCAAAGAAAGAGCACTGCCCAGAAACCCAAGAGGAGGACTGCCTGGAAACCCACAAGGAATCCAGGTTATTGTGTGATAAGGTGATATCAGTGTTACATACTCCCAGAAAGACACAGCCCTGGGAAAGCTACTTCTATGACTGCATTAACACAGCATTGCAGCTCCCCAGTCTTTGATGTACTTACCCTGACAAGAGCCTGCAATTATTAAACTTATTTTTGAGATTAGGAAACAAATGAAATACAGGATCACCTGTTCTCCTTGCTTGGCCTTGTGCTTGATTTGAAGCCTGTCAGCCTCTCCTAGGTCAGGCCATATGCAAACAGCTCCATATGCCTTGTGCTTCCTCTTGCCTGACCCCAGGGAGCTGCCCCACCCACCCCATGGCTTCAGCCTCCTGAATCTCCCTGCGGTCACCCGTCAGGAGCGTCAGCTCTTCCCACTGTTTATGTGTATGGACGTGGGTGAAATTAATGACTCTGTCTATAGGCTTTAATTTAAAATAACAAACCTAATGAGTCTAGAGAAAAAACTGAAACCTGGAAATAAAGGTTAAAACATACAAAGGGCAATAAATCTTATCCTCAGGACCTTTTTTTTTTTCTTAACCTTTTTTTGTGCTGTTTTTGTTTGGAGTCCAAAATTCTTAATGCGGTGACATAACATAATCTACGGGGGAATGTCTTTGAAGAAGGGGGTTTGATTTTGTTTATATGTGTATTGACAGCATATAGTGTGGTGGATCTGGGTTCCCCTGGACACTGGCAGTAAGGGAGTGGTTTTGGATGGAACCCAACATTGCTAAAGCACTATAGAGTATATCAGTCAGAGGCAGAAGTTTCCCCTTGCTTAATCTGGACTGCCTTCATGCATGTATATGGGAAGACTCCCTGATAGCCAAAACAACGAGCCTTACACAAATGAGCTCAGTAGAAAGAGTAGAAAAAGGAGATCAGCAAGCCTTCAGGTAGGACACCTGGTGAACAGGTTGCACCTCAGAAACTCTCTCTTAATAGCAGTACCATTTATAGGCTTAAAACAACAATTAAATGTGCTAAGAGCCTGATCCTTCCTATTAAACATTTTGAAAAGAGCAATGCACTGGCTAACCCAAAGAAAACATTTTGCATGTAAAACATGAAGGCTGGTGAAAAGACAAAAACCAAATAGTATGGCTGAATAACAGAAGCAAACACATAGTAAATACACCACAAGCCTCAGCAGTGGATGAAAAAGATACAGAAAAGGTCTAGCTATGTCATTGGATCCTAACAACCATATTGTCTACCTATAACCTTGGGGTGTACACCTGTCTGTCCTCAAAGCTAAACCGCTGGATTCAGTACTTGACTAAGCCACAGAGAGGTGTGCAGGCTTAAGCAGTCCTATGAAGCCTTTCCAGTTTGCTCCTTATCTTGCAGCCCCATCCCTCTGTTCTGCCAAAACAAATGCTTCACTGACCACTCAATAAACCAGGACAGTCAAATGGTCTGGGGTAATATTTTTATCTTGCTTGGCAAAAAAATAAAGAGCTTATATCTAGCCAAAAGAAATGGGAATCAGTGGGACTTTTTTGTTTCAAAGTGTATGTTTATTTTCATCAGTGCATTGTGGAGTGGGAGAGGGGAGCGGCTTGCTCACTGTTCCTCCTTTCTTGTGTGGCACTGTTTGCCCAGATCAGAAGAGCCTAGGAAGCACATACAGGATCATCTGCTCCACACCAGCACATTTCACAGCTATACTGCTAGCTTAACCCTGATTCATTTCACTACTGGGATTTGGGTGTGCACTGAGGTAGAGTAGAGGGGGCTAAAATCCATACTAACTGCATTAGATAGGATTAATATTATTCAAGATTACTCACTTCATTGTACAGACTTCCTCTTTAGTCAAAGGGACAGTTCAGGCACATCCTGAAAGCAATTATCCTGCTCTGCACTGGTGGGGTAAGATACTAGGGATGAGGTGTGCTCCAACAGAAGCTTTTTGTCTCTCTCCAGTGGCCATGAAATTGTCTAGATTATTAGCTCAAATTTATAAAATTAGATTCCAGGTGTCTAAAGTTGCATAAAACAAATCCCAAACATAAAATGTTTCCCTGTGAGAAATATTCCTAAACAGAAAAGAACATCACAATGTCCTCTCACACACAGAGATTAAAGGGTTTGCAAAATATGTAAGAATTGCAATTTCACAATCCATTTTCTGCGTATGTAAAGCCACAGTTCTAAAATCTGCTGATGTTGCAGGAACTGGCTGTGTGATAATGAAGTCTTTCAAGCATGCCAAATGCAGTTGGTTAGAAAATCTGGTATTGTGCTAGAGAAAAAACCACCACGCTGATATTAATCTGCTGTCTATTTCATATGTTGTTTTCTGTTGACTACTTTTATTTTCAAGACTGAGATCACATTTGCTTGCTTTAGGGTTTTATTTTTGTGCACACACCATACTCCCTTAGATTTATTTTTGCTAATTTAGGCACAGAAGGAATTGCTTGATGCCCCCATGGCAAAAACCTCACAGTTTCTTTCCTATTGCTTAAAGGAATAAAAATGCATCAGGTGTTATTTATGAATTATATCTACACCATAAATAGCTTAAAGGAAATATTTATTTTTTTTTTCTCTTGCTGAAATTGAAAATCCAGGAATCAGCCAATACAAGAGGGTTACACTAATGGCTTGCACAGGACTAGGACAAACTCCAGAAAGAATATTTTTCCATTCCTACTCTTCTTGAACTATTAATCAAATCAATAGCCTGCACTGCAATTACACCTGGGACTTCTGCAGCTGAGGTCTGAACCTTAAGAGCTTGAGCAAAAGATCTGTCTGTGAACATTAGCAAATTACATTCCCCGTGGGTCAGACACAGAGGGGATGTATAGCTTGATAACCAGTCAGTTGGAGCTGCATTGGGATTGATAATAAAACTTCTTGATGACAAGGCCCTGTGCAGGAACATATTTTTGTGTTACATATACTACATACAATGTTAGGTGACCAGAAGGAGCTAGTTCTGCTTCTCCCGAAGTCAGACTTTCAACAACATTGGTATGCTTGATTTATAGCAGAGAAACATGAAACAAGACTAAGAAGTGGTCTAATCATAGGTAAATAATAGAAATAAACAAAACAGTAATATGGGTGATAGCCCATTTCTTATTTCTACAGATTTTGTTTCAGAGGTTTTTATCAGAGGCTCATGGTTTCTATGAGAAGTATCAGACACATCTGATCTGTGATCTGTGGGACTATTTCACAAAGCAGTAAAACAGTAATCTATGGCTTGCTAAGTTTAAGCAAGTCCTGGGATGCTTGAATATTTTTTTCATCAATTAACTACGTTTTTCTTTGCACTGTAGCTGTATTGAATGCACTTTATTATGGATAGGGGTTAATTTCTAGGGTTACCGGGGACTTGCTATGCAACAGTGGGAAAACAATCCCATCTCCAGAGTTGAGATTTCTTGCCTGGATGGGAGGAACAATAAGCTGATATTTTAACATTTTAAGATCACCAGGGTTATCATAATACTGAAAATGATCTTACAAATTCTACAGCTTTTTAGTTTACTCCTGTATCATGCCTCTACTCTGTCCTCAAATTGTGCTTTAAGCTAATGTATCCTTTGCAGAGAGGCCTCATGCTTTCTGATAACATGAGGCGATGAAGCATCCACTCTTCCCATCATAGGTTATGTCAGTAATTACTCAGTACCATTACTGGAAATTAATTTATACTTTGCCTATGTTCAGGTTCTAGCAACAACTTCTTGTATCCTGTGCTAAAGATCTTTACTTTTGTGGGGAAGGGTAGCTTCTCATTAAAGTAGATCTTAATACAGACACGCCTTACTCTCTTTTTTTGGTGAATTAAGGAGATCTACCTTTGCAAACATTTGAAGATTATTTATTTGGTAGAGTCTGTGAGTTTTTACTTCACCCTCTCCTATTCTTTGCTATTCTTGTAGTGCAAATAGACATCTTATATCCCCTGCAGCAGGCTTTTGGATTAGACTGACATAGCTAGAACAAAATTCAATCCCTGCTTTTATTGTGTTTATCCCTTATGAATCATAATAAAATGATTACAGAAAGTAGTCACAGGTTTGTTGGAGCAAAGTTGAGAGGTAGATTCTCTGCTATTGAAAACCAGCTCAGTTACTACTCTAACCAGTCGAAGCTCAGTGGATATTGTGGTCAAAATGCTCAACTGCAGGGAAGTTTCAGGGAACCTCTCTTTCAAATACAAATTATATGCATCATGCTTTACTTATCAGCTTTCCTGAAGGACAAAAAGCTCTCACCAGCAACAACATATCACAGTCTCAATTCACCAAGAGAAAACCAACAGTCCTAGCAAGTTAAAGATCTCTTTACAAACTTCTGAGTTCTCTCCAAACCTAAATACTAAATTGAAGCACAAAACCTCATGGAAACATAGCTGTACACCTGCTGATGCTCTATAGTCCTCTTTAACTCCCCAGTCCTGCTCAAGTGCCACAAATGTTCCATCTGACCATAATTCTAATATATTTTTCTGCTTCTGGCTAGTTTCTACTATGTCCTCCATGAAAATGGAGGTGCCCACGAATAAAATAGATGGAAGGCACAAGCCATGAGCTGTGAAATATAACTGAATGTTGAAGCCAAAAAGAGATGATTGATATTTCAAAGAAGAGGAGCAAAATCACTGAATATTCTATGTCCTTTTGGTTTGAATTGTGTGCGCTCACAGTGTCACAATATTACCTTAAAGAAAGTGGCACAGAGATAATTTATTGGGAGAGGACTGATTTTGATCTGGGGATGTACAGCATGACAAATTGCATCAGTGCAGAAATAATTGTTTTTTAATTACAATGTCAAAAATGATACAGAATATATACCAGTGTGCATTTCTAAAATTGCCACTCTTTTCATTGGCATTACTGTCAATTAGCTCAGCAAAGATTACTTTGGCTAAGACTTGGCATGATAAAACTTGATGTAGTAAATTAAAAATGGATAGGAAATTATTCATATATCTCCTCCAGCAGTGGGTGAGTTGTACTAAATATTAATGACAGCACAATTAGAAAGTGCTCGGCTGCCCATGAGCTGAAAGGCACCTGCTGGTCAATAAACCCATGGTAGAGACTGTTAGAAAATGTCCCTAGCCAGAGATAGAAATATCATTATTATCCAAATTTGGTTAAAACTCTGCTTAGTATTGTCAGGGATATTCCATTTAATAATTACAGGGAGAGAACCAGCCTTTTGTGCTGCTTTGGTCCCAGTTCTGAGTCCACCCAGGAAAGAGTCCAGCCCCCTGCGCATGAGTGGAGAAATATCCCCAATGTAGTGACTGTGCTCCAGCAGCCTGGTCCAGGGGGGACCGGAATCCACAACAGGAAACATTTCGAAGAGCAGAGCAGGCAGTGGAAGACTCCCCAGAGGAGAGCATCAGCCATTGCCTGGGCCTGCTCGAACATCTCAGACCTGAGGAAGGGAAAACAGGAATCACTGCAGGAAAAAACTCCCCAGGGGCTGGGTCAGATCTCTGTCACTGGAGACCAAACATTTCCCAGAAGGAAAAAGCTGGAGGAGGAGTGAAGAAATACAATGCATCCTTGCCAGGGGTGAATTTTTCTTCCTGGAGTGACTGTCAGGATTTTTGGTTATCCCAAAGAAAGGTCAGTGTTTGAACAAAAGTATTTAAACTCTAGAAGGCTTCACCATGCGTGCTGCAGCTGAAACTGCAGAGGAGAGTAGGATGAGCCAGCTTCTATGACTACATCCCCATTTAGCACCCAGCAATGCCCTCCAAGCACCCACATTTTTGTGATGCTCAGCAGATGCAGGGAATTTAAATCCAAACTCAGGCTTGAATGAACAGTACAAATTCATTGGTAGTATGCATGTATTGATAATTATGATGGAGGACTAGCATAATAAAGATATAAAGAGCTTGTATTATTGTAATTATTATTTTCCCCGTCACGGATACAGTATCTCAACACAGGCCTCAACAAAACTATAGTTCTTGTTACCAACTGAAACAGAACAAACTGTTCCCTTTAAAGAACACTGTTTCTTGGGATGTTCCTGCTTGTAAAATTCACATGGTAGCCTCAGGTAAAGGCTCTTTCCTGGCAGGTTTCTGGCAATAGTACTATGGAAATGAAGACTGAGTAATGTTGGATTTTGACCCATCGGCTTCAGCTTTAGCTTTTTAATTTTCTGCAGACAGGATCAACATCTGCAGGTTCTATGGACAATATGCTGTTTGTAAGCTGTGGAGTTATTTTATGTTTTGGTAAGTCATTGTAGAAATAGCACAGGAATAACAGGAATCCAACCTGTGACCTATAGGACCTTGGACAACAGCACACATCAAAAGCATGTGTTTAAATTCCAAGAAGCATTGATAACATCTGCATTGGTGTTACAGACTTCTAAAGCTGCTGCAGGCTTTTTACTGCTCTCTCTGTCTAATAAAACTACCATACTTGAGTCTGGTTGCAGACAGAATGTGGAATGACCGCAATACGTCCAGAATTTATTAACATACTATGCATGTACTGTTTTCCTTCAGCTCTGTCTAAACTATTAGATGAGCTGAATCCTACATAAATGCCTGAAATCCTGGACAACATTTCTTGATGAAAAAAAGAGATGAGGTTCAAGCAAGACCACACACATCGCTCTTAACAGTTTATTTACCTAAATGAACATCAAGCTGCAACATATGCCTCTTTTCCCCTGTCTTCATAGTATTTATTATAACAGGTTTCTGCTCTATTACTAGCAAACAAGGCATTCACCATCATCATATAGCCCTTGTGGTTGAGAATGACTGTGCAAGGCTTCTGGTGAGCTAAACCCATGCCGTCAGTTACACTGGCCAGCGTGACCATTACTGTTGCTTTGGTGCTGGTCATGATTTCCCACCCTATTTGTGCCCCAGGTCTGACCACTGCTGATCCGAAATGCCAACAGCTTTCCTCATCAGGGAACTCTGTACTGCTGCCTGTAACTAAGCACTGCAAAGATTCGGCTAGTACATTATATGCAAATATGTCCCTCACATATCCTGAGGCACTTAATCAAATTCATTACGAGATGATATATAATGAATGCGTAATGAATTATTGTAGGCTTTTGACTAAACTGAAGTCTTAGGCATGACTGTTTGAATATTTCAATCCGCATTTGATCCACATGTTCTTATGATTGGCTATTAAACAAAATGTCTAGCAGCAGGTATCATTACTTAATCTTACTGTTTCATTATTATTGTTCTTGATTCTTCCAAAATTCTGGGCAAAGGCTGATTTTTTACATGTACACCTTTGTGGTAACTCTGGAGTATTCTGACAGCATTTAAGCTTCATTCGTGTCTTTCCTACAGTGACAAACACAAGTGAAGTTCAGCTATAAGGCATTTGAAAGGGACTCACCTCCATCTGTGGGAGCTTCCTTGGAGCATTGTGTTTTGCCTCTAAGGCAGGATGGATGCTGCAGACCTGCTCAGCTGTCAACACAGCCTAGAAATCTAAAGCAACAGTGGGGCCAAGGAATTTATTTCTATAGTGCAATGCACAGATTTGAGTGCTTTCAATGGGGATGTAGAAGACACAAAACATTGTGAATTGTACAAAAAATTAAAGTCACCACATGTTCATTTTAAAAGCTTACTCACAGTGGTGGCCAGGATTGACAGCTTGTTTCATTTGCTGCACCCATTGCTCATAGATTTCGAGATGCCTATCACAAAAGAGGCACACGAATTTCCTTGTGGGTGGAAAAGAGCATTTTTCAAACTGTTTTTCCAAGCTGAATCTCCCCTGGCAGCTCAGCAGCAACGATGCCTTCATCAGACACACTTCACTGCATACTAGCATCTCAGTGCGAGATTTCTTCAAATCTCAGTGAAGCAAGCTAGTTTCTGGAAAGAACAAAGAAAGCATTGTTCATATGTGCTGCTTGTTGCCAGACAGGTGCACATCCAGTGTGCAATAAATCAACTTGGCAAAAGAGATGCAAGAGTGATTCTTTTTCTACAATGATGTCCAACGAAGGTTTCTTTTATACCTCCTGGCTGGAGCCCCTGAGGCCTCTGAATGGTCTGCACTGCCATGCACTGCTCAGACAGTGCCCATTATTTGTTGTTTCCTGTGCACCAGCAGTACATGTGTTTAGTGATTTAATACTGTGTCATGAAATGGCACGCAGTAAAAAGAGCACCACACATCCTCCATCAAAGCTCTGAAGCATAATTCATCTACCTCTAACTCATCAGCTGAAGGATCAAATCCAAAGACTCCCAGATTTCATGAAGGTATATTTCCTTATGCCATTCTAAGTTCAGAGGTCAAGTTTTAGACCCTATTTATTGACTTATGAGGACCAGAGGCATTTGGAAACTTACCACTCCCAGTAAGGGAGAGAAAATAGGACCATAAGATTGTCCAGACTCAGAAATGTTTCTAGCAAACAACAGGTATGTTGTAGTCTCTTGCTCGCCTGGAATTGGTAGATGAAATCTGAGATGACTATGATGAGCAGTAACTCATCAGAGCTGGTTGCAGTAACAAGAACATTTAAACTAGCAGGAACATGCCCCCAAAAAATATTTCAAGTGCTACTACAAACAACGGAATCTGTTTCTTTCTGTACTTAAATTATGAATGATATTGTAACATAATAGCAGCCATTGGATGAGACTATTGCTCACCACCAATGATCAGTCTGAGCTCTGGGTTGCAAGGGAATGGCAACCCTAAGAACTTTCTATCATCAATAACAATCAGGAGCCTGCCCAAAATTAGAGTAACACTCCATGGTAACTGGACATCCCAGTCATAAAACCAGGCAGAATGAAAACACTTCAATCCTTTCAGGCACACAACCATTTTACATAGTGTGTATGGTTTATGTAAGCATGTCATTTTAAGCTGCCTTTTTCCATACATTTCTATTCATGTGTCTGGTTATACAATCTAACAAAAATGTTTTCAAGATGCCCAGAATTTTAAGTTGATTGATTTTGCTTATAAATTAAACTGTTCAGTTGATTTAGTAACAGATTGTCCACTAGACTGATAGTTTTAACAGGGCAGTTGGAGTAAGTTTATAGACTGGCTTTGCATTATGTATCAGTTCTTCCAGAATCTAGAAACTGGTTGGATTCCCACTTCATGTTTGTTCATATTCCTTCTATTCAGCCATACACCCTCAGAAACACTGAGAGAAGCCAATGGAAGTGTTGACATTTTGAATTCTTGGAGAGTGTAGGTGCAGGTGGAAGTCATCCAGGATTTACATGTGCCATTGAGACAGGCTGATCAGAAGTTACAGTGAAATTGCCAGCTGCTGGCCTCTTGGCATCATGGTGTTCCCGAGTGCCATTCTGTGGTGGCCTCAAGAAATGAACACTAAATCAGTAAATTCTGAAGCCAAATTAATATAAGTCCTAGGTCAGGTTGCTCATTCTGAAGGTCTTATGACTCATTGAGCTGTGCCTTTTCTTGTTTCCCTGCACAAAGCTGGATTTCTCTCCATATGAATGGAAATCTTTGGTATCTTGTTATTTCTTTTGCTCCCTGATGACTTTGATTAATAATAGTAATGCAGAAGAATGATTTATTACAGCACCTGGCCAGCATCCTGCATATGTATGAAATGTGGCTAGGTTTTGTTTAGCATGTTCTAAGAAAGTGAATCTCCCTGTGATACGTAGCAGAACATACTCCAGCTGTACAGAAATCACGAGAGACAATTATCTTTAGAACTGCCAAAGACACTTACAGACAGATGATGGCTTCATCTGCTTTGCAGGGTTTTGATCTTTTTGTTGGTTAGGTCACACCCAGAAGAGCTTTCAACTTTTCCAAAAACTGTAGATCAGTAATCAGAAAACATGAAAAAGAGAATATTGGTCAGTTCTATTGAGTTTGAATTCTGCACCCCCATAGTCCGTAAACTGTTCCCATTGTCCAAACTTGAGCAATAGAGAAGTTTCTATCATTCCTGCAGCAATGCCCATTTTGTTTTTCTCCTTTCATCTTACTATTCGAATTCTTAAAGACAGAGCTTCTACCTTTCTCTAAAATTTCCTCACATGTATATTGCCAGGGTGTCCTGGGTTCAGCAATAGCAGTCATTTTTCTCCTTAGTAGCTGTTTCAGTGCTGTGTTTTGACTTTCAGCCTGGGAACAGAGCTGAGACGTGTGTTGGTACACGTGAGGAGCTGGATAAATCAGATAGATTGTCCCGCAATTGTTTGAGATCCTGGGCATGACGTGCTGTGGTATGGAATACCTCTTTGGTCAGTTTGGGTCAAGTGCCCTGTCTCTGCTTCCTCCTGGCTTCCCCTCCTCCCTGAGACTGCCTGGGACTCCCAGGTGCTGTAGGCTTTTAGGCTGGGAAAACCTCTGGATGATAGGAAAGCCTGAACATGGGGCAATAGTGTCCATTGCTAAGTCTCATCCTTTCCACCATCTCAGCTCTGTTCCCAGGCTGAAAGTCAAAACACAGCTCTGCACCAGCTACTAAGAAGGAGAAAAATGACTGCTACTGCTGAACTCAGGACACAGGGAAAGTAACAGTGTGCTGTTTATCTGGGCAGAACAAAGGTGGTGACTCCACAAATGTCATTCTCAATTAATTCTACAGGCTGTCTGAATGAAGAGCTGGTAGCAACTCCTTGTGTCACACAATTACCTAACAAGGCAACATTAGGAAGTCAATATTATGTTCTACATGGACTAGCTGTTCTCTCAAACCAGGTATTTCAGGCAAATATAAGAGAGAAAGGTATGATCAAAACGAATCATCAATTGATACCCCATTATCAAAGTAGAAGATTTATTACTTAGAAGCACTGCTCAGTATGCTGGCAGCCACCATGAACAGGCTTGAGCTACATATTCCTGGAAACTGAAGAACTTCCATATCCACCAGGTCAGATACATACCCGCTAGGTACTGCTGGGATCATATTCACTGGAGTGTTTGCTGAACTTGCATTCAGCACTTGTATTCATGAAGAAGCCTAAAAGACATGGCCTAAAAGACATGACCTAAAAGAGTGTAGAAAGAAAGAGCTGTTGGTAGATGTTGTTTGTGCTACTTTCTCCTTTGGGACTGCTTTCAGTTGTTCAATTAATTCTATTTGGAAGCAGTTAATTACTTGGCCACCTCTGACTTACTGGTCGATAGTAAATTACTGCAGCTATTTCAAAGAATAAAATTAATCCTAACTAGAGGCCAAATTTACTTCTTAGTCATACCTAAGTAAGTCCAGAGGAGCTCCATTAGTATTGAACAGACATGTCATGAGAGTGCTGTTCTTGTATAAATAGGAGGACCTGAGGAGGAAAACACTCAATGAATAAAAATACATAGTTTTCAAATGCCAAATTCAACATTCATTTGGCAAGAGATCCAAGGGTGATATGAAAACTGGTGCTTGGTAGGAAGGTGAGTTAGTTTTCATCTCTAAGTAAATCTTGTCTTGATTCCAAAGACTAAAGCCAATATACTAGCAAATATATTAGCTATACTTTTGCCAGGAGAAAGCAGAGGGCACATTCAGGTAAGTCATTCAGACATGACCCAGTATAATCAGCTCCAAACAGAGGTCTAAATTCAGACATTAAGGTAACATTAGTGCTGCAATAACAGGTATAAAATAATAAATAATAATTAAAAAAGAATGCCCAGTTTTTAAGGAAAGGGCTCAAAAAGCAAACAGCATCTGCCAGTTGATGAGTTTGTAATGATTCACCAAACACCACTAAATCTGCTTTAATACAATTCTGGTTTAGGGGGTTTGTTTCATTTTGGTTTGGTTGGTACAGGTTGTTTTTTTTTTCATATGCCCCTGACTCATACTTCATCTGTTCTTCCAGAGGAAGGAGACATAAACCTGTGTGTTGTGCTTCTGGAGTGATCGTGGTTTACATCCATCTTCTGTTCTTCCATTGCCACAAAGACCTGTAAAACAAATTAGTGCTTGAATATCCTCCTGAAGAGCAATGTCACAAAAGAAATATGTAAGATAGCAGAGGCACCCAGCTAAACACTAGCAGCTTTTGAAAAGTGGAACTTTGCTTGGAAATATACTCCAGCTAGATGAGGAAAAACTGCATACTCAGGTTCTGAGAAGACTTTTTAATACAATGGTAGGTCTTTGTTTTACTTTTGGTAATAAAATTACTCTGTTAAAATAGGTCTTTCCTCTATTTTTTTTCTTTTTTTTCTTTTTCTGCATAACCGTATAATCACAGAATGGTTTGGTTTGAAAGGGACATTAAAAATCATCTACTTCCAAGCCCTCTGACGTGGACAGGGACACCTTCCACTGGACCAGGTTGTTCCAAGCCACATCCAACCTGGCCTTGAACACTGCCACGGATGGGGCAGCCACAACTTCTCTGGGCAACCTGTGCCAGGGACTCACTACCCTCATAGTGAAGAATTTCTTCCTAGTATCTAATCTAAATGTCCCTCTTTCAGTTTAAAGACTATAGGCTGTCACACATATAGAGCAAAGACTATGTTCATGCCTGCAGGAAAAAGAGGCAAGACACAAAATTCCCTGGAAGCTTTCACTGCAGGGAAGAATCATAGAATCAGCTATGCTGGAAAAGACGTTTCAGGTCATCAGGTCCAAAATATCCCACTAAACCATTTAACTAAGGACCTCATCAGCATGTTTTTTGAACACTTCCGCCACAGCCATCCTTTGGAAAACCCTTTTACAAGGAAGAAGGCTGCCATAGCATATACATCTGTAGGGATCTGGCTGCTGTGCAGTAGCCTGAAAGCAGTCCCAGCTATTCTGGGAATCACACCACCTCTAGAGTGACTCTAGAAACCGTATCTCCTTCAGGCAACAGATGTAAAGGTAACTCACATGATTTAAGTAATATTCTGTTATCCAAACACACTCATTACATATAATTATTGTACGTATTATGGATGTATAGAGTACAATCCTGCTACAGATAATATTGTAATTCCTGGATTTTAAAATTCATCTTCACATCAAACGTTCTGGCTGACTGGAACAACCCTCCTCGTCTTTGGCACACACAAACCACCACAGAGTGCTTATATGGCCACACTCACAGACAGTTTCGAATATGCTGCAGGCTCTTGTTATACAACAAAGCCCCTTTGATGTGTCTGACTGTTGCTTGGAAATCAGTGTGAGACTTTCATGGTCCATTGGGAGCTTCAGGTGAATTAAGTGTACCATTTCTACACAGGGCCTGCTATGATCAGTGGCTGAGGCAGCAACTGATGGGAAGAAGCAACTTGATAGCAAGTCTTCGCAGTTCTTCCACTTGGTCATCACTTATTTGTCTTAAAACAGCTATTCCTAGTGGGATCAATAAGCAACTTTGGAAGTTCTAGTAGCTGAATACAACACATACTTGGATAGTGACATGTTTCTGGAGAAGTCTGTTCCATGTATCCTTGTTAAAGAGATAAGGATCCTAACACATCCTTTTCTTCTAGTAGAAACTAACAGTTAAAAAGCCCTGTAACATGGCCAGTCTTTATGTGTGACCCTGCATTGTCTCACTGCGGTAATGGCAATGGAAGGAGCAAGTGAGGCACCTGGATATCAGTTCAAAACCTCTAGGTATTCAGTGCCTGGTGGCTCTAACCTTACTAGGATTCATGCACTTTGCCTTCTCTTTTCTAACTCTTGAAAGAGAGGTGATGACTGCAGCTGAGGTTCAAAGTTCTGCTGCTCTTTCAAGGGAGGGAGCAGAGAGAAGCTCAAAGATGTTGGAACATGGGTACCAACAGCAGTCTTGAGACCCACAGGATTAGTTATGCCATTTGTGGTGCTAACAGGCAGGAGCCATGCATGCTGCAGCCAGTGACTATATTGCAAGGAATCTCTGCAAGCTGGAACCTGCTGAATTTCCCATCCTTGAAGCCATTTTTTTCCATTTGATCAATTCCCAGTGTGGTATCACTCTTGGAAATAACCTACAGGAACAAACAATGTAATACATTGGAATGGAATGAAAACCAGGCAAAGGCATGGGTGAGGTGCAGCAGCTACCAGCAAGTACTGAGCTGCCTTGCTCAGGGCAGCATCTGAAAAAACTAAGGTAAAGGTGGAAAGGGGAGTGGAATTTATTATCCAGGTTCAGCTATGTCTACATAGATTGAGCACGGCAGTGTAAAATGTGTTGTCTCAACACACAGTCTCAGCTATGGTTGGTCAAATTCAGATGAGGTGATATCAGGCGGTAGGTACTCATTGGTCCCCTTGGGGGAGAAAAGAAAGGTGGAGCACTCATGGAGCTTCCTCAAGTTGAAAGATTGAGTCACTCAGCTCTATCCTACTACAAGTAGTCATGCAGTGAATGAGATTAGATATGTAATCTGTACTGTTGCTGAAGTGGTAGATGAATAAAGGAGGTTGCAAAAGGAAGAGAAACTTATTAAAATGAAATTGTGTCTGAAAGTAAGTAGAAAACACACTGCATAAAATAATAAAAGCTCTGAAGTTAAAGGAGCTGAAATGTTACGGACTCAGTACTTCATTGCCAGAGCTGTTTGGTGGGCTTCAACAATGTCTCCCCATTTTTGAGTGAATAGGAAGATACATGTAACATTTTCTAGGTAAGACTGACATATATTAGGAGATAACTTTGGAAAAGCTCTTAGCTTCCAAATTTTTCTCTCCTCTTTAAAAAAAAAAAAAAAGAAATCATTTTCTTTTTTGACTCTCCAAATTTTGGTGAAAGTTTGAGAATTTGTGGGAATTTGTGGAGGTTGAGTCCTCCCAAAAAGTTCATCCATAGTCTAAAGCAGGTACCAAAAGTACAAATATTCCATACTACAAGAGTAGGGAAACTCTCTGAAAATTCCTCATCTCTGAAGCTAGACCAAGCTTCCTATCTTCAAAAGCCCTATGCTTCTTTCCAAATAAATATTCAAATTACAATACCCATGGTATTGTTATGTCTGAAGAAACAAACTGTATTTCCTAGAAAGCGAGAAACTTTTTTCCAGAGGTATTCCCAATAATTTTAAAATACATAGAAGTTAGCAGGATATTTTAAAAAAAACCCTACTGTAGTTCTTGTGCAGAATGATTTAATCAAGAGGCATCAGAAGGGCACTGCTGGAAATCCAAAGATTTCTGTTTGGTTCCTGGTTCAGCCACTGATTTTCTCATTTGCCCAGGTGTGAAATGGGGCTGATTTTTCCTCATCTCAGGTTGACAGTAAGAAAGCTGAGATCCTTACATTTTCAGCATGGGAGGACACAGGACTTGGGGTGCACAGACATAATTTAAACCCATTCACTGTTGTCCTTCGCTATGGTCCTGCTTGCTCTGCTACAGAAGGCGTCAGAAAAGTCACTACCACCTTTACTCTGAGTTATTCAAACATGAAGTTCTGACACAATGACAACTGGTGCATTGTGGGAAAACAGACACAGAATAGAGCTCAGCTTTTTCATAATGACTACAGCTCCTAAAATGAAGAATACCAGGAAATGTTTTATTTTTCCTACTTAGCTTGACTCCAGAAGCACCAAAGTTGTACTGACCTAATTGACTCTAACTGCCCTGAGGAAAGCGATTCATAGGTAACTTCTGTCCAGTGAATGCTCTGTAGATATAGGAGTGAAACACAAGGCTTAGTAAGTGCAATGAGAACTTGGATGCACTTCACCATAGAATTGTGGTTTCTGAAATTATGGAAAAGGCTGTACATGAGATTAGACTCCAGATACATTTGCCTCAGACCCCGGTATTCCAAAATGTGCCTTTCTGGAGAACAGCCAAAATGACATAACCATGGAAATTAAAAGTCCCACCCTTTGGCTGAGACAGTTTTGAGATCTGCACTCTCACATTAGCCCACCTTCCAATGAGAAAGGCTGCACAAAGATATCCTTTCTCTGCTGATGCTCCACACTGTCCTGTAAGAGACCGGCACAATTGCATGCATTGCAGGAGAAAGGCACCCAGGAACTGATGAGATGAAGCATGTTTCCTTACTGCAAAGAGGCACACGTGAAGATAAAAGTTCGTCCTGAAAGAAAACAAGACAACGATGCAGCAGAAATCTAATGCAACCCTAGAGAGAAGGATGCAGCTCCAACACATGCGTCCAAGCGCTGACAGTCCTGCACTCAGAGATGTAACTCACAGCTCTGGAATCCTGGGCTGGAATTTGCTCTGGGCTATGTCACTGGCTCGCTGTGCCTGGCTGGATGGCAGCCACAGGAAGAGCAATGCCTCCCGGCAGCTCAGAGCGGCCAGATCAGCTTCCGGAAACAAGGTACTTAGGATTGGACATTTTCCAAGACATCTGGAGCAACTGGGCCTCTTACACCAGGCCTCATAGTGATCTGGGACTGTTATACTGGCATCCATATATTCATAACTAATTGCTGCAGCGCATGACTGCTTGAGACAAATGTGTGCTCCTAATTCCTCCTTTGCATCTTTTGACTTTCTTATCCCAATGAGCTCCTAATGGGAAGTGGTGTAGGCCAACACACAAGAGGTCCAGTAGCTGGAACTCACCTGCACTTGTAGCATTCATGTATCTACCTTATTATTAAGGAGCTGGTAGGTGGTTTTCCACCCTGCTTGGCACCAGAATGTCTCTGTCTTCCAGCCTCCACAGGAGTTAGTATTGATTCCCCTTTTTACTGGAATGAATTTAGTCTGCACAGCCCGGTGTTTCCACAGGACGTGCAGAGGCTGGAACTTCAGTATGAAGAACCTGATTCATTTTTACCATTCAGACTTGTTAAAATAAGGCTGAATCCTTCTCAAACACAGCTTGCCTGACTAATAGCAACATCCCACACTCAGGATATTATGTAGAGATCACAGTATTGTAAGTAGAAAAATAATGCAAATGAATATGCTATGAAGTACTTATGAGAGCCTTCTGAATACTGTCCACTTTGAAATATTGTGTTTAATGCCTGAGCTGATGCCACGCCTTCTTCCTGACTCTGCTAAAATCATTTAAACCCTGTGTAAGAAGACCTGACCTCTACTGACAAGCAAAAAATAGAAAAGCTGTGCGTTAGGTGGCACTTTCCTCACTTATTGAGGACTTCCATCTACATTTAAGCATTTTTGGTAAGTTAATTCTTCATTGCAAAGAAAATACTACATGATATTAGATATTGGCACGGGTCTATTGCTGTAACAACAAGAGAGAGTAATGCTAAAATGCCCTCCCCAAACATGCTCATTTAAATAAAGAGTACATATGAGAGTGAGGGAAAAGCAAAAAGAGGCATTAGAGGAGTTACTCATAACTACCCATCTAAAAAATATTCTCTCAAATATTCCAGCAATGAGATAATTACAAAGGGAACTGGCTATGTTTTCTCCAGGAACAGAACTATTGGTTTAATTTCAAGTGGAACACCGTGATAGAAAACCATCCTTCCTAGCCCAGAGCCACTGGAAAAGTGCATCTTGTGTATTCCATTTCCTCCAGCTTGAGTTTCAAAAACCAGCAAAGGTCAGTTGTCATTAGTTAGCTTTATGTTTTCTGAAATCTCTATTGTTGTAGAGTTTGGATTTCTCCTTTTCAAAAATACAGATGAAGTTTAATGAATAGGAAAGTATTTATTAGTGTTGTCCATACATAAAAATATGTACGAGTTTGGCATTTCCAAAGAACACAGGAGCAATGCTGAGCGCAAGTGCTTTAGCTGCTTGAGTAAAGGCTTTGATCCTGGGCCTATGTACAAGCTTTATGTGATTTTATCTCTGCAGCTCTGTTTACCTGACAGAAAATGTGTAATATGTTCTTCATACTATAGGAGAAAAGAGAGAACCAAAGTTTGCAAAGTTTTCTGACAGCCTTTGATGATATTGGAAAGCTGAAGCTGTCTAAAATTATGGAAAAAATCTGGAAATCTTGTCTCCCTTCTTTATCACAATGACAAAAACCTAACGATAATGTAGATCATTAGCAAAATGTTGCTTGCACTGCCTGAGAAAGCTGAAGGCCACAAAGCTGTGGAAGTCTTTTCAAAACTACTTTATAAGCAACACTTTGCCTGCATCCTGTGGGAGATCAATCTTTGACAAAAGCTTCTTAGCACTTACAGAGAAACCAAGTTAGAGAGAGAGAATGTTTTGAAGTTTATTTTTCTTAACAATTTTTACATCAAAAATACGGTACATAACCAAGAAGTGCATAGCACTGAATTCGTCACTTTGGCTAGCACAGCTCAAAGAGGGGCAAGGAGGTTACTTGTATGCTTGTGGGTAGCATGTGTAACATCTGTTGGTAATGCTTGTGTAGCAATCTATGTGCAAATAATACCCATAACTCTTCAACTATGTGTATATACAAAAAAAGAAAAATATATTCATTTTTTTCTTATATACACTATATAACATGAGAATAAAATCTGCAGTTTGCAGTAACTTATATGATACCGGGCTTCCATGGCTCAGAGCTTTATAAACACTTCCTCAGCACTTTTTGTCTTGGACCATTGTGATAAAAAAGTTACAGAGAGAAAGAAAGCCTTCTGGACAGTATTCCTCAGCCACCTTTTTCTGATCAATATAATCTATGTCTTCTACACAGTCTTCAGGGCTGTGTTCTGGCTTTTTTTCAGTCACAGAGACAGCTGGTGGAGTCTGAACAACTTCTTTTGCATGATGCATTGTGTTCCCATTTGCAGGACCTGCTGATGTTAGTAGGCTTGAGCGGGTCAGCTTGAGATGAGCACTTCGTGGGCCTTTTCTGCATACTTTAGATTTTAGGACAGTTTTGGGGTCTTGGCAGATCTGCTTCTGCTTCCTTAGGGATCGGGAGACTTGCTTCCAATAGGATTTCTGGCTTGCTGCATACTGTGCACAGCTGGAAGGGTCTCCAGAGAACTCGCACCAGAACTCACCATCACCATGCTTGCATTCCACACGCACAGTAGAAGCATTCATGTCTGTCACTGCCCAGGTGCATTCAGCATTTTCTTTGGTTTTAAACTTGCCTTTAGGAGATGATTTCCCTCCTCTTGATTTTCGCCCTTTTTCATTCTCTTGGTTAGATTCAGTTCGTTTTTTTCCACCGTCTTCTATGCCTTGTCTTCTCTTTTTTCCTTCCTTCTCTCTTTCACAGTTGGTCAGTAGCATCTGGGAGACCAGAATCAGCGCACAAAGAAGTCCAAAGCTTTTGATCCTCATGGTCTCTGTGTTGCTTGTTACCGGCCTTCAAAACAAAAAAAGAAACTCCCTTAATGCTGGACTCCATTTGGCAGTTGCAGTATTTCAGACATGGTATTACACTGCTCTTTACACCCATTAAAAAGATGTTACCAGCAAAATCCTCTGTCCTTTGTTTAAATAATACCTGGTTTCTACAAGCATTACGTATTATCTTTGAGAACTGTAGATGGCTGTGGAGTAAGTCCTTCTGTCCCAGTTACTTAATTATCTATGCAGTGTGGAACAAAAGGTAGTCACTCCCAGGACATGTTACAGCACAGTGACTAAGGTACCTTGATTAAAATCTCTTCTGCAGTCAGAGAAGGAATTTGAACCTGGGCTTTGTCAGTCATCTCAGATAGATATCTTAAGTCACAGCATACAAAGCAGTTGTGGTTTCCATGATCTCCCATTTTATAAGTGGCACATAAGTGATTTTGACTTCAACCTCTGGCTATTTTTCAAAAATATGTCACACAGAAAGGAAATCATTTGGTTCAAGTTAGGCAAAATTATATCTTAGGCATCTTGAAAATGGCTTCAATTCCCTGGTTATGCCAGCATTTCAGTTTAGTGGTAGAAAAAAACAAGGTGGTAGTCTTTCCAGACACCAAAAAGTACCTGTTGATGTATTCTTTGCTGCCTTGACTGTTAAACAGAGTTACCTTTTGCTTTTGAAGCACCTGCAGTTCCTAAATCTCCCAAATTCAAGGGATATATATGCAACGCCAGTTTTGAAATGCAGCTGGTTAGCAAATAATTATCAAGCTGATCCCTGTGTCTGCACGGAGCACATTTGTTTCTGTAGGTGTTTATGAAGCAGCTTTCAGGATCAGAGCATAGCATAAGGGGGGGGGGGGGGGATGGGAGTGGAGTAGGGGGTGGGTTAAATTTGGCATTTAGTTGGTTAAATCTGTAAATGTATGTTTCAGATGTTTCCATTATAGCCATTTCTGTGGCCAAGTTTCTCTGTTAGAAAGCAGAAAATCATGTGGAGGCATGCTAATAAGGAACCTGTTTCAGCACTCAACTATCTGCAAATACCTTTAGTTAGAAATTTAGAATCTAGGGTACATAGATAGCAGCAGATGTGAGCAGGTCCTACTCTTGCATTGCTTTTACTTGACTTGCTTCATGCCTTACACTGCACAGAGATTTTCACTCCATAAAGATCCTCTTTAGGGAACATCATGTAGTATTTACAGTTCTGTTGCAATTACAGCAATTAATATCATTAAAATAAATAATGATATAACAGTAGCCTTCTGTTGCAAGCGGAACAGTGCAGAAGTAAGATAACTAAAAGACATACCTTGCACAGGGCTTGGAGATATCCAAACGCAACTCCTGATACAACTGGTCTTCAGAAGACTCAAGAGCTAGTTGTGAAAGCAGCGTGGTATTTATAAAGGCAGAGGCACACCTTCAGGTCTCCAACAAGTCTATTACAACACAGTAGGATACTCCAGTGCAGCGTTCGTTTGCCTCTGACACACCTTCTTGGGAAAGTGCCAGTTCTTAGCATAAAAAAGGCAGAAAACCAGAAGAGCCCTGGTGGAGTACAAGGTATGCTTGCGTAATTTGGATGTTGCTTTGGCCAAGTCCTTCCCTCTTCATGAGCAATGATAAGAACTTTATCACATCCTGGGCTTCTCTACAAGAGCTTTTCCCAGCCACTGAGGGATGTATCTTGCAACGCCCTCAAGTTGCGCCACAATGTGTTTAGCAGAGTTTGGGTAGTAGAGTTCAGTGATTCTTTGTGAAATTAAAACAATTCCACAATGAGTTTCAAAACTACCTTTTGAACATTTTGTTACCTCCTGTCATAGCAACGTATTGGAGAACATTTAAAAATCAATATAAGTATGAAGTATTCTGCATTAAGGACAGCATTCATTATGGTGAGATGGTTATGAGTGCAAAGCTCAGAAACAAATTCAAGCTACCTGAAAATTAGTGACTCTCTGGGGTCTAAGAGCTGGGATCAACTGCACAGCTCTGATTGATCTATGCTCCTCCCTCTCTCTGCCAGCTTTTGCATATGGAAACAAGCATGAGATTTCATTATGGGACTATATCTAATGCATATTAACCTGAAAAAGGTGGTGACAGTGAAAGAACAAGCATTAGAGAAGTTGGGAATAGGTATCCCTTAAAGAACTGATGGAGCAGCTAGCGCCTTTGTAGCTCAATTGCTTAAGGTGGTTTTACTGGTGAAAAGTAAGTGGGACATTTGCTACATATGCTTGGGAAATACAAGATTAAAAGGTGGAATGCCAGAATCAATAAAAGTAGAAATTGGTGTAAGATACAGGCAGGTCTTCCTCTTTGACTCTTTCCCATCAGACAGAAATAGAATGTGAGACAAAGGACAAAGCTATAGGCAAGGCATTGTCTAAACTGTTAACTTTCTGTAAAAAAAAACCAGAAACCAAAAAAGGAAGAAAAAGTGTAATTATGCAGTGAGTGCAGGACAGGGATGTGGGGTCTGATCTGTATGCTGGGATTATCTCCTTATCTATGTGTGTTCAGCTACCTTTGATGCTTTCCAGTTGAGTTCAGCCATCAGATCTGTCTTGTGCCCCTTTAATTGGCATGACTTAGTATGAAAATATTCACAACAGTCCCCTAAGTGGGAAAGATTTGTGATTAGCACTGGCAAAGACTAATGAATAAGGGTAAAATGATTCAAGGGTCAGAAAATATTTAACTGTGTGTCAGGCTGGATGGGAATCAGAGAATGAGGACGAGGTAAGAGATAAGCAAGGGAGGGACTATCTTGCTCAGGAATCCTGAACTAACATGACATAGTATGCAGAATATCATCTGAAATATCAGCATTTAGCAGGGATCCTCAAAACTGTGCAGCTGCCTTAACCTGGCTATGTGCCCTAGTTAATCAGGGCTATTACTCTGGGGACAAAGTGATGGCTACACTACCTCAGTTTCTGGATCTAATTCAGGTAGGGCTTTATTATGCCCTATTGCCTTGTGTAAGCATATAAAAATAGGCTTTTTTTTGTGACAGATTAGGAGGGTAGTTCAGACATATCACAAAAGAGCCTCAGACAACCAACACCAAACCACCAGCACACACCTACCTCTCTACTGTGGCTGAACAATATCTACAAGTAAGGGAGGACGGTTGCAATGTAGGGAAACAGGGTTACAGTGAGGAATTATGCATTCCTGTCCCAGCTCTGCCACAGACCTTTTCAGACATTCACTAGGAGATGCCAGATGTTCTTTACCTAGAAAGGCAATGTTCTTGTAGATAATGTTGCAATGATTTTTTTGTTGTTGTTTACAAAATACCATTTACTGGTGAAACTAATCACAATGTATGGAAAATATTTAAGCCCTCCATCATTCATCACTTCTAAAATCACCTGTTTTGACAGTTTTGAGAAGCAAAATCGGTTTTAATGTCAGTCTTGGTTCAGGTGCTGATGCTCAGTTCAGCATTATTGGTGAGACATATCAGCCTAGCTTTCCTACTTCATAAAAATGAGGGAGGACAGGGAGAGAAAAGGCTGCACAAGAGAAGACTTGCCTTTCAGCTGCTTTGATATTCCTTCTATGAGGCCATGGCAGACTGGACAAACATCAACTCTTCCTGTCTTTAGCATGCAGAAAACTCTATAGAGAATTCTGCAGTCAATTATTGATATGGGTGATTACATCTTTGAGATGATCCATCTTAGCTCAGCTAGAATTCTTGCCTACTCAGATTAGTTCAAAATCACAGTAAACCAGGATTTACTTATTTGGGTAAGTAAAGTATAGTCTCAGAAGAAGGAGGCTGACCTGGATACCCTGCAGGTTTTTTGCTATGTACCCAGAATATCTTTTTGGGGTTTTGTCAGTTAGACATGAACTGCTGTTTTAAGGATGTGCTTCACCTACCTGGGCATAGAGTATATATTCATACTGTACCCCAATAATTAATGCTGGGAGTTGCCTCATCAGATGATCAGAAGGTTTGTTTTCTTCATCATGAAAAGGAAGTACACACAGTTAAAGTAGGACCTGCATTTCATAGGTGCTTAATTAGCACTTAAGCATCACCAAATAATTGCTCCAAAACCAAAATGAACACTTCTCCTTCATACAGTAGTTATGTATGAGTGAAACTAACAGTTTAATCATCTTATTCATCATTTGTAACCCTAGTTTGACTGATTACTTTCTTCATCTACAAATTCAGTAGGTTTTACTTGCAGTGTTATTCTTAACTTAGTTGTTGGCATTATGTTGGCAATGTTTTAGTTAAAATAACCTGAAATTCATTGCTGCCCATGTGTTCTTTATCTTTACCAGAGATCATTGCTGCCCATGTGTTCTTTATCTTTACCAGATGAAGAAAAATCATGTAAAACAGAGGGATGTTACACTGAAGTGTGTGTTTCATATTGATTTTTCCAATAACAGGAAGTACTTAACCTCAAAATCAGAGTTTTATGTATTTTCATTTAATTTTGGCTCTAACAGAAGTTATTGTTTGTCTGCCTCAGTAACAGCTACAGACTGTACAAGCATAATCATTTCTTTGTCCTGTGGTTTTATTTGAGCAGGCTGCCTGCTTGATTTATTAGCATAGATATTCCCTATATTCAGGACATATCAAGTTGTTTTGGCAGCCAGGGGAAGCAACTAATTGCCGTCTTAGCCTGCTAAAACTTCTATAGCTTAGAGCAATGCAAGAGTCTGTCTGTCTGACCAGAAAAGCTTCAGAAACACAACCAGACAAAGGATTCCTCTCTTACAGAGAGATAAAATGAGTAAGATAATAAAAAGATGTTATTGTACATTACTGCCTGCCATTACACTAGAATCTACTCAGGGTACCAGCGAGTCATGCATATCTATAAGAAGGAAGAACTTGACACATGACATGAAATCATCAGACACATTGCTAAAACACAAGGGACTCTCTTATGGGCAGTGCTGTTTACCAAAAAATTCTTTCAGCTGTCATGGATATCTGATCTCTCTTGAAAGCATTGCAGCAAAAATTCCCCATATGCTTATTCAGAGGAGTACCTGAAAAAAGTCCTTGCATTAAGGCAATTCTGGTAGATTTGCTACAGGCAAACAGAGGTAAAAAATGAGATTGAACCCTCTTCAAATTCTACTCCACCTTCTCACAAAGGTAAGATATCTTTTCCTAGTGGGAACTTTAAAAGACTGAGGCACTTGCTCTAGGGATTTTTCTGGTGTATACGCAGTGGTCTCCACTGAATTACTTCCTCTATAAGTACAAAGATACTAACTGATCCTGGGAACCAAGATCAGCTGAGGCTACAGTGCGGTTTGGAACATCTATAATATTGCCTAGATCAGTGGTGCAATTCTACTGCACCTTGGTGTGGTTGCAAACTGATACAGGACGAACATGAATGGAGTTGAAGACAGAGAACGGAGCTGAAGACAGAGTATGCACGGGTAAAGATGTGGTATATTAGAAAGTCAATCTTTCCTAGCTGCTGACCACATTTTTGAGGTTGTTTCTGGGCTTCCGTAAACCACACCTGATCTGAACCGATATGATCAACAGTATTTTTCCCAAGGAAGATGCAGCAATTGTCTTTCCAGATTTACTTTAAGAAATCAAGTCAATTTAGACTCCTTTTCAAGTTTTTCTCCAATGTAGACATGGTCAGAATAGATGGACTTCCAAAAGTCTGGTTTTAATATGTATTTTCCATACATTGTGATTAGTTTCACCAGTAAATGGTATTTTGTAAACAACAACAAAAAAATCATTGCAACATTATCTATAAGAACATTGCCTTTCTAGGTAAAGAACATCTGGCATCTCCTAGTGAATGTCTGAAAAAGTCTGTGGCAGAGCTGGGACAGGAATGCATAATTCCTCACTGTAACCCTGTTTCTGACATAGGTCTCTGAAGGCACAGAGAAAGGACAAAGAAAATGGACAAATCTTATCTACCATTTTCATTTTACTGAGATCAGCGTGTTTGGATATATAGTGAATAGAAGACATTAACAAAGAAGAAAGGTTTCTTGGCCTTTCCAGGTTCTAGTGCAACCTGTTATGGTTACCAAAAAACAAACTGAAAGGAACGCATCCTTCAGCATTTATGATAGACTTGGGGTTTGACTAGTTAAGCAAGAGAAGATCTGCTGTCTCTGATTACATTGTTCTTTCAAAGCTTGGTGTTTTTCTTGGATCATTTCTAACTCTACAGCTCCTCCATGTGGAGATTGGTAACAAATAAGAAATCAGTGATCCTAAACACCAGGTATTAATACTCTCCTTACTTTTTAATGGGTTTGCAGAGGACTAGCAGTATTCTAATTATTTAGTACATTCTTTAGAGGCATTCAACCCTGTTTAGCCAGAAACCCCATTTTCTGTAACGAGATGAAAAGCAATGCAGTAGTTCTGTAGATCATGATGCTACTGCTAATGCTATGGTGTTACAATTCCAGTTCTGGTTTAAGTTACCATTTTTCCTCTGTTACCACATAAATTACACAAGCTAGCTTTTTACTCATGTTTAATTCCATTTGTTCCTGTGTGCCTGTATAAGAATCTCACACCTATGTCCTACTTCATGCTATTGGGGAATTTGGGGATTTTCTCCAGTACTTTGGAAAGAGGACCTAAACCCTGGTTAACTAACCTGCTGGTTGCAAACAGAGCTGAAGGCTGCATTGAGTAAAGAACAGCCTTCCCATACCCCTTCCCACACTGTCTGTCCACAGCCTCTGGAAACTGAGTCCTAGATTATCCAATATCTCGTATTATCTGTGTACTGATGATCACACAGTCCATAGGACTTCATTAAACACTAATAAGAACTAGGCTTGGGGCAAACTGTTGTTGTTCGGTAGTGTTGCATTAAGAGCATAGTCAGTCGCCAGTCACTATCAATAAGAACTGCCATGATTCTGGATTCATGGATAGTGCATCTTATTGAAGCAACAGAAGCACAGATTCGAATTGCTGTTGACACATTCACTAACTGCGTTAGTGCTAAAATCCAAAGCTTGCCAACGACTGAGCTCATCTAGATGAAGAAAGCAATTGGTTATTCATTAAAGTTAGTTCCCACCTAGTCAGAGGCACAAATTTTGCCAGAGGCATCCCTGCTTTGCCGAGGAGAGAGGAGCGAGCCCATCCACTTGTCTGCAGAGTGGGGCCGTATTCTCATCCACTCCCATGGAGGAGTTCAAATGCCTAATTTATACTTCTGAGAGAAGTGGAGATAAGGCTGCAGTCAAATTACCTATTGGTGCCACCACAAATGGGGAGGTAAGGGGAAGGGGGGCAGCCACTGCCTCACTTGGTGTATATATAATCTGTAAATGAGAGCTAAGAAGAGTTTCAATTACCTTTGGTCAGGCTGCTCCTGGGCTGTGGGACTTGCGAATAGAACCATGAAACATTCACATCACTCCCTCTTCCACCCCACTGAGCAGCCCATCATCCCCATGAGAGGTTTGAAACTAACACACCTCGTTAATCCCTTCACCACCTATCTCAGGACCTCAGGTCTCATTCCTACAAGCAGCACTCACCTTAATCAAGGACATTTGTGTGTCTCAAGCTCTGCCAGTGAGGAGGGGCACAAGGAGCCAAGAGAGAGCAGAAACAGGACGCCTGACCCAAACTAGCTGAAGGCATATCCACAGCATATTATGCCCAGTATATAAACCAGGGGGAGTTACCCAGAAGGGACAGGCTGGTCATTGTGTCAGCAGGTAGTGAGCAATTGTATTATGCATCACTGCTGTTCATTGTTGCGTTTTTTTCTTACCGCCTTTTAGTTTTATATATATCTGTTATTTCCCTTTTTAGGAGTAGTAGAATTATACTAAAATCTAATTATTAAACTGTTCTTATCTCAACCTGTGGGTTTTACATTCTTCTGATTCTCCTCCCCATCCTACTCAGGGGGGCAAAACGGGGTGAGCAGCTGTCCAAGGAGCTGGCAAGAGGAGCCTGGAGCAGCTTCGTGTGAAGTACACTGTGGGCTTGGGCTTGAGGTTCAAGCTTTAATCCAAAAGAACCATTTTCTGGACCAGAGCTTCACTTCTGCCTGGCTTGTGAGGGACAGCAGCACAGCACCCACAGGCTCCATCGTTGTCTTGGCTGCATCCTTGCATATCTCATGATGGAGATGGTCTGAACTGCCAGGCATGCGACCCGGAGGTCGTTGTCTCTTAGCAAAAGCCGTAGGGCTGCCACAGAAGGGAAGAGAACAGAGCTGCAGAGAGCCCAGGCGAGGGGGGACAGGTGTTCTGCGGGTATGGCAGGCTCCGAGACGGATTCCTCAGTTCTGCTCCTGTCCTGCTGGAGAGAGCACAAGGGCACGGGGATGGTACAGACCCACCCTGGTTGCCCGGACTGGTCTCTTCTCCCAGCACCCCACAGCCCCATTGCTCCACAGGCCATTTCCATCTCCCAGCCAGGGGCTCTGTGGGGCTGAGGTTCAGAGACAGCCACAGGAAAAGTGGGGTCTGAAGGTCCTGCAGGGGCTCTCTGAGAGCCCCCCATGGATGCTCAAGGTCAAAGGGTGGGGCATGTGAGGGGTAGACTTTGTTCCCATGTGTGTACTCATCCAGTAGAGTTACAAAAATGTGTCAAATTATTGGTTTTGTCAAATACACACCTAGCACTGTTTAACAGAGCAGCTTCTGTCAAAAAACCTGTGTGTTTTGAGTGGGTCCCCTCCACTCTTTCCTTACCTTTTTAAGGTGGATCATGACAGTCTATGTCAGAGAGATGCAAGAAAGTTACCTTTATATTTCTTTCGTAAACATCCTGAAATCATAAAATCATAGAATCGTTAGGGTTGGAAAGGACCTTAAGATCACCGAGTTCCAACCCTCCTGCCATGGGCAGGGACACCTCACACTAAACCATGTCACCCAAGTCTCTGTCCAACCCGGTCTTGAACACCGCCAGGGATGGAGCATTCACAGCTTCCCCGGGCAACCTATTCCAGTGCCTCACCACCCTTACAGCAAAGAACTTCCTCCTTATATCCAGTCTAAACTTCCCTTGTTTAAGTTTTAACCCATTACCCCTTGTCCTATCACTACAGTCTCTAATGAAGAGTCCCTCCCCAGCATCCCTATAGGCCCCCTTCAGATACTGAAAGGCTGCTATGAGGTCTGCTATGAGGAAATGTACAAATAGAAGGCAATACGGAAACAAAATGTCTTGTAATATTAAACAACTACAACTGAGAAGCTAACTTCTAGCTGAGTACAATATTGCTGTTGTATTCAGTTTTCCTTTCCAGCTTTACAGGCTGACAAGTGTGATGCACTTACACAAAGCTGTTGTAGAAAGCACACTAGCAATTACACTGTTATATGTCTTTTTAAATAGCAAGGATTATTTTGGATTACATTAACTTCCAGATTAACACAAGAGAAAACAAAGACATGATGACGATGTGCAAATTAATTACCCAGGGGTTCCCTTCTCAGATGGATTTCTTCCTCTTTCTTACACATTTGCAAAGTGCTTTTCTTTTCACAGATGCTGAAAGCAGTCTTGTACACCACTTTCTAGGGCTTGACAATTTCCTTTGCTCATGCAAATATTGCCGAGTCTGCAAAGGAGTCCTATACTGCTCTTTGCTACTGGAGTTCAGCAAACACGTAGATGTTTAAAAAGGAGCATGATATACCCAATAGATAATTTGTCTGGTGGTAAGGATTTAAGGTACTATTTAATTTTGGATACTGGGCTCCTTCCAAGTAATAAACACTTCTAACACAATCCTCCCCCCAAGAACAGGAAGATTAATAGTGAGGAAGAAAAAACAAGTTTGCCTGTTCCATCAGATCCCTGTGATATATTTATTGGATTTCATTTGAAGTATGTTCCTGCTGAAGGACACTGCTGCTGCTGCTGTGAAGTATTTAGTGTTCAAGAAAAAGTTTTATAGTTCCCTAAGCTGAAGGAAAAATGTTTCTGATTTCTTTCAGTTGTTAACTCACCCTGAGCCAAGAAGATGTCCAGATGCCATGTGATCAGTATGAAGCAAAACCAAAGGTTATTGAATTGATTCCAACCGCACAAAAGACTTCAGGCCCCAAAAGGCAAGGGGAAGCAGATGGCTACAGGTGATGTTCCTTGTTGATGCTACTCCATGGCTCTTACCTCTTCTGGTCTGGTATCCTGTGAAAAACATCTCCTGCCATCCCGATGCAGCCTACCTTCATGGCGGGCAAAATACAGATTTCTATGGACAGATTTTAACAACAGCTCTTGGAACATCTTCCTGATAAACTGAAGTGGAGCAGGACAGGTTATGCGGATAGCAGTGTTCGAGGCAGGTGTTGGGGAAAGATGGAGACCTTGTCTGATGAACCATGTCTCCAGAGCCTGCTCCGGCATCCACCCCTGGGCAAACCCACCATCCCATGGCCTGAGTCCACCAGCATGACTTGAAAGACATTGGCGTCCATCCCACTCTGGCTGCAGCCCCTGGCAGGGTCCTGCCAGCTACACCTCCCTGAGCACTGCTGCTCCCAGCTGGACTGGGACCCAGAATGCCGGCATCCTGCAGAGCAGTCAAAATGTCTGTATCTATCTGCAAACCACCCTCCTCAGCACCGCCCAGAGCCCCAGCCCAACCCCAGCATTGCTACATGGCCCCATCACACAGGAGCATGCACTGGGGCCACAGGCATCTCACTCAGGAGACGACCCTCACAGGGGCCATGCGATTTTTTCCCCATGGAAAAAACAGGCACTGCTCAAAAACTTGACCTCCAGCTTCTATGATGCTCATCTGAGGCATCAAAGAACCTTGGTGGACTCAAGCAATACCTTTGGCACACAGACATGGAAACTCTTCTCCATGCTTCCTCCTGTCACCTTCCCTCACAGACCAGGTCTTCCACATTATTGCAAGGGCACTAGATAACCTTCCCCACCCGCACACATGAATTTGTGGATTCTCATGTTAAAATCATAGAATAGTTAGGGTTGGAAAGGACCTTAAGATCATCAAGTTCCAACCCCCCTGCCATGGGCAGGGACACCTCACACTAAACCATGTCACCCAAGGTTCTGTCCACCCTGGCCTTGAACACTGCCAGGGATGGAGCATTCACAACTTCCCTGGGCGACCCATTCCAATGCCTCACCATCGTTACAGTAAAGAACTTCCTCCTTATAGCCAATCTAAACTTCCCCTGTTTTTTAACCCATTACTCCTTGTCCTATCACTACAATCCCTAATGATGAGTCCCTCTTTGATACACTTGTAGGTCCCCTTCAGATACTGGAAGGCTGCTATGAGGTCTTCACACAGCTTCTCTTCTCCAGGCTGAACAGCCCCAACTTTTTTGCCCTGACATCATATAGGAGGTGCTCCAGCCTCCTTATCATCCTCCTGGCCTCCTCTGGACTTGCTCCAACAGCTCCGCGTCCTTAGGTTAAAGTGTTAACTTTCTGGAGTACAGAAGACAGGATCATCTTAGTGCCTTGGTGACAGCACCCATACAGCCTGTGCCTGCCTTGAAGGGGGTTGAGAGGGAAGAATGGTGGGCAGCACTCCTGCCTGTCTGCTGATAAGGATTTAGGCACAGGAAGTGGTGAGGCCCCTCTGGCATAGTTTGAGCCAAATTCTGCTCACCATTTCCTTTGGTGGGAAGTCTCTGTCCCTCTTAAGCTCCTAGGCAAGTTCTTCATTTTATTCCAGCCGCATTTGTGGGGAGGGCCCCCTCACACACCACATTACGCTGGTAAGACAAATACAGGGGCAACCTATTTCACCATTTGCACATTAATTTTTATGGATGGCGGCAGTAGCGACAGAGCCATGCAATTTTCTACATCTGCAGCCAGCAGACCTGAAAGCACACCTCTGTTTCCCCTCATGACTATGAGCATTGTAAGGCTGGAGGCAGCTGCATACCACGGGATGGATGCCTATAGTGAGCTGCTGGTTATGCAAACAGCTTTTGAGGGAGGTGAGGAGGGGAAAGTGGACTTCCACTCTGCATCAGGCATCAGCTTTGTGTTTTTCTTGCTCTATTCATACTGTATTATAGCTACTTTGGAAATTCAGCACCTGGCCTCCTGCCTAATGTTTATGCAGTTAACTTTGTATACAAGATGTGAAAGTGAAATAAACAAATTCTCAGTACATCTAATACGAAGTGTCCATGAGATAACACTGATGTCTTGTCATCATACTAACTGCATCTCTTCCACTTTGCTTTCTTATTCCTGTTTTTGTATATATATATCACATATTGTAATTCTAAAATGATCTGTGAAGTCTCATGAGAACAATTCTCTTGTTTGAGAGCTAAAAGAAACCTCCTGTGCTGCATCTGACTCCTTTCAAGAGAAGAAAGCAGAGGCTGGGAAAAGTAACAGCAAGAGAAACAGAAAAAAGAAAACAGCAGTCATAAAGTTCCTGAAAAAGAAGGAATGGCAATGGGCAACTTTGGGAAATTTTAGCTTTTCCTTTGTCTTCTTATTTTTGTGGAAGATCTCTGTCCCTATAATCCAATCCATCTATCAACTACAACACCTACTGAAATTAAGAATGCAAAACCTAAGACTGCAAACTATGCAAAAATAACCAGATAACACACCTGAACAATTCTCTCAGAAAACACCAGAGTGCACTACTGCATAGTTAAGATGATTTATGGGCAGACTAAATGTTATTATTGACATGTGCATTTGGTCTACTTCACATGCTGCTAATGGTGATTTTCTTAGTTTTGGGTATTTAATTTTAAGGCAGAGACCTGATGCTCAGTGTTCCTTCACACCTGAATTTCTTGTTGTTTTTCTCTGCTGTCGAAACCAGGCTAAATGAAAATAGGTATCAAAAGACAGTGGTACTGAACATGAAGTTATCCAAGATGATGCACTCAACTTAATGATGAGATCTGCCATCAGAAGATTCTTAAGAAAATTGTCTCTCATTTTTGATAGAAGATCATCCAAGAGCATTTTTCATACTGTAAGGAGACATGGCAGCTAACAGAGATGTTCATTATTAAATAACCAGAACTTTTGGTTATACAAAATTAACCATAGAATTATACAAATTAAACATAGAAGAACCTTTCTTCTATGTTTCCATTGTAAACTATATAATCGTTCAGGCCAGAAGGCATCTTGTGAGGTTTGTAGTCCAACCTTCTGTTTAAAGCAGGGTCACAGTGAATTCAGACTATGCTGCTTAAACTATGTCTAGTTGGTCCCGAAAAACTCCACAGACGGAGATTTCAGAGCCACTCTGGAGAGCCCATTCATGTATTTATCCTCCTCACAATGAATGTTTTTTCTCACACCAAATCAGAACCCCACCTGTATCAAGTTGCAACCATGATTTCTTTTTCTCCTATCACAAAAGCCAGTGAAGAGGCTATAGAGATTTATTCTCTATAGCCTCCTCATACATATTAGGGGTTAGCTATAAGGTCCCCCCTAAAGCCTTCTCCAGGCTGAACAAGAGCCATTCCCTTGGCCTTTCCTCACAGGAGTGTGCTCCAATCCTGACTGTTCTGGTGGCTTTCCACTTACACTCACTCCAGTCTTTCCTGGATCTTAACTATGTGTGTTACACACACATCCTTTTACGCACAGGTTCTCCAAATGCATAATCCTACTTTTCTTTGAGGCTTACCTTGTCAAAGTGGTCAATATTCATGATGCCTCTGTGGGAACCTAAACGTGAGGCTCTTGAAGGAGGTGGACTACCTCACATTGCACCAAATTAGCAGCAGAAGCAGCAGGCCTGGGTATTGGGGCTCCCTGGTTGCAGGAATCCAGACAAATGTTTTTGCCTGCTGTTCCTGTCAAATAAATAAAGACAAATTCTACCTCCAACTTGAGCAGATTTCCTGAGGTGCTTACGTATATGGGGACTAACAGGTTAAACTAAAATGAATGGAACACCAGGTTTCATTCATGCATGAGGTACTTGAAGGTTGCATTAGACTCACCACAAACACCTCTCAATTCATCCTTTCATTAATGAACAGCACTTTCATACTTAGGTTACTTGAAATGTTGTAACTGTATGTTTCTAGTGCTAAACACAATTAAATAGTAATGTAGCTGATACAGTCACAGCACTGTTACAACTAAGGTGGGGGACTTCCCATACCATCCAGATTTTAAGCATTTTTAAAGCAAGATCATTAAACTGATGTGCTGAGGGTGCATAGTATTGCCCAATGAAATGCAGTCCAAGTCATGCATCATTATGGTACCAAAACCTTAATCTATCTGAAAAATTTAGTGCTTATATTTTGGCCACTGAATGTTCTACAAAAAGTATTTAATGAAAGAGGGGCCTTTGGTGCAAGTCTGCTCGATTTCTGGTTTCAACAGTGAAGCTTCAGGTGGTCATTTCAGACTACAGAGTGCCAAGTGCAGAGCCCTGTGCAGCAGAGCTCTGCTCCAGTGAAATAAGAGTTCCCCAGGAAATAGTGCACTAGCAGGGCACCTCTACTAAGTGGAATCAACAATGGCCACATATTAAAGACTGTATCATCAAGAGTTCTACAAGTGTCAGAGAACTTTGCTGCCTTCTATGCTCCATGCATATACATAAGAGTCTTCTGCTAGTAAATCAATGAAACCTCTTTGCTGCTGCTATCAGTACAGTGGGCAACTTACTCTGCCAGACTTCTCTAAATGCAAAGCACTGGCTCATTTTTGAGGGCATTACTGTTGTAGTGGATACTATGGCAAAACAGTCACTCTCCAGTCGATAAGCATCATACAAGAAACGTTTTAAAATGTTTTTGAAAGCACATCTCAAGGAAATCCTCAACCTCCCCTTAGCGTTTCCAAATAGTTCCCATTGTAGTTGATGAATGCAATTGATGTTAGCAAATGGATTACATTATTTTCTATGACAAATAAGTGAATAGGTGTACTGTGACATTTTTTATATACCCACTGCACAAGAGCCTGGCAAGGCTTATCATTGAAGTTATAAATAAAGATTAACCACATTAGACTTAAGGCTGACAAAAATACAGACTTGAGTGTGCATATTACCAGCAGCCAAGCTCTATTTCTCCAATGATCCCGTGTTCACTGCTTACTGTTCCTTTCCATATCTTTTCAAGAGGCTTGGGAACAGAAAATTATTCCAGTTTTGGTATAAGGTACAAAGTTAAACGATTAGACAATTACAATCTGGAATTATCAAGTGAGAATTATAAATCTGTGAGTAAAACTGGAGAAGTACTTAAGTGTAACACCCTGCAGAAACTGTTAACAGTAACTATAGAGCACCACTAATTTCTGTGGTATGAAGTTTTTCCAGTTATATCCCTGCTGTGAAGCTCCCTTGGGAATAGAAGGGATTACTCTTAAAAAATAAACTGAATATAAATCTCTGACAACAGGCTATTAGGTCTGCTTTGTGTTTTGATGAGATTTATGCAAGTGCCCAAGTGAAGAGATGCAAATTACCTTTCAGAATGTTTACTGGACCCAAACAGTACTATTTCCACTAACAGACGCTAGTAACAGTGAACTCTGCAGATGCATCACAGAAAAACGCTTCTGATCCTCTTGTGTTTGGAAATGTATTCTTACATTTCTCTTCTACTTCTCCAATCCTTCCTCCCTGCTCTCTGTAACTTATCATTGCAATATAAATGTAATAACACTGAAAATATTAATATTAATAAAAACACATTCACAGTGGGAAAGTAATGACTCAAGCTTGTAACTTCTCTTACACATTCCACCAATAATCTCTTAAGAAACAAGCATCAAATACCATGACTTTATACAAGTAGCACCATTTAAAATCGTAAGAAAGCACAATGAATATGTTTTTATACATTTTATTGCTTGTAATAACTGTAGCATCATTTACAGCTTTCATTTCCAACACATCAAAGAGAATCAGCACAAACAAAAACCTATCCAAGCTCAGCACTGCTGAAGTGGAACCTTGGTTACATAAGCGCTGTACACCTTGGTGTGTAACAGACCTAAGAACAGTCAGTTCATCCAAACACTTTAAGTACAGTCACTCCAGCTTCATGCATTTTTCAGGGCTGTCCTAAGTTTCATTTTAGGGGTGCAAAAAGAAGAAAAAGCTACAAGATTTACAGAGATGACTCACTTTTAAACCAAAATTCTTACGTCTAAATTATTAAACTACAGCAAGGGCCCTTCTTCAGCTGTAAAAATTTTGCTCTGCAAAACAAAGAAGAAAACAAAATTAGTCACATTGCTGTATCAAGCACAAGAAAGATCAGCAGCAGCCTAAAGACTTGCTGGTTCATGCTGCATCTATTCTCATTTCTGTCAAAATTGTGCCAGATTCAGTCACCAGCTCCTGAGCCGAAATGGAAGTAGATATAAAACCAATCACTTCCGCAAGGGCTTTGTCTTTTTAAATCCTGGCTGAAAACCTGAGACTTGCCCAACAAGCGCCTGCATGCAATCCCCTACTATCTGCACAGAAACTCGCAGAGTCTCAAACCAAGACAGTCCATTTGGTTTTACTCATTTCTTTTAGTTGTTTATGAACTACTTCTTAAAATGAAAGTTATTATTAAGTAGCCATTGTGATGAACAAGCTTTATCCTCTGATTTCTTAATGTAGGTATAAATCGTTCTAGCTGATGCATTTGTTATTTAGCTTACCTCACTGGCTTAAATACGAAAGTCAGCACAAGAAGGAAGGAGTAACAGAAGGCAGAAAACAAGCCCAATTCAAACAGGTAGAACTGAAATACCATAGAATTAATAATAGATAGAACAAACATCTCAGTACGCACTGAAGACCCCACAGGAGGCTGTGAGGTAGTCCTTAACTAGCAACATCACTGAAGTTTAAGTTGTCCAGCCCCTCAGAAGCCACAGTACAGACTTTGCCATGTTAGATTTCAGTAAATGAGCCTAGAACCTCCCTCCCCACCTCTATAAGACCCCCAGGATCAAAATTAAACAAAATTACAACAGGATTACGCTTAGGTATATTCTGCTGTGCTTCAAGGTGGGAGTTTTACCTGAAGTGAACCCTTAACCTCTGAAGATTCCAATAATGTAGGAGCAGAAACCGTGCAGGGATTCCCAGCAATGTTCCCGGGCCAGCTTCATTGCTTCTGTTTCATTTTCAGACCCTTGACTATGTTGGGTTGGTTTTGTAAGTGGTAGTATTGGAGGTTTTAATATTTTCTTAATAGAGCTTTTCCCTGCTCCCCTTCCAGAAGTGGAAGTTTTCTGGACTGATTTGACTCGGTTTGCTGCATCTCCTGGTTCCATACCAGCAGCTATTTGCTTCATGAGAGCTTCTGAGGGAGCCTTTTGGCACATGGTGATCTTCAACACTTGTGTGGATTCGCAGGCATGCGGGAGCTTTCTAAGTTCCATGGCGATCTGGTTCCAGTAAATCTTTGGGTTGTTTGTGAAAGCACGACAGACTGATGGCTTGCCAGTGAATTCACACCAGTAGGTCATGCCTTGGCTTTTGCATTCAATTCTAAGTTTCATCTCCTCATCCCCACTCATGCTCATTGTGCAAACATCTTTGGTTTTAGTCCGAAAATTGATTACTGCACCATTGCTTCTTTTCTTTGGCTTCAACTTCTGTCCCAATCCTCCCATGCCACAGATCACTACTAGGAAAAGAAGAGCAAAACTCTTCATGGTGAGAGGAGATGACTGAAATCCTTGGGCAACACGATCCAAAATACGTGAAAGCAGTAAGTGGCTGCTCACAATTTAAAGGCTTGGTGCACAAAGGAGCCTCTTACCAGTGGAACATGGGACGGAAGGTTTATTTTTTTTTTAATAAAAATAATAAATCACACTTCAGTAAGCATGTGCCATAATTTATAGCCTGAGGGAGTGTCAAATAACCTGTGAACCCCCAAGAAGGTAACAGGACAAACCTTGTAAATGCAGTTAAATATAGAGTGATAGTTGTATAACTGAGAAGCACATTCCTATCCAGGATGAACATGTCATATTTGATTTGAACAGATATTTTCCATTCTCCAGCTGCTTTATAGCCAGCTATCTTCATGCCAGAGCTTGTAAGACCATACTGAAGTAAAAACAGATGAAAGTGCCAAAGCAATCTATGCCGCTACATCTGGGTGATTAAAATGTGTCTTACTAATAAAGGCTGATTTGTGGAATGGGTTTTCTGTGGATTTGTACAGTAAGGATCCAACGTTAACACTTCATCAGCACATGACACAAGTCAGCACAGTGGGGACACATTGAAGAATCAAGTGCACATTCTTTGAGCTGTGAAAGATTTTTAGACTTGCAGTTTTCAAGCATGTTAAGAAATAAAGGTTTAGCAAAATAAGGTATTACAGGCCTAAATATAAACCAAACATTTGGAAGTGTATCACCATTGTCACACCATGGGTTGTTTTCAGCCAAAGGAGCAAGACAACAGAGCTAGTTTATCATGGCTTTCAGCAGCAGGGAAGAGACCCCAGAGTATGTCAGATATTTGTGTTTTATCACCTTCCACTTTTTTTCTAAATAGGTATTTTCCTGTTCATAATAAATGAGCTGTAAAACTGCCGTAAAACTGCCATAAAACAAAGGCAAGAGAACAGAAATGTATTACTGCAGAGTCCTGTACTAGCAGTTTCTGCTACAGCAAGTAAAAGCAGAGCTAAGGAAAATCATGGTAACTTTCTTGGCATCCAGGAGGTCATGAGAAGAATCCCTTCCAAAATTCTGCAAGCCACAGTACATTTCTGGCTAATAAGACCCCAGCAGACATGTATGATACACCAAGTCTGACCTGAACAGCTTCTGGAATAGTGAGCATATAATTTAAGTATGCTTGAATAACTGGGGTGCTAGAAACCCTGGGTATAAGAATGGCCATACACAATGGAATAGAACACTATTTTGTATATCTAGCAGTTCAATAGGTATTGATAAAGAAAATAACAAGGTAAAACCATTCATTGAACACAGACAGTGAAGCAGAACAGAAAACTAAAATTGCAAAAGGTGCTTCTCTAATACTTAACACTTAGAGACCCTGGCTGCTGTGGCATCCCAGCTTGTCCGGGAGTTGTCTGCTTCAAGATGGAACCACTTGGAACAGCCATTTTGGGTAGCCTGAACCTCATTCTTCCAGTGAACATGCCATGAAGTTCCCCATGACTAAACACCATTTGTTAGCGAGAACAACATAGCTTTCTTTCCCTCTCCTCTCTAAGGCAATTTTAATCACATTTTTAGTAGAGGTCTCATTTCTATCTTTCTGCCATTTGTTCCCCCCGACTGTCTCTTTCAAAGGACAGCCTTAGGAGTCTCAAGTTTTAGGAGAAACAGCAATGGTACAAACCTACTTCAGATTCACAATTCACTCTTCTATTTTTTCTGGAGGTCTTCTTGCCCAACATCCAGCCAGCCAGAAGAATCTTGTTGCCTACCTCACACTTCATTTCACCGCACCTTCATGTCAAGAATTTAAAATCCCTACTGCAAACAGTCAAATAACTATTAATATTTGACAAACAAATGTATTATTTACACTTGGTTATGCATAACAGCACTGACAGTTCCTAGGTTAGAAACTAAAGCCATTCATCTCTCTTGTTCTAATAGTTGTTAAAAAGTTCAAAACTACTCAAAAGTTACTTTATAACAGTTTCAGACCTATTGTTCTGAAAGTTTTTAAAGTGCAATCATGGAAACAAAACAGACTACAAGGACCAATACCAAAGTTTGGACTCAAGAGCACTGGTATATTTATGTATTACAGTTAATATGTTAATGATCAGTGTTTGTCTTGCTCCCATCTGGCATGTGTGCCCCGTCTGCCTGTACATCACATGAAACAGCTCATGGTCTGTTGTACCAGTGGAAAACAACTGTCCTTTTACAAGTTAAGTCAGGATGCCAGCAGTGAACTACAGGAGCAGAAGAACTGGCAAATATTTAATTCTCCTGTCATTGCTGCAGCACCACCACCAACAGGCAAGTGGTAACACCTTGAGCACTTGCAGGTTATGTGGGTATCCTCTACAACTCATTAGCTCAAATCCTTCCATCTCTGCATAATCTCTACAGAAGCTGGAAGCTCCCCCACTCAATATTCTTTCAGTTCTTCCTGCTTCAATTTTTAGTCTCTTATGTTGCTTAAGCTAAAGTCATTAACAGAAGTCAAATATAGCAGAAATACTTAATCATGGTAAAAAAAATTATTTTCATAAGAAGTTAACTCAGTTCATATCTTCTGAGACAGGTCTACGCAACAAAACAACTGAGAATCAAACATCAGGTAGTTAAGCAACTTCTTTTTTATTTAAATGAACTGGGAAACTGGGAATTTTCTCAAATTAAAAATAGAAACTTTTAAAAATCTGCAGTTCTGAACATTACATATACACATATGCTACATACTGGCAATTAGAAATGCTTTCATTTATGACCTAAAGATGAAAAATTTAAGGTTATTCCAGGTTAAAGACTGGTATCGCTTTTCAGCATGTCTTAACAATTACATGACTGTTTGACAGAATTACCCCTACTTCAAGCCAATGAAACTTGTTGGAAACAAAGTTAACAATACTGACATATGAAGAGACAATATTTTAGATCAATATACACAATTAATTCACCCACCTTAATGTTTTACTCTAGTAACAGAGATACTTTTGGGCCTTGTTGATGAATTCTGCTGTTAATTAATTCAGCAATGCAACTGTATGCCTAAATTCAAGGCAGTAACTCTAGCAGTAGAAATGTTAACTCCAATTGTGAAACACATTTGAGTCTCAGTATTAGAAATCATATTTTTAAAATATTTAGCAAAAATAATATTGCTGCCCCCTGAAAAGAGTCGCAGCTTAACAGTGGTGCTATTAAGAACATCACAGAAGTGAGTGTGAATGAGGAAAAGGGAGGCAGAAAACATAAAGCATTCTAAAAATCACCCACATATGGCATTTCTCATGCTCTTTTTGAGTACTACTGAACTCTAGAAAGCTTAGCTTTTGCACTACATTATGCATCACAGACACTCCCAACCCTCCCACCCAAAGAGCTGCAAAACAAACTTCTCCCAAAAAAATTCCCTTTTAGGTCTACACTGCGAAACCCACTAAATACTAAATATTTTTTTTTTTTAAAAAGAGGGAGCAAAATGAAACTGCAACTGAAGTTTTCAGAGACACAAAGAGACACTGTGGATCCCATTACACTTCAAATTTAGTCCAAAGTGATCATTCAAGAGCACCAAATAGCAACACTGATCATGCTGGTAAATTTGTGAAGAGCACTATACAAGATTAAAAACTAAACACTCAAGTCTTAAGAAAAATGTATATACAAAAGTCTCTGTATACAAAATGCATTTTTATGTAAACGTGTATGCACTGTTTTTAACACAAATCAACAATTTAAGAACTTGACCAGTTGTCAGAGGATTGCTAGGCAAAGACCGTTAATCTAATTAATTTATATACTGTGATGTAAGGTAAAAAGCCCAGTGTAAAAAAGTAAAAAACAAAAACCATTTTAATTCAAGCTTTGAACAGTGGTATTTAAGAGGCAGTGCCCTGATTGCAAAATATTCTGTACAGTAGTTTATGGCATAACATTCAACAGTACAATTGGGATTTACAGTATGGGCGACATAAAATGAGTGGCTCAGGATTTAGAAGATGAATGCAAATGCCAATACACTTGGAAGAATAATGATATATTCCCACAGAAGAATCTCGAGCCTCATTTATATAGCCTGGAAATAAACACAAAACCAATTCAGGGAATCTTCATGAAGACAGAATTATAATGTAATTTAAGTAGAATTAGGCATAGATTTTCACATGGGTATCAATATGGTTCAATAAGTAGGTTATTTTTTACTTTTTCAACTTAAAACACTCATGTTATGGAAAGCAGAGCAGCCTTCTTAAAAATAGTACAGTAGTAATAACCTAGAATTGACTTTAAAAGCTCATTACTTACCCCTTCGTGTTTCCAGTATGTGTTACCACTGTTCCACAGAGCTATACAAGAAAAAAAAAACCACAAACCAAAACCATCATTTTCTTTTGCCCATGAGTGGAACAGAAATACTGTGTCTGAATAAGGTGAGACAAGCTCAGCTGGCATGAACTATTCTCAAACTTGTACCCACTTAAGCAAGAATTTTTCCAAAGAGGAGGAAATAGATTCATGGGTTTCTCTACCAACCTTTCTTTATTATCTTTTTTATCTTTGTTTCATGATAGGAAGAAACGTTTGCATTACTATTCACCACCACTCCTTTGAGAACATAACCTAGCCTCCCATTTTGCTCTCATAAAAGCAGTGGCTGTATTTGAGGCTATTTGTATCTTTGGCACATATATAAAAACACTTGTGTGAGATACCTATAGAGATCTCATACTTGTATTTACATATTTCATATTTATAAAGAAAAATATTGGCTTCTCTTTCCAGCAAAATAATCCATCTGATTCTGAAGGACAAAAAATCCCTATGGGATTCTTCACACCTGCAAAAGTGCAGGTGTACAGAAATCTATTTGAATTCATGTCTCAAAGTGTCTCCCAAAATAATTTACAGGAAACGAGAAAAAGGAAGGATAGCGTAAGAGTGAAGAGTTTGCCAAAATCAAAATTAGAAACAAGACTCTATGTGCTGCAGGAATCCCAGACTGAGAAATTCAAAAAGCATGTCTCACTCAATTAGCAGTTTTGCAAATTATGTCAACATACAGAAGTCAGCACTGCTGAACCTCTACATTTTATTATGGCAGCCCATTTTGAGTAACTTAAAACTTAAGATTTAAGAAAATAAAGTCAAGACTGAACTAGTGGGTCTTTGTTTAAATGATTCTTTTAGGTTAGTAATTTTTAGCTTATTCAGGAGCACTGTATTAATCACTATTCATCAATCACCAAAATATCACAGAAAACATGCTATGAATGTCAAGAATATTAACATTCATATTAAAGATTCAAAGATCAGAAAGGTGCTTCTAAGGCCTGAACAATTATTAGTTTCCTCTTATGTAAAATATCAAAAGACCTTAGCACTGAAAGTCCTTCGATATGCCAGAAGAAAGTATTTTTGAATTAAACACATACTAGGTTTTAATATTCAGAGAGTACCCTTAAGTTGCAGAACATATCATGACAATTGTAACTGTAAGTATCCCTAAAAGTATTGTTACATATAAAAATTTCCTTCAGAAGGAATCAAGATTTGGTTAGCAAATTAATTATTGTTAAATAGAGTTCTAATGAATAATAACATACACCTGATTCAGCCACAAAATCTGGCATGACTTCCAAACTGTGAGTTCTCTTGGTATTTACCCATTATGAAAGGAATTTCTCTACTAATACTCAACCTGTACTTTCAGTCACGAGGTCGCAAGTTAAGGCACAGTGAGCATAGATTTCAATTGTAAGTTAGATCCTTCCTTAAGCAACTCAGATATTTTGCAACCCTAACTATCAAAACTGTGGGACACTCTATGGTGTCCCTATGGAAACTGAAAGTCTCACAGTAGCTAAGGTTTTACAGCACAGAAGTTGGAGATACAGAAAAGAACTCAAATCCCCTTCTTTGTAAACAAAACTCGACTTTCTTATTTTGTGACATTACACTAGTTCCACCCATGCAGAAACACCCACTTTCTCTGTTTGTGTTTTCTGCATACCCTGCATCCACAGGAAAAACTACTCTTGTCACAATCCAAGAAATGAAACAATTTGGGATTAAGAATGCATTCCATCCTATCACTTTCAATGACTATCAGAGTATTTTAATGTGTTTATCAATTTAGGACCACCCACTGGCCTAGATGAATACCTAATCACCTGGATTTTAAGACCTAATTTTGGCAATTACTGTGTTAAGTTGCTGGAAATGACGACAATATCTGCTGCTACGTAAAGAATATTGGAGAAATATAAATCATACAAATTTTCTATAGTGAGTAACCATGCAAAAAAAAAAAACAAACACCCCACATAAATAAGTGATTCTCTTTAAAACGTGCAGAAAAGTGGATAGGTGACTAATATAGTAGATTAAGTAAGGACACATGAAGGCATGCAGTTTCAGACTTGGTTTACCTTGTAAAAACAGGATTGTGTATACCATATAAATGCTCTTTATGATAACCATTATTACCATTTTCCGTACTGTAATAAAATAAATACACCAAGAAAGACCATGTTAACTATAAAATGTGCTATGTACAGTATGGCTTCTAAGACATGTACATGGATGTCAGTATTATGTGCAAAGATAAACTGTATCTGTACAATAGAACATACTTTTCCTTTATAACATTCAGGAGTTGTGGTATAATTATAATTTAATATTTTTTAAATACTTTTATATATTCTCCAAAAATTAAGTATTTTGGTATTCTTGAATTTGATATTCTAATATAATCTATATTGTCTGGGGAAACAGAACACGTTACCTCATTTGAAGCAACAAGTTACATGAAAAATATAAACCCTCCCACCAGAATAATTGTAACAAATACCAGCAAAAATGTCTTACATTTTCATGGGTATGGTTTCACCACTAAAAAACACAGAAAAGGAGGAGTAATTAACTAGACACTAATAAGTGAGTAATTTTAGCTGTACATGCCTGTTTCTGCTCCACTGACTAGTGAATGTGTAATGAAAAATAACCAGTGTGAAAACTGAGAAATGCAGTGCACAGGCTAACTGAACAATGAGCAAAACCAAAGAGTAGAAAACAGTGAAAACAAAACTGATGGGAAAATGTGCAAGAACAGTTATCATAAAGTAAAATGCCAAGTCCCTGAGACAGAGGAACTGCAATTGAAAAAGGAAAGACTTGTTAGGAATAACTAAGACAGAAAGAAAGCAAAAAATTCATTCAAGAAGATTACAAAGCAGGCATAATTCACCTTAACAGGTTACTTAGCAAAGCTAATCACTTGTACATTTAGAATACATTTATATAATCACTGTACATGAAGCTCTGAAAACCTCATTCTGAAATAAGTTTCTCAAAGTCAGGGCTGACACTATCTGCACAGAGTCACAGCAAGTCAAGGCAACCACATCCCACCTGCACAAAGCACTGTGCAGGCACCAACCCAAACCTGCAATACTTTACAAGAACATACAGTTCTAATCTGAAAGTGCAGAAGGTCTCAGGATTATAGTGCCTTCATGTGAGATACTACAAAAATATTTCAATCCATGTGCCATTTAGCTTACTTAGGAGTATATACTTACTCATCATATACATCCTCTGTATCCATTCTACGATAGTATTTGGAGAGTTTCACAGCAAAAATTATGGCAGGAATTAAAAATATTGAAGAGCCTCCCAAACCAAACCAGAAGGTATTCTGAAACAGAGCAGAATCCAGGAAAAAGACATTGACATTCTAATCATTGTTACTGGAAGAACACAGCCAAAATTAGTGGCACTGGCCTTATGGATTATCTGAAGCTCCTTATACTACATGGGGTAGGGCATGTTAGGTATTCTCTACTGTCAGTGTGAACTAAAGTAAGAACAGCACTGTCCTCAAATGCAACCAAATAGAAATGTGTCTGAAGTTGCTCAAAGCTACACTGCCATAGTGCCCTAAGTTATTTCAATGTACTCAGCCTTGGGCGAGAAAGTAATTTTGCATCTCAGCATTAATTTACCAGTCACATTTTTCCTTTCTCCTTTCTTGGTATTTTAAAGTATTCATCTTTCTCATGGTTCTTTCTCAAAATCCAAGTTTCCAGCACTTTTTCAAGGTACTTTTAAACTTGCTAACTGCAGCCTGTTTGTGTAACTGATTTCATTATCATACAGTTGAACTGAGTTATCACCAGATGTTAAAAAGATCATTTTTCAAATTTGATTTGTATTGGCTGGAGGCATTGTGACTTTCAAGTGACTCAGCTAAGTTCTATCATCAGGAAAATCATGGTCCATCTCCCACCAGATGGTTAGTGGCTACACAAAGGAGAACAGAAGCTCTGTAACATGCCAGATAATCGATGATTCTGCCAGGCTAGGAGGTTTATGGGGTTAAGCATTATCAAGATTAAGCATTTTGTGGTTAAAGCACTATCAGGGTTTGAATGCTTTGGCTTTGATTGATTATACACATTTACTCTTGGTATAATTAGGACCCTGCTACAAGTGCCATAAAGCTAAGCAATAGCTAGGAGATATTTTAGGTAGTTTCCAGACATGGTTTCTTATGCTCTTTTTAATACATACTGCCCTCTTTCCAAGCTCTTTTGGCAAGATGAAAAACCAATACTGCCCTTATATATTGCAACCAGTCATGTTCCAAGTCTCCACTGTATAGGAATGTATCAAGGTCTGCTACAAGTCAAATGATAAAACCTCATTCAGGTTTTCTAGATTCCAGGGAAGATACCTGAGAAAGCTTTTCCTTCACATTTCTCACTCACTTCCTTCCCCCACTCCCTCTCCTTAAGTCAGAAACATTTACAGCTGAAAACTTCAGATCTTTATGCTTTTCCATTTCAAGGTCATTCAGAATCAAGTAATCAAACAGAAAACCAGCTATTTTTTTCCAAGATCTTTTATTCCAAACCAGTAGTACTGTATTTACTTTGCAATTCAAGTTGTAAGAAATTTAATAAGAATAGTTAATTTTACAGCATTCTTGCTAATAGAAGCCTAAGTTTACAGGGAACATAAAACAAGTCCAGAACTGGTTTAGCTTTGGATTTGATCCAGATCTGAACTTCTTTTTTTCCACTGCATAACTTTGAACGTGACACTTTATTGTCATACTTCAGAACAGCCTAGCCAGAATAATTAAATGCAGATGTACATTCAAAGAATTTCCCACTGCCCCAGTTCTGAATAACAGAAAATATTCCTTACCACAGAATCAATTATATAGCTGCATAGAAAAATATCTACTGCTGTATCTATCACATTGGCAATAGGCTTGCATGCTGCTACCTCCATGGCAATCTGAAAGACATTAAAAAAATAAGTATATAGTTCAAAGTATGTAACAGAATAAAATAAGAATCTCAAAACTTGCTACAGATTATAGCTACAGATGCTATTAAATTGTTTTCTCTCACCCTATCAAATTCTAATGGGGGTATGCTATCAACTGAACAACTCTAAAACCTCAGCTTACTTTCTTAAAGGCTGCAGCTGAAGAAAGAAAAATCAAAAAAGATGCTAATGACATCAATTTGAACTAAGCAGGGACATGCTCAGTGCAGTATTAGCACAAATGCTAATGGCAGATTTCAATCTAGCCCTGGGAAAAAAAAAACGTAGTTTTTACATCTTATTCCAATCAACACAACTCATCATTTCTGTTCTATTTCAAAAACAACAGAACTATTTACAGAAGACAAGTTTTCCCCTTCATAGTAAGTACAAATCTCTTACAAACTGAAACTATAAAACATACTATCAAAGCAACATGATCATTATTATCATCTAGATTTTTCACATCCTTTTCAAACACAGCTTCTCTCATGAAGTTAATGCATCTTACCGACTCCTTGACCCACTCAATGTATTGCTCAAAGTAGCCAACAATGGTATCCATGTACTTTTTCGTCTCCTAGGAACACAAAAAAGTGAAGTGAATAAAAGTAAATGAAACTTTATCTCCATGAAATCATAAATTAATGTACTTTAATTAACTAAAGCTCACCTGTACAATAACTAGAGAAGCGTTGTTATTTATGAGAAGCTGGGCAGCATTAACAGCGCTTATGACATTTTTTACCTTAACCTGGAGAGGAAGAGACAGCATTTAATATAAATAAATAACTTTCATGCTGTTACAATGGCTCTGCAGTCATTTTTGGGACCCTATTCTCTTTAAAAACCAATGTTACTGTCCTGTCAAAACATGCAAATCCAGACAGAACATGAGCCAGCCTATAGATTCACGATCACCTGACAAAATTCTCTCACTACTAAGAAAGGAAGACATTGATAATTATAAACAGTATCTTTTCCTGAATCCTATGTTACCAATTTATATACTAGATCAGCTTTCTCTTCCATTCTCTTTCATTTCTGTAAAAGTAGAAATACATTCATCAATGTAGTATATATGTTACAGACACATACAGTGCACAGCAAGAATACAGTGCCTGTATTACTATTACAACTCTTACTTACTAGAGTATGGTTCGATACAGCTGGAACATGCTGCTAATCAATATGCAAAAGGACTGAGACACTTCTTCAATGCATGTGCAACCCTATTAAGTCTCTCAAAGAACACACACAAAGGATAACATACATACAGCTTGAAACTGTACAGGTGTTTCCCAAATACACTTACAGGTCAAACACTGTTATCAGCACCTGATTTCATGACTTCTTAGCCCCACCTTCCAGGTTCAAATCACAGATTCTAAAGGAAACCTAGCTCATCTGCTGCTGTGGACAGGTGAAAACCATAATGGGAAGAACTGGGTTAGGTATAGCCCATCAAGCTGTTGCGACTATGACTCTTAAGCGCTAGCTAGTGTGGCTGGATTCTTGCTAGCAGAGCCAAGGGAGGCTGGTGGCAACAGAAAGCTTTGCTGCAGAAAAGTAACCATCCTGCTGCTTATTCTCCCAAGTCCAGCAGACTGTGAAGGCAGCAGTCCCATTGTGTGGACATGAGCTGCTACTTAGAGAGGAAACACGGCTGTCCTGGGGAAGCCTCTATACAGGTCCAGACTCCCACAGCAAGGCTGAAGCTGCAGAAGCAGGAAGGTAACAAGTCCTGTGCTAAAGAAACAGGCCCCTGAGAGCTGGATGTTGGACAAGATGTAGTTGAACAAGACATGTTAAGCTCTCTTTTCTCAGTTGAATTTTTGTGGTTTAGTTCTTGGTTGCCTTCCGCCCCAACTCCCCAAGTTTTGCATTCAAGGATTCTAGAAAAAACAACTACAGTTTTAGGAAAATGAGTAACACACCATATGGAACTGAAGTCTAGTTTACCATGTGATAATTCAGTTTACAAATCATGTTTAAAAAAAAAAAAAAACCCAACTTTTTCTTTTCTTTTTTTTTTTTTTTCCCCCTCTGTAAGGAAGGGAAAGCCAGGGTAGAAAAAGCTGTGCACAAGAAATATCTGAATCCCTGCTACTACTTCAATGCACTCCCAATAACAGAACAGCTAGAAATAGCTGTACTGAAAATATATGCCCTGCATATGCAGTGAATGAACTTAAAACACATAAAAATGTTCCTGTTGCCAGAAAGAAAAGTTTACCATAAGTTCAGATGATGTCCTCTTCAGTAACCGGATGCTCTGATTTAAAGTGCTCTATTAGAAAGGAGGGGAGAAAAAAAACATTCAAGTCACTGCTACAGGTTAAGAGCCCATCTCTTTTAATATTATATGCATACTTTGATCTTCTCTAGATTACTTCATATAATACAATATATCACACTATATATAGTAACAACAGTTGTATTAAAATGAATATGACTTTTTATAAGAGCAAGTAGTGATAGGACAAGAGGTAATGGCTTTAAATTGAAAGAGGGTAGATTTAGATTAGACATAAGGAAGAAGTTCTTTCCTGTGAGGGTGGTGAGGCACTGGCACAGGTTGTCCAGAGAAGCTGCTGCTGCTCCATCCCTGGAAGTGTTCAAGGCCAGGTTGGATGGGCTTTGAGCAACCTGGTCTAGTGGAAGCTGTCCCTGCCTCTAGCAGGGGGTTGGAACTATATTATCTCTAATAATCCCTTCCAAACCAAACCATTTTATGACTCTTACGCACTATGTACTGGAAGACTTTAGATTTAACTAAGATTTATTTGGAGTGAAGAGAGAACAGTTAAAATCAGAACCAAGCATTCAGAAAATTCTATAATGTGCAATTTCAGAAGGGAAAAAGCACTTACCCTAGCTTTAACATATTTCTTGACAGTCGGTTTTGTAAAAGGAAAAAGAGATGAGAATAATTAGGAGTTAATTAGGAAGAACAGCATAGAATTAGACTAGAAGAGAAGACTTTACGTTTTTCTACCAGAGGGCTTTGACAGGGCAGGAACACTGTATCAGATGATAGGATAAACTAAAAGTCATCATGTTACCTAGAAGAAAAAGCAACACCTAGCATATGCACAGCTTGATACTTATAAGCTTGGCAAAATCAGGCAGAAGCAGCTCTTTCGTATCTTTTATGGCATCAATAAAAAATACTTTTCTTTGGCTCTAAATACTCCTGTCAGGAGTTTCCAATTCTAATTAACACTGTTAGGTGATTGCTAATTCCAAGAAATAAAGTGTGAAAATGGTAACTGCTTTTAGTAATGAAGAGAAATGCTAAGTAAAAAAAGAAAATGAGTGAATTAGGGTTAAGATTTTGTAAATTTCTCCCATTTCCTACTTTATTCATATATAATCAAAAATAGATATAGAAAAAAATACGGGGAGGAAAAAGGTCATGATTTTAGAAAGCTTTATAAAGTAGTAGTATTACAAGTAGGAAAACTATTTATTAAACACGTACTTTAACCAGATTACTCTTCAGTGATACAGTGAAAATGCAATCTGTGCTTATGTACTAGCAAAAGTCCAGCTTTCTGTATTTAAGATATTTAAAGATTCGTATTTTCTGTAACTACATTTTAGTATTGCTTTAATATTTTACCATAGCTTGCTCTAGTGGAATGACTTGCTGGTTATGAATCATTCGAATGCTGTTTGCATGTCCTTTTAAGGCATTTTCCAGTGCTCCTTTTGGCTGTAAAAAACACAATTACGCAGTATTGTTCAGCAGTCTCAAAGCTTTCCAACAAAGCAAGAAACAATGAAAGTTGCACATTATCCTCATCCATTGCAGAACAGCTGATGCTAACAACGGGATTTGGCAAATTGAATTCTTCAACACAAAGAGAAGAAAAATCACCATATTAGTAATTCCAACCTCAATAACCGAACCAGATACATTATACTGCTTTTCTGGCTATAACATTTAACTGGCACATATTTAACTGGAGAGAATTTTCACATAGTGAACTAAGTCATTTTAAATACAGAGGAGCTAGCACATCCCCTCTAACTCGCTGCAAGAACCCTGCAGCATGGCACCACAGCTGGGATGAGCATTGTCCAGGCACAGGTACTTGCTTTTGTTTTGGGCACTGTGGTCATCACCCTGAGACACACTCTGCTTTCTGAGGGGCACAGAAGTTTCCCAGCTGGTAACTTGGAAATGTGTCTGTGGAAGTTACTCTTCATTTCTGCAGCTCCTGCTTTTCAGTCAGAAGATACAAGTTTGTGCCCTGATTTTCAAGACTGACTGCCTGTCTGGAGATCACACTTGTAGCAAAATACCATGGAATTTGATTTTATTCTCAGAAATACATTTCTCTTCCATTTACTTTTGATGGCAAAATCACTTGGCTCCCTGCATACACTCTTGAATACACGCTGCTTATTGTTTTGAAAGTGTACTAATGGCATACCTCAGAGATGTGTTTGCTTCCTGTGTTCATGTAAGTGGTCAGCTGTGGCACTGAGCTTCAGGATGCTTCATGTACTGCACTGACAAGCTGAATTCCCTTACCTAACAACACCTGTGGGTGGTAGCTCCCTCTTCCATACCCTGACCCAGTGTTTTGATACAAGTTTTATTCCATTTACTCCTTCCAGTATAAAAACATCCATTCAATTTCATGTAAGGTGTCAGAAAATACAAACTATAACCTCATGGTTAAACAGAAAATATAACCTATTACCCCATGGGTAAACTATAACCCCATGGTTAATTAATTCCAAACAGTTTTAGTTTATTCTTTAATTGATGGTTCTTGTAAACTTTAAGAGTTAACATTAATAATAAAGCGGGATTACAAAATATTCTTGGAAATCAGTACCAGTTTTGAAACAATCTAATTTTTGTACTATGTCATGCTGTTGTGGGGTTTTGGAGGGCTTTTTTTTTTTTTTCTTTTTTTAAGGCATTTCATAGATTACACTAAGGAAGAAATAAAAACATACATTGTGACAGTGAGCACATTTAATACTGTGGTTTTCTTTATCTTCTATATGAAGAAATTACTCTGCCTAATTATTCTCAATTTGAATACTTCTTTTAGATTCTATTACTAAAAATAAAGAAAAAAAAACCTATCTACCAGCACAATAAATTTTCCTTTATGGAGCTGTGTAGGATATACCTTTAAAGAGACATCTCAGGCAATTCTATGTAAAGCATAACACATTTGAAGAACCTCAGCTTTCACTCGGAAAATAACCCAAAACATCAGCAAAACCTCCCCACCTGTATAAGGTTCAAAATGGCACAGTAAAAATTGAAAATTGAAGTGAACTCTGGCCGAAGCTACTGGTATCTGTCAAATTTAGCAAACTACATGACTAAACAGGCAACATGTGGCTCACTCGTGGTACTTGGAGAGGATGCTAGCTACAATACAAGAAAAACTCTGAGCAGCCTAAACCTGATGTGAGCGCACACGTGGCAGAAAAAAGCACTAAGATGTGTGATCCAATTATACGGAGTAAGCACACCAGCGGCCTCTACTGTGCCTTCTTCTCCCTAGAGGAGGGATGGATATCTGATAAATTCCAGACACCATGGTCTCACTCTGCTCTCTGTGTCCCTTAGTGATCCAAGCAATAGTAGCACATATGCAGCATAACTCTTTCTCATACACCACAGTGCAGGCATTTGTCTTAGGCCAGTCTCCAACCTCGTGGCCAAACTATGACCCTCATTTTGAAAAACAAATATGAAGCGACCTTGACATTCATACAAACATATTAGCCGAATATTCACTAACTTAACACAGCTGTGTCATTCTGCAGATTCATCTGCAAGCAACGCTGTCGCTGCACCCTCTGACCATTGTCCACGTGCCTGCAGGCAAAAAAGCCCTTCAGAGCAAGACAGGATCTCTTTTGCATGTTCTCCCGCCACACTGGAGCCCAAGTCCTCATTAGAGCTCTTATGAGCTGCCACAGTATTAACTTTATTGCTAATTGCAAAACATTCTGCTCAGTAACTGAAACAAAATTAATTCAAATCATCATCTGCATCACAGTCTAATCTATTTTCTTTTTCCAACTGGGACCCTAAAACATAAACAGCATAAACAGGAAATACTCGGAGTATTCCCCTCATTTCTTAAGCAAACAGTGGAATTCAAGAAATTATGCTTCCAAAGCAGAAAATATACTTCCAAAGCAGAAACTCTACAACAGAACAGAAAAATCAGTAATTAGCAATATTTAAAATACAGTTAATATCCAATATTGTTCTTGAAAGCTTTTCCTTACGTGACAATGCATCATTTATATAAGTGTCTGAAGTGCAAGAATACTCCCACAGGAAGGCTAAATGCTTGTCTATGTATTTATACTTACAAAGTATATAAACGATACATTTTATGTATTACTGCATTAGTGAATTAAACTTACCAGCTGGTCTGCTCTTGCTTCTAAGTCATTAGCAAACGACAGAAGATCAACTTTGGTAACACTTTTATTGATCTGAAACAAGATGTGAACAGCAGAAGAAAGAGTGTATGTGGTTACTGCATACAAACTTTGTCTACCCTTTATTCTTTAAATGTTTGCTGAGCTTAACTTCTGAAGCGCTTTTGCTCCCTGTTTTGTGATTCTCCAAAACACACCCCTTCACACAAAAGAAGATTTTTCTGTTTTGCCCACTGTTAAGAGAAACATTTCAGTTTATGCTTTGTCCCAGTCAAATCTCGGTTGACTACAGTCTCACCTCTGCCAAATACGCTGCAAAGTTTATTCCTTCTATTCCTGAAGAGCTGAAATTCAAAAGATTCTCCTTCCCAATTTCATCCAGCAGGATGATTTTGCTGAGGTTTATCTGAATATGCTCAATTTTAAGAGCTACATCTTCTGTATACTGAGAGGAAAACAAAATAAAGCATATAAGTGGTTTGTGCCCAGTGTATATTAGTCTATAGCTGCCCCTCCCCAAGCATCTTGCTTTTGCTGACTCATCACTTTCATGAAGAAGCACACACTGATTCTTGCTTACATCAGTTGAATTCAATTAACTTTGATGGAATCCACCAGGTAACATTCTTCTCTTCCCTGCAATATCCACAGTTTAGTCATGCCATGTTGTAACCTAGCCATGCATCTTTCATACCAATGAATTACTCGCCTTTCATGACATCCATTTAAGCAGGCTTCTCTGAATAGATATTAGTCCCTCCCAAGTGGAGACCAAGATAAAAGAGAATTCTCTTTCCTCTTCAGGAAACGTTATGTTTAAATATTTAATTTTTAAATTTTATTAAATTAAATTTAAATTTATTTTTTTAAATTTAATATTTATGTTTAAATATTTAATATTTAACCAAGGAAACCTAGAGAATTCGGTATCTCTGCTGTGGCCAGGACAGGCACTGTCCACTCTGTTGGCCATAGGACTAAATGAGACTCCTCTAAATATGTTTAGTGGGAACTAAAGATGACCTGCTTATCATTACCTGAAGTCTTCCTGCATGGCATCCAAATCTAAAATGTCACCTTTCCTGCACAGGCCACAGAGCAAAAGATGAGGAATCTGGAAACCTGACTTCCTTTCTAGCCTCTACCGCCTTCCCAGTCTGCTGTGGACACTCAAAATAATCTTCCCTGTTCATTTGGTGTATTATTTGAGGCAGGGTCTATATCTATCAAGTGTGTGTACAGTGCCTGGCAGAACAGAATATGAATCCCCTAGGGGCTGCTGTAATGAAGATCAGTATTATAGGCAATCCCAGAATTAGTACAGTCATGTGATTATAGAATCATAGAATGATTTGGGTTGGAAGGGACCTTAAAGCTCATCCAGTTCCAGCTGGGCAGGGACACCTTCCACTAGACCAGATTGCTCAAAGAGCTGTCCAATCTGGTCTTAAATACTTCCAGGGATGGGGCAGCCGCAACTTCTTTGGGCAGTCTGTTCTGGTAATTCACTACCCTCACAGTGAATAATATCTGATCTAAAGCTACCCCTCTTTCAGCTTAAAACCATTCCCCTTTGTTCTGTCACTACATGCCCTTGTAAAAGTAATGACAATGAAGTCGTGTAATAACACAGACTTTCAAACTGAAAAGATTTTATTTTATCCCAACCCCTTCCCACTGAAATTGGGAACCATTCTTAGGAGCACAGTATATCGTATCCTGGATCAATATAAATCTGACTGAAATCAGAAGAGAACACACTAAGACAAACATTTAACTAAAGAGCAAGACTCTCATTACACACCATAAGTAGTCTTTGGAAGATGCTAGAGTTGAACCTTCTGTGCAAGTTTCAAAATTAAAATCAACTATATTTTTATTATCATAAAAAAACGTATCAGAGAACCTTCTGTGGTCTACTGAGATGGGCAAAGGACATCTTGTTTGTAAATAGATTCCTTTCTTTCAAATTATCTTGGCCATTTTTTGCCTCCTTACAGGATATGTTGTGTATAAAACCCAAAATCCCACAAACCCCAGACATGCCATACTGTGTTCAAACACTTCTCCAGCCTTCAGAAGTAATCATGCACTTCCTCATACTTTCTTTACTTACCATACTAATATTTAGGAATTCATTGATATTGAACAGGTGTTCTAGGTGAAGGGAGGTATAAATTCCTTTGTTTTCCTTACAATCACTGTAAAAATAAAAATATATCAGCCTAAAAACCACTTTGAGGACTAAGTGTTAAGAGAATGACTCACAATGTTTTCATATTCTAAGAGAATCCACCCGATGCAAAATATTTTATCAAAGAGTTCAACTAATATCGTTATACATACTGCACTAATACTACCCCTAATAACTCATGCTTTTGCTACTGATTCACTGGAAAATCAGAACATCTTCTGGAACGTGTACCATTTTTGCATGTGCTTTAACTATCAAGCATGGAAGATATCACAAAACTAATATGCATAAATTGACTTAAATCTTGACCATAACTTTAGTACCTGTACACATTTTCGAAAGTCAAGTTAATATTTGGATTTTTAAACAGTATGCCAGAAAGATAGTTTTTCCAGTGCTGATTTAGTAAGTAGGGAGTATCCAAAACCTAGAAGACAAAATTCAGTAATGTCACTATAATTTTGAGTTTTCAATTAATGAATTTATTCATATGCAATCTTTTGACACATACGTATAAGCTTATCACCCACTAATGGAAACACAAGCAAACCAGCAAATTCAACCTCTCTGGTGCAGAAAATGAACATTAAAGCTGAACTTCACCAAGAAATGCTGAATTCACCAAAAAAAAAAGTATCTCCACAAGACAACAAACATGCAGTATTTACACTGCAAAGCAAATTAAACGAAGAAAGGATGAATGTCTCTATTCGGTGTGTAATGGGAAATTAAAACCAGATCCAAACTCACTTAAAGTATCCCATAAAAAAATAGTATGTCATACATAACTGACAAAACCATCAGGACTCATGATGATTCCAGTCATTGTTTAATAACGCGAATAATTTTACCTTGAATAAAGTTTTATCTTCAAAGGGTTCACAGACCAGTTTTTCTACATTTCCACCTGTGACAAAAGTGAGCACGACTACAGTCATCAGCACCCAGGAGAAAAGAAAACTGAATCCAACACCACTGAAAGAAAGTAAGTTGAGTAAGTTTTTGCTTTTGAAGAACAAAGTATATATACTTGGGGCAACAGTGAAGCTAACAGTTAGCAGCTACAATATAACAAGTGGTAGACCTTGAAATACTTCTGTTTTCCATAGGTTTTTGCCCTCTGAAACAACTTAGATGTTTCAGCTCTGTAAAGTCTTCAGCTAAATAACATTTAAAATGCCCGCATCTGCACCGGGTGTGCAAACCCTTTTAAGAATTAAATTTAAAAGCCACAAAAGCATACAATTTTCTTTTTAAAATTCAACTTTCTAGCCTTGTGCTCTCAAAAGAATTTTAGACAAATTTCAGATGCAAGCTTCTCTTGCACCTAGCAGAAACCACTACTAGGAACTTCCAACAGCAACCTCCAAACTCCTAAAGTGGCCAGAGAAAGTCAAGTGTTTCTTGACTCCTTGCATGGCTTTTTTTCTTTTAAGCAATTGCTCAAGTGTACTAAAAGGCTATGAAACCCTCTTTATATTTTCAATTACCTGTTCCCAGTTTTTGCAGTTTCCAAATGGGCTGTGCTTGTTTTAGCTGGATTAGAGATTAATTTTATTCTAAGTAGCTGGTACAGTGCTGTGTTTTGGATTTAGTATGGGAATAAAGTTGATAACATACTGATGTTTTATGTTGTTGCTAAGTAATGCTTACCCTGAATCAAGGACTTTTCAGTTTTCCATGCTCTGCAGTGAGGACGGGCACAAGAAGCCAGGAGGGAGTAGAGACAGGACACCTGATCCAAACTAGCCAAAGGGGTATTCCATACCACAGCACATCATGCCCAGTATATAGACCAGAGGGAGTTGGCTGGGAGCCACTGATCACTGCTCAGGGACAGGCTGGGCATTGGTCAATGGGTGGCGAACAATTGTATCGTGCATCACTTGTTTTCTTTCCTTGGGTTTTATTCCTCTCTATGCCTCTTTTTCATTATAATTGTTATTGTTAGCATTATTTATATACCCCGCCAGTATTAAACTCTCCTGATTCTCCTCCCCCTGCCACCAGGGGCCGGGGGGCATGAGTGAGCTGTTGTGTGGTACTTAGTTGCTGCCTGGGGTTAAAAAACAACATTACACAGAAATATTATCAGCTATAGCACTCGCCTTAGAACAGCAGATTCAGAGATTTTGTCCTTAATGAAAGAGAACCCAAAACTCCCAAGACCCTCAGTGGAAGTACATGAGATCAGTACTTATTTTTGTTCTGATTTTTTTCCAGCACATACACATAGAAAGCATCAATTCTTTTCATGCACATGCCCGTCAAAAAAAAGAAAATTAGTAAAAACAACCTTCCTTTTATCTTTCACCAGTAAGTGAAACTTACGCCATGAGGAAGTTTCCTCCAGTGTTGGAGATGCAGCCTCTGGTTGTTGGAGAAGCATGTTTATCATAACCACAGGTGCCACACAGCAATCCAAGACAATAGAAGATCAGAATCAGGACCACCATGCAGCACAGGATGAGACAACCCAGCCACCTAAGGAATAAAACCCAAAGCGTTTGGTTATTAGCATGCAAAGAATACACCAAAGACCTGCAGAATATGTAAGGCAATACTATATTCCCAACTGGCCCACTCATAGTTCTGTTTGAGCAACAAATATTAGCAAAAATGGTTTTCCTGTACTTGCATATCTTTTGGGACAGAACATGATCACTGTTGGATAATAGACAGCTGATCCCGAAGGACTGGGGAACAAACATCACAGGAACGTGGTGCTCCCATCCCATTACTGCAGGTGAACTGTACTGCTCTAAAGTGCGCCAAGTGGAGCAAATAATGAGTCGGAGGAGGCAGATGCTCAAACAGTAATTTATTCAAGAAACAATGGAGAAATTTATGACTGTGCACTCACCATTGGTCATGAAGTACATTACTCTTACTGTAAGGCTTACTACTTTTTGCACACAGTGTGACAGGACTGTAATAGTAAGTAAGAGTATTTAAGGCTATTAATACCTAGCTTTATGTTGTCAGTGCTGGAATGCTTTCACTGTATGGAGCATTTAACAGAACTTGATCAGAAGGGAGATACTGAATAGGAATTAAACCTTCATTTTTACTAATTAAATCCCATAACAGTTCTATATGCCCACATATTTGGAGCACACCCATTTATTCACACATTTTGTATTTCATTCTAGCCTTTCAACTCCTCCCAATTCCCTCTGCTGCTCCTTTCCCCTTTTGTTCCCTTTTTCCTAGCTTATATTTCTTAAGTTCCCTTTTCTCTTCCCTGTACCTCTGTAGAGGGAAAGTGGGAACCAGAAAAAGGAATATCATAATAAATATGCGCAGTCAAAACAGAAAGAAAAACATTAGTGCTGACAGGCACATTTGTAAAGGAATACTTATTAAGAACAATTCATCTGTAATTAAGGAAGAGACAGATAGAAAACAATCTGGACAGCAACAAGCTTTGGTTTCACTTGTACTTGGAAATACTACTAGGTCAGGTTCAACAAGAATGGGTATTTAAATGCCATGCAAATAAGATATTTCTCCACTTCTTTGAATCCAAATACAAGATTCACAGAGGCATACTGCAGCAGAACAAAGCAATGCATTTATTTGGTTAAATGTAATTTGAGCTTCAAAGAAAATACTAATAAATTTGACACATCAAGGCTCACCACAAAAAACTGCCTGACAAAGAATGGGTTAAAGATTATAGATTGCAAGTAAGGTTCAGTCTGCTTATTTTGATTTAAAATTGCATTAATGCCATCAGCACGCATTCTGCAGCAGTGGAACTGATTATGACACAAAGATAGAAACAATTATTGATTACGGGAATAACTGAAGTTTCAAAATGTATGGAGAACTTGATGAGCTTGAGGACTGAAATGACAAAATCTGGACAAAGTTAAATAGTACAAAATAAAAAGCTTTATGCTTCAAACTGTGAGATTATTAATTATAGGAGTCGCACAAGTCTCAAATAAGAAGCATATGGAATATGTTTTTTTCTCAAGGTACAATTAACCTAAGCATTCACAAGGACAAGTACTACACCAGCAGGAACAACCACGGGTGCATGAAGATTTGTAAGGTGTGAAGCAGAATCCCTACTACTCTCTAGAGTAGAAAGGGTGAAATAAAAACAGATTAGCAAGGCCTCTACATTCCCATGCTCTTACAATTTAGCTGCAAACTCAGCAAAACTAAGCCCTAAATAAGAAATCACCCTGGCATTGTGAAAAAATCCCTTCTTCTATGTATTATACCTTTGACATCTACCTACATCTATCCTTCCTGAAAAAGACCTGAAGGCCTACACAGTAGGAACTACCTCTTGCTCTGTAGTGAAACAGCACCAGTTGTTGATTAGCTGCAGTTTTGATTTTTACCAAAATGCCAGTAACAAACAAATGCATTATATCATCTTTGTTTCACAGTGTTCATCATTAATATTTTAATTGCTTTTACAGAACATTAAAATATTACAAAGTATTACCAACAGGTAGCAATTCACTCTTGATTTACTTCCTGCACATACCTGTAGAAATCGTACTGCTCCACTACTGGAAAATAATCTTGAACGTATGCTTCACTTTGTGTAAGATAAATTGTCAGATCTGCCAAAATCTTCTGAACAGGGAGGGTTTTTGCGAAGGTAGTGATATTTGAACCAATGGATTCCAGCACATTTTTGATATCTAAAAGAACATAGTGTGCTATTACAGATTTCATAGAAGAAATTTTCATTCCATATATGCATTATAAAAAGCTATTAAGCCATTTGCCACATGAAACAAGCAAGTCAGGAAAACAAGCATGAGGAAGAGACAAGCAGCAACAAAAAACATTGAGCTTCAAAGTAACACAATGGCATTTTAAAACACACATTTTATTTTTAGCATTTAATTTAATGATGAAAGATGTAGATGTCAAGCCAGAGTTCTCTCTTTCCTTTTGTTATAATTACTGTGTCACTTCTAATCTAGCCATCTTAAATATTGCTTTTCATGCAATATTGCATACGGTAACACTGAGCAAGACAATTAGCCGCTAAGTTTACAGAGGACATGATCCAGATCTATTTAAATTCCATCCCTTGGGAATACAACAGTGAGAAAGAAATTAGACTGCCTATATTGAGAATCTATATTGGTTATTTTCAACCTTCTTAACAAAGATTACGTAAATAAAGTCATTCTAATTAGTTAGCAACACTCTTGAGATAATGATCAACTAAGCCACTTTTCCCCCTCAAATTAAGAATGAATATGCTACCCTACGCTTACAGTTTTGGTACACACTATTTAGATACACAAAGCCATGATTAATTTACTTATTATACATATTTTCTATTTGTAAAATGCAGTTTCTATTCACTTTTCCCCATCCTTCAACTTGGAGCGTACTTGAAACAGCAGGACCTATAAACTATAGGTTGCTATTTGGCAGTAGGCAACAGTCTCCTCTTTCTCAAACAACTGGACAAATTTTTGGCTGTTTGTTCAGATGCTTACTCTTCTAAATTCAACTGTATTCCAAAACACTCTTATTTTGAAAGTCTACAAATAAATGCCTTTTTTTTTTTTTTTCCCCTAGCAAGCCTAGGTTATTTGCTTTGTAATTCAAACTCAGTTTTTATAAAACCAAACTCCCAGCAATTTATAAATAGATAAATCAAGATGGCTTGTCTGTGTTTATGTATCAGCAGATACTGTATTTCCTAATGAAAAGCATAATACAACTTTTAGCTCGGTTCAGGCAAGTTCACACAGTATCCTCTGGTTGTATATATACTGTGTTTCATTTTGCCCAGGAGGGGGAAAAATAGAAAGAAAAACTTACAAGGAACAGCTGTTTATATATGCAGAACAGGTCCACAATGCAAGAACAAAAATTAAAACAGATTAGTATACACACACTATACTACATTTTATTCAAATGTCAAGTGTCCAGGTACCATCAGAGAGTAACAATGTGTCATGGTTTAAAAACCAGGAACATAGTGTAAACCCAAGTACCAAAATAATTAAAAGAGACATTTAAATTATCCGTAAGGCTTAATTTTACCTCCCCTTTGCCATCCACTACATTTTAATACAGCAGCACGCAGGTTCAGTTTTTTTAACACCACACTCCTAAATATGTTACAGGCACATTGGTCAAGGAAAATGAGCTCTTCAACCAAAAAAAGATAAAGCTTCAGTGTGACTTTGAACAGTAAAAAGCCTAACAAATAAAACTCCTCCATAAAATACCATATGCTCTATTTTTAGATTTAATTTTTGATCCTCATTAACACGTAGTGGCTTTCTATGGGATTTTTGTGTCGCCAAATTAAAAAAAAATACCCCAAATTTTACATTTCCATTTTCATGCTCTTTAGCTCAGAAAATATATTATCGGTAAAACAAAACAAAAACATCAGTAAGTTTCATTGACATTAAACAATCAAAATTAAAAGACAGTTTGTCCTCACCTGATAAAATATTCCGCGTTTGATTCACCACTAAGTCTGGAGTATCATTAAATGCCGCATAACCCTAAAAGTTGAAAAAACTGTAATAAATTTCTCACTGTTAAATTATTTACTGCATTTTTGCTTTTCTACAAGAAGTAAAACTATACACATTCTAAAATGTTTGTGGTGATACCATCAAAAATACGTTTTTACTGCTGCCCATTATAAAAGGTCAAAGCAAAACAGGAACTCAATTCTGTTGCAGATTCAGTTTGCTCTCCAAGATATTCCTTGGGAAAAAAAAATATCTGAATTTAAATACACATGCATCAGTCACATCTCAGACTTTATAGCACTGTTGCCTGTCAGATCTATCGGATATAAAACTGAGAATGCACATATGATGACTCATTAAGTGAAAGGAGCTGCTGTGCACCAGTCAGTGCCTCCTCTTTGCAAGTGTGTGCTTTCTTAAAATGAAATGCATGTTACAAACAACAAAATCCAACTGCCTTTGAAGACTCTGTTAATGCTTTCTTCAGTGAGAAAGGGAAAGAAAGAGTCTAAGCCATAGAGACCAAGCTCAGTAGCTCATCTGGACAGAAAGAAGCTGCCACTGCAGCGGATATTTGAAGTTTTACTTCCCGCAGACCTGATCACTTCAGAAGCAGGCAAGGTTCTAAGTCCCCTTTACATAGCCTTTGATTTCAGAAAGTGCCTGCTATTCCTAGAAAACATTTTCAGATTGCTAGATTTTTAAATTGCTCAAACTAAGACATTTTTTATAGGTGAAAATCATTGTGTTTTGCAACACAAACAGTAATCCTATTAGGTCCATTGCACCAGATTTAATACCAAATATTTACATGAAGAATTTGGAAGACATACTTCAAAATAGCTGGAATACAATAAAAATAATTAGGAAAGTGTGGACTTTTCTTTAGTTCGAAGCAAAAAATACAGAGCACACCAGCAGATCCATGTTTCTGCCTTTTTGTTTCTTAAGGATTGTTCTGTCAAGCATTAAATTAGCAATACATTTTTGATCTGTAGTACCCTTGAGATATAAAGCACTACATTCATACTTTCAAATCTTGGCCAAACAGTGGAATAATGAGAAATATCCACCATGAGGCAGGATGAGGCAGGAACAAGAGAATTCTGCATGAGAAAGCCTAGGAAAAACAAGTGATATACAAGTAACCCAGTTTATTAATTAACAGTTTACTAGCCTGTCAAGAAACATACCTTTTGAACCAGACTAGAAAGGTCTATTTTAAGGACATCATTGACCTTCGCAAGCTGTGAGCTCACTCCCGGCAACTAGAAAGCAAAAAGCATTCTTGACTCACATCAAAATAGTAGACTCGTTAATTTAGTAAACATCACAAAGGTAGGAGAGAGGGTAAAGAAACTAGAAACTTGATTTGTAGAATTTTTGTAGCACACTCCCGAAACCTTTGCTGTACAGCAGCAAAGCTTAACCTTAGCATTTTTGGGAGGACATACTATTTCACTGCCCAGAGCAGCACTTTAATGTAACTGCTTGACACACATTTTATCCTCTTCTACACAGAAGATGAAAACAGTGACTAGAATTACCTAGAAACACAGACTATGGGAAGGTCATTTATCTCACCAGTGACAGCATACACCAAGCCATTAACTTGCAGAGATACTATTGGGCTTATTCAAGGCAATCACACCATAGGACTCTGAAAAACATTCTCTTACCCCACTAAAATTGGCGTTGATGTTCAGTTGATTTAGTGAATTCCTGATGATATTGCAAGTTGAGGCAGCCTGAGTTGCAGAGCATGCAGAATCATTGAGGGTGTTGCTTAAGTGCATTTTAACATCTGTCAAGTTTGCATGGAGCCTCTCTGTTCCCTCCTGCAAAACCTCTACAGAGACGCTCACATTTTCCAGTGCTTCCTTTGTTTCTCTGATGGCTGCAAGGATATGAAATTTCAAAAAATCCCTCTAGTTAGAAACCATGCTATAGATACAGATATGAAGAGGAAGTGCACATGCATGAATGCTTTATTCTGAATAATATTGATTCAAATAACTCTGACTCCCTCCCAGAAAAACCCTCTAGCATATAATATGTATTTATTGCACATAAAAATGCATCACTTATATCTTCTTACAAACAAATATGCTCAGGCTACTTTTATTGAGATTCCCAGATTACACTCTTCTACCCTTTCCCTACCTCTCCTTACTCAGTGGTTTCAACAAAGAACTCTAACACTTAGTCACTAGAAATTAGAAGAAAGCCCATACCCACAAAACAGTATTTTCAGTATTTTGTTTATAATCCAACTCACAAATTATACAGTTGCAAAACAAAAGGGAAAGAGTTTGTGTTGCATCAACCAAGCATTAATGAATGTTCAACACTGTCTGAGCTTTAGATTTCATCCCAATCATCCAATCAGATGAAGTAACCCAAAAAACAAAACACTGAACAGGTGTTTAGTAGACAAAAAAACCACACACATATAACTAAAAATACACAAGTTACAAAAATAGCGCACTTCACACAACACAAGGTTTTATTGGTTTTTTTACCTTTGATAGCCCTTTCCACTTTGACTTCAAGACAAACAAAAGAAATAAATCAAAAAAGGACAATGACGACAAGTAAATGGGAAAGAATTCATGGGTAAAAAAACCCAAAAGTAACTCAGATTCATGGATGCCTTTTTCTCTATAAGCTGTGCCTGACTCCTGAAAAAAAGCCTTAGATAGAAAAAGTAGTAAAGGAATATCTTCTTTGAAAGGAGACAGAACTAAGCATGAGGAATGCTAAACACAAAGACACAATGAAGACATTACAGACAGCATCTCATAATAAGCTTGGCAGTGTACAGGATGAGGCCATCACATGTTCCTGACCTATTAAAAACTAACCTGCTGACCTACGGACACTCTTAAAGCACAGCTTTCCTAGTCCCCCTTACATTCAATGGAAAAGAATAACAACCTAGAGCAGGGGATTTGGATTTCATCTCTTCAATGACTGCTGAAACTAGGTTATCAACAATAGCACATAAATCTTGATTTAATTTTAAAATGCATTTATAAACCTTAAAATACCAGAAATCCTCAGTTTAAAAGAAGCTTCAAGGCATATAGAAAAATGGTAAGCTGAACCATGGTACTGCATAAAGTCATCCCATACTTCTGCACTAGAAAGACGATGCCTGCTTTACCATGGCAACAGAATATAACAACATGTACATCTTTACCTCCTGCCATTGTCAGAGCTGCATCAAGTGCGGGACGTACTTCCTTTCCCAGCTGTTCTTGAACTCTACTTCCAAGCAAAGGTCCAACATCTGTAGCATGGAGAGATTAAAAAACAAACAAACAAAACATTATACATTAGTTCAATTCAAAATACCTCTTAGTCTAGGTGCTGTCAGACTTAAAGTATAAATAGATAATTAAAATTTCTCTAAGGCCTGACAATCAGAACTTAGTGACAGAAGATACTGCAGGAAAACAGTTCTCCTTTAGCTAGCTATAGACCTAAGAACAAAAGCAGTAAATCAAAATATGGCAGAGAATATTCACTAGCACTTGACCGTATAGATAAAAACACAATCATTTCAAACTCAAGATTTTATTGCATTTACTACTTTTTTTTTGGACATTTTTCCCCACAATCTAGTCCAACATCTGGACAGGAATTTTATGGCATATTCTTTTGCTACACGCTGTATCTTTGTAGCGTAAGAGAAAACGGATTCTTTTCCTTTCTCCTGCTCCTCATATACTCAGCAATGTCAAGGTCACCTGCAACACAGATCTGCCAAGTCACCTCCACTGAAATCCCTTAAGCGTGTTAAGCACGCATCTCTAGTCCCTGTGCCCTCATACAGTGCATGCAGCACTGATGCTCACAGTGCTGGCTGCATGCTTACCCATAGCTATCCCCACCTCCAAACCCTCCTGCTCACAAACAGAAATGAAGCTTAAATGACAAATAAACACCAAGTAGAGTTTGGTGAAGCACCTTAATTTTACACATCGTTTCTGTAGTTGCTGGGTGCCCTCCATTTCCAGATCATGGTAAACAGCTTTTGAGTTTTTTGCTGTTGATGAGATGGGTGGTACAGAACAATCCATTACTGTCAGCACTGTCATATCTGGCTTGGGATGAGAATTTTTATCAAGCAGAAAACACTTTTCAGCACTTCCTTATGGTGGGCAAACCAAAATCATCTACATTTCTCTTGAGATTTATGCTACTGTTGATTCCCTTAGAATGAAATCCTTTTGTCCCCAGGTATCACACACTTAATTCTGATATTTCACAAAAATGAAAGCTAACTTTATTTATTGATGAGACTCTCATCACAGATCCCCCTAAGTCGCTATTAGCTACTGTATTAAACTGGCGCTGAGAATGAATAAATATTTGAAATTTCAGTTTGGAGTAGCTGAGAAGTTACAAGCTCCTGGAAATGCAGATGTCAATTTATTAGTTTTATAGAACTAAAGATGACACACCTTTTTTTTCAGACCAGGGTGTTCCTGCCTAGGATTAAGTAAGAAGACTGGTTAGCTACAACTGCTATTAATACTTTTTAAAGCACATTCAGTGTGCTTTAGTAGCTTCAAATAAGACACACTGGCCTCAGGGTATGCCTGAGGTAGGCTGGCTGCCTTGAAAACTGCCTTTAAAACACATTTTAAGACTAGACAGAAGCACGGATTCTTGGCATGATAAACCAATTTAGGATAAGTGGCACGCTGCCACAATTGCATACTCTGATCCCAGTAACAATCCTGTTAAAAATTGGTTTTGGCATTCCTGTATTTCACTTCAGTTTGAAATGCAGACACATTTATTAATGCCCACTAACAACATATCTTGAATTCTAATCTGCACTGCATGTGGTCAGCCCTTTCCGTATCAGTTCTGGAAAGTGATGTTTAGGTTGAAAAAATAAAAATAAAGAAATCAATTGTTTGGTTGCTTCTGTTTTACCAAAAGCTTTAAAAGGTAACACCTTGTACTGTAACTGCACTGAAGGGGAAAGTGTAGTTGTCCTGTTTCAAGTGCTACCTCCTGCTCTTCAACTGCTCATTCTGAAATGGTAAATACGTTAAGCAGCTTTAAAAAGAAGATAAGCTTATACCTCAGCTTCTAGCTGAGTAGAGGACAAAGATATAACAACAAAATAAACAGAGATCTCTCACTCATTGGAACCACACCACCAAAAGGGCTAGTAGCTCTGTTCCTTGACATTTGGCTCCACAGTTAAAAACTGGTGACTAATAGTCTAAAAAAGCATTAAGTCTATGTGGTTATGTAACTATAAAAATGGAAAATAAAATAGTAACCTGACTTACTGTATAAGCAATTTAATAAAATACTATTATTTCAGGAAGTAATAGGCATTATATCAGCTCCAAGACATTTTATGTGAAAAGAATTTTCAGCTTTAGTCTCATTTATCACTGAGACTAGTGCTTCTGTCTGAAAACCCCATTCTCATAAACAAATTTCACTTTGCATTATGAGGTATTTGCATCATCTTACTGAAGTCTTTAAATACACATCGCTAACCCCTTTTAATTCAAAGTACTTACTATTTAGGTCAGAGAGTGCTTTATCCTTAGTTGTGTTGTACTGGCTCACCAAGTAGTCAATTTGCTGAAAAGATGATAAAAAACATGTTGAAAGAGCTGGAAAAAAGTAATGCTTTTAAATAATGAGTCAAACTGCTCTTCTGAAACAATCAAAATATTTGTGCAAACCCTCAAAATCCTGGCGCTCTACTGTTTTCTACCTTTCTTGGCAGAGCTACACATTATAAAAGATGTATTTAATTGGGAAATCTATTGGAACATCTCTGGGGTAAACGATTCAGCTTATAAGTGTTCAGTAGCAGGAACCATGTTCTTATGAAGTCAGTCAGCCCAATGAGGTTTTGCATGTCTTCACCTCTGTTATTTTCTAGTGTCATTAGGTCCTCCTTCATGGAGACACGTGGCAAGTTAATGGGGTGGCAATTTTTAGGCAATTCACCAACCAAACTGACTTTTATCTGGGCAGCCTCTCAGAGCTTAACTTGCAGAAAGGAGCTGGCTGCTCTCTCTCAGTACAAATGGTTTTCCTAACTCCCAGTTGGCCCAGTTCAGTCACAACTTCAGGTCTACCAAGACACCTTAACAATAGAAACCAGCAACTTAGTTACCACCAGACCCTGGCTTTGGACAAGAGGCTATAAAAGAACCATCCCAAATGATTCTTTTGAAACAACATTAAATAACCTTCAACTGATTTCTGCATGTTTAAAATAATGTATTATAAATCCTACCCCAAATGAGTTAAAATAATGTAAAGTAACACCTTGACAAATGGGTTTACAATTTTAAATGTGGACCAATCTGGCAGTCTCATGCTTTCTGTGGAGTAAAGAAAAAAAAAACAATACAAAACAACAGACAATAAAGCACCCTTAACCAACCTATTGATCATACAGCAGTGGATGTAATTAAAATACAAACTGTGAGTCAGACCTCCTTTCCCTAAAAAGGAGAAAAAAAATTCTTACTACTAAGGCTGTAAGTATATTTTTATTTGTTTGTCTTCCTAGGGTAACCTAAGGACTAAGAGCTTGCAGGGCTAGAGGTTTTCCATTGTTTCCAGCAGTGTCACAGATTAAAGGTAATTCTGTATAACTAATGGTGTTATCGCTCAATACTCATAGTCCGCAAATCTTCTATGACATGAACTCTTAACATGGGACTTCTTTTTCCAAATCCTCTTATATGCTGTACACCTCATACCAATGAGTCAAGAACATCAGTCAGGATTTCAGAGCTTTACAGCCAATTAGTTGGATTCCACAACTTTTTGCAAGAAGCTGAAGTCCTTCTCCTATCCTCAAGAAATTCTCACGTGTGTGTGTGTGTGTGTGATATTCATGTACCTTGTCTGAGAAAATGACTTAGGCAGATGTCTCCTGTTCTCGTACAGTTCTGTCAGCAGAAAACCAGCCCAGAGTTACTGTCACTGGGATACTATCATACTCATGAATCCCTCATAACTGTGGGAATGCCAGCTACTTCCAATTTATCAGCCATGTGGGATTAAAACAGATCAATTAAATTTAATTCATTAAAATGAATGAAAGCCAAGGTAATAGGACTGTTGGCCTTTTTCTTCCTAACCAATAAAGAACTGGAGTTTGCACATGAGAAAGTTTACAAGTCTTCCTTGCTAGAATTTATTTTTTGCTTTCAGTGCAAAAAGGATATGCAGAGGACTGCTTTTGGGGCTCTAAGGAAAGCCTGAATGCAGAAAAGAGGCAGTATTTCCTGTTTCGTATGGCACAGTATGACACTGCTTTAAAGAAAAAGCAGTCAAAAATACTTCTGGAAAAGAAATTACTGTAGCTCAGTCCCAGAGCACATATAAGTCAGCCCTTAATACGAGGAAACAGGAAAGAGCAACAAGAAATCCAAGTTTTCATACAGTATCTTTTTTATACGTATTCCTTTTAAAACCATATTTTCCCAAATGAGTCACCTTCTGCTAGTGATCTACACTAGTTCAGCAGGAGGAAAAGGGCCTACAAGCATCATCATAGCATATCCCAGGAATACAGCTCAGAAGCTGCTCAAAGAATTCTGACCCATCAGGATAACTCCCAAACATTTACTGCTGTGTGAAAACATCTTACCTTGCATCATTTACTCTACTTCATGAGACTGACACACAAAGAATAAGCAAAATACTGCAGGTGTGATTTATATTGTATAGAAAGAAACAATTATTTTCTGCAGCACTTCTTTCTTACACCTCTTCCCTCCCATCCCCATTCCCCATAGAGAAAAAATTCTTTACCGCTGGAGTGTCGTTAAGGAAAATTTTCAGATCTTTGAAATTACTGTTAACCAGTTTCTTTGCTCCTCGGACTTGGTTAGTTAAATGCTGGTTGGCAGCATACGCACAGAGCACTCCAACACTACAAAAAATACAGATAATGGGTATTTATTATTGTACAGAACAAAAAAATCACAGCAAATAAAAGGTAAACATTATCAAAATAAAGGGCTTCATAAATTTACATATTCTCTTTTTCTTCTCACATGCACCATGAGGCAGGAGTAAAAGAATTTGCCATAAGGGCTGATATTGTACTACTAATAAAAAAAAAACAGAAAGGAAAAAATCAAAGTTAACCCAAAGTCTTCTGAAGTCAGTTACTTATCCATTTGCACTGATTCTGTCAGAAAACAGCCTAGGCAAATTAGAGGGGACTTTGGAATGTTAGGCTCTTTTACAAGTACCATTAACCCTCATACAGCTACAAGAAAATGCTCCGAGTTAACTGTGAAAAGGAATATTTTACACTTGAGAACTTCAGCAACATTTACTCATAATGGCCCAAATTATTTACACAACTGCATAGATCTTTTAAAAGCACTTGAATAGTCACTAAAATAATATATGAGGATTTCCCGATGGAAAGTGCGCTAGACATCCAGTCAGCACTGCTGATTATTTTCTATTTGATCATTCCCCACTGTGAAATTCTAATTACAGCCCAGAAGATCTGCACAAACAGTAAGTAAAAAGGCAATTAAAAGTCCCATAAGAGGCTTCAAAAGCTCTCTTAGTGTACATGATCCTTAGGTTTTTGTTTAGTTCAGGTGTAAAACAGACTTAAACAGAAGGATGACTTTTTGTTTTTAAACATCTCACACTAACAGCTAACCTTTCAGATAGCACCGGAAAAATCAAGAGGGACCATCAGAGTGGCAACAGCCTCAAAAGCAGGCTGTGCAAAGCACTGACTTCCCACAGATTTAACTTGTGAGCAGCACAGATCCACTCAACACACAGGCACGAAATATCCCCAAAGGGCAGAGACTGACTAGAAGCTGCAGTCAGGTGCATCACAGGCAATTCCTGGATGGCACATTTATTCAGCCTCTTACTTTGCATTGGAGCTCAGTACTAGAGAGGCAGCACTCTGAGAAGCCATCACAAAAATCCAAGCCAAAGGAGAAGGGAGTCACTAATAAAACTGTACTCTTCCCAGACTGATAATTTTCCTGAGTTGGAGTGTGAAGACCACTAGTAGTAAATACTACTGTTTTTAAATAAGGCTTAAAGAAAAACCCATACCAGGCTCCATACAGGACAAAATACATATGGTAAGTATAATTCTTGATCCAAATGTATGTTCAAAGAAAGCCATAATACAGCCACACAAATGAGAAATTAGATGGTGGAAAGCAAATGGGGACATAAAATGACACAATTTATGTATTTTACCAGGGCAAGACAGGTGAAAGCACCCTGATGATGCTTGTCTCCTCTTACCAGTGATCCAAAAACCAAATCTTCATCTTTACTTTGCCTACTTTAGCTTCCTAAAGACTTGTTCTCCCTGTAAAACTGGTCAAGTACAAGAATTTTTGCTGCTCTGAGAAATAAATACTCTCAGTTAGAAAACTGAGTTCAAAGCACGAGACAGGGAAAGAAGGCAAGGCCATATGCTACAGGTGCTGGTCTACTAGGGTTTTTTCACTAATGTTTTTCTCAACATCCAAAAACATTCAGAACAGGATGACAGAGTTGGAGATAAAGAGATTGCTCCTCTGCCCAAGATTTCAATTACGTATTCAGAACTGGCTATTAACTACCTTCCCAGAAGTCACTAATGAATGAAGGGACACCAACATTTTTCTTGCTACTTATTTAACTAACAGCAAATGGCATAGTTTAATTTCCACTATGACCAACATTCAAGCAGCCAATCATCGGCTACTGTCCATGGAATGAGAACTCTGAATGCACCCAAGAAACTGAGTAACTTTCAACCCAAACCACTGTATGATTCCATGATAAGCAGAAGCAAGCAGTTTCATTTTAGACACATGCAATAGACTATTTCTTCTACAGTTATAAATGGTAATTGTTTTTTAAAACTTTTTTTTTTTTTAATATCAGAAGACAAACTGTTTCAAGCTATCAAGAAAAGTAAACATTTTTCTATTGCTCTGAGGTTTGGAGTCTGTAACAACATCCTTGTTCTTCGGCCCGCCAGCATTTTTATGTCCTTTCAATGTTATGCTCACAGAGCAGAAAGGTCAATTGGAAGCTAACAAAACAGTACTTTGTAAGACTTGAGCACGATCATTTTTCTTTTCAGTCTTCTAAATGGAAGGAGTGGGAGGAAACAAGACAGCAGAGATGCTTTAAGCAGACAATTGCAGCTACATTCCAAATATAACTAAACAAACACACAATGTGAGAAAGGAAGAAATCTATTATGTAGCTGAGGCTTCAGCCAACATTCAGTAAGCAGCTACAAGGAGAAAGTCATAAAGCAGTAATAAAAAGGACATGCTTTTTTTTTGTAACAGATTAGAGAACTGTTGAAACAGTCTCTTCAGGAGTCAGATATTCCACCCTCAATTTCTTGTCAGGTTTCACAGGCTGATACAAATGTTACTAAACCAGTTGCAGGAGGGGGACCCAAGCTTTCCCTTTAGCTGTGCTTGCAAAAAATTTCAAGTCACAGAATAGAAACAGATTTACGTATTGAAAAAATGTCACCTCCTCACTGCTAGCTAATGAATTCAAGACAATAATGGTCCACAGATTTCTGTACCAACTTTTTCACCAATTCTTTCACATAACGTTGATTCCCAGTTTCTGAAAAAGCATTACCAATCTCACAAAGCCAAGAGGACTCCTATGAAGCCTGCATGAGGTACTTACCACAATAACAAGTATAATTCCCTTCCTTCAGACTTGGCTTTCCCTAGCTTCATATATAACAACATTCACAATTCCAAGAAAGGGCTTTTAACACAAGCTCTCTTGGGAAGGACAAAAAACTTGGCTATGTGCCAAGTCTGTCCAATAGCCATGACAGTTTCTACCACCACTATTAAATTTGGTATTTTTGGTATTCAGTGTACACTTTCTTAAAAATCAAATGTCCCTTCCTTGCCTTTACAATATAGAGGAATTGATGAAATTATATTTCTTTCCCATTTCTCTGCCCCTAAACTCTTAACCTTTGAAGAAAAACATGTAATTGTTTTAATAATAAATATGGAATGTCAAACTTACCCAGCTATCTATTTGATACATTATATACATTATTTCTACATCCTGTGCTCTTCAGCAATAGAATCCTACTTTGTTGGACAACATTCACGTATAAAAGCTGTGAATTACCAAAGACTCTGAATGTATTTTTGACTCTATCGAAAGAAATATTTCAAGCACAAAATACGTGTACTGGATAATGACACACTTAAGGCCTATTTACTTTAAGATGAACAACTGTGCATGTTATCACAAGTCTTCTGACTTGTTTCTTATACCTCTGCCTTGAGGAAAGCATAATTCCCATGTATACCTCACCTTCACAGAGCAGATCTAAGATCTAGCAGATCTTTTAATAAAAAAATATGCCATCTTTATATATTATTTACACATCATTCCAGTAAACTTGGTATTAAAACCTCATCCTAATTACCAGAGCACTATATCACTGAAAAAGTAAGAAGAAATGTTCTTTGTGATTATATCTAGTAGCTGAAATCTTCCAAAATCTACATTAACAGCATACATATGTAAGTCAGTTCGAATCTGCATGCTGGCACACAGAAAAGTCACCCATAACATACATTTAGATGATAAACCTGAAGAAGTACATCCCCTAGAAAACCTTCCCATTCCTTCCAGCACCTTCCTTGTTTTGCTGGGGCAATGGCTACCAACAAGACTGTCCTTTCAAGTTTAAGCATAGTTGTTAGAAAGCTGACATGGGCTTAAACAGATCCAAGCACAGCATCTTCTTTCCCTTGTGAAAGAAGATCCAGGAGGGACAGCAGAATCCTGCTTTATACAGAGGTGTACTGGAGACCAAGAGCACTCAATCAGACTGAGGTCGGTAATACTAGCTTTTAAAGCCCTATCTTGCCTTACACAGCACTCACAGCATTAGAGACTTAGCCAGGGAGTCATATGAGATTATCTTCAGCTGTGAAACCTGCAGACAGAGCTCAGGCCAACACCTCCCTTTGGGTAAGCATCTGATACTCCTGATGTCTTACACAAGAAGGAAAAGAAAGGGTGAGTTAAAGAGGCAGTTTCCCTGCTCCTGGAAAGCATGTTACTATGGATCACTGATCTGCCAGTCATGACCTGAGAAGGAACATTTGCCAGTGCTGGGATATGGTTAATATCACTAGAATAGCTGGCAGCAAACACACAAGTTAGAGAGAACAACTGGGAGGACAATCTCTTAGTTTCTCAGCTGGCATGCAACATTCCTCAGCCATTATAACCAGATTGTAGCATTCTACAAACTGGTGTAAAGATAGCTGGCAAGCTCTGTGAGCCAACTTCAGTTTTGGCATGCCAAGAGGTAATTTAATAACTTACTCTGACTTCATTGTCCTATGAAGAACTTTCGTCCCGTCATCATAGCAGGAATGCACTATCACCCACACCACCATTTGGCTTCCTGTTCTTTAGAATACTGAAGTGTCATGTTTGTTAATGATGGCTGGGAGAAGAGAATGTATTCTCATCTCATATCAGCACGGCCTACATTTGAGCATAGGCAAGGTCTCAATTTGTCAGGACAAACAGTAGTAAAAAGAAAAAAAATCTAGATTACACTGAAGTGACAAAGTAAATCCCATCTGACTGAACAGTCATACAGTACAGAGCAAAACTCGATTTTTTAATATATAAAAAAGTCATGAAATAAGGAGAGGAGGCAAGTGAAAATATGAAGAAGTTGAAGGAAAATAAAAAGCTTGAAGCAAACAATGTATTTTGAAAACATCTAAAGGAAAAAGAAAAGTCTTGACTGCAGTCCCTCATCACCCGTTAACACACCCAGCTCAGGAGTATGTATGCTCTTAACACCAATAATGGAAAAAGAGCTCCAGACTCCACAAATTTACAGTGAGTGCATGCATGGTTTAAACAACTCAGTGTCCCAAAGAAAACCGTTGTTTTGAACTAATGAGAAAATCTCAAGTACGGCAAATAGTAAAGGAAGTCCCACAATTGCTTTTTTCACCCCTACTACCCTATCAACAGCAAAGCATTACGTTGTACCTCAGATTCTCAACAGGATGCTAACTGAACATAGGACATAGTATCTTATGTTCATAAATTCAATGTAACATTCTGCAATTGCCATTTTAAGACTGGCAAAAACTTCATTTGCCAAATTCAAGCTTAAATTTTGTTTGGTTTCATACCTATATTCCTCTCGAGTATACAATGACCTGTGGATAGCAATGGTATCAGCATTTTCATAATGCAGTTATATTTTCTTTAATAAGCAATGTATTACTTTGTCTAATAAAATCATTTCTGCACCCATAGGGTAATACAGTAACATTATTTGTCATATGAAACTGCAAAGTTAGTGCTATACCAAGCTTCGCATTGTTCTCTTTATTACACTTGCCTTATTATTAAAGAAGCAACAAAAAGAAATGTTGCAAAACAGCTCCTCTGACAGTCAGCATTTTTCTTCTGTCTTTGATGCATTTCCCCACCACAGTTGTCACAGCAACGACACATACAGAAGCAAAGTCCCACAAGAGGCAGTAACAAAATAAATACGAATCCCAAGGCTGCGGAGACTATAAAACCGATTTCATAGTAGATGGCCTGTAATTCAGACAAAGATAGTGGTAACAGCAGATATCACAAAGTAACTGCAATCAATATAGAGCAAATAATTAAAGATCAAACTACAGACTAAACCATCTACTAAGTTACTCAGGTTATGGAGTTGGTATATTTTGTCAATTGACTACTTTTCTAACAAAAAGATACATAACATCAAATACTGATAGCTAATAATTATTTATCTAGAATATTAGCTAGGTAAACTACAGGAGTGAGTACTAGGAGAAAAATACACTCACAAGAGACAAATGTGAATCAGTGCAATTGAAATGTGTTAAAGATGGACACATTTGATTTCCCAGACCACAGATTTACTGTTTCTCACATCTGTTTCCAAAAAGGCTCCACATATGCCAGAAAGGCTGACCAGATCAACACTTCATCTGGGAGGGGGGAAGGAGGCTTAGCTTGTTCTCCATTTTAATCAGTTACGAGGAGAAAGATTTGTTTGTATGACCACAAAGGGAAGTACTCCACTGGGTGATGGATTGCAATGGCAGAGGTTGCTCCAAAGTGCTGAAGTTAAAAGTGCTTAGGGATTGGAAAACATGAAGGAGTGGATTTTAAGCTCTCCCAGGTAAAGACATTTGTTCTGCTGCCAAACAGCAAAGCAGCAGCAACTACAAGGATGCTTTTAAAAGCTGGAAAGAGTGAAAGGGAACAATGCAGTGCAATACCCTAACTAGTTTTTACACTGGAAACAGTGCAAGTGCTCCAGGACAGAGAAGCTGGGGCAGGCAGCCCTGGCACAGTCCTACACGAGGCAATGTGGCCTCAAGGGGACAAGCTGTGAGCTGGCCATGCATTTTTCCCTCTGCTGCAGACACAAGCTAGCACATCCCGAACAAGATCAGGCAAGTGTCCGCACACAGAGCTAAACAGTGCAGTCTGGGCACACCCCGGTGGTCTTTCTTCCCTGATAAAAGATCTCTTTTCCTTTCTCAATTTTATGAGAACCAATTCTCACTCTAGTACTTAAGAGTCTGCTTCCATTCTACAAATCTACCAGCACAAGGGTAACTCGGCAGTAAAAGGATGAAATGCAGGCTCTGTGTTGCCCTGCAAAATAAGTTACAATTTCTCACAAGCTATCAGTCATGCTCCAGTTCCAGCTTTGCTGATGCCCTTCCTCACAATCCTTAATTACCAACCGATCCACATACAGCAACCATCACCATTAGCAGAGTTGGAAATTTCTGACCCAATTACCAATGCTAGTTTGAAATCGGGGGGGGGGGGGGGGCTGTGTATTATTATTATCGTTATTAACTGCTGGTTAAAAGCTGTTATCCCTTCTGAAGAATATGAAATAGATGCTTGGAAGACTAGACCTTGCAAAAGAATTACTGTTGTTTTTTTTTTTCTAGTTAACTGAGCACCTCAGAAATTATTTGAAAACATATATTATTTTAATATAGGTTAGATAGAAAAATGCTACTTAAAAATAGCACTGAAAATAGTTATTGATGTTTTAATAGAAGTAGTGCATACAGACATGGTTAGTTTCTTTTCAAAGCTGCACCTCTACCATAAGACATTACCTGAAGAGTCAGGACAACATTCTCTGGCTGTGGAAGTCAAAACAAATGGAGAATGTGTATAATACACAGGCAGCATGCACAAAAACAAATCACATGAATAATGAATAATTAACCATGACCAAAACAACTGACATAGAAACAGTAACAAAAAGCCACTGAAGTAAAACAATGCATAGAAACACCAATAAATAATTATGGAAAAATATTTACGATAAAATACACAACAGATAATTTCTGGTTTTCTTGGTAAATGAAAGCAATCTAAGATTTATCCAACAAATATTTCCATCTTAAACCAATATTTCCACACTGAGCATCTGTTTCATATCGATCCAAACACATCTCTTAAAAGAGAAGGCCAGAGATCACATTACTTTCTGGTTTAGCAATTTCTTCATAAATTCCACCTGTCATAACAGATACGATATTCCTGACTAACTTTTTCTTTTCAACATTTATTTAAGCAGCTTCCATAGCAGTTTTAGGTTCTTAACGCATTACAGATAAAATTCACCCTCACTTTTAACTAATTATGTAGAGGGTAATTTTAAATTATTCAAAGGTAAAAAAAGAACAGGCATTCAAGAACAACTGAAGAAGTCTATTTAACAGGTTCTTAATTGTCTTCTCACCTGTAATTTCAGAAGAACACTGAAAACTAAATATTCAATGACAGGAATTTCAGAAGAACCCAACTTCCCCTTTGTTTCCAAAATGGAAATAGAATTTCTTGTATTTTTCCCCTTCATCTCTGTATGACAAGTTCACAGCTGATAACACTTTCACTTTTCTCATAAGTGGAAGGGAAATGGGAAACAGACAAGCTAAAGACAGCAAGACCACTCAGCCCAAGGTCTGATGTGTGCAAATCAGAAACGTTCTCAAGTCCTGGGAAATTTTCTTTAGTATTGCACATATCTTTATGAAATATCTACTGTACAATATACTTAAAACGTTTAAAATCAGAACTGTATTTTTAATGGGAGGAAAACTAGTGCTTACTCTCCCTTATAAACCTGGTTCCAAGTACAACTTTGGACGTTTTAAGCAACACATCTCCCAGCAGAGGTAAAGCGACAGCAGCAGCCATGAGCTGGCTCTCCCTGAGCAGGCACAGCAGCTGGGCTGGCCTGCCAGACTGCGCACTGTGGCAGGGGATGGGGACATGTCATTGGTAAAGAGTCCAACTGGGAACACTAGGGGACACAGCACAGAAGTGGGAAGAGCCTCCTGGGCCACTGACACATTCTACATATAGATTAAAAACAAGCATTAAAAAAGATAGGAAGGAATGACAGCAGACGCAGGTCTGCTCTTGCTATTGAAGGTCTGTTCCTAATGCTTGGTGAATGAGTCTTCTCACATGGCCCATTTCTGTCCCTTTGCTTCTGTGATAGCACCATCTTTTGCCCAAACAAGAGTGCTTTCTTCCTGGTGTTTCCTCTCCAGATATATTTTAAAAGGCAAATCACACCCCTTATCAATTCTTTTCCTAAGCAAAGCAAACTCTTCTAGTCTCCTCTGAAGACCTGCATGCTTCCCAAATCACCCTACTAGACACTTTCTGAACTCATCCTAGTCCAAGTTAACTCTCCCCGAATTTGAGTCATCAAAACCACAGACATTTCTAACTACTTACCCACACCCTTCAGTGACATTCGCAATTCCATATTCCCACTGGAAATTCATCTGTGGTACATTCTACAGCCACACTGACCTCTGCACAGCTATCTCTCACTGATGCTTCTGAGGGACCCTCTATTTGCCCTGATATAGTCTCCTTTTCCAAATTTGTTTTGAAGTTTTGCACTGTAGTCAGGTCACATTTAGGATCCATATCTGTTTTGTTTTTTAAGCACACCTAATATTATATTTGCCACCCTATAATCACACTGTATTTTAACAAGTGCCTCCACCACACAAAATTACAGCTGTCATTCATCTTAAATTTCTCATGACGTAGGTGCTAGTTACAAAATACTATACTTGTGCTTATGTATACCACCTATGGTCTAACGGTTTTGTCCATAGACTGCCAATCAAGTCCACTCTACATTCCTTCATGGGTGTGCAGGCACTGTCTGTGATGCAGGACTCTCACAGAGCCCCGCCAAACAAGCATACGGGATCTGCAAGAGTCACTTCATGCATCATAACACTACCCACACTCTTCAATGTCACGAAGAGGTTATTACTGGAGCAATAGGATCATTGTGAGGAAGACACGGAAGCACATGACTTTTCCCCTTCAAATCCCAGAATCATTCAGGTCATCCTGATTTACAGCTGAGTGCCTGTATGCCAAGCGCCATACTCATCTTCCTGACAGGTACACCACACTGCAGGGACTATAAGCTAATTCATACAAAGTAACTTGTCCATTGCATGGCTCCTACTGCAGGAACTCAACCAGTGATACTGCTTCAAAAATGAGCTACTCTCCTTGGGAACAGCCTGAATCAGATGGACGTTACGTTCTATCTTCTCTTGCTACCAGGTACCCTATGAATTTCAACTGTTACAGGACAATCACAAACCAAAAAGAGAGAATGAAAAATATCTTCGACGTGATTAGCATGCTACATAAAATAAAACATACTTTATAACTCGGAAACTTACATGGGAACTTCATGCTGCACAAGAACCAGCATATAAATTTAGCTTTTTAAGGACAACAGCTGAAGCTAACATGAGAGCTGAGCAGTAATGGTTCCCTCTAAGTGTTTTTAAATAAAATCAGTATTTTTCAGTACAAAGAGCCTTTAATCTTTGTGCAACAGACACCATAATCACATTACAGCTGGAATTTATAAGTAAGCCTTAACTATGCTTAGCTTCTTTATAGTATCTTACAAAATTTTCTTTGTAATATTTTTTGAAAGGATTTTGTCCCATATTTTCTATGAAACCATCAGACTTCTTATTCACAAATTTGATTCTTGCATCCTGTTGTTAAAGCTTTAAATTCCCTGCTTTAGAAACAAAACTAAATTTCAAAGTCAGTTTTCATTGTTTTAGGCAGAGATAAATAAACAATTTACCTTTTGATAATCGCCCTGTGCATTTCCAAACTTCTGCTGTGCCAGTTTTCTGACAAGATCTGAAAATAAGCAAGCATATGCAAGTTTTAAACAACATACATTATAAAAATGGGGGAAGAGAGGAAGGCATAAATTCTATTATTAAGATAGGCACAACAAAATTAAGAACAGACGTCAGCAGGATAGTGAAACACATAACTGTTTTCATAAGCCTGTCTACTAAAAAGATTTTTAATTAACTCTGAGTGCACAGGAAGATAACCAGGTGATCTGTCAATGAATCAATTCCCACCAAAATACAGTGAAGGTTTTTCTGCAGTCATCCTCTGTATCATAAAATCATTATTAAAAGTTAATCACAAACTTATCAATTATTTGGACAATGTTCAGCTCTGCTTCAGGTTATGCCAAGTATATACATGAATACATTATAGATACACGTAAAGCATTCAATACAAAATGTATAAAACAAGCATGTAAACAATGACTTCTTGACTGAATGGTACAAGGAAGAAGGCCCTTATCTTGCCAGCATTATCTCAACCATTTGGTCTTTGCTCCTTCATACCCCTCATTTCTTTTGGTCTCTGGACCAACAGACTTTGCATGAGAGTACACACCACCACCAACAAATCAGAAAGCCTAACAGATGACAACTTCCTGTGCTTGCAGCTCCATCTAACACACTCATCTTTAACTTAGTCACAGTATGGACAAAATACAGCAACCACAAAGAAAAAAAAACAAACAACAACTCCCCCCCCCCCCAAAAAAAAAGAAAAAACAAAATAAAACAAACCAACAATCAAAACTACGAAGTAGGAATATAATACAAATAGCACCACTTCACATTGTAAATATCATTTCACCACACCAGTTTCTTTCAATATACCCTGGCAGCTGCAATGAATGGAACTCCTTTTGGGGACATCACTAGCCCACTCTTATCAAGGTTTTGACAAACCTATGGGAACTATGCTGGGAACTGTGGCTTTTGATTTCTGTGATGCCCTGCACTTGAAGAGGGGCACCACCAGCTCTGCAGACCCTCTGGTTGTGTAAAAGCAGCGATGTTTGGATGTTTGGGAGAAATGACTGACCTTCTGTTCTCTGATGAAGAGGAAGCACATTAAGAAGGAGCACACTACACCTCAAGGAAGAGCACTCTGCCCCCCATGTTCATACAGAGCTGGACTTCATGGTATTACTACTGCCCTGTCATTAGTGGCCCCATACAGAAATTAACATACTTGATAAAACCCTCCAGTAAGTTAGCTATCCTGGGGATCAGTAAAGGACCTGAAGGTTCAAAATTGACTGCTGACCTCCCAAAAATCCAAGCCCTCTCAGAAATTACTGTAGCACTCATGAAATACGTTCAGTGAGCTCACAGAGGCTGTGATCTCACTCCTCTCTAACCCTGCATGTGGCTCAGAAAACTACCACCTGACAAAACAGCACCCATCGCCCTCCCTCCCCGATACCCTGCAGAGGGAAATATGGACTCAACTGATCTGCAACTTGCAGAGATCCTGAGGAGCTCCTCACAGAAAACTGTGTCCAAGGAAAGAAAACAGACAATGGCGAGGCCACAACTGCTGTTTTAGGGAAGACACTCCCAGCAAGGAAGCTGCAGCCAGCAGGACTTCCAACTGAAAAATGAAAACCTGTTAACGGATCACAGGAGTGTCAAGCCACAAATCATCCACAGATGGGAAGCATATTCTGTAACACAGAAAGAGTGCTAGCTGTAGATGATGATCAAGGACTTTCCATGGTGAGGCAACCTCATTTTGGAAAGACCATACATAAGGTAGAAGATAAAGCTGAATCCCACAGTAACAGAAGTAAACCAAAACCACATAGAATAATAACCCAGGAAGAACAAAAGAGTTACGATCCCTGCAAATCCTTTCAAGCTCTGCATCTTCAGAGTTACGAGACCACTGAAGGGCATACGCCACAGTATAGGCAACACACAACTGATCCACTGCTACAGCTCTGAGACATCTTGCACCCTATGATCAACAGTCTTCCCTGTATCAAGATCATCCCAGGCAGCATCTGTGCTTCTCTGGGAATTTCAGCAGCAAGAAGGTTTACAGCCAACTGAGGCAGAACTGCACAAAACCCAAAGATGTTGTCAGACAATTCTTCCTCAGTAGAAGTAACATTTCATTCTTCTTGCTTATATACCTACCATGTAAATAAGAAATATTGGTTCACAAAATACAAGCGCAGTGAACTTTCTCTATAGCAATATGCCTGTCAGCAAGCAGGAAGAGAAAAGAGCTAAACCAGCACTCTTGTTTACGTATTTATTCAACCATTTTGCATTGTTGACAACACACTGAAGAAGAGCCGCTGAAGAGAAACTTCTACCAACCTAAATGAGAGTGCAATGGAATGGAAGAAAAAGTGATAACTTCTGTGATCCTTAGTGGCATGAGGCAGTACAGACCATGGGTGTGCAAGTGGTCAAATGACAGATGTGACTGCCCAGGATGCTGTGGCATCACCCTCCTTGTTGCTACTTTGATGCAAACCCAGGAAGACCCCCCCAAGCAACCTCACTTCCAGACTGCTCCTAACTTGGAGGTTCCTCTTGCTCTGGAAAAAGGTTGGACCTGATGACCTCCGGAGGTCCCATCCGATCTGAATTACTCCAAAGTTATCCTATAATCATCATGACTTTTTATTATAAACTATTTAATGGAGGAGTGAAGGCACTGTCAGGAAGCATTTTAGAAAGCTGAACTCCCAACCACTGGGAACTAGTACAAGGTAAAATTTCAAAAGCATTAGCCTTTCCTGTTAAATAAAAGTTGAAAGTTTTTAACCATTTTTCTAGCTGAGTGAGTCTCACTCATAAATTAAAATAAAAAATCCCCAACACTTTACATAAAGCTTTACATACATCTATACAAACATATATTTAAAGACATTTGTATGGATATGTACAGCTACTCAAGAAAAACAAAGGATTGTTGAGGCTGGAAAGAACTCTCCTAAGATCATCCAGTTCAACCCCCCAGCTCAGTGCACACTCACCCATCTCAGGTTACCAAGGACCACATCCAGTCAGGCTTTAAAAGTATCTCCAAGGAGAACAGACAATACTTTATAAACAAACAAACGAAAACATCAACCAAAACTGTTGCTATTACTTGCAAGTTTAAATTGCTCAGAATGTTCCTGATTCAGTTGTTTATTTATATTGTTTCGGTAATTTATAGCATGCCAGTCAAAAAAAATGACAGAAATCAACCTGAATACACTGACAAACTGATGGAGAAAACAGCATTTTCAGTGTGTTTTTGAAATTTAGAGGTTCTAAATCCTGCTCATCAGAACCTAATAACTTTTAGATTTATTATAAATAAGAAAGCCTGAAAATAGGTACATAAAGTTCCCACATGGATTGAATAAGTCAAATTGAGAGAACAATATAGGTTTCATTCACAGCACAGTGGCCACTATTATACAGCCCATTTTTCCCCTTAATTTCCCAGAATTTGAGAGTTTCCTGATGAATAAAGATTTACTACTTATATTACTCTGCAATGATTTTTCAGACGTAACGTGATGCTTCAGAGTGTTTTTCTCAGTAGGCAGCACACAGTGATTGACCAGTCATTGCCACAAATTTACTATTTCAATAGCCTTCAGTATCAAATGGATTAGACATATTCCCAGTTAATTCCTTTCAAATGAAATGTGGCAGTCATATTTCTCATAAAAAAATTTGGGCTATAACTGAATCATAGAATAGTTAGGGTTGGAAAGGACCTTAAGATCATCTAGTACCAACCCCCCTGCCATGGGTAGGGACACCTCACACTAAACCATGCCACCCAAGGCTCTGTCCAACCTGGCCTTGAACACCGCCAGGGATGGAGCATTCACAACTTCCCTGGGCAACCCATCCCAGTGCCTCACCACCCTAACAGTAAAGAACTTCCTCCTTATATCCAATCTAAACTTCCCCTGTTTAAGTTTTAACCCATTACCCCTTGTCCTATCACTACAATCCCTGATGAAGAGTCCCTCTTCAGCATCCTTGTAAGGCCCCCTTCAGATACTGGAAGGCTGCTATGAGGTCTCCACGCAGCCTTCTCCAGGCTGAACAGCCCCAACTTTCTCAGCCTAGAATGCAAGAGTACCTGCAGTTACTCACCCACACATTTGCAAGTACAAACATGCCTTAGTGGTTTTGCAGCATCAAGAATCTCCCTTCTCATTGCAGAGGGCATTGGACTTTAAAGAGATCTTTAAAGGTCTCTTCCAAGCCAAACTATTCTATGATCCTACTATGATGCACATTCATAGCAATCACAGCTACTACTGCAACACATAAGGGTTAAGCTAGGGAATGTTCTGTGCCAGATACTCTGCAAACAGAAGCACCATGTTTTCAGGTATGGCTACACGGCTCTCACTGTAGCTCAGTGAAAAGACACCTCTGCTCACATTTAATTCAGCCTGTGATTTTGGTTTGCTTTTATGAAGCATCTTTCCTCCCTAGCTAGTACATCTCCTGTCTAGCTAGTACTGGAATAAGATTTTATTTAAAAATCAAACTAAGGTGACTCCACACAACTCTTCCGCATTATTGGTAGAACACCACCTTGAGGATGATTTCTGTTTCAAACACAAAAGTGCTAGGAAGGTGTGGTAAAAACCAGTGTCCTCTATTTTCAAATTAACAGGATTACTTCTGAAATCTCAGCTTGACCAACTGCACACACTGTTTCACAGGACCAGTAATCCAAGGCTTTAGCACAGAACACATTTTATTACTGGGGTTAAAGCGATTTACTTTGTGAGGCTCATTTACACAGCTAATTACATTACTGTTTTCTCTATATCCTCCCTGTTCTCATCACACATGCAAAATGCCATCTGCCCTAGTAAATCTAACTAGCCAGATGAACTGTTAATTTACCAATGTGATTTGTGATGAAATATTAAGCACCTCTGAGGAATCCCAGTTAAGAAAACATAATCACTGACTCCTGCACTGCGTGAGTATTGTGTACATACATTCAGTATCTCATTACCCAAGCGAGAAAATGAGGTTATCCCTAGGCTTGCCTCTCAGAACTGCTCTACAAAAAGGGATAGCAAAAATAATAACAGATTTAAAAATAAGCTGTCTGGCTATTAAGTACCAACATAAATTAGTTACAAATTCTTCTTCCAAGAAAGCTTTTCAAATCTAGGTGACGGGAAAATAGTTGGAGTAAAACCTTTGGGAATGCTACACTTCCTCTTCACTCAAACAATTCCACTGAGCCAGTTCAGTTATAGTGCAACTCTAGCATTAATCACATTATGCCAGAAATTAATTTATCTTTTTATGCGTAATATAAAATACTGAGCTTCTATTCTGACAAGGACTTCAAACAAACCAGTAAGAACCATCGCTGAAGCATTCATGTCACACTGAATGGAGATTTCTCAGAGCAACAAGGGAGAATTACATAGATAATATGCATGATAAATTAATAACTGTTTTAATGATATCTCATTCTAATGCATAAAACAGTATTTCATCCCATTCCCTTTCATCTATAATAAATAGACTCAATGGACTACACACATACAGAAGAGTTCAGCATCTCTCTGAATAAGGGTCAGTTTGACCACATTTAGTGTAATAAATAGGTAGCGAGAATTAGACTGAAATTTATGAATTAAAATTACTTCGAGCTTGTTTTTTTCCTCTGTAATTATGACTCAGACTAACAAATAACTCTTGTAAGTCCAAGAAAACCAGGAAATCTGTATTAGCCTTTCAGACTTATCAGAGATAAAAACTTTTCAGGTAAGTTTTCCTGCAAGTTCAGTTTATTGTCATTTCACAATACTTGCTTTGCCTTGAGTGGGGACTTGGTTACTTCCCCAAAGTTAGACAGCCATGAGCCATTAGCCTTTACTGTGGTCAGATTCACCTGCCATTGACAAGGTCTCCTTCAGCAGGTATCCCAAGCCCACCTTTGGTCCCCTTCACTGCCACCACCTACCTAATGGCTCTGCTCACTCTCAGCGTCCCTAATCCCACAGGGATCACTTGGCTGTGGTTCCACAGAGGCAAGAATTCAGTGATACTGATGGCCACAGCATCCACCATGCTCATTGGTGCAGAGACTGCAGAAAGGGTCCTGCCACACTGCTCACCCTAAGCAGTCTGTCGTCTTTCCGCAGATCATCAAGAGGACTCACTCTGTAGGCCAATGCAAAGCCTCACAGATGAAATCTTCCCACTTCCCACACAGTAAGTACAAAGATGAGGAATCTAATCCATGTGCTCACTCATAGCCTAGACTGTTCTTTTCCAACTCCAGAGTTGGAAAGTTGAGGAGCACCTATGAGCAGGATTGGAACTGTAGAAGTAGTCTAAACAGGGTGAGCTTTAATCACAGTAGAGGTAGGACTAGGCATGTTGGAACAGCTGAAGACAAGGAACTGCACGGCAGCCACAGCTGCTGAAGGAGCCAGGCCATGAAATTAAGGAGACCCCCTTTGACGCTTCCTGACAGAAACATCCCTGATCCACTGAAGAAACTAAACAGCAGAGGATCAGATAATAGTAACAGTCCATGAACTTCATTCATGCATGCAAAAAGTTCCCCAATTTTCAAAATATATGGAAGTTTTCCAAGTTTAGCTTTCTCAGGATTGTTGTTAGTCATAAAGATCAAATGGGCAATTTAAGTTTTCCACAGAAAATCCTCACACCTTATAGCTGCCTAAATGTGAGGTTCTTCCATTAGTGCAGTCACACTTTCTGTTTAGGCAATTCTGCTTTCCATCAGCATGCACAGGCAACATTAAAGAGCCTGGTCAGAAAAAGGTTTGGAGAAAAAAAGAAAGAGCCACAATATTGACTGTTACAGGACACTTAGAATGAAAGCTTTCTCCTTTGAAAATAACCTTTGCAGGGGCTTTCTAGCTGTTCTTTGCTACAAAGAAAGTTCTGTTCTTGCTGAAGTTCTGGAAAAAGAACAAAAAGAGAGAAGCCTTTAGAAAAATCTTTGCTTAGGAGGCTGTAATAAATTTGCATGTATCACGCAGACACAAAGTAGAAAGCTTTGAAGAAGTATTCCACACAGAAACTGCATTCTCTCATTTTGTGAAGGCAACAAAACTTCTGTAGCACACTGTGCCATGGCAGCTATTTTTTGCCACTTACTATGCCTGCAGTAGCTACCTGAAGGTCTCCCTAGGCCACCATCTGGTAAGGATTTACAACAGATTACAGGCAATGATTTAACTTGGTGCACTGTTTTAGCACACTGCAGAGACTGAGCAACTTCTTGATAGCGTGGACAGTGTAGACATATTGGACTTGTAACTTTGATCAAAGTAGTAAATATTTAGACTGTATGAACAACATTTTTCCTACCCCCTTCTCTCCTCAGAAGTTGCTGTAAACTGAGGGAAGCATATAAAATCCTCTTACATTGCGTAACTTCAATTATTTGAAATACGAACAGAGATAATTGGGAATGACACACTGAAGCCCTGCTGCTACCAGCTTTTAATTACCTCAGTGACTGGTGTTCTGGGAGCTTCATTGAGATTCCTTAGAATTCCTTCTCTCCGTTTTCCCATTTCTACAAGATTCACAATTTTCCACATATGTTCAGTATCTGTGCCATGCATACAGGTTTAAAGTATTACAGAGATCGTGACTTCACTCAAAAATCAAAGCAAAAGTAAAGGTCGCTGCTTTGAAGTTAATTAGGCATCAAGTTTGTGTTTGTTCTATATAGGTACACCCAGGCATCTTTCAGCTGAGTTAAACAGCTAAAGTGATACTTAGTAAGATATCCACATTCACAACTGTAATCACTGTTAAAAGTACAAAAAATAAACTAATTTGATGTATTTTCAGAGAAAAGTAAGATCCGGACACAATACAGATCATAGTTTAATCTTAGAACTGTCCATAGATGAGGAAAAAAAAAACCAAACAGCTACATATTGGGAAAAAAAAAGTGTCAAAACTGTTGGGTTTTTTTGTGTGTGTGTGTTTTTTTTTGTAACTGGTAGGCTTACACTACAATTATAGACTGACAGATTAGTCATCTTAAACTACAATAGCTGACACTTGTGGCAGCTGGTTTCCCTTCTAACAAGGTAACTTGCTTGTTGAAAAGGAAGAACTAGACTCAAAAGCTTTCATATCAATTTGAAAGGATTTAATACTGTTAAAAGGATGACAAAACCCACTAAAACTAGTATTTACACATTTTTCTCCAGCAACTTTTGAACAGTGCATATTCACTTAGGAAACAAAAGCATAACTTTTGTTGAGATCTAAGAGTTACGCAAAGCATCTTGAGAAGCAAAATGTGAGAAAAAGGGAGAGGAAATATTCAAATTCTCAATCTTCACTGTAATTAAACACTGAATGTGAGGACAGTGGGAAGAAGATTTGTTGTGAAGATCTATCAAATTCTTACTACTTCAGCTGATATCATTCAAGAAAAAGCCATCATTGTATGGAACATAGGAATTTGTCGTTCTGTAAAAGACAACAAACCAAATAGACAAAAAATGAGAAGGCTGGGCTAATGTTATCTAATTATGATGGTCTGTAATAAAAAAAAAAAAGTCAAATGACTGCTTTTCCAATAACAGGCAGTATCTGTAAGTATCTCACAAAATACTCCAAATGCTTCATAACAGCCAAGACAAATGAAGTAACTGAGAGGACCCTTAGAGGCCTGTGAAAACATTATTCCAGTAAATTCAGAGACATCCCCCATCAGTTCCATGAACTACAAAAGTTGCAAAAGAGAATGAGGTACAACGCTATGCAGATAGATGAGATTGTAAAAGTTAAATGGAGGGGGAGGATTGATAGCAGAGCAGGTGCCATTGTTAAGCTAGGAAACTCATGAAGCCTCAGCAGAGTGGCCTGAAAACCCATAAGATGTCTGCAGCCACAGATAATTTTCAAAGAGGTTCACACACAATGTAAGTTACCAGAAAGTGTGTCTGACCCAAAACTTATTTAAATCCCACTTCTCACCATATAAGATGTTGCAGGTATGCTCTGAAGTCTCAAATAAGCTTTCATGCTTTTAATGGTTTAGATTTCCTGCTAACAGAGGGAGGGACACAAAGAACTGTTCACATCGTTATATTCTGACTCACTGGCATCCAAAAGACAAAACTTAGGCTTTGAACAAGGGTTGATGCCCAAGGTGCTTATCTCTTTGCTACAAGATACTAAATGGGATGGGCAATCTTTTAGAAAAGAAAAATGAATGCACAAAGAACTTAATTCAATGTTTTGCTGTAATTGCTGGCACACAGACACCACACCACATTCAACATATCCAACATTATCACTCCTACCCCCAATACACACACCACACAGTAGTACCAATTATCTAGATACATGGATTTTTAGGACATGGTGCCTTTGCTTTTTTCTTTAAATATACAAACCCTATCAACAAAGCTTCTTTATCTAGAATAATAAATGAACAACAGGGACACCTTCTGTCAAAAGACTACCGTGTACCTCCCTCCCTTCTGCTCCTTGCAGGCAGCACCCATGGATTTAGCTGTGCCCAGAACTCGTCCCCTGCACAATGAGGAAGGAAATGCTGATCAACTCTTTGTGTCTGAGACCTTGTGTCTCCCAGTAATGTCCACAGACAAACAGAACAGGGCTGGGACAGTTTCAAGCACTGGCCTGGCACTGCCATGCTGTAACTATTGCAGGTTTCCTCAGTACCTCACCCAGAAAATGCCCAACCTGCTTGCCAGTAAACGTTCCAAACAGACTGAAAGGACTGGAAGGGGTGGAAGGCAGGTTAGGTTTGAGAAATATGAGCTGAGTCTCAATACCACACAACTGTAGGACCATTTTATTTACTAGTACAAGCTAGCCTCCAAAAAGCACTACTGTTTGAGGCACCCTCCAGTCTATTACCACAGACATCTGTGGTAAAGCCACTTCTGAACACCCTCCCCACAGAAAGTAACTCAATTCCCTCAAACTCTGCTTGAGGTTGATTTTCATTAGTTTCTCCCTTCTGAACTAATAGTGTTGAAATTGGAAAGCTGGACTGTCATTGTCCAATTGCTGTCAAGGCATGTTTTTTCCCGTAGGCACAGCTGGCAGGCAATATTAAACCAGATTAGGGAAAGCACTGTGGGTACTGTAGATTCCAGATGTGTGTACAGTGGAAGAATTTCAAATGACCAGCTATACTGCACTGATTAAAAAATTACTTGCATATTTTCCACATCATACTTGACTGCAAAAGAGAGTCCTTGTTTACATAATCCAAACGAATGTTCCAAGAAGTGTCAATGACTGCAACTGTAGTTTTCCAGCACTCTCTAGTAGATAATGGGTATAAACCTCCCCTCCCCAAAACCTGTCTCCTCCCTGCCCACAGAAAATCCCTTTGACACACAATCTGTTAGATAGCGTGCAGTTTGGAGTAGTTAAGGGAAAGAGGTATCACTCTTCTGACACCTAAGAAAGCAAAAAAAATCAGACCTTAAAACTGCTTCAGAAACATTCTCAGCATGTTCCTTGTTTACATGGGTATGCCATCAAGTAGAGCATCTCTTAACTTCCGAACATGAAACGAGCAGTGATTTTTTATAAACACTATTTCCTTAAATGTATATGAGTGGGCAGAGAAAAGAGGCTAATTTATCTTGTATCTTTCTGCTGCTCCATCTTCCCCAGTATTTCCAACATTAGATACAAGAAATTTCTTTCAGTGTGTACACCATACTACCAAATAAAGGAGTGCTTTAAGTTCCCCTTCTTTTCCCAGTTCTACCCAAATGACACCACCACTACTTGCTACATACAACTCTTGTCACTGAAATCTGTATTTTTATTGTACACACTTTAGCTACTACTGTACATTTATGCCACAGCTCTAGCTACACCACTAAAAAAAAAAGGGGGGAAAACAGGGATTTCAGAGATAGGACAAGGGGTAATGGGTACAAACTTAAACAGGGGAACTTCAGGTTAGATACAAGGAAGAAGTTCTTTACTTTGAAGGTGGTGAGGCACTGAAGGAGGCTGCCCAAAGAATTGGTAAATGCTCCATCCCTGGCAGTGTTCAAGGCCAGGTTGAACAGAGCCTTGGGCAACATGGTCTAGTGGGAGGTGCCCCTGTCCATGGCAGGGGGGTTGGAACTAGACAATCTTAAGGTCCTTTCCAACCCTAACAATCATATGTGGTAAAGGCACTGACTCTATAGCTCACCGAAATTGTCATTTCACATTACAGTTTAGCCAGTCTAACAGCTAACTTACTGAAGGGCAGGTCTTGCTCCTCTTCCCTTCTCAGTTCCTGCACCAGCTACTACATCTGTGCTCCCAACCCAGCACCAGCACAGAAGCTTTAAGAAGACCAGTGCCTAAGCACAGGGGGGCAACTGTCAAACACAAGCAGTCTGTCACATCAGTGCTGTTTCACACCAAAACTGCACACAAGAGAAAGGTCATTGTAATTTATGTTTTTACAAAAAGGTCATAATTGCTTTGGGGGCCGGATTGTAGCATCTGCACGCAAGTCAAAGCTCAAGTCAGAGCCAGAGCACAGTTGTTTCACCACATGCTAGTGTGGTTATGCCCAAAGTTCCTGGGAAAGCCTCAAGTTTGAAAACAAAGGGCATTACCAACTATGAATTGCTGAGTTTAGCTCCAATGCTGCAACATCCAGACACATGCACTTTTTTACGTAGGGGAGCTGTGGAAAATTTATTATTAACAGGAAGCAAAACTAGAAATCAAGCAGCCAAGAACTAAATGGTTACAAAAGGCAAATAAATCAGTTTTACATTAAAAAAGAAAAAAGATTTTAAAAAATTTGAGTTTTTAACTGAGGGGGTGATAAAGCATTTTATTTGCTTTAGAAGCTTACATCCAACACAGCTAATATATTAAAAATCAATATTCTAGGAGCTCATCAAACCAACCTTCAACAGGTCTTTACATATGCATTTTCTATTACAGCTACACCAGCTACAGACACAGTTTATTCTCACCTAAAGTGATTATTTTTTACTGTAAAAATGTTTTAATTGCTGAACACACTTCAGGTATTAATTACAGAGATAGTGAACACAGGATAAACTTGCTGAACTACACAATTTGCAGCTACTTTAAAGGCTGGCAAAGGGGAGGAGAAAGACAACCAAAATGGTCAGAGATAGGACTTTGCATTAAAATAGTCAAGTTCTGATCCTCAGTCTTATGCTCTTCAACAAGTGAGGCTCCACAAACAGAAAGAGTGTAGTCCAGGTGTGAAAAACAGCCTGTTCTTGTTCCCCACAGGCCAACAGTATATTTAACTCTTCATCTTATATTCTACCCAGGAAGTACCTGCATTCAACAGTTGATTTTTACGTTAAAGTTTTACTCCCACTACAGAGGAAACAGGTTTATCCAGGATAAAAACCAGAAGCTGGAAAAAAGCAGTTATAACTAACCTAAGTGGCACAGTTCTGCAGTATGTTCAGCAACAGCAGTGTACAGTAAACAGGCCTGTAGTCTTTGTCTTACTTCACCTAAAAACAGGAGCTTTAACCCCAGCTTTTTTGCTTTGTAAACTCTTCACATTCTCATTACAAGGCACAAGCTGGGAAGCTGAAGATTTGCCATGCACATCCTGCTGGCAAGTGGAATCTCGGATTAATATTGTCTTACTGCAACTAACAACTAGTTTCCACGGGAACAAAGACAAAACCATGATAAGATATTCACAGCAGGCAGGGGAGCATACTGACCATGCCCTGTTTACACCACATTCACTTCTGAAGGTCTCCAACACAAGAGGTGACATGCATCATGTCACAGCCATGAACTGACTTCACTTTATTAATAAACGAATGCTTCAGTTTATGACACATTCTAAGTAAAAAACTGACAATTTGCTTTGCTAGATGTCCTCTTAGCTGACAGATGGAAGCAACTAATAATTTTCTTATTACCATCTATTTATTCTAAGTGGTGCTATTAACAGGAAAGAATAACGATGCTCTACTACACAGTCCTCAACAAAAGGAGTAGTAGAACCACCGTTTCCATTTTATAGATGCAGAAACCAAGGCACAGTAAGATTAAAGTGACCTACTGAGCCTCAGGTAGCAAACCAGTGACCAAACACAGTCTTTTGCACTCCAGTGTATCATCACTCTAAGTGGAGGCTGCTTCCCGGCATAACAGTTCATGCTTGGGAGTAAAATCACTCCCATTTACACCAGTAAATAATCTAGTGAGGTCAAAAGTATTTGACTGGTGGAGTAAAAAAGAGAATCTACTTATGCTCACTGAAGCATTGTAATCAGATATCCTAGCACACTTTTTTAAACTAGTTTCTTGCCATATCCAAAGAGCACAGTGTTGGTCCGAAAGATTCAGCAATGTAAAAAAACTTCCTTGCCCTGGTTCTGTTACTGTGCTTTACATGAGCACTATATTTAATCTCATTAACATCTTACCTATTAAATCCAAACTTAGATTAAGTTGTATGCCCACGAACTGGATGGCATGGAAAATTTTTGCTCGTATTGAACTCAAAACAAGCCTTGAAAATTTTTTCATTTTTTTTCCTTTAAATTAAATGTTTCCTTTCAACTTTTAAGTAGCATATAAGAATTTTTAAATACACAGTAAGGCTTAGCGGCATGCAAATACTTTAAGAACAATGTCTCCCAAAGACTGTGACGTACTTCATATTCTGACTTATCGTAACAGTAGAAAGCTCATACTGGCTTTCTTCCTAAAAGGCATACATGGGACTGAAGGGGTATGAATGTTATATTGTATATATTCTGCTCCATCAGAGTGCTACTGTAAGCATAAGGACGATTTGGAGAGGCTGGAATATCTACATGCACTTAGACAACCCTGAGACTTTTTTCCTCCCAGCTAAGAGTACTAGCAGTAGATTGGAAAACCAAACATCCAGTACTCCCAAATATTATGAAAGAAAATATAAGACTACTAAGATTAGAGGTCTAAGTGACTGATGCCAAGTCCTGCACACAAATCACACTTCTCCTCTGTTATGGTTATATGCAATACACTGGGGCATTAATCTGGAGCTAACTCTTCTGAAGCACCAGCTCAATCACAATGACAAAGTTTTGAGCTAGAAGCATCAAAAGGTCTGCTTTCTGTGCACATTTGTGATTACATTTGTTTTCACCCCTGAAGCAGAATTAACTCCATGTCAACTTGGCAGTACAAAAAAAAAAACAAAAAAAACAACCCACTATTTTCAATATGTAGCTACATCATTAATACACTTGATGTGAAAATAGAACAGCATATGGCAAAAGAGATTATGGGGATTAACCAATTAAATGGTATGACTCAAACCAACACAATCCATCGGATCCGTATTTTGCAGTGAGGAAAGCGGGGCCATGGGAAAAGGACTTCACCCAATGCAAATAATGAAAGCCAAACTTCTAAAAAATAACTGATTTGGCAAAAAGTATCTGCCAGGAAGGAAGAAGAGATAAGAAATGCTAACAAAGAACAAACTTTGAACTCTTCTGGATGTGTCCTTTTCTCTTTAAGGCTGGATTTCACAGCACCTGCTTGACGCAGAATTTACTACAGGAGGTCCCACAGTAGTATAAGCGTGATGATAAACTTGATACTCAAGAATTATTTACATGCTTAGGACACATAATATTATATTTGACATACAAGGTTATAGACCAAATTCCTGTTAATATAAAGACACAGCAAATATCTCTTTGAAATCAAGTTTCCACAAACCTAAAAGAATAAAATATTCCAGCAGGGCTTCAGGTAGAATGAAGGCCTGTTCCTAAGAGTTGAATGCAGATGACAATCCTAACACAGCAGGTCTCACAGAAAAGCAAATCATCTTCATCTACATACTTACGTAGTATGTTCATCTAGATGTATGTATGTTTGTTTATATATTTAATGGAAGGTAAAAGGCACAAAAGCAGAGGTATCTGGAAACAGTTCCTCCAAAAGGTGACATTACTGTCAGCTTCATGCAATTGCCCTCATTACACCTCCTGTAATCCTGCAGGAAACAGGCCAGGATTTTGCTCTCCTCAACACCTGGGACACTGGGCACTTGTCTGAATAGAATTCATTCATTCAAGTTCATTTGAGCTCATTCTTCTACAGCTATTGAAGAAATGTCAAAAATACAAGCAAATAATAATTCACAGGTATCATACCGGTACATGACCAAAGGATTAGACTTTAAAATACTCAAGGGTTTAATATACAAATTGAAAGACACGCTACAAAATATAAACACCCATTATATACATTTATGGCTAAACAAAAGGAAATGGTAACAAACCAAAGCCCTTCTTAGATTTTATCGAAGTTTCACCTTAAAATAATTTAAAATGGCAGTATTATACAAACACATTAGCATTTTAAGAGCTAAATGAAACAAAAAGCATGTTGGAAAGTTAAATTCATACAACTTAACTTTCACATCCACAGACAGTTCCCAAAAGCACATTTTAATCAATGCAACCTCAATAAGCACGCGTTTCTGTATCTTAACTTTTCCTTTGAAAAAGGGACAACTTAGTCGGAAAGGAGTGGAAAAAAGAAAGTTTCAATAAAACAGATGTAGTTTCAAGTCTTGACCACTTACAAAGGAATAAGAAGTTATGCACAGCTGTGTAAAGGAACTGCCCTTATATAAAACCTCACTGTGGGTGCACAGATACTGAAGCAAATGAAATTTATTTCAAGTTGCTGAGTTGCCATTTCCTAACCTAAATTATACCATAACCACCTGACTATCATAACATAAAAATCTAAGAGTTGTCCCTTACGAATTTAATATTAAACACGAAACAGTTTACTCCTATCTCATGCTTCTGAGCAAATGTAAAAAAAAAAAGTCAGTTAAAGGAAAAAAAATGGCCTCAAATGCATCAGTGACAGCTTTGCGATATGTAAGCAAATTGAAGAAATTTCATTAACAACCTTTCCCCCACTATGCTTAGCAGAAAAATTTTATTTTATACGGAACTGTACACATTTCCAGGCCATAACATGTGCTTCTAAGAAAGCCCTTCACATAATTTACTTCCAGATTATGGTCTTGGTATCTACAACACGATGAATGCATCAATTTAATAAAAACAAAAATAAAAATAAATAGTAATTTATCTGCTTACCTTGTGGAAAAGAATTTGGTTGCACTAAGTACAGATATGCATGTACTATTTTAAACAAAATTCCTATTGGCCCAGGTTCGTGGTATGCACCTGTATCATATGTCTTGGCTGGTACAAATCCAAAATCCAAAGTCCCAGGAAGCGGTTTGTATATAGGCTGTACCTCTGAAACAGTACTTCCACAAAATAGTAGCAGCAGCAAACAGAGTTCCACAGCCATAGCTAGCAGTATTCATAAATTGGAGGTAGAGATATTTGTCCCACCAAGTCTAGAAATCTTCAATACATTCACAATACATTCACCTGGGAGTTAGCCTTCCAGCCAGGAATACACTGCTGTGTCCTCACACAAGGTTCTTTAATATATTCTTGCTTTACAGGGGTGCAGAAGCCTCTTGTGGAAATCACTCAGCACACCATCTCTGGCAAAAACAAGAAAGAGCTTGATAAGGTGCATGCAAGCAAATATTAAAGTGCAAGATAACCTGCAATCTTCTGTGAAAACTGAACACACTGACAGTTGCAAAAGCAAGCCAGATCGGACAGAAAAGGAAAAAAATAAAATCAAGATTTGGTAAGAATATGGTCTAATACACACACTGCACTTGAAAGAGGGGCAAAAAACAATTATGCATAGTTCCAGGTCAGTGAGTTTTCAAATACAAACAAAGCAGAGCACTGGGACAACTCCAAGGGAAACAAAACTAAAGGAACCACATCTGAATTGCACTTCCAACTAAGTACAGTATGTCATATCACAACAGTTACACAACGCATTTAATCAGCCACCTGACGTTACCATAGTTTATGGCAATTATTACAAGTCATATCCCATAGCTTCTTTAATCTCAGCCTTTCAGTAAAACCTTCCAGATGCCAGCTAATCATCCTCTAAGACTGAGGAAAGAAATTATGACTGAAAAGTTAACACCATAACATATAAACTTCACCTTCCTGACAGGTGACAATAATTACTTTCTATTAACTCAAGCTATCTCAATTCTCCCCTCAGGAACTGGAGAAGTCAACTCAAAAATTTTTATCCATGGCTTGCTAAAGCTGAGTGTCATTAAGGTGAGTTTGGATGCTTACACATTTAAGAAGGCTCTGAAACTACAAAATCACAGTAGTCTAATCATCCACCACATGAGGGTGGTGGATGAAATGTAAACAGAACATACATACACACACCCTCGGGTTCCAACAAAACGACTGACCACATCTCCATCTGCTTGGGGCTAGGCAAGATTTCTTCACCTCAGCATGGGCCATGGTGGCCTCCAAGGAAACAGGTCAAGAAAAAACCCATTAAGTAAAAAGGAACAGAAAACTTCTGCCACTTTTTGACTTCAGAAAGCTGCATGTACTTGAAGAGCATGGAAGTGATCACACTGACTTTCTCACCCATCAGACTGGCTTATCTTTGATATGGCTTCAGTGATTTACCAGAGTGCTGCTGCTGGGAATACCTGGGAACACGGTTTTCATGACAAGCTACCCACTTCAAACTGAGGAGCACCAAGCACAAACTGCATTTGCTTAGCATAGTTCTGCCTCCATTGCCTTTTTTCAGCAGCACTACCCAACAGCAATGTTTTAATCCCCACCGTATTGTTCAGACTATTCACTTACAAGAATGACAGCAAAATAACACAAACACCTCACAGCCTCAGTCAGAGCAATCCTACACCAACACCTTGACTTCCAAGGTGCCTCTAGGTCAAAGAGATGCTGAAGACAAAAGACCTAAAAAATCAGTAACAAGGTAGGATGTCTCTCCCATGCTTTACAGTCTCTGTTAAAACAAAGGCTACCTTTCTGAAAACCAACAAGAACCCATGTTGCAGGCTTGTTTAGCAGTCTGTGCTGCACTCAAAGGACAGCTCAAGATCATGAAAACACGGAACAGAGGAATACAAGACTACATCAAAGAACTAGAGACAAGTTTTGTTTCCCTGAAGTCCAATTGAGTGAAGAAGAAAAATTCAAATCTACTTTTCACCCTCATGGATAGTGAAAATCAGGAAGAATGAACAGTAATAATGCTACAAATAGCAGAAATATCCAAGCCTTATTCAGAAGGTGATGTCAGTAATCACTCTGTAATATGACGCTCAACACGGGAACATAAGAATTTAGAACATACCAAACTGAGTATTTTCCTATCTGGAAAAGAATGTTTTGTTAAACAATGGGGGGGGGGTGGATGAAAAAAAAAGGTAAAGCTCAAAAATATTTTTCCTCCTTTCATTTTTTCTTGAGATACAGTTTTTCAGCCTAAAAGATATTTTTCAGTGAATTTGTCCTTTATGTGCCTATTACTGTAGGGCTGAACACAGATAGGGTAAAAAACTGAAAACTGCTTATGCTGCAGTTTATTATCAAATCTACAGAAGCTCTATGGGACAAAATATCACAAGATCAGAACTGTGTAAAAAACCAAAGTATTTTGTGTTAATGACAGAACAGTGAAGACTGGGCACGTTCAATACTTACAGTTCAACTTGGCTTTCTTAAAGAAAAAGGTTTAAAGACTTTTCTAAATAAATTTAAGCTTTCTAGGGATTTCTCAAGTACAGTTGCAACACTTCAGTGAGTCAGAAAAAAAGCTCACACACAGTGACTGAGCCTTGCTTCCAAGAGTTAAGGAAGTAGAAACAAAAGCATACAATACAGGGAAACATTAGGTGCCTCTGAGAAAGATGAAATTGAAAGGAAAAGTGGCCTCCCTAACTGGTGTCTTAAGGCAAAGCTAGAAGACAGGGCATGTTCTCTGTAGTGAGTTCTGTTATACTAGAGAGATGGCATTAGAACAGAAAGCACATACAACTTCTTCATTGCTGTTAGATTTTAGGTTAAGGACAATTTAAATTGGACCTAATTGTACAAACAGACAAATAAAGCAACATCAAAACATCCTCACAATCCAGGGAAATAATCACTGTGTCTGCTAGAAATGGGAAGTTATGTATTAACCAAGCCAGAAAGTTGGCAGTTTTAAGACAAGGACATTACTGAAAGTGCAAGGACACTACCTATACTGTAGATACAAAAAAATACCCTGCTAAGCGGAGGTACATAACCAGCTGAATTCTCCAACTCTACATAATTTTCAGTTAAGCTTTTATAAAATTCAGATTTTTTTCAACAGAGCAGTGAGTTTCTCGCAAATGAAAGAATCTGCATAATTCCAACCATACTTTCTTCCTCTCCCTTTGTTGGCAAATATATCATGATAAACACGCTATATGTAATCTTACGGGGCAACTCCTCCAGGCTGACACCAGATCTTCTCTATATTACATAAAAACCTAATACATTTTCAAGGTTACATTAATAATGATCAGGAACTCACAGAAACACTACTACCTCCAAGCATTCAATACATATTCAACCTACCTAAAGCAACTCAGATATAAAAAGCTCTCAGCAGTTATCCTTATCTTGATAGCTGAAAGAAACTTAGGTGAGGGCATATTAGTAGTTGAACATGCTAGACAAACAACATTAAAGAGGAAAAAAAAAAATCTATCCATGAAATTTGTAATTGTGAGAACTGCAAAATGACACACACAAGTGTCACAGAGAGAGACACATAGCAGTTTATGGTGCTCTTAGCTGCAGCATGTGGCCATCGCATTTCCTCAAAACCAGCATGGCATCACTGCAGTCAGTGAGCTACAGCAACTGCCAGCACAACTCTCCCCAAGTTCAAATAAATAGTGAATGAAAAGAAGTTGCGTGCATCTTTGAAGATACATTAATCATCAAGATAGCCATTTGATTAGTATGCTTCAATTAAAAAAAAACAAAACACACAAAACAACACAAACCTGGAATACTTCATAATAATGAAAGTGTTTATTTTCTGTGTGGTTTCCCAGTGTCCACCTCTAAAATACTAGAGCTTTTGCTTTTTATTCTGTGGTTGTCGCTAATACTCCACATGTACAAGCCACTGAACATAATTCCTGGGGTTTTAAACACTATCTGTGGAGAACACCATCACCCTCTTACCAAATATGCCGCACTATTATCGTATCTCTGATATACCCTGTTATTAAAAAGATTGTAATATTTTCCAATCAAATAAAGCCTCAGGAACTCCACTGTAAGTTTCAGAGGCGGAGAGGAGACAGAGCAAGAAATGCATTAGTTCAGGAACTGCTTCCATGATACATCAACTCTAAAACAACCAAGCTCAGAAACAGCATGGTGTCCAGCTCTTTGTTTCAAAAGGGCTGGCCTCCTTCTGTTTAACACTGCAATCCATGCAAATACAACACTGCAGTGCAGTGATGCAACGATGATTAACCCTGTGAACTGAAATTCAATCAGCCAAAGGCTTGATTGTTAAAGCTCAATATGGGAGCCTGCTGGCCATGAAGCATGATAGGATGGAATACTGGAAGATGCAGTTGTACATAAGAACACAAAGGATCTGGCTATGTTGGTTGCATCTTTTAATTAGTCATCTGAAGAACCCAACTCCATAATCCCCCTTGATGCTGCTCCAGTGGGAGCAACTACCAGAAGAATGAAATGAATTAAAACATTCAAACAGGTAGTTACAGTACACTAAAATTCCCAAGCAGGTATCAAAAAAACCCCACACCACCACCTTCCCATTCAAGAGACATGATGAGCAAGCCAAGTTGGATACCAGCAAGCTAAAAATGCAGAGTTCTCTGTTACAAAAGTCTGTCCCAAGCCTACCAACAATTACATCCTGTTGCCACAGTAGTAGGAATCAAATAAACCTAATAAGCACGAGGGACTGCAGAACAGAGTGGCAGCACTGACAAAACCCAAACAAACAGAATCTTCCACACAAGATAGCCTCAATATGCATCTGACGTGCTTGCTACATCTCAAAACAAGCAAATGTTCAAGTCAGGAAAAGCTGGATATTCAGAAGCCAGTTCTCTTTGAGCAGCTACTTAATAATTTGAAAATAAATAAATAAACAAGCCAACACCAAAAAAATCCCACTGTTTTACAAGTCATAACCATTTGCAAACAACAGAAACAGATCTGTAATAATTCCAAGTGAGATATGTTCCCCAGAGCATGAGAAGGTCTGATTTTTAGCCGACTACTTAGATGTTTAAAGCATATTTTCACTAGCTGAACAATAAAAAAAAAACATACTTAACGATTGTAAGTGGTGCATTTACCCTAGCATTCACAGAGCATTCCTTGTGAGTGCACTTTTCAGCATCACATAGAAAATGCTGAAACACAGTAAAGCCAACACATAAACAGGCAGGGTTTTTTTGCTAACGCGAAGTGATGAGGGCTGGGTACGTGTCCCAATACCAACGTACTGCAACAACAGACCGCACATACTCGCACTGGCAGCTGAGACCAAGTCTTTCCTCCGTCATCTTTCCAATTACTAGAACTGTAGAGATCTCTTCCTCTACCACTGTGCTTAGTCCTCGATCTGCAAACTGCATACTAACACGGCACCGCAACTCTGCCCTGCTGGAACATCGACCGCTTTAGTAGTTTCTTCAGTTACTCCCCTGCATACGCGTGCAGAGGGAGACACAGCCCATGCTGACTGCCACAACTGCCCCTTCTCCCCCGCTCTCGGATGAGGTCCCCAGCTCACCGCAGAGCTCACCCCTGCCGACATAAAGGTTTGACCATCTGGGGTGAGCTGTCGCGATGTGCCCACGTACACACAGCGCAGCAGCCACCAGCACCACCGCCTCTATTAACTCCCCCGGGGCGGCACCACCGCAGCGATCTGCCGTAGCGAGCAGGGACCCCCGGCGGCGGGCGGGTCCCGCTCCCGCTCACATCCACAGCACCCGCGCAAAACCAAGGCAGTAGAGGCTTTGCCTCCTGCCTCCTCCACCCCTGACGAGCCTATTTCGAGGCTAGCACCATGTCCCAGTCCCCCTGCCCCTCCCGGGCTGCTCAGGCCCCACCACTCGCCTGGCCCGCTCCTCGCCCCTGGCAGGTGCCCTCAGCGAGCACCTCCTCCCCGAGGAGCGATTCCCCTCTGCTGGAGATCTCCGGGGCTCTCCCCGCCCCGCTCCCGCCTTTCCTCTCTTCAGCGGGCAAACACTCACAGCCGAACCCGACCCCTCCGAACCGAACCCGCCAGACAGGGCCCCCCGGGCAGCAAATCCGCTTCCCCCGTAGAGCCTCCCGCCCCGCTCTCGTCAGCGGGCGGGTCCGCCCTCGCTCCCCGCGGACCGGCACACACCGCCCCGCCGTGCCGCAGACCCTTCCCCCCAGCCAAACGCGTCCCTCCCGCAGAGCCCCTGCCCGCAAGCCCGCTTCCCCGGCTCCGCTCAGCACAAACCCGCCGGCCGGCCCCTCTGTCCCCACCTCAACCCGCGCTTTCAGGGCTCCCTCCTTCAGCGCTTCCATCCCGCCACTCCCCGCTCCCACAGGTCGTTCTCCCCAGCCCCGACTGAGCCCGCCGGGACCCACAGCGACCCCCTTCCCACAAGCACCCCGCTCCCTCGGGCACCCGCTTCCTTCGACGGTCACTCACCCCCCCAGTCCCCCTCACCCGGCTTCTCACAGCAGCCCCGGGCCCGCTCTCCTCCCATGGAGAAGGGTCCCTCCTCTCCCGGCCAGGACCTTCCGCCGCCCGCAGCGGGAGCAGCCGGGAAGGCGGGGGAGCCCCACCCCCACCTGCTGCCGGCCCCGCCGCGGGCAGAGCGGTACCGGGGCAGCGCTGCCCCCAGGATGCCTCCTCGGGTCCCCCCCGGCCGCAGCACTCACCGGCCAAGCGGGAAACGCGAGACAGAGGCAGCGGGGCGCGGAGGGCCACTGCGCGGCGGGTACTGCCCGCTCCGCCTGCCGCCTCAGAGCGCAGGGCCGGTGGTGCTGGTGCTGCCGCCCGCGCATGGATTATGGAGGGCGGGCTCTGCCCCGGGTCGGGGCTGCGGGACCACCCCGGCAGGCTGGGGCTGAGGGGGGGAGGAAGAGGAGGAGCGTGAGGGGTTTAACCCCGGAGGGACCCGGGAGGTTTCGTGTCGCTGATGTTGAAGTGCTGCCGAGAGGATCAGGCTGAACCTGTACTCGGGCCGGCGGGCGCATACAGCGATCGGCGACCTGTTGCTCCGAGGCAGGACCTGTCTCCTGCCCTCGTCCTACCGATAACGTGTCTGGGAAAGCCGGGACCAAGGGCTGGCCTCTGCCGAGGCGCACCCGTCCTTTCCATCCCAAGTGTGGTCGTGCCTCACACCCTTTTTGGTGCTTCTAGGGCTTGGTGTGAGTTCAGGCGGGTTTGTTTTCACATCAAGGTGACTTACCCCATTATCTTTTGGAAAAAAATCTTGTTTTACCATTCCCGAGGGGTGTCCTTAGTTTCTAATGGGGTTATCATTCTGTGTCGGGCGGGTATCCATGTTTCATTTTCCTAAGTGATCTTGTTTGTTTGTTTCTGAGGGCGTGTGATTTATAGGTAAAACGAGAAGCAGCACCTTTCCTATATGTTACAGTAACATACACTTCTAAAGGCTCCTGTGCTTTCCTCCTCCTGCCCTTTGCAGGTTTTATTTGCAGCTTTGGTATTTTAATATGGTCTCCCCCATTGCAATGTTAAAACAACCATGGTTCTTATCTCTGTGACTAGACCCTTTATTTTTCAGCATCACAAATAAGGCAAAGCAAGAATTTGCACTGGATATCCAAGGTCATGCTGGTTCCTTGGAAGTACTTAAAACACTGATGGAGAAGGTGTTTAGTCTCGCTCTTGGCAGGCAGAAAGAAATCAAGGCTGTGGCAGCAGTCTGTATTGCTAACGTGTTTGGCCAAACACTGAACAGCTTTCCCATAGATGTTATTTGGTGTTGCTGAACTCTACCTGTATTTCAGCTCAGGAGGTGTGCCAGTGATACGCATCAAAGAACAAGTTGACACATTGGCTGCCCATAGAAAGAACAGTTATTCTGACTCCAGCTAATCCTGGATTTGTTCAGCGGGAGGACATAGTGGCACAACCCAAAACGGAGTGACACAGAGCTCAAAGAAAGGATCTTGACCTACTTCTTTTTATAGTTCTATGCGCCCTAAGCCATGTGTCAAAGAGGGGCAATGCTGTAGTCTTGGGGAAAACACAGAACAGCTTGACAAAAGGACAAATGTGTTACATTAGCAATGTAGTCCCCAAATCCATTGTACAGGTCCTGTCTTAAGCTTTAGATGAAAATTGTTCCAAATACATGAGAATTTCCTTTCCAAATAATGGCATGTGAGTGCCCAACACCCTCAATCATAGAATCACATGATCAACTAGATTGGAAAAGACCTTTAAGATCAAGTCCTACAGTTACCCCAGGACTGCCAGGACCACCTCTACACCATGTCACTAAGGGCCTTGTTTACATGTTTTTTGAACACTGCCAATGGACTGTGACTCCACCACTTCCCTGGGCAGCCTGTTCCAATGCCTGATCACCCTTCTGTTGAAGACATTTTTCCTAATATCCAATCTCAACCTCCCCTGGTGCAGCTTGAGAATGTTTGCTCTTGTCCTATCGCTTGTTGCTTAGGAGAGGAGACTGACCCCCACCTCTCCATCCTCGTTTCAGGTAGTTATAGAGAGTGATAATGTCCACCCTGAGTTTGGATTTTTTCAGCTCAAAGACTGTAAACTTGCAGAAGGGAATATATCTCTCTTATTAAGCAGAGATACCTGAAGACCTTACATAGAACTGAGATGATCTGGTGAATTTTATTCTCTTGCTTCCACATAGGGTTAAAACAAAAGGGCCAAATCAAAATGGCCTCATTGACAGAGGCAGTGTCAAGTTTAAACTGCAGTGTGAAGGCATACAGCTACAGTGATAAATAACTGCAAGGGTGGAATAGTCTGAAGGAACTTGAAGAGAATCTGGAAATGTGGAAAGGAACAGCATGGAGTGAAGTTTTAGGAAATCTTGCCTTGTTTGAGCCAGAGATATTAAGATTTTCTTTTGGATTGTTAATTTATATAAGTTATAGGTTTACTACCATTTATGGTAGTTTGCATCAACAAGAGCATACAAATGGAGTTACAGAAAAAGGATATTAGCTTTTGGAGAAGAACTGAAACTAAATCAAGACAAACACTATTAACAGAGGCATTTCTTCAGCAGACTAAGCCAACACCTATTTTCTGATTAGTATTATCCATGTATAACAGCTTTCCTGTTTTTTTATGGATGATGCCATTATTACAAGAAAGCTTTCCAGTCACATCTGAAGTTTCTTTGTACTACTGGTATCTAGCCTGATACAAGGAGTTTGCCTCGGATCTCTGGAAGTGACCGAGTTAAAATAATTTATATTGTATTAGGTACTGCAAATGTGCTCTCCGAGTAGCACATAGTTAAAATGTCAGAGCTTGTCACTGTGAGATGGTAAATGGAAGCATGACCTCTTCAGCTGCCTCCTACTACGTTGCTGGCAACTCCAAGTAAATGTCTGACCTGAAAGTGCTCTGAGCAGCTGTTGACCTTTCCTTGATGCTTCTTCTCCACTAACTGCATGTCAGGTAGAGGCGAACAATGGTGAAGTGGGAAATACTGCACCAGTTAGCAGCCCTTTCCCTCACTCCCTATCTCCCTGCCATCCAAATTGCAACTGAGTCAGGGCTTGCTTAGCTGCACTTACTTGCTTGGAGTTTTGCTGTATGTTCTGCAAAGGATGTGCTGCTGGTAGGTGGTTTGCATGCACAGTGTAACGCAGGCACATTAGAGAAGCAGAATGTGTAAAAATGGTGTAGTCTTGGCAGGCTCAGAGAGCATCAAGAAAACTTGTCCTCCAGGGACTGCAGCATCTTTTATATGTGGTCCTTTGTGCCTCAGGGCAATTGGGCTAAAATTAATCAAGATGCCTCCTAGCTTTATTCTTTGTGGTGCAAACTTTTAAATGATCGCAGCACTCAGAGCTGCGGTCAGGTTAGTGAGACAGCTAAACCCCTAATTGCTCACATAAATGAGGAAGCAGTCTTTCAAACCACAGCACAGTAGGTGCTAATGCCTTTGAAAACCTGCTTTATAAGCATCCAAAACAGGAACAGCTGGATGATAAAACCTGGCCCGTACTCTCTGGTGAGCATTTGAAAATCTGTCTGTGTATCAGTCATCTCTGTTATCTCAGAGGAAAATCTTCATATAACAGGAAGATACATGAGATTTAGAGCTTAACTGTAATGGTTGTATCACGTAATTGATTTTTAAGTAGAGCTTGTGATTAAAGGTCTATTAGATAAATAGCCTTTTTCATTAGTTGGAGTTAAGCAAAGCATAGTGTTGCCTGAAGAGTTCTAAAATCATAACTCCAACCCTTACCACCTCCCCAAAAGAAAAAGGTTGAAGTAGAAAACCTCTTACATTGTGTTTAGTTTTCCTCTGCCTATCCCCTGATCATGTGTTCAGAGAAAGAAGGGTGCATGGAAGTGGCAGAGAGGAGCAGCATATCTTCACTGCACCAGGGCTATGGAGAAAAAGTGATTTACACCTTTGTCAAGATCACACTGAAGAGTGAATTCTGCCAACACCCCAAAATGCAATTTGTCCCTCTTGTCAGCTTTAGAGTTTAGCCTGATGCCTGTCTGCTTTGCCCAGTTTCCTGTGGGCTATGCCTCCCAGTTCTTCCATGCCCTCTGTTTAGCAGTGCCCTCCTTCCTGCCACCTGATGCCCACCTTCCCTCCAGGTCTGGCTTAGCCCTTTGGATTCTGCCAGCCCTCCCAGTTAGCTAATGCTGCCCAGCAGCACCCACCAGCTACTCACATACCCCATATCCTCCTTCTTCTCAGCTCCCTGTTGACACTGTTTCTCTGACATCCACAGCTGCATCCCTCCTTATCCTTAATTCTCCCGTGGGATGCAAGGCTTAAGGGATTATGGGCTGTGTGAGTTCACGGCCTGAACTCCAATCCTTCCAGGCTAGAGCCAAGGCTAGTCCAGGCTCTGCAGGCTCTGGGAGAGCAGGGAACTAGGATTACAGCAGGCAGGAGTTGCTGTGTTAGACATAAAATACATAAAATTTGAAAGAATGATTAGGATCCATAAAATAGTGGGAAACCTTACAATTGCTCTGTGCTATAGCCTGCCATTTATTTGCCTAATTTCTTACTCCTGAGGGAAGATAAAAGAAGGAAATGGACAATCTTACTCACATTCATTCTCAAACCTAGAAAACAACACGACATTTCATTGTAGACTTTTGATTCATGCCAGTTTAGGGTATGATTTCAGTGAGCCTTGCCTTTGTTTGAACAGAAGATTTATGCTGCTGTATATCACTTTAGGATGCCTTCAGAGAGCTGATGTTTTGTTAGCTACACGTCTTGCCATTATGCTATGCTGTGCCCCCTTCTAGTGACTGTGATAGATCTGTATGACAACTCATCAAGGAAGTTAAAAATTGCATTCATTGCTTTTCATCAGAGGAAACCACTAGTAGCTGCTATAACATGTTTTACAGCTAAACAAAGATACAAAATGACAGGGATTACATGATGCATGTACTTGGAACTTGTAGCTTCTTTTATGAGCTCCTCCCAACTCCATTTTTCTATCATCGTCTCTATGTTTTATTTCTGCTCACAAGCTTTGACACTTGCCATCCTGATAAATTACCATGTCAGGAATGCTTGAAATTAAAATGGGAAAGGCACATGTCTTTTTGACACTGGAACCAAAGGAGCATTACTTGTTTCTTATGCTATTTGATAGCAGCTTGAGGAGCAATGGCCATCTACCTCCCCAGATTTTGGTTCCAGTTCTAGCACTTTACACTTGTGAATAAAGGTACTGAACAGCAGCTCCCAGGTTCTCTCTGTGGGAGCTGTATGTAATGAGCTGCCTGACAGAGGGCTGAGAGAGTTGAGCTTCTTCAGCCTGCAGAAGAGAAAGCTCAGGGAGACCTTGGGGCAGCTTCCGGTGCCTAAAGGGGCCTACAAGAAATCTGGGGACGGACTTTTTACAAGGGCAGGTAGTGACAGGAAAAGGGGGGAATGTCTTTAAACTGAAAGAAGGTAAATTTAGATGCACTATTAGGAAGAAATGCTTCACTATGAGGGTGGTGAGACACTGGCACAGGTTGCCCAGAGAAGCTGTGGATGCCCTATCCCTAGAAGTGTTCAGAGTCAGGTTGAACAGGGCTTTGAGCAACCTGGTCTAGTGGAAAGTGTCCCTGCCTATGACAGGAGGCTGGAACTAGATGATCTTTGAAGTCATTTCCAACCCAAACCATTCTGCAGTTCTGTGATTCGGTGACATGGCCATGTCATCAAGGGCATTTCGGTTTGTTAGAAAGCAACTTATAACCTTAAATAAAAGCTTTCAAATGAAGTCATGAAACCCTCCTGCACAATTATAATGTCACCTTATAGAAAAATGGATTTTAAATAAGGTTGTTCCTGTTTACCAAACTCACACACATGGTTTGGTGCCTTTTTCCCTCAGAAATGAGGGTATGTCCATGGAGCACGTCTGTTCTAAACTACTGGTAATTCCTTGCTTGTGACCAGTTAATCACTGACTACCACTACAGCTGTTTCTTGTGGTATACTGGTATCTTGTGGCTGGATTCCACAAGTATAGTCATGAAGTTGAGTCCCGACTAACAAAGCCACCCACACACATGATGCAAGTGTCCAGGAGCTGTATGTGGTACAGCACTGAGCCTAGCCTGCTGCCTCACCTCAGGCTACAGTAGGGGACACCTGGTGATCAGGACTGATAGATTCTTCGTTCTCTCTTGTGGCTTATTTATTTGGTTTGATGTTGTTTTAAGGAATGCATTTATTCATCTCTTCTGAAAGGTAGGACCTAAGCTGGACTGCTTGGACAGAGGCAAGAGAGGCTGTGAGAAGTGCTTTAAATAAGCTATGCATCTAATAGGAGTATCTGTATGTCAGTAAGAACAAAACATTGTAGACAAACCAAGTACAGTCATAAAAACTAGCACGGAAGCAAAGTCATTGATCTTGGCAGTCAGTTGTCAGGAGAAAAAAAGATCAGTTTTCATCTGTTTTTTTTGACCCTATGATAAACAAAAATCCCCTTAGCACAGGGCAACTATCCCATGCTGCCCACAAAATGTAATCCTACCTTAGAAGCTTAGCTGCTGCAGTGACCTTCCTTTGTCTGCTTGCTCTGGAGTAAATTCTGTCTGATGTGAGTGAAGAAGATTGGAAGAAGGTTATTTTTAATATCAGTATAAAATAATCTGTAGCACAACAAAATACAAGAAAGAAAGTCATCCGTTCATTATGTTTTCAGGGAGAGTGACACCACCACCTACAACATCTTGCGGGAAGCACATAAACAACACACATTGCAGGATTAACCTGACAGGGCCCCTTCGCTCTAGTTTCTATTATTAACTTTACACCTAGTGCAAGTCTCCTCACATGAACTGTATGAGGTATAACGATTTATCTTACACAGACTGTACCTCAGCTGAAAATTTATTACCAGGATGGTAAGAGGCCTGGCTTTTATATGCCCTTCACAGAGGTGTGCCAGTTATGTGATCCCTAAGTTTCTTGTAGTGTAGATACAATTCTTATTGTTACCTTGTCTAGGCTTCTGGTTTAGGTGGTGAACTTCTCCTCATGTTAAAATGCATGCTTAAAAAAAACACACTTCTGTTCCTTCCTAACCAAGCCCCCATTTTCCACTGGATGACTGGGACAGAAGCCTACTACCCACAGACTGTTACCATGCAAAATAGAAGTGCAGCTTCTCCCTTTTGCCACCTCACAGCTCCAGCTCCCTCCTCGGTCTTCTCTGGTTTGGTACAAAAATGTTCATTATGGCTGAGCAAAAGATCGCAGCCCCAATGATAACATGCCCCAAGTAAATGTCATTTTACCCTCTGTAATATAAGGGGGGTGAACCAGGTGTTGCTGATTTGTTTGGTTTTTGTCAAGAAAGGTTTTTTTCAGAATTTTATGGAGGAGATTTACTTTTCCTTCTCCTAATGGTCTCATTAATTTATTATCTCCCATGTTCTACCTCTCACCTCATTAAACTATGAGAGACCAAGTAAGGGAAAAGTATTTCAGTTGTTGAAGCCTGCAAGATATAAAAAGAGAAGCTGACCTTTAACTCTGCTCTCTTGTTTTTTTGCACATCTGAATGTTCAGTGATTTTCCATATTATTCCATGGCAACACTAAGCATTTGAGAACAGGGAACATTTACACTCAGAGGACACCAGAGGTTGGTCACTTCACAGTTAAACTGTAGGCTTAAAATCTAGCCTGAGTAAGAGGTAGCACATAGCTATATTTGTGCAGGCAGCAGAGCAAGAATCACTCTCATGCTTCAAGAGCCAAAGTGTGCCTCTTGGTTCTGCCCTGCTGCAGGCTACATCTTCCCTTCCTCTGTGCCTGAGTTCACAATCAAGCTGATGAGTACAGCAGGGGTTCCGCCATGTCATCATGCTGGTTTGTTCTTTGCTCAGGTTTCCAGTCTCTGGCTGCACAAGTGTTAGTTCATGTGTAGTCTCCAGGCTGGCACAGTTTAAGGAGTAGTGAAGTCTGGGGTGCGGGTCATTCACTTAAGCACATCCCTGCTGCATCCTTTGGCCTGGGAATAGAGGACCACACAGGCACAGAAAACAGAGATGTTGCACACAAGAGCTAAGCAAAACAAAGAAGACTAACTTTCATCATCATATTTAACTCATCACATACTTTCATGAAAGGGGCTGCAGTAAGTTATGCACTCTTTGGTCTGCATTGCATCAGATGAAGAAATAAATGATCGAGTGTTGTTTCATAAGTTCCTTGATTCGTAAGGTTTTTCTTTTAAGTCAGAGAGAACTGCTAGGATTACTTTGCATGTGATTTATATGCAAAACATGCATCAAGCCATGAAAAGTCACATGCTAGTTTCAACATCAAGTTCATTAGTATGGCAGACTTCTGGAGTACCTAGGTTTCAGATGACAGCAGACCTTGGTTGCTTTGTGAACTGTTTGAATGACCATCTTCTCTCATATTAAAGATTAACATTTTAGCCTTCATTTGAGGTATCTAGTTTCAGTTTCCAGTTTCTTTTCTACTCTTTTGAACAGCCTTGTGATAGTGATAAACAGTGCAGTGGCTCCACAGTACCAAGCAATACCGAATAATTAGGCATGGTACCACACAGTGGAGATACTAGTCTTCAAGCCTAACCTCTGTTGGCCCAACACTGGTGCCATTTGAACAAAAGAATCTCCTTTTAGTCTTTTCCATTGACAAACTAAAGCTGTTATGACAGTGTAGCACTGTTCTAGAAGACAATCTTGCAAAGTAGAACTTTGATGCTTTTCTCTCACTTTCTGAAAAAAAGTATTAGTAAAAGCCATGTTAAATAATATGTTTTAACACCCACCAGCACTGGTATTGCCTGGTCACTTGATTAAATTAGTGCCTGTGATGGATATGGTGCAATCTATATAGCATAGGAAAAGAGGATCTGTGCTTTGAAGAGGCAGCAGTCCAAAGTGGACATGACAGATAAAAGACTGGGATTTTGATGGCAGTTCCAACTAGAAAGCAGCAGTATTCTCTTCAGCATATAAAATCTGCAAGTTCTACACAGTTGCTAAGGTAGAAAAGGTCTTTTGACAAATCTGGAAGCCGTTGTTTGTTACTCTAATGCTTTATCCATAAATCTGAGCCTGACTCATATTGTGGCATTCTTTCTGCTCTTCAATTCCCTGAATATTGAATTACCAACATTTGAAGAGCTGGAGGTCTAATAGACTGAGCTTAGATAGCAAACTCCTTTTCCCTCTCCTCTCGCTAAATGGACACTTCATTTAACTCCTCTGCGTTTCATCCTGCCTGTCTGAAGAGGCAGTCACAGAAAGGCAGTACAGGACAATCAAGGGCAGCTCCCTACCAGGCAGATCATTCCCATAATCTTAATGACTTTGTGCTTGTTGTTTTGTCATATTTGACTTTACAAGTCCTAACAAGTCCATGGTAATTTTCACCATATTCACCCAGTCCACCAGTTCTCTGTTTCTGTCACACCTTGCTCATCCAAGCATTTACCTCTGTACAGGCTTGAATATTTGCTTTTGCAGATTTGTAGTTTTTACCCTCTGCTATTTGTAGTAAGGAAAAGAAATAAATTCCCAAATCATGCTTTAGTGATAGAAGCAATCATCCTATAAAAAGTAACCCACAATTCCCTGCAGTAAAACATGCTAGTTTATATATTCTATAGGAGCAATCTGAGAGTTGGTACAGTAAAGGCATGCAATTAAAAAGTGCACATCAGATGTATTTTGAGCTTTCTTTAGCAGCTGTTTCATATTGCCAAACATTCACATTGCAGTGGTTTTGTAATTGGATTTAAGTAGCTGGCAGAATATCTCAATACTCAGAGCAAAACCCAGCAAAACATTATAAAGAAGTGTGCATAGTAATTTCACCCAGGAGCTGCCAAAGCAAGAGCAGAGAGATCACATGCAAAATATTTCCTGCCTGTGTGAAATCTGTGAAAATTCCCAGAAAGACTAGGAAACAAAGCCTGCCCTGAGATGGGAATACAGTTTACATTGAACCCAACAAGAGGAGATATATGTGTGTGTAGCTGTCAGCCAAATCTGAATTCTGGCATACATCAAATGTCATTAGTTTGTACTTAGTGGCAAAGCATACCACATACACTTGAGAAAGCCTTCCAGCTGAATTTCCACCCCAAGTTTCTGCATATTATAACCATTCTGATATTTATGTTCTGCAGTCACTTGGCAATATCTGAAAGACAGTAAAATCCCATCTTTTGCTTTTGACTGAGAAGCCCAATTTCTTTTTTAATGTTAAAGTTCTGCCATGGGGGTGGGGGCGGGGGGGGTATATTATTTTTCTAATTGGGTTCTTAAATCATAGAATACCAGGTTGGAAAGGACTTCAAGGATCATCTGGACCAAACTTTCTTGGCAAAATCACTAGAAGATTTTAATATACATTTTCTTGCTGATTTTAGAGGGGAGGGCGGAAAAAACCCTGGTTTTGCTGCTGAAGCAGGATTTGCAATACTACCAGCAACTGCCGTTCTGTTTGTGAGCTAGGATTTCTCTCAGTGAAATAAATGGCTCAGCTCCCCAAGGTTCTCAAAATTCCCATTATGCCTTTGCCAGATTCACAATAGTCTCATATTTGTTATTTCCACTGTATTATATTTTTTCCATTATATTTCCACTAAAAGGAAAAAAAGGAAAAGCATGTGCATGCCTGAAAAGCTTCAAAAGCATCTCTGTAGAGCACCTATGTGCTGAAGAGCATTGCTGTTTAACCAGAAGCTGTGTATCCCAGGGCTTGGAACAAAAACCTAGGGGATGGACATTGTAAAGCTAAAACCTCTCTCTATGAATCTGTTTGTCCCACTTTCTCTCACCTTGAGAAACACAGTATACTTGCTGCAGTTCACTTTGCTGGCTGGCAAAAGCAAAATGGTTACAATAAAACCTGCCTTTTTTTGCAGCTTTCTGTCAGCATGTATTTCATAAGTGCCTCTGGAGCCCTGTTTGAAGAGCACTGTATTGTACAGTACAGTGTCTTGGGAAATCAGGCAGATGTATGCCATGTTTAGAAATGATTTGTCTGTAAAATGAGATCATAATTGGTTAAATTGCCGGGTAATTAAGGAATTTTTGCTCTTCTTATTAGATAAACAGACTTTTAATTGCAAGCAGTTCTCGACTTTCTAAATCAGTTCCAGGAAACCCTATAATGTCAGTCACTATTAGCATTTGGAATAGCATTAAGAGCTTTATATGAGCTCATATTAATCTGTCTAGGTTAACCTTTGTATCCAGGCTGCCTCAGTTGCTGTATTTCAAATCTGCAGAATGTCAGTTCCTCTCAGTGGGCAGGAAGAGGTTTAGCACAGATTTAGCAGTGCTTTGATCGTAGTATGAAGTCATTTTGAACTATTTGTGACCAAGAAATTTCCTCTGGAGCATTTTCATTCAGTATTACCAATTGAGTTGTTTTATCAGGCGAAGCAAACTTTTAGCTCTAGAAACTGCTATGAAGACCAGATGAACGTTAAGACAAATAGTAACATCAGAAATATTATATTTCGTTTGGGCACCGCATCTCAGAACTTCACAAATACCACTTAGACATAGAAGCAGAGCAAGAAGGGTCACCAGTTCCTCTCCCAGCTGCAAAGTCTGCCCAGACCATCCTTGCCCAACCTGCACTCCAGCACCTCCTGTGAAGGCAAAATCCCTCAGGCAGTCTGGTCCAGCACTTAATTATGCTTATAATTAGAAAGTTTTCCTAATATCTTACATAAATACTCTTTTGTATTTATGTTTGCTTCTGCTCACCCTTCCCTCAGTGGACAGGGAAAGCAATTGTCATTCTTTCTATAACAGCATTTGAAATACTGGAACATAGAATCATAGAATTGTTAGGGTTGGAAAGGACCTGTCCTGGGTTCAGCAGTAGCAGTCATGTTTCTCCTTCTTGGTAGCTGGTGCAGTGCAGTGTTTTGACTTTCGGCCTGGGAACAGAACTGATAACAAGGATGTTTTGGTTTGGCCAAGGACTTTGTGAGCCTCATGCTCTGCCAGGGAGGAGGGGAAGCCAGGAGGAAGCAGAGACAGGACACCTGACCCAAACTGACCAAAGAGGTATTCCATACCACAGCACGTCATGCCCAGGAGGTAACTGGGAGTTAGCTGGAAGGGCTGGGAGACTGCAGGGTTGGAGGAGGTATTGGTCAGAGCTTGGTCGGGCTGGGGAGGGCGAGTTATCGGTCAGCTGGTGCTGAGGTGTTGTATTCTCTTCCCTTGTTATTTCCTTTATCATTATTATCATTGGTGGTAGCAGTAGTGATTTGTGTTATACCTTAGTTACTAAACTGTTCTTATCTCAACCTGTGGGAGTTACATTCTTTTCGATTCTCCTCTCTGCCCCTTCGGGAGTAGGGGGAGGGGGGAGGGCAAGAAAGGGGGGGAAGTGAGTGAACGAATTACCTGACTGGGTTTAAACCACGACAGGACCTTAGGATCATCAAGTTCCAACCCCCCTGCCATGGGCAGGGACACCTCACGCTAAATCATATCACCCAAGGCCTCGTCCAACCTGGCCTTGAACACTGCCAGGGATGGAGCATTCACAACCTCCCTGGGCAACCCATTCCAGTGCCTCACCACCCTAACAGGAAAGAATTTCCTCCTTATATCCAATCTAAACTTCCCCTGTTTAAGTTTTAACCCGTTACCCCTTGTCCTGTCACTACAGTCTCTAATGAAGAGTCCCTCTCCAGCATCCCTATAGGCCCCCTTCAGATACTGGAAGGCTGCTATGAGGTCTCCACGCAGCCTTCTCTTCTCCAGGCTGAACAGCCCCAACTTCCTCAGCCTGTCTTCATACTGGAGGTGCTCCAGTCCCCTGATCATTCTCGTGGCCCTTCTCTGGACTTGTTCCAACAGTTCCATGTCCTTTTTATGTTGAGGACACCAGAACTGCACAAAATACTCACACTGGGATAAGTTACCATGTCCTTCTCCCAGTCTTTTGTTTTCTGGATTGAAGACCAGATCTTCAAAGCTATCCTAAAAGTCACGTTTTCATTTCTGTCTTGTGACCGGTCTCCAATTTGTGTACGTCTTTTAAAACATATAGCTCTCCTGTGTAAACATGCAACTCCAGCTGAGGGCTCCCTTCCTCAGGAAAGCAATTTGATGACATCCCATACCATACATAGCCTCTTCTTTGTGCACTGCTGAATCTGCCTTCTTGGTAAGAACATCCTGTCCTTGGTGCATTATCAGTGTGTGTGCTCGTCCCTGCAATATCCAGAATCTCCTATGCAGTACTGCTGCCTAGGCAAGTAATTCTGGGGGTTTCTGTGTGTGTTTGATTTTCCCTCCTTTTTACTTTGCTTTCTTTAACTTCATATAGTTGATCTAGGACTTTCTCAGTTTATAAAAATTATTTTGAATAATCCTGGCTCCACAGTGCTTGCTATGTCTCAAATTGGCATCAGTTGCATATTTTATAAGGACACACTCCACTCCTGCTGTACCATTGAGGAAAGTATTGTGAGGCACAGAACTGTGTCCCAAAAAGACCCCACTTCAAATGCCTTCAGAGGTTGGCACTGAGCCACTGAAACCTAAGCGCCCTGTTGCATACAATGAAAAGAGTGACATGCCATCGGTTTGCTTGTTTGCATGTGGTGCAGGGTTAAGGGAGGTTTTGTCGTAATAGCACAAAACTAGGAGTCAGACAGAGAGTTTTAACTTTTTTTGTCATTTTCCCGCAACTTTTAATACATATATAAAAAGTTATTATAACCTCTCTTTTCATTGATTCCTTGTCTGTAAAAGGGAAATGAAGATGCTTGTGAAGTGCTTGGCTTCTTGGGGGAGGATGGTATTGAAATGCACAATATAAATGGTTGTGTATCCAGCACTGGCATCACTCATGCTAGTGGAAACTGATGTTGATGAAGCCAGTGAATCTGTAGTACCTACACTCTTGGTATCAGAACCGAGGTCTATACCATGCTGGGGTCTTGTCAGGACACTTTGCTTTGATTTGCTCTTCTAACATTGGTCAGCAGGATGTGCATTTGTGCTTGGCTGGCACCAGGGCTGTGTGAAACACAGCTGGAAACAAATTCTAATTACAATTCCCTGCGTTCACCTGGCACAAACCTTCTCACCATTAAAATGCACCAGTCACCAGTAGAAATGGGATGTGGGATGAGGTTATGTTAGTGGCTGTTGCTATGATTTTGTCATTCATATTAAAATAGCTGACTTCTTTCCTTTCTGCTTTTAATCTTTCTGGCAACGATGCAAACCAGTTTTCCAAAGCTTATTTGCAGCAAAAGGTTATAATAATCAACAGCGTGAAGCTGCAGTGAGGTTTGGAATCGCACGGGTAAACAAAACTCATTCCAAATAAAAATGTGACAAAATGCCTGCTCAGTGCCACAAACAGCACCGAGTAACCCATTGAAGTGGCTGAGCCCAGCACCAGCCCTGCAGCTTGGGTGAAGGGGATCTGCTGCTATGCCAGGGACTTGAGTTTCAGCCCCAAGGCAGGGTCCCAGGCTCTGTCTCAGCTCCCACACAGCCTATCAGACCCTGCCTGGCTTGTCCCCGTGCTGTGGGACTAAAGTGACCATGATGCTGAGCCTTTGAGGGGAAAAGAAGAAATGTAGATGATCCTGGAGGGGTGGTAAAAAGCCATGTTGATGTTTATGACAGGCTGCTTGCTTGCTATTTAAACATGCAGGGAGACAGCTGATAAATATTTAAGCAGCACAAATTCATTTAGTGCTGTACATGTTTAACAAGATGAATGCTAAAAAGGCTAAACAAATTAAGATTTGCCAAATGTGTCTTTTTTTTTCAGGCTTCTGTGTATCAAGGATGTTTCCACCAGAGTATTAATATATTAATAAATCTTGTGCTTTGAAACCTCAGCAAACATCCTGCACCAAGGTAACCACCCTGACTTAAGCAGTATTTTGTGCCACTGCCACACATCCTTGATGCGTTTGTACCAACAAAACATCTGCAGGTCAGACAAGGCTGGGGCTTCTGCGCCTCTGCTCTGGCTGTCACCTCGAACGTCTTCATTCTCACCTTGAAATGCTTTGCTTTTGCATGAAGATGGTTTAAACATTTACTATTGCCCTTGCACACTTGCACAATAGCCTCACCAAACTCACAAGTAAATATACATGTATATACATGAAATATGTGACCCCCATGTATTTGTCTCAGTCACATGTGATGGGGAGTAAATCTGAGAGTGGAAGAAGACAGATAAAGCCTCAGTGAATCTCACCTGATCACTTCTCCTGTCCTGACCCAATACAGAGGTAAAAATATTGAACGACCTGTACTAAATTAAGTAACACAAAACCATGACTCAAGTATGTATGACTAAATCTAATTTAGTGATTCTGTGCTTGAAGTGTGTCACCAAGCTATCCCCAGAAGAGAATGGCTGAGGTAAATTCACCATGGGATCTGCTTGCAAAGGAAGAATCACTTTTGAATACTTGTTTATATTAGTCACAACCATACAAAAGCCCTCTGGCAGTGCTGACCTTTTGTTTCAGATAGTAGAATACCCATTAGAAATTAAATTACGGCATTAGCATTGTTGAGTGCTTTTTCCTTTTGTCATATTTGATTGAGAAAAAGTCTGCCTTCAGCATGACATCCTGCAGCTCTCATGGCCATTGACATCAGTGCAGAAGACTCAAAATATATCTTAGCCACCATTTCATGCTTTTATTTGCTCTCCCTGCAACACTGATCTCAGCTGAGATCAGAGCACTGTGCTACAAACACAGGTTCAACTTCACACAGGTGTGGATGGGACAAAACCGATGCAAGTCTTCTTGATGGAGTAGACAAAGCTGAACTTCTCTTTCTTTGCTGTGAACGTCTCCTCAATACAGCTCCCACCAAAGAATGGAGGCAGAGCTGCCTCTGCCCCACCACTGGCACACCCTTGCCTCACACAGCCAAAACCCTCAGCACCAGCATCAGTTCCCTTTCTAGCAGGCAAAGGAGGCAGTGGCTGCCTGTTATAGGGGTTTGGCTGTCCCTGTCAGGCTTCTGGCTTCAGCAACTGCTTCAGCAACTGCCTGGCTTACCCATGTGTTAAACCACTTACAGGAGGGGGAGAGTTTCCACACAGTCTGGTGACTTCTCTTTTAAGCAGAACTGGAGCTATAAAAACCTTAAAAATGCTTTAGGAGTTACACTGTTATGTACAAGAAATATAGCCTATGTGTCCATATATAAAACAGCATTTCATATTAAATACATTTATCCTCATTCTGTCACCCATGAAAAGTTATTTGCCCCATTAAAATTATGCATGACAACTTGTTTACCAGTTCTGACTGCACTGGACGGGAGCTAGCTTTCCATTCCAGAGCAGAACATACATCACCTCCACACACAAATATCACATCTATTTAAAATGCTTACTGGAAGATTTAATTCCTTTATCAATTTTGTTAGACAGTATTTCAGACAGGGATAAAGTTTACTGTGGAAAGATCTTCCTTCAGTCTTATTAGCATGCAGTAAGAGGCTGTTGAAGCTCTTTCAACAAACAGCAAGGAAAGGACACTTTGCCAGCGAGTCAATAAAAAGCCTAATGGGAGGCTACCAAAGCCACAACATTGTTTTATTTGGGAGAGGTTTGCCAGGACAGCAGGAGTGCTGGTGCCTCAGAGGAGGGAGGCTGGAATAAAGACCAGAACATTGCTGTCAACTGGAGGAAGACCCAAACCTTCAACTAAGTCCTCTGGGTTAATCTAGGAGATCAAGGGCAAGGTTTTCTTGTCCTGTGTAATTCAGAGGAGTTATTTTCTCTGGATTTCACAAGACTTGGTTATTTTTACTTACCAAAACATGTTGGGATGTTCTGAAGGAAGACTTCCCAGCATGTGGCCCTGCTTTGAGAAGGCACTCACTAGTGCCTTCATGCTCCCACTGGGCAGGGTTGCCTGAGGCTCCTTCTACTGCCAAGACCACTGCATCTACCAGAACAGAAAGGCAGTAAATATCAGGATATACAAAAGCTAGTTGCCCTCTGCCTTCTCTATTTACAATCATTTTGCCCCAAATACGAACACTGACCTCTTATTGCAAAGAGCCACTTAGGGATGTGAAAGCAGAGGAAGAGCTCAAGGTAAATTTGTGCTGCTTCTGAGTGAAGGTTTCAGTGGCACACAAACACTTGCAGTGCTTGGTCTCTTGCTGTGAGTATCTTTTTTTCCCTAGTCCTGGGGTGAATTGCAGTATGAGATACAGCCTTTAGAAAAACATTAATTAGTATTTCCAACCCACAGCATCTAGTTTGAGCCAGCTGTTCTTTCAGATTTGTCTACATATCACATGTCCGTTGTAAGAACACGTCCGTTACAATTTTATAAACAAATTAGACCACATGCACTTGTTTTCAGCAGCACACAGAGAGGGCACACGATTTATGTGAATTTACCCTCTAGCAGCTGGAAAGCTCAGTATTTGAACAAGCTATGCGTTGGAAGCCCCCTTTCATATAGTTGCAACAAAATCCTTGTGATGAATGGGGGCAGGAGGGGAGAAGGAATCATGAAATACAGTTCCCAAATTGACAGTCTGCCTGGGTGCTGGGAACTGTATGCATCTACGTGATTTAGAGGTTTATTTTGAGCATTATTGTCAGGCTCCTTCTGGTGCATTCTCCTCTGTTTTAGAAGTAACTGGTCAGAGCTACAAAGCGTAAGTGCATTATTTACACATCAGTGCTGCAAAATTTCCATCATCCACCTACAGAAAATACCCAAATTCAAGAGCACACTTACCAATTCATTACACATAGCTTCCCAAGCCTCAGACACACACGTCAGGCCATGCTTTCCTACATAAAATGCACTTTTTTTTTTTTTTGCTAATTTACTCCTCCTTTGCCCTACAAATATCTGTAATTCATTTTGAATATTTTATGCAAAATGCAATACTAATGGGATTTGAGTCTTGTTGATAAGGTTTCAGTTCCTTAACCGGTATTCATACAAAACTTAGTCTCTGGGTTTCAAAACAGATGTGATTCACAGTGCAAAGCTGCTTAAAGGCATAGAAATAATGCTTAAAAAGGGAGTTAAAAAAAGGAGTAAGGAAAAATTTCTTCTTCACCAAGCAAATGACAGTGCTGAAACCTCTCCCATTACCTGTTTGGAAGAGCCTGAATAAAGAAAATATCCATCCTTAAGCTGGCAGCTGGGTCACGCTGCAATAGAGTCTTTGTTTTCAGTGTTTGTGGTGCTCACTGTCCAGTCTGCAGCCAGCTGAAAGGGGGAAGATGTCATCCTCCCTCCTGCAGTTTGGAGCAACATGCATCCTGAAGGCATAAAAAAAAAAACCAGTTATTTTAATTCCCAGTTGCAGAGAAACAGAGATATTTTTGTTCAACCTGGAGCATTCTCTCAGTAGTTTCCAGGTGCATCCAGTTATGCCTTGAGGGGAAATAAAAAGTATTTGAACTATTGGAAATCTCATCCTCTTCAGCTGTTTCTTTCTCTCTATCTGCAATTTGGTTGACTACAGACATATGAGTTTTATTCGCCCTCATGCGATATTTCCACTCATGCAATGGTCCATATCATATCCTGCCTGCATCACTCAATATCCCTCTATTCTCCATAAAGGGTGAATATTGCCTTCCTTATGGTGTTTATTGGTCATGGAGAGCTCCTTCACGCTCTCAGAATCAAAGGAACCCCTTCTTTTCATACAATTGTGCTCTACACAACATTTTTGGACCAGGCTCTCCAAAACTATTCATGCTAATAGCCAAAGCAAAAGTAAGGACACATCTAAGCAAGACTGGCAAATGAAGCAGTGTCGACACCAGTGTTAGCCTGCCACATTGTGCTGCCAGCATTCATCATGAAGGAATGTCTGACATCCAAAAACTGTCAGCCCAGTGCTCCATCAGTACTGACAAGCACCTAAGAGACAGGCAGAGCTTGAGCAGCCTTTTCCTGTGCAGGGCTGTTGCTTGATGGAATCCAAGACCCTCGTTCAGACAATTGTGGCTGTGTGGACTTACACTGGAATCACTGATAGGGCAACTGTAGCTTGAAAACAGACAAGTTACCTGGCAGAAAATTATACATCCCAGATGCAAAGAGTTAATTTTTTTCAGGTCAGAATACGTATAAAACCATTGGGAATTACTGGGCTTATTTTCAAAATAATATGCAAGAGGTTTACTTTGCTTTCTTTTTAAATAGCAGCCTCAGAGGAAATAGTGACTGCACTAGAAATAATTCTCAGATACTCATCAGAAGAATTTTGGTGACAATAGCGTTTTACATTTCAGAGCTGGACATCAAACTGGACAGAGCAACACATAATGCTGGAAAATGTCTCCCTGGAGTCCATTACGGATACCAGATTCCAGTTCAGTCTCTCAACTGTTGAAGATCTGTGTGTGCAAGAGTCTTCCCTGATAATCAGAACTATCAGGAATATGACAGGATCTGGGAAACACAGAGACAAATCCAGCAGGATGGGTCTGGAGCAGCCTCCCCTGGCAGAACTCCAGCAGCTCCGTTCAAACGCTGTGACAGCTTGTGCAGCGCTGACTGAGTCTCCCTGCAGAGTTCAGGTTTCCAGCATATGGTGGCCATGAAAAGGCACAAACAACTTGCACTAACTGTGCGAGAGAGAAATAAGCAGTAGAGAAGTGGGAAGATCAGAGAGGGAGAGATTATTGTATCAACACCAGATATTATGGAAAAGGTGGTCCTAAGTGACTGGAAATGAGAAATTCTTGACAACCCTCTTTGTGCACTAGTTCATAACTGCATTTATCTCCATTTCTTCACTATTGCCAGTGAAAAAGGGTCTTCTTTGGAAAGGCAGCTGCTGTTCAGTGTGCTTGGACACTCTCTGATGATCGTTGTGCTCTGCCGTGGTTAGCTCTCCTGTAAGCCCACAGTGGGAACCACTGGGTTAAATAAGACATCATTAGGTTAAATGAGATTATTCAAGTGTTGAAAGGCCTTGTAACAGGAAACAAACACATTGAAACTAGAAGATGGTTGTTAAAAGGAGGGTCATTGTTTAGGAAGGAAAGCGTGGTGTGAAGCCCCACAATAAGCCTTGGCAGTCTAATTCAAACTCATTTCTTTCCATCAGTTACCAGGATTTACCCCATTTAAACCATAATCAACAAGGGAACAGGACTGCTATAATAAAGTGGATGTGTTTTCAGAAGTGATATCTGTTTAAAGAGGAAACCCTCCATGAATCTTATTAAGGACAAGGCTAAGCCACAAAGTTCACTTGGGTTTTGCTTAAATAGGCATAGATATGTGCACAAGAGAAGGAAAAAGAACTCAGAGAGGAAGCCAGCGGGGACTGCCAGGGGTACAGCTGCAAAAGCGCGTGTAGCAGGACATTAAAAGAAAACCTGTGAAGACAGGGCTCTGGGCCAAGGTGCTGGTTGCAAGGCTGATGAAATGTTAGAAAGGAAGCACCGTCCTGTTTGATCTTTCTCGGGCTCTTCTAACCACCACCACAGTCTTTGTCAACAAGCAGCATCACATTAATGATGCATCCCACGTTCAGTTTCCTCCTGCAGTTAAACAGTTTGAAAGACCTTTCAGGGCTTTCTCTGTCTTGGTTCAGTTGTGCAGCAACCCAGAGTGAAGATGGTGTGTAATTCCCATATGAATTTTGCACAGTAACCTCGCTGTTCTAGGGCTTCTCATTGCATTATCATGAACAAGACAATGAAGATGAGTGTTAACTCCACTTGCAGACTCTCTTAAGAAAGTCTCCTAATAAAGCCCTCTGAACTTAATGGAACACATAGTGTGTTTGCATTGAGGAACATTTGAAAAACAGCATTTGTTTTGAACAGTGCTACTATGTCTTTGGTCAGTTCTATATGCTAGAACTATCCACGCTTATTATGTTTGGATTTTGAAACAGAATGGTTTGATTTAAATTTTGTGATTTGGCTTGGAAACAGATAAATTTGAACTACCAGTTTGAGCTTTACAACTGAAAGAGTTCATTGAAGAGAACCATTCTATCACAAACTCCAACCTGAAGCTGAGTTAGATAGTTTCGATTTATTTTTCAATAGAGTAATGAACAGATGAAAACTGCCTGGTTTAGCACAAGAGACATTGCTGTGTTGTTTTATTTTCATGCTCCCATTCAGCTTCTGCAGGGGAATACTGCCAAAAGAAATGGTACTCACTCAAGTCAAATTAACAGATCATCAGTTAATATCCTCAACTGTCTACACAGTGATGGTCATTCCCTACATGTTTGTAGCTCCTCTAACACAATGTGACCTGAACTATAGCACGGTGGTTGTCCTTGACACAGTAGTTATAGCTGTCAAACAGCAAATACTCCTGCTTGTGAGGGAAATATATACAGAGCACATCCTCCACACATGTGAGCATAGTGAATGTCATCACATTCTTAAGAACGATTTATAGGCCGGGATTCGGCAACAGGCACACAGATTGATGAGCTTTGGAGGATGTTGCTTCAATGGAATGAAAATAGAGAAAAGATATTTTTTTAGCACTTATCCAATCCGGATCCCACTGTTAGCTTTCTACTATAGCCAATGCCACTTCTGCCAGATGAACCGAGAAGCTCCAGTAGGGTATTGCTGCCACAGTCACAACTTAGCTAGTAGATGTGATTGATATATGTGTTACCTCACTGAAGCAGTACAATCATTTTTAGATTGCCATACTAAATTTGGTGCAGTGGTACATCAGAACTGGAGCAGACCTGCCTTCTCACCTCTCATTGTACCATTCAAAGACACTGAGAAATCATGAGGTCAGGAAAGAGGAAGACACATTCTATCTCAGACATAGATTAAAGAAGGAAAAAGTGTTCACTGTGTTATCAGCATATTATTAGCTCAAGAGCTGTATGTGACTGCAAACTCAACAACTTCTGACAGCTTTTCAGTCAAATTAAATTGTTCTGCAAGCGAAATATCAGCTAACCCTGCTCCTAAAAGGGTCTGCTGTAATTGCTGCCTTGAAATGAAGCTGCACACACAGCCAAGGCAATACTCACTAGTGTGCTCATGACAGAGATGGGAATTAGGACTTGTTCAGTTCTTACTATGATTGCTCTTAATAAGCCCATATAATTATATGGTAATACAATGCAAAACTTCTTTGGTGGGTTCTCTGCAGTGGAGGAGCATTTTCCCCAGGGAGAAAATGTTTAGTTAAGGTGGCAAGCCTCATTTGTGCGCTGCAGTCCTGCCAGTCTTGCAGTACTTGCACTTACTGTATTTCCTAATGCTGGAACTCCTGGGGTCTTCTGATTGTCTGACAATCTGCAATTTATGTATTTAGTTTACAGAAAAAGCCTCCAGCTCTCAGAGTTACAGACAAAAGCTTCAAAAAAATAAAGAATAATGGTAATATAAAACATGTCCTGGAGGTCCAGGGAAAGAAAATGGTACCCAAACCTTTGTGTTTTCCACATCTCCTGGTGTGTTTCAATCAAGGTGCTTGAGAGCAGGGTGAACCTGCTCAGAATTTTATCCACTAAGAATGGATAATCCTGAATCCCAGGCTTGAAACACCCTTACACATTCCCTTGATGAAGCCCCATGCAATGACAGTAAAACAAACAGTTTCCTTTGCTCCAGGGCAGTGCTGCCTTTACCGTGGACCAGTGCTATAGATCCTTCTGGCCTTGTTCCTTACGATAACAGATTTTGGGTCAGGATGCTAGATTCCCTGTACTTCGTGTCATTAATTTCTTAAGCAGAAATAGTCTCTTATGTCCCACTGTGGGAGAATGTGCTGCTGTGAAGCTTAATAGAGATTTATCGGTTTTGAGATTATGGGCTGAAATGTGGAAGCATGATGCTATATTTGCACAGGGATTTATTGTACATTTCAAAAAGCAGAACGGATTCTGACTTAAGTGAAAGCCATTACAAGAAGCTGAGGTATACCTTTTAATATGTATATCACTTTCAAGCAGACACAGGCTTTTAAGTAGCACCAGTTGTTAGCTAGGGGAGTTGCCTTGGGGAACTATAGTATGCTTCCTAATTAATTACCTCAGATTAAAGGTATCTTTAAACGTTACTGCATTGAAGGGCAAGCTATATTGGTGCTTTCAACTTACAGCCTAGGAATTATTAATTAAATATTTTAATTAGGAAAAGTCAGCTCAAACTGAGGAGCTGCCCCACAACATTCTGAAGATTATTGCAAACTGCAGTGTCCTGGAAATTGCTGTCATTTGCTTTAAAAAGACGGTGTGTGGGGGGGGGGGGGGGGGGGGGGGGGGGGGTGTTCTGAGGTTATGGTTTGGGTAGTTTTTGTTTGTTTTTTTTAACAAGTATTTGACCTCAGATTTTCTTCATTCAGATAAGAGTGGGGTCTTTACACTGAATTATCACTGTATGAAATACATTCATCGGATGGGAAACCTGTCAGGGTGAAGTATGTCTCTGATTCTGTGTGATCTGCTGGTATTCCACTGAGAGTACAGGCTCAGGGACTTAACTTCTTGCCTGAAGCATTTTATTTCAATTCTCCTCCAAAAATATAACACCCAAATCTTTGACACCTCACTGGAAGTGGAAGCTTAAAGAGAATTGAAGTGCAAAGGAAATCAGGCAAAGCTTGCACCTTTCATCTCCTTCACGGTGCTACCTCTCCGATTTCACATCAAGACAGTGACACTGTAAGTGGAGCTGATATTGCATCTTAATTGCCTGTTTCAGGTATTGAAAAAAGGTGATTTTTGATTATCTGTAACCAAGGCATCAGGGTCCCAAAGCAAAACCATTCATCTGTATTTATGGCTAATAAAGCCTTAATAAAGAGAAAAACAATCTCAACAGAATATACAAGAGATCAGTTTCCTAAAAGTATTTAGGAAATAAACAAAATTAATTACCATCTAAATCCTTTTAAAGCCTAGCCCAGACTTGGTGCAGTTGGCTGTACCACTACATGGGAATGTCCAAAGTTTATGCTGACAGAAACAAGTTAAAGATCTACTTTATCAGCTATAAGATACATTAATGGGGCATAAAGTGAAAGGCAACCATTATTCTGTTGTTTTTGTTCCCAATGAAGCCTCAACAGGATTGCCTCTCCTCTTGGAGATGACACTTCAAAGATGCAGACAAGTTACAGAGAGTCTAGAGGAAGGAACATTAAGCAGCTTTAGCCTAGAAAAAAGATGATCAAGAAGAGGTATGTGTCCTGGGTTCAGCAGTAGCAGTCATGTTTTTTCCTTTGTGGTAGCTGGTGCAGTGCTGTGTTTTGACTTCCAGCCTGAGAACAGTGTTGGTGAAGCCGATGTTTTCGGTTGTTGCTAAGTGATGTTTACCCTGACCAAGGACTTTGTGAGGCTCATGCTCTGCCAGGGAGGAGGGGAAGCTGTGAGGAAGCAGGGACGGGGCACCTGACCCGGGCTAGCCAGGGAGGTATTCCATACCATAGCACGTCATGGCCGGGGTGGGGGGTGACTGGGAGTTACCCGGAAGGACACGGGATTCCGGGTGGAACTGGTTTTCTTGGCCGGTGGTATCGTATTCTCTTCCCTTGTTGTTTTCCCTTGTCATTGTTGTAGTTGGTGGTGGCGGTGGTGATTTGTGTTGTACATTGGTTGCTGGACTGTTCTTGTCTCAACCCGTGGGAGTTGCACTCTCTCGATCCTCCTCCCCATTACTCCGGGACCGGGGAAGGGGAGAGCCCCGGTGGGGGGGCACATGGACCTCGATTGTTGTCAGCTCGGCACCACTCACTGGGAGTGAGTGAACAGGTTACCTGACTGGGTTTAAACCACGACAGTATGATAACAGTCTTATATTGTTATAAAGAAAGTGATTCATTGCTTGCTCTATCTGTTAGGGTGAGGAGAAAGGAAATGAACATATTGAAGGTTTCCTCTGCTTCCTCCCTTAACAGGTAGCCACCAGACTAAAGATGGTTTAAATTGCTGCTCCAATATCCTGCCAGCAAGTAAGAATTTGCTCTTTGCTGCAAAAATAACACATGACTTGCTGAAAATCCATTTCACAGTCATCACTGCAAGGAAAGAGCAGCAGGGACTGGGGGACTTCCAGCTGGGTGCAACAGAAAGGCTCCTGCGCAGGGAGATGGGGTCTCTCTCAGCACCCAAGCCTCAGAGTCATTGGAGAGGCACAAAGACAGTAACAGTCACACCAAGTGATCCTGGCTGCTCAGCTAAGATACTTGCAAGAAGGGCTTAAATAGTAGAGAAAGTAGTGGTGATGTTGCTCCAGGCTTGTGAATCTTTATCCTTCTAGTCAAGGATGAGGTGGAGCCAAATGCGTCCTGGAGACAAGTGCACAGATGATGTTTGCAGGATGGCTTTGTCATCCTCAGCCATGTGACAACATTGCATGAGCTGCTGAGGAAGATGGGAACCCTCTTGACAAGGAAAGCCTCTTTGTCTGCCAGCTTTCCAGAGCGTGGAGGGTTTAAGTGAGATTTGAGAGGAAAAGAGTAACAGGAGCCCACCGGTAAGCAGTAACAGCTCAATCTGGACTAAAGTCTAAGGCGCAGCAGAAATCAGGTAGCTATTGTAAATCCAAGAGAAGGACAGGAAGGAACACAGAGAAATCCCTTCCCTGAATGTTTTAGTTACCTGAATACTGCCTGATCTGCACACTGCTGCCTCTCCTGTGTGGCAAAGGACAGGGCAGAGCTGCAGCCCTCACCCAGTGTTTGAGGGTTATGATGGCACACTGTCCTGCCTTTGACAGGGCTTTGCTTTCTTGACTCTCATCACTGTACATTAGGACATCACAAGGCACTTCAGAGGTTTATCCCATTTGTTCCCTGTTCTTCCGTAAGGCCCTTTGATAAACATGGATTCTGGTGATAGGTTAGCACTTTCCTCCTTTTGTCCCTGTAGGCACCAGAAGGCACATTAGTAAGGCTTTGCACAACATATTATGAGAGCTTCTTGAGTCGTGTCAGCCTTCTTTGTCGGAACACCACACGAAGACAAATCAGACCAGTACAAAGCCACCATTTCTCCCTACCAAACACCACCAGCAGTTTCATGGGGACTCACACAGACCCTGTCACATCACTACTGAGGTAGGTGAGGTTTTTCACTCCGCTCAGGTCTTATCCTTGGCAGCAAACAAAAAAAAACCCCAAAGTGGCAATCATTAGCAGTTTCCTTGTGATTTAAAAGAGCAGTCTTTAGAACAGGGAAAAAGGAAACTGTAGAGCAAACCAACTGCAGTGTTCCAGAATTTTTCTGGGCAAGTAATCAGATCTGGGTTTGTTCTTTTGATGCTTGAAGAGTAACACAATGATGAATGAAAGCCAGCATAAATTTGTCAGATCATTTTAAACCAGTGCATTTCCCTTCAACAGAAGGTGAGATGCAGCAGATAATCACATATGTTGATTTTCAAGAGGCTTTTGATATTCTCTCACATGATATTCTCAAACTAAGGAAACATACAACAGATTGAAATTGCTTGGAGCAGTTGACAACACTTGTTGGGTAATTCTGCTTGGGGAGTATTTATCACCAGTCCATCATCACACAGCAGTAAGGTCCTGCAGAGGGCTCTTCAGGCTCCATTGCTTTCAGTGTTTTTAATCAGTAGGATCGCGCTGGTGCCAGAGAAACGTAAAGGAAGGAAGGGCTGTGGATACTCTACATGACAGGAGTTCAACACAAACTTGACTAACCACAGAAACACATGGTAAAAAATTAAGCCGAAGCAGCCCTAATACAGGATTTTACATTTTGGCAGCACTGTGCTGCGGCACAAGTGTAGGCTTGGGAACAATTAGGCAGTTCCATAATAAGGATATCAATCTCACAGCGCATTCAAGCTCCCCGGGGTCAGAGGTGATATCCTGTTTTTAAGAGGTAAATCCCGTACCAGGATATGGCAACTAAAAGCTGGCTGATGAAATCCTCGGGCTTGGCTCAGCTGGGTAGAAAGGCATCAGCTGGAGTTCTGTGCCTGGTCCAAGCACATCAGGGTGGTTTAGCAAAGGAGCCTGAAGGGAAACATGAACCAGACTCAGCTGCCAGGATGTAAGACAGAAAGAGAGAGAGAGAGAGGAAGGTGAAATTTATTCTCCATGCCCAGGGCAGGTAAAAGTAGCAGAGGTTAAATTTCAGTAAGGAAGACCTAAAGCAGGCAGTAGGAAGGTCTTGCAGGTAATAACAGCATTTGTAGTTGTCGTGGTTTAAACCCAGTCAGGCAATTCGTTCACTCACTTCCCCCCACTTCTTGCCCTCCCCCTGCTCCCGGAGGGACGGAGAGGAGAGTCAAAGAGAATGCAACTCCCACGGGTTGAGATAAGAACAGTTTAGTAACTAAGGTATAACACAAATCACTACTGCTACCACCAATGATAATAATGATAAAGGAAATAACAAGGGAAGAGAATACAACACCTCACCACCAGCTGACCAATAACTCACCCCCCCAGCCCGACGAAGCACTGACCGATACCTCCTCCAACCCTGCAGTCTCCCCGCCCTTCCGGCTAACTCCCAGTTACATCCTGGGCATGACGTGCTGTGGTATGGAATACCTCTTTGGTCAGTTTGGGTCAGGTGTCCTGTCTCTGCTTCCTCCCGGCTTCCCCTCCTCCCTGGCAGAGCATGAGGCTCACAAAGTCCTTGGCCAAACCAAAACATCCTTGTTATCAGCTCTGTTCCTGAGCTGAAAGTCAAAACACTGCACTGCACCAGCTACCAAGAAGGAGAAAAATGACTGCTGCTGCTGCTGAACCCAGGACATTATCCACCCCTTATTCCATACCATTCACGTCATGCTCAGATCCCACATTTTCAATATACCATCACTCTTATCTAAGTGCATGGACCAGTAGCTATAAAGCTGCTGAGTCCATCTGGTCCATGATGGCAGGCTCCATCTCTTGTAACAGTCTTCCAGAGCAGGAGAGACTGTGTGCAGTGTTCACACTCGTGAATAACCTGGGCAATAGTGTCCATTGCTAAGTCCACCCCTCGATCATGAGTCCATCTGTGTGTTGCATCTCTGCTCTGATGGCCTGAAGTGCCATGGGCCCACCAGGCTTAAAATAATTCACTGTCCCCTTAAGCAGTTTCTGCAGCTTGTTGCTGGGGACTCCATACAGCTGCCTTCCATCTCCGATGCTTCCAAAGCACTGGAGGGGCCCAGTGGACTAGATACTTGCCCATACTGTCCCACACACCCTGCCACTCATCACTGTCCAGCCTTGGGGAAAACCTTTTGGTCCTCCTATATCCTCATCTAACCCCAGACAAGACCCAAACCTGACTCTGCTTAACTTTTGAGATCAGACAAAATGGTTGTGGGTAAAACACAGTCTGTGCGTGTGCCAACATGCTGATCCCCATCACAATCAGCAGGCAGGTACCAAGGATACCCAAAGGCCATTCAAAACCTTCAGAACTCTCAAACGATGCTGCTGTACTTGTCACTGGGGCTGGTGTAGCTGCTGCTGTCACTGCTTGCCGGCTCTCCCACCGCCAGCTTCTCTTTTCCTGAGTCCAGCTCTTCCTCCTCTGCCTTGCTGGGAAATGCTGCGTGGTCTCCTGCATCCTCCTGGGGCTCGGCGGGCGGCTGCCGGGAAATGCTCTCGGCCGTCGCGGGGCTCGGCTCTTCCGCGGGGCTCGGCTCCTCCTCCGCCTTCTCCCGCTGCTCGGCAGCCCCTTCCTTCCGCTCCTCGACCGCCCCGACCTCCTCCACCGGCAGCCGTCCCCTCGCGGCCTCCGGCCCCGCTCCCGCCGCCGCTTGGTCCCCGGGGCCGCTCTCCCGGGCCGCTTCGGCTGCCGCCGGCTCCCGGGGCCGCTCCCCCTCAGCTCCCCGCAGCCTCACGAAGATGGAGAGCAGGGTGAGGGCCAGGACGGTGAAGAGCAGCCGGACGACCAGGTACAAGTCCACGGCCACGTCCGTCCCGCCCTGCTGCTGGAGCCCGCCCGTATTACAAGCCATTGCCATAAAGCACAGTGAGACAAGAACCTTAGCCCAGGCCCCACACTTGATAAACACTATCACAGCGAATACCGGCTCTAAGTAAGTTACAACGGTCTGAAGCTGTGAGATCAACAAGAACAACTCTGAGAGCCAATAAATCAGCATTGTGACGAGTGACTATTAATCCGGTCAGATCTGTTGTTATCTCAACTCTTTGTGCCCCACGTTGGGCGCCAAAAAGAACTGTCGTGGTTTAAACCCAGTCAGGTAACTCGTTCACTCACTTCCCCCCTTCTTTCCCTCCCCCTGCTCCCGGAGGGATGGAGAGGAGAATCGAAAAGAATGCAACTCCCACGGGTTGAGATAAGAACAGTTTAGTAACTAAGGTATAACACAAATCACTACTGCTACCACCAATAATAACAATGATAAAGGAAATAACAAGGGAAGAGCATACAATACCTCACTACCAGCCGACTGATAACTCACCCCCCAAGCCCAACCAAGCACCGACCCATACCTCCTCCAACCCTGCCGTCTCCCAGCCCTTCCGGCTAACTCCCAGTTACATCCTGGCCATGACGTGCTGTGGTATGGAATACCTCTTTGGTCAGTTTGGGTCAGGTGTCCTGTCTCTGCTTCCTCCTGGCTTCCCCTCCTCCCTGGCAGAGCATGAGGCTCACAAAGTCCTTGGCCAAACCAAAACATCATTGTTATCAGCTCTGTTCCCAGGCTGAAAGTCAAAACACTGCACTGCACCAGCTACCAAGAAGGAGAAAAATGACTGCTACTGCTGAACCCAGGACAGTAGTGTACGTATTTGCTGGTCAAGAAGGTTGTGGAATCTCTGTCATTTAAGACTGAGGAAGATGTTAAGTAAATATCTATCAGGAAGTACATGAACTGGATGCTGCAATGGACAGGACCTGAGCCAGAGTAAGCTCTTTCCAGGTTTTGATACCTTGATAAACAAGGTTAAAACAAGTAAAAGGAGTGAGTGCAGCAGTAAGTAAAACAGAAAACAACTGAACAGCGCAGAGGACAAACCTCAGCCCTGGCATTAGGCTGCTCTCTACCACTCTCATGGCAGGGAACCCAGCCATCAGGGCTGGACTATGTGATGAGTGCCAACATAGAGAAACAAGGAGGAAATGACAGCAGAAGGAAAACAAAAGACCCAGATTTTGACATTTGTCTCCCACTGGCTGCTGTAGCCTGGTGTGCTGGACTGTCCTCCCTGATTCTTTAAAAGCTGTGACTGTTGTGTGCATGTGCGGCCCAAGAAAGCAAGTAGCTTGAAAAGGCCCCGTAGTGGAAGGGCTGGAGCTGCTATACTTGTAAGATAACTCTTATAAATGCCTCTTTTACCTCCTATGAGGCACTGGCCGTAGCTCAGATGTTCTTACCCTCATCTCCCATGGTGTATGCCAGGCTGCTACATGCCGACACACAAACACGCCCCATTTTACATGGGGCAAGTAGAACAAAGCCTTCTTCCTGTACCAACCAAATCATGTTATCACCATCACTGCCACAGCACCAGCCTTCACCCTGGGCTCTCAGCTGTCAGCTTTGAGATGTAAAAGAAGTCTCTCTTAATGATTCTCTCTGGATGCAAATGTACCATTTACTTACTGCAACATGAGGTCAAGTAGGAAGCTTCTGTACTGTGGTACAAAGGTACGTTATTTACGGTTACAAAGGGGGCTTTGACAAAGGCCTCTACGAGCAATCTACATCCAGGAGAGCCTATTGGAGTTCACATCAGGCCATAGCCTCACCTTGGCACCCATCAGCAGAGGGAAACCATACCTGGCCAAATTCCTGAGCAGTGTAACAAAGGAGAGGAAATATCTGCTCTTATAAAGTGCCCCAAACCAGTCCCCCCACCCTTTACTCCACAAGTCAACAAGTCAAGGATTACACCGATCCATGAACAAGGGGGCTTGTTCTCATTTACATACTCAGCTCTTGCTCTACCAGGGCTTTTTGTCTGATATCAGAGAAATGCTGCTCAAAGGAAGACCTTCCCCAGGACCTGAGCATGTACCTTTGCAGAGGCAACTGTACTTTGAAGACCTGGTGCCCTGCAAGAGGAACAAAAGCACCCACTAACCAGTGTTACAGCCACATTTCATTCTGAGACTGATTTGGTTTAGAGACTGTCTTGAAGGGGCAGATAGCACTGCTTAGTAGAATGAAATAACAATGAAGGAAGCCTTTACCCTGCTTTGTCCCTACCACATAAACATAAATGCAACTCCGGAAACATGCACCCAAACACATGTCATTCCTACTGTTACACTTCATGTATAAGGTTCTACATTTGCAGAGACTATTTTCAAACATTAGATTTTGTTTTTTTTTTCAACTGGTTGAAGTTATTAATCAGCCCCTTCTTTTTTTCTTTATAAATAAAATCATATATATGCTCTTTATAGATCACTAGCAAGCCTACAAATGACACAGGCTTTAGATTGGATATAAGGAAGAAGTTCTTTACTGTAAGGGTGGTGAGGCACTGGAATGGGTTGCCCAGGGAAGTTGTGAATGCTCCATCCCTGGTGGTGTTCAAGGCCAGGTTGGACAGAGCCTTGGGTGACATGGTTTAGTGTGAGGTGTCCTACCCATGGCAGGGGGGTTGGAACTTGATGATCTTAAGGTCCTTTCCAACCCTAACTATTCCATGATTCTATGAATCTAAGTCCCAGTCTGCTGAGCATTACCCCATGGTGGGCAGCAGAAAATCCCTGATTATTTTCTTCTGGGAAAAACATTATCCTGACCAATTTCTCTTCAAGACATCACGAAAGACTTTCAAATGCTCCATATATGCTAAACAAAATCAACAGGTTTCACACGGCTTTTAGGCCAGAGCTCATTAATTAGGGAGCTCTGGTTTACAGCTGTTGCTAGATTGTGTTTGAAGGTTACCAGGTGTCCTCATACTTGTATTATCCCATCGTGAAATCATAACACTGATAATTTGATACCCATCTCACTATCACCACAGGCTGTCAACAGCTACTTGCAGCATTACAGCAAAGCCAAAGCCAGTAATTAGAGACAAAACTTGCTGTCTTGTTATTATAAGACAGCCATGTTTTTTAATAGTCCAAGAGCCCTTCCCAAATTAAGTTCCTGTGAGAGTACTTTCTTCTACAGGCAAGATTTATCCAAGATCTAGCTCATTTCCTTGCACTGTAAGGAGAATTTACAGGTAAACTGTAATACCTGCAAACTGAGTATACTGTGTATTGGTTTCTTACTGTGCTCTTTCTGCTCTCACCAGGGATAAACCACAGATTATCCTGCTCCTTACCGTGGGTATGTGAAACTATGAAGCTTGTATTTTGGTTTCTTAGGGTTTGTGGTGTGGTTGCCGTATCAAGAGCTTAGCATCTACTGCCCTTGGGACAAAAGTCCGCATTACAGGAACATGGGACTGCTGGAATGTTAATGTTTCAGAAAGCAGACTTGTCAGATCAATTAAATAGCAATAAAAAACTATGTGTATCCAGATCAAAAGCTGAAACTTACTTCATAAAAAGTTGCCATTTTGAACATAAGATGTACAAAGCAGATAGATTGATTCCACAAAATCACTCTGATGCCATTAGCAGAACATCTACTGTAAAGAATCACTTACTAAATATACAGTGGGGCTTTGGTTCTTGGTTTTAATGAGGGTTTAGCACAAAAACTGGCTAGAGAATTTACTGCTGCCTGCATGGAGGTGAAATAGCCTGTGGTCACTAAATGGCTGAACAAGCACCATAAACCATTACACCTCAGATGGACCAAAATTCAGTCTCCTTCTCCAATGTCAGAGTAATTTTAAGTGACTAAAGACAACTCAATTTTTTAGCCTAATAGGTGGTTTCTCTGCTACTGTATTAAGGACATTGTCTCAAAACAGTAGATACTGCCAAGCCTCAATGCAAGGCTCCTTTCAACTACAGATACAGCTTGCAGGTATCCAAGGGGAACAGAGCGTTAACTGACCCTAAAACAAGGTTTCATAGCTTTGAGGTTAGATACGTGAGCACATGATACTTCAAGAATTGCTTCCAGAAGAGATAATTTAGCACAGCTCCTGCTGCCTTGGCTATAGAAAGAACTTGGCTAATGGCGATATTGCTGCCTTTAACAAGAATGTCAAGTTCAAATCTAATCTGCAGGAAAACTGTCACCAGGACTGTACTTGCCAACATCAACTCAAACACCCTCCTGCTTTGATTTGGTGTACTGAGCCCAAGGATGTGCTGTCCAATGCTGGATTTCAGCTTTCATTGCCACACGTCTCAGTAAATCAGAGGCATCATTTCCCAAGGCTCCACAATTCCACTTCTCTGGATTACCTCTTTGAAGCTGTTCTGAATGACCTCTTTTAAACTGTCAGCACGGCACAAGTGATTTCTGAGCTACCTTGATACTTCATTTATTTTCAACAGGAACAGCAGATAGAAGCATCTCTCAGGACTGGGCATCACAGGAACATGCTCTGATGTTCAAAGTAGTCCACCTACATAGAAACGTATTGCTGCTTTTGTCCAACAAACCGAGAAGGGATGGGAAGCAGCAACACCAACATAAAACCTGATCCTTCCCTGAACACCAGAATTGCTCTATTAAAAATATACATACCTTGCCACATTACTGTCATACCACCAACATGAGTAATTTCTGATATAAAACCATGAAAGTAGTAAATGCAATGCAATGTGTAATACATACAATGTGTTTGTTTATTAAATACAGGATATTTTTAGCAAAGCTTACAAAACCGCACCAGTCACCCTAAAATAAAAAGAGAACCCAAGGCAGTGTTGCTGCAACCCACATCTTTGTACTCACCACAAATCAACTCCTCTCTCCTCCCGATGCTCAACGCTTTCTGCAGTTTGGCTGCAAGACAGAATTGCCTCCAATTAGAGTGAAACCTTGGCTCAACTTGGTAGCATTGCTCTCCTACAAAGCGTAATGAATGGAAGATATGCACAATCTAAACCAGGAAAGGCACATGTTAATTAAAATCTCAGTTTATTTCATTGCAAACATGGTAATAGTGTTTTGGTCAAAACCGAGGAATGTTTAAAACCTATTATAAGTTTGGATTTTTCTGTTATTACAGCTGCAAGCTTACTAAGAATGTTCTTTGGTGTTATGTACTCATGACCGCTCTTACAATTCCTCTGTTGGCAGTGTTTTTTCTAAATCAAAGTGTAACAGATACTCAAGTCCTAGAAAAGGTCCACCTTGGCTCAGGCTTAGTTGGCACGGCCAGTGAAAGATACTGTTCTCCTAGAGAACAAGACATACAGAAATGATACATTAGGTTTTTGATAACCTTTATAGTCTTAAGTATCCCACACCACTACATATGGGAAAACTTCCTTGAGATAAAGATGGCCCCATGGTGCTGCTTCCACAGTGTTTGTTACAGCCCCCTTGCTTGCCACTTAGTACTTACACAAAGCTGTTTGGTTCCTTTGAGTCAGCAAAATTAACATAGTCCAAATGTCTAAGAAGAAGCAATTACTCTGAAGACGTTTCAAGAGCAAACTTTGTTCAGTAACTGTGAAGAGCATTCCTGAAGCCATCACTACCCAAGACCGACACAGCTGGTATAACCACTAGTTTACTCACAATGGAGCAGCCCAGTTTGTAAGACAATGTTTCCTAATGTCCTAATTAGACATAAGTTCTTCCCTGTGAGGGTGCTGAGGTGCTGGCACAGGGTGCCCCATCCCTGGCAGTGTTCAAGGCGATTGGACAGGGCTTGGAGCAACCTGCTCTAGTGGAAGGTGTCTCTACCCATGGCAGGGGGGGTGGAACTGGGTGACCTTTATGGTCCCTTCCAGCCCACACTGCTCTGTGATGATTCTATGAATGTTCAGGAAGTCTGATTACATTTGTACTATAATTAAATTGCATTCATCCTTGCTTACCACCACCAAACTGATTCAGAATTGCAGCCCAACAGCTGAGCAGGCATAGCAACCACAACTGGGCAAATACTGGCTTTAACAACAGGGACCTCAACAACCTTGCTGAATTACAAAGACTTCTAAATGAATACTTAGAGAAAATTTTGCACCACAAAACACCAAGTCAAAGTTGAAAAGTTCCAACAAACTCACTCTGAAAGAAGAGGCAAGTAAATTAACTGTGTACTTGTGATTGTAAAACTTTTGCTTGAGGGGAAATTCTGCTTGGCTTATGAACATCCGAAAGGCTTCAGGAGATTAATTAAATAATCCTATGAAAAAACACGGTTGTTCCTTAATGCTCCCATAACGAGGAATACTAATTATGAATATACACTCTACTCAGTGTGTGCTTTTGGAATTATTTTGGCAACTGTAACTGTAGTTGAAATACTACTGCTTGCATCAGAACCGCCTAGGTTTTATTTTTGGAGGAATTTATCAATTGAAGAACTCAATTTATTCACTGCTTAACCTCCAATGCTCTTACTTACTTCATTGTTAAGAGAGGATCTTTTCACGAAAGCCTATAGAAATAAAGAACCGTGTCTACAGACAAGAAATTTGGTGTTTCTGGTTTGTTTTGTGGTTTGCTCCCCCTCACCACCTCAAGAGTTCTAAGAGGACCAGCTGGGTCAGAGAAGTTGCAACCTCTCATTAAAGATGCCCTGCTAGATACTCAAGGAATCTCTATTAATTTCAAACAAAACCATGACAACAATTAGAGAGCTTAGAGCAAGAGAGAACAATGAAATTTCATGCCAAGTTGGGCCCCTACCAGACTTCCAGAGAGTTTATGGGGAAGTGTTGCATTTGCAATGCCCTCTCTAACCAGTGCCTTGAGCATACCTTGGAATTACTGTGATCTGTACATCAACAAAGTTACAACAAACACAGTGTAACAGCCATATCCCAAAGCCCAGCTATGCTGCTTTAGCTCTAGTTACCACAATTCAAGTGTAAAAACAAAGCAACAAAGGCTGCCAACCTCAGGATGAGGATGTGGGCAGGACTTCAGTGAAGTTACCTGTTGTCCTTTCACTATTGTCCTGTGTTCAGGAAAGGTTATGCCTAAGCTTACACCGCAATTAGGTTTGGCTTTGCTGTGTAGGTGTAACCAGTCCAGTTGTAGTAATTGACTACATAAATTATAACTCCCTTAAGACATACTTTTACATGAGTTTTGCCTTTAAAAAACAAATTAATACTAGGCTTACTTCCTACAAATGGCAGTAAGCAACTGCTACAAAATAAATCAGAAGTCATTGATAACCCAGTTGTTACCCACATTCATGTGCCACATTTGCAAGAATCTTACTTTATGGAAATCAGAATACACTAAATACATTGCAAGTTCACCAACTCTGAAAATGAAGAAAGAAACGTCAACGCTGTACTTGTCCTTTTTTTAAACAAATATTACAAAATTGAATTTTATTGAGTTTCACACAAGATGCACATATAAAATTGATACAGAATGTCATTCAAAAGAAAAAAATGAAAGCAAATCCAAGCTTTCTTTAGCATCTGCTAAATAATTCAAAAATGATACACCAAATTGACAGATAATCTGAATTTCAATGTGTGAACATCTCCAATTAGTATAAAATACATCAAAAGTTCAAGAGTTTCAGATTTTTCCCCAGCACAAGTCCTCTTCTTTTTACTCTCATCCCTGAACAGTAACCACAGATTTTGGCCATGCCTCCAGCTACTCTTGATGGGAGAGGAGGGGCTGAAAGACTGCAGCAAGAAGTTCCCACTAGAGCAGAGCATGCTAACCTGGTATGGCAAATCTCATTACCGAGTCTGCTCAGATACATGATAACTCTGTTCAGCTGTCTCCATTTGCTATATTACTGTAGTCCTGCAAGTTTCAGGGATCAGCATATACATTAGACTTTCACATGTTCATAAAGCAAATAAACTTTGGCTTTCCCACTCTGACAAATTATGAAATTAGCAAAGAGCAAATTCTGTCTTCATTTGTTCGGCACTGAAGTACTTTTATGATACCTTCCCTTGGAAAGAGAACCAAGTGTCTACTTAAATAGCCGAAAGGCATTTGAAATTAATGCGGTGTTTTACAACAATTTATCATTAACTACAGGGTGTCTTTTGATACAAGTCTCCAGCCTAAATTTTGAGCTCAAATTCATTCCATTCTTGGTCTGAGGATTCTAAACCATCTTTCATCAATTCTCCCACAACTGCATTTCACACCAGAAAATTACATGCATTGTAATGCTTGAAAGCTTTTTTATAGATCTAGTCTATCTACTTAAGTGTGGCTAAACCAAATCAATTACAATGGATCATTCTGATCTGATTGTCAGTATGTGCTTTTATAGCATGTTCTCAGGCATGTTAATACACAGATGTCACTCTTATCAGAGTTAAACCCAAAATGCAGTGCAATATTCTTTTTTGCTGTGTTAATGCCATACATACGGTTCCAACATGACACTTGCTGCCATTAACACTGCCTTTCCTCAAAATATACAAGTGCCCCTTTGTTACTTTTTCCTACAGCAACAAAAAAATCCTCAGATTTTCAAAATAATTTGATAAATAATTTGCCTTGCAGGACACACAACACAAGAAATGAATATGCTTCATATTTGCCCAGTTAAGCAGAACCTTCACTACTGTGATCTTCCCTTGGTGCTCAGTATTTGGACAAAATAGTATGCGGTAAGTCTTTCATTTAAAGGCAAGATTTTATTCTGATTACAAGATTTTCAAGATACATCTTGAAAAGGTTTCTGTTGACAGGAGTAACTACCTTGACTTACTCTTTTATGTACCAACATTTTATGCATTTGTTGATATAAGCACAAGTTTCGGATTCTGCTTGCAGATGTTTAATAAAACAAGGTAACTGGAAAGGCAAGCTCCTGCTCAAGTTGCATACATTTCCAGGAATATCCTTACACTGGAGGGACCTTCATGACAAGTAGTATGTTCTGGAAGCATGGTTTCATAACGCAGAACAGGCTTATGCTTTTTTTCCAGTCTATTTTCCAGAAAAGTGATATTGCAGCTCTGCCACCAGGCTAGAAACTCACGATCCACCACATTTTCCAAGAGGCAAGTTAAAGATCACTGACTTGACCTGACCAGATACCAAGTCAAGTTACTTGTAGAAAGAAATTAATTTTTTTTGCCATTAATAATTTAAGTTCTTAAATAAATATTTATGTGCCTTTTTTGGCAACTGTCCATTCTGGTAGCATCTGCTGTCCCCACAGCTCAGTATCTTCAGCACATTGATTAAAATAAAAAAATCTTAGTCGATTCTGTTTCCACAAATAGTAAACCTGTCTATCTCCAGCAAGTCTTTCTTTGCAGACCTGTGTTTTAATTCTGAACTGTCTTGGCTTATATCTTTTTCTTCTCCATCAGGAGTTGTCAGAAACTGATCAGAATTGCTTGTTACAAGTAAAGATGGCGAGTTCTCCTGGTGCACAGGTTGACTGGTAACTGATGCAGATCCATTTTCATCTGTGGAATTTCCTGTTGGAACAGGACACAATTACAAAGATATTCATGAATTTAACACAGACATACTGACACACCCGTGACATCCAGATTTAGCCAAAGCTGGTATGAAAAAGTGTGCTGCATGAAATCAGCAGAAGTGATAGAAGAATGCTTGGTGGGAGCCACTACCTCTTCTTAGTTTCACCAAGAGATTTCCTTTTCTAACTGCGTGAAAGGATAGAAAACAAATTCTGTAGAAGTTCAGATAACAAGCAAGAGCATAAGCAGCAGATGTCAGGACATAAACTGCATTCTGCTGGTTTACATTTTCATTTTTGTTGGCTTAGGCAAAAAGATTTTTGACAGTTATTGTGTGAAACAGACAAATATTTTCTACTGAAATGAAGAAAAGGAAACTCTGTAGTGGGAACTAGATATGTCTAATCCTCTACATAAGCACAATAAACCTGTCTTCTCTAGGGATGGCTAATAAATTACTCATGCACTGCTACACACTTTAATAGGACAGACTCCTAAAGCTGTTCTATTAAAGATATCTATTTTTATTCCTGCCTCTTACTTCAGTGGAATTGAACACCAGCTCCATTAACACAAGATATTTGTAAGTCATATCCGTGTATTTTTTCCATATTTTGTTAAAACATTTAAAGAATTAAAATGCAGAAACAAGAAGGAAATAATTTTTTCTTATTTACTATTTCCTCATAAAGACCAAGTTATTGTTTCTAAATGAATCTGAACTGTGGAGAACACATTTGCCTAATGTAGAGAGTACTGCAGACCGGGCCAAGCGAACATTATTTGTCAGAATGGCAGCACTATCCAAATTACTACAAAAACTTCTCTCGGTATAACATCTCTTCAGTGTATACTATCTACTCCTTGAAGGTACATGGATTACTCCCCCCAGTCTTATGCAAGACAAAGGTACAAAACTTGCACTAAGAAAGGAGACAAGTAATGTTAATTACGGAACTTCATTACAAAGGTATTTTCTAACTCAGCAGCTTCCAGAGAGCTGCTCAGCCTATAAATGATTACCAGCCTTTAAGACTTCCACTCTTCAAGAGCAAGTATAAGATTTTATCCTTCAAAATTTTAAACTGTTTCTGCGGTCGAGGTGGAAACTCTAAGGGAAATGAACTGACTTACATTATAAGCTGACAGAAAGTAGACCAGGTTAATTCCCTCACCCTCACACTAGTAGGAGATGGGTTGAGAGACTGTATTGAAAAAACTGTGGTTAAGTGGGGCGCAGGGATTAACCAGTATTGCAGAGCTCTGCAGTAATAATGCAAACACAGAGAAGCTGGGTAAGGTAAAATTAGTCTTTCGCACAATCGAGGTTTCTAATAAATAAAGAGCTGTTAAAAGGTATAACCCCCTCAAAAAATATTAAAAATTGAGCTTTTTCATCACAAATGAAAGTTAAGAATATTCTAAAAGTCAGGAGAAGCTTTTTGATTGCTCCTTTTCAGTCAGAATCTTTCCATTTACAGAAAAAACATCTCTGCTGACTGATCTGGTAAAATTGCTGCTGCTTCAGCTAAAAAAACAGTCTTCAGGACTGATTTATTGTGAGTAAGTTTAAGGGTTGATCTAAGTAAGTACAACTTATTAAGTGTCATATTCAAGTGTAGTATTATCATTATGACAGTTGTTTAATGAAATGTAAAAGCCATTCAGAGTAATTCATATTACATTCTTTCATCACAAAATGAAGCAACTCTATGAATCTAACTATTTAAAAATAAAGGTCCGCACCAAGTTTCTGCCTGTGATTTGACACAGGTGAGATACAGAGATTTATGACTGAAACACTGACCGATTCTTAATTCTACTATTGCTGGCGAGGCACTATCATGACTAATAAGCACCTTACATTTCAAGCTTTTCAAGTCTTTGGCAAGCAATAGAGTGAACATAATAAAAGCCCCACTGTTAAGCTTTCTAGGGCTGTCACTGAGCTCTTCACAGAGGAAGATATACAATCCAATTCAGTTGACTGGAACAATGAAGGTTTCTGTTTCCTTCTATAATGTGTCACAAGAATAGAATAATGCCCCATTGCAGGTATATATTAACCGCTAATGCTGAAGACCTATATGAGAAAACCACACTGCATGAACTTGAAATGAAGCGAGCAGACCAGCTGAAATACCTGTTTGGATTCCATAAAGGCTGTTGTTAATGTGTTCATGACAGCTACACGTAATTATACCTATTGTGTGCCACATTTTACATTAATTTCCAGAAGAAATGCACAGACTGCTTCCTTATCAAACTCCAGCACTGCCAGAGACAATGTACAAATATTTATTGATTTGTGTAGTGAGGTGGCACAGGATTAGATGATCTTTAAAGGTCCATTCCAACCCAAACCGTTCTATGATTATGATTTTCAAACAAAAGCATGGGGGTGTTTTGATGTTTCTATCACCTCCACATATCAGGGTGGGATTTTATGAGAGAGATGAGTATTTATAACCAAAAGATGATGTGTGGACTAAAAGCAATACATTTTATTACATTTACAGGGTTGTGTTCACAGCTGTGATAATGGTACAATTAAGGTCCAGCAACAGCATTACTGTGCAGCAAACTATATCCTACCTCTGGTTTAATACTAAATTTAGTCTGAAAGGAATTTCAGCTGAAAACATAACAAGGTAGTTAGGCTTACCTTGGGTAGATTTAAACGTGTTTTGCTGTTTGCCAGCTGGCTTCCCTGGGGTGGCAGTCAGGACAGGATTGCATAATTTCTCTTCCATTTTTGCCTCCTTCACATATTGACATGATTTCCCCAGCAATACAATACTGTTAAGGACTTTCAGAGATATTAACCTGAAAAAAAGAAAGGATTTGTTTACATATTTGCATTAGCATATTAAAATAATTGCATATTATTCAGACTGCAATTATTCATACTAAAATAATTGCATATGGTTACTGCTGTCTTGGAAGGATTAGCTAACAAATTAAATCCCTTCTATAGCAAGATCAAAAGGTACTTTCCTTTTTCTAATAATGTTTCGGATACAATGCTTACTGTTTTGTTTATTCTTTTTTTGAGAAAGTTTTCACAAATTACAGGCTAATCATAAAGAGTACTTTTTCACATTGCAGAAGACAGTCAATAAAACTCAACAAATCCAAACAGGCAGCACTGCTTTACCATCACAGCACAGACCTGTTGATGGAAGATTCTTTTTTCTATTATCACTAATCTGCAACACAAACTTCGTCAAATCATTGAAAGTTCCTTTATACCTGTCTTCTCATTTGAAGAACAGGAAGGTCTCATCTACCATCAAGTGCTTTTAGATTTGTAACTCAAATGAGCTTTGCAAAATCTAAGTTCCATTACTAGTATTACATGACATGCAGAGTAATGCCCATTCCAGAGGTGAAAGCAGAGGGGAAGCAGGCAAAGGCTCACAACAGAACAAGGAAATAGCAATCTATTCTCTGTAGGATGAATATAAATATTGTCTACACAAATCAACCTACGTAACAGAACTGAACCAAATGCAGGCTTTAAATTCATTCCCCACTCTGAAAATCTGTTTATTATGTATACCACTAACTGCCTAAAAAGAAGACTTGAAGTGAACATTCACAGATTCATGGAGGGGGTCTAACTACTTAATCATAAAGTGACCCAAGCACAATTCAGCATCAGCTTCACTATTTCTCACTGCATTAATGTAACCAGAACTTGTCAAAACAGAAAAATAAAGTACTCTGCGCTTTCAAGAGATTTTTATGCAATACATTTACATGCAGAAGAAATTTAGAGATATGGAAGAATGAGCAGAGCAGACCACACTCAGTGCTCAGAAGAAACCAACATTTCAGTATCCAAGCAACCACAAAGATGATATAATTTTATACAAGTTGAAACCTATGGTTCTCCACAGTTTTATTAGGTTATAAGGACAGATTTTGTTTCTGAGAGTTAAGAAGCTCTTCTCCATTTCTAATAAGTCTTAGAGGTTTGGGATTTTTTTTTTCTTTTCCCCCTACACTTTTTATGCCATGTTTCTACACTTCTTATATTTTCCACGCTTTTTAAGCTTTTGTTCCAAGAGAGTAGGTGTTTACAGCATGATTTGACTCTGATTTTATGAGCTCAGAAGCTGAAAAGGCCGTAAATCAACACTTTACTGTATCAGTTTCAGCTTTTCATGGAAAATTATGCAAGAGTTTCTAGTGATTCTCCTTTATTCTTTTCTGCCAGTCCACACCAGGCTCAAATTTCTAACAACAATAAAGTTTGCAGTTGTTCAGAATCCTGTAACTATTACACACTATTACAGTAAAATCTGTTCTCACTTTTCAATTAAGACAAAATAAACCAAAACCTATTTAACTCTTGTGACCTAAGCCTTCAAAGAACAGCACTTAATCTTTCATGTTAATCACATTATTTCTTCCTGCCTTCTATCCTCCAAGCCAGAAACAGAACTGGGCTGAAGCAGTGGAATAGTAGATGTAGGGAAATATACGTTGGGAAAAAGGAAAAGACACTGAGCAGAACGAAGGTGCTGAGCTTGGTATACCACAGCATGAATGTGTGACTCTATTATTAATAAACACTTTGGAAATCCACTTGTTCAAGCACTAAGAATGAGACAGTTTCCAAAGACCATAGCACAGCTTTGGCAATGGCAGATTATTCCTGCCTGATGTAGTGACTGTTTCACACTGTGTAAAGAAATAGTGAATAAACAAGATAAAAAGTGCTTGACACAGCTATTTAGAGGGCCAAATGCCTCATACAAGACATTGCTAGTGAGGAATCACACAGCAGCAGGTTCAGAGGTAGACTACTTTGATGCTGGGCAAGTCAAGAGCACAGAGGAAGGAGCAGAAAGACAATGTGAACCAAGGTCACACTGTCTAGCGTTTATCACATAGAGCTGGTTTTAGAGAGAACGTGGGCACAGCACGTGGCATGCTGGGAAAAGAATCAAAGTATGGTGGAGAGAAATATAGTAAATGTTAATATCTGGCCTATATGCAACATCCCAAAGTTCTAGTATGCAACGCTAAAGAGATGTGTCTCTACACTGATGTGGACTAGATACACCAGACTGAGTTTACATTTTTCACAGATCAAGGTCAGATTAGAGATATGAATCTAACTATTCATAAAAACTGTGTAATAATCCCATCCTTTTCATAAGATACTGTAAACCAGCAGCCTTCTCCTTTCCAGTGTACCTGCTGGACCACTGCCCCAGACCTACAAGTGTTTTACTTTCCGTCTTGCTGCCTTTATTTACATACACAACTTGGTAGGACGTTGGAAGAGATATTCCCACAATACCCCAGACAGGTTCTCTGTGCTGCAGCAACCTGAAACGCTTAATTCCTTATGATCAATTTTGAGAGGACACCAGTATCAACAAGTACCGAGGGATAACAAACGTTAACACAGTTCAGTACGCAGCTTTCCTGGAAACTAGTCATCCCCATATAGCCTACAGCAAGTGCCTCAGGACAGGCAAATTAGACTGGATTTGAAGTGCAACTAAATGCATCTCAAATGTGTTTTGACTGGTGAGTAGTTAAGGATAACACGGGTTCAAATTTAAAGAGGGGAAGTTTAGGTTGGATATAAGGAAGAAGTTCTTTACTGTAAGAGTGCTGAGGCACTGGAATGGGTTGCCCAAGGAAGCTGTGAATGCTCCATCCCTGGCGTTGTTCAAGGCCAGGCTGGACAGAGCCTTGGGTGACATGGTTTAGTGTGAGGTGTCCCTGCCCATGGCAGGGGGTTGGAACTTGATGATCTTAAGGTCCTTTCCAACCCTAACTATTCTATGATTCTACGTGGCAGCGAAGGGATACTTGCAGATTATTGGTTTTGGAAAACAAATTGCCACAGAACATTCAAGGCCAGACTGAATGGGGTTTTGAACAACCTGGTCTAGTGGAAGCTGTCCTTGCCCATGGCATGGGGGTTGTAACTATATGATCTTTCAGGTCCCTCCCAACAAAACCCATTCTATGATTCTAAGATTATATTTCCCAAGATTACTTACTGACCCATCCTTCCCAGCAAGGTGAGCCTTGCATTTAATTTTTTTTTCCTCATATAGCTGTTTCCCAACAGGAAGAAATCTCACATTCAGCTACCAGAGAGAAGAACTCATGATCTGTTTGCAGTACTTACTGCTTATTTTTGTTGACAGATTGAATTTTTGTTCTTTTCACAGAAAGTTTAATTCCTTAGAATTCAATTTCCCCTTTTATGCAGAGGTATGGTGCTTGTCTGTCAAATTCTTTCAATTATTATTCAACTAGTTATTTTCACTACTGAAGTTACTTATTGTGGGCTATGATAACTCGATCCATTTACAGTACTTAGCGACCAATCTGCACTCTCAATTTCAGCTTATAAGCATGTTTTACATTTATGTTCTACTGACCATAAACTGTGTCTACACTTACATTTAGACATACCAAAAGAAGCTTTTTTCACCTGTTTGATCAGATAAACATATTTCAGTTGTGTGTATTTACTTACCCACAGTAGAACAGCACAACACAAACATAAGCTAAGACTCCCTGTACTTTTATTGAGCTTGTTACGACTCTGATGAGCTGTTTTAAAGACAAAAGTTAAGCAGTTAAAACACACAGCACATGATTATTACTAGACTATTTTAACAGACCTTGCTTATTTGGTAAATTCAAGAGAGAAGTAAAGTTATGTACATTAACAGAAATTTATTCTAATGTTCCCCCTTGTAGTGCTAACTATTCAGGGTTTTGGTTTGAGTAAGTATTACACTAGCACTTGTTTGCAACCTTGCCAAAGCTACAGTCTGGTAATGTTTATTTCCCCACTGATGCTCAAGTAAAATACTGAGCAAAAGCAACCCTTCCCAGAAGTCAAGGGCTGGAAGCCGAGTTAACAATTTTTGTGGAAAATGTCAAGAGATGTTGATGCAGTAAAACAGAATCAGTGTTTCAGACTATGCTAACATTCTGAACACAAAACTGCTTTGTGGGCTAGGTATATGAATCCCAAGATTCAGTAACAAATGATCCTGAAACCTCAGGTTTACCTCAGTATTTCACAGTTAGGGTTCCAAGTTAGCAAAGCACTTCAGTTTGTTTTAAAGCTAGTAGTGTCAGGGATATCATATCAGCACACAATTTAATTGAAAAAAGCATTTAAATTCTCACTGGATGTACTTTGCATAGTTATAAAAGAAATCATGATTATGACCCCAGCTGGTATATTTTTTTGGTGGCTTTTTTTTTTTGGTGTGTTGCTTTTTTTTTAAAATCCTATGCAAAACTAGGCAAAGTCTATCAATGATATTTTACCCCACCTCTATGGAAAAAAAATACATTTAAGTTAATTCGTACTGATACTCTTCCAGGAAAATGATGAGCTACCATCCTGGCTGGCAAAGCAAGGGCACATCCCCAGTGTTAAGATAACTGCTGCTTGTCTGCACGTGTGTATGTGGAAAGTCAGACCAGCTATTTACACAAAACATTCTGCAACAGTTAATTCAGAACAGAGAGCATGTGGACACAATTCCAATAATGAAGTAATTTATTTTATAGCAGCATGTCCACATAACACGGTTAACTATTTCAAAATCATGTATTCCACAACAGCTCAGAAGCTCAGTGCCCCATATTGTCATGGTTTAACCTGGCGGGCGGCAAAACACCACACAGCTCACTTACATAAAAGAAAATTGAGTCATTAAGCATACCATTACAGGGAAAACCATGAGGACTCCCATGAAAAACCTAAAAAAACTAGTACACAACTGTTAACCTTCTGGCAACCAGCTGCTTTGACTCTTCCGAATGAACAGGATAATTGCCAAAAGGAATAAATGTTTAATAAGCACAGATGTAGTTTAGCTCCACTGCTACAATCCAAGTGCTTATAAATTCTATAAAATTAAAATATATTTGATTTTCTATGAAGAGATGATAAACAGTAACATATTCATGAAGTTACAATTAATATGTGATGCAGATTACACTGAATGCAAACTCAACCTTGCAGCACCATTTCTGTGACTTCACATGATCATTTCATCCTCAAACCATGAAAATGCTATCTCACAGGCATATATTCTCAAAGTGAGATCTTACTGACAGAAAACTTACAGGAAAGATACAACTTACTAAAACAGCCAGTGGAAGAGGAATGAAGCCCATCCTTCTGGAAACCGAATCACTATAATCTGTATATGCCTAGGAAAAAAGAGGAAGAATGAACTATTTATGCAAAAGAATGAACTTGTTTTCGCTTGGCACACCCTCTAGATAAGAATCAATCTCTGCTAACAAACACTGTACTGGTATAAAGTGTACCCATTCACATTCTGAAATCCAAATGCAGTTATCTGTCCTCTCAGACAAAAATGTAATGCTACCATGACTGGCAAGATTAGCTTCAGCATTCTAAACCAAGAGCGACTGGAGTATAATACAAATCTCTAAATCAAGAGCAATTAGGACACTGAATCCAAATGCACCATGATATTTCATGTGCACATTATTACTAGCTTAGAGACCTTTTTGTATTAATTTGACTTTGATCCTCAAATACTGTACAGAAAAACCCATAACAGGGATAAAACTACAATTATCCATCATGCTAGTGACTTTAAATCATTCTATGAGCATCTACAATTAGCCTCAGGATAACTGTGTTAAAGTAATTTTGAAAATATGTTTACATTTGAACTCCCAAAACACAACTACTTTGCATGACAGCTTTCATGCAGTATTAAAAGTCATGCCAAAGTTAGTGGCTATATGCTGCTAACTTATTTTCCACAGACAATTCCTAGGGAAAGGAATGGAGTTTTGAGAACTACAAACCTTTTTTAAACATGTACAAATTATTTGTAACTGAAGGTGTCTAACTCCTTTATGAGGTACAACTACTTCATTCCTAGCAATAGCTGTTAAACATTCCCAAGAAAAGTACATAAATTATAATAATAAATTTCATTTAATAGGTAGAGCACTCATCCAGAGCAGTCACTAATAGTTAACAGACTCATCAAGAAAGGTATGCTGTAAATAATCTTCCAAAAACCAGTACTAATGAAAAACACAAGCAGTTTGTGTGCTTCTTAAATACCTATGTCACAACAGTAACATGCAAAATAAAAAATCCCTATACATCTGCACACATAGTGAAGAAAAGATATAAATTCCTGATGAATACTGTATTTTGTTGCGATCCAATTAAAATAAAGCAAAAAAGAACAGTAACTGAAAATTATCTCAATGACATCTTGTTAAGGTGAATTACTTCCCATATATCTCAAAAACGTTGAAGTTGGTACAACCATCACCTGACTACAAGTGTATCTGGAAAAGACTTCACACCAACATATTGAATAAAGCCTGAAGTGACCTTAACAACTGGATAAAAATAAGAATATATCCTGTTATCTCTGATTAAAAAGCAGGGTAGAATTTCAGTGCTGTAGGAATGTAACAGTTCTGCATTTCTTTAAGTGTTTGTTCCAGTATCCAGTATCATATTCTATAATACGCGCTGTAACAATTATGTTAGTTAATGCAAGATGCCTTCATTTTGAGGCTTACGTTTTTCTGTCGACTGCTAACAAGGTCAAATGCAAGGCTGGCTCTGTATTCACTGTAGACCTGGAAAAAATCCAGCACATCGGATGTGTGATTCATTTGTTATTACATTATAGAAGCAGCAGAGATATTAATAAAATAAATCAACGCCAGGCTGAAGTAGTCCAAGCCTGTTTTAGTTAGGTCTAACTACACCCTTCAACAGATGAGCCCACCTTTCCATGATAAGGTAACTTGCGTATATATACAACAAATAAACAGCACTATGCTATGTTTTAAGAATTGAATGAGACTTTATAAAGCACTTGCTAAACTTGAGGATCATCAGAAACACAAAGTAAGAGAAATCATGTATACTTTTTCCCTACATTTCATAATTGTTTTTAAGCTATGTGAAAGGTAGGACTGGGATGAAATTAAGCAAATGAAAGCGTATCTATATACTAAGCAAATGATCCTGTGAAACAAGGAAGCTGTATCAGAAGATAAATGTAGCTTATCTTTCTCTTTAAAACAGTTCTGCATATTAAGACATAAAAGCATCTATTTTAAGGATAAGTGGCAGGGCAGCTGCACTACAGGTGTTCAAAACTTCTGAAAAAGTCTGACCTAGCAATCATAAATCTTTAGAACTTCTTACAACAAATACAAGGTTTGTTAAATAAATCTTGCAAAACTGTCATTCATGAGAACCATCCTTCACCTGTTTCAGCACACTGAAGCATGCTACACTCTTGGCTATCATGACTTCATTATTGCTCTTTTCCACACTCTCTGTATGAAAGTAGGGCATGCATAAATGCCTCTGGCATAAGGGAGCTTATTAAGTACATCCATTAAACTTGTTTCTACACTGCACAATGTAGTTACTTTAGAGATACTGGAAAAGATAGCACTTACAAGTTCTGATCTCATTTCCTCAAAAGAGGTTTTAAAAGTGAAAAACCACTAGCTCATCACTACACAAATTTATCAAGTACATTTGAACTCGCACGACATGCAAGACAAATGGCCAGCGTATCACGCCATAATACATAAAAAGTAACCTCATCTACTGCTTTAAAAGCAGGACTGCACTATATGTATGGACTAAGAATTTTCAGGAGTGGCAGATGAATATAACCTACTTCATATTAGTGCTCCAGGGACAGTGGAAATGTGTATCTCTGAACTCATATTCCACCTTTAACACCCAGGCAACAACAGAGGTTCAGCAGCCTCACAAGATATTTTTCCTAAACGCTGAATTTTAACCTACAATCCATTCTGATAGGAAAAGGTACAAGCTCCATCTAGACTTGTAGAACAAGTAACTTTCTGTCAATTTAACTAGTGATCACTTCACAAAATGATCTGCCGGTTATGTGGTTTGTAGTAATTATGTGAACTGTTATACAACACTTTCAGTAATTTATGGATCTGGAACTGCTAATTTAAAAGCAGAGGTATTTGTTCCACATTATAAAGATCCTCAGAAATCTATTGCATCAGGAAATTACCAAGTCTTCCCCAAAAAATCCTATATCTGAAAATAATTTTTACATTTTCTGCACTGGAATAGATTTCAATATAACCCCCCCAAAACATTAGCAAAATAAACTACAACTTAAAATAGCACTCAGCATTCCAAACAGGATACCTACATCAGCTGTGATGTCATTGAATTTTGTTATAAAGGCATGTTTCACAATATCCACCGCAATTTCTGAAGCAACCACCATGCAAACATCTGGGAATAACACCCAAAGATGATCTGAAGGTTGGGAAGAAACAAGTTAGGCTATTTAATGTGATGCCAGTATACAGAACAAAAATTGTAACAATTCTGCTCAACAGTGAAAAGCCCTCAAGAGTCTGAAGAGTCTATAACTTTACATCACCACTCAGCTTGCGGTGTGCAAGTTCTCACTCATTCCACTGCTGCTGTAGAAACCTATCAACACTATACAATCACACCACAGTTTGGATGAGGTTTTAAAGCCCTTATTTTGTGAAGTCTAATCTCTGCTAGGAAGACAACCTTTGTATGTGATAGTAGATGTTCAGTATGTATGAAGCAGAGCACCTGTGATTTAGATGCTTAAGGTAAAATTTATGTAGACTAGTAATACACCACACAGATAAGGTCTTAAAACTGTTAAACCAGATTTTTAATAAAATAAATTTTATTCAATATGTATTCAATATAAAATCGTAAGTATAATCAGTATTATGAATAGAAATTTTTACATAATCTATCAAATTTCTATTTCATTAGCCGCATGAAATCAAGCTCTCTAAGGGACCCTTCACCCTCAATGTACCCCAAGGAAACGGAAGAGCTGTGAAGAAATCATTCAAGATGCTACCTGAAACATAACTAGGAAGTTTGTAGCACAACAGTATACACTTCTAACAGAAAGGAGCAAGTCATCCTTATAAGAAAGCCAGAAACAGAAAAATGAGAATCTAAGGAATCTGTCAAATTAGGTTTCCTTAATTAAATGACCTAGTTGTCTTTCAGACTGGGGAACAAATAGAAAGATACCGTTGTTGATAGCACAGGAATTTGTCATTCTGTATTAATTTTTTCTACTAGTTTACTCACCTGGATTCCATGAGAACTGTTCCATATTTCTTAGACATACAATTAACAGCAGCACGTAGTTGGTGAACCTCTCCTTTATGTCTAGGTAAAAAAAAAGAAAAAAGAAAAGCTGTCAACTCCAAAGAAACATTTATTTGCATACAGAGATATCTAATCACGCTGAGTTCTGTCATTTATTAAGTCTTCCTTAAATTATTTGATCAGATTTCAGGGGAGGGGATGATGGGAACCTCACCAGGGACAGGATCTCTGCACTATGCTGTGGCCTGACGGGAGGTTTGTCCGATGCTGCATCAACTCAGGCTCTCCAGCATCAGAAGAGACTTAAGTTGTGACTTGCTATCACCTTTCCTAATGCATTAATAAAACAGACTTGCTATCACCTTTTCTAACGCATTAATAGTCATCTTTCTTGAATAAAGTTTGTGTATTTCTTGTGCAATTAAAAAAGAACCAGCACCTCCTAGTGCAAAAATGGAGACAATACACCTGCCTGCCATTTCAAGTTACCAGCAAGGCAAATTTTGTTTACTACAGATTGCAGATATCCAAACTGCTATATACTGGATCTAGTAGTGGGGTGGTGGAAGGTATTTCAAGACAACTATTACAGCTTAGTTAGAAGGTGTCTACCAGACTTCCACAGCGCCACCTTTAAAAGGGACAGCAGGATACATTAGCTCAGTCATCAAAACCATAAGAACTGTAACACAAAAGCAGTCCAACTTGAGAGTGAGTCTTAGGACTTGCCCTCCCAGAACAGGCAAAGTCCTTTGTTCTCCTTTGGTACCCTATCTCCAGAGAAAACCCACACATCTTGCTCCAGGAAGGATCACGCTTTTTACTGTACTAAAAAGCACACAAACCGCAGTCACCATATTCTAGTATAACAATATCCCTAATTTTAAAAAAACAAGTTTTCAAATACTGGCAAGCCTGAGGGAAAGGTACAAAAAAAAAAGCAACTACTCCTCCAGGAGACGGGAACAAAAAGCATGAAGAATTCAATCAGAATGAGAAAGCATGCACATTTACACATGTAAAAAGGTACATTATGGGGTACATAAATTCATCTCTTAGTATGGGCTGGAAAAGGTCAAAGGAAACACAAGTTTCCAAAACGGAACAGGTGGCATATGTACTGGCGAAGACACAAAAAAATCCTTCGGTAAAATAATTCTGAATACTGAGAGAAAACAGGACACAGGTGAAGTCCTAACCTGCCAGTAACACTCTAACAAGTCAAGTACATTCTTCTACGCTTCTGAAATCATCAAATACTGTCCAACTACCAGAACACGGTATTTTCTGATAAAGCTAGTTAAGAGATATCAGTTGGTACTGTCACCAGCAGATTAATATGCAGTCCAGTATTCCTTGATCTATATTCTCTATCATACCCATTGACAAGTCAAAAATAACCACTAACTTCAGACTTTTGCCCAAAATCTCAAAAAGGTTTCATCTTGTATTTCCCACACTGCCATGATCATCATCAATGATCACCAATGTGTAAGACAATACACACATCCCATCTTCAGTGCTTCAGATCCCACTTGAGAATTTCTATCTGTACAGGCCTCTTGGGGAAGTAAAGACCTTAATTCAGGCCTAAACACGAAACCATGTTTCAAGCAAGTCCTTCAGACATTTATTACCTGCTCAAAATATTACCTCACCAGTTGTCAGGATTAAATTGAGAAGGGAAATCTTTGGCCTTAAATTTCCTCTTACACTGTAAAAATAAACTTCTATAAAAATTTTCCTCCCAATAATTTCTGGGACTGGATGACAGGTTGACACCTGTATTTCCCCTCTGCTTATATTTCCTGTTCCTACTGGCCTGCCTTCTAATCTGTTATCTCTGCTGCCACAGCTGTTCAAGGCTGCTTGGAGTGAGAGGAATGACTGAGGCTGCTCTTCTTCATCCACATCCCTCTCATCAACTGGTTGTCAGACTCAAGCACAGGAGAAAGGGCATCCAACAATAAACCCAAATGATTCAGAAATTAATATCATTTCTCACCCTTATGGAAAAGGGCAAAAAAGGCTCCAAGATATCCAAAACAACCAATGGTAATTAGACCTAAAAAAAACAATTAAAAATGCACTTTTTTTCTAGTGGTTCTGTGCAGTAAAGCCTAAAAAAGGATTGTACTAAACCAAATCAGATTTTAAATATTCTTCACCCCATTTACATTAACCCTGCCATTCTAATTCAAAAGGAATTCTATGCCCATATTAATAACACATTTTGCCCTTCTCTAAATCCTTCTGGGAAATACAGACATTCAGTTTAAAGGACCGAACAGATTGCCAACAGAGACCAAAAGTTGAATTGCTGATGTGTTACAGGGTATCACCACTATTAAAACACATGTAAAAGACTACAGAAATGGATGAAGTTGGAAATAAAGGATGTTTCTAGGACAACACTGCATCTACTATGGACTAGTATAATTAATTAGCTAGTATCTCACACAGTTGATTACTGAACCCATTCAGACAGGACCTGAACTCTGAAGAGCTTAGGTACCTGGCAATGCTAGCTACCAAGAAGGGCAATGAAATTCCAGGAACAACAATTCAGAAGTGGCACTTCCACTCGCCCAAGTAGAAAGTAGTCTTTAGAGCTCCTATTAATTTCCTTCCAGATTCCCTAACACATCATGTAGGAATCCATAATCAGGAAGGAAAACATAATTTTGATCATGTTAATCTCAAGTGTTCATATGTTTAGATCAAAAGCTGATTATAAATCATAGCATGGAAGAAGTGAAACATGGTTTACATCTAGGCAAATGCTAATACACTTTAGTGACAACTACCTCTTAACAAGTGACCAGAGCACAAGACAGGATCAAAGACTGAACAAGGAATCATCAGAGGCACTGATCTATCTTAAATACACTCCTGCCCCCAAATCCTTCATCCTTAAAACAAACAGCTGAATTAGAATAATGGCATTAAAAAAACTAAAGCCATATGAGAAAGCAGTGTGAATTCCAGAGACCAAAGGTAAAAATATTTTGTTCAATATTTTGATCAAAGCCAAAAGAGACTTTTAAATCAGGAACAAAACAGAAAGAACAGAATTAAGGGGAAAAAAAAAAAAAAAGACATTCTAAAGAAAAAAACCCTGAAGTTTCTAAAGCTTCAGAATAAATACGTTATTTTTTTTTGAGATGAGACATTTAAAAAAAAATCAAGGAATAATCAGCCCAAACAGCCAACTGAAGCCAACAGCACAGTGCACTGCATGTAATGTACTACTTCATATGATGTACAATTGTGTCTTGTGAAAAATTTATTTTAGAGCACAGCTTGAAATTAAAATAAGACACTTGAAAGCATAAAGGAGGCAGCCTGCTGGGCTTTCAGTAATGATGAAAGAGCTTCTCTTTATAATTTTAGTCTCTTCATTCACTAGTCCTGAACCCTACAAAACTAGCTATATCAAAAAGAGAATATACTATTTAAATGTAAAGAAATATTTCTTCCTGCTACAACAAATATACAGTTCTGTCTTCTGTATAGAAATCTCTTCCAATGGCCAGTGTTTAGACTGCCTGGGTGTACATAAATTTCCTAGTAAAAGTCAGGTGACAAAGTACTTTTGCTACAGCTGAGAAATGAAAGCTGCTGGAGCTGATATGCTTGAAATCACAGATTCCATAGCTGCAATCTCAAGCAGGTACACAAACCCCAAGATCTTTTCTGACCTGCACCTAAAAGATAACAGGTTTGATTTTCTTATATAACTGTGTAACCCATGTATATTGTGTGTTCTGTTCCATTAGTTTTTATGTACATGATTCACAGCTCTTTTAGACCTGAAGTTTTACTCAATTAGCTGTTACAGCAGAATTTTAAATGCCCATACAAAGGCGAGAAGGATCACTGACTCCACTGCACTAAGTTCAGAGCTGGAAATACCAGGAAAACCAGCATTACCATAGATCTGCCTGCTATCCACAAGCCAGTGGTGAGCACAATGCCAAGTGAAAATGATTTAATGGTACTTAGCTTCTGTGTACAATTTGGTACCTTTTCACTGAATTTAAACCATGTGATTGAGAGAACAGTAACATTTTAGGAAGAGTCCCAGAAAAGGTGGGGCAAAGGGTCATCTATTCACTCTGTCTAAGCTTAATCAGCTACTGTTGGCATTGTTGCCCAACAGCAAAGACTGCAGACCTGAGAAAGCTGCTAGAAGAAACCAAGAGGAAGGTGGGAAATATATAGGGGAATATATAGAGGAAAGCACTGTATTTAGTGCTTTATTTTAGCACTTTAGTCCAGCCATGCAGTTGCAGCACATTGTGTTCTAGGCTGTATACGACAATCCAAAGGCTAATTGGAATCTCAGGGCACAAGACATAGCACAGTGTAGTACGCCAATGCAAGATGCACTACCATTTCAGTTGCAGGAAATAAAACATTTAAAGGATGACAAAGTTATCAGAATACATGAATTGAAGCAATACTGATCCATTCCTACGGAAGCTGTAACACAGTAAACATGTTTAAAAGAGGTGAAAACCTCTCTAAAAACCCGTCTACGTTATTTATCTATGAGAAGAAAAACATTGCTATTTATAACCATACTAAGAAGCGTTCTGGGAAAAGTTACCTGTTTGAAGGGAATAAATTAGCTTGTTTTGTACACTCTTCTGTGTATGTACTCACGTACTTCTATCCCCATATGGTATAATGAATGTCATCACTTTTTCCACCAGGGAAAATAATGGGAGACCTGACATTGCTATTACAGGTTTTCAATAATCATGTCTAGCAATAAAATATTGATACACATTTCTTCTAGCACACTGTTGCAGGTGCTTTTTATGGAGGAAATGACTAGCCACTTCTAATAGCAGTCCCTCATTTGTTTCAACATTTAAATCAAGAAAGAGGCCTTGCCTTTCAATAGCAGAGCTGGGTGCACACCTGTAACTATTTTCTGCAAGTACTGTGATTAATGAGAAAAAAAATTAAGAAAACTCGTCTGTTTTCTGTATTTTAGCACACATCACTTTTGGATGTTCTTCTCACTGTAAATTTAAATACATATAATTTAAAAAATCTAAGTATTTAAATCTTGGAGACAAAAATACATACTCTTAATACAGACAAACATCTTATCAACCCAGCAGGAAGATTATTTTGGGGTTTTTCTAAAAATTTACAGGGTGGAGGAAAATTCAGTGCTTATTTTTCAGTTATGTGACATATTAAAATTTTTGTAAACAGTCTGTCATCCAAAGTGTCACAAAACAACTGCCATTTCATATTTGCATGTAATATTATTGCAGTTTGCAATTAGACAAAAGTCTCATCAATAGCCAGAGTTCAAAACCTGAAGCGAGTCTTCCAAAAGTTTAACTCTGGATAAAAAAAAAATCCAAACCAAAATCTGTTTTTAAAATAAGCAGCTACATTATTAATATCTTTTTAACCTACTCAACATTTGAGTTCTTTGGTTTGAAAAACTAGTGGTTGGAATTGAAAAATACTTTCTATTTTGCTGGCTTATCTGTATAAATAGCTTTGACCAGAAAAGTCATATGCACAAAGTAATAGAAACAAGTGTGCTCAAAGATCAGAAAATATTACAAGCAAAGAAGCTCTAAAACAACCTTAAAGTGCAATCTCTCCTATTAGTTCCGAAACCAAGAATTCGACAAGTATTTCAGATGGCTGACAGAAGTATTAGAAATAGAAGTATTAGAAAGGATATCTGCTTTTCCTCACAAGACACCCTGAGTAAGAGCTCCCGAATTTAATACTAAGCATCAGAACAAGTAAGGAGTGTCAGAAGCATAATGTGTTTCCTAAGTACTGTTATGTTGACAGCATGTCAAAAGATAGTCATCACTGGTAAATCCTTCATAAAGTAACTACTTCATCATTACAATTCTTTTTAGGGATGAGGGAAATATTTCAAGACCTATCCTCCCAACTGCCAAACAACATGCATTCGGAGATCACTGTCAACACAGCACACTACACATTCAACTTTTCAAAAACACAGACTACTTTAGACACTTTGAAGCATGGATAATATAAGTAACATAACTTAAATCTAAAATTCCTATTTAATAATGAATTCAGCACAGAGCCAATAGGATGCCTTAGAAACTCAAATAAAAGCTAGCCATTTAAGAAGAAACAGTGTTTGTACAAAGTGGAATCCCAGTTTCATCCTACTGAACCGCATGGTAATAGGGGAAGTAAGGCATTCAAGTCAACGCTCAAATTCACCAAGGTAAAGTTCTTTTAAAACAACATTAAATAAATAAATAATTTAAGAGAATCAGGCTCTCAAGTCACATTTTCTCCTGCTTAGCATAGGTATACATACCGCTATTTGACATCTGAAAAAGATTGTTCTTCTCAAACTTCTTGAAAACGCTTCCCTTTATTTCAACGAACTGCAATGTTTGGAAACAGCCAGTTAATTTTTATTCATAAGAAACTGACATAAACAAATCAGACAAATAATATGCAAATAGATGTGATATCCAAAAAATGAAGGATGCTGAAAAAAAAAAACAGGGTAGCTATATAATACTTACATTATTGGACATCATGATGGTAAGCAGTGATTTATTGTGGGAGTTGAAGGCCACATTAAGGGTTGTTGCTTGAACCATTATAAGAATAGCATGCAGGACTATAGATAGCAGGGTTAAGGAAGCATCTTAGGAAATATTTTACAGTACAACAGTACCAAACCTCAAATTTTCTATTTTGCTTCCAAAGTTTAAAAAAAAATTTTCTATCTCCCTATCAAGTAGGTTTACAGCAAGACAGCACTTAGACCTTCCTAACATACCCACAGGGCTCTGTAGCATGTAGTAATTATGCTAATTTTCTTGTTCTAAAAGAGCCTAATGACATTAGTCAGGAGAAACAGCAACATAACCTGAAAGAAAAAAAATCTGAAATAAAGATTCAGAATTAACCTAAAGATTTCAGAGAAAACAGGGGAAAGTACAAGAATTCTGAATTCATCACCACATCTATCAGAGTACATATCTCTACTTCATCAGTTCACTGTAAGGTTACTTCACACCATTTGCATCAATATGCATGGCTTGAAATGCCCTTCATTAGAAGCAAATGTTTCAAGCAAGGCTTTTTTAACATTCCACTAAATAAAAAAAGAAACACTTTCTTCCAGACCCTGTGACCCAAAATACTCAAATACAAATCAGAAATGAAAATTTCCATGAACTATCCAATTAATGGTTTTCATTTTCCTACGCATTAGGTATTTAAAAAAGCTGTCTACTACTGCGGCACTACACCATTACGAAGGTTTTTACTTAAAAGCAGGTTAAAAGGTTTTTTCCATTAATTCTATGAGCCTGCAGAACTGGCAATTTTACTCTGGAAGTAAAGGAACACTGACTGAGGAATCACATAAAATAATACAGAGCAATTACTGTGTAATTTGATTTAGAAAATTTTGCAATTTATCGAAGAAAAGGATACAGACATACAGCACTGCCATGAAGAAGTGAGGAATCACACCTATGTGAGCTCTTTTTCTTTCCTTGGGTTCTGTAGCTGTCCAGTAAAGGGCATCCAAAATATCTTGTCCAAATGAAGAAAACAGACGATCAGCCACCTAAAGAAGAAAAATTTTACTACCTTAAAGCAATATTTTTCTCTCCAACACCTGAATATGCCACCATAAGTAAAACTCAACCTAAAAAAAAGTTTCCCATATTTATCACCTTTCATCTCTTGCACATTCCATTTCCATTTTTGGATTTGATATTGCTCCTTTTGTATACTCAGCAGCTTACTTTCCCTCTCAAATTTACTATCCCCTTTTCAACAGTATTTACAATACATAACCATGTAGTGATATCTTAGATGCTTCCTTGGAAGACATCCAAGTGCTGTTCAAACTTCAGCCTTTGATAAAGCAATATATGTGTTTCCTCAAACTATCCTGTTTTTTTTTTTTCATCCCTCTGGGTTTAAAAGTGGGGGAGAGAGGGGAGGGGAAGAAAAGAAAGTGAATTTCAAATGTGTCATTGGAAACATCAGCTTATAGGTACAAAAAGGACTGAGATGATAGAAAAGTATTTATTTCTATACAGAATATATATGTTCTATAGAAACACACTGCCTGCACTGTTTCTTTACATCTTGGAATAAAGTATATACTCAACACAAACCTCTGCATAAAGCAGAATTCAAAAACAAAAGTACTAGAACACAATATCAAGTGATCAAGAGGGACAAAAATTCTGCCAAAAAGGGAAAATTAGTGTGAAAAAAAAAACACAAGCATCTGAAGTGTAACTCACAAAAATGCATGCACAAGTAGGAAACCTCCCCTAGCAGTGGTTCTAAAGATAGGAAAAACATGGAGAGCAATCTGAGCTTGTAATTCAATACTGCAGCAAGAAAGGTCACATGCAGTTCCATCAGTTCTCAACACTTCATCATCAACAAGCATGTAAAACTGAAGTTCGTTACAGGGAAAGACTTTTTTCTGCCTATACACTACAGTTCACTAATTTTAAAACTAAGCTGCACCAGATAACAAGAATAGCACTTCAAAAATTAAATCTGGTGTCACAATACATCTGGCTAAAAAATAAAATTATGAGTTCTAAATGTAAAAATCCTTAAGGGAGAGAAGTCATATTCTTAACTTATTCAAGCCAACAGTCATTGACGTTTCATAAAATTTGAAGGTTGAATTTAACCAAATTTTGACTGGATATCTCAAGTAAACTCTACTATATGTTACACTTTAAGCATCACCTATGAAATAAAATGAACAAAAGCATGAGCTGATGAATTATAAATCTGAAGTTCAAAAACCCATCACTTTGAGAGATATTTACAGTGGTAGTGTTTTCGGCTTTATAGTTTTGTAAATTATGGTGGTCTGCATTATCAGATTCCTGCTCATTGTGATGACCCACTGAGTAACTACACCTGGTGTGATAGCACCAACTACAGAATGCTTAAGAGTTTGGTAAGCTTTTGTTCACAATATTGTGAGGGGTTTAACAGACAAAAATGGTGGCTTTGCTTTCCTTTTTATTTAAGCAGTGCTTTTTTCTTAGCTGACAGGATAGAAAAATATTAAAACCCACCACACAATATTGCTGCTAGCTTTTCCAAATAGGACTTACCTAAACCCTACATGCCGGCTCCAGGCTCCAGCAGAATTCCATGGTGAGTGCTGTCACCAGCGTAACGCACACTGGGGCTTCACAAGGAGCAGGAGCCGGTGGGTCTGAATCTAAAAAAGAAAAGTGTCATTTAAGCCAAAGGTGCTGAATGCTTCCCTGAGGCTGTCTATCTGGAGCGTTCAGCACAGAATTTGAAGTATTTGCATTCATTGTATCTGTGCAGGACAACATTTCCTGGACTTTCCAACAGCCGAAAACATTAGGACATTGTAAACATCTCTGCAGCTCAGTGAATTAAATTAATTAAAAAAATCTTCCTATTTTAAAAATTTGTGAAAATGTAAAGTTTGACATTTTTTTTAAAAAGCATATTTAATAGTTCCATAAAAAGCACTGCTTGCATTAGCAGTAAAGACTAATAACAAAATTCACTGAACTAGCCTAAGCAAGGCAATATTCAAACTGCTAAAAGCTGACTATCAACTAGTGAGATCCCGTGACATGTTCTGCCAACACTGTGGCTGCAACCTACCATGGTAAAAAAGCCCCTTAAACGATATGCCCTTTGCTTGGCATGGTGGCTTTCATGAGACACCATGGAAATTAAATACCGATTCCAACTTCAATAGTCTCTAATAACGCTGAGCGGTAACAGACTTCCCTCTTTCCTGAAGAACAAAACAACATCCTCCCAGCCAACATCCAAAAACCCCCACAAACAACCCTCCACACCCCGCCCCCCAAAAAAATAAAAAAATCAAACCCCCACTTATTAGTTGAGACACACTTTTGGTTCTGCCAGACATAAGCAAAGTAATTAATCTCTTCATTCAAAACAGAATGGCACATGGCTTCCAATTCGCAGCAGACGCTGCAGTCTCTCCAATCATGTGGTAAGCACACAGTGGTGTACTTTCTAAGCTTTAAGAGAAGTGACTTCAAAGAGTCTTGAAATAAAGAGAATTTATTATTTTGAACACATTTATTTAGTATATTATTATCTCTCAATATCATAGAATGGTTCGGGCTGGAAGGGACTTTAAAGATCATCTAGTTCCAACCCATATATATGGATGAAAATACACACACGACTAAAATTCACATAGTAATTAAGCGCTAATTTAGTATTCATCCACGTTTTTCAGCAAACCTAAAACCAAAGGAAATGCAACCCTAAGAATAAACAACTGAGGTGGCTTGTATTATATTTATTTCACTTAGGATAATGAAGTGCATTCCTTTTGCAATATTTTCATATTTTAAAGAACAAAGATCTTCAGACAAAATTTTCAGATTTTGCACAAAGCGTACCCTCATTTTAGCAATCTTCAAACAAAAGGTACAGCAAGAATTAATATTATTCAGACATCCTAGAATCCTAGCAGAGTAACTCTCTTGTACAAAGCTCTGATTTAAGAGGCTGTACTCCTAATAGGTCCTACACATGAAGGATAGAGATAAGACTGTAATTATGAAAACATTATTTACTTTGTGAATCACTGAAGTGCAATTAAAAATTTCATGCTGTACACTACTAACAAAACAGAAACCTTCCTCCCTTATTTCCCCTGAATTTCTCTTTATCTTACCTCCCAAACCAGAATTTCCTTTTCTTGTTTCATTATATTCACTCAAGTTACTGTTTATGTACTCAGGCCTTTGTTTGCTAGCCCAGACTGAGATGGGTTAAGCAGTAGCACGTGTCTTTGCAAACAATGAAGCTACACTTTCACAATGAAGAACTAAAAAACAAATTCTACGTCTTCTACTATTTTCCTTCTCTCCTCTCTCTCAGGATATTACCACTACTTCAAATTAATAGTTTCTATTCTTCTCAATTTCAAAACCTCATTCACTCCACTTACTGCATTTCAGCTTAAAGCATTTCTTCTTTCATTTCCAGTTTTCAGTTTCCATTCAGCTCCACCGATTAATAAACTCCAGGAATTAGACAATGTGAAGCAGTATCTACAAAATTTATTTTTCATAAACTAGCCTGTTTCACTGCATCTAGGCTCAGTATGAGTGTCTGCACATTTGTGAGAATGAGATGTGCCATATTCCAAGTCAAATACTGTAATACAGCATTATTTTAGATAGTTCGAGAAAAAGCATGCTTGATATTCTGATGCCAACATTCTTACCTCAAGCATGTTGTAGATGATGTAGAGCTTTATGACAGACTGTCCCCTTATCAGATGGTACATCATAGAGTAGTCCACATAGTGCATCATGAAGTAGCAGATGACCAATATAACTCCCTTGAGAATGTCACATACCTGAGCAGGTTGTAGCAAACGTCTATCACTGAAATACAAAGGGCAAAAAGTTCCACTAAATGTCATATACTCAAAAGATACAAATGCTACCAAGTTAGTAGGAATTTACACAACCTGTTAATCACGGATATATTTTAAAGTAGTTTATTATTGCTCCTTCCACTGCTCCTCACTCACTATAACCATCACATACATTTACAGATCACAATCCTGAACACACTGTCTGATCTCCCACATCCATTTGATTAAAATACTGTATTTGCTGGGCAAGAACTCCTATTTCTAAAGAACCTTCCACATGCATGCCCTGTGATTTTAATTTACCTTCCCTCTTCCAGCCAATTTTGCTTATCATTTTGAATTCATCAGTTACAGAAATTGTATTTGCTATAACCAAAAGACAAATAAATGAAGCAGTCATCTTCAATTTCACTATGACAAACCGGATGCTGAGGAACAGGTTCTAAATGCAATTCAGTATCTTCTTTTAGCTCTAAGCTCTGCAGCAATAAATGCAAACAATTTGACATTAGAGCTTGAGTCTGATCTTGAACCAATCAATGCAGAAATTTTCTACCTGTAATTCCACAAGTAACCCAGAAGACTAAATGAGTCATTATACAACTTCATCCTATAAGCTAAAGCTACAGGAAGAAAATAGCTTTACTTCAATTGCCACACTAGCAGCCATAAACATAATGACATTGCTAGGCAGTATCTACTTGTCTATTTACTTAGTTTAATATTAATAGGATTCAAAGCATTTAAGAAGTCTTCAAACTAAATCACAAGGTTATTTGAGAATTTAATGTAAAAAAAATGGACAAGTATTTCCATTACACATTTAATACACACTGAAAGGCTTTTGCAGAAGTTATCATTTTAGGGAGGTCAGAACCAATTAACAGAATGCGAGTTATGAATTTTCATTTGCTGTATTCTTAAATCACAAGGTTATCCAGAGATTAGACAGTGCTCCCATAAACTGGTAACACATTTAGAAAGAAAAAAATAAAGTTGATAAAAATTCATGCTATTTTTAAAAAACATCCAAACAATACTCATGACCTTTGGGACTCAAGACATTTTACAGACCTGTCAGACAAGTAAAAAACCCCAGCTACCTGACTCATTCTATTTAAGTACAACATCTGAGCTACAGCGTTTTACTTCAGGTATCTTTGCTGCCTTCCATTCAAAAGAAAAGAGCCCTGAAGACAGTATTCCTGCATTGTAACACTTGTGGACCACACAGTGTCATTCCACAATGAGCAAATCATGCTCATTCTAGGAGTATGAGTGAGATCACGCTCATTCTAGGAGTGAGATCATGCTCATTCTAGGAGTATGAGAACGTCTCCAGAGCTCTCAGATTTACAGAGAGCAACTGCTCCTTGTATTATATATTTTTTTAATGCATAATCTGTGTTAACATTAATTATATTCCAAATAATAGAATTCAACCTGTTCCAGCACATCTGAACTGCTTACAAGTGGCTTTTTCACCCTAAGAGACATCTTCTTGCTCTCACAAGTCAGTAACAGCAACCACACCACATTTTATTTCAGACTAAGCCCTTGACAAAAAGCCTTGGTGACTTTTCTCTCCATCCTCCCCCCCCCCCCCCCAACTGAGTTGTAACTAAAAACACCAATTAAAAAAATTAAAGTATCCATTTTCCAGCACATCCCTTATTGGCCTGCTGCTTAAAGAACCTATGACTACGTCCTTGCATGACACACAAAAAAATGCCTTCTCTAACCTGTAAAATTGCATCTAGAAAGGTTAGTGCCCTATTTAACTACATCTCACTTAAACGATTATACTTAAATATGTTAGCATATATTGGAACATTTATAGGATTTAAGCAAGCCCACGATTATGATTACCAGTCATACACTGAGCAATGCAGCATGTTCCTTTTACTCCAACCTACTTCAATTTTGGAAGTGTACTCAGAATCATTTCAGTGTTAAGTCCCCCAGTCAACACTCATAGTGAACAATATAGATTGGGATAAAGTGATAAAAGTGTTATTACTTCACAACAGTAGTGCCAGGTCTTAGCATTTGAAAGAGAATCAAATTTTGTTACTCAGAAAGTTAGCATCTTCATTTTTCCAACCAACACCTACCTTATTGTTAAAGACAAAATATTCAAAAGATCTGTTTTTAAAGTTTGGCAGGATACCAATTTGTATGAGGGGACGGTCTCTTGCTGAAATGCACTAGTAAGCAGAATCTGTTTATGAAGTTTCTGAAACAGTCCAGAAAGATTCACCCAGGAAAATGCTTTGATGTTATCATGCTAAAGATTTTCTGGCTCACAAGTAGCATCAAAGATGCTCAACCACCAGCAGTCACAAACCTCTGCTACTCTGTACTGTTAACCCTATCACGCTTCTGCTTGCGTTGATTTTCATCAGTATGACTTCACTCACTTAAGTAAAATCAACTCATAAGAAGCTACTGTAAAAGCAGATAACCATCACAGGGGAATACAAACTCTAAGAACAGACTACACACAATCAAAAGCACACTGCTCTTGTAAAGGTACTCTCAACTCTGAAAACAAACTCATGAGAACAATGCCATATGAAGGTGTATCCAAACTTGCACACAGCACCCTATACACTGTAAAGATGAAGGTATTCTGAGAATGTGCTGCTTCCAGAACAAACTGGGTATCACTACAATTCAATTCAAAGGCTGCTCAAATGGATCAGATCAACGACACTTGACTGCTATGCCTTACAGGAATTAAGCTTTTGTAGAATAGAATATGTTCAAATTATGTTTTTCAAGAATTCTACCTCTAACAGTGCCTTAGATTTAGTTTCTCAGTAGTCTGTGTTATCTAGAAAAAACTGCAGTATTTTTTACTTGTGACATTTTAACTAAAAATTCTCACTGTTAATGTTCTATTCAGAGTTGTACAGTAACTTCTTTTGCTTCTCATGTACATGAGAAGCAGAACCAACAATAAAACTGTGCCAACTTCTTCAAAACACATCTTTAAAAGAAATCACAAAAATATCCTCACAGTTTCAATTTACTCAGCTTGATGACAGAAGAGCTGTCAGCATCTCTTAACCCCTAGTAAATATAAGGGATTACTGCAAAGGCTGAGTACATAAAACTGCTTTATAGAAAGTAGAAAGAATATCCTAGCACTTAAAATGTATTCTAGTACTCTTTCACTGTACACTAAAAAAAAACCCTTCATATTGACTAGCAAGTAATCTATGGTCTACAAATAACATATTTCTGATTGAGGGAGATTAACCATGACTACTGCATAAAAAACACAAAAGCACTTTCACTGCAGCAAAATCCTTTTTTGCTCTGGCTAATAACATTTACAAAAGGATTTTGAGGTGTGGCTGTGAATATAATATGGAAAAGGAATAATTATTTCCTAGAAAGACAAGGAAATCAAGTAAATGGATTAAGTCTAATGATTTGTCATCGTTTGGCAAATACACAGAACTAACTGCAAAGCCTGCAGTTATGAAATAATGTAGTCAGCGTTCAGTGAGAACTTAACATTGCAGTTTTAGTACATGATCAGGCTCACATTGTTTCAATCTGTATTTGTCACAAATCATTCCTACCATAACTGTTTAATACATATAAACACACAGAGGCCGATATGATTTTATGCCTGCCAAGAACCCTCAGCCCACTCATGACACACATCACATTTTCTGCATTCACTTCTTTCATTGTCTGTTTCTACTTATTATCTCCAATAACTACACAGTGCCAACACTGGAAAGTACTTTCAGAACCATCTTGAGCACTAAGTAATGAGACATCATGATTAATATCGCATACCAATTCATAATGCTGAACCCATCATCAACACCATGCATACTACAGAATGTCAAAAAAAGCTGGTATCAGCCAAGCTATGACAACTATACAAAGGTCAAGAAACAAACAAGAAATACAGCATAGTGCTGATAATACTTTCAATATCTCATTTGAAATTAGGGAGCCAAGATGTAAAAACTAGACAGGCAGGGGGATTGGACTAGATGATCTTTCGAGGTCCCTTCCAATCTCTAGCATACTGTGATACTGTGATACTGTGAAGAAAAGAACATCAACAAACATAACCATCTTATTTTGTATTGAATCATTTCAGTTACAGAAAAGCAAGCAGCAGAATCTTTCTATAGAAATCAGTTGCTCTTTTCCTTCAAAGCTACCCCAGACATGCAGAGATGCTGCAGGAGTGAATTAAATATTAATACTTTCCCAGCTTTAGTGAACTCTGCTCTTAGAAGATAGTATCATGAGAGCCTTTGTGCAAGATGCAGCTTCTTTAATATCCTACTGGATTCCAGAAATAATATTATGTGAATTGTTTCACAATTTGGCTCATTACATAGCTGAATAATAATTTAAATTACAACTTTCACATCTCAAACCAGTAAATACGCAGATTCAGGGCATATGGACTGTCATTCAGATGGGCCTTATTAAGATACACAATTTCTGTGTTTTCACCTAATTATTTTCTAGCATATTTCCATTATTACTTCAGACACTTTTGCTACAAGTCATGCTCTCCAAAATGCTCTTTACTGAATCTGACAAGTGGTTTCATTACGCTAAGCCTTGAGTTCCCACATTCAGCTGTACAGACTAGATTACCAAGGAATCAAATTTTTAAATTAAACTTCTTCAAAGTATGTCAATAATAAAGAGCAAGGCTTTTCCATTCTATTATTCACTACATAAAATCTTGTATCGCTTTACTATTACTACCACTGAATACACTAAGCTGTTTAAACATGATATGATCCTTCAATCTGTGTGAATTCAAAGTGAAAATCCAAGCACTCCTCTGCAGATAAACTCTCTTACACTGAGACACTAATTAGCAAATTAAGACAACACAGAAAATACACACAGGGATTTCAATATTCTACAGTATAAACAAGGCATTCAAACCTCAGCATTTGGGTACCTTTACCATTACACCTACTAATGGATACAAAATCTCCACTGAAAAGAACTCAGTTACTGTGTCCAAATAATATATATTTCACAAATGCACATTTAAGTGGATATATGAGCTTCTTATTCACTTTAAGTGATGTGCACACCTTACTACTATACCACTCTATTCTACCACACCATGCTTCTGTTTCAGCCAAGCCAATTAACAAAAGAAGCATGTCAAGCTCAATACTTATCACATGGTGTTTGAGGCAGTTGAAACTACAGCAGAATTTATACAGTACACTGACATCAACCAAGGACTAGGAATTCAGAAAACCAGTCTGTTACAGAAAATAGTTACTTTTCCTAACACAATTCAAAAGCTCAAGGTTTAATACTCATCCTTCAAATTTTCCAGTTTATGGTTTGCCCACCTTGAGATGCATTTAGGAAGCGTGAATCCAAGCCCTTCCTCTGTTTAGAAAACTACTGGATCTGCGTACATTCTCCCCCTTTGCTGAAAACAAGCAACTTCCCTTATAAACAGTTAGGAAGAATTACTTTGCTACTCTATAAAATTAAATTCAAATACTATCAGAATACTACCAAATATTCTGGGTATCCACAAATTAGTCCTACAGATTTAGGAACAAGGAAAAAGAAAAACCTAAATTTTTTTAATGATTACTTTTGATATGTGTAAGAAAACCCACTGGTACAAAACTAAGTCAAACTTATTTCAAGGTATACGTAAAACAGCTACCCAGTGAAGAAAAACTGGGTGTGGAAAAACACTGTTCATCAAAAGCAACTTCCTTAGACAAACGTAAGTTTAAGAAACTAGCTCCTGACTCTCATTTTCAAGGTATGTCTATTTGGGTCATGACCTTTCAAGTATGTTATCATATTTCATAAAGTAATGAGTTCTGTCTCCATGTTCTGATTGAAAAACATTAGGTTCAATCTTTCATAAGGGCTGTGACTATACAAATGGTCATACTACCAATATATAATGTTTGCGAGAGTTTCAACTGAAAAGCATGCTGGATTTCACAGTATCTTTCCTTTAAGTTATTAAAGAAGAAAAACAGCTCAAGAGTTTGAGTGTATTGGCATTTGGCATTGGCTCCTACCCCAGCAATCCCTTTTTCATTCCAGCAGCTGTACAATTGCAGTTACTCAGCATTAAGTAGAGCATTATTAAAAATAACTCGCAGTTTATTGATATTTGTCTTTAAGATATTACAAGTCACAAGTAGCTAATGAATAAGTTTGCTTAAGTGGCTGACTTCTGAAAAGAACAAAATCGGGTGTTAAATATTTTAATAAGCCTTCCTTATGGTTAAGTCATTTGGAACATAAAATGCACCCCAGGACAAACTGTAATTTGCTCTTGCTGTATAAAAAAAAAAAAAGGGTCTAAACACCTCAGTACAGCTGTTTATGGTATGCTTTTCAGCACTGTCACTGAAAAATGAACAATATTTTAACTTGTATATTGGGTACAAAGTAATCAGTAGACAAGTATACCTGAGCTTAATTCCTCTGACAGCCAATGCATAAGCACTCTGCATGTATTATTTAAAACTCTGCATATATTAAAACTTAACTGCACAGATTGTCACATGCTATCATATGGCTACTTTTCTTTTTGTCTTCCAGGCTTTCTGATCCCTTCTAGTCTGATTACATATGGTTTTCCAGTCACCTTGTAAAGTTTGGCTTTTGATGCTTTTTTTTTCTCTCCAAACCAACAAGAATTCGATGTATTTTTCTTGTTTAAGTTTACAGTTGGCTGAATTTTCAATTGGCCCCTTTAGTACAGTCTCATCCAAATAATTCAGATTACCATAAATAATTACTCCCTCATAGGTAGCACTAAATTTCCAATACTGATCTCACAGATACAGTAATCTAAAGATACCAATGTATTATTGCAAAAATGCTTTAGGGGGATATTTTAATCTTAAAATAATTAACCACCAGCATACATATACATCTATAAACTCTTAAAAGTATTACTTCTATAAATGTTATTGTACTTACACAATTAAAAACCCCCTTTCATTATATAGATTTATTGTTCAGCTAATAATCCACTGAAGAAAAGTTTTAGCACTGAGGTTACAAGCTTGAGCAAGAATTTTACAGCAAACCTTTTCTAACTGTATTATTAACACTCTGAAATAGAAAGCCATTGAGACTTACATTAATTAGTAATATATTTCAGCTACTGAAATGGTGGTCTAGTTAAAGTTCTGTTTAGATATCTTCTCTATTTTCACATTACAGATACTTGTATGGAAACTGAACTGTGGTATTCTGGTTTACATGTAGATCGTTGCATGTAATCTTGATCAAACTCTTTCAATGTAGCCTTCATTAATGAACAGCTGTATTATAAATTTCTAATCTTATATTAAGCATTAACAAGAACAACCAGATCAACACATAAGGGAAAATTTTCCTGTTAGCATAGCAAATAGAGGTGTCAGGGAAAATAAAACCCAAGCCAAGTTTGTCTGCAGGGCATACACCAAGAATTTTCAAAATGTGCAGAGTGATTCATTGGACATATTTTCCTACAAATATGCTCCACTTTGAAGTTAAGTTTGGCTTCCAGAAGAAGCTTTTTAATCAAAATAGCTTTATTTTGATCAATCCAATTCAATACTTTAAGAGAGATATGTATATATGCTGGACTTAACTGTTATAAAACTGAGATATACAGACTAAGGGCTGATAAAAATGTCCCAAATGAAGAATTCTAAGATACAAAGAGCTGAGTTTGCCAAGGTTTCAACTGGCATTTCATTTCTCAGACAATAAAAATCCTCTACATGCACACACCACAGCACGAGACCATGCTAAGAATGAAACAAAACCAACCTTGCTGTTACGCCCGGATGAAAGCTGTCTCAAAATAAATAAAAAAAAATTGAGGTTTCAAATAAGTGACAATTAAAACAAGCCTCCATTAAGCTTTTATTTTTTTCATAACAGTATCAACTATAACTGAAGTCAGTAAATAAAATACAGCATCTTATCATATGTTCATTATGCAGAGAATCAAGTCTAATACTGAGACACTCGCAATGAACTTGAAGAACTCCCCAAAATTTACATTAAGCATTAAAAAACCTGCTTGAAGAACACACAAAAAAATAATTATGAACCTGACTGAAACACTGCTTAGAATAAACGTAAAAAAAAGCTTAAGGCATTACAGCAGGGGCTACAGCTTTTCCAAGACATCGCATTTTAAATTGGGCTTAACTGGTCTGCAGGCACTCTATGTAAAAAACGTTTAAAATCTATTAAAATCACAACTTATTTCCACAGTGATGCAGTTCCAAGTGAAAATACACCTATCATAAACAACACTGAATGAATGTGTGTTGGTTTCTCCTTTGAAATACCTTGGCTAATTTAGCTATACTACTCATTTGTAATCAGTCTTTTTACTGATGGCATGTGCGAATTTGGCTGACAGCACAGAAGGAAAAAGAAAATCAGGATTTACTCACCAAGGAGGAATCCCTGTGACACCACATTCCATCCTATAAAGGAAGTGAAAGTGCTCTTCCCTTCGGTCTGATTTACAAGAAAGAAAGAAAGAGAAGTTTGTAATGTTGCTACACTATGCACTGTTATGGAAAGGAGAAAGGAGTACTTGATCTGAGAGTTTACTACAGAAAATACTGAATGCACCTGCCTTTTTTTGCTTGGTAGAAAGCCAGACGTTTTGGTGGACAGATGCACTACTTTCTCCATGAACTTAACCAGACAATAGGAAGTTTATGTATTTAACAACTAAAGCCCTCAGCAAAAAGTGTGCAACAAAGTTTCAGATTTATTTAATAACCTGATAATATGAACAAAGAAATAATGTCTGTAATAGAGTGCCAGTATATCTGTTTATTTTGATTTGTCTGGGTTTTGTTGTTGGGGGTTGGGAGTGGGTTTTGATTGGTTTATTTGTTTTATCCCTGATACGCTTTCTTCCTACAGTTTCTTTCTTGAAATAATGCTATTCCTATTTCCTACTGAAAAGCTTAAATCTATGACTTCACAGGAGGGTGATGGGAATTTTAAGAGGTATATATAATACAACTGAAGTTAATGATGTTATTGCTGGCAGGACCTAAATTCACTTACTTAACGGAGAAGAGAGAGGAGTAAAACAGAAAATATTTATAGTCTGTATTTATTTCTACATGGAAGAAAGGTAAAGATCTTGTCAATCAATCTTCACATACAAGAAAATTCATAATCTACTTGTGTATTTCCTTCAGAAAACCAGAATGTGGAGGGAAAGAAAAGAAGTCTTACTTTCCGTCACAATTCCTTACTTGCTTTGTGGAGAAGATGAACAACAGCTTTAAGTGTAATTAAACTGGAAGGCCCATCAGAGTTTCACTAACATACAATTTCAGTCTTCATATCGTGGTGTTTTTCAAATAATACAGAAGAGCTTTTCCCCATTCCCACAAGAGCTTTTATTGGTGTGCAACACATTTCCAAGAAAAACAAGAAATTAGCGTTTTAGAAGTGTTTGCAAAGAAGCAGAGATATTAATCTGCACAGAACGTCTGCATCCGAGGTACTAATAAAAAGATGTGTCTGAACTGCAGAAGGAAACCCTACCTTTCAGCAACAGGTAGGGTTAGTTTTAGGAACCTGTCATCAAGGACTGTAATTCTGAGGAGAATTCCACCAAGTCCACTTATTTCTCTACCTTAGATTTGCTGTTAGAGCAACGTATGTGCTTTTATGATGTCAAAGAATAGTTTAATAAGATGAGAGTAATTCAGAAGATTCAAAAAGAATAATTCAGAAAAACTCCTCTCCATGACTTGGAATACATCAGAGCTGGGTTAATTTTTTTTTTTCCTGTAATTTCAGAAGATGTCTTTTAATTTTGTGAAGTGTTGTTAATTATTAAGAGCACCCTGCTATTTACAGAGCATAGCAGTAATGTAGCTGCACCTGCCAAAACCATCACAATGTGATGATTCAGCTTCTGCCAGTTTGACCACAGTGATTTAACCAGCAGCTTAGTTTACATAATGACAGAATCTCGGATTCTTCTGACTGAAGCTTTCGAAGTTTTACGGTCTCTCTAAAATAGCTTTGTTAACACCAATACAGCTCTGACAAACACACTGAACCACATTTACTCAGACGGAAAGATCAAATGATGAGGAATGACAACTACGCAGTCAAACTGAAGCACTTACACTGTCTAGGCAGCATAAGGAAACAAATTTCTTTAAGATACATTACTCTTAGTTCTCTTTCAAAACTCTGTAAAATGGAATATTAAAACATGAGGAAGAGGCTATGAAGCACTCCCGCTACATTTAAGTACTGCACACAGTACCATTGACAGGAACTAGTCCATCAAACATGGAACATGGTTTTATTGTTTTCAAAAAAATAATGGGTAATATAATCTTTTTCTACACTGACAAGAGCAGCTATTATGAGGAAATAAACAAACTGAAGAGTAAACTGGAAGGAAGATGGAACAGTCACTGCTCAGTAACTTCACTGAGATGTTGAGAAAAAAAAGTCAAGATGAAGGGAGGAGCACTTTTATTTACTACACAGAATGGAATATGATGTTGCAGGTTCAAGTAACAACTAGTCGTGTTTCTCAACATTTACTTGACATCTGTGAGAAAGAGCAAGCTAAAAGATAAACAGCCACCTGCTTTGTAAGTACCTTTTGTAATTACAGACGTTTTAGCTCTTGAAATCTGTTTTGTTAGATAAAAATCAATTTCCTGAGTGAGAAGAAAATCCCAAATCTTTTTTGCCTTAAGAAATCAAATCAGCATACCTAGAAAAACAACAAAAAAATCCCACCCCAAAATCAAAAACATTAATGAATTAGACAAAGCCTCGAGTATTGAACAAGTAATGAGATTCTAAGAAAATAAAGTCCATAAACCTTTGAGGAAACTGTAACAAACAAAATTGCTTCAGGAGTTGTTACATAAACAAAGCTTTATTCACTCAAGATAATTCACTTTCACTGCATCTTACCTGATAACACTTTAAAGTTAATATAACCAAGTTGAATTGATCAAACTGGATTCTATCCTGCATCACACAGTAATAATACTATCAAGCTAGCAGATTAAGTTTTAATATTGCAAGTGTGTGTACATACAGATACACACGCATGAGTGTATATGGTATGTTCCATGTCACTTTCTTCAGTATATTTAACAATACCCCAAAACAGCAACTGGTCCTTCAAATTTTCAATCGTACTTCAGAAGAGCAGAAAACTTGTCAAAAAGCAAAGCTGAGTTTATAAACAAGGAAGAACATTTTTTAAACAAGAAAAAAATAGTAAGATCCAAGTGATTTCTTAAAATCCATTATATATTCCTGAATTTTATTATTCTAGCAATAGTACCTTTATGATATTAACAAATAGGCACATAATTTGACCTGTCATAAGGCTAAAACTAAATAGCTGCCATAGTTTTTATTCAGCTAGGAAAACTCTCAACATAATGAAAGACTGAGATTCAGCTCCAAGGTAACTGCACAATAAAATACTACACTGCCACCTAGTGCCTATGTTAAGCGCCACCGAAGTACAAACATTTCCAATTAAAACTAGTCTTTAAAATATTATTTCTTTTGCAACTAGACTCGCATTTGCTTTAATCAGAACATACATTCTGAACTACACATCTAAAAGCACTTCACATATAAAAAAATATTAATAATGCAAATATGAGCAACCACCAAAAAATAATCAGCTACCATACATCAAGTTTGGAGCGATCCATAATGAAAACCCGTAAGTCCGTATTTATTCAAGGAAAGTTACAACACTGATGCAAATAATCCCTTTATTTTAGGCCACACTTCAGACTTACATAACCAGTTTTACCATGAAGTCCCAACTTTTAGAACAGAAACCAGTTCTATCCAATTTTTGATGCCTACACCAGAAAGGCAAACCAAAAATCCTATGAATTAGCAACAACTTCCTCAAATTGATCTGAACAAAAAAGCAAGGCATTAAGATCTAAAATGTCTTAACATTATTCCAAGTAGTTAGTCCCATCTGATTACTGTCTTAAGAGTCTTTGAAAGAAAGAAAATAACACATTTTATTCAGGGGTTCTTTGGACAAAGTTTACCACGCAGATAAGGAAAACTGTTGTAAAGAACCAAAAACAACAACAACAAAAAAACCCGAACACCCAAACAAAAGAACCAAACACACACACCCCCAAGGAAAAAAACAACCAACCAACCAAACAAAAACAAACAAAAAATCCAAACTTCTGTTTCAGTGTCAAAGAGCCTATCAAAAAACATGAGCCAAGCCATTAATTCCAATCTAAGGGATCTTGAAACTGTTCAGATACATGCTGGTTAAAAGAACAAAACTACAGGATAAGCTTAGACCTCCATCCTTTACTAACCTGAATATGCCTAAGTGCTGCTGTTATCAAACTGTTGTGTCTGAAGAAAATAACCATGACAATTAGTGACTGCTGGCAAAGCTTACAGATCCCACATACAAACACCTTTGTTTTGGTTAGTTTAGACCAAAACTTCTGTTTCACAGTGGAAGAAGTCATTAGTAGTTTAAACAGCACTGAAGGCTGTAAAATTAAATACAAATATAAATAAACATTATTTAAGGGTATCAACACCTTTTTCTTGAATCAACTTACCGTAAGCCATAGCAAGGCAAAGTGATGAACCGGAACATTGCCAGAAAAACTCTCAAAGGAAGCAGGGTGAATACATAAAGAAAAGCATCCAGGCACAAAAAGATTCCAAAAAACATCAACTAAATTACAAAAATAAAACAAAAGTATGTTAGTAGTTTATAAAGAATTGTATGATTTTATGAAAATTACATTTACATAAGACTAACCAAATAAGCACAATACTCTCACTTGTTCAATCTCCTGAAGTGTAACAAAAATAAAATGCTATGCACTTGGAAGACTATTCAGCAAAAATTCCGCACCACAACATCCAAGCAGCAAAGGCTTTTCCAGACTTCCATGGCTCACTGAACTCAGTCTTTACCGGATAGATGAATTACGTGTGCATATAACTGTAGTTCATCTTCCAATGGTGACCTTCCTCTAAGGTTGAAAAAGTTAATGTTTTTAACCTTGGAGGTTGTGGTATGTGTCAAGCAGAGCTGTGTGTACACGTGCACAACCATTTTCTGTCTACCTCCTTTTTAATATGCTTTTCTTTTTCTTACCTTGTTAATTCCCTATTGCACAGCTAATTACCAGATATGGTAATTTTCCTTCAGAAAACATCTACCTTTTTTATACAAAGAGTATAAAATACAAAGAGGTAAACTTCCAGTTGCCCTCAGTTTAAATGCTTTATCCTTAATTTACAGGAACAGTTAAAGCCATTTTATTACAGCCATGAGCCAAGCAATTCTGTCATAAGTCAACTAGACCTAAACTCTGCCATTAGAAATCTCTTCATTAGCAAGCTCTTGTATACCACTCTCCCCACGAGTTTCCTTCCTCATCTGCCTTTTGAATTTATCTAAGGTTTACACGAATGAGACTCTAGACATAGGCTTCTACACTTCTGTCAGACCAGTAGCTAGTTTTTTTTTTCCTGCAAGGAAATCATTGGCTACACAATTAAGACTAGCAGCCTCTAAGCAGGCCTATACATCCACAACCGATATGCATTTAAAGTTTTTATGTATTGCTGATGGGAAAGACAGACACCAGTTTGGGGGCTAGGGAAGGGGAGAGGTAAACCAAAGGACAAGCAAATTACTTTTAACTCCCACAATCTGTTTGCCTTTCAAAGTACCTCCTTTGTCAGATTGAGCAACAGCCAGTTCAACGTCCAATGAGCTAGTATCACTGAGATGTACCTTTCTCTCATTCATGCATCCCTGTAACTTTGAAAGCAATCCTACAGAATATGCTCTAGTACATCTATCTGCAAGTGACTGATGACTGACTCAGGTCTAAGAGCACAGCTGTCATTTTTGAATTGTTGCCTTCCCTTATTATTTATTAATATTCCCCATATTATTTCTACCAATTCTGCAGTCTGTACTTCAGTATCACACCATGACATTAAGGTCTTCTCTCCTCCTGACACCAACTCATTCACCTCTACCACTGTTTTCTAAGATCTCAGGAGAGGGTTATCAATAAAAATTATCAGGAGTGGTGGTTACAAATAATGGATGAATTTATCCACTGCATTTTAATATGCCATTAAGTTACCCATTTCTTTGCTAACTTTTAAACCAAGTGCTGAATATCCAACCACTGAGGATGACTGGAGCTGAACATGTATCTTCCTTTTTTTAACTCCTTAACCCAAGCAAAATTGAAAGACAGCCTGTCATTTGGTTTGACTCTTTGACGGCATCTTTGTAATCCAGAAAACAACTCTGCATTTTCTTTTTGATTTAAAGAGAACTTTTGTCACTGCTTGGGCAATTACAGGTTTTCACATTCTATAATCTTGCATTAATATCTGCAATTGTTTAATGTCCTCATTTTCCTAATTTTTCACTAGACTGAACTTATACATACCTGATGAAATACAATCAGCACTGAACCTTCCCCTCATTTTGGTAAACATTTTTGCTGCTATATTCCAGATACTGAGGAGCTAACAGAAAAGCTTAATGAGCTTTTCCATCATCATAACTATTTTTTAGCACAAAAGCTCAAAGTTTAATTTTGAGATGAATTGACAAGTTTTCCCCTAAGATGGCAGAATAGGGACCACCTTTTATTTACTACAAATAACCTATTACATTGAAGAACTTTCACTGAAACTGCACAAAAAGTTTGAGCGGAAGTAGCATTTATATTGCAAATTATCTAGTTTGTCTAAATAAAAAGTATTCAGACCAATAACAAGATATTACCCTTTAAACATTACACCCTACTCTAAAAATACGTACATGCAAGAAGTGCATGCTAAAGAATACCTCCCAAGATTAGGCTCTGACAAACTTACTCCAGTTTACTCTCACTCTACCTGATTATGATTTTCATTCCTACTCTGTAATTATACTATTGGGTAGTATACAATACAAACAATTAACAGAATTCTTCTCTTCCTTTCCTAGTGCCTCATGCTTTATTTCATTTAAGCAGACTTTGGAATCACAGAGCAAGTGATTTAGTACACTATTTAGTACATTTGTTTCTAGATTTTAATCATTGTACTTTTTCAACAAGTATGATTCGATTTGATATAGCTAGTATGTATACTAACATGGACTAAGCCCATGCAAAGAAATAAAGAATTTATTTCAGAATCTCTAAAGAGACAAACATCACTTTTTAAATCCATATGCTTACTACTCAGTTTCATATTCTTTCATATTGAAAGTACAGACTGAAATATGATTTACCATGCAAAAACTACCAATTTCACCACTTACAGCATCAAGCTTATTTTTAAAAGACTGTTGGCATTGCCTGGTTCTTACGGACTGAAATTTTTATTGGAAATCTATGCTGATGATCATTCAGCACAATTCCTGTGACTTGGAGAGGGCATGTAATAGTATACATAATTACAATGGAGATGATGTAAAACTGCTATAAAGTTCAACTGAGAGTCTTACCATAAGTGGAATATTCTACCATAAAGAGTAAAGTTCACAGTGAGACTGTGAAGACAACATCCATGGAGATGTCTAACTGGATCTAGTCCTGAGCAAGCTATTGTAGGTGATGCAGTTTTAAGCAAGGGCTTGGACTACATCATCTCCAGAGGTCCATCCCAATCTCATTCATTCTGTGATTTTCTGCAGTAACTGACTGGGAATTTAGTTTTATGAAACAAGGTCTCATCACAGACTAAGGATGAATTTAATGATACTGAAGGAGAAACCTGAGGGCTGCTAACAAAAGGACTCCTACTGTCCCTCCATCCACCACTGCTCTTTCATCTTTCCACCCCTACCCCAAGCTACACAGCTCCCCTTCTGCCCTTGCGTAGACTCTGGATTCTCAAGAATACTAGCCAAGCAATTCAGCTCACTATTCCAGTGAAGAACAAACCCCGAGCAAGAAAAGTGAAGCATTCACTGCCAAATTATGAGCTGGTTTAATCCTTCGAACAGTCCAGCAAGCACCATAGTTCATGCAAAACAGGCAGCATTCATAAGGCAGGAGACTAAGTGAGAGAAGAATTACACAGACTCTCCCTTCAGTGTAAGCTAGAGCCAAATTGATTTAGCCCTACTACGTAACTTCATCCCTAAAAGTTTTGAGAATTCTAGCTATATTACTTTTAATGTTATCGTTGCAGTGCAGCCTAGCCAAACCTTATTACAGTGCTGCCTTACTCATCATCCTTGAGCATATTCCTCTGCCTCCCAAATCAAAAAGGTTAAGACAGAATAAAATTCTCTTCTACATTACAGCAGTGGCAACAGCTCACTGTATGGCCAGAATTGTATCTAAGCTGACATAAAGGAGGTGGCAGGAATGCTTCAGGAAGGGCTGTAGCACTGAGAAAGAGAGGGAAGATGTGTTAATTAGTTGTAAAAAGCGAAATAGAAAGCTATGAAAATTAAGTCAAAAACCTTAGCTAGAAACTGACCCATCATCATATTTTAAAGGACTGAACTCTTCCCACCCTCAAATAAATCTTTAAAACTTTTTTTTTTTTTAAATCACGTCTTGCTGTAAAAAGTATTATTTTGCTTGACTATTCCTTTAAGGATCAGTGACATCTTTGTATTTGAATTAATTTGTCATCATCTGGTCTTGAAAGTTAACCATGCCTGCCTTTACTAGTAACAGCAGCAAGCAGTAAACAGGCAAAAAACCCTGAAACAAATGCTTAAGTTACTAACACTGAAAACTAATCATTACAGATGTTGAACTTTATTTAGTAGCAAGTCTTTGAAAAGTAAGTATTTCTTCAAATAATATAATACAACAGATTTAATCTCTAAATTAAAACAAATCTTAACAGTATACTTCACCTTTTCCAGTTCTTTTGGTATTCGCATGCACGTGTATACTCTCTCTCTCCGTTCTGTGTATTTTGCTTCATTGTGTTCAAGGAAGTAGCCTCTCGTTAGCTCAGCACTGATGAACCTCACCAATGAGAGATCTATATTCAGGAATACATAAGTAGAAGACATTTCAGGCATGACCTCCAAAGCATGAGAAGACAGCTATGTTTTTTTTCACTTGCTACATATTTCATCTGTATCGTATCTAATCCCAAAAGTTTCAGCTGATCATAACCAGAACATCAAATAACTTGGTACAGAAGGAGCCACAACAGACACAAGTCCTATGCTCTACCATATCCCTGTTGCCCCAGCAGAACAACCAAAACAAGCCAATCATCTTCCCACTTCTCTTCCCAGCCAGTTGTTTTCATCCCACTTCTCCAGAACATTACTCAAAGCAGTTACATTGGATGCAGTTATGCTGAGCTGACCTAATCCTTAATGTACTGACAGTCCTCCTAAATTTACTAAGCTCTGTTTTAGACTTCTTAAAAGCTATTTCTTCTCCCAGCAATGCTAGCAACTTGCTCTTTATTTTAAAGAACTTTCTGTAAGATCAAAACATTCATGGATACACAATCCCAAGTGATTCAGTGCACAAACAGTACAAGCATGCTGATCATTTCATGATCAGACCAAAGCCTTTCAAGACCAAAAAGCCATCAAGCACATACAGGTCTCCTACATTTTAATGACTATAGGCAAATAAGTCAAAGGCTGACTGACCTAAGTTTAGTCAACTCATATGGCTTCTAAAAAAGACTTTGCGTGGAGCAGTCTTGCAAAATTAAATAAAATTTGAAAATTGCAATTGTGAAAATTCAGGCTGTCAGGACAAGGATGTTGAGTTTAAGCTGTGATACTCATTGACAAAGTCTGACATTACCATCTTCTGGTAACACTTCAGAAGTGACAGAACACTACGATAAAATCCAACATTTCTGGTTACTACTGGCATTTAAAAATAGAAACTCTCAGTGTTCACACAACATGCAAAAGATGGAAATCACCTATCTAGACAGACAGATGAAAAGCTACAGATCATTTACCATGACATAAGAACACACAAATAGTAAATTCAGATTTTAGCAAAAGACTTAGTGACTACTAGGCAGGGGGGTGGATCTTGCATGGTACAATGCCTTCCGTTTTTGTGGAGGAGGAAAAGGCTGCACAACACACCCTTAGTAAAACAGACTAGATAACAGCTGTTAAGAGAGGAATGCAAGTATACATGCTGTGTGTAAAGACTTCACCCAAAACTGTCTGACAGTGGCTCCTCAATATTCATCACATTGAAAATGATGAAGAACATTAGCTGGAAGAACAGCCATAAAATTACAAATAGTTTTAAAGCAAAGAAGGAACCAGCTCAAACAGAAATATGAAGAAGCAGCAGCAGCAGGGTATGCGTATAACCTACACTGCTTTGGGTGGGGGGCACATGTATTGTATGTGATTAGGATTTGGGGGGACGACAAACAGGCATTTTGAAGCCTGTGATGGTGTATTAACATCTTGTGTATGTCTAATATTGTGATTTATCATATTGCTGATACTGATCACACCTATATAATTCACTAACTGCTGGCTCATTATGTATTAGTATATCATTTATATCAGTATTTGCTTTAAACTGAATGGTTTTCCTCTGTATGAACTTGTTTTGACAGTGATTTTAATTTATATATAATATAGATATATGTATTGCTGATCCAGTAAGCAGACCAAAACCATTGTAACACTTAAAAGTAATTTATCCTAAAACAAATGAGAACATGTAGTTTAATGAGTAGTAAAAACCTAATATTTATGGATAAAGCTTCAATCAAAGTTCATTCCAGTGAAACAAGGCAGAAGTTCATTCCATTAAATCATTTACCCACACCAGTCAGTCTCATCTCTGTGCCTGGCAAAATCTTGGAGCAGATTCTCCTGGAAGGCATGCTAAGGCACATGAAAAACAACAAGGTGCTTGGCGACAGCCAGCATGGCTGCACTAAGGGGAAATTCTGCCTGACCAATTTGGTGGCCTTCTATGATGGGGCTACGGAACTGATGGACAGGGGTAGAGCAGCTGATGTCATCTATCTGGACTTGTGCAAACTGTTCGACACTGTCCCACACGACATCCTTGTCTCTAAACTGGACAGACATCAATTTGATGGATGGACCACTTGGTGGATAAAGAACTGGCTGGATGGCCACACACAAAGAGTTGTGGCCAATGCTCAATGTCCAGCTGGAGACCAGTAACGAGTGGTGTCCCTCAGGGATCGGTGTTGGGACCGGTCTTGTTCAACATCTTCATCGGTGACATGGACAGTGGGATTCGGAGGAACCCTGTGGAGAAGGACTTAGGGGTGTTGGCCAATGAGAAACCTAACATGAGCTGGCAGTGTACGCTCACAGCCCAGAAAGCCAACCGTATCCTGGGCTGCATCAAAAGGAGCATGACCAGCAGGCCTAAGGAGGTGATCCTGTCCCTCTACTCTGCTCTTGTGAGACCTCACCTGGAGTACTGTGTGCAGTTTTGGTGTCCTCAATATAAAAAGGACATGGAACTGTTGGAACAAGTCCAGAGGAGGCCACGGGGATGATCAGGGGCCTGGAGCACCTCCTATATGAAGACAGGCTGAGAAAGTTGGGGCTGTTCAGCCTGGAGAAGAGAAGGCTGCGTGGAGACCTCATAGCAGCCTTCCAGTATCTGAAGGGGGCCTACAAGGATGCTGGGTATGGACTCTTCATTAGGGACTGCAGTGATAGGACAAGGGGTAATGGGTTCAAACTGAAACAGGGGAAGTTCAGATTGGGCATGAGTAGGAACTTCTTTACTGTAAGGGTGGTGAGGCACTGGAATGGGTTGCCCAGGGAAGTTGTGAATGCTCCATCCCTGCTGGTGTTCAAGACCAGGTTGGACAGAGCCTTGGGTGACATGGTTTAGTGTGAGGTGTCCCTGCCCCCTGCCCATGGCAGGGGGTTTGGAACTAGATGATCTTCAGGTCCTTTCCAACCCTAACTATTCTACTATTCTATGACTGCTCTGAAGTCTTGCAAATGTGTTTTCTAGAGTCTTCCTTTTTAATACTATCACTTGTAAGTTTTTTGGTTTTGATTTTTTTTGTTCCCCCCCCCCCCCCACAAGGGATAACCTTAGATATAAATACACCAGTTAGCTACTCTGTTAACTGCCCAGGTGTATTTCTTCCACCTCAGATAACCAACCTGCTCTGACTTAAAGATAATGCATCTCAAAAAACTAGTTTCCTGCAAAGTAAATATGGCATATACACCACAGAGTAACTTAGTGTACCTTTACAGGTCCCTTCCAACTTGAGATATTCTAACTAAATGGTATTTTCCCCTCCTTACCCCATACAAATTGGTTCATGGGTCTATTGAAAAGCAAATGATTTTAGGTTTCTTCCACCTGGTTAGACTTTCATGCCCTTGAAATTCAGAAATGATGACTCCTCATGACCGGGGTTGATCAGTACACAAGCTCCAGACTGTGACTGCAAAACAACCTCTGCAGTGAGAGGGGGTACGCTGAAGCCCACAGTTGTTCAGCCACCTCCTTTCTGAGCACTTACTGCCACTCTACATTAGCCCTATCTCTGCGTCAGCTGTGAAACAAATCTGTGGCTAACCCTGCAGGACAAATGCAGCAAGAAGAACAGCATGAGACACCAAGGCAGGACAGAGTAATAAATCACCTGAAAAAGTTTAATTCTGCTATCAAAGCATCATTTTCTTCTAAAAGTAAGTAAACGCTTTAATTCCTACTTCAAATTCCTTTTCCACTTCAACTTTCCCCTCTTTCGCAGTTTTAGATTGTGTTTAAACACTACATTTAAACTGTTCAGATAGCATACTCTTAATGCTTATTCTCATTTATCTCCCCACCTCAGGACAGAAAAGCACAAGCATATTCAAAACATAAAAGGCCACTAGTTCCTTCAAAGTAAGAAGATAATAATTTACCTAAGTTATACTTCGATGCATAGCTACACAAAGGATAACCATTAACCAGAAATGGAAGGGAAAATTTCTGCAAATGTGAAACATACCGTACCTAGATATGCTTCTACTGCTGTACAATCATAACTTCAATCCTAAATGCAACTACTACAGGAGCAAATTTCACTCCCCTTAATCCTAAAAACACACTTCTATCATAAAGACTCAACTAAATCAATCAAGACTAAACCAGCACAATATGGTGGGGTATTTTTATTTCCTTCTCTAAACAACCACTCTGTATAGTGAAAAATCCCTTCTTCTATTGTGTAACAAACTGCTAGCACTAGATGAGCTAGAAGTTTCAGTTGCTCTACCAAGAAACCTGTTCTTCTAACGTTCTCCTGTCCTGAAGAGCCTGAGAGCACCAATGTTTTTAACTATTTCAAAGTTTATGATCAATTTCTGGAACACAGTTAGGAATTCCTGTGCATGCACACAAGTTAACAATTTCCATACTTTTAACTAAGCTATTTGTTCATCTTTCAGGAACATTAGTATGCATCTTGACCACTCTTTTTTCCCCACTAAAAAGCAATTCATAACGATCAAGCCAATTCTTTACAACTATGGAAATTACCTCAGTTTCATCAACACCCCAGAACTGCAATCAATGATACTGCATTTCCTATGACATAACATGTCAGAAAGGGACACAGCACCTGTCAAATTTAGAAGGAAAGCCTTCAATTGGTGGCAGATTATTCAAGTTATATCCTAATTCCTACTTTTTCTTTTCTGTATTTGGTAAGACCTGTGGGATCACCTTCAAACTAACACTGCGGCAGACAGCCTGGACACCTGAACACCACTTTCAGCACTCCCCAGGTTTTCAGCAAGCAGCACAACTAAGAAAATAGTGCTAATAATTTATGATCTTACCAACACCGACTCAACCCTGCCACACAGAGTGATCATTATTACAAAAAAAAAAAAAAAAGTCAGGGCTACTTTCAAAAATTATTCTGTAGATACCTAAAAAAAAGCCCAGTTCAAGTGTAAATGTAAATACAGCTGCAGATGGATAGCAAAGACCATGACATTTTCCCTATTTTCCCCTATAAAGTCTTCAGTTCGTAGATTACATTTACTTTGAAATAATCTGCATACAACTTTCAACCGTACTGTTACATACAGTAGTAGGGGCAAAGGCTCAAAGCTCGCGTATGTAACAAGAACCCGTTAACACGACGAGCATTGCTCGTACTTAAGAAAGTTCATTGCGCCCGCAGCTCTCCCGGCCGTGGAGCTTAGGAAATCCAGCCCCGTGTGTAAGCCCCCTGCTCCTGTCAGGAACCGGTGTGCGAAGCGCTCGCTGCTCTCACTCCTCGGCAGGTACCGACCGAACAGCCTGAGCCTCCGCTTCAGTGTATCACAGTGGGACAGGTAATGCTCATGTTGTTTAACACCTCCCAACACGCAGCGTGACACCGAGCAGAGACCCGCGCTCCCCCTCCTGAACACACTCGTGTGGAAAGCGGGGACACCACGAATCACGCTAAGGGGCACCAACACAGGCGAGTTCTCTGCCGAAACTTAAGGCAGGGAGAGCGGAGGCAGCACAGCCGGAGCGGAGCTCCCCGTCTGCTCGCCCGCGCTCCCGGAGCGGCCGAACGCCGCCGCTCCCGGACTCGCCAGGTCCCAGCGCACTTTTCTAAGTCGCTCGACAAAGTTCGCACAGGGCGCCCTCGGCCCTACCTCGGGCACCCATCAGGCCCTGGTCCCTCAGGCGGCCCGGCCGGCGCTGAGGAGCCAGCGCTGGCGACGCGCCCCGGAGGCACCGCCCGCCCCGGGCACCACCGCCCCGGCCACCCCGGTCTCCCGAGCGGGACAACCCTGCCCGGGGCCCTCGCTGCCCTCCACCCGCCCAGGCCTGCGGGAAGAGGCCTCTCTCCCCGCCACCGCCCCTCACCCGAGAGGCTCCGCTTCTTCTTCCTGCCCCGGTCGCTCTCGTAGAAGCCCAGCGTCTCCGCTCGCTGTTGCGGAGACAGCTGCCCCGGACCGGGGGCGGGCGGCCACGGCTCGCTGCTCCCCCTGAGAGTTTTCGGCTCATCCCGGCAGCTCTCCTGCTGCTCCGGGCTGCCACCGCGCCGCCCATCCCCGCTGCTGCTCGGCGCGGCGGCGGAGGCAGCGGCGTCGGGAACGCCGGCCATGTTCGCCGCCAGCAGCAGCGCCGCCCGCCCCGCGCCCGCAGCCCCCGAGCCGCGCGCCGCCCCGCGCCCCTGGCGGTGACTCATAACCGTGCGACAGCGGCGCGCCACGGCCACCGCGCGACTGCCCAGCGCGCGGGGCGGGGCGGAGGCGGGCGGCGCCATTTTGGTGTGGCGCCGCCGCAGTTAACCCGGGGAGTGCCAGGGCCGCCGCTCTGCAGTGGCGCCTCAGCGCCTTCTTCTGCCCGGCTTCAAAGCGCGTTCTCGTACTGTAGATGCTGCTAGGCACAGAGAAAGATGCCTGTGTTAGCGCAGAGATCCAGCGGGCCCTCTGCTGTTATAAGAAATGTGTGTCGTGCCCACGGTTTCACCCACTACAACGGGCTGGGAAACAGTGGTTCAAAACAGTTGCAAATAACGTGTTTAATCTACACTGCACAAATAAAGACCTTGTTAGGAAATGGAAAACGAGGTGAATTATTACCTCTAAAGCCAAGAGGGTTTCAATGAACGAGACTGGCCACTTGAGGTTACAGCCCTGCGCTCCCAGGTGTGTGTGGCTCTTGGGCAAGAGGCGTCTAGAAATCACAGCGCCAGGCTCACCTGCATGTAGGCAGGTGTTGCAGCAGCCATCTGGCTCATACAGAGCTCACCATGCTCTGCTGGGCACAGGAGGGCAGGTGACAGAGTGCAAGGAGCCCACAGAAGTCAACAGGCCCCACCAGCCCAAGAACTGGTGTCTGAAGTCTTGTGGCTCATGAAATGCTGAGGCTGGAAATGCTGTTAGTTACTGGCAGCATGATATTGGCAGTGGTAAGGCTTATCAGAGGCCATACTAGTGAAAAATAATTGTTCCTGTCTCAAAGTGCTTATACTTTATTCAAGAGTAAACATGAAGGTAAAAAGCAGGAAGCTCAAGATAACAGTAAAGCACTTGTTTGTGGGGGGAATTCGCATGGGCATGAGGACAAAATACCTGGCCTGAATTTGAAGTGCACACATGCAGTTCTCATGTTCTTATCATACATTCAAAGGCCAGATTCAGTCAGCTTAATATTTAGCCACTTGTCCTGGGAACACAAAGAGTGCTTTATTCTTTGGAAAGTCATAGTAGTTCTCCTCTGTAAGTTTCTCGTACAGTTGTTTCAAAGAGCATTTCAGGCTTTGGATAGACTGGAGGTGCCCATTTCCATTGCCATTAGTGGTTCTAAATGGTTGGTGGTTCTAAATGCCTGGTAGGATTCATCCAGGTCTTGACATCCAGGCAGTGGAGCACTTTTTACAGGCACTCATAATGTGTATTGAGTACCATACCAGGAGCTAACAGCGATAGCTACTTCACATCATTATCTTGGGTTTTCTGCTCCCATGTTTTTTCTGCAGATGTAAAAAGCTGTCGTAAAAACAGGATGCAGAACTAAGAGCTCCAGAAAGAGCTGAAAAATTGCCCCAGCTGGAGTCCTGTAGCAGACCATGCAAAGTTACATGACATTCTCAGAGATACTCTGCTTCTCTCCTTCCAGCTGTGTATAAAAGCTATATCCATCGGTAAGATGCAGTGCATGATATTGAAGGACAACAGTCACAACCTTGTTATCAGTCGTACCCAAAAGAAGTTGTTCGTAGCATCAAACATAATCTAACAACCAGCTATGTTATTTCTCCTTCAGGCTCACTGAAATGCTATATAACAAACTGCTGGCAGCAGTTGTGATAGCACAGACATTTTCTATTCACAGGTTGACCCAAGATAACCTTGCTTAGTTTACAAGATCTTCCAGTCCTCTGCTTGAACTAGTTCAGCTGAAGGCATGATAATAGTTTGACTGCAATATGATTCAGCTAAGAATTCGCTTGTATTTTTGATGCTTCAAAAGCACACTTAGCAGCTACCCTCAAGTTTTTACCCATAGTCTTTCTTTACGTTTTTTTCTGTACTTTACATTGAATTTGTAACTCACCATCGGTCAGAATTTTAGTGCATTCATTTCTACATTCAGTCGTGTATTTCAACTATAACATAGTATTTTGTCTTGGTGGCCACTTCCAGAAAGTCAACTCAACTGCAGCAAAATCCAGTTTTTAGATATTTGAGTCCTTGATCTAGCCAAGTCAGAGGGGAAAAGTTGTTTAGTGAAAAAAATGTTAGTGGTGTTGATATAGGAAGTAGTGGCTCATTATGATATCTGCTGTTGGGAGTTATCTGGGACCGTCAGCTGTTGAGAAGCTGTATTTTGCTTTCCATAGCTTATCTGCTGTGAGACATGCTACGGAATGACTCTGCAGCATGTTGGAATCCATTCTGCAGTTTCATAACCATTCACCAATCTTCTTCCTGAAGCGGTTTCCTTAGAGCAAGACACAGTCCTATGTTACCACAGCTGGATTTCTGCTTTTTTTTGTCTCCAAGAGATCATTAGCAGGTGGGGGGAGGGGGAAAGAGGAGGTTTGGCTGAAAATAATGACTGTCTCCAAGGAGAAAAAGGAGTTTCATTCATACAACAACAAAAATCATTAGGATAGTCATGCAGTTAAGACACTCAAGGAAGTAAGAGTTACTTGAATTTTATTAGAAATGTCAGCAGTGCTGATCTTTGGGGCTTTATGCAAGCTACTTAATTTTCTGCCTTAAATCTTCCATATGCTAGAGTAATGTTTATATACCTAAAATGTGTCTTATACATAATCATCACAGAGGGATTTTTGCTAATTTGATGTCAGGAAAGTTCATTCTGGCACAGTCAAGTATAAAAACTTTTATAGTGTGTCCAGTTGTGCTTTAGTCTCTGAGTACTTATTGCTGCAACTACTCTGTCTCCTAGTGAAGATGGTCTTTTTCTAAAGAACATTTTTACATGGTCTAAAACTCCTTTTTTTTTTGGTAATGGATTCCCCCCCCCCCCCCCAAGACCAAACAAAAGGTTATTAAGAAGAAGATTCAGATCATGGTTAATATTTTTTTGTAATGCTTTTTGCTGGCTGAACTTCGTTGTCTTTTCAGACCTTGCCATATATGTAATTTAACCCCACCAACTCAGATATCCCCTCTTAACATAGTGGTCTCAGTGAAGTATGCTAAGAAGAGGTCAACTAAGGTCTTCTTTTTAGAGAGCAATATAAAATTATATAAATAATTAAATAAAATTATAGATTCATAGAATCATTGAATGGGTTGGAAAAGACCTCAAGATCATCTAGTTCCAAACCCCCTGCCGTGGGTAGGAACACCTTCCACTAGTCCAGGTTGCTTAAGACCCTCCCTAGCCTGGCCTTGGACACTGCCAGGGATGGAGCATTCACTATCTATAACTCACATGAGAAGTAAGTTATGGACATATGTTAGTAAATACAAAAGAAGTCTGGAGAGAACTGTAGAAACTCAGTGCACTGTACCAAACAGAGGTAAGTGAAACTGGAGAATACATTAACTAGCAGTAAAGAGGCAGGTTCTATAATGATGATAATAACAATGCAGCACTCAGCTGTATGAAACAGTTATGAGCAACTGCGATACTCATAACTCTGTGAAAACATCTGCTACCTATCTACCATTGTGAGCTTTTTGTCAGCAAGACTCAAACTTCTGTAGACTTTCCAGTATAATTCAAAAAATACTAGACACTAAAAATTTATTGCTTAATGGTTTAATTTCGTGAGTCTCCTGAAAGAATTATATTGTTATAGTCTTCAATGTGATTTTCAGTCCTTGTTCATTTTTAACAATGCCATCACTGAGTACACCTTCTTTGAGAAGGAAAGTCAGCAAAGCATGTGATGAACCCAAAGTGCAATAATGCTGATTTTTTCCCCGCCATAAAATATTTTCAGGCACTTTTGTAATATAAACATATTATTTTGTGTTGGGTTTGTGGCTTTTAGTTCATCAATCCACTTAGTATGTGGATGCATATTCATTCTTCTACTAAAGGCAATGCATCTCTTAGCAACAACTGATATTAACAAACTTAGTTCTAAATCTTCCAGAATCGCAGCTGTCATATATTTGCAATGTACCAAAGTATTGGTTGGAAGTATAATCTAATTCTGTCTCAGTCAGTTCTGTTTGGTAGCTGAAGTTAAAAATATCTGTTTACGCCCACAGGAGAAAAACCATGTAAAGATTTTTTCCTCCATTTTATGTTCAGCATCTAACCAGCACATGAATTTTTGCATGGGATAATCTTAATGCATGAAAAATAACCAATACAAGAAATTGTGGTATAGACATTAGCACCCCAATTTTTCTAAATGTTTCATTTAGTAATTATTTTTTTTTCCTTACCTCAATATGAAATTTACAATGCTAGAGTTTACAGATTTTTTCTGGAGTTGTAGGCTCACTACAGATTAGGTTGACTCCTATGTAAGCTAAGGGCATTACTCAACATCAGCATGTCCTTGAATAACGCAATTACAAATACTGTTATGCAATACTACAGTACAGGAAAGTCGGGTTTGACTTCTCCCTGGTACATTTCCATTATTTGTTTGCTTTGGATACTGTATTATATAGGAGGGGAGCTGCTGTGCAGTTAAAATAAACGTGATTTTCCTCCACACCTGTCATTTTTGAAATTTTGGGGGGAAATAATTCTTTTGAGGTACTTTCATGTGGTGTCTTATCCTGGAACCATAGTTCAAGGAGAACTGAAGGGCAGAGGTACAGGCAGTTAGTTCAGTATTACAGGTTTTAAAAAACATGCTCACATTACCTTAATTTTTGTAATATTCTTTGATTTTTTTTTGTTAAGACTTCTGGAAGTTCCCTAGTGTATTGTTTTATAGCTCTTCCCCCATAAGATATCATCTCGAACATTTTTTATCAAGGCAGTACTTTTTCTGTGAGCATTAGTGACAGTTTTTTCTTGCCCATGGTCTGATCTCCATTTCTCAGTGTCAAGATTTCTCAAGGATTTATAACTTGACCAAAATACCACAACTAACAATTAAACTGCTGCCTGTACTAGAGTGCAGATACCTGAACCTCTGACACCTATTATGTCAGAAAAGCAGCAAATGGTCTTTTCAACATCAGCGTAACTCTGTGATACATGGGGCATCTCCCACAGGATTCGAACCTTTCACATTTGCAGACAAGGTAGCAGGAAGGTTCCTAAATTTCTTTGATTCCAAGTTACTTTATCACAACCTTGGAAGTGCTGTAAGAAAGGCTTTGTAATCTCTTCTTTCCCCATTTTTTCTTGTTACATATCAGTAGCTATACTACATAAAATTTAAAGATGGCTGTATACACGACAAGATGGTTTTAAGTGTTACAAAGGTGCAGCTGCCTTTGACTCCATCCTTAGCTGCTTCCTCAGAAGAGCTAAGCCAGACATGAGGTGTGAGGGAAATAGGTGGGAGGAAATCAGTAGAGAAAATGCAGACAGAAAAATGGTTATGAAAGCTCCAAAAGTCATGAACTGAGAAGAGAAAAGCACTTGGGTAATAGTGTCCCAGCACTTAAAACATGAGTTTCCTGTACCTAAGGATGAAATTCCCAGAATCAGACAGAACGTGTAAGTTTCAGTCTACTATTTCTTCATATTTTTCAGGTTCAGGGAGCAGCAGTGATATCCCAGATTTCGAGTGGCCTGGGGTTTGTGTCTGAATTTACAATGTGAGTTTTCAGTCATGCCAAACCCAGGTGGAGATGGAAATCTCTGAGAATCTTTAGCAATCAGAGTTGCGGTAATCCATCCTATTGATTTTAATCAGTTGAAAATCTCAGCTCAGCAAGAGCATTTCTATTATGATAAACTATGCAGATATATACATGCATACAAGCTTTGTGCCTAAAATTAGATTGTGAGATCTCTAGATAGGATCTTAAGTCTCTCACTTCTGGAAAGCATCTCTACTCAGAAGATAATTCAAATGTGTTAGATTTAAACATATGGGTAAGTGCTTTTCTGGTTTTAGGCAGTAAAAATGTGTTCTTAAAAAATGTTGACCCTCCTGTAGGGCAAGCTGAATCAGTTGAGAGGTTTTGGGACCCCTAGTTTAGATTTCTGTTTCTGGAAATCATGGCTCATTTTGTAATTACACTTGCATGTGAAAAATATGAACTGTGGCATATGTAGAAAAGGAAATGTATTGCTTATAAATGTATAACTAATGGCTTTGAGACCAAACCTTCAGTCATTGTATGTCAAAAGAAATTCATGACCCTTAGTGGACTCGTGCAATTTTCATGAGGTTGGGACTGTTCTTGGATTATTTTAAGTTTGAAAGAAAAAGTGTGTTGTTTACTTGTTACTTGCTATTTAAACAATGCTTCAGATGACTGTGCACAGAATAATGGTGAAAAACTTTATGCAGAAATGCTCTTCATGAACACAGATGTTGTTTTTATGAACACGCACAAATGTTTATTTACATATGCATGACAATGGGATACTGAAATCAAGATCAACTTCAGGAGCTAAGTATCGTTTCAATGTTAGAAATATTCTAAAATCAGCTTGTCTCTTTCAGGCAAGTTTTTTTAATAATTGTCACCCATTGAGACTGGGTTCTGTTTTTGTTATTAACTCTTACAATCCAGTTGTCAAACATGACAACAGCATTTGAGTAAAATTTAAGTCTCATTTAATTTCCGTGACTTCAATATAGTCCGCATAATCTTTTATGTATTAGTGTGCAGATGTAGATTTTTGATGTATTTACAAACTGTGTCTATCAATATATCAAATTGTGTCTATTGATAGTGCAGTTAATAATTAACAACGGTGATTTCTTATGTCAAGCACCAGACCTTCTATAGTAGTATGATGAGCTAAGAGTACATTGTCAGCTGGAACTCAAAATTTCCCATACTTTTTTTGCTCAAGATTTAGATTTTGAAGCAGCCAATTTTAATTTGGCAGGCTCTGTACAAATCCAATTACCATTTGGAACTTCAGGAGGATTGTTCTACTTTGATGAGTAATAAGGTGGGCTGGAATGTGTTTGGGATTGCTCTTTCAGCCATGGCAAGTCAGAAAGGAAGGCACTTAAAATGCTAGATATTACTGCAGAGTAACCCAACCTGCCCTACATTTACATCAACTAGCAGAGCATTAACTGAACATGTTTTTCCTTTCCATTTTCAAATTGTTATTGTTGTGAGATCCTGTAATTTACAAGTTACATGCATCAAAGCCACATTAAGAGCTGATAGAACTCATGGAGGGTCATCAAGGGTAAAAGCTGAGGTTCCATGTCAGCCACTGAGCTCACATTTGGAATATCACAGTATAGGTATTGGGGAAGCTATCAAATGGTTAAAGAATCCATCAATTTAATTGAAACAATATGAAATGTATTTCTTTTTGGAAAACCATATGGAAGCACATTTTTAATTATGGCAGCTGACTAAGAAAAAGTCCTGGAAATTATGTCTCTTAACACTATTTCATTTAAAGTACTGTCAGCATTTCTGTTACCAGAAGTTACTGTGGAGTACTAGATTAACTTCTAACTCAGCCTTAAGAATATATGCTTCTTTACAATCTAATGGCTTGTTTTGGCCTAAGAAACTTGCACAGGTATGCACTGATGTTCATGTGTTTGTTTAGAGCATTTGCTCACAGAAATGTGTTCACATAACCCAGTACCCATACGTTCTATAGTGATGTTTATAAGCAAAAAGAGCCTTAGACAAGCAGTTACCCAACCAGCTTGCATAAGGGTGACTCCCGTGCATGTGGATATTTTTGTGGGCATTAGTCAGCTGCTTGGTTACAATAACTTGATCCAAAGTCTGACTCTAGAGTTATTTTAGTGACCAGGATGCGCTATTTTAGTTCTGTATTATAAATCCCTATAATCGCTGACAAAACCTTTATCACAGCATTGCTAGCCGATCATTTATGATCATTGTGATCTGCTAGCAGAGCATTTATTCATTCTACCCAGGAATAAATGTTTGATACATAAATTTTAATAATTGCAGCCCTGCCCAGTCAGGATGACCCCTTTCCAAATGACTGGAAGTTACATGACTCACTCCCTCCTTTGTATATTCCCAGCTGGCACATTCAGTTCCCTCCCAGTACTCCTATATTTCACAATCCATAACAATCATTCTTCCCTTTCCTTAAGTGAGATTGTTTGAACTGAAATCAAAAGAGTTATCAATTAAAACAGTTGAATGTCTGAGTGTTGCCCTTTGGATGAAAGCAGAACTATCATCTTAATTACAAGCAGCATACTTTATGGTAATATACAAAGCACATCTTGTTTAATAGAAATATTTTGCATTTCCAGTAAGATGGTTAAAGTAAAGATCCAGTAAGATGTCCTGATGTGTCTGCAAAGCACAAGTGTGCATTTGAATTGGGAGCCCATGGACAAGCAAGACTAATAAAGTGATACCTGAGAATTAATAGGAAAAAAAGAAAAAAAGAAAAAAATATTCACAGAAGTACTGTGTCTTCTGATTTACTTTTTCCTACTCACAGCATATTCCTGGCTTCTGATGCTGGGAGTTAGGATTGCTCATGGTGTCAGTTCACCCTTGCCTTCCTGCTGTGTGCCTCCATGGCAGATACTGTTCTCACCTTTTTAGCCATGTTTGGTTCCTGTCCTCAGCAGCCAAATATTTAAAACTTTGCCTGAATGTTTTACATCTCTAGCCCAACTTGGGTGAGCGAGTGTAGTGCCTTTCTGAATCAGCTGCATGATCAGCATCACAGTGTCTTGAGGGCACAGCCAGGAGTGGAGTGTTTCACTCTGGAAAATAACTAGTGTCCTGGGAGAGAGGAACACCCTCCCATTTGTTTGCAATGACCGTTCAAGCACTGTGATGCTAGAAGCCAACTGGTTTAGGAAGTTAAGGAATAGACTGATCCTGAGCCAGCTCCTTCTGTGCAACAAAGCCCGTTTTCTGTGAGCTCTCAAGGAAGTAGTTGAGGAGATAATTCAGTACTGAGAAAGCAAGAGCACGGTGTCTTACTGGGTTAGAGGCAGTTAGAGGTGACAAACATTTTTGCAAGGGTGTCACGTGAATTTAGAATTTTAGATCTGGTCTGAGGAGTGTCATTTTGGACACACACAGTTAAAAATTGTAACAAATTCAGAAGTGGGTTAACAAGTGAAGTTTCTCTTGTGGGAAGTGGATTTTCAGCTTGGGAGCAGCTGTAACAAGCAGTTTTGCCATTTACTAAGTATAGCTATTTTAATTTGCATAAAGAACATGGATATGTAAGCCCCCAATTACTTTAAAAGCAATATTTTGACCAATACAGTGAAGCAATTAGCTGAATGAGGAAATGCTATTGTATAGTGGAAAGCTTGGTTTGCCAAGGATCAATTTGTTGACATTTGAATCAAACTAGAACTTAAATGCACAGAACAAAAAGTAGACTATTTTAGTAAAGAGCTATCTCATCAATTTGAACCAAATGAAAAGCCTGCCTGCTTCTCAGCTAGAGGAGCTAAGTAACAGATTTCTCTGAAGTAGAAGACTTACAAATGATAATTTAAAACATGAGGAGAGTAAAACAGTTTATGATTTATGAGGAATCAACTTTTTTTTTCTGTATTCTGGAAGTAATTTCCATAGCACTTTTTCCCTATATATAAAATGATGATACTATTATATATGCCTCCTCTTCACAGAACTGTGATGCTTGATTCAGCAACCTCTGTTAATATCTCTGAAATCCCCAAACAGGAAATACAACAGGAAGGAAAATACCATAACTCTGATTTGTGTCTGGATTTCCTTTTCTTGAATGTTGCAGTTGTTTATGTACTGTCACAGAAATTCATAGCATCTCCCCTACAAATAAAGCACAAGATTCTGCTCCAGGAATTTTCCAGTCTAAACTGGATATTATCCAAGTGAAAAAAATCAACTGATGATAATTAAAACTGAGTGAGCTACAAGGGAATGAAGAACATAGCTGTGAAAGGTAACAAAATCATTAGTGTAATATGCATATTTTGTTCGTACAAAAAAAGGGAAGAGACAAGGTGCTTTTTACAAGCAAGGAGGATTTCTTCCTCAGTAGAAGATGGATGTGAAGGCTGTTGATCTAGCAGGCAGATGTATGAGTATTTAAATTCTCCAAAGTGCAACGACTCTCGTTTATTCTTGAAAATGATAACAGGTTTTAATCGTTCTATCATCTTAAGTGTGGATTTAAAATACAAGGACCTGCATGAAAATTTTGGTTTTGCTTTTTTGTAGAATCACATAAATAGCTACAATAAATTGTCAAGAACCATTAATTCCCATTCTAATTAAAGAGAAAGGTGATATCTAAGTTCATTCATATCAGTGTCAGGTAATCACTCAGAAAGAAGCTAGTAAGGGTTCACTTTGTCCTCTGAAGATTGTGTAATCATGCCTGCCAGAAATAACTGTATTTAAAAAAATCTACTGAAATGTATAGGGACCCTCTACACAACTGAATTTAAGTCAAAATAGGGATACACACAAGCTCTTGTAACGCCATGTAGCTATGGTACACAACAGCTTCAAATAGAAAAGATAAAATACTCAGAATTGCATTGGCAAAGATTCACTTCTGTGGTAAGGATTAATCTTCATTATTTTGACCATGAACCAATTTTTAACTGGTGGGAGTTAGAAAAATCTACCTACAGGAACACTTTTTATTCTAGCATGGTAAACTTCAGGATCTCTTGTGCTATTCTCCCAGGAAATCAACTGGGATTAAAGATAGGGTGCTGGAGACGGAATACCGCCTCATTGTAAGTAAGAGTTCTCATCAGCTATGGCCATGCTTATGTTATCTGTTTAACCAAAACATGCATAGATTTTATGAATTCCAGTACAATAGATCTTTTGAGGGTCACACAATGAGCAATTACCAGTAACTGAGTGCTCCCCTTAAAAACAAAGAGGGCCCTAAAGTGGCTGTGTGCTGCTTTTCCATGTTTGCAGTTCCCTGAGTGAGCTAGGTCAAGTAGAGAACTAGCTCTGGCACACTTCAGTTCTCTGCTATCTTCTGCTTCAGCTGCCTCTTGCAGTTTTGACAAAAGGATTTCAAGCTGACAGAAGTCATTTATGTCTTGCTTATCAGCAGTCACTGAGTTCTACCACATGCTGCTGTTGTAATCTGGTCCAGACTGGAGGCAGTACCAGAACATCTGACTTCACCTGGGCTTCTGCTTCCATGTGGTCTTGGGTGGCTTTCTTTACATCAGCAGTCAGAAGGAGAAGATTGCTTGTGGGTCTCTTACTTGTTCCTAATTTGCAGGTTCTGAATTTATGCCATTTTGAAGGACAAAAAAAAAAATTAAAATGCAGAGACTGATCATTTCTGCGATGAAGAAATTCCATTAAGTCTGAGTATGCATTCTTCATTTGGGCATTTTGGAATCGTTAGTGATATACCCCATTGAATCCTCATACTTGTAATAATGATAACAAGCCAGCAATCCATGTTAACAGTGATTAACATCTTTAATAATAATACAAAGCATTGTGAATTGTGGAAACAGCCAGCAATTAAGTATATTTTGTATTCTACAGACTTGCCCCAGCTAGGCTAACAAGGCAAAACCAAAAGCCTTCCCAAAATACTGGAGTGCAGCTAGTCGTATTGGCAGACTGAGTCTCACCACAGCTTGCAGAGGTCAGTGCAAGGCATGTCAAAGCAGTCTGGGGTGAATATTTGGTGCAAGAGAAAAATATGCTCTGGGCAGTGTATCCCCCCTGTTGTTTGGCTCCTGCAGGTTCTGCAGGGATGATAAGTTGTGGGAGACATTCAGACTAAGCCAGTATACTGTAGGGGCTGCGCACACCTGAGATAGCATATATTCTTTTTAATTATGGCATTTCTTAGCTCTCTGTTGACCTCAGGAACCTTCAGAACAGAGCTCTGTTCATTATTCTGTGTCACTGATGCATCCAGGCTTGTATTTATGAGTAATCCCTTGATTTTTAAAACTGCATCTTTTGCTTCACTATTTCTTTTCATTGTGGATTTCTATCAGATCTGTGTAGTTGCCAGTGAAGAGTTCTATCAAGAGTTGAATTATCACTCACTCTGCTATAATTCTGATGTGGATATAAATTGTTTGCACTTGTCTGATTCTAAATACAGTTTCTCTTTGAAAGACTCACTGTGAAGAAAATCCAAAGAATTCTGTAGGAGAATGTGAAATAAAAAGGTGACTATGCTTCTGTAAAGTATTTAATAAATTTATCACCAAAGGCGAAATGTTTAATGTTGTTCACTGCTAAATTCAACATTTATAGTATAGAATCAAAAATGAAACACAACCTATCAGTATCTCTTATTCTATGCTGCCATCTTGTGACAGTAAATGTGACCTGCTGGTATATAATTAGAAAACCAAGCCCTTTAAATGCGTCCTGTGCAGCTCGCTGAGGACGTTTTATTAAAATCCTCTTTCTGTTCTTACATAGTCAGTCTATACAAAACCTATAGTAGGGAAAAAACAAAATACTTTGGCAATATTTCTGTTAATGCAGTCGTCAGAGAGGAGTTCTAAGCTTCGCCACTGTGTATAGGGCGGTGAAGTCATCTTTCTCCATGAACATTTACGAGAAGGAAATTTTTATAAGCATCCATTAAATCAGTTCCCACCTATGGTAAACAGATCCACCAGGCAGCCCCTCTTCAAAACTCCCTAGAGCAAATACCAAGTTAGCTTTCCTATCACTATGGGAAAGCAACATGAAATAGCAGCCAGCCTGTGAGTTTCTTCTCTCTGTAACATAAAGAAACAGACATTCAGCTTGGGATGAAATTCAAGGTTGAATAAGAGTGTGTTATAGAGCATTATATCCTTTTGTTTCCACAGTTTGGCTTTGAGGAGTCCATTGAAGATGAGTGAATGAGAGCTAGCAAAGAAGGTGGCTCTTAGCTGCTAAATGTGCAGTAAGATCAGCAATGCCATGCACTGTTATCACTAGCCCAAAGCAAAGCCATCCTGGAAAGCCTCTGATTTTGGTGATGCTACTCAGATTGAAGTTTTGCATGTGAAAGCACACCAGTTTACAGTAATGGATAGATGGTACAGTGGATATTTTCATCTCACACTTCCCATGCACTATACTGTAGAAATGAGCTTTCAAAGCTGAAGGACATATTTAGTAACAATAACTCAAAATGATCCAAGGCTGAAAGATTATGCAAATAATTATTGGGTAGATCACAGGGCATAACTTGTTTAAGAATAAGTTTAGCCTTGAATTTAGAGAAAAATTTGTAACCACTTAGGTTTTGAAATGGCCATCTAGAAGAGCAAAAGAAACCTGGCTAATAACAGGATGAATCTTGTTAAAGCTATTGAAAATATTCTGGCTGGAATTCAGGAGACTGTCTGCACTCCAGCTGAGTGGTTGCTGCAGTTGGATTCATAATCCAGCTTTTGAAAGCTGTTGTAACAATTATAGTTACATGAACAAATGGAAAGTGCTGTATCTTAACAAAGTAATGTTAAAAAAAATACCAGACTCAACAACTTGAGAGCCTTAGATGTATCTTGAGTTGGAAAAGGGGACAGCTTGAAGGACATAGAACCACCTGCACAGAGATGAATCTGAAAGGAAATGGAAGAGAAAAGGAAGACCTGAACAGAAAGTGAAGACCTCTGTTACCCATGCTGAGCTGAAACTGGCAGATTCAAAAGTTAGTTCAAGATCATTGGTCCTAAGTGTGCCTAAATTTGCCTCTTAACACTGATGAAGCCTGGCAGATTCACTCCTTCCCACGTAAGTGCATTTGTAATGAGGAGGAGGACCTGCTGGTTGAAAGAATTTGTGGTGTATAGCTCCAGTTTGGAAGCTTACATGGAGAAATGTGAGAAGTCCAGTTGAGACAACCCCACATTACTGCATTGTTTTAAGTATTTTCTACTTTAATTTGTTGTTCACCTTCAGTTTTATTCAAATAGTACATGATCAGTGTGAATTAAGAAATAACATTATTTAGAAACTAGGTGGAGCTATTTGTTTAGCATATTCAGCTGGTCTAATATTTTGCACTATGGGTGCAGAATAAAGTGCATGTTTTACATACACTGACAATGCATGTATCACCTATATTTTATTATGCATACATTTGCTAAACTTCAGTGAATGCAGTGATACATTTCATGCTGGATCCCAGAGCTGATGTACTGTACACATCATGTACATTTGCAGAGTGGCTTTTCCTTTTATGTTACTATTTTCAGACTTCTTGAAGAGGAAAGTGGCAATGAGTTGAGTGGCGGAGTCAGAAACTACATTTGAGATTGACTGGTGAGAAAAGTCTTAAAAGGAGCCAGATGTTGCAATAACAGATGCTTTGAAATTATTGAATTTTAGGACAGGTGTATGTAAGATTAGCGTAGGAGACCTGTGGCATTTTGCAGATCTTTTGAATCTTCCACTGGATGTAGCAAAGTAAACACACTGCCATTTACAGGTGCTCAGAAAGAGAACAGCAGGGTGGAGATTGAAGAGGGGTGTCAGAGATTGGAAATTAAGCTCTTGAACCTGTATGTGCCATGATGTTCCTGCTTTCACAAAATTGCTTTGACAAACGGTACCAACATAACTTGCTTTCTCTGAACAGCAGTGAGCTAGTGGTGAAATACATGGCTCATATACCATCTACATACATCCTTTTCCAAACCTACTTTGTGGTTAGAAGGCAAAACCATGTGGTAAGAAAACTGAGTTGGGTGCCATTTAATAAGGCCTCATGGCCTTATAACCTTTCCTTCACCCTGTACCATTCTCCAGAGAGCTCTGCACACCTCCTTCATTCTGCACCTTATAAATACCTTGAGTCCAGTTGCACTGAAAAGTGACATGCAGGTTGCAGCAATCTCCGGAGTTCAGAATCCAAACTTCTCTACTTCTGCTCATGGAGTTCCTTACACCTTTGACTAAACAAGGCTGTGCTATTGCTGAATGTGCTACACCTTGGAAGAGCTGGGAAGCTTCTACTTCTGCTGCTTTCGCAGGAGCTTGAACTTGTGGTAGAAAAGCTGGCCTGTGTTTGATTTACTGAGTACAAGTGCTGGCTTTAGAAAAATAAATAAAATCATGTAGGGCTGATTTTTGGCTATGGGACTTTGTGACTAATTCAGCCACCAAACAGGGCAGCCTGGCAAAGTAATATAGGTTTTTTTCATCCATGAGTTGCAAATAAATTGAGGGGTATCTAATGTATTACAATCTGTTGTTCAGTGTGGAGGGGTTAAGTTTATTCCAGTTTTTAAAGATCACAGACATTGATGATATTACTTAACACCAGGTTAAATACTCAGTTAAGGTTGACAACATTGTGGTAAAAGACCTGACTGTGGTCATAGTCTTTTCTGTCCCGCTGCTTCCATTCTCTTGACTTTGCAAAATAAATGTCTTTTGTTAAAATTACTTTTTCTCTCATTTTCAGAAAGTTTGCAATGCTTGCGATACAGACCAGTGGTGCATGTAACAGAGAAGGCTTCTCCAATTTGTATTTCTCTCAAGTCAAAAACTTGAGACTATTCCTAAAGTCTTCTATTATTGCTTACTTCAGTTACCTCCTCCATAGCTCAGAATTTTCATAGAATCATAGAATAGTTAGGGTTGGAAAGGACCTTAAGATCATCAAGTTCCAACCATCCTGCATTGTGCAGGGACACCTCACACTAAACCATGTCACCCAAGGCTCTGTCCAAACCTGGCCTTGAGTACTGCCAGGGATGGAACATTCACAGCTTCCCTGGGCAACCCATCCCAGCGCCTCACCACCCTTACAATAAAGAACTTCTTCCTTATATCCAATCTAAACTTCCCCTGTTTAAGTTTTAACCCGTTACCCCAATCCTATCACTACAGTCCCTAAGGAAGAGTCCCTTCCCAGTATCCTTATCCACACCCTTCAGGTAATGGAAGGCTGTTATGCGGTCTCCACACAGCCTTCTCTTCTCCAGGCTGAACAGCCCCAACTTTCTCAGCCTGTCTTCATACAGGAGGTGCTTCAGTCCCCTGATCATCCTCATGGCCCTCCTATGGACTTGTTCCAACCATTCCATGTCCTTTTTGTGTTGAGGACACCAGAACTGCACACAGTACTCCAAGTGGGATCACACAAGAGCAGAGTAGAGGGGCAGGAACACCTCCTTCAACCTGCTGGTCACGCTCCTTTTGATGCAGCCCAGGATACGGTTGGCTTCCTGGGCTCATGTTCATTTTCTCATCAACCAACACCCCCAAGTCCTTCTCTGCATGCCTGCTCTGCATCTCTTCTCTGCCCATCCTGTTGCTGTGCCTGGGATTGCTCTGACCCAGGTGTAGGACCTTGCACTTGGCTTTGTTGAACTTCATAAGGTTGGCATCAGCCCACCTCACAAGCATGTCAAGGTCCCTCTGGATGGCATTCCTTCCCTCCAGCATATCGATTAAACCACATAGCTTGGTGTCATCGACAAACTTGCTGAGGGCACACGCAATCCCACTGTCCATGTCACCAACAAAGATGTTGAACCAGACTGGTCCAAACACTGATCCCTGAGGGACACCTCTTGTTACTGGTCTCCAGCTGGACATTGAGCCATTGACCACAACTATTTGCATGCGGCCATCCAGCCAGTTCTTTATCCACCGAGTGGTCCATCCATCAAATTGATGTCTCTCCAGTTTAGAGACAAGGATGTTGTGTGGGACAGTGTCGAACGCTTTACACAAGTCCAGGTAGATGACATCAACTGCTCTACCCCTGTCCATCAGTTCTGTAGCCCCATCATAGAAGGCCACCAAATTGGTCAGGCAGGATTTCCCCAAGCACTTTGTTGTTTTTCATGTGCCTTAGCATGCCTTCCAGGAGTCCAAGATTTTGCCAGGCACAGAGGTGAGACTGACTGCTCTGTAAGACTTCTTGAAAATGGGGGTTATATTTCCCTTTTCCACGTAAACTTAGACTCCATATGGTGGACAGTGGCACAGCTGTGTTTGAGGAGACTCAAATCCAACTTTATTGCAACCAAGCCCTTTTTGTCCCCCTGTTTGGTACTTTCCCAACCTGTGCATACTTACAGTGTTCAGTCTCATTGGTCCCTGTAAGACTCTCCACGTAAATAGTCCAATCACAGTGTTTCAGACCCTCTCACAATCCCCACATCCTCTGGCCTCCAGCTGAGATTCCCGCCACAGCTGCATCCTGGCCCATCCTCCCAAGGCTTACTTGTTTACTTTGCCTGTCCTTCAACCTTCCAACTCATTGCCCCAGGGCTTGTCAAGCACCAAGGCCTCAGAGCTCATTCCCAATCTCTTTTTCATGCAAATCTTATCGCCTTTCACTCCCCACACTTAGCAACTTCCTTCGACAGCTCCTTCAGGACCCGCGGATGGATTTCATCAGGTCCCATGGACTTGTGCATGTTCAGGTTCTTAAGATGCTCTTGAGCCATCCACTTTTCACAAGTATAGCCAGTCTATATATTTCTTCCCTTTTCTAAAGTAGTCTTTGAAAGACAGTTATCCCCTTTCCTATTTGCTGCATTAATGCTACTTCATTTATGTTCTCTTTGCTATATCACTTTACAAGAGGCAAATAATGCTATTTTTTTCCTACTCTGCCCAATCCATCACACACTATCTCCTGTGCCCAGATTCAGGCAGGTCAGCAAATAAATACCTTTTGTGAGGTTTCCATCTTCTGCTCAGCTTTCATTAAAACGAAAGAGGTAATGCCCTCAACAGCAGGGTTAAGAAGAATACGTGAATATCAATGAAGTCCAAGAACTTTTCTCTCATGAGAAAATGACTGATTAAGAATGCTCATATAGTAAGCATGTTGATACAGCAATACGAAACAAACATGTTTTCATCTAGCCAGAATTAGTGTTCTTCCCTGGTTTAGATTATGTTTCCTCAACATAGCATAGGTAGATCACACATAATGCAGCAATGTTTCCATAAATAATTTCAAAGAGGTGTTAGCTATCCTGCATTGTTTGTGAGAAAAAAGACAAGCATGTTGCCAAAGTTTTGCATCACCAACTGTAAGTAATCTTTCTTTGGGGCCACTGCTGAGAGAGATTTTCTTTTGACAGTAGGAATATGAAAAAAACAGAGCAGACAAGGGGAGCTTTTGAGTTCAATCTACAATATGCAGGAGGAAGGAGACTTTCCAGGATAAGTAAGTGGAAATTAAGGAAAATGCTAATGGATTGCCAGCATGGAACCTATTGGCAAGTCTATCTAAACAGAAGTGAAGGTTTTGGAGTGGCAGTGCTCCAGTGGCAGGTGGGAAAGAGAGCCTGAGCATGTCTTCCCTGAGAAGGTGAGAAAGGTGAGCCATCCATCACTGTTGACCAAGTGTCTGAAATGCAACTTACAGAAAACCTATTTTTTCAGTTAGAAAAGGGTGAAGGGAATTAACCTATTCTCCATCAAAGATACAGGCAGGTGGAGAATCAAGCAGTATGTATGCAGTTTAAAGGGAAATATATCTTGTCAAAGTAAGCTGCAGTAGGTTAATTCATCACTATATCAGTGTAACTACTGTACTCAGAGAGAAGGGAGGGTTACAGGAAGGTCTTGGATCAGTCAACTGCTTGGTAAATTCTCTCCAAGGCCTGTTCGTCTGTTTTCATTTTAGATGATGTTGAAACATGGGCTGAAGATAGGGAAATACATGGTTGCATACAGCAGCATGGTGTATCTTGGGAATGGGTATGAATTGTCTCTATCACTGTTATAGCTTGGACTAAATGAAGGATGTTGTGTTTAAACACAGTTAGCTAGTCTGCTAAACAGAATATTCAGTAAATTCAGGTAGATCCAGAATTACCATGCTTTTAGCTTTGTTAAGAGCCCAGATTAAGGAAGGACCGTCCAGCCTCAGAGCAGGGTTTCACTCTGCCCAGTGATCGAAAAAATGAATTCTGGTATAACAGTGTGGCCAAGCATGAGTATCAAATTTAAGTAGCCCTGTTTCATTAGTTCTCCTCAGTAGAGGAGAAGGATTTGCTCTCATTTTCTCATGTAGTTGACACACAAAGGCTTCATCTCTCAAGTCCTGTTGTGTTCCTCTGAAGTGACATAAATCTGCACGCAAGCTTAAGAATCCCTTTCAAGTGAAATAGGAAGAGATTATTTAAAATAAAATTAGATAAAACCTAAGTGTTTTGAAAATACATCCAGTACCAGGTGCCTGATCTGGCCCTGGAGCAGGTAGTTGGTTACTTTCAGATATTTTGCTACGTTAGGCACCACAGGCACCAGGGAGCCACGAGTCTTTGAGCTCCAGAGCTGTGTGCACCAGTCAGGTGGCAAGGTAAGGGCCTCACTAGTGTGGTCTCAGTCCACGGAGCTTAAATGCACGTGATGGGTCATGGGCAGAGGATCCACAGGGTGTCCCAAGCAAGGCTTATTGTAGCTCTTTCTCAAAGGTAGCTGTTTTCACACAGCCGTGCCCCATCCAGGCTGACCTGGGCTGCGGGATCTCAACTTACATGAACTGCTGCTGCACACAGGCTTTGATGCTAGGCATATTAGAAGTTAAATCAGTGTGGTCAAAAGGTATTTCACTACTGTCCTGGTTTCAGCAGCAGCAGTCATTTTTCTCCTTCTTGGTAGCTGGTGCGGTGCAGTGTTTTGACTTTCAGCTCAGGAACAGAGCTGATAACACGGATGTTTTGGTCTGGCCAAGGACTTTGTGAGCCTCATGCTCTGCCAGGGAGGAGGGGAAGCTGGGAAGAAGCAGAGACAGGACACCTGACCCAAGCTAGCCAAAGAGGTATTCCATACCACAGCACGTCATGCCCGGGGGGCTAACCGGGAGTTAGTCGGAAGGGCTGGGGGACTGCAGGGTTGGAGGAGGTATGGGTCAGTGCTTGGTCAGGCTGGGGGGGGGCAAGTTATCAGTTGGCTGGTGGTGAGGTGTTGTATTCTCTTGCCTTGTTATTTCCTTTATCATTGTTATTATTGGTGGTAGCAGTAGTGATTTGTGTTATACCTTAGTTACTAAACTGTTTTTTGTCTCAACCTGTGGGAGTTGCATTCTTTTTGATTCTCCTCTCCATCCCTCTGGGAGTAGGGGGAGGGAAAGAAGGTGGGGGGGAGTGAGTGAACGAGTTACCTGACTGGGTTTAAACCACGACAACTACCAAGGAAAAATATTTTAGGAAGTTCAGGAGCCTTGAATAACATGCATTAATTAATACTGATGAATGAATGAGTTTGTTTTAATAACCATAGTGATCAAGGACTGCCTAACGAGGTAGCAACTGTTGTTGGTACATGGTTAGAAAAGAGCAAGCCATGTGGTGAAGAGCAGGGCAGAAGTAAGCCTTAAAAGTGAAAAAGCAGAAGCTAAGGATTTTGAATTCACCAGAACTGCAGCAGGAAGCACCCTCCTGCAGGAACCTGCAGTCCCTGGGCAGGCAAGTACTGGCCAAGCTCCTGATCCAGCGCATTGCTGGTTCACAAAGAAATCTGGGGAGTAATTACAGCACTGCTTGCCTGGACATCATGCCTCTGTCTTGCTAAGCTGAAACGGTCACATCCAGATTAGAGCTAATAAGTTGAAAGTGACTCACATAACCCACTCTTCAGCAATACAGTATATCTGACTACCAATGTACTAAACATGGGAAGAATTCATCTCTGCACAAGTATATTTTAAACCTCTGTATTATCTACTATTGTATCTAATAAAGCATTTCAAATAGGATAAAACTAATTTATTGCTCTTCTCTCAATTCAAGCCCTATCACACCATAATGTTACACAGTTTTAATATCAAAGTAGTTAATTCAGTACCACCTTACTCACTTTTCTTATTATGTCTGGGCTTACAAACGCTTGAGCAGCTCCTTGTGTCTCTTTAAAAATGTCTTTTTGTGCATTCATAGGCAAAGCAGTTGACTGGCAAGCACACATCTGTGCTGCATAGTCACAATGCATGAAGTGAGTTTGATGCTTTACTAGAGAACTACAACAAAATCACTTTTGTTACCTGCTACAGGACTGGCCAATCTCTCTCCCAGCCTCCTTCACACTCTAAATATTGTTCCTGGTAATATAAGAACTGAAGGAACTGAGATTAGGATTCCTTTAAAGAGAGTTTATTAAAACCTCAGAAGGCCTGTGTACATGAGAAAAACTTCCAGAGCTAAGATTAAAGTTGGCACTTTAATAAAGAGTGAGATTCCTGAATAAATTGGTGGTTCCACAGGTGCTGAGCATCTGCAACTAACGTTAACTTCCATAACAGCAGAAACCAGGCAGCACCTATGAAAACAAAGCTCTTTTTGTAGGTACTTGAACATGCCAGAACCATCCCCCTACTTCCCATCCCGTTGACTGACCTCAGTTTGGCTAACTTGCTTTCAGTATGCTCAGTTACTGCACAGCTGTTCATCACAGCCACCTAAGATCAGGGATGTACGTTCACACAGCTCTGCCCATTGGAAATGGAAATAAGATTGGAAATACCCTCTCTCCCCAGCTGTATGATACTTGCTTATGCTAGAGATTACTGTCCTCAGGAGAAATCTTGTCAATATTTGCTAATCTGCTTCAGACAACCACAACTCAGTTAATTTAAACAGCTGATGAAACTAGTTTGCACTATTGGGGCTGTTTGCCTGAACTGTTCTAGAAAATCCACCCAAGATCCCTTCCAGAAGCAGAGCCATGGGGATACTTCCAGCTGCTGGCTGTGCAAACAACTGGGGGTAGAATGGTTGAACAGCACTTGGGATCTTGAGGAGGACATCTGTCCGTGTCCTAGCATGGAGTTATCTGAGACACTGGGAAAACAAAAATGAGTCACAAGAGCAACACTGAATAAGGACAGAGTCCAAAATAAGGGTTTGTCTCCAATTTGTTTACCATGGATGGCGATTTCCGCTAGAATTCACTGCTGATGTCCAAATGTCCTTCAGCATCACAAGGAGACGAGTCCCTTGTGAAAGCGTCTTTAATGCCTTTAAGATACCCGACAGTGCCTGAGTGTCCAGCTTTGTAACCCAGCTACCCTTTTCTGCTTTATGATTTCAGAAGACAAAAGAGAATGAGAACAAGCAAATAAAATGTAATCTCTCTTCAGTAAAAAATTAATCTGCATTAAAGCTCACAAATACATCTGTTAGCTTTCAGGCATTCTTCACAGCAACAATGTCTGCCTCTTATCCTTTCCTCTCAGTAGGGAAATGAAAAGCTGGAAAACACTGTTCCTTTTACCCCATCCCCAACATCGTAATATTTTCATTTCCACAGTCAAGTATATAACTCATTCCTCTCATCCATATTTTCACAATTGTGGTAATACAGCATTCTCTGTGCTCCCTTTTGCTTTTTACCAAGATATATTATTACCTCCTGTACATTTTGCTCTCTTCCTTTCCACCATATTTCTAGCACATTGCATGCCCCATGTGCTGGGTGAGAATTTTAACTGATTTTATGATTGTAAATAACTCTGTTAATAGATTTAGATTAGTGCCAGATTTAGTATAATGCTACTTCTACAGCTATGTTTCAAGTGTGTGAACACAGACTGGCCTCATTGGGCTGGTTTTGACTGCCACAGTGCTTTATCCTTCACACTGTAAACAAGATCCTGTGGCTCGCATCTGAAGATTTAACCCTGCAAATACAGGAAAGTATCATCTATGAAGCAATAAAAATCAGTAAGCTTCACTGCGAATTTCCCCAACCACTTTTTCATGCACCTCAGACAGCCAGTAACATCTGGCTTGACAGGAAGTTTTTACATGTTATCTCCAATTTGTGTTACATTAGACACCAAAGTTACAAGGTCTGATGTGTTTTTACATGGTCTTTTCATTGTCTGATGTGTTTTGCTAGGGATAAGCTTACTGCTTATTAACTGGATAAAACCTGATATTAGCTTGGCTTTGTTTAATTTCTAATGTTATTTACTCTGCCATAACTGACTAACCTCAGTTAACATAGTGAATTGTTTGCCCTGTAATGACCAAATATTCTATCCCATTATGTAAACTATTTCCATAGTGATTATGATTTGACGTTACTGGTAATTAGAATTATTTGCCTGCTGGTAATGCTGTATAAATGATCTGTCATTAATCACAGGACACACCTTACCAACAGCTCTAATGAGGAAAGCTGCAGTTTAATGTCATTTATCAGTCTCCTCTGGGCCATTGTTTTACATCATGGAAAAACTGTTTTCTGTATTTATTGATCATTCCCTGATCATTGCCATAAAAGACCTGTGGCTTTGTAAATGTCTTTATTCTTTAATGTAAGATATCACTAGATTTTGAGTCAAAACGTATAGCTGCTAAACTTTGCTGATCAGATTTTCATACTTGCAGTTTTAAACCACGTCACAAGCTCCTCCTCTTGAAAAGGACAAAGATCCATAGTCCACATCCCTCACATTATTACAAAGACCAAGGCCAATGAAACCCTGGCCAGCAAAGCATTGTCTTTAATTCAGGGAAAGAAACTTCCAAGGGGAAGCTCCTCTTCCCCTGCAAAAAGCCAACTGAGAAATGTTATTGCTCTTTTCTTTTTTTTGTACCTGCTACTTCATATCTATCTCCTTGCAATAAGCTACTAGTAAAGTAGTTGGTGAGGGGAACAGCAAAAACACACTCAAAATTCTTCCTACCCCTATTTAGTGATTGCTGTGCCTAGTTTGATGAGCTGAATGACTGTTACCATATAAGCAGAGAATTCTGTCTGCTTGGAAAGCTGAGTGTCCATTCAAAGACCAGTACCACAAAGCCAGCCCTATGAGCTCTGCAGTGATGAGCCAGTGTGTAACAGCAAGCTGAGTCCACACTGCAAATGTATACTGACACTTTCTGTGTATGAAAACCAGGACAAAACCATTATTTACCAGGATTTCCAAGGTAGGAATTAGAGCGTAAGAATTCCAAGACCCAGAAAAGCAGGATTTAAGGCATGCTTCAGAATCCTGCACCCCTGTGCATCCCTGCAGGCCGTGGACAGGTATTTCAAGGTCATATGAGAAGTCCAAGTCAGATTTTCACATATCCAGTCAGTGCAAAACCTGAGTGTTCTGTCTTGTCAGGCTCTGTAGTTACTTAAAATCAGACCTGTCTGATTAACCAATGTAAGATGATAGTTATTGCCGAATGAGAGACATTCTGAAATGAGAATCATGCCTAGTAAAGAGCCTTTACTATGACTTAACTGCAAGGTGTTTAGTATAAATACTTTTTCTGAGTGTCTGACGGAGCTAGAACTGTATATGAAGGGTGAAAACACTTGTCACAACACTTTCTGTAATTTTTGTGGAATAAAGAACTGTTTACCTGTATAGCAATTCAGTCAAATTGCAATGCCTGTTTATCATGCTAAAAGATTTGAATAGTCTGAAGGAAATATTTGTATGGAAAAGCTTTATTTAGAATCAAAAGGAAAATAGCTGAATCCTACTGAAGCAGAAAATGTATGCAAAGGATGATCAATGTGAGTAAAATATCTCTTTTAATATTTTACTGGGGGAAAAAACAAGAATCAGAATGTTATTTTTCATTTTGAGCCTTCGTAAGATTCTGAACCGTCTTGGTTGTGTCTTGGAAGGTTAAACAAAAAGTCTAGTTAGTTGTGTAAGGGAGAGCTGGATAACAGAGGAACATAAAGAAGAATTACATGTATTTAAAAGGCTAATTGATGACTGATCAATGCAAATAAATATTAAATATGAATGATAAGCCTTTCTCATGGAACCTGTGTTTTTCATAAAATCTGAACTATGAAAGTCTAGCAAAAGATTTGGAAGACAAGTGTCTGTGCATTCTTACTGAATAAGGCAAAAAAAACCCCAAACATTTCAAAGTATTTGGTGATGTGTGCTTTGCACCAGTCTGTACCCTTTATAAAATGTCTACTGACAGAATGAAGTAGCCGAACAGTGAGATGTGCATACAGCACTATATTGGAAACATGGTGGGTGTCTTTGGTTATTCAGAATACAACAGCTACTTTTTTTGTGAAGCCAAATAAAATCAAATGAACAGTTGTCCACTAACATTACGCTTTTCTCAGACAAGAACAGTATGTTTCTCGAAATCTTTTGATAAACACAGAACAATTGCCCTATAATAACAAGAAATTGAGGGAATGTTGTTTTATGAGTTCTGTGAGCATTTTGCTAAAATAGCAGCAAATGACTTTTTCTGTGAACGTAGAGATGTGTTTTGCATTTTGGCTCATTTCATTTTAGTTATTTCTTTCATCAGCAAATGAAACCATAGAGGAGTATTTTTTTTTAATTTAGAGTTAGATTTTTTTTTCCTAACAGTGATTCCAAGAAATATATTTCAATTTAGGTTAGAATACTGCCATCCATCAGACAGTGCATTCAGCTAAAACTACTGGAATAACACAAACATGAGTGTTAGGTAGATGCTACAGGTAGCAACAGTGCTGCAGATAAGCTGCTTAAGAAAACCAAAAGCATAGGTCTGATTTCAGATGCAGGAATCGAGTCACGTATTAGCTTTATCAGTGTTTGTGACTTCTCCCCCTTCTCCCTCCACTTCATCAGTTAATGAGTTTAGGAAATCCCGTTAATGAATCCTCTGAGTCTTTGCAGATGGGCAGAGAAAATAGCAGTTAGCATAGAAAGGTGCTGGAGCAGGGAATACTCACAGACCCTACTGTTCCTTGAAGTTTTTCAGAACATATCTCTTGTGGAAAAACAGTCCAGCTACACTTGTGTGTTCCTCATCCAAGAGCTGAGCTAATCTGAGTTTACTAGCAGGAGTCTGTATGTAAGAGGAGTATGCGAGGAGATAGTCCTGTGGTCTGGAGGGGACAGACGATTTGGGACAGCCATGTGCACAATACCCACGGTGTCCCAGACCCCTCACGATTATCCTTGCAGTGGAGGATCTGGCTCTGTGCATACTGGTACCACAATTCTTCTTGCTGAGAGTCTTTGGATTCTCTTTTTCTTGTTCATCCTGAGGAATTTGGGGAATTTCTAGCAATTGCTTTCTTCTCCAGGCTGAGGAGACTAAATGATTTGTAGATACTGGACTGATGCCACACTGCAGAGACTGAAAAACACCCTCAAGCAAAGGAAAGAGAATTACATATACATATATGCTAAAATACAGCCTGAAGAAAAACTTACATAGCACAAAATAGGACAATAAGTGTAAGAAAATACTGAAAAAGCTACTGCATAATAGTTATTGAATTTACAAAAAAAAAAAAGCCATTTGCAGGGATGCCTTTTTGTGTGTTTTAAAATGAAACATATGACTCTCTTAGCAGTTTAATTCTGAGTAATACTGACTAAACTTTGCTTGGCCTTCAGCTGAGAAGTAAAAAAAGGGTAACATCTTAGAGTTACATATAATACTACCTCAGTGCCTCCCTAATCCATAACAAAAACATTAATCACTGTGTCTTTGTCATGGCAGCAAGGCAGTTTGCAGTCTGTCTGTGTACTTGATTTATGAACAGCTGATGGCCATTGACTGCAGCAATCCACCAAACAGTATTTTGTACTTCCTTCTGGTCTGAGTATGATTGTTACAGAACACTGACATTATATTCCATCTATGTTCAAGGTTATAATATATATACCTATATATAACCTATACGCAGGCTTAATTTTGTCAGCTCCTTCATTTTCGTCTTTCTTTGGTCTGTTTTTTGTGTCTTGCTCTCTCCACCTCCATCACAAAGCGCTTTGCTGATCTCAGACCCCCAGCTCACCACCTTGCTTGAAAGTCTGGGCTTTGCCATGCTCAAGAGCAGGATCAGCGCACTTCTATCATCCAGAACTATCAAGGTGAGATCCTGTCCCAGCTGAGCAAGAAATAGCATGGTCCTCCAGCCTGTTTTCCTTCACCTCTCAGTATGTTTCCTCTTCTCTCATAAGTTTCACATGAAATTAGGAGTTTCAAGATCTGATGCAGATTCTTTTTGGCAAGAGTCCCCAGTGTGTGAACTCTACTTCACTCAAAGTCTACTTCACATGGTTGCTTTGAAGGAGAAGGAAGGAGATTAGATTTGCATTTTGTTCTTTTGCAGCTGCCTAAGAAGTGGGAAACTCACCTTGAGCTACCATTTAGAACCCCCTTGAGGGTCAAAGAGAGGCCCCTTCTCTGCTTTTCCCCTTACAAACAAGGCATGAGTCCCGAGTCTAAAAAACATCAGGCTCCAGTCTTTCGGAGGGAAGTGGCTCCCTATAGGTATGTACCTGCTGTGACATGGCAGCTATGGAAACGCAGGCATGCTGTGACCACTTTGTGTGGATTTTCTGTTGTGGTCTGGTCTCTGGGGGAATTCTGCCCATATTTGGTGAAATACCTGTGTCTTTTCTTTCTCCATGTTGTCTCGTTCCTTAGCCCACCTCTGTGCTGTGGACTGCAACTTTTAAAAGCCAAGGCTACAACCAAATTTCTATTAATCATAAGCCTATGACAGTACAGCAGATTGCTGCATTCAGTAGCATTTAGGAGGGTATTGCTTTGTAAACTGTACTGTTGCCTGTCTCAAAGCACTCTTTGTTGGTTAATGGTATCTTGGAAATAACAGCTAAATTTAAGGCATTTCCAATTCTGGAGAGTGTGTTAAGGAAAAAAAAATAAAAGAAAAAAGAAAAAGCCAACTATTAGAAAAGCTGGGTCTTTTAAGCTTTATCTCACCTCTCCTGGTAAGAGAGTGAGGGATGTATTCACACATATTTGAAGGGTGGCTTGAAGAGATAGTGGTGCCCTACAGGAACTTGTGGCATCAAAGGGTGTATAACGAGGCATAATGAGATGCAACTAGGCAACTAGGCAATAACACTATCCAGATAAGTAGTCTTTCATCCTGGAAGTATATTCCAAATGTTCATAAATTCAATTGCAAACATTTCTGAGGGAGGATTCCCAGGTATGCAGGGTATGGGCTGGCTAGGTGGGAAGGGAGGGAGGGAGGGGAGGCTGAACTGCACCCTTGCCCTGGCTGGCACAGCACTGGCTCCCGCACAGTCCTCTGCCACGCCAGAGCATGCTGGGCTGTGTGCCACAGGGGTTCACTCCCCAAGGAACCAGCTGGAAGCCCCGTAAAGCTGAGCTAACCAAAAAGCTATTATAAGGCTCCACCTTACACTGGTGAATAAAACCCCCGGGGTAGGACCAGGACGAGGGCTTGGCCCAGATAGCTCCATGCAGCCCTTGGCCCAGAGCCCAGGTAGCTCCGTGGGAGCCTGTTGCTGCTTCCATGAGCATCACATCAGCAGCAGGGCAGGGGAGGCACTGACCCCCGTGTGCACGGTGAGCATGCTTGGCTCACGGGCAGGGACACAAAGCAGATCAAGGATGCCAGCGTACGTGAATTACTTAGGCTGTAGACACTGTAAGTGGTGAGAACAAAATGCTAGCCCCTTTCTAGTGAGAGTTTGGGAGGAAATGTGAGATAAAGCAGAGCAAAGTCAGGTGGTGGGGCTGCAGAGCACGGAGGTGCTGGTTTGCTGTTTTCAGTAAAAAGCTTGTATTCTCATGATATCTTTTAAATGGGTGAAAATTTAAACATTAATAATATTCCGATAAGCAGAAAACGACTCCGCATCCACCGTCACCCACGAGATGGAGCTCTCGGCTCAGGAGCAGGGAGGATTTTCTTTGTGTCGCCGAAAAATGAAACGTTTCTGCTCTCGCCCCTTTCTAATTTCTGTCTTTTGCTAATATAATGCAGATTGGTTTTATACATTATTTATGGAGTCCAGAACTGGTATAGGGAATGCTGTCACTCATTTTAATGATTTAGGTATGTTTTTTATTTTTATTATACTGTAGACTTTGGAAAACCCTCATTTGGATCCCATTTAGAATACAGGAAGTTGCCCAAACCTTGGATGTGAACCTTAATTTACTGAAATCCTTGTAAGGCTGAGAATATTTACTGCTGGCATTTATTGCTCCTGTGAGAGTCAGAGCAAGGATGGGGCGGGGGGGGGGGGGGGGAGAAAGGGAGAAAAGGCAACCCTAACTTCAGCCAAAAAAGCAAAGAACATATGTTGGAGTCGTGCTTGGCTGTGTGAGTGCAGCAGCAGGGTAATCTGCCTCTGAGCCACTCTGCTGGGATGAGGAGGTGCCTTACCGCCTTGGAGATCAGCAGAACTCTTAACAGGACTTGTCCTTTGGAGAGCTGCATCTGCTTTTCTGAGCCCTCCTTTTATAGAGTGGGTTTCACAAGCACTTAGGATGCTTGGCTTGATGTACCCCATAGAGGATTGGGCCCTTTATTCTCCTGCAGCAGAAGTCCCTTTGGACTTTCTACTGTGCTCTGCAGGTAAAGGCTGTAGGAATTTTAGTTCTGTGGGGTTGCAGTGATTCCAGGGGTGCCTGAGGGAAATCTGAATGCAGGATCCCAGGCAGCCTTGGCTGGAGCAAGGGGAGTGTTGCAAATGCACCACTATGTTGCAGGGGGCTGGAGAAGGTGACCCAGTAGCCAGGAGTATGGAAGCAGGAAAAGATCTCCTGTTTTTCCTCCTCCTTTCAGTTACATTGTGCCTGCACAAAATATTAAGCCTATACAAGGTTTGGTTGTTAAAACTTGTAAAGAAAATACTCCTAGTAGAAGGGTAGTCTTTGGTTGGGATACAAGTGCAAGTGATTTCATCCGCTTCCAGCCTTTCAGAAAATCAGAGTTCTGCACCTCAGCAAAATGAACAAGAAATTCCCACCATGTTCTTTTTTCTTTTAGAGAAAAGCAGAGCAAAATTTTTAATACTTTTTTTCAGATGTTTGCTTTATGCCCCCCTGTTCCTCCCACCCCCCTTTCACTCAGCTGCGTAACCTACCTTTCAACCAGTCTCTCTGGTGGCTTATTTGTCCTGAACCGTGACAGTTAAAATGGCTAATAAAGCAGCTGGCAGGAGGAAGAATGGACTATGCCAGCTATTGCCAGTATTGTGGAAAAAATAATGGTGAAATTTTGATATTTCTACGTTGAAATTTCATGAGAAACCTGTATATTGTAGACCAGAGAGTTCTTAAATGGATGCCTTCTTAAAGTAACAGAAAGTTCTTAAAGGTAACAGGAAGGGGTTCTATAGGTACATTGCAAATAAAAGACAGACTAGGGACAACGTGGGCCCTCTCCGGAAGCTCTCAGGAGAACTGGCTATCCTGGATTTGGAGAAGGCTGAGGTTCTGAATGACTTCTTTGCCTCAGTCTTCACTGGCAAAGGCTCTGACCACACCACTTGAGTCTTGGAAGGCAGACACAGGGACTGTGAGAATGAAGACCTTGGGCCCATGGTAGGAGAGGATCTGATTCGACACCATCTTAAGAATCTGTACGTGCACAAGTCCATGGGAACTGATGAAATCCATCTGCAGGTCCTGAAGGAGCTGGGGAATGAAGTTGCTAAGCCACTGTCCACCATATTTGAAAAATCATGGCAGTCAGGTGAAGTTCCTGACGACTGGAAAAGGGAAAAATAACCCCCATTTTCAAGAAGGGGAAAATGGATGACCCAGGGAATTACAGTCCAGTCAGTCTCACCTCTGTGCCTGGCAAAATCTTGGAGCAGATTCTCCTGGAAGGCATGCTAAGGCACATCAAAATCAACAAGGTGCTTGGTGACAGCCAGCATGGCTTCACTAAGGGGAAATCCTGCCTGACCAATTTGGTGGCCTTCTATGATGGGGCTACAGAACTGATGGACAGGGGTAGAGCAGTTGATGTCATCTACCTGGACTTGTGTAAAGCATTCGACACTGTCCCACACGACATCCTTGTCTCTAAATTGGAGAGATATCAATTTGATGGATGGACCACTCGGTGGATAAAGAACTGGCTGGATGGCCGCACACAAAGAGTTGTGGTCAATGGCTCAATGTCCGGCTGGAGACCAGTAACGAGTGGTGTCCCTCAGGGATCGGTGTCGGGACCGGTCTTGTTTAACATCTTCATCGGTGACATGGACAGTGGGATTGAGTGTGCCCTCAGCAAGTTTCCTGATGACACCAAGCTGGGTGGTTCGGTTAATATGCTGGAGGGAAGGAATGCCATCCAGAGGGACCTTAACATGCTTGTGAGGTGGGCTGATGCCAACCTCATGAAGTTTAACCATGACAAGTGCAAGGTCCTACACCTGGGTCAGAGCAATCCCAGGCACAGCAACAGGTTGGGCAGAGAAGAGATTCAGAGCAGGCATGCAGAGAAGGACTTGGGGGTGTTGGTTGATGAGAAAATGAACATGAGCCAGCTGCAGTGTGTGCTCGCAGCCCAGAAAGCCAAGCGTATCCTGGGCTGCATCAAAAGGAGCGTGACCAGCAGGTCGAAGGAGGTGATCCTGCCCCTCTACTCTGCTCTGTGAGACCTCACTTGGAGTATTGTGTGCAGTTCTGGTGTCCTCAACATAAAAAGGACATGAAACTGTTGGAACAAGTCCAGAGGAGGGCCACGAGGATGATCAGGGGACTGGAGCATCTCCCATATGAGAGGCAGAGAAAGTTGGGGCTGTTCAGCCTGGAGAAGAGAAGGCTGTGTGGAGACCTCATAGCAGCCTTCCAGTATCTGAAGGGGACTTATAAGGTTGCTGGGAAGGGACTCTTCCTTAGGGACTGTAGTGATAGGATAGGGGTAACAGGTTAAAACTTAAACAGGGGAAGTTTAGATTGGATATAAGGAAGAAGTTCTTTATTGTAAGGGTGGTGAGGCACTGGAATGGGTTGCCCAGGGAAGTTGTGATTGCTCCATCCCTGGCGGTGTTCAAGGCCAGGTTCAGACAGAGCCTTGGGTGACATGGTTTAGTGTGAGGTGTCCCTGCCCATGGCAGGGGGGTTGGAACTGGATGGTCTTAAAGTCCTTTCCAACCCTAACTATTCTATGATTCTGTCATTCTATACACTGTTTTGTGAATCTCTAAAAATGCAATATGCTTTCTAAAGAGCAGTTTAAGAGACTGCTTATTTGCATGAAATACCTATTACTGTTTGTTACTATTATTTTTTGATGATATACTGTCATTATTTTGCTTTGTTAATATTTACTGGCACTGTGGAAGGATCAGGACATTGCTCAACAAGGAGTACCAGTGTGTGGTGAGACAGTTTTTCTCTAGGTGCTCACAGCCGGAGTATGGCTATAAAGGAAAGCAGAATGGGGTGAGCAACTGGAGTATTGCAAAAGCAGACAAAGTCAATCTATGCAAAGTTTTTCCTCTCTTAGAGGTTATATACTGCATGTGACAGTGGAGTGAATCCCAGATACAAAAGGTTATTGCTAAAGTCTCAAATCTCAAATATAGCTCACTTAGAGAACGTGATTGAAAGAGTAAGTATATAAAATTCAAAGATCTGTGTTCATGATACACTATCTAGATGCTTACAGTATAATTATAACCGTAGCACCAGATTGTCTCCTGCATAAACACCTAAGATGTCTCCAGTAAAGACCTTCTGAAGTACTTTAAACGATGTGCAGGTAGTTCAGATATCTGCTCCTAGAATTAGGAAAAGTAAAATGAAGAGAAGGGATCTGCAATTTTTTGTAGAGCTGGAAGGTTAGTGATCATCCTTTATCTCTTACTGTGTGAGTGGGAGGGCACCCATCTTGAGCAAACCACTAGATACAGTTGTTCATTTTTACATTAAGATGTCATTTCACAATAATTTGAAGGACTCCACTGCAAAATGTGGTGGCACAGTTTCATTCTTAATAATCTCATAATGATTTCAATTTTGAGAAGATATTTAAGCATTGGAAAAGATAAGAAAATGGAAATTCAATCATTAGAGCTGTTCAGAACAAGTTGGACAAATATCTGTCAGGGCTGACATAGGTATAGTTGATTCTCCCTTGAGGCAGAGGAATAGATGAGGTGACCTATTTACTCTTTTCTATGACTTGTGTAAGACTGGCTGTAGGTGCTTAAATGCTGAAAATATTCTATGTCAAAATAACCAGCTCTGTTGAAATAAAGTTCAACTTAACCTGGAGCTAAACAAGAAATTTGTAGGGATCATATAATTGTCCAAAATCAAACATAAATAGTTCTAAAGGTCCAAAGAGAGGTGAAATTTCAAGCAAATACATGGAAGATAGGATAGGAAGTGCTCAGAAACAGCATCCAAGGAGCTTCAGTACTGCTGTAAAGCAACATTACCAAACAAAATTATTCCAGTGAAGGGCACTTACGTATTTCTAGTTCCAGACTCAACTGTTTGCCTACAATAGAAGTTAAATAGAAATTATATATATATATATATATATATATATTTTTTTTATCTCTCCCCTCTCTTTGTGTCATCACAGTGTTCCCATTAAGAATATAGCCAGCAGCTATTTTCATTAAGAGAAGCCCGTGATCTCAGCTGCAGGAAGAACAATGGAAACATGCTGTTCTTCTCAAAATGTCCCTGTGGATATAGGCTTCTTCTGCTCTGCTTTTTCATCATAAACTCTCTTCACACCAGTACCGTGAGCCTCTAAGCAGCCAGGGAAGAGCAGGGTCAGACTGGATTTCTGGGTACCTCTGTCTCTTGGCACAGACTGGGTATGTGCTGGCTGTGTCCTCAGGTTGAGCTGCAGGATGACTAGGCTGCTGTTCTGCATTGCTTTTGCCATGCTGGTGCCATGGTCTGGCCAAGAGTCTGCAGACCAGATTTCTTGGCATCTTTCCTAGAAGAGCACTCATATCTCATACCATATGCTACAAAGGTAGCTGGGACTGATGGGCAGCCTGAGGTTTGCATACTGTGAACACTGCGACCTCATCTGTAATCACCCTGTTTCCATAAGTGTGTCCTCAGAGAGCCAGGTCTAGGAGTATAGTGGGCTATATTCTACCCATGTGACCTCTTATTCAAGCAAAGTATAGATGCAGCATCGTATTGGGACTTTACTTCCACTTAGAGGAAAACAGCAGTTTTGAAAGATAAGCTTCCCTTTTCCATAGAACTTCCAAAAATACCCGTATTTAGGGGGAGAAATGGTTGTTAATCATACAACACTGTCTTGAAGTGTAGGACACGGGGGTTGGACTCAATGATCTCCAGAGGTCCCTTCCAAACCTAATGATTCTGTGACTGTGTGACAGGCTTCCGTAGTTTTAACTACTCAAACAGAGTAAGGAATCACCTATTTTACTAAGATCACATAATCAGAGGAGCAGAATACTACTTTTATTCAAGATACCCTTTTAAATTAAAATTCACACCCAAACTGACTACCCTGGTTTATTTATAAAACCCTAAAAATTTATAGCTGTTTTCTGCTTTCCCTCATAACAAGGTAGGTATATTTGGCAAGGCCATGGCCTTCCATGATCATTTGTTTGAGGTCTTCATTGACTGATGGGTATGGTGAAGAACCAGGCCTTTGAGCTGACACCATTTTACTTCAGGGTATCACATGTTAGAAAGACATAGTCTTGTTGGCTCCGCTTGATGAATTCTTGCAGGTGGGATTAAATTGAATGTGTAACAAGCAGTGTACAGTGACCTGATTATTTATCTTGTCAAATGGAGTCCCTGGACATAACTATCAAGCTGCCATTGACTCTGGAGTATAACCAACTCTGTATTAAACTGTCCAGCTGTGATGTGGAGACTGCAGCAATTGTTTACTTAAAAACCATAACACACAGTGCTAAGGATGTTTGAAAGATGTGAGAGCCAGTGTAACAGTAACTGCTGCCTTGGTAGCCTCTCTGAAGGTGTCCCAATCTCAAACTTTCACAAGACTGCTCTAAAAGGTCCTGTTTATATCATCTGTAGTGCAAATTAATGGAACATTAATGGACATAGCTAAAGTATCCTTTTTCTTAGTATTTTCGTCAGCTACTTCAATCAACATAGGGGGGTATGATCAACTAGTGATTTTTCTAGATCTTGTCCACTAGTGGCCTTCATTAGACTTTAACACAGTTGTGTTTCCACTGCAACTGAAGGGATCCTCTACCGATGTTGTAGTTTAACCTGACAGGCAGTGAAACACCACACAGTCTGCCTGGTTTCAGGTGGGGCAGTAGCTGGTACAGTGCTGTATTTTGGCTTTAGTCTGTGAATGTTAATAACACACTGACGTTTTATGTTGTTGCTAAGTAATGCTTACCCTAAATCAAGGACTTTTTCAGTTTCCCATACTCTGCCAGTGAGGAGGGGCACAAGAAGCTGGGAGGGAGCACAGCCAGGACACCTGACCCAGACTAGCCAAAGGGGTGTTCCATGCCACAGCACATCATGCCCAGTATATAGACCAGGGGGAGCTGGCTGGGAGGGGCTGATCACTGCTCAGGGATGGGATGGGCATCAGTCAGCAAGTGGTGAGTGATTGTACTGCATATCACTTGTCTTTCTTCAGTTTTATTCCTCTCTCTCTGATTCCTGTTATTAGTTGTTGTTGTTATATTTTACTTTATTTCAATTGTTAAATTCTTCTTATCTCAAGCGATGGATTTTACCCACCCACTGGGGGTGGGGTGGGTGGGTAGTGAGTGAGTGGCTATGTGGTACTTAGTTACCGACTGGGGTTAAACCATAATGCAGCCGTTCACTTGCTCTCCCCTGGTGGGATGGGGAGAGAATGGGAAAAAATGGGTTAAGATAAAAATGGTTTAATAACAAAGAAAAGGAGGGGGAAATAATGATAAAAGAATATACAAAACAAGTGATGCACAGTCAGTGCTTAGAATGCTCCTCCTGTTTGTAAAGGGTAAGAACTGTAAGTTTGGAGAAGGTGTGCTCATTTTCTGTACATAATAAAAATGGCAAGTCTCTGCTTTAGAAGCAAGAGAGAAGCCTCCCTAAACTGTAGGGTTGTGACTGGGGCCTCCATACCAGAACGGAGAACTTTGTGGTGAGGTGGGGAAGTGAGCCTTTATCAAAGAGATTCTCGAAGGTGAGACTTTTTACAAAAGATTTGCTGTGAATTGGACCCATTGCAGAATGTCTCTGCAGTTGGGCTTTGCCTCTTCTCCATCATGCTTCCTCCAACAGGCAGCCCTGGGAGCAGGAGGGGCTGCATATCCTTCTAATGCCACATTTCATCCCTGTGTCACCTCCACAGATTGTTTTCTGCTTATACTCTAAGTCCTCTGGTCATCATAAACTCGTGCACAATCTAAAGCTATGATACCATACTGCATTTTAGACACAAGACCAGCTTTGAGAGGTCCCCTTTGCTTGCAGAAAATCTAAGCATCAAAAAATGCTGCATATCAACACTTAATCAGAGTCTGTGATTCCCGATATTCATGGGAATTAATTGGCTGTGTGAAATTTGAGAATTATACAGGTTCACTGCTAGAACTAAGTCACAATTAGTGCCAAGTGCTTTTACCACTAAAAAAGCCCCATGGATTAGGCCTTTCAGAATAAAGAAAATCTGCTTCTGAACTTTTTGCCGCAGTTGGATACTCAGTCATAGAATAGTCTACATACTGCCAGTACATTTACAATGTAAACGCTTTCTTTTCAAGGTCAGGGTTTTAAAGCACTAGACTGCTATTGAAACTGCAGGGGCAGAGCCTGAACAATTCTACTGGTTTTCTAAAAATAAGGAGCTTTATAGCTAAACTGCAGGATGTATTTTAAAAGAAAGAGTCTCAACATTTTTCTTTTTACTGCTACTTGTATCCCATCTCTACCAATTTTTACTGCTTTACACAAAGGCACATCTATCGTAAGGCATAAAATCAACACACTTCCATTCCAGCAGTTAAGCCCAGTCTTACAATATTTGTGATGTTCACAATATTCAAATACATTAACACAAAACCTGACCCACCAAAGGGAATCCAGCTTTACAAATGAAATGACAGAAAGGGAGAGTGCCACTTGGCTACTTCAGACTTCTTAGCTGCAACTAGTATGTTGAATTTTACATTTTAAAATGTCATATTTTCATTTAAAACCTGCATCCTTCAAATACCTCGGGAAATCCTGCAGGACTCCGAGGCATGAATGAAGCAATTGCACCCTTCATTGTAAATGATTAATTCTAATCAATCAGGGCTTAGTATTCCCAAACCTTTAAAGCACTCTTGTTTAGCTTTTGCAGCATTTGAAAATGTTTATTGGCCAAAGGGTGTAAATGTTTTTTCTTGTTATTGGAAAAGATTTGCTGTTAACTGTGATACTTGAAAATGCTGAGGACTAAATTCTAGTCAGTTTGTAGCTAGGTGTGCTGGCAGCAAACCAGTGAAGTGTTGGTGTACTTACAAGGTTACCAAGAGATCATCCCGTGTTGTAAGTAAAAGATCATATATCTGCTTATATGCATACTTCCCTGGAGGCTGTGACAAATGGTGGTGTGTTTTCAGGTTTAGAGGATATTTTTGGTGTGTACCTGGTTGTTCCTGCTTCAGATTTCAGAGTAAGCTACACTGACCATAGCTTAGTTGACCATTTTGCTCGGATCAGCCCCATATAAGTGCTGCCAGTCTTGCTTACTGGCCCTCACTGAGCACCAGGACCAAGGAAAAGCAGATGATGATGAAAAGCCTCCTGCATGGATAACAGTGACTCATCTCATTTTCTTCTGCAAGATTTTCTCTTTGGCTCTTAGTACCAGATTTAAAGGTGAAATACTTAACCTCTCTCTCATACATGTCCAAAGATCTTGTTCTTCAATTCTAAGCAAGTCTGATACTGATGGTGTGTTATCCATCATTAACCAACTGTACGTGAACAGTTATTTTTACATGGTTATTACATCTTTGGTAAAATATTTGGTTGAGTAAGTAAGAAAACTAAGCAAATAAAATTATGTTCTTCCAAAATTTTCTGTTCTAAATGTAAAGCTTTCCTTTTCTGCTTGTCCTAACTTTTGTCCTGAAGAACAAATTTTTTGAAGTCAGACAAAATATAGCAATTGTCCGAGTTCCAGTCATAGGTGAATTTAGGTACTGGGCTGTAAAACTTCATTGTTCTTCTCTAAACATTTTCAGTTGCATCTACATCTTTCAACTTTTTTTTTTTTTTTTTTTTTACCTGCTGTTTAAGGTTTGCAAAAAATATTATAGGGAAACTAACAATACTTTTAGAAATAACAGAATTGTATTTGATGACCTTACTAGTTTTTATGACAAGACTCAACTATTAGTAGCTTTAGTGTGCAAACTGTATCACAGAGCTATAATGCTTTCTGATTTCATTCCTTCTTGAACCAGGTACACTAAGAAGAAAATGTTTCCATTCTTTAGCATATAGAAACCTACATGTGGTTTGGTATTACTGCTGCCCAGTGCCAAAGCCAACATCTCAATCTGTGCCATGAAGCAGGAGGACAGCCAGTGGGTGCGCTTGAAGTGTGAAACAAAAGGAGGGAAAGGGAGCGAGTGGGGAAAAACCGCATGCATATATCCAGAGGAGTTAAGTAGTCAGAGCATCCATTAGGGAGATGAAGGACAAAGACTCATCTTCTTCTGTATGTTCCAAGAAATTTGTTTAAACTCAGCTCTGCCAGATCCCAAGTGGCCAAGCTATTTGGTTACTCTGTCCTTTACAAATGTTTCTTCTTAGAGATATTCTATAATGAATAAATAAAAGATATCCCTTGGAGCAGGGATATCCTGTTCATGTTAATTAACTAGTATTCTATATGTTCTGCCTCTTTTTGTTCCTGTGGTAATTATATGAATTGAAACAGCATGAATGGCACAGATGGTCAGCTTAGGATGAAACTTTCCATGGGGATAGAAAATGTTGCTGAAGTTCTTGCTGTGAACAAGAGCTGAGCATGGTTGCAGGATGTGTCTCACTTCTCAGGATTCTGCCAAATGCACATACCTGATCAGAGTTAGCTGCTCACATCCAGGTGGGTCAACTACTTTGGCTCCTGAGGTTTGTCCTTTTCTCTGAACTGCAGTTGTATCCAGTAAAGCAGTTCTCTCTTCTTCCAGAAGTGCTCTCTGCTCCTACAGACTCCTAAATGAGGGATAGAGATGGTATTAGATGGCAATCATCTATGAGCAAGATATTTCAGTGACTAAGTTACTTTGAGGATTTATTCATAGCTTTTACTGACATCAGTGGGAAATGCACATCTAGATTTCTCTGCAAGTCAGCCCTTAGGAGATTCAATGGGAAAGGAATGTCTGGGCATCATCTGTGTTATTAAATTTTATTTTTGATACCTCCATAGATTTTATAGCTTTGCAAAAACACATACCAAACATGGAATTTATTGCTCGTAGTACATCCAGGAAATGTGTCATAGTACAGGATGGACTGAACGTAAAAGAGAGCTGTTTAGGTTTTGCTTTTCAAATGTTAACAAGTACATGGCAATGCTCTGTAAAACTGTTAAATAGATCAATAAATAAGTCCAGTGATAGCATATTGAATTTCAATAGTCAGTAGAAACCAACACTTTAAAAATGCTGAATCTTGCTTTTCTAATAACTAAGTCTGTGTCACTTTACCACAAATACTCAACTTTAGCAATTATCATCAAGGCCTTATTCAACAGGAGTCTAATTTTAACAAATGTAATTTACTACAGTAGTGAATTTTTGATACGCTACCTATTCTTTATTCCTTGATGAGGTTAATCCATAAATCGATTGTTTAAATTAAAATGTCTGCAGAGAAATTTTGGGTAGGCCTAAGGAATAGGAGGCAGGAAAAAAGCAGTATTTGTAATGCTTTTGGGATATAGAATCAAAGGTGTTTGACTTATCTGACATCCAGAAAGCTGGAAGCATCCAGTTTTTAGAGAGAACAGCTCAGCTATCCCAGTTTACCAAGGTAGTAGGATTTGTTCAAGGACTTCTGCTGTGGTTGGTCAGTATTTACATGGCAAGACCTTCAGTACTGAAGCGCTGAAGCTTGTAGCACCTAACCCTGCCATCTCAGAGACCCAAAGTACAAATCATGAACTGGGGGAGTCAGACACTAAACATATGTTCCCAGAAAGAACAGAAGACTTCCAGACCTGAGCTGGGAATCACAGGCAGCTTTCCAGGAACTACTGCCTGAAAAAAATAAAGCATTGCAAAGCACTGATTTTAGAAGTTAACTGGAAATATTAATATGGACTGCAGCAAATAAATTTGTGTAACAAAAATATGGAATCAAAGAGATAACAGAGAGCCATAATTTTATAAATGTAACAAAAAGAAGACTAGCACCAAAATTATTCTTAAAAGACATAAACCCCATTAATAGATGACTAACCAGTTGGTGCTAAATCTTGTCCAAGCTTTTTCTGTTAAGATACGAGAAAGTGAGGACCTTTCTGCCCTGCAGGTGAGGACCTCAGCAATCACAGATGTTCAGCTGCAGAGGACTGCTGTTGTAGGGCATGCAGATCTTTATTATCTAATCATTATTACCTTATTATCCAAACATTAATACAGGCTGCCTTGTTACAAATAAAGCAAGTGGGTCTATTCCCAGGCAGACTGTATCTATGTGCATGAGTGTGTATTCTGGGATTAGCTAAACCAGCCTGGTCTCACACTGTGGTCAGTCCTATGTGCACCAGGTCATTCCTCTTTTTCATCTTAATTTTTCTTTTCTTGTCATCTCTTCTGACTGAACTTTGGCGGACAGACTTACTTTCTAAAACACTCTGTGAGGGTGTCTTATAAAATGGGCTAACACCTATTAACATTACTACATCCCCTCAGGCATACTCTTTCTCCATTTCTGCCCTATTCTTTATGTTAGGATCAATCCTTTTTTTTTTTCAAACTGACGTTTGTACAGAACCTAATCTAATAGGGTTTTGGTCTCTCAGGTGCTGCTGCATGGAGCAGCGACCCAGTAGGATATATGAAGTAGACAGGTGTAATTTAAGGCCTTGGCCAATGAGAAATGAAAAGGGAAGCTCAGCAAAAGCAGAAAAACCATCTGAGGTAGTCAGAATTAGCTATTAGACCAGGCACCAGACGTGGTCAACAGGGAGTGTACCCACAAGATGTGTTCATATTAGGCATGAAATATATCCTGACAGTGCCAAGAAGCTTAGAGCTCTGGGTGGTATCTAAACAGGCACCAGATGAAGCTTCTGTCAGAAGCAGAGTGTTCGCTGTGAGCCAAATGGGCTTCCCATAATGGGAAAATATTTCTAGGAATGAGTTTATAGTGAAAGAAAACATTATAATTTGTTAATTTGGGTATAATAACAAAAATCCCACATTTCATGAGCCTGCTGCTAGGCTGGAAATCAAAAGGTACAATTATAGCCACCAGAACACAAAAGTTACAGATATTTCATGCTTTCCTCTCTACCACTCACTTGATAGCTTCTACAGGTAAACAATCTTGACATGTAATACTGAGCCTAAAACCTACACTCTCCCATTATGACTAAATTGTCTGATGACAAGTTTTTACGGCTTCCTTCCCCTTCACAAAAAATAAGTTAATTCTTTTTCATTCATACTGTATTATTCCTCATTCCTGCATAGCACTGTCTTCTCTGGGTAAACAACGTAGTAAGTCTGCATGGCTTATACAATTTAGTGCAGTTTGTCCAGCTTGGTCTGGTTGTTCTCACTCTGGTTTGTCCTATTCTCTGCCACTCTCCCCACCCCCTCAGCTTTCCTGAGGTTTGTAAAGGCACATTAATGGTTTTGTGACCTACTAAGCATGAATGTTGTGGAATGTGTCTGGGAGCTGTAGGTCACTACCTATATTTTATCCAGATGCAGTAATTTAATAAAAATATTGGATTCAGCTTCTAGATACATAAAGTATTTTGACGTTGTCAATGTCACTTAAATCCATGGGGAATTAATTATGTATGTGGAAAGTAACAAACTTTAGAGGAACTATTTAATGTTGAGAAAAAATATACCAGCCCAATGGCTAATGCACCAGCTTTTATAATATAACAGCAATAAATTTCTGCATGCATGAGAGATGCTGATAAAGCAGAAAGTTTAGTAACATACTGCTGAAAGCTGTATGATCACCTGTAATCCCACTGCTTCCAGTAAGTGTACTGGGTACTGGATACTTATGAATGAGCAAGTCCATGTGGGAAATTACTTTTTCTTTCCCTTGGACGTTATTTAACCAAAGGTATTCACATTCATGTCAGTAATTTTTGCCCGTGAAAGGGGTTTGTTTTTAGTCTCTATAATAATAATAGAACAATAATCTGCTGTTTTTTAGGTAAACATTTACACATTATGAGCTATTAATACCTAATTACATGTTTCAGCAAATAAGTTTTGTTTCACAGTGCAAATATTTATACCATTTGATTTGTCTTAATAGCTCTTCCTTATTTCCGTACATATATACATTAGACTAGTCAGCGCCAAGCAACTCAAATGGCATGAAAAATATTACCTCACATGCCCGTTAAAATGATTTATAAAATGGAATCAGTAAAAAAAAACCCTAACATGGGCTATTTATCACAGAACAAGATCATAGTTTCTGACACCTTGTTTAGTTCATTTATGTACTCTGAGACAGAGCTTTACCTGAAACTAACTTTTCTTGCCTTCAGCAGAGCTGGTCTAGGGACAGATCATGAACAAAATCTTTGATCTTGAGTCCAGTTTCGGTACTCTCTGAAACTGAGAGCTGCTTTTTCAGTTGTTCAGCTCAACACATTGACACTGGGCAGACCTTTAGGAAAGTGAAGAATTCCCTGGAGAGACCAGGTTGCATCTTCATTCTTGTGTGTTTGTAGAAGCCTTAAAAAAGGTCTCAGAGCTTCCTAAAATCACAATTGCTATAAATGTACATGATTACTGTAGATCTTAAAGAGGTGAAGGGAGCTTTGTTTGGGGTTTGTTTTGGGAGGGTTTTTGTTTCTTTTTTTCTCTGTAGGTGCCCGTTACTGAAAGGTCCTGTCTCTCTGGGGATTAACGAAAGCACTAGCCAAGAGCATGTTCAGACTGTTCTGCTCTACTCAAAACTATCTATAGCTGTATATGCCATGTTACACAATACAGAAATTTTTGAACTTCTGGTGGGACTTGTTATTATTGTGCTTGTGATGTGTTATTAGCACTTGTGGTCCTGGAACAGGCTTGGGGTGTCACTGCTTTGAGGGTTATTTGCACTGGACTCAGTTGAGCTGCACAGAAATGCTTGTAGACAGGTATCAGTCCAAGTCTGGATGAAAGCCCGATCTGATCCTGCCAAGAGAAGAGGTTTTTCTCATGCCCCAAATTCTTTCTTTAACGTTGCCTATTTCATATCACAGAGTGGGTGCTGATTCTTTGGTGTCAATCTGTACAAGACAGATGTTTTTCTTGCCTCCTAATGGGGTGATACTGCTTTCTACTCCTTGATAGAAAAGCACTGCTGACACTCATCACACCTTGTATTGCACTGCACCCCAAAGGTCATCTTCACTCAAGTCAAATCATCTCAGCTACTCTTCCCAATCTAGGTCACACCCTAAAACCACCTCAAAAGCATTTCTGTCTTTTCTGTACTGTCCTTTCAGGCATCAGGCTTGTCAAGAGGAGTCTTTTGGGCTTGTCTTGATGCAGAAGTTTGGGGGAAGTTTGATGCAGAACGCAAAGACAGGAACTGAGATGTGTGGTTGTTCCTGAGCTTCTGCTCAGCAAGCCCAGCTCTGACAGACTTCTCAGGGGGCAAATACAAAAAAGAAGGCCGTACAGTGGCTGAGAATCTGTCACACTTGTTTAGTTTAATGTGAAAGAACAGGGGCCATTGTGTTGCAGCACTGGGATTTGCCAGGCACGTGCTGACCTCATTTAGGTTGGTGACAGTACACTAATTCAACCTTCACCTCGTCTGCAGTGGAATTTCATTTCATCTGAGTATGTGTTTTGTTTGAAGCTTTTTGCTTCTTTGTTTGCTTGGGGTTTTTGTATGAGTGTGTAGTTAGGGCTTAGGTGGGGAAAGGAGCAAGTGCCTAGTCCAATCCTGCCTGCTGTTCGGATATGTCTCTCAAAGCGACACTGCTCATTCCCATAGGATGCCCCAGATACATCAGTAATACTCTGCTGTCAGTGGCACTAAGAGCTACACCTTGCTGATGCAACAAGGGTTCTTGCCCTCTCTCACAGATGAGGTGGACAGTGGAAAAGACTCAATTCACCATTAACAGGTTGCTATGCTATGCCTTCATTTCTATGTGTTCATTTAGAGTTTGTAAGGCATTGCTCACGTGTATGGACAATCTCTTCTGCTTTGGGAGTTTTAAGCAGCTTTAAGTTCTATCAGTAGATGAAGTTTTAAATGGTTCCCTTCTGCTCTACCAAATTTTTACTGCACAGTTTGGCCAAGCTGTTGGTTTTATTTGCTTTAGGCACATTTGTACAGTTTGTGAATGCACTATAAAAAGCCTAAATATCAAATTTGACCATCCTCATGTTTCACTTGTGCACACTTTCACTTCCTACAAATAAAATTCCCAGCGTCCTTATAGTCCAAACTACCCATGTGCTTGTCCTCTGTAGTTGCTGCTTATTAAGGAACAAGATTGGGGAATTTCAGATCATTTCAAATGATGGTTTTGAAATATACCCTTCGTATAATTTCTGGATTATTTCTTTTTACCACATCTTAACTTTGAATATCAGAAATCCTTCTGCTGTGGACAAGGGTTGTTATTGCCAACCTAATTTCAAATGGACTTTAAAAATCCAATCTTTTTAGCTCTTTAGGTTTGATTGTGCATGGCTTGTAGCATTGTAGCTTCTTAGTTTTAATGTCTATTTTTGGATGCTGGTTTGGGGTCAATGGTTAAACACTCTCAGTATCATTTTTTAGTGTTGAAATCTCCTTTTGATTTACATGTCTGAAGCGACAAAACCTCTTATTGTTATGATTTTTGAAAAATTGCCAAGATACAGCCGAATCTTTCACTGCTTGCTGCACAGAGCTGGTTCTTGCCTTCGTGTCATGTACTGTAGAATTCATTATTGTAATGCCTTGTTTACTTACATTTCTTTCTGGTGATAATAGGCTTTTCAGCCTTCAGCATTCAAGGCCTTTGTCCATTGAGGGAAAGAAAAAAACAGGCAAAACATCAGGCTCTTTCATCAAGCTTTTCAAATCTGATTTCAAAAGTTTGTTGTTAACCATTTCAGTAACACAATAGAAGGAAAAGGACCTTCACAATGAAAGATCTGGAATCAGAAATACCTCTGCAGGGAAACAGCTTTTGTTCATAAAGCTGTTTTGATTGCAAAGTGTATCTTCCAAGATGTATATTCCCCTTTCAGGAGTAAGGGCTGCCTACTTCAGATGCATTCTCCAGTGTATACCTTTCAGTGAAATCAGAAAGTAATGTTCTAGCATCCTTTCTATTGACATTTGGTATGTGGTCATTAACCATCAAAGGACCAGATTTAAGAACTGATCTATACGTCCCTGAAAGTGTGAACTTTCTTGTACACTTTGTTTAAGAATTCAGTCAAGGATAATGGGATTCAAGAAGCTGTTGGAAAATTGGCAACCAATTTTCTTTCTTTTTGAAACCAAAATATCGTCTGAAAAATTGCTGCCATTGTCAAACATGTTTTATGATTTTTTTTCACTTTTTTAAAATACGAAGGGTTTTTTGCTATAAACATATTTTGTGTGACTATTAAAACAGTAAGAAAAGCTTTCTTTATCAATCACCAACAAACCTGACAGTTAAGAAGTGTGCGTGTACTTAATCATAGAATCACAGAATCATAGAATAGTTAGGGTTAGAATGCATCCCTATAGGCCCCCTTCAGATACTGGAAGGCTGCTAGGAGGTCTCCACGCAGCCTTCTCTTCTCCAGGCTGAACAGCCCCAACTTTCTCTGCCTCTCATATGGGAGATGCTCCAGTCCCCTGATCATCCTCGTGGCCCTCCTCTGGACTTGTTCCAACAGTTCCATGTCCTTTTTATGTTGAGGACACCAGAACTGCACACAATACTCCAAGTGAGGTCTCACAGAGCAGAGTAGAGGGGCAGGATCACCTCCTTCGACCTGCTGGTCACGCTCCTTTTGATGCAGCCCAGGATACGCTTGGCTTTCTGGGCTGCAAGCGCACACTGAAGCTGGCTCATGTTCATTTTCTCATCGACCAACACCCCCAAGTCCTTCTCCACAGGGCTGCTCTGAATCTCTTCTCTGCCCAACCTGTAGCCGTGCCTGGGATTGCTCCGACCCAGGTGTAGGACCTTGCACTTGGCTTTGTTGAACTTCATAAGGCTGGCATCAGCCCACCTCACAAGCATGTCAAGGTCCCTCTGGATGGCATTCCTTCCCTCCAGGGTATCAACCGAACCACACAGCTTGGTGTCATCGGCAAACTTACTGAGGGCGCATTCAATCCCACTGTCCATGTCACTGGTAAAGATGTTGAACAGTACTGGTCCCAACACCGATCCCTGAGGGACACCACTCGTTACTGGTCTCCAGCTGGACATTGAGCCATTGACAGCAACTCTCTTCGTGCAGCCATCCAGCCAGTTCTTTATCCACCGAGTGGTCCATCCATCAGATTTATGTGTCTCCAGTTTAGAGATAAGGATGTCATGTGGGACAGAGTTGAACGCTTTGTGTAAGAATTTTGTTTGTGGATCAGTATTTCAGATGGGTTTTCCAGAGTTAAGACAGATTTTTAGCTTTTCCAGAGTTAAGACTCAGAAAAAATTATTCTTTGCAGAGTTAAAAGTATTTTAAAAAGTCTCTATCATGCTCATATTTATAGCAGAATTTGAAATCTGGCCAAGGGTGTTGGCTTGATGTCAATGACACTCCTTTTTTCAAGCTCATGAAAATTCATTTTCTTCTTGCCCTGTTGAGACACATCAGAGTTTTCTGGCTAATTGTGAGATTTCATCTAAATTGAGCAAGCTCAGTCTTCTTACAGCTCCTGTCTGCCAGTTAGACCATTCTGTGCCTGAGCCATCCCCCAGCAGGATAACCAAAATATATTGTTTACAGGCTGCTCAGACTTGCCAGCAATGCTGCAGCTCTGTCGAAAGCACTTGCCCAATTAGAATACTGGCACTTTTGATATCAGCAACCCGCAACTTCTGAAAGACCTCTTGGTCAATAGCAAGTGTGCATCTTCCAGTATTTTGATGAGGACTTCCAATTCTGAACCTTCCTCTTGAATTTATGGTTAGTTTGGAGTATTTTTACCTGATCCCATAGTTATGTAGTACTTACTGATAGCTAAATACCATTACTTTAATTTTAACCATTAAAAAGCAGGAGGATATTTAAATATGGAATTTGAGTGTTTTAATAAACTGTGCACATTTTAAAATAGTGCAGTCAGGTTCCTATTTTAGTGTAAAGATAAAGAAACCTCTAAGGGTTCAGGGAAGGATTCATAAAGTAAACAGTTTTCTGTTCTTTATAAGTATCTTATTGATGTATAATAAAATAATTTTACTTATTATGAGTCTTGTAATACTATAAACAGGAGAATCTGAAATAAAATAATTTTGTAAATGTATGTTTTAATGAGTATATGCTGCAGGCATATCCATCTGCAAGTCTGAACTTTAGCAGTCAGGTAATAACTGTGCTTTCAGTTTGGCATCTATCTTAGGACTATGTCACTAAAATAATTAAGAAATATTAAGTGTCATAAGATCTTCCATTTGAAATGCTGCATTAGAAACAGAGTTTTGCTAAGTTATTTTTACTTGCAACATTGGCACATAAAAGGATAAGTTTCTTTTCCTTTAAGGCTCTTGGGGCCTGGTGAAGTCCCCACATTCTGTGCATTCCTGTGGGTTTTGAATTGCTCTTAATGGGTGGACATATGAAGACGTAAAAATGCTTTACCCGCAGCCATAAATTATTCATACCAATAGGCCACTCCTGCTGCTCCTGCACAGGCTGGGGAAGCTGGTGAACAACGCATGGACAGACTGATATTCCTAAGTGCTTTAGCATGAATCATGTTGGAGAGGTTTAAGACAGCCAGCAATTCCCTGAAGATGGAGTGTATGTGCTTTCTTCTTGGAGCATGTGCTCATAAGAAACCCTCAACTTATTCTCCAGCTAGAGTGCATTCAAAAGGTCCTTCTGAGTATATTAAGTAGAAACACTTCAGCCTTCATTAGCAAGCCTAAAAGTGAGCAAGAGCGTTCACGAAAATGTTGGTACACAAGGCAGATATGATCCTGAGCCTGCAATAAGCTGCTTTCAGAAAGCATTAAAGCAGGACTGAGACTCTGGCTTGCAAAACACCAAATTCATCTGACAAAGAGAGAGATAGAATGACTGTGTGAAGCAAGCACGGGGAAGTTCACTGGTGCGAGGATGCTGCATCCCGATGCTTCAGATCAGTTTAATCACACAGTAGAGACCCACAGAAGAGCTGGCATTGTGGAAAATGCAAGCACCAGTCTGCACATATGGCTGCTAGTTTTCAGGTGATATATGAATGTCTTGACTATAGTTTTTTTTCCCCTGTTTAATTTTGTGATGACAGCAGCCCCCAGTTCAACAAAGTGCAACCCCCTATGGATGTCATTGACACACACATAAGTAAGTACTTTGTTGAATTAGGGCCAATGGCAGTGATGATATCAATACGTGGGAACCAGATAGTAGGGGTGTAATAGATTCATGAACCAAACCCCAGAAAGCTGGTATTAAAAACTTCAAAATTAGTTGAACATTTTGTCTTGGCACCCACAGGCAGGAGAAGGCAGATATGTGAGATGCTGAAGAGCTTTTTAATTGCCCTTTTTGTTATTGTTGTTTTGCTTTTACTTTGCTATTTTATGTCCTTGATTCCTTTTTACTCATGTATTTAAAACTAGTAACAGTGTTATTTTAAATTATTTTTTATTACACCAGAAGATATGAAGCTGCACAACATAAACCCAAAATAATTATTACTCCTATTAGGAATTATTTTTGATGAAAAAAGCAGCATGTTAAACTTAAAAGAAAAAATATAATAGTTCTTCAAATCTTCAGCCAGAATCAGGGGAAAAGCCCTCAGAAGCAGAGATTCATTATACAGGCAGATCAATCTAAAATATAAGGTCAATGCACTTGTGTAGAATTTAAGGATTACTGTAGAATCCTTTTCATAGTTTCATATATTCTTGTCTTAAAACAGACTAAAATTGGTTGAATTTCCTTACAACTATGTAATTAATATGTCCTCATTAGAAAACAGTTAGCTCTGATAATTCCCATTGGTGCCATGGCTGATAAACTGAACACCAATCAGTGTAATAAAAACAGTGAAATATAATTTCTTGTTGTTCAAAGTGATAATCAACTAATCAGCAGTGAATTTAATCAGAACATATCAACATCAATCAAACATATTAGTGCTTGCAAACTATAATAACCAGCTATGTCTGACAAGTTATGCGTACTGAAACAATTGTAGACCATGTGCACATTGAAGTACGCAGTTTACACATACATATGCAAACAGTTTAAGCATATAAGAATATAAAACTTCCATGAATAAAGTAGTTAGCCTTGTAGTAAATGTCTATTGCTTGAACAGCCTATGATTTCTAAAATCTGTACTGTGCTTTATTGCTAATGGGTCCAAGAGACTCTTACAAACAATGCCACCTTTTCTGCATGTCCTGTAAGTGTGTCCACACAAAAGCTTTAGTCTCCTCCCCCTTGCTGGTGGGCAGTAAGTAGGAAGAAAAATGGACCTAACATTTTCCTAGATTTTCTTTCCTTACTTAAACAGTAAGGAGGGAGTAAACTGAGGACCCTCATCTGTTCAGAGTCTCACCCCATCAGTGGGGACTCAAACAGATTTAAGATGTCCTTCTGGAGAAGAGCCTAGCAAGGCTTCAGAACAGAGACATGGGTTACAATTGAAATAGCTTCTAGGGCAGTAATGGACTATTTTCATCCCAGTCATCAAAATTCGGGCTATTTACTGAAGAACTTGAGCTCAGGCATATAGGATTAGTTGGAATTTATTAATTCCTCTGGTGGAAATCTAGACTTATTATTCAGGGCCTGACCTTTAAGATGAATATATTTGCAGTGTTTAATTCTGCGTTGCACATGTTTGTGGTAATGACTGAAGATCTGAAGAAAAATTTTGAAGACTATTTGATATTAAGAGAAGCATTTTAAATTATCTTCAAATAGACCACAAGTGTACATCAGAGCAGCGTTCATCTGTTTGGGGTTAGTTTCTACGGCTGAATGAATATTTTGTAGTAAATAACCTACTTAATTGATTTAACCTTTCTCTGTTTGCATATTTTCTAAAGATACTTCATAATTTTCTTGGATTAGTGGAAATTACTCTTTCAATAGGTTCTCTGAAGATCACCTGTAGATTTGAAAGACTCACTACTCAAGATCAAGAATGTAAGATCTTTCTGAACATCACTTGCCATGTATCGTCATTTCTATTCACAAATGAGGAGACATTTCTGATGAAACTGCTCCGAGCTACAAGTTTAAATCTACTTTGTGAATAGTGTCATTATTTGTAAAAGTTCTTCAACACTCCTGCCTGTGAACTCATCTGCGGGAATATTCAAAGGAAGTAAATAGAAAGAAGACAAACAGCCGAGATGCATTCACTGTTTTTCTTGAGTGAATATTCTTAGAAAATATTTAGAAGTATTGGCTCTGTTATTAGTTATATAAATATTCATGCAAATCTGTCTATCAGATTGCCTCCCTGAAATTACTCAGGCTTTTTTAGTGACTTGGAGAGAAAAGTCCCTTAAAAATATATTTCTGCACATTTTCCAGAAGTATAATAGACTGGATATGGCCTTATAAATTACAGGCTTTCCCATACTCATCCAGTCATGGGACCAAATCTCAAAGTTAACTTTAATGGGATTTTGGCTCAGGGAGGTTGGAGGAAGGGCAGCAGAATTTAGCCTGTGATTTATACTGCTTTCAGAAATTGCTCAGTGAAAAAAAAAATACAGCAATGTTACTTATATAGTACAGTTGCATGTAATTTATTTTCTGCATAACCCACATGAAATTTAATAAGATATAAAAAACTCACGTTTTTGACTGAAGACTTACAAATTCTAGCTTTAGTGAAAATAACTACTGGCTTCTCAAATGAGTTGATCGAGTAAGGTAAAAAAAGTGGAAAGCATCTATTCATTGCAACGTGGTTTATTTGATTATTTTTATTAAAAAAAGGGGGAATTGCATTTCATGAGATGCACTAACATATGATAGAAATTAGGAAATGTGCTATAGCTGTGTTCTCAGTGGGGATGATAAATGAGAATGCTCTGGCAGTCTAGGGAGATAGGGTTCAAACTCCAGGGCCAGGAGTTATATTAGCCTCCAGGATAAAAAGACTGATTTTCATTAAAGACAGTGGTACCCACTGCCTTTAAACCAGGAAAAAAAATAAAAAAATGTGGATTTAGGAGCTTCCTTTGTAGAATATCATAAGTTGGAACAATCACCATAAAGCAAGCTGTTGTAAGCTATCAGCTTTGGTAACTTCTCCATAGATTTTTATACACACTTGTGTGTGTTTGATGATGAGATATCAAGACAAAGTGGCAATCAAACCCTGATGTAGTCAATTCAAACAGGTTTGTGGCAAATAAATGGAATTCAGTGAATAATACTGTTTGTGAAGTTACTGAGGTAAACCTTAAAGCAAAGTAAAACAAAAAAGCAAAGCAGAGAGCTGCACTCATCCACTGGGGATTTCATCCAGCCTGCCACCCAGAGAATAGCTGCCAGCCACAGGAGCTTTGCTCTGCACCTAAAGAATTTGGCATCCTTTGCAGAAGAGAATGATACAAAATTGGCAATGATGTATATCATTTTACTTAGGTGCAGTAGTAATTCTTTTCATGGAACATGTATGTTGATTACAGACCCAGGGACTCTTAAAACAAGACAAAAGAAGAAATGCCCAAATTTTAATTGCCAGCAGTTCAGTAAAACTTGTTCCATATAGCCACAGGGTTAATATGTGCTTGTTGTTCTTTACAACTATAGCACAGCAGCTGAGAGACACTGGCTTTACACACTGTGCAAGGATGACTCAGATTAGACATTGGGAACAGACTGCCTGGGGCACCTTTGATGCTGGAGGTCTGTAAAAAGGAATTAGATAAATATTTGTCAGGAATACAATAGATATGGAAAACCCTGCCTTGGTGCAAATGGCTGGATTCCTAGCAGCATTCCCAAACAAAGCAATGTATACAAAGCTATAGCTTAGGTCAAAGCTATATATTCAATAAACCATAATCAGAAACTCTTCACTATTATATTCTTTTGACACCTATAATTAGTCCAAAAAAAAAATTTTAATTGTACAGTTCAGGCTTTAAATTTAACCTAAACCGTGTATTTCCCTATAAGTAAATGCACAAATAATCACAAATTCCTTTTTTTTTTTTTTTTTTCCAAGAGGGACACTGTTGCTTTATGCTCAGAAGTCTACACTAAACATTTAGAATTCCACTAAGGGCAAAATCTTTCCCTTGCATGAAGTGTTCTCAGAAATGAGGTCAGGCATTTCTCAATCCCTGGCAAGAAAACTTTCTGACTCATTACTCCACCACAAAGCATCCAGAATTTCCCCTTGGGTTCCAGTCAAATTGTTCAAATGCTTTGGAAAAATATATCTTTGATATCCCAAGAAAGGGAATATAGAAAAGATGTCCTCATAGCATGTGTCGCAGTTTAAAACCAGTCAGGCAGCTCGTTCACTCACTCCCCCCTTCTTCTTTCCCTCCCCCTACTCCCAGAGGGATGGAGAGGAGAATTGGAAAGAATGCAACTCCCATGGGTCGAGACAAAAACAGTTTAGTAACTAAGGTATAAAACAAATCACTGCTGCTACCACCAATAATAACAATGATAAAGGAAATAACAAGGGAAGAGAATACAACACCTCATCACCAGCCAACCGATAAACTCAACCCCCCCAGCCTGACCAAGCACTGCCCGATACCTCCTCCAACCCGCAGTCTCCCAGCCCTTCCGGCTAACTCCCAGTTACACCCCGGGCATGGCGTGCTGTGGTATGGAATACCTCTTTGGCTAGCTTGGGTCAGGTGTCCTGTCTCTGCTTCCTCCTGGCTTCCCCTCCTCCCTGGCAGAGCATGAGGCTCACAAAGTCCTTGGCCAGACCAAACATTTGAGCAGTAACTAAAAACATCGGTGCTGTCAGCACCATTCCCAGGCTGAAAGTCAAAAACACAGCACTGCACCACCTACCAAGAAGGAAAAAAATGACTGCTACTGCTGAACCCAGGACAGCATGAAAGGATTAGGGTCCTCTTAGATTTAAAGCAGAATGTCTTGCAATTTCCAAGCTATTATTATTTATTAATTCATGGAATGGGCATCACAAGCACTGAAGTGCTTTACAGAATTACAAATTCTACTGTAAAAATGTGCATGTGAAAGTCCCATTGTTATGGACACTGCTGACACATGACCAGTTTTCTTGTAGGACTCAGAAATCATCAGAAATCATCATTATCTTGGCATGGGGATGTCTAAGACACCGCTGCATGATTACTGATCACTTCCAAATTCCCCAGAGCTTCTTGGTCCTGAGATTAAGACATCAGATGCTCACTTAAAGCACTTTGGACGCCTCCTGCATTTTCACTTAATGATCCTATATGCTCATCCAAGCCTTCTTGTGGTCAGAAATGATCTAGCATCTCCCACAGGAGAGCGGGTAACTTGGCTAACTGGTACTGCTATTCACTTGTGTCTTTAGTGAGCCTATATACTCTTGAGAATGGCTTACACAAAAAAAGACTGTGAGAACTCAAGGCTGGTAGGGGGGAAAGACAAATGGCAACACTGAGTTGGTGATGAATTCATGTTCCTACACCATGTATACATCTCGAGCAAAGGGAAAAATGAGGTAAGCAAGGACCACTCTCACTGTGTTGGAGTGGCGAAAAATGGAAACCTCCCTCAATAAAATGGCAATTTTTTGTTAATGAGAAAGCAGACAAGTTCTCCTGCCTTGTAATGTGCTACAAAGCAGATGTAAGGCAAGACAACTGGTAAGGAGAAGCTTTTCCTGAGAAGTCCCTGCCTGTGTACATGGCTGACCACCATCCCCCTTCTTCTGTATCCTCTGAATTATTCCTATAAACTCTAACACTGACTTTGGTACTGGAAGGACAAGGTTAAAATGTTTGTAGGATCCCCAGATGGTCCCAAACACGCTTCTCCAGAAGCATTCATATACCTAGATGGTGATGTTTCTATTTAAGCTTAAAGTAAGTAAATAAATATACTAAATTAATTAAACTGATCAGTTTGTGATCTTAAAAATGCAGAATTATGCTTACACAATTAGCTGTTTCTGAGCCTTATTTAAGGCATAAGACAGAAGAAAAATAATACTGCTTTACTTTGTGCACAGGACTCGTCCTGGAGCTGGAAACTTCAGGATGGCTTAACACCATTTCATACTTCTATCCCTACATGCTGCAAAGGCCAGGCCCTCCATATGTACCCCTACTACTGCCACCTCTAGTAACCACATCATCCAATCCTGTCTAGAAAATTTCTCTTTCTGACAAAAAGAAAGCTTTTTCACCCCATTTAACCCATATTGGAAAGCAGTAACAGAATATCAGTTGTTTAGTGCATGACTATATATCCAGGGCAAAGTGGTAACAGGCTGCTTTAGAGAAGGTGAAGTGTCATGTTAACATATTATATTCCAATATTAATAATTTGATTTAATATTTAATATTTCCTTTTTAGTGTTTAGATAAGAATTCAGCAAGCTTTCTCAATCATCTCCCACACTTCAGCTTCTTGAATATTGTCTGCCCTGTCCTTCACAGCACTTATTCACACATTAGGAAAATATTGACATGGTGTCGCTATCCTATTTGTGCAAAGGTCTCCTCTGCTATTGACACGTCTGTTCCTTTAATCAGCCCTAAGAGTGCTGATGTGTCATACAATCTGTGACAGACTTTTATGAGCCCAACCCAGTAGCTCTGAAAACTCCCAGTGACTGAAGTGGGAGTTTAAAATGTGTAAGGGCAGCAGGATCAGAGCAGTTCAAGGAAATAATCACTGCCTACGTTCACAGAGGACAAAGTGAAAACTCTTGACTTTTAAACAGAGTTTTACTTACTGGGACTTCCAGCACCCTATTTTTCATCACTTTTTGGCTTTACATAGCCAATGATTATTCTGATTAAGAAAGTGCTTGACTTTGTTTTCATTCAGGGTAGCAGAAAAACTCTTATTAGCATACTACACAGTGGTTCCTGGGAATTCAACTGCTTCCAGGTTTCGAGGATCAGGCCCTGATTGATCTCATTTCAGGAAATCTTGAGACTGGAAAAACTGGCTTTTTGCCAGAAAATGAGTTGAGTAGATTATGTTGCTTAGACCAAACAGATTAGGCCCATCCTCCAGAGCTTCGTGATCAGTTAAAGATGTTCTTCTTCAAGACACTTTTGTCCCAAAGCAGCGTTTATGTTTCCCTCCCTTTTTACTGCTCTGTGTTTGTCATTAATAAAACTTGGCATATATTTGCTTTCTGTTTCTGAAAGAGTTTTTTCCTTATTTAAAGAAGTTTAAAAGTCTGCCCATTACCCTTCACTAGCACAGGACTGTAGACTGGGCAGCCAAGCAATTGTAATCCAGCCAGTAACTCACTGAGCTCCTGAGCAGACGAGTCAGACAAAGCTCTCACTGTGAGCAATGCTGGGATTCATTTCTGAAGCAAGGCTTGTGGGAGAAAACATAAATACAGGACTATCGAGTTGTTATTCATTTCAGCCTTTTCCCCTACTCTTGTAAAAGGGATTGTTCTTATACTGGACACTGCAGAAGACAGTAGTGGGTGTTTGCTAGGCTCCTGGTGACTTTAAGAGCTACTGAGAGCTTTCAGTAAGTTGTATGAGAATGAAATCTCACCCATTTATTACCATCCTGGTTTTGCTACCTCGTGATAAATGCATGAGCTGTACCACAAGGCAGACACATTACATGTTATTTGTGTTAAAACGGCAGGGATATTCCTCCCGCCTTAGGAAGCAAACTAACTGGTATTTAAGTGAAAAGCTTCATTTTCCACTTCTTACCTGAGCAATGGATTCAGGCAGGCAACTCTGGGTTTTTGGGGGTCTAAATCAGGTAATAGAAAAACCCCTCTCTCTTCCCTAATGAAGACAGCTTCTCCTCCTAACTTGTTTTTGGTGGGAGACTGAATGCTTTCAGCTCCCCACCCCATCCAGACTGGTTTCAGAAGTTTTGCAATGCTGAAGCAAACTAAGGGAGGAAACAGCGCAGATAACGACGAAGGAGTGTCAAATAACAGCCTTGCATACACCATACTGAACAAGGGCTTTCTAAAGGCTGTGTTTTATTTTGATGGGGTGTGTGTGCAATTTAGGCTCTGTTTAGCTTTTAAACTGGCAGTGAAAGGACAAAATGGAGCAAGTTAAAGTACACGTTCACTTGGGTGCATCTCACCTTCAGCACTGTTCTGGTGTTTTGTTGCTACATTTTAAGAAGAAAAACTACAATAAGAATGATTTCAGGGCATAAAGCTTAGATTTAGGAGTGAAATTTCTCAAAGCTTCAGAGTATGTGAAATGAAAAAAGTGGTTCTGCCTGTTGTGGAGGTGAGGAAGGAGAGCAGTTAAATTGTAGACCTCAGTTTTCTTCATGTCCTGGCACAGTCTGGGCTCTGGGTTTTCGTTTAGCCCTGCACGTATCTGTTCAGCTGCTTGCTTCTCTCCTGGGTATGCAAGAAATGGAAGGTTTTGAGGAGGAGAGGAATTTATGTAATTATCAAATAGAGATATTTTATTGTTTTTTTTTTTTTCCTGAAGTGTCACAAAATCAGAAAACAAATGGGGGAAACAGTCATTGTGACACCTTGTCAGTTCTACTCTGCCTTTCCTCCCGCCCTCACAGGCTGCGCTGAAATGCAGCTATCTGCAAATCTGTAAGGTATGAATCATCTCACACACTGCCGAGGTGAAACCTGACAACTATTTAACAGCACCGCTGCAACACTATGGAACATTTTAAGACAGGAAATTAAGAATACCTGAGCCAACTAAAGCCACAGGGGGAAGTTTAGATGGACAGAATTTAATTACTCATGTTGGAATTTGGCCAGGACACCAAAATTTACACCCCAGCCCTCCTGTAAAGTGCCATCAGACCTTTAATACTAGCAACTGGTCAAAACATCAGCTTTAGATCTGCTTCAAACGAGAACAGCACTAAAAGTTGTCTAAGACCTACTGAGGCATTCATTTAATACTGACTGACAGGAAAGACTGCAACATCCCGAGTCAAGCAAACCAGCTATAGTACAACAGGAAAAATACCTTTCCTAGCAGCACTGGAGGCTTTTCTTCTCCAGAGGTAGCTTAATAATATTTTTAGGAAAATTCTCTGCATTTTCAGAAATGCATCAAGTGACTTGGGAGTGTCCCCGTCCCCCTGTCCCCTATCCCCCCCGCCTTTTCATTATCTCAAAAGTCAAAGTATCCTTGTGCTGCCCTTGCAGAGCCCCCAGATATACTTGAGTGCTCAGCCTCTTGTTTATTGCCATTTATACCGTGGAAAAGAGGCACACCATAGTGAATAACAGTGTGTTGACTGGAAAGGGAATGTTAAAGCCTGAAAGTCCATACTTTTTCACTTCTCACATTATTTTTCTAAAGAAAGCTGTATGCTATTTAATGTTTATTTGTGGGGAAGAGGAAAAATCCTGTGGGTTATCTTTTCTAGAAGCGTAGGATTTCTACAAATCACAATTCTTGAAATTCCTTAGGCTGAGGAATTATGTCAGCCCTGAAAAGCATGTATTCATTACTCACATCTTGTTACTCTGTTGACATAATTCCCTAACAGACTGGGACATGAGGTGTCCCAGTTTGATACTTCAACCTACAGTCACTGCTTTTGCCTTCTTTAAATAGTAAACAATTCTGTGTCTTGAGTTCCTGTTTTCAAAAGTCCTTTGAGCAGTGAATCTATGCAAAAAAGAAAATCTGGGTTAGCTGTGGGCCACCAGCAATTTATCAAGCAGTATTAGTTATGTCTGTGGGATATTTTTCATTATCTGAGGATTATTAATAGAGACACTATATACATGGTGATTATTCCTTGACTAATAATTGAGATAATATTGATATGAAGTCTAGTTTCATTAACACCTTAGTAAAGAGACTATGATGGGAAGGGTATTTTTTTCCCTCCAATTTGTAATCAAAAGTTATTTAATGGTAAAATCAGCCTTTACTTATAACAGAGGTTGCAGACTTTGGGAGTTGGCAGAGCCAGCTTCTGGGCTGCTGGGAGCCAGACTCTTTTTGATCTTCTTATTGAATGGTTTCCTTTGATCACCTAGACAATAGATCATAAAAGAACAGAGCTTTTACCCATATCTCCCCAAATTTGCAGGTAAATAATGAGATGGTCTGAACTGAGGCTGGAGTGTAAGATTTTTAACAAACAATTCTTCCCTTTGAAGTAGACTTAGTAAAATTAGCATATAAATGAGCAATGCTGCTACATAAGGACATGTGGCTGAAGAAGAGGGATAATTGGACTGAGTGGGTTAGTTTCTAAATGAGGTCGTTTGCTAAATAACCCACAGTTAGAGTACAGGTGTGTTGGTTTTGTAAGTGGGAGATGAGATTTGAACAATAGGGTATGCTCAAGGTGGGGACCCCCAGCTGGTGTGGGTGAGGACTGGAGCTTTGTAGCTGGCCTGGAAAGCACAAAGTTGGGTGGGAGGCAGAGCAGTCGCAGGCCATGCCTCTGTGGGAAGAGGTATCCTAACCGATGCTGTAATGTCAGGATGTGGTCCATTATACCGATATTTGTCTTCATCATTTTCAAGTATGCAAAGCTATTCAGTATGCTAATTCATACATCTCTGGAGGTCCATTTGCTATGCCTGTGAAAAAGGACCATTATGCTGAAGTGTCTGCCAGGGGCTGCACAGGTTAAACTCACCAAACTCAGAAAGCTAGAACAAGGGTTTAGTGTGGTTGTAGCAGGTTAACATTAGGATCTTTGAACCTCACAGCTTTTGATTTCACCAAAATCAGAGGAATTACCTATCCCAATGGGAAACTGACACCTCATTACAGGTACCTTGGACTCTCTTCTCTGTGTGTCTGGGACAGCCCCCCTGGCACCAAAATGACTTTGTCATTCCATGGCAGGGACACATGGCTGGAACTCTCCCAGTAGCTCAGGTGTTCCCTGATTTACTAAATGAAAAAGAAGTTACATAATTAATGTGTTAAATTAAATCCATTAAATAAAATAAATGAAGTTAATTAAGTAATTTCGTTTTGAGTCAGGTTTCAACCAGAATTTCTTAGCGTGCTTGAAAGAATCATGCTCAGTTCACTGGAGCTTGATACTTGGGGCAGTTCACTTGGGGCTTCTTTATTCATTCTGACAAAAACTGAACTTGAGATTGACAGGGGACAGTAGATGGGAGGGAGAGTGATCCCTGTCACCTGAATGGCCAACAAGATAGTGTTGTGGTACAAAAACCCAAGCTCAGATCTCCCCTTTGACTGGTTTGAAGGAAAGACATGGACTAAATTTCTGCACAGAGCACCAGCACCCTTTGGATCTGTTAGTTGTCCTTTGGCCCAGGTACTCTTGAGATCATCTTTGCCCTTCAACAGGAAGTGAGATCACCCTCCCTCTAGCGTAACCCTCATGTAACATATGAGGGTGAGGACTGAATCCAGCTCTTTCACATCTTAAGTGAGTGTTAAGGGCAACATTTTTGCCAAGATACAAATGACATTTCAGTCTCTTGTGACTGTAACATGAAAAAAGGGTCTGTATGTCAGATTTTCCCCCATCATAACTCTTCTTTCCTGCCTTCAGAGACCTGTTAGGACAGGACTCCATATTACCAGTGTGTGCAGCATCTCTCTGGGCTCTTCCATTCACTGGTGGAGCACAGTCAGAGGCTTTTTAATGGGGTGAAGATGGGCACAATGGGCTGCAGCAGCCAACAGGGAAGAGCCAAGTACCTTCTCTGACACAAATCTTTGATGCAAGAAGAGGGTTTGGGGAGGTTTTGTGAAGGTGCTTGAGGCTGGAGAGCTCTGGGTGGATATGGACAAAGAGAATTTCATGCAGAGCATTAGAAAGAGGTGTAGCGTAGTAGAGGCTGGGGGTTCTCCAGCTGGGACCTAGGCACGTTCATGAGAAGGATCAAGGGTTGTAGATGATTGTAATGGATGATTTGGAAACAGGAGTTTTGGCACAGGAGGTGGGAGGGGCTAGGGTGGGGAAATGATGGGCACCAAAGGAAATGGATTTATTGAACACATCTTAGATGTTGGATTTGAGGCAAGAGAATCTACTGCCCTCACCCACCTTTCGTACTGGCAGTAGGAGTAGCCTATCCCAACCAAACAGAGCTGATTTGTGTCAGAAGAATTGATTCGAACTTTTTCTGCACTTCTGAAATCTTTCTGTCCTCACCTTTTATATTTATTAGTTCAAAGTGATTCACCAAAAGTTGACCTGAATTCTCAAACTGCATTTCTTCTGGCAAATAAACTCTTCACTAAAAACATATGTGCCTGTCACTACACTAAGTGCATGCAGTCTATTTACTTGCTGTTTGGCTGACGGCTGGCCCTTTCCCAACAGTGCAGAGGAGATGGAAGGCATTAAGAAAAGCCCTGAATATTGCTGGCTGAATAGTCTGCAAAAAAAAAACAACAAAAAACTAGGGAGGATAGGAGTGAAATCCTAGCGCTGTGAGTGGCACTTGGAGAATTTTGCTTCAAAGTTTCTATTAAAAAAGAAAAAAAAGAAAATCAATGAAAGCCACCCAAATAAAACCCATGCACAGCACTTTGAAACCACACCAGTGTGCCTCACAATGCATGGGATTGTAAAAATAAAGAAAGAAAAGTGCCTTAGTCATAGGCAATGCACTTTAATGGTTCAGCTCAATGTGGAATAACCTCATGAATACACATTCCAGAACTGGCCTCTTCATCACATGGAGGAAAGGAGCAGACGAGCTGCAGATAGAGAGGCACATCATATGCGAAGACTCCACTGCCTGGCTGCAGCTCTAGTACACCTACTGTCCCTGCAGAGACTCTTAACACAGTGGGACTGAGGCTAGACTTGCGCTGATGTGCTTCTCTGAAACCTACAGGCAGAAAGGATGGGTAAACAGGACCACTGAACATGAAGCTGTTGCTCAACACCACCCTTGGTAGAAGACACAGAGGTCCTTGACAGAGCTACTGGTTCAGTTCGAGGTATTTTAAATAGCAAAGAGGGGGTGAGGAGACAGAGAATAATGACAGCTTCAAAAAGGGACTGAACTGTGCTGTGCCAATAGCCTGACTTAGATACACCAGCAAGAGTCACGTAAAGAAGGACAGGACTAGCCTATGCTGTCCTTAGGCTAGTGTAGTAGCATTAGAAAATGGATGTATATCCTCTAAATGCATTTCCCAGTACAAAGTGCAGGTCAGTGGTTCAGGCAGGTGGCAAGGCACAGGAGGGAGTTTCTAGAGTTTCAGTGGGGTGGGAGGTGTTTAAGGAGTTAAAGGGGTTAAAGCAGGGAACACCTGCTCCTGGGCCTTCCCTAGAACCGAACGTCCCTAGAACAGATCTCACGGGATGATGAAGAGTGGAACAGAAAAAGAGTGGGTTTGGGTTTTTTTTTTCCACACAGGGGGGTCCATTTGGTAGTACAGGGAGGGAAATATTTCCCTAGGAAAGAGGAATAATCATCAAGGAAAGATATGGGAAACAGAGAAATCACAGGCTGAAGTAGGCTTAGTAGCAAAACAACTGGGGGTTTGAAAAATTACCAGAAAAGTGATATTCTCAAGAGTACAAGCAATAGCACAGGCTCCACTGAAAATGAGGTTAGTTTTGGAAATTAACATCACATCTGTCTAGTTCCAATAAGCCTTGTCCATTTAAAAATGGAACTCATGCCACAAGATACCTGCTATAAATAATCAAATACATCATAACCTGGACATATCCTCTATGTAGAATAATCCTGCTATAAAAACTGAGAATAAAGGAATTTGCTGGATGACTAGCACTTAAGAAATTGTTCCCTGTTGGGTTATTTGAAGCCTATTCTCTACTTCAGTAGGAGTTTATGTTGAATAACTCACAGCTGTGGATATACCTGCACAATGGAATCTAATACTACTAATAAAGGGGTCCAAATTGGCACAGCTCCAGTCAGGACTCATTAATGTTAAGACATACAAGTGTCTCGGGTCATGTAAAAGGCTGAGTGACTTCAGCGCAGAACCATGGATGCTTGGGTGGAGGGGTGGTACCAGGTGATGAAGGATGGGACAGGGGTAGCTAACACTGAGCTGTGTGTGCTGTGCCCCTCACCAGGGCACCTTGTGCCTCCTGTGAGGAGCCATGGGTGTGCCACAAGGCCAGCTGAGCTCTGAAGCCTTTTATCTTTGCATAGAATGTGGGGTCCTCAGCGCAGTCCTTTTGTAGGAATCTTCAGAACCTGGATTTAGGAACAGCAAAAAGGGAGAAGGAGTCAGTCCTGCTTACTGCCCTGTATGCACCGAAAATGCAATAAAACCACCCAGGTACACAACAGCTGAGTTATGTGAGGGCTGTTCAGTTCTGGTCACATTTAAAATACCAGCTGCCACAAGAACATCCCAAGATGTAGGCACAAGCTCACCTGGAAAGCCAGAGCTGACAACTCTTTATGATTTGTAGTTTTTTTCCCTTATTGTGACTCACCTGGATTAGTCTGTTTTCAGATACTGAAGGGAACTAGGGAAGGGAGGAGAGGAGAAAGATGGAATAACTGATGCTTTGGGTGATCTATATCACTTGTATGTCCTTCAAGCTACCTCTGTGCAATGTTTACAAGCATATTTGTATAGAGAGCTGGGCAGGACATGATCTGTGTAATTCACTCTGCAACATCGTGGCTTAGTCAGGAGCCTTGAGAAAGTAACCTCATCAGCTAAATCAGAGGTGCGTATATCTGATATTCAGCTCTTAGCTACAGCATTTTTTAAGCATTTGTTTTAAATCAAAACCAAATTTGCGGTGCTTGTAGCTTTGTGAAAATCAAATCTGGAAAAAAAAATCAAAATGTAGGTTCAAATGTCAATATTTGGAAGTAACCCAAAGAAAAGTGGAGTCAAACCAAATGAAAAAGTTCTGGTTTAATAAAATAAAAAATTTAAGAAATCATGATTTTGGGGATTATTATTTTTGTACATCTATTCTAGCTGTTTCATAGAAGCCTGCAGTCACAGGCAGAAAAGTCAAATGGCCACAAACCTTCCACTGGGGAAGCACCAGTTTGTTGGAGATTGAGAGGTGCTGGGGGCGAGGTATAGGTGACCTGGTGTAACAGTCCCAGAATAGCTGTGACTGCAGCCAAGCCTTTGATGTGACAAAATGACTCCACTGGTTTCAAGGTAAGACTGCCCATGAGTCTCGTTTATGTCAAAGGTTATTTCAAATTAATCAAGCTGTTAATCAGTTAAAGGAGATTGTTGCAGTTAAAAAAACAGAACAGTTTTGTGTTGACCTCTGTTATCACAGGTTATTAAAAAAAATCTATTAATAAAATTAATAAAAAGTAAAATAAATATTCCATTTCCTTTTCAAGTCTTGGTCTTGCACCTATGTGCCCACCCTGGTACTTGGCACCGCCTGCATGAGGCCCACCTCTGGAAGGTTTCCTTCATTACTGATTGCAGTTTTCTTCCTCAGTATATGGGCTTCTCTTGGAAACTGCTCTCTTGTAGAGTGCTGCTTTCTGAAGTGACAGACTGCTCAAAGGCAATCAGTACAGAGACCTCTCCTTCCCTCCCCAGCAGTTCCTCTCCCTACTTGAGAACTGGCTATACTGCAGGTCTCACAATAAAATCATACTTGACAACTCTGTTTCCATTTGAAAAGTGCACATCCCACTATTGCATGGTCTTCAACTTAAAAACATTGCATCTCTGTGGACTACCACTGTTCAGTTACTCATTATAAACTGACCATTAGTATTTTTTCCCCTCCCTCACAGGAATACAGCTGGCATCTGCAGCAAAGCCAAATGTTGCTGTGTGAAATTTGTGAGTTAGGCCCTTCTCAAGGGAGTTCTGGAGTTCTGTCTCAAAAGAAAGAAGCGGAAGAAGTGGGGGGGGGGATGGATGGATATTTAAAAATAATATATTTTCTGGGATAAAGAAAGCAGATTTAGGTTATATTTTTCTGAGCCCTTAGGCTGAAATACCAGCAAAACATGGAAGTTTGTTAAGCAAAGCCAACCTGAAACTTCCTATCCCTGTTGACATAAAGCAGATGAGTTAGTTGTGATATGTAAAAATGAAATTGCATTGCTCCTACAAAGCTTGGGAAACACAATAAAGGCTCTTGATCACTGTCCAGGGACACCTTAGCTATGAGCCCTGCTCCTATAAATTGAACTCCTGTAGCACTTCACACCTCATTCACATCAGAGGAGCTGGTGATTTAAGCACAGAGAAAGTCATAGAGCTGCTGAAAAACCTGTATGAAAAGATAGCTGTCTCAGTTGCTCACCTTTTGTTATCACCCTTTGGAACATGAGTTTAACCTGGAGGGGAGATTTCAAAGAAAACAGCTGAAAATTCCCTTTCAAAATGGAGTTCTCAGTCAAATACAGACACAAGCCCCAGCATCCATTAGTTCCTAAATTTCACACCTTCTGACTGCTGAATTTGATCTCTCTTGGCAACCCAGGAGCAGCCCACCTTGGTTTTGATGAGTTTGTCTGTGTGGAGCACAAGTGAATCCTGCATTTTGTTTTACACGTAGCCAGAAGAAGATGGAAAGTTAAAAACTTTGGGCAAAGCAGCAAACAAATTTTCATAAGCTATCAAAGAGAGATGAAAGAAAATTGAATAGAAAAAAAACCTCAACCCAGCATCTGAAAGCACCAAACACAGTCCTTAAAAGCTTTTCCAGTACTCAGACCCCCCAAGAGATCACTCAGGGAGGATAAAACTCTATGTGATGAAATGAGGGTTGCAGACGAATGTGATAAGGAGTGTTAAATGCCTGCTTCATATCAAGCATTTACTAAAACGTTTCCTAATGCACTTACAAAGGAGACGCTAACTTTATACATTATAGCTGTTCAATATATAATTATACATAGTATCTCAGATGAATTCAGAGTTGTTGAGACAGAGCTATTAATTAAACTGGGGCAATACACAACTTGAAGATCTCCAGAGATTAGACAGAATTCATTTTAGCATGATATAAGAACTGCTTTGCTCTCCCCTATCCCCAGACACACTCTAACAACTGTTCTCATGCCATATCACAACTGGTAAGATCTTCGACACCTAAGAAGCATTTTTACCATAAAGCACTGTAAAAACTATAACAAAAATAACCCAAACCCTAAACCTCTCCACCCTCGTAAAATCCCCCCCAGCCATGCACAGAAAGAAAACGAAAACAACCTGAAGAGTTTTAGACTCCCCTTATGAGCACAGACTTAAAGGATCCTAAGTGGGGATGTCCAACAGGCATGGAAGCGCCCTCGGTGAACATTTATCTGCATTCAGCTGAAGCACACACTAATATGCTGTAACGGCATTCAGCACCTGAGCTATCTGGGATGCATTTAGTAACATATCCAAACAGAAGCTTATCAATCTCTTCCTGTTGCTTGTAAAGTTGATGGAAGCACAGTCAGGAGTTTCTTGGGGAGCTGGGGTGGTTGTGCTCTGTTGTGCCTAGATTTATAAAGTTTTGATTCTGTGTGCACAAGTGTATTATTCTCTGATGTCATCTTTACTGCATAATGGTGTTTTAAAGTGTGCTTATGGATTAAGTCTGCCCATAGACCCATTAAAATTATTTCTTGGTGTAAGGGATATAGTTCTTTTATTTCAGAACTGATTCATAGGGTCATAGAAGAAATGCTCCTGCAGTTAGATTCCTCCATCACTGTTCCAAATAAAGCCTCTCCCTTGAAAAGAACTGGTACTAGTGGCTGTCAAAATAACACACTAAATTAGAACAGATTTTAATACTGTGAGTGTTCAGTGGAAATTCATATTTTCTCATGAAACATAGCAGCATGGTCCATACATTTAGAGACTTCCAAAAGTGACTCTTTATCCAAAGGTACCATCTGCCATTCCCCAATGCTGGGGTACCACCAGTCTTCCTGGTAGAAGCATAATGATACACCAGCATAACATCACTTCTGTGGGATGTTAAATATTCAGTAGCTCCTCTTACCTAGTAGAAGATTTGGGCCTTAGCCTTGTATAAAAATATGCTGTCAAAAAACAAGAAAAACCATACAAATCATCCAGTCCTACACAGTAAAACCAACTGCTGGGGTTATGTGTGCCCCAGGGCAGCTTTAATTTGGACATGTAATGTATCACCATAGGGCTACTTGATCAGAGTTGCAGTCTCAGTAAATTTTTTCAGGACTATTCAATTTCCATTAGCAGTTTCTCCAGGATATATTAGGCACAAACTGGGTTTCCTTCAATATCAATCATCCATGTTTTCTCTTTCATCCTGTCTTTGCTAAAATGGGACTTTCATGGAGGTCATGAAATTGCAAAATTTAGCCTGTTCTTACAGCCCTTCTATCATTTAGGCTCCTTTAATGGTGTTTTGCAGCAGAAGCTGGGCAAGGAACCTCTCTCTTAGAGAAAACCCAGTAATGCCCAGTGTTTTGCCATTCCATTCAGTGGTTTCCTTCCCCTCTAGCCCCATCTCTTTCTGCACACTTCAAGACTTGTTTTCCTTGGCAGCTCTCTGGTCATTGGGTACTTTTGCTCTGTTCCCCAAGGACGCAAGTTGGCTACACTTCCCTAATGTGTGAGTGTAGCACCTTCTTCAGGACGAAGGTTACAAATCAGCCACTCATGACTTTCACAGAGCCTCATGATGCTGCAAGCATACAAATAATATACAAATCCCAAGGTCCCTTCCAGATTGAATTACCCTACAGCGTTATTACATTCCTACACACCAATGCATAGATGATGAAACATGAGGACACCTTCTTTCTGAAAAGACTACAAAGCTGCAAATATTTCTTATGAAAAGGGAGAAAGTAGGAGCTTTAAGAACTGCTGTGTTCTCATGAGGTGTAGCTGGTGAGACCAGCCGATGGCTCATGTGAGGTGGGAGCTCTCTGGGAAGGGGACTCTGCTGACCCAAGCCCCAAAACAGTGTTAAGATTCCTAAACAAAGGAATTCAAAGAATAACAAAACCCACTAGTGCTTATTGCTCTTGCATGGTCCAAGTCCTTTGCAACAGCAACCAGCTCAGTTATCAGTGCTCTTACTCAGTCACTTTATTAATTATGTGATTCTACTTTTCTAAGTAAACTGCTGGAATTTCCTCTCTCTGATTTGTGAGGGCATTTCTCAGGGCCAGCATTTCCCTCCATTTTGCTAAAACAAACAAGAGCTTTCTCTTTGAATGTATTTCAGCATCATGAGATAAATTTCCTTCCTCCTTTTAATAACTGCAGGGCTCCCCAGAGGAAAGTGTCAACAGCATTATTTCCTTCCAATTTCTGAGAGAGATACAATGTTCTTGTAGGTGGTGAGATTAGATTACAGTAAAATTAATTGTTGGTTTCAAGCTTTCATTCTTCAGGCTGCAACCTCAGCTCTCATAAACCTGTTACTTCAACTCACCTGTGATCTTTATTCACGATTTCTACTTTCTGCACCAAATAGTTATGGAGCTACAGTGTCATTTAACTGCAACCCACACCCAAAAGGCATAAAGTCCAGTAGTTAATGTGATCATTGTACCTTAATTCTCTACCTGTAGGGAGTGTTACCAAGGACAAGGCACAAACACATGGGTTCAGGCACACGAACACAGGCTCCTTCTCTATGACTTTACTGTGTCATTTCAAACATGGTAAGAAAAGCTCATGTAGTAGCCCAGGGCATGGGGTTGAAGGAAGCAGCAATGCCGAGGCTGTGTGGTCAGCTGCTGCCCACCTCAAACCGCTTCACTGAGCCAGCCCATTTGCACATTTCTTTTATGAATAAATAAGTGAATAAATAAAATCAGCTAGCTCCGTCTGTTGTTCACCCCAAGCACAATAAGGTGGATTGATAGCTGGTAGACAGGGCTTTTGAGGAGATATGGAGAAAGTGTCCTTCCAGATTAATTCAAGGACGGCACTCTAAGGAGTCTGTTACCCATTTTTCAAGTGTTCCTATGTTTATTTACTGAAACAACAGGAATAATATGACACCATAAATCTTTTAAAAATTGAAATAGTAGTGCCAGTTATGAAAGATTAATACTAAGCAACGCCTTTTAGAATGTGCTCATGGAAAAGTAATATGAATGATTAGTGTTTTTGAACATTAGAATTACAGTGTATAATTGTAATGTTATATCAGCTATATAGGAGCCTTAATGGAATACATTGTGAATTTAATTATTTACATGGAAAAATTGGGGCTGATATAGTCACTGAATGATAGACATACAGTTTCTTACCTCCTGCAAATGCTATGAAGGAGCAACACTGCTATCTGTGCTGATGCACTCAGTCATGTTTGCTATTTAGCTTTAAATTCTACCCTACAGTCGATATCCTTGTGCTCCAGTTCCTACAGAATACTGTAGCGCCTTTTAGGCTATCTTCCTGTAAGCCTATGATAGGTACCAAAATTCATCAAAGGAGGATTTTGTTTGCAGGAGAACAGGGCCCATGTTGGCAGCTGAGGTTCATCCTTCAGGCAGGGAGATGACTCCTGCTGAAGAACCAAGTGGCCATGCAGGGTGCTTTGTCCTGTATGTCTTCTCCAAAGGTGGTTTCAAAACTATTTGTTGGAATCACATTCCGCAAAAGCATGCTTAAATAGTATGTATGTATGCTTGGGAGGCACATTTCCCTAGAGTGGCTTCTGGGTATACATACAGCAACTCAGAAAAAAAAACAGGGGTTCTTCAGATGCTTTTATGATGCCAGCAATATTAAGAGTACAGTTTCAGTTAAGACCAAAACCTCACTCCCCTGCGCAAAAGGCAGGATTGTGTAGATTCAGTACCTCTGTGTTGGTAATTCTCCCTGTATTTGCCACCTTGCAGGGCTTCTCAGCTGCCTTGGGATGCATGCGGGTACCTCTGGGCTCAGCCGAGGGGCTTTACACACTGGGCTGTACTCAGAGTGGCTGCACCAGACCAGGGGGTTTGCTTGCTCCTGTGAACAAGTGATTTGACAGCAAAGGGAAGAAAAAAGGAGAATTTTTAAAACCCTCTCAGCCCCAGTTGAGGGACTCAGCATAAAACTATGAGACAGAATTCAGCAGAGTGGAAATCCCTGCTCTGATAAGCCCAAGACCTGGAAGGCGAGGGATGCAGAGTTCAGGGTGGAGGGGCACTTGCTAGATGTCCTCACTCCCTTGTGCTCAGCTCTCACTGATGCTACCTACACGTGGTGTTACACATCATTAATATTAGAAAAAAGAGCTTCTAACCAAATTGAACTGTAAGTGATTCACACCTGAAATGTAGATTTCCTTTTCTGCTGGAAGAAGACTGTAATTCAGTGAAACACCAATTCCAAAAATTCCTAGTGCATCATCCTGCACATGGGTTTCTGTCTTTTGCATGCAAGGAACTGTAAATGCACCATATAAGAGCATATTTGTTAACACAGTTTATTGGCACACTTATTGGCAAAGCATACATAAAATACAGTTGTATTATATAACACACTGACTCACTGTGTCTTTACATGGTGAATTGAACATATTAATATGTAAATGAAAAAAATTAGTTTCTCTTATAAAGTTTCACATAAATACACCAGAATCAAAAAAAAAACAACCAAACAAAAAAAAACCCAAACAAACCCAACCAAAACCAAAACCCAAAAGAAAAAAAAAGTTAAACCAGAAAAAGGTTTGAGGGCTTTACAAAAATATTATACAAGAAATATACTATGAAAAGAAATAACAACAAAGCCAACTCAGGTACAATAACAAAAACACAAAAGTTTTAGATTCATTAAGCTGCCCACAAAGTTAATGGATTACATGGCTTTAAAATATCTGGATCAACAGCAATTTTACAAAGCATAAACTCTCATAGGACTGGGTGTCTTTTTCCACATAAAAATATTTCTCATGTCTTTGATGAAAAAAAGACATTTCTTGTTTCAGTTTTTTGTATTAAATGATGGAACGAGAATCTACTGGCATCAGCTAAACATAAATGAAAAATGCTGGATCCTTGAAATGTTTAACCGATGAAAGAAAAGTTAAGGAAAGAACAAAAGTTACTTTAAATTACTTTTCCTTAAAAACTGATCTTTTTCTGAAACAAGAAATTTCAGGTGCAAGTTGAAAAGCAGAAAATATATTACAATTGTAAAAAGTTTTACATAGTTACCTTAATGAGATCCTGAGCACTGATGACTTGTTTCAATATGGCCATTGTTTGATGAGGAAAAAAACAACCCCTTCCAATAAAATACATTGTCAGAAATTTGCCATGAGATGCTATTTCATTTTCAATTGTTTTAACTGAGGTCAGTGCCAGTATCACATTGCATGTGAATGCTTCCAAGAAATTTATATGGAAGCTTATACAAGAGTTTTCCCTAATTAAAAAAGTTGGATAGCTTTAGTTTAGAAAGAAATACTTTGAAATGATATCCATTGAAAGGTGTTTTTTTAAATTTTACTTTGAGGAATGCTGTGCAACAGTAATTAATAACCCACTGACATACACTGAGGTGGGTACTGCTGCAGAATAACCTATTGGGAAGCTTGTGGTGTGGGGTTTTCAGATTTAGTCTCCTGGTTAGCAGGAGGTTTGCTGTTCCACGGGCTGTTATTTCCCAGTGCAGGTGAATTGTTGAAATCTTCTTCATCATCCATGCCATTTGCTGCATCATACTGTGTATTCTCTAATCTAGTGATAAGCCTTTCGTCTTCATCCCCAAATTCGCCGCCCATCAGAGTTGGTTCTCCTACCACCATCACATCCTGTGAACAGCACCCAATATTTGTTATATGGAAACCTTGAGAGAGAAAAAATCAACTTAAAAAAATCATGTTAGAGAATTTGCATCTCTTAACTTTGTGACATTTGAACAACAGAGTTAAAAGTTCCTGCATAGTAGGAACCAGGAGACAGCTTACACTTTATTGCTAATTTTAATGAAAAGCTATAACACATCTCTCTAGTTGCATGCTTATGGCTCTGGATCTCAGAAACCCCAGAACTGAAAAGCTGGTAGTCTGAAACAAGTGCATGATTTTAAGCAAATAAGCAGGCCTTAAACTCCTGCTTGAAATATTTAGCCTTCATCCAGTAATTCTTTCCTGAGCCATTTTATTTGGAAAGGCATCAGGGTGCATCTCGGCTGGAACTTGGCGAGATGTGTATTTTAAAAGTAGTTTAAAAGAAACCGCATTTCTTATCCTCAGACTTCTCCAATGTGGAGCACAGCACTCTAATAAAGATGGTAACTCTTATCCATAGTCAGCCAAGCCCTTTTACGCATCCAGTATACTTGACATTCTGCTACTTAATTATGGTAATTAATTTAGGTAAAGTTTTCGATAAAAACAATGTTCACACTGATTTGACAATTTGCATAGCTAATTAAGTCATTAGCAAAAACCTGCTGATTGCCAACAAGCCCTGAATTTACCATCTGTTATTTCATGGTGCCTGTCACCTAACTCCATGTAGGCAACCCTGCCGCCAATCTGTGCAGTAAGAGGACCAATCTGTCCAGCTGGTACCATAAAAGGAAGATGAAGAGTGCTAATTATAATTACACTGATGAAGCTAGTAGTCATCAAAAACTGAAGCATGCAAGAAAGAAAGAATTCATCTAATCACTGCTTTAAGTACAAATTGTCCTTCCATGAAAACAAGTAAACCGCCTACTGTACTCCAGTGCATCACAGATTTGCTGCAAAAAACCTAAGCAGCATGGGATAGAAAGGTGCAAACTTGAGATTGGAAAGCAAAGGTGCAAAGCCAGAGAGCTCTCTTGCTCTCTCTGTTCAACGGAATCAGGCTGTTGTGCTAACTGCTACAGAAATATGTGGGATGCATCTTTTCATGCAGCTCAGGTGGCACGGCATCAGCTAGCATTTGGTAAAAGTGCAGTAATTCCAGATGTCTAGCTTTGTACCTGCTGATTTAACAAGCCCTTCCAGGAATCCTAGCAATCAACAGAGTCAATAGACTCATATTTTAAAGGATCTGTTCCTCCTTAGGAATGTAAAAGCATTTGTAAAAAGCAAACAGAAGACAAATGTTTGCATTTAATCAGGTTTCTTTTTAATCAGCTATGTACCTCATTCACCATGAAACAATACCAATTATTTCCTGCAAGTATTTACAGTTTCTCATATCCCTCAGCAAAGGCTGACATGCTGCAAAAGAATGTTTATATCATATTTTCAGCCTGTGCTATGTGAAAAATTTGTGACTAGATGGAAACTGTTGCATGATTTCTTCTTTACATTGTCTGTATTTTGTTACTCCATATAGCTATAAAATGTTAAGTTAAATAAAACTCACAGATAGCTTTGCGACATAGAAGTTTAAAAGACAAAGGCGTTTATAACCAAAAGTTTATTCTAATTTATTCCACCCCTCTAAACAACAGTGTGCAGTGTGCACTGCTGAACCAGACCTGACCCCATTGTATGGCGAGAGCGTTAATGGCAAGAGAGACCTGGCAGAGGATAGCAAGTTGGGTTTGAGTGTGCAGTGTGATACGGCAGGCAAAAAGGACCACAGTGGCTGAAATACAGAATCACAGACCGAGGTGGCAACAGTTCCTCTTACTTCAACGCTCTTGACTATGGACCTCAAGTTCTCCCTGTTGCCATACTAGCCAAAGGTCAGCAACTTAGATGAGACTTAGAGATGTGCATCAAAAATAACTGTGGGGCTAGAACAGCTGACTGGGGAGGCCATGTGAAGGAATTAAATATGTATCACATCCACCAAATGATTGGGAGGGGTAAATATTCTTAACAGCTACAAGTGCTGAAAGGAAGAGGACCACTTTAGGCCAATCTGATGAGCTGTGAACTAGGGTACTAAGATGACATTAAGTAAACAGAAATGTAATCCCCACTGCTAAAACAATATTCCTGTTACTGAGAACTGCAGACTGAGGATTAATGACCCCACTGGAACAGTGCTAGCTTTGCTGCTCAGGTCACCTAACACTGGGCTGGCAAAATCTGTCTGTGGTGGGAAACATTTTGCATCAGCGGGGAGATGCTCAATGACCTTGTAAGTTTGTCCAGCTCTGATTTCTAAGACTCTTTACAAATAAGATTCCTTTATTATAATGACACCCACTGAGAGGACAGTTTGCACTTCTCTTCATGCTATTGAGGATCTCTCTGTCTCTCTGGGAATTAAACTAAAATTCTATTGAGGTTAGTGGAGTTTTTCCTTGTTCTATTTGAAAGATAGATATCACAGCATTAGTTACAGGACATTTGAAAAAATAGTATATATATTCTTGACAATCTTGCCACTTATAGCTATGTCAGGCAAAAATAGTGTCTCAGGAAGCGCACATGCTGGTTCCTCCCCAGAGAGGATTCTGCTCCTCAGACTGAAAGCTGAAGACCCCACCGAGTGCACCCCATTGAACCTCCACTCACTAGATCCCGTGCAATGACCACCAACCTCTGAGGAGGACTGGAAGTGACTCCTTTTAGAGCCCCTCAATGCTTCTCCTTAAATTGGCCAGTGGGGGTCACTGCTGTTGAATGACACAAGGCTCCATCCCTCCCAGGGTTGAGGCTGCAGCTCTGGAGTGCTCCTAGCTCCTGCTCATGGAGTGAGAAGCAGAATCCAAGAATTAAACCCTAGTCTCTTGCATGGCAGCATACACTGCTATGGCCTAGTTATGGTAGTACATATTTGACTAGGTTAGTTTAAAAAAAGATTTAGACTGTAGTCACTCAATCTTATTAATTTACTCTGTGATTAGAAACAACATTTTTGGTCAAGGAATGTCTCATGATAGTAAAATATGGTTGCAGTGAAGCACTGTAAATAAAGCAGTGGATGTTTTACATTACGTGATAGAAATTTAATAATATAACCACAAAAGCAGCTTTCATGTATATCATACCTTACATCCTGAAATAACCCTAATTGCCATCCAAACTTAAATTGATGCATATAAACTACACACAGCGATTACTTCATACACAACTCAAATGCAAGCACTTCTATTTAACAGACCGGTCATTTCTCAGGCTTCATCTTTTTTTATACCTAGCCTCAAAGTTTAGCTCAACTATGCCCAGTTACATAACTGAACTTTTTAACTTGGGATCTTAAAGATCATTCTATGGCTACACAATGCCTTACTGTAGTGTGGTGGTAAAAATGTGTGGTGGGCCATGTAGAATTCCCCATCCCTATGCCTACTGTCTTTGCTGCTCTTTGCCCTGGTCAGTGTGTTACAGTGATCAGTTGGTAGATCAGATGTCACAGTCCCCAGAAGTACACAAACAGTGCTTCACAAGCCTGAGGTAATTTAAAATGCCTGAAACTATCAAGTGTATTGTTTGAGCAAGTCTCATACTCCAAGGATTGAAAGTTGCACTAGTTTTAGCAGCCAGCATGCCCCTAAGTGCTAAGTCAAAGGAACAAGGGTACCTCCTCCTGCTTTCCTTCCTTCTTATGGAACTGCATGAGTGGTGATTATTTCAATAATTGACTTCTTATCTCCTTGTCACAAAAATTATTAACGACTGAAAGCCCCATTGCTGCCCACACCCATAATGGTCACTGCTCCCAAGACAAAAGCATCAGACTGACACTAGTGTTGAAATGATCTATAGAAACAGAACTGACATTTTAATTAGGTTTCAGAGTAAACACTTTGCAGAGGAAAATGTTTATCTTTCACATCGCATCATGGCCCTCTCTGTTAACTTGACATTCTGGTCTTGTTTGGAGTATTTTTCATAAAGCATAAAAACTGGAAACCAATTTGCTCACTCTCATCTCCTCACAGCTAAATCTTAGATTCTTAATTGCACGGTTCTGAGACATGGGATAATTTCTGACACTAATCTTCTGGCCCTGGCATTGCTGCTCTGGTACTACAACATCTGTTAGAAACCACCTAAACCCACCACCTCTTTCTGAAACATGTAAGAGAGTGCTCCCTTCCACATTAGCAGGTTTACCTATTGGTTTGGCTTTTGAGGAGCTCACAGAGAACTATAAAGAGAAAGAGAGATTATTGAGGTATTGCTTAAAGAATGCAAGGAGGCTCTAATTAAGACTCTGGATGTAACAAAGAACATTTGATTTAGTTAGTGGCATGTAATGATGCTTTATTCTTTCCAACGCAGATGATATTTCACTGGGTTCATGGTTATAGTGTTACACTCAACAGGATCTTCATTAGTAAATGAAAGCAAAATCCACTTATTAATTTCTATGGTTATGACTGAGAGCAGCCTAGAGTAATGGTTCTCAGAATTTGTGAGAGCTGTGCATTGCTGTCAAATTTCCAAATTCAAAGATGAATATGGATCAATATACACTGTTTTCATTGAACTTAGGAGAAAGTTATACTTAAGTGATAATAGCTGTATGGACCCCTTCTGATGCATGCAGGTACTACCTATAATCTACAGATCCCGGTGTACAAGTCACTGTTCTATGTACAAGAGTCTGAGCTTGCAAGAAAGTTTTATTTGAAACAGAGGAATATGAAAAATGTAAATGAATGCAATTTCAGCCAGTAAAGAGGCTTGAAAACTGAGCGAAGATTTGGGAAAACACTGCAGCTAGCTTCAAACAGAAGAGATTAGTACTGTGCAAGTGACAAGGCAATGACACACCCAAATTAGACAACTAATTTCTGTGAAATCATAGGCTAATATTAGAAAGCCATGTTTTCTGTGAACCTTGCAGAAGGAGTCTTGCCCATCTTTGATCTTAATTTTGAGGAAAGAGGAAATTGGTAATTCCAGTTTCTGCCCAATGAGTTAACGTTTCTTCCAAAGTTCATATATGATCGAGAACATGAACGAATCTAAGTACTTTTCAAATGACTGGCAGCTATTGAGACTAAGACAGCTGAGGGGACTACAATTTCTGGTCCCTGTTGTCTCAGCTTTCTTTATGCACTAAAAAAGACATTGTATTTGTGGAAAGCACTGGCAGTATGGAGCCTGCTCCAAGGACAGCCTGAGAGAAGAAAACTTCTGGTGAGAAAAATGCTTCTATATTTGTGCTATTGGAGTGACTTTGGTGGCACTTGCTTCTACTTCCAACACTCTTCAATGTGTTGCGTCAACACCTCTGGGATTCAGGTTAAAAGCATCACTGGACAAGTAATAGGTCAACGTAGGCATGAGCTGTGAAGTGCAATCACGGAGCACACTGGCTAACTGCATTTGTTTTAAGAATGTAGGGAACGTGTAATATGTAACAAGGCACTTAGGCAAGAAATGTCCCAAGTGATTGGGATTGACAAGAGATGCTGAAGGTCTGCCATCAATAGCATGGGCACTATCAGAATCAGAGAAACCACTGTTTTTCCTACCACTGTAAGGGAAAATGAGTGTAATAGAGTGCAAGTGACTGTCAAAGGGCAAAACATTGTATTTTATTTAGAGGGTTGAGAAAACATAAAAAATAGTTAGAGATATGAGGACAGAGAGAGTCTGACCCTTCTCAAATTACTGATGAGAGGGAAGATGCATACCCACCCACTGGCAGAGACCCTTAAGATGTTTTTGAAGACTCTGTTATTAAAAATGCATCAGAATGTGTCAGCACAGTCAAAGTGCTAATAAATTTAAGGCAACACAAAGGGCACAAATGATACTGATGAATTAGGGTTCAGCAACTGAACTTCAGGGTGCAGTGCCAATCTATCTGACGCATGCATGGAGATACAACCACATCATTGCAGTCTTTGGGCTTGGCTCTATTGTCAGCACTGTCCCTGCCTGAAGAACAGGAAATAATGCAGGTAGAGGAAATGGCACAACCTCGTATTACTGAAGAAGAATGTGTATGTGACAGTTACTGTTCATCTCATTGGGGGTTTGCTTACTCCCATGTATTTATCTGAAGAACTGGAAGGGGTTATGGAAAATGACAAATCTCCCTGAAGTTTCAAGCTTTGTCATAGCTGATGGTAATTCAGCTGCTTTCCAGTCACATGGTACATTTGCCCCTCCAGACATGAACATCTCATTAAAGAAGGAGAAGTTAATAGTGTGAATGAGAACTGTAGATGAGGTATATGTGAAGTTCACATCTTTGCCAGAGTGTACACAGCATTACTACAGGAGTGAAACAGAATAATTACTAATGTCCTAAACCAAGAAACATTACATAGAATAGAGGATAAGCAAGCATCATCTAACCAGGATTAATTTACTATCAAACAGAAAACAACACATAAGCATAAAAGTGACAGGAAAGTAGGATTTAAATTCTGTTATGGTAGACAGACTGTGCTGGCTGGGAAGAAATCACTGGAGAAAAAGAGAAAGCTGAAGTACATGACTTCATATTAATCCAGGTCCGGTATGGATGTGAGCTCATTGTTAGGATTCTCCAGAGAAGTGTATGGGAAAAATGGAATCGAAACTAGCTCTAGTTATGTGAGTCATCTGGACATAAGATGCAGTGATTTCATTCCCCTTCTCTAGTGAGCGGGAAAATGCTTTAACTAGTGAAAATGAATGATTTCAGAAGATTTTTTGTACTGAGCACGAAAGTCCCACTCACAGAAAGCTCTATGGCCAAATGAAGGTTTTGATTAATTGAAAACAATCAAATAGTGTTTGGGGTTATCTTGTCTTCTATCATATATAGAGGAAATCAAGCATTAACTATCGAATGATTAGTTCTAAGGTAAAGTTACGTGAAAGAAATAGAAAGCAAGTTACTGCTACCTGCAGCTACCTTCAGAAAGCAGTGGCATGCCTGTAATAAGGCCCATTTCAAATGCATAATTTTGAAGAAACATCTTGCTATTTAACTGAAAAGTGTTGAATAGTTTTACACCAAAATATCCTACTGCTAAAATTATTTTGAGTTCTGTCTACTCTGGAGGGTGGCCCAACCATTAATTCCATCTGGTTTGCTATCTTTGCTGTGAGAAGAGCTGTTGTATGTCAAATCAAATAGCTGAGCTTTTTCCACTTTTCAGAGTCCTAAAAATGGAACCTGATCTTCCTTACAAATTGTTGGGACCATCTTGCAACTCTGGTATAGAAAACAAATTGGAAAATATTGACTATGCAGCATCCTGAAAAGTCAATGAATACTAAACCCCCATCCCTATATTTCATGATAAACTTCACCATTATGTCTCAGATGCTCAAGTATCTCCACCAGGAAGAGTAGCCTTAACTACTTCATCTGGCAGGAGTAACCTTTCAGTACCTGACGTCAGCCTGAATATCATTGGGAGTGACAGGTAACTTTCAAAGGGCTCAGTTACACTCAAACATGCAAGTACACATGGCTACCACTGAAGCCAACAAAAGCCATCTCTCCTGGGAGAAGCAGACTGAAGAGAGGCAGGGGGTCAGAGTCTAGTCCTATTGAGCTGAACTTGGGGCAGGGAGTAGCCAAGATAAAATGAGTTTACTGTCCTTTAAACTTGGAGACAGCAGGAAACTAGCTGGTTGCTCAGTTTTGTACCTAATTGCTGATTTTTCTTAAATATGGTTGATTATTGATCCAAGGGGTTTTCTGGCAGACACAATTAGTGAGACACGGTGGTCCCTGGCACCAGGGGATCAGGTAACTGGCCTTCAGACTGCTTTGTGCTGCCAGAAAAACCCAGAGATGCCTATATTAGGGAAAGCATCTGACTCCAGGGATGCGAACCACACCAAAATTTTAATATGACAAGGAGAAAATATGATTTTAATGCACTGAAACCCAAAGCTTCTGTAAGCTAGGGGATTGCTGAATCAGTTGCTAAACAAACCATTTCACTGGTGTTAGACTAGTCCTCCTTTTTATCTGGGTATTCAGACTTCCTAGGAAGTGCCTGCTTTGTGCTAACAAAAGCCCAATATTCTCTGTCAGGCTTCAGAGGAGACCAGGCCTTTCCTATCTTCTGATCAGAAATGCAATAAAAATCCCTGCATGTTATTCCCAAGATACCACTTTGTATTTTCTATAATATCAAGTTAATTTCCCTAGCTTTAAAATGCATAAGCTATCTCCTTATTGACTAAAGTGCACTTTGTTACAATTTGGGGTCTGATTTCCCCTATATTGTGACTAAGGCAATAAATGTGACATTGTCAAAGTGCTGTACAGTTCTGGAAATGAATTTGTGTTTCCCTATATAATTAGGATGTCAAAAGTTACAGCTAGCAGGGTGGATTAGCTGAAACCCATATTCCAGGGGATCTACCTTCTGCAAGTGGAGTGGTTGGAAAAAGAGATAACCTCTACAGGTAAGTAAATTCATAATCTGTTCCACTAAAGCACCTGATTCCAGCACAGATTAGAGGTGAGGTACTAATGTAGGGACACCAGGGGGTCAGCTCAGGTATGGCTGTCTTGTTCCACAGAGACTCATCCTCTCTTAGCACCTGGCAAGTGGAAGTCTGCAAGACTCATGCTATATCTAAGAACATGAGGCCCAGTCTGAGTCCCATCACCAGTGGAAGGACTCCTACTGACAAGAAGGGGAGCTGGCCCAGGCCTTAAGAAAACCACATTTGTCCTCAGTATACCCCAGCTTGAGGGTCATTCGTTAAATCTGCATTGCAGAATGGCTTCTTCACATCTCTCCACTAATACCCCAGCTTCCACAGCACACTGTGCAAGATCGCTTTTTGCTTGTGATAGTTTAGGCTCAAGAATGCACCTTCTTTACAGTGTAAGGGAAAAATTAAAGCACCATGAGAGATTCAGGCCTAAAAGGAAGGTGAGACTTACAGGTACCTGACTTGATAGACTCAGGTTTGCAGCAGCTGACTTTTTCTTGCTGTTGGTACTATTTGCATTGTTTCCAGCACTGCTGTTGGAAGTGCTGCTGGTAGAGTTTTTCCTTTTTCTCCGCTTGGTTGTTGGTTGCCTTGTGGGTTCTGCTGCAATAAAATGGTAAAGAAGGAAAGCAAATGGCAGGTATTGTAAAGCGTGCACTAAAATGATCCATAAGCAGAAGTGGTGAAATATTTTTTCATTTAGTTTTAAGTTTCTATGTTTACTACTGGTAGTAGTAGATTTAACATATGAACCATGTAATAATATTTGGACCCAAACCAACAGAATCTGCCTTCAATTTTATATAATGGAATAATGACGCTTATTTTCCCAGCACTATCTGTAAAGATATTTAGAATCATAGAATCATAGAATAGTTAGGGTTAGAAAGGACCTTAAGATCATCTAGTTCCACCCCCCCTGCCATGGGCAGGGACACCTCACACTAAACCATGTCACCCAAGGCTCTGCCCAACCTGGCCTTGAACACCGCCAGGGATGGAGCATTCACAGCTTCCCTGGGCAACCCATTCCAGTGCCTCACCACCCTTACAGTAAAGAACTTCCTCCTTATATCCAGTCTAAACTTATCCTCTTTAAGTTTGAACCCATTACTCCTTGTCCTACCACTACAGTCCCTAATGAAGAGTCCCTCCCCAGCATCCCTATAGGCCCCCTTCAGATACTGGAAGGCTGCTATGAGGTCTCCACACAGCCTTCTCTTCTCCAGGCTGAACAGCTCCAACTTTCTCAGCCTATCTTCATACAGGAGGTGCTCCAGTCCCCTGATCATCCTCGTGGCCCTTCTCTGGACTTGTTCCAACAGTTCCACGTCCTTTTTATGTTGAGGACACCAGAACTGTACACAATACTCCAAGTGAGGTCTCACGAGTTTAAAATCATCTTACCAATGGGAACAAGAAGATAACTACCATGATGCTCAAATTCATTGTGTAACTTGCTGAAGGTCACAGCAAGCAACAATTATAATCAAATTCCAGGTCTTATTCTGACACAGCCTCAGCTGACACATCCAGAGGCAAAGGCTAAAGGTAGCTTTGTATCCTTCTGCTGCCATCGATGCAGCATACAAGCAACTGCCATTTGAGTTCCTTCTGCCTCTACTGTGGGCTTCATCTTTAAAACTTCTTCTCCCAAAAGAACATGTTAGAGCATGCCATTTGTCAGCAAGTCTTCCAAACTCAGACCAAATCAGGACAATTGCATAACTTTACTTAAATAGGCAAGGAACAGAGGGGCAATTGTGCTTCTCAAAATTTGGCCTGAGCACCCCTGTGAATAGTCTTAGATATAAAAATCTTTAATAATTTGAAAAAAGAGAGAATTATTATTTTGAGGTGTAAGAGGAAGGAGATTAGGTTCAGGCCTGTAAATAACATTATATTAGTCTCAAAGACAATTAATTATGAATTGTAGCTGTAATTTTAGAGTCACAGCAGGAAGCTGAATTACACAAATGATGAATTCTAATGGAGCCAGTAGGCATTTTGCATTCCATCTACACATATTTTTGTAGTAAATTATATCCTAGTCAGTGAAACCATCTGAACGTGCACATCTATAAATCACTTGGGTCAGACTGAAATCATATAACATCAGAATCATTTTCAGGCTTACTTTTGGAACAGTGTTAATTCTTATTTCTTTTCTTTGTAAGTAATTTTCCCCATTGTTTCTATATTAATTTAACTATAGAATAGGTAAAATACTGGAAATAAAACATACCTGGTGGGGCCACCATTCTCTGCCATTTTTGAAACAAGCAAGTCTTCAAGCAGTCTCGAGGACTTAGATTGTAAGTTTTATGTCTTGACATCAGTTCCTGCATTGGCTCCAGTATTACACACAACTGGAAGAAAAAGCCAGAATGGAATGATTTCATCCAAGCAAAGACTCAGTTGATCAGTGTTTACATAGCTGGAAAGTATATTTTTGGCTTTTTTTTACCCTTGCTAATGGAGTATGTCTTGTACGCCTAAGTTTAATCTGCTCGGGCATTGTAGGATAAAAACTGAATTGAAGGAAAGTTTTACTCACTATTTGCTATCTTAAATATTAAAAACTAATAATTAAAAAAAATCAGATAAACTTCAACTCTGGTTTTCCAGACCACAGAGATTTCAGAAGAGTAGAAAATTTTCATGCTTGATTGCCAAAGCTGCAAAGATGAATTAATAAATAATGAAATGCCCATAGCAGGTTATCATTCCCATGCAGCAAAATGTACACACAGTGATCTTCTTCTGACCTGCTGCACTCCACATGAAGACTTCTCATAAATAATCTTTTATCTTATTATTGCATGTAAAATAATTCAAGTAATCTTGTTCCTTTGTTATGAGGACTATACATTCTCTTTCCACCATGAATGACATGTCCAAGAAAAAAGAGAAGCATTTTATTTTCCTTGTCAGCTTGAATGCTCTATTGTGTGAAAGCTGGAGATTTCTGAAAACATGGAATTTCAAGCAAACACCTTTTTAAAATAGTCTTGTATATTTTCTATCTGTTCACTTAATTAAAATCACTGCTTTCTGCTTCTGTTAGCACAGCAGATCTAGCATAAAAACCAGTGAGCTGGTTTCTATTCCCTCCTGTTTATCACCACAGAATCATTTCCAGTCAGTTAAACCTTACGCAAAGCCACAGAAGACTACAGAATTGCACACATGTAATTGAGGGCTTACTCTTGCTTGCAGGATTCTTGTTTCTTGGTCATCCTACATGAGAAGAAAAAATCCAGGTGGATTTTGAACCCCTAGGTTCCACCTGAAATTTGCAGGGCACAAAGGCAGAAAAGGTTCCTTACTTGCTGAGCACATTTGATAAGGAAATAGCTGACACAGAATAAACATGGACCCTGCATGCCCTTTTTAGTCCCTTTTCAAAGCAGAACCACTTCCAGAAGCAGGGGAAAGTTTGGGGCTTTTTAACCAAGAGAAGTAAGGCAACAAGTTGGTCTAATTATTAGAACTTAGGCAACTGCAGAAAGGCATAACTTTTGAGTTATTTACTTAATTTTATCAAGCCTTCCTGAAGAAGCACCATGGATTTACTTCAGCAGGCGATGCTTTCATTTCATGCTTTTACAAGTATGCAAGGCATGAGGCAAATTCTTCTCTCTGGGTTGCAGGGCCAATCAATGTTTGCGCTTTCTCCCCATGTGCACCCTACTCTGATTCGTATAAGTGGTGATGCAAAGTATGCAGGGAAAATAGCTGAAAGGGAGCTGCCATGAGGACTGAGAGATTAATTCAGCATTTAAATATTATTATGTACTGGCAATGCCTTTTGATGAGACTTTCATTAACAGCAGTTAAAATAGAGATAACATAAAGCAGCAGGGAGAATGAAGAGCTTCAGCATGAGGAATTGTTTTTTCCAACTGCAGAAATTGAATCTGCAGTTGCCTCATTGACTTTTTTCTTACACAGACTTTTTACATACATTTTTGTAGATAAATATCTGCAAGATAATCTAATAGAAAGAGAGCTGCTATCAGGCTGTGCACTTTAGGCTCAGATTTTCCTCTGGTTCAATATTCTATCAAGAATTAACAGTATCAGGTCCTAAAGTATGTGCAGGATCCAGTTTATGCTGTGAAAGAGGTGTTGTATTTTGTGTTCTTATTCAATTTATTCTGAAAACTGCAGGCACTTGCTCAGGTTTTGTGTGTGTGAGAGAGAGAGAGATTTGTGATCATAATGGACACCATTGTTTTGGTTCTTAAAAGTTTGGGTTCTGGCAGGAGTGCCTAAATTGTCTCATTACGAGAAGATAGCATGAAACTAGCATGAAAAAGCTAGCTGTGATAATTCTTAACAAACTAGTTAGCCAGGGCAGAGCAGTACACTCACGTAGTTCTACCACTGCTGGGACTAAAAGTATGTAAATATACATGTAGGGTCTTCCAAGATTTCCTTAGGGATACTTTATACATGACACATTTACTCCTTTGTATATATTTATTGTTGTCAACAAAGAGAGTGTTTTTTCTTTATCATCTGGCAAAGATGCTTCCCATTGTGCTCTAACTGTAATGCACACTGAGGAGAACTATGCAGTCCTTGCTGCCTGTAGATATCTTGAATGTTAATCCCGTCTATAATCTCTCTTCACACACATGATTAAAATGGGATACAGACCCAAAATGTAGCAATGCCTGACTGATCTCACACGCATGGACTCAAAATGACAAGCACTGGGGCCTCTACACTAAAGCATGGGATGGTCTCATCTTCTGGATATCTGGGAGGTGTATGGACTCACATAAATTCCTCTTCTGATTTTGGGGATTTCACAACCATTTCCCTTTCTAAAGTACGAAAATTGTAAGGTCAGCTCTGGATGTGTGAATAATATGAGGGCATTGACCTCTATAGTGACAAGTTCATTTTAAAAGTGTCTGGCTCATGTGAATTCGGCACAAATGTAAAATGAACTGGATTAACAATGATTGATAATAAATCTCATAGTCCTTTTCAGTGACATTTGAGACCTACTTGAAACCTAAAGTGACTCAAAACCAAATCCCTGAAAGAGGAAAAGGTCATGGTCCAATTACCTTCAGTCTGAGGACCTTGCCTGTGACAATCAGTAACTTGGTTTCTGCAAAAAACTAGATTAAAAATGTGGGGACAAGATGCCTGCAAGAGTTAGATTTGCCAAAACCACCTGCCTTCTTTAGCTACTAGTGGTGAGCAGGGTAACCTGCAAGCTGGTTTGACTGCATCATTTTACAAAGTGACTTCTGAAAACAAAGCCAACTAAATGTTTTACATATTCTTACATTCGTTGGCATGAGGCTTAAACTGCCTATTCCCCACAGATCACCTAATCTTATTCTGTGAGATTCCTTTCCAAAACATCTATTTTAACATTTTTTGCAAGAATTGGATAATATTGGAATGTACAAGTCTTTACTTTAGTACTATAACAATAGTATTCGGAATATCAACAAAACCAATCTATTCTACAAGCATTTTCTGCACAGCTCAAAAAGTCACACAGGAAAATATCTAAAGACTTAAGGACTTTAGTGCAGTGACAATATATGATCACAGAAATAAATTTTATATTTCTAGGAACCCAGAACCTTTAATGGCAACACTTGTCTGTTAGATATTAGATATTATTAGATATTTCTGTTAGATATTTCCAAGCTCCTTGTTAGAGGACCATAAAAGGTGGGTCTCATTTGCCCACACATCTGTCTATTGCCAGGTGAAATGCCCTAAGTTATGTTGGATCTGATCCATCTGATTGCTTGTACTGCCTCAGAAGGACATAAGGCTCCATGTGGATGTTTCAGGCACTAGAGGATATCTGAAGTGTGTGGGCAATTAAAAGAAGCCCAAAGTTGAAAGAAAAATTATGCTTCTTTTACCATTTAAACCAAATTTGGAATAATGTGTGTCACAATAGATTACATACTTTCCCTCCACAGACCTAAAACCTACTGAATGAACTTCACATGATGCTTAGTAACCCAGTATTATTAGAATTAGTTTCCAGTCATGTTTTTTTATTTGAATTTATCACGATATCTGTCCATTACTGCAGAATCACTGCTATTTCACTGCCATAGCTGTGAGGTGGATCTGGTACTACAGATGAACACAGCACCTTACAGTGAGGCAAGTCACTGGCATGAGAAATTTGTGGGTGCCTGGTACACATGGAACACATGCACACATTTTGGTGCTGTATAGAGTGTCAGGGATTTTCCTAGAGTTCCATATGGATCCTATGGACAATTCATCAATCACAGGGCTTGGATCCAACTTGAGAAAATAGTAATGTTATACCCTTGGGGCTCAGGGAAGTGAAAGTAAGGAACACAATAAAGCACATGGTTCTTTGTGTTAGTAAAACACATCTGGAAGAATTTGACTTTTGTTTTTAAATGACTTTTTGGGAGGATTTTGGTTTTGTTTTGTTCGTTTTTTTTTTTTGAGGAGAAGACTAACATTTCAAAATGTTTCAAACCCAGTGTGTTTTAAGAAGGGATTTATACGAGGAGATACCGGAGGCACTGTATACAGGAGTTAGAGGGTTCTGAGAATATGGATCCACACATGATTTCCTGTTCAGCTACTAGCAGAGCCAAAATCAGCCTTCAGAGGTAGGGAGAGTCAAATTCAGCTCTGAGACCACTCCAGTCACACCAAGAATGGTTTAAGCCTTATGATTTTTGTTCTAATTATTTTCTGAGAATAGCTGCTCATTCTGTTAGCAGTGAAGATTAGCAGAAAGACCAAGGCGAAAGCTCTCTTTTACTTTACTTTTGCATACCATAATCTTATGTATTCTATTGCTAATTTAATTAGCAATTACCCTCTTCAATGAAATCTCTTGTCTCCATGAGATTTTTGTTTCCAGAAGCGAAGGCTTGTTGTAGGCTGGTGAAGGCGTTGCTGTTCTGCCGGCTCTGAGCTGCAGGTGGCAGAGCTAGCCCAGCTAACTGTCTTCCCCTGCTTACATGTCAACAGCACAAAAGAACTGCAGCCTTTCAGCTTTTTCCATGCCTTTTGCATTTTAAAGAGAATTCAGTGGGACTCGAGTCTTGCAACACTTGAGAGCTGCGACTGACATAGTCACCAAGCCAGTTTCTTTAAAGCAGAGAATATATCTGGTCAGCAAGTGCTGGGCAGCCAGAGTCCCAAAGTCTACCAAAAGAAGCAAGTTTGAGAACTGTATCTTGCCATGGTTACCAGTTTTGTCTGTATAAGCAGAAGTTTCACTAACCACAATTAAAAAATAAAGAATGGGATTAGCTAAAATTTTCATGTAAATCACACATAAAAATGTGAATGTATAATGTAACATCAGTTTTTCTGAATGAAAGCAGCAAGGCACCTGACAGTGAAGAGACTTCCCTAAAGTTTTTACTGAAATTTAGTTTTAACTCTTTGACGCTTGACACTTCTGGCTGCATCACTTGAAAACTATAGGAACTATTGCATGATCAGAGCTCAGAGAGATTTACAAGCCTTCCTAAAAGTGACAAAACCCCATTTGTATGGGAGCATTAATCACTGTCTAATGTTCAGGTAGGAAGCTGACAGTGGAGGTATACCCATAATCCACTCTGCAGCACTGAAGGGGTTCAGTGCTTTCTTTCAGAGATCATTTTTTATCCTCCACAAAGATTCCGAGTTGTCGACTAACAAACCTGAACACAATGACATTTTATTTCTATGCTGAAATGCGGTCTTCCCTGTGCATACCCTGTATGTGCTCTAGAGAGAACGGCTCCAGCTAATGCTGCCAGTGAATTTCTAGCCCCATTTTTTTTCCCCTGGGAAAGGTCCCATTAACTTCAATGGTGCAGGATTTCTGAAAAGGACTGAAATGTCTCTGCACACTGTTTTATGGACAACCAGATACATATTTCCAGAGGTCCATGATGCCTTACTGATACTGCAATGAGGAATGGGACACGTTATGGATATTTTTTCAGCCCCTGTGAAAGAGCTATACCTGAACGTCTGACTTCAGGAGTGGTGTCAAAGCCTTGTACAAGTGCTCTGCGCTCCCAGCAGTATGGCACTGAAACAATAATGCTCTGCTGCAGTCCTCAATACAGCACATTCTCTGGAGTTAGAAATAGGGAAGGCTTATAGCTTAGTTTAAATTTCTATGCTTACGCTTGTTTTTCGAAATTAATATAAAGTATCATTCCGCTGCAGAACAGAGGGAGGAATGAAAATTTCCTAGGAACATATTGCTGCTTCTTTCACTGGCTGGCTTGCAATTCACTGCTCAAAATAGCTTGTGTTTTTTAAGAATCACATGTGAATACAGAAAATTTTCATCTTAAAAGCTGTCTTTGTTTTCCATTAAAACCATGGAGATATAAATTAGAAATGTTCTGGAGTTTTTATGAACCAAAAGAAATGAAGGTTTTTTCACAAACTTGTTTTTCTGGAGGGGATTGCTTTTGCTTTGTCCTAAGCTTTTGCCCAGTATGTCAAGTCAAATACAAGTCTCTTCCATCAGTGCATTTCAGTGGATCAACTATACCCATGCTCCTTCCCTGCATGATAAACTTTAAGCCAAAATCAGCGCCTTTGAGATTCCCACCACTCAACACACTGCCCTTGCCACCTGCTTTTACTTTTTGAAGAGCCACTGTAAACTCCTGCTGAGATGGTGGACACTAATAAGAAATGTTTGTTGTACATCCCATGTAATAATATACATGAAACAAATAAATTATCAGCATTGAAAATTTGCAGTACTTGGTGTAGCAAGCAGCAGATCCAGTAACCACTTCAGCTGAAATGGTACAAGTAGTTATTTTAACCTGACTATTCAAAATCTAGTCTGCATGGGATCATTTATTTTAGTGAAACTTTAGATGATCTTTGGGACAGGATGAAAAGGCAGCTCTTAACCCCAATAGCTTAAGTAGTCCAATACCATCGAGTAATCCCTGACTTGTTTACTGTGACTACTGTTCTCTCTGTATTTCCAGTTCCTTCTGTGCTAAAGATTTTTAAATTGGCAGTGTATAAACAGACTGAAGTCCTTTGTTTTGCTACATAGGTAGGGAGAAATATGAGCTTTTGGTATCCAGAAGGAAGTGGGACACTGCTTGGAAATATCATATAGGCACATCTACTGTATTTACTCCTAAATTAAATACATCTGATTTAAACAGTAATGAAAAGGCTTAAAAGCTGTTACTAAAAAATCTTTCTTTAGGCTTTGACTTAAAACTCATTAAAATGAATGGGATCACACCTCTTAAAGAAATAGTTTGACACTAGTTCAGAGCTCAGCAAGACAGCGCTGCATCCCCTTGAGCTTGGCTCATATTTTAAGTACATCTCCAAAACCATATGGAGTGGATATTCTGTGTTAGCTTTAAAAAAATGCAGGACAGTTTCTGCAGCACAATACCATAGCAAGAGCAGATTCTGGGACAAATTCCATAACCTGAGATTTACTGGGTCTGGGATATACTTAACAGCCATCAATCCACACTGGAGAAGGTTCCATGTTTTGTGACTATTCACCATGCTGAGTCAAGAAATATTTATACTTGCAATCGCATAAGAAGCAAGGAATTAGAATTTCCAGTTTAACACTTGCAATATTAATGATCAGTAGCATCTACAGCTTATTATTTATTATTTATACAATGCCAGAGACATACATGGATATTTTACAAACTATTGAGCCCCTTGTTCTAAAGAGATTCCTATCTCAACTAGATTAAGAGGGAAAATACTAAGCCAGGAGTAATTTGGCAACAGTAAGGTATGCACATAAACCCAACAATTTCATGTAGCTATCTACAAGTCCCTTGAGGACTACTAATATATATTTAAATGGTTCTCACGTGTTGTCACTTGAAAATATGGCTGTTTCGCTATGCAGATTGCCTGCTGCACATTAAGCAAAATGTCATTCATTTCATTGATAATTTGGTTATTTAGGAAACAATATAAGATCAATTCTGCCACAAGGCTCCTGGAATTCACTATTTCTTTCCTGTGTGTTGCCAACCCTGCAAGATGTAGTGGGATGACATGCAACTACTGAAGCTCCATGCTGGATTCACTGGTAAATACTCAGCACTCAGTAATGTTTATTCATCCTATGCTCTGCCCTGAATGCCAGTCTAGGACTCTCCAGTTTCTCACTAACACCCAGAGGTAGCAAATGATTTCTCAATAATGCAGTATTCAGCTGCTCAATTGCTCCCAAGCTACATAGCTCATCATGTTTTTACACTGCTCGGTATCTGCAGCCATTTCAATTCCCAGCAACAGTGAGAATGGAAAGAAGCAGCATTCATTTCAGGTTAGGCTAAGCTTAAAAAACCTGTTTTTTTCCAGGCAAATACTATGAGTGGGTAGGAAATAGAAACAGTTCTTAGCACAGCAATCACCAGCAGTGCAGCTAATTCTTACTAGAGTGTTGGACCCCAATTTAGTTTATCTGTCTCCTTCACTCTTATTTATTTATTTATTGAATATATCAGCTAGCAAACGGCTTCCACCAGTGCCCTCTCCTCTCCCCTCCATTCACTCTGGAACAATTCAGCTGATTATGAAGATTTTGCTAGCTCTCATGGTCATTAATTCTGCCCTTTCTTGTGGTGGCATCAGTGACAGCATCAAAACCATGTGACTGGTCAGCAAGGAAACCAACCTTCTTTACAATTCAAAAAGCTTCTCCCTCCTTCCCTGCATCCCACTTCAGGTTTCTCACTCCCTGCAGTGTGCCTGTACTAACAGAAGGGCTCAACACTTCTGTAACCAGAAAAACATTCCCGGAAACATCCTTGTTCTTGCAGAGCTGCTGCTGAAATGCTTTGCAAACAGCTGAGCACACTGTCCCCTGAGAAGAACCTTGTTTAAGGGCCTCCTTAGCATTCATATTGTGCCAAACAAAGCATTTCTTACGCTGGACACGAGCATTCTTAGTGACATCTTCAGCTTATATGTAATGAATGGTGTGAAGCATCTTCCAGGTGCCATGTAATGAATGCTGAACTGCACAGATGTGCTGTCTTTTTCCTGGCTGAGGGGAAGCACTCATGCTGGAGTTGCATTTGTGGAGATAAGTTTGACATGTGCCTTATTTAGCTATCACTTTGGCGGTACGCTCATCATTACACCATGTGCTGGAATGAATTCTGTTTCACAATATTCCTAAGTATTACGTAAATGTTTTAGGCCTCCCAGTCAGTGCTGTAACCATTTGATAACCCACTTTCCATGGACTTCTTGAAAAAGTAGCTCTTTTTTTTTTTTTCTGCTTTATTCCTTGTGATTTTGCTTAATCTTTCTATTTGATCTATAGTTTATGGGTTTAGAAAGAAGCTCTATTGTTTGCATTATTGCTTCTCTTTTTGAAGTTGTAGTACTGTTCTTTTAACAGATTTATAGTTTTCGGACTCTTTGCAAGAACTTTGAAACTCATTACCCAGGCATTAAAAGAATGTCCTTTCAGTAAATGCTCTTTTTTCTATTTACCCTCTGTATAATGGGGAGATGTTTTGAAAAAGTCTTCCTTCAACAGCATCACATATGTCTTAGGAGCTTTTAATATCATTTGCACCAGAGGGGCTAATGCCTTTTCCTACTTTCTACACCACAGTGAAGAGTGAAGGTTATCTGGTTCCTTTCCTTTTTCACTGATGACAAACCAGGCAAAGTAAGGGCAGTGGAATCCCAATGGCAGAGGAAACAGCATCTCATTATTACGTATTTTCAGCTAATGAACAAGTCTTGCAGCAGAAGTCTCGTCTTCCTCTTGATGAACTTAGTTCTGAAGTCTGTGAAAACCCAGAATCTGAATAATTCACAGTTTAATTCTTCCTTAGGGACCTCCTGGTGCAATGTGGCCTCATCCAAGTATACGGTATATCTAAAGTATATAGATTGTTGGGTGTTTTCTGCAATGACCTGCTTGAGCCTTCTCCTTGGGCAGAGATCCTGACTGCAGGAAAGGATCAATACATCAAATCACAAGCCTGTATCATAATGAAAAGTCTAGTATAGCCCATCATATTGTGTGATTCTTCTCTCACAACTATCTGTATATTCAGTGATCAACAGGCAAGATTTGTGTCTTACACATCTCATATCAGAATTAAGCTCTTAAATGATTTTGAAACCATAAAATTTATCTTTGTAATTAAATATAACATTAGTGTTAAATTATATTGCAAAGTGCATCATGTTGACTGCACGATATGATCCTTTATACTGCATTTGGTATTGTGCTGAGTATCAGTTTCAGACAGCTTGTCAGAACAAAATTAAATTTTAATGTAAATCAGACTAGATTAATTGATTAATTGATTTCAGCATATACATTATGGGGGGGGTTAAGGCTGGTCTGTAGTCATTAACAGGAGGAACTAAGCATTTTGGATTAAATATGTTTTACTTGAACCTTGTCCTGTGAACTAATCTCTCCTTTTTTACACCCAATCATAGGTTTTGAATCCATACAGACACCCAATAGCTGTTGTTTTTCCTCAGTGTGTTTGGGTGGCCTGGTATAAAGCACATGACATTTGAAAGCTTTCTTAATTTCATTTTCTCTAGATAGTTCAAAAATCATACAGCTTACAATTTATTCCCATTTCATTATTATTCCCTCTGCTCCTAACACAATCACCAATTTCATTTCTCACATAGTACCAAGAACAAAACAAGGGTGACTTCCGAGACTGTTGTGCACTTCAAAAGAGGTTCATTCCTCTCTTATTCTTTGCCAAGTGGAGATATTTAATAATCAGAATTCCTTAATAATCCACCATCACAGCCAGTTCAACCGTATCTTTAGGAAACAGCATCGGAAAGGTCTGTTTCCCTGTTTGCCATCTCCCATCACTATCATGCGTGATGTTGCTGCATGACATTTCCTTCCTCTCTATTTCTCCAAAGGCAAACAAGCTACTATTCAGCAGTTCTGAGTCAAATCCAAACACCTGATATTTCTGATATGCAAACTGTTGGCTTTTTCTATTTGTGCAACAATAAGACCTTATCAGTTTTGCCACTTTTCATTTTGACTATGAAATGCATCCACTATCACTCTTCACCTGTGTCTCTGGCAGCTCCCTTAGGTTCAGATGGAATCCTGTATGTTGTTTGTCTTGATCAAACTACTGCTGATCCAAAACAAATCAGAGCATTATAAAAAAGATCAAGAGTGCAGGGACTGCATGTGAATGCTGAACATTTTTAGTGTGCAGCTGCACTACAACTTGGAAATAAGTTGAGGAATGTTTTCATGGTGAAGTTGTCTGGATACAGCAAATGCTGCCTTAAAGATACTGAAAGCAGAACAATGGGAGAGGCTATGCCTGGCCAAAATACAAGTCTAAAAATTCAGTGGTGTGGTTGAAGTTTCAGTTTAGTATCTATATTTTTTGAGGATTCTTCAATATATGTACCACAGATAAAGATACTCTTTATACTGAAAAACAAAACATCACCTTTGCCTTTGATTTTACAAATTCACTTTTGTACATTGCACTATTTTCAGGTTTCCTTGTACAAAAAATCAGCTTTCCTTCATAGAATAGCTATACACATGGAGATTCATACATACCGAGGCAATACCACAACTATGATTCACTCTTCAGGCTAATGTGTACATAGCAGCTCTAATCTTATTTACAACCATGCAAAAAGAAAGCTTTTTCCAGAGTATAAGCAGCTAGCTCTTCTGTCATGAATCTCTTCCCCCACCCATATAAAATCCTCTTGTTTCTATACTGCAGCTCAAGCACAAATGCAGTGTTTTTCACATAACCAGTTCTATTTTTAGCCTGAATTGTAGGAAGTCTGCAGCATTAATAAATGGAAGAAAAGTACAGAACTACACCACATGGTAATGTGCCAATGCAAGAGCTAGCTTGGCCTTTAGCCAATGAACTGTGGTTAGACGTTAGAGCAATGAAAGTAAAAACACCACTTATAACAGAATGATTAATAAGCTGACAAACTTCCATGCATTTATTTCATACTTTTTGAATGCCAACCTTATTAATACTAACATATTTACTAGTTTATTAGTGATATCTCTCAGCCTGAAGCATATATATATATCTCCTTATGTAGATGCATTTTTATATATGCAATTGAGATTTGCTTAATTCTGTGTTCGAATAGAAAGGAGCAATACAAGAAACAAATGATACTTTGCAGTGCAGAGCTTGACATAGGAAAAAAGAATAAGGAAGGAGCTTTTCTTTATAAACTAATAAAGCAACTTCACCAGACATTAAACCCATCGCTTCATGATTTTCTCTCCTATTGACTCTGCAATTCCCTTGTTTGGTACCAACATTATGAAAGCAAAAATCCTCCAGAGCTGTTACACAGAGGACAAAAGTTCACAGTTCTTACAGGGACACAGAGTCTTCCATAATCTCTCCACTTCTCACCCAATCCACAAAACTTGTCCCAGCACTGCTATGCTGTGGACAGATGGATGTTTATATAAAGACCTTGTGCCTGAATAAAATTCCATTTCAGGGTTATATAAAAACAGCAATTACTGGAAAATGGAACTTTTTAATTAAACGTATTCGAAGAAAGTAGGGATTAATGACTTTGAAGTAGAGAGTAGTTAATGCTTGCAGTCATAGATCATCTGCTAGTGAAGCTGTATTATCACCATCAGGCAATGATGCTTTTAAGTATTGATAGTGTGCATGTTAACAATGCTTTAACTGTTTTCATAATGATATAATTAGGAGCACAACTAATGTATACTACACTTATTATTAAAATAATGTTTTAATAAACAATTCACAGTAACATCCTCAAAATAAATAAGGATACACTTTGGATCAGGCTTGTCCCTTTGCCCAGTGAATTGCAGATAAGCTACATTTTGAAACCTTCTGGTAATGCCGATGCAGAAGGATACAGTTCCTGATAAGTGCCCCAGAAAAATATAATGTCTATCTGATTCTCTGATTTTCAGGTAGGAAGGAAATTATTACTTTACACTTCAATTAAAAACAGGCAATAAAACATGGGCAAAATTATTTACTGGTTCTGAAATTGTGCTGGCATAGATCAGAGCCTGGGTCATGCTTGTCTTAAAAATCAAGCTCTAACTCTGTACTTCACATAGATCAAATACTGTATGTTGAGTACAGAAACCCACACAGAAAAGTCAAAAGAGAAAAAAAACCAAACCAGCAACATTAGGCTTGTTTTTCTGTTAAGAATTCTATTCAGGTACAGCAAATCAATACTTTTCCTCTGACTGTACACAGTGTACTCGAGCTGTTCTGTCAGGATCTATACAAAAAAAAAGAGATGGGATTTAAGGTGGGTGGATCTGATGGTGAGGTGGAGGTATAATACACCAGCACTCGTGGCCCCAGCTTCCCAGAACAACTGCATCTCACAGTGCCATGGGGGCATCAAGTACAGCAGTGGTACTGTCTCGCACCACCTGCTCAACAAGTGCCTCGTGGCGTGTCAGGGCTGTGGAGGTAAGCCCCAGGGAAGCACATCTAATGTCCCCTCAAGAAGAAAAGGTGCCATGACGCACAGTGGCCACAGCCAAACAGGATCAGACCAGCTTCTTCCCACCCGCCCCTCATTGCAACATAGCAGAGACAGGAAGATGGAGAAGTACCAACCAACCTGACAGTCCTTACACACTTAGAAATATCAGATTGCCCAGTCTGCCCAGTATCTTAATAAATTAGATACTGGATCATTCAACTGCCTTATAACACATGATGCTGTACCTCAACTTGACCTCTCCTGCACTAATCTTCTGTGACATGCAGTGACTAAGATCTGTGCTCCCTCTTCCCCATGTATTTAAAGAAATGAGCTAAAAAGTAAATAGGAAAAAAACAATCTTCTTAACCCTTTCCCTGCTTCTGTTTTTACACTCCCAATTTTTTACAAGCCCATCCTTCGGTACTTCCAGAGATGCCCCAGCATCATCGCACACACCTTGCTGTGTCTGCTGTCTGGTGTTGGTGTGTTCTTGGTTATGTCTGTGTGGAATTTCTGGTCAGTTGTACAGGTGAAATGGAAAAAGGAGAGAGCAATACCATACAGTTGTTTCACAAAAAGAAACCTTTCAATGGTTGTCAAATTACTTAATCCACAGACTACTTAGATGAATAATTGAGCTGCCAGCTGAAAAGGAAATGTATTTTCTGGGAAGTCTTTCAAATATATCCATTTATTTGAAGTTCTCAATAATAGCAATATTGAAAAAGGTCTTCTGTGCATACATCGGTGCTACCAACTGCACTGAAGCACTGCTTTCAATGCCTTTAACTGTGCTATTAGAGTTGTGCTTCAGCAGCACAGCGACCCTGGTGTTAGAGCTCCTGGGAACCAGTGATGCAGACAGCTGTCCTTGTAGAAATTAATTTGACCAGGCCAATTGTTTTCCAAAATATTTGTCAGATTACTTTTGTATCAGCACCCTTCAGCCTATGCAAGGAATCATCTGCAAGTTGCATTCTAGCACAAGATCAGGTATTGCCCAGCACAAAGTTAGTCTGAATTCCACAACAGATGCTCTGCTAATACAGTAGAAATGTAATTTTGCTCCCATCTGATCCATGCTAAGTTCATATGGCTTGGTGATCCAGCACACAAGGATCCATTACTAATGGGTATGGAACCACAGACTTATGAGTACATTTATGCTCTCAAATAAAATGTGAGAAGCCCATTCTCCAGCCTTCAGGGCAGTGTGACAGACCAGTGCTTGTGTGCACACAGCTAAAGTCTACTTGCTGCCAGGGAAGGTGGCCCCAGCTGCACTTCTTACTGGAAATCATCCCTCTCTCAGACTGCTTGAGAATCACACCAAGACGCTGTCTGGGAGTGGGAGAGGTGGCATGGGATAAATTGTCTGAGAAAACGTGCCAACAGATCACCTGGGTGGATATTTATATGCCAAGTCTCTACTCAGTGCTGTAGCTCTGTTTGGTTTACTAGGGGAAACACAGTCAGCGACTTGTGAACATTGTCTACCTGGAGAGGAACTATTTATATGAGCAAATAGTGATAGGACAGGGGGAATGGTTTTAAACTGAAAGAGGGTAGATTTAGATTAGATATTAGGAAGAAGTTGTCAGTGACATGGACAGTGGAATTGAGTGCGCCCTCAGCAAGTCTGCCAACAAAACTATGCTGTGTGGATCAGTTGATACACTGGAGGGAAGAGATGCCATACAGAAGGACCTTGACACGCTTGTGAGGTGGGCTGATGCCAGCCTTATGAAGTTCAACAAAGCCAAGTGCAAGGTCCTACACCTGGGTTGGAGCAATCCCAGGCGCAGCTACAGGATGGGCAGAGAAGAGAATCAGAGCAGCCCTGCAGAGGACTTGGGGGTGTTGGTTGATGAGAAAATGAACATGAGCCGGCTTCAGTGTGCACTTGCAGCCCAGGAAGCCAACCGTATTCTGGGCTGCATCAAAAGGAGCATGACCAGCAGGTCGAAGGAGGTGATCCTGCCCCTCTACTCTGCTCTTGTGAGCCCTCACCTGGAGTATTGTGTGCAGTTCTGGTGTCCTCAACATAAAAAGGACGTGGAACTGTTGGAACAAGTCCAGAGAAGGGCCACTAGGATGATCATGGCACCTCCGTATGAAGACAGGCTGAGAAAATTGGGTCTGTTCATCCTGGAGAAGAGACGGCTGCGTGGAGACCTCATAGCAGCCTTCCATTACCTGAAGGGGGCCTACAAGGATGGTGGAGGGGGACTCCTCATTAGAGACTGTAGCAACAGGACAAGGGGTAACGGGTTAAAACTTAAACAGGAGAAGTTCAGGTTAGACAGAAAGAAGTTCTTTACGGTGAGGGTGGTGAGGCAATGGAATGGGTTGCCCAGGGAAGCTGTGAATGCTCCATCCCTGGCGGTGTTCAAGGCCAGGTTGCACAGAGCCTTGGGTGACATGGTTTAGTGTGAAGCGTCCCTGCCCATGGCAGGGGAGTTGGAACTAGATGATCTTAAGGTCCTTTCTAACCTAAACCACTCTATGATTCTGTGAGTCTAAGTTCTTAACTGTGAGGGTGGTGAGACACTGGAGCAGGTTACCTAGAGAGAAGCTGTGGCTGCCCCACCCCTGGCAGTGTTCAAAGCCAGGCTGGATGGTGCTTTGAGCAACCTGCTCTAGTGGAAGGTGTACCCGATCATAGCAGGAGGGCTGGAACTAGATGGTCTTTAAGGTCCCTTCCAACCCAAACTATTCTATAATACTTAATGAGAGCCTCCCATCCCTCTGGTGACTGGGATGTCCTATTTGTTTTCCACGGTGGAGAGGGGCTGGACTAATTGGACAGACCTACATTTCTGGATCAGGAAGCTGAAATCTGTAACAGATTGCAAATAGCACTATCTGTACATTACTGATGCATAGAGACAGTATGCAGTGGTCCTAGCGCTGCTGGGGACAGTGCAGCTGTTATTTCCAGATTGGCCACCATGTCCCCAGAAGACATGGTGTCTGCCTCTGGAAATTCTGACCACAACAATTATGATTTTTGCTTTTTATACTTTATATGTATATATATAAAATAAATTGCAATTTACATCATATGTGAGCAAGGCAATGTGAATTTTACTTCCAGCACACGGTTTGGGTGATTTTGCCTATGCTAACACATCACTTTGCTTCAGGCAGTTCAGTGCTTTCAGAGAGCAGGGACAGATTTTGAACTTTTCTGCTAGTGTGATCACAGTAATGTATTCTCTATCTTCAAAACAACTTTTTAATGGGTTCCAGCCAGGACTGAAAATATCACACAAGTCACAGAACAATCATCAAATTCTCATTATCACCACTGGTGCCAGGAGAAATCAGTTTTACGGGGAAGGAGTTATGGAGACCTTAAGATTCCTGTGGTGTTTTCTTTCTTTTTTTTTTTCCCAAGAAAATAGCCTCCTGGTAGAGCATGCAGCAACCAGAAAGACCTTCCAATGGTTCCCTGAACTACTCTATGTCCCATCTATATAATAAGGAAACTAATAATTCCATAATTTGAAATGGGTACTGTGAGGATACTTTCTGCTCTTGCCAAATACCAGTTATGTATCGGTGAAATGGAAGCCACTGGGCTCAGTTTGGCAGTAATCCAGTAAAATAAAATGACCTATGATATATACAGAGTCTGACTGGATTCTCTGCTGATGGCTTATGTCCTTTAACACCATCTATGTATGAATCAGTGACACATTTATGAGTAATCTTTAGTGTTCTGATACTACAAGAATTGAAAATTAAAGTATCTAAACAATTACTTTTTACTGCATTTCTAAGGGACCCTTCTAATTTCTATAATCACATTCCCGAATATTTCCTATTCAACACCAAAAGAAAATGCACTGACAATTCTTTTACTACTTTTTTTTTTTCTCCCTGCAGTTAAACCAGAATTTTTCAAGTCTTTAAAGATGGGACAGTATTTCCAGCTCTGGTGTGCCATCTCATGCTGGAAGCCATTTATCACCAAGTTAAACTTCGGTGCAAATGCCTTTTGACTTCCACAGCCATTATCTTATGCAGCACAGACTGTTAAGTGTAATTGTCAATTCAATAAATAACAATTCAGTTGTGTTTCTTACAGCAATTTATATTACAAGAGAAAAACTGCAACTTCCAATATTGAAGCAGTTTTGATGAATAGAAATAAACATGCACTTTCAGTGGTTGAAATAGCTTGGTTTATGCCAATAGGCCATATGACACTTCAGAGATCCACCAGCACTTCCCAGACTACTGGAATACTGGGATTTGTTTTTTTGTTTCCTCTATATTCCTGTTCCTATGTTTGGCAATGCATAAATCCAATATAATCTTCTGACTAATACACAAATTTCACAATGGTAGCTGAACAACCAAGTTTCTCAGCTTTTACTCATGTTTTACAGGAAAGCATCTCAGTAGCATTATAGACCCAAAGATGAGCTGAAGGGATCCAAATGCTTATCAACCACTCTGATCAACACAACAGATTCTTAGCAAGCAGCTGCATTGTCTAAACCAGCTAAAGCACGGTGAGTCTGTGGCTGTATCCTGGTGACTGTGTCCAAGCCCAAACTTTGCCTGTACTCACAGCACCCAAGCATGTTTGAAAAACCTGTCCTTCTTCTTCTCTGCATGGTAATTTCCACACTTGTGGTTCCTATAGTTAAATGGCAATTCCTATCTGAGTCTGAATTAGATTCCAGTGTGGATAATAAGCTCCATAACCTTCCCCAATCCTGAAAATGGTAAATGAAAACATCAAATCTCTGAGGTCTATAAAATGACATCATTCTTCCTTCCCTCTCCTGACTGCAGACTTGTAAGCACCCAAATTTTTGTTTTCATAGCTTTCTGAAACAATTTCTTTTCCCAAATGTATTTCAACACACAGTCCCATGTGTCTACTATCCTTTCCTCTTTTGATACTTGGTTCAGCAGATGGTGCAAATGAACTGGCATATACAGCATTTGCTTAATCCTGTGCTCCTCTGAACTGCTGTTTTGAGACTAATGAAGCTACTTTATTATTATGAATTGTCTGCATTATATGCCAGCCTATGTTGTTTGATTTATCTTGTTCTTCCAGAGTAGGTTTATTCTGGGAGCTGACGATGAAGAGTCGTACAGCCTGGAGAGCCCGTTAGCTCCACCAAAAGGTGGAAACTCTTGCTAAGAAATTTCCTTAAGTCTATGAGATGACACAATCTATAAAGCACAGCCAGAGCCAGAGATTTCCAAACATTAAAAATATTCTGAGATTGAATGGGAAAAGTATGAGGTCATTATAGCAAGAGTCAATTGATAAGACAGGAGGGTAAATTAGTCTGCAGACACCACTGATCAGCAAAGCTTTAGCAGGAATATGCTCTTTCAGAGCATATGTTTTTAAGCTTTTAACTAGTTTTGCATACTGCAATAGAATCCTAGTCTCAGTGCTCTGGGAAGCAATATGGTACATACACCATGAAGTGAACATTTAGGGTGTAGAGAACATGAAAAATTATGGCAATGTTTTTATACTCACTAGATATGCCCCAGTTTCCCCAGCCCTTCAGCAATCTGTGACTAAGTGGAGAAATGAGTTAAACTCTTCTATTGTTGAGAAACAAGAAGACAGCAAGTATTTGTATCCAACTGGATAACCTGTGATTGAATGACCCATTAAGTATTGAGTAAGCTGCTACTTACGAAAAATCTTGTTTCAGATATGTTATTGATTGACTGCCTTCCCACCCTTCTTCCCCTCTTCCAGAAAGCAAGGCCAGAAGAAATCTTATGGAAGCTTTACGAAGGAACAGGATCCAAAGGACACTGCACTAAGACTGCTGTTGCATAGGTGGCAATGCCAGCTCAAGCAGCACCATGTTGTCCCCACTGCTGTGTGAGCCCAGCAATTTGCATGGTTGTACAGCAAATCAGCAGGGAGAACAGATCTGTCCAAAAAATAAGCACGGGAATAGGCAGCATGTGGGGAGAAATGTGTGGCTAAAACTGGTGAGGTGGGACAAATGCTCCTTAAGAAACTGGCACAGAGGGCTAACTCATGTGTGGGTTTCTGAAGGCAGTTGGAGAAGGTTTTCTGCCTGGTGATAGACAAAGGCATTTTTAGGACTGTGTTTTGAGCCAGACCCTTGCTGTCTTGTTTAAGGAAAGCTATCTTACTATAGCTCTAATTACTGCTGATTATCTCAGCTCCCCAGAAAGGGTTATTCTGGAGCAAAGACCGATGGTACTGTGGAGGCTTGTGGCTCCCAGGTCCAGACTCAGAAGAGCATGGCTGGGCTGCACAATTAAGACAACATAAGAGCTGGGTACTAAATCTCTTTGGACAGAATAGATGACAACAGAGAAGACTACATTTAGTTCTGTATTGCATTTAGATTTCTTTAGCTCTGTCTAAGGCTCTTCTAGTTTTCCCAGTAGAAAAGTATGGTGAAGAGGAGAAAGTTGTTTGTAGAAGAACTGTTTTCCAGATGGAATTGCAAAGAATGGTCATTTATCTAGCAGGCCGAACTGAAGCAATTTTTCTTATTGTGACAGAAGCTGCCCCGTGATCCTGGCAGAGTAGCAATACCGGGAATTCACCTTTATCCAGGGATAGGTATTATTATACCATGTAAAGTATGAGGGACATGTAAACAGACTATGGCTGTTCAGTCACTTAAGATTGAACAGACTGTGTCAAAGTATTCCCTGAGCCTTGATACTCTACAACCTTGTATTCTGCCTGATCCAGAGTTTAAGACACCTCTGGGGTCATGCCAGGATGGGAAGAGGCTGCACCTAGGCACAAATAAGGTTAAATCTTTACTTTCCATGGCCTTACTTTCCATGACAATAATTTTTAACCCTCAGGTCTCCCTCATACTTCCCTTTTAGTGCCGAGAAAGCAAATTAAAACAGGCTTGCCGCAGGAGGACACGGCTGAGCATAGCAAAGGATGCACAAGCTTCTCTCCCAATCACAGGGTTTTACTGTGTGCACAGTGCTGCATCCAGTCTGAGGAGGAGAACACTCTCTGCTGCACAGAGAAGAAAAAACATATATAGAAACTCTGTCACAGTCTCTAGATAAGAACTTAGCCACCTAGCAGCTTAGCAGTAAAAAGAAGCGGTATTTTTTCCCCTTCTTATTGATTATAAAATAACCCAAGGTCACCAATAAGCAAAATGAAGGCTCAAAACACCAACTCCATGGGCAGGCTTGAAACAAAAGTTAAAATTATATCAAACCAACAACAGCTCATTCCCATGGTGTTCCACCTGCCCTCATTAGGTTACACAGAACAAATGTCAGAGATAACATTCAGGAAAAAGGTGTTCTTCTGATAAGGAAAATAGCTTTGTAGCAATTCCTTTAGGGGGAAATAAACAGTCTTCCTTCCCTCCTTTTAAAAACAGAACAGCTGATCTATAGCTAGATTTGTGCAAAGTTTCGCACAACAATGTCCTTAAACTGCTGTTATACTTCATTCGTGTCTTAGTAAAATAACGTCATAAGGTCCCAAGATTATTATCTCAGTGATTTCCAGATAAGATGTGCAGGTTACATGTCCAAATATCTTTTTCCTAATTGCTAGCACTGCAAGCTCTTGCCTGGAGTTTGAAAGTCAAGCTGTGTTCCTTCTGTCTCATATATCACCACAGTAAAACACTGCTCTCAGCGCTTAACAATTCTGTTGTAAAGCGCGACTCGGAAGGGAAGAAACCCTCTAATCTCTGCAAATGTCATGACTTTGCAGCACTGCCAAAAAAATGTAGGGGCAAATTCCTACCTTACTCAAACAGATACACAAGGACCAGAGGTATCCAAGAAGGTGGCGGTTTTATCTGATTTTAGCTCCATTTTGTGGACTCAGATACATACTTCCAAGTGTCACAGGTTCTCCACAGCATTCAGCTTTCTCACGTCCTGGAACATGTTGTGTTATGTACCAGCTGGGCACACCGATGCTTGGCCATTACACACCTGCCACTAGTCAAGGCAGCTGGCCTGTTCCAGAGAGGCAAGTAAAGGTATTTCTGTCACTGCTGGAAGTGTATATGGGAAGGGAGGAAAAAGAGACTGCCATTTCTCCTGCTACCTGACAGAGCAAATTGTTATTACCAGCTTCGATCCCAGTATGCAGGAGAACAATAGCAGCATTTTCCTGTGACAGAAAGAGTATGTGTACACAAACACAAGTGTATGTTAATATAGAAAGGAGTGACTGAAACAGTGGTAAGATAACAGGCAAAGAATTAGGAGAGCTGGTCTTGAAGCTCATTCTTGGTCTGTGACTGTGGTCATATCACTAAATGAAACATCAGAAAAGAAAAAGCATCCAAAAGCACCTATATTTAAGCATTCAGTTCCAAGAGTTTGAGCCACAAAAGTCCTGCTGAGGCATCCATGTTTCACACACCTTGGATGTGGTGAGCCTGGCACATACTCAAACAATTCAGAATTCACAAAACAGTGCTTAAGCCCCCTGAAGCCATAGCAACCCTAGTAAACTAAATGTGCTGGCACTGTTCTCTGGCAGTGAGGCCAACTGACAGAGAGTGTCCCACCTTCATAATTTTAACTCCTCTCATGCACGAAGACAGGAGACCACATACAAATTGCCTTCCAGCAATGGACTCTATATCACACCAACTCCTGAACTGTGTCCAGCAATTATTTGAGAGTCAGCAAAGCTGGCCAGGGAGAGTTCTAAAAGAGTACAGACATTGCATTCAGGTACCTAAGAACATCGCTAGATGCTGTTTAATATAGAAGGATGGACATAACCTGGAAGTCTTGAACAGGCAAATGAGCTCTGACAGACCTGCATGGCTTAGCTACATAGAAGTACAAATTGAGGAAATAGAAGAGCAACCACTGGCACCTTCACTCTGCTGTTCAGTGGCTCTTCAATTAAAAAATTAATCCTGAGAGCAAATATCGGAGCATGGAAGTCCTCATTCTTAGCAGCTATGTTCCCTAACATCTGAGACGATCCAGCTCCTTCCTGTACTCTCCTTTCTCTTTCAAGAGGTTACTCACAGCACGCTGTTCTTTTATCCTGATCACAGTGCATCAGCAGGTGAGGTTTTGAACTCCCTCAGGTTAAGGAGGACATTGGCTGTAGGTCAAGACCCATAGGTCAAGACCCATAGGCAAGGGTTCTGGAACATCAGGTAAAGACAGACATCACTTACCACCTCCAACACTGTGCTGTAAAAATAAACAAAAGAATGGCTGGTTGAAACTGTCATAGCTCAGATGCCTGTGGTATCCAAAGCAAGGAACTCCAGTCAAAGATAAGCCTCTAGCTAAAGGCTGCAGTGAAGCCTATACGTCTGACTGTGGCTTTATGTCCTGAGCATCCTAGAGCTCCTCATCTTTGCAATGGGCAAAATTTCTTTTATAGCAATATTGCTACAAAAATTAAAAACTGCAAAACCATCAGATACTGTGATGATGGGAGTGCAGGTAGGTCTAGATTTTCAGAGTTCACAGAAAGTACGAGAAGGGATAATAAAATTAATTATAGCAAATGGCATTACTATGCTAGAACTTTCAGGTATGTTTTCAATGATGTCGTGGACATATACTTTAGCAAATGTACATGGATGAACTTTTTTCCCTTTTTCATAATTATTTCTATTTTATAATAGCTGCAAGAGCCTGCAGGCAATGTATTTTCTTGCACTTTTTGGATGGCTGAAGTCATCTGGTTTTCCTGATGCTATGCAATTCATTCAAGGTGTTTAGTACTGATAACCAACCACAGATGGACTCCCTGGACTTTCCCATTGCCTCAGTAACACACTGCCTAAAATGGCCAACTAATACAGGGTTGGTTTTTTTTTCAGCTAAAACTGTGGAAAACACAGAATTTTACATTAATATAAAAATACCTATGCAAAAAACAAACAAAAAAAACCCAAATCAAAACCCAACCCAAACAAAAAAAAAATAATACAAACACAAAAGCCATCATGGACTAATCCCTTCTGAATTGTGTTTAATGTTTTTGAGCGCTCTCAAGCAGGAGGCTGAACTGTTCATCACCAAAGGCATTTTCTGCACAATCACAATTTCTCTGATATTGTATAGATTCATACAGCCTTATTTATTAAAACACAGAGCTGACTGTTATTAAATGCATGTTTCTGACAGCTCCTGCAGATGTGAATAAAGCAGCTAATGAGAAGAAAAACTGTCCATACTGCCTTTTTCCCAAGGCACAGATCATCTTTAAGCTAGATTGTGATGACAAATGGTTGATTTCACCTTTATATATATCACCTTCCATGATTACACATATAGATGAATAGCTTTTTGGACTGTATCCATAACTAGCCCCAGAAACTGTCTCAAGAACTCAGTTCCAGCCTTACTAGTAGGAAACTGAGCAAAGATTAACTGTATTCATGTTTTGGGCAAAGCATATGCTTATGTGCCTAAAAGAAAGGAGTGTGGGCAAAACTGAAGCAGCTCACCTTTTAAATGCTCCATCAAAGCCAGCTCAAAGAATATTAAGTAAATATACTTTTTCTTTAGTTTTCTTTTTTCCCTTTTGTAGCCCATTTTTTTGTAACGATAATTCCACTGAAATCAACAACCCTCTTGCAGTTGATATCCTCTGAAGTTCTTTTTAATCTAATTGTTGTCCAGAAAGAAACTATAAAAGAACAAAACTTTGAACAGCGAAATCAAACACTGCGAGTTAAAAATATAAGCTCCCTTTAGGTTTGTGTGAGAATATAAATTAGGAGCAAAAGCTGGCACGATACATCCATCTTGAGAAGTACTAAGCAGCCACAACTTCCATTTAAACAAAGGCATTATCAAGGACCAATAACTGCCTTCATAGCAGGTGTCAAAGGAGGCTACTTTCTTCTTGAATTTCACTTAAAGGAAATGGAGAGAAAAAAGCCTAAAGCATCACTCCAAAACCGTCAGTGTTAAAAAAAGTATTTTGTTTTATATTTTGACCCTTCCTACAATTTCTTTGGCTTTTTATTCTCTTCAAGGAAATGGTCTTGCACCATTTGGTGCAAGAAATGTGAGAGGATAGAGTCAGCAGAGAAGTGAGCATCTTTGTAGACAGCATCCTTCTCAAGACCCCTGGGGGGCTACGGTGCTTTTGCTTATGTGGGTAGATTTTGTTTCTGCTGCTTCTCCTCTTGCTTCATGTATTTCTAATCCCTGCTGCAGTAGTCAGTGAAAAAGAAAACTCTTGAAGCTTATGTGGTCCTTCTTTATTGTCCTGAAGGGAGGGTCTCTCCAAACTGGATTCGTACTCAGAAGGGTCTTGAGCAGTGCCTGGCTGCTCCCTGGAGTCTCAGCAGAACTGGACTGATTGGCAGAGGCTTGGGAGAAAACCTTGGAGCTCAGAATATGACAGTGGTCACATGCCCTTTGCTGCTGTGAAGTTCACTGATTAATCCAATAGTGTTTGTACCTTGTATTTCTAAAGGTAATGAAATATGTAAATACCACAGGACAAGCTTTGCACCACTACATCTCTCTGGAGAAAGGCCACTGCTTTCTGAGGTGTTATTTGAGTTTCCGTGTTTGTGTAATTGAAAGCAGAATTTTATTATAAAAACAGGAAACTTAGTTTAGGTAGTAAAGTGGCCCACAGTAGGAATCTAAATATTAAAGTAAGACTATAGGAACCAATTTATACTAAACTAGAAAGAATTTGAAGAAGCTGATAAATAGCGACCAGATGGTCTTCAAGATACAATTGGCCACTAAGAAGGTACACAAAGGAAACAAAAGGTGTCATGAATATGATTTTGGTGATAACACTGAAAGACTCCAAGAATATACATTTTGGTTTGAATCATTTTTATTCTCCTTACACTGTTAGCTATCATAATGAGCAAGCTGTATTTCATGTTCTGTTTCTTACCGTAATTATTTTCATAAAATTAACTCATTTTTAAAATTACATTGTTCAAGGGCACTTAGCAATAGAATATATGATATTCTCTGCTTTGTATGGCTGAACAGTCAATCTCACACACTGGGAAAGAAAATCAGTAAGGCATCCAAGGATACGCTGGAATACCACCACAATACTGGGAGAGTTATAAAAGACAGAGACTTGCTATTAAATAGACTATCGTATTTCAAATGATACCATAGCTCTAATTCATCTTGTCAAATGCTAATCAGTGGAAAGGTCCGGTGCAGTGTTTAGAATATTGAAACTTTACTTCCTTCCTTCTCATATCACTACCATCAGATTACCCCATTTTCCATTTCATTACTTTGATTGGAAAGCCTCTAGAAAGAAACCTCTGCCTTCCTCTAGACTCGGGATCTACATTACATTGTGGTATACACAGTAGTGATACTGATGAGGCTGGGGCAGCAAAGTATCAGAGTTCTACAAGGTCTGCTCCAGAGCACTGTGATCTCTGCCTAATCACCAACACCATTTGTTTACACAGTGCTTCTGTTTTCCTTTGAGGTTTTGATCCAGCATGGCTGGGTCCAGCCTGCTTTATAAATGAGACACTGTGAAATCTAGGATAGGGAATACAACTGTGAGCTTTTTTTTTTTCTTGTGCCTCATACTTACTCTATGTAAAATCATCTTATCTTGGGTAGAAATGGTGCACAGTCCTTTAATTAAATCAGCTCTAAGTTTTGCCTGAATGATTAATAAAATGAGAAAATTCTCTGTCTTGCTAGGAAAGCTCTATTCTTTTGTATTCCTCCATTCTTTTCTATTCTGAAACCCTTTCTTCAAATCAGATCCCCAAGTTGATACTTGCTCCTTTGGGCTTACCTAAGAACTATAATCTGTGGCTAAATCAAGTTAATTTTCTTTTGTCACAAAACTCCAAAAGAAAACAACAACAAAAAGTGCAATAAAAATACCCAGTTGTTGTTGTTGTTCATGAAGCATGGCATTTTCATGGCTAAAATTGCCCAAGGGAATGGAGAAATTAATTTCAATAAATTGGATTTTAGGGGTATAAAAGACCTCTGAATAAATGAAAAACTATGAGATGACATTTGGATCAAAGGAGATATACCCATTGACTTTAATGGATGTTGAACTGGATCTTTGATTAACAAACTGCCTTACTGTGAATTAACAGTAAGGCAGCACCACCAACTAGAAAAGGTAACAAGGGACAGGATTTCGGAAGCGATTTGGGGTAGGGGGGAATGTTCGATATAGCACAGTTTTCTAGCTGTGCAGAACGCAATACCAGAAATGACACAATTCAGATGGAAACCTGTGTTATCATTTGAATAATGTCTTCTGCCTCCACTCTGCTCACAAGCCGCACGTATGCATCAGTACAGGTTTGGTTCGGCACCTCTGCTTAATGGCAATGCCTATAGATTCTCCACATTACATTGTACAGTCCTACCTTAGGCAAGACAAACACAAAACCATGGGCTTCTGTTTGTTAATTTGATATACCTGTTGGTATTTCTTTTAACAGGAACAGAAGGTATGTTTAGAAATCAAAAGCCATGCCCAGATTTGCACTTTAATGATCACCAGATAGACACTGATATTCAGATATGTGTACATACAGCAGTGAAAAAGTTTACTGAAGTTTTTAATAGGCTAGTACAAATGAAAGATATTTGCAATTAACTGGTAAATTAATAAACAGCATGGTTCACAGGATACCTACAAATGCATGCGCTCCATTTATGTCCATATGTCCATACATATATGGATAGAATTTTATTTCTCAGAACCAGTGCAATGATCAACCTTTTTTTCTCTCTGCTTATTTTGTTTTCAATTCAGTTTTCTAAATTATGGTAATCTGGTATGAGCTAGAGTCTGTTCTAAATTGTATTGCTGAAAGTCAGCAGTCACTCTACTGAAGTGGATAAATTTTAACAGTGTCAGGCTGTAAGAGGTCAGACATTTTACGTAACTGCTATCCTGTTCTCAAATCCAGAAGTCAGAAAGGGAAATTTACAACTTAGAATGTACAGAATTCCCCAGCACTTTCCTTCAGTGCTGGCCAATTTGGTGGTGAGGTCCAACTTCAAGACAGATGCTAGCTGGTATGAATCTGTACTGCTGCTCTCTTCCCTGCCCAGTACCAGCAGCACTCAGGGAGCTATTAAGGACAGTCATCATTTGAGAGGAAAGGACTAGATTAAGTTTTTCATCAGATCAGTCTCCTGACCTAGCTCTGACAGTGCTCGCACCAATACAAGGGAGGTGACTGGAAGACAAATCTAGCTTTGTGTGTGCCGGTCTCTAAACCCCACAGAAACCCAGGACTATTTTGGGTTTCTTTTTGAACTTTTGAAATGTTCCCTCAATTTTACTGTTTAGAGTCAGGTTTTGGTTTTTAGGGTTTCTGTTGTGAATACAACATGGTGAGATTACAGATGAAAAAGTGGGAGTATACAGACAGATGGAATAACAAAGTGGGGAGGCATCCTGCATGCAGACGAGGATCAGGGCATCACACAAGGAAGATGAGAGCTTTTTAGGAACATCCTAGAAACAGGATCAAACTCAAGAGTCCAAAGCAATCCTTCAACATATGTAGACATGGAAAAAGCCAAATTTGATCTTGAGATGCATTAAAGAAGATCACTCAAGCAGAGATGGGCAAACAGTAATGCCACTTTACCTATAGTGGCAGAGTGAGGGGAAGGGATAAGCAGGCTAACCAGTAAACTATGTGTAGAAAATGATTAAAAATGATTATATAACCTAGTTGCTTTTGATACCACAATAAACAGACTCATGAAATAATCTTTCTGAAGCTTAAAAACATGAGGTAGGGGGCTATAGGATTCACTTTCTAAATCAGGAGCAGACCACAGGGCTGCCATAAGCTTTAAACAATGAAGACTTCCAATTCTAAAATAACTGCATCCAAGAACAAAGGTTAGAACCACCAGCTTTGCATTAAAGCCGATTTCTTAACCTCTTCTGAGCACCCACCACTCCCTGCATAACAATTTGCACCAAACACCCATGGATACTCAATATTAAACAACTAATTAAAATTTTTGCTGCTTTCATTGCTTTGAACAAGAAGCTGGTTTTGGCGTTTTCATTTCTTTGTACAAAACGTACCTCTGCAGCTCTCATTCCTAAACTTAATTAATAGTTATTATTATTTATGACTGCACTGCATACTAGTCCAAGCTTTAAAAAAGAGAGCCTGTGGCTGTGTTCTTGGGCTTTTTTTTTCTTAATCTTTTTTCTTTTCTGCAATAACATTACTAGCTCAAATCTCATAGCTTGTTTTTATATGGCCACTGCTTTGTCTTTGTCTCTCTTTTTCTCCCTTTTACCCCTCTGACTTTTTTATTTTTAAACTGCTCCAGCCTAACTTCATTCTGATTTCTTACTCATGGATGCTTCAAGGATTCACATCACTGATTATCATCCTTCCATTCTCATTAGTCCAGACCTTAACTGTATTTCAAAGGTCAGATGGTCTGTATGTTCAGTGGGCACAGTAGCTAGCTTGTGTTCATACATAATGTCTTTCTCCTTAACTGATACTCATGAGCTTGGTAGTGTCCTTTGTGTGAAGACTGGCCATTACCATCTCCAGAATACCAGTAAAATTTGCCATTTCTATTAAAAGCTCAATTTGTTCTCTAGTCACTTGCACTCTGTTCCCATTCCCCATTTTTCAATGAGTTCTCAAATTCCTGGTATCCACGGACTCTGAAATCTTTTTCTGAGCTGTAAGAAGCAGAAGTGGTCACTACCGCACCAGCTCACTCTACTTTCCAAAGTCTGGTTTAAATTTCCATCTGATTTTTTAAAATGTTATTGGATTTGCTCCATCTTTTTTATTTTGCTTCTCATGTGCCACAATTTTCCCATCTATAAAACATTTCATTTTAATAAAATACTTAGAGACCAATGGATAAAAAGTGCACTGCTATTATTGTTAAAATTGTTATCTTTCCAAGCCATGCCCTGTCTAGAGACTGCTTCAGCTTCCATCCTCTCTTCAGAACATTTCTAAGTTGGTGCTTCTCTACCTGTCCCACCTTCTGCAACTCTCACATTGCTGCCTCCTTGTCCCAACCACCCCATCCTGACCACTTATGTTTTAAAAACTTTGCTGTATCTTTTTCTCTGCTCGTTCCTATTTATGATGGAGCAGCTCTTGATAGAACTATTCTTTGATGTTGAGTCTTTATTGAAAAAAGTGAAAAGGCAACATTTGACTGAATGAGCTGTTGCAAAGAATACATTTCTTCTCATTTATTATTCTGAAAGGAAGATATAACACTGTGTATAAAGCATTAAATGCATGAAAGACAGGGAGAGAAACTGCTGTGATCATTACTAAAATAAATGCTAAGAAATTACATTACCAGAAAACCTTGGCAGGATCAGCTAATTATAGTTGGCACAGATAGACTATGGATAGCCAGCTATAGTCATCTGAATCCTGCGAGAACCTTCGGATTTTGACTGCATTTTCCTGGGGAGACCTGCCACAAGCTGAATTGGTTTAGGTTGAAAAATTCCATCATTTATAGGAATAAAGTCTACAAAATCCATCTGCTTTCAGCATCTCCGGTTCTGAGGATCCTTTAAAATTTTGACAGCTTCCATAGGAAAATCTTCAGAATGATAAAATGATCCAAACCTCCTCCTTTGAGTGTTTGTGAACCCTTAATAGAACTCTTATTCGCATTCATTAGGATACGGCATCTCAGAACCTCAGAATGGTTTGGTTAGAAGTGACCTTAAAGCTCATCTAGTTCCAGTCCCTCTGTCACGGGCAGAGACACCTTCCACTAGAGCAGGTTGCTCAAAGCCCCATTCAGTCTGGCCTTAAACACTTCCATGGATCTCAGCACATGATCATACACTCTGTTTCCCCAGCATCCCCAGTTCACTGCACAGCACAAAGCAAATGAAGTTGCTGTGTATAGGACTTCATTCGTATCTACTGAAGACATGGGACCGCAGCAGAAGCATGAAGCGGGGAACTGCAGAAGAAGAAAGGGTGAGCTTAGGATAACCCAGTGCTGCTTTAACAAACTGCCCCTGACCCCAAGCTCTACTATAGTACTAAGGCATGGAAAAATCATTTTCACCAGTGTGTTCCCAGAGCCATCAGCTGCTCCTTTTACAACTCTAAAGCTAGCCTAAGACAGCAGACTGCATCCAAGGGCAACAGTTTTGTTATTAATATATTTTGTTATTAGTCTATAAGTGCTCTGCAAAATCATGCCCTTGTTTTCTCAGAATGTCCACCTCCACTTAGCTGACCCTTCAGAGTGCCCTGGTGCTGATCCATGTTTCTCAGCGCCACATGAGAGCACTGGGAATAACAACGGCTACAGAGCACCTAACAATGATAGGTGCTCTGTAGCCATTGACATTTACAGTTGAGATACTAGAATGATGCTCCAGAAAAGGAAATGAGTAGCACTGGAGCACTTGTTACTGAGTGAGGGCTACTCAATCCGTACACTAAATGTATTGTGGAGTCTGTGAGAAAGGCAATGCATAATGATGTAGCTAGAAGACGATGCCATAACGTAATTCACAAAGGGAAAAGCATTCATGTTGCATGGGTGACTATAAAGACAGCATTTCTTTTCCCCCAGTATTTGACTTGCATCCTTAACACACTTGCATGTAATCTTTCTCCTTCTTCACTGAAGACACACAGCTGTAAAATATTGACCTGATAGCTGCCACAAACTGTTACACATTAGGAGCAAAACAGCAACCAAATTACTTACTATATCCTTCCTATGCATGAAGCCATGTTTAGAAAAGCAAATTTCCCTGCACATTGAAGGAAACTGTTGCATGCATGTCTATTTTGCATGTGCAAAAGAAAACTTTCCATACACAATGAGTATACATACAAATGGCTTTTGATTATAATGTAAGTATCAACTTTAGAAATTTATGTCCCATTAAATAATTCATGTTATCCTCCTAGCAGATGAAATCCAAAAGTGTCTATTGAGGAACTAAATTAGCGAAAGTGGGGATTCAAAAAATATTGTCCTCTGCATTGCAATAGTAACACTTCATTATTGGTTTATATGGAAAACAAAACAAATTTGTAGCTCAGAGATAAGCCTTGGTTAATATAGCCATACAGGACATAAGGGGAAACGGGACTGTGCTTTCCCCTGCCTAGATACCTCCCCTGATGTAAAGCGAAAGAGCTCTGCCACACTAACTCATTTTGCACAGGGTGGAGGCAGATTCAGCTACATTGACACCAATAAACTGGCTACTAGAGCAGACCACAATGTGGAGAGGATGCAATAGCTACACATGAGGAAAAGCCCGAAAAAGAAATCACTCCATACCAGGCAGTACAATAAGGTAGAGACAAATTCTGGAAGCCAACTGGGCAAGATACAACTGTATTTCAAGGCTCAGGCTAGGTAGCCCAGCCTAATTGACAGTAGGGGCTGGCTTTTATAATGTCAGAAAATTCAAGAGAATAAATCATTGTATAGAAGGCAGCAAGAAACATTTGACCTCCGAATTGTGAATAGTGCTGCTGGTATAAAGCTACTGGTTTTAGAGTGTATTCAAATCCATTATGCATTGAAGATCTAAATAACATAGCTAAGCAACTAGAAAATTACATAGAAAAAAAATAAGATAATGCATGGGGACTACATTATTGCAGCTTGGTGGAAACTGTTCTTCTGAGCGTTATCTCCATCTTCATACCCTGTACAGGATTCCTGTTTGTTCCTGGAATCATACCGACTGAGACTAGGATATAGGTCTTGGCCTTATTATCTGATAGTTTGTAATATCTACTACTTGATGACCTGATGAGAAATTACACTTTAGAAAGCTTGATATTAATTTAAAACCTACAAGGTTTTGTTCATTATTTCTGAGACAGCCTATTCAACTCCTAGTCAGCAGCTACAGCAAAGTCTGCTGACCCCATTGATGAGGTAATCAATTATGCTGGAACAAAACAAACTAGCAAGTAGAAAGAAAGGAAGCCTATGATTTTACACAGAGCCAGAGAAAACAGAGAGAAAGAGCATTTGGCAAATGACACAGGACAAAATATTTCAAGTTCCAAGAAGATATATTTTAAATTTGTATTAAATATGATTTACAAAATCAATGTTCTTCTATGCTGGACAGCTTTATTTGGAGAGAATGAAGACAAACCAGGGCATGCATCCAAAGCTGTGGCTCTAAAGGCATGTGGCACTCTGGAATGGAGGTTTACATGCCAGCAACTGCGATTATCCCAACTAGCAATGATTTAGCATTCTGTGATGTCTAGAGCATAAAAAACACAGGCTATACCTTTATATCACAGCCATCTGAAATCCAGGTTTAAATTCTGCCTTTAAAGAGACTGCAGCACAGCTTGCTGCTGTGTGAATGTTGGAGAATAAAAATGATTAATTCTGCCCATCAGTGAAGTTTTTGCTTATGAGTATCACAAGCCTTTGCTGTGTGCAGCAGAAAAAAAAGAAAAAGGAAAATCATTTTTATGCTTAGTTTCAAATACTTATTCAAACCCATCTAACAGTGCTAATTACCAAACACTGGGAAGACCAAATAAAGCATCATAAAATGCTAACTTAAAACAAAAACAACCCCACAAAACAAAACACCTTAAACCTAACTGCATTTGCCACATTTTTTTTAGTGCATGATTTTACAATCCTGAGTGCAGAAAAGATTTTCATATTAAAATTAACAGAAGAAAGTAACTGGAAAAGAAGTAAATCAAAATGGAAATATATCATGCAATATGAGCTCCCATGATGAGCTCAACATCTGAAAAAAAAAGAGCAGAATGATCAATTCCTCACCACAAGAAAGAGAGATGCAAAGACTGGCTTGGGAAAAAAAAAGATTTCCTTTTGGAATCACCACAGCGGGAGCCAGAGGAAGCTTTGCACCCAAAGACCTAATGTTGTCTGTGAAGCTAACAAAACTAGTCTGGAAGAAGACTTCATCTTTTCATCCCCTTCCACTTCACTGCTCATCTCCCGAGTGCTTGATCCCAGTTTTCTTTTTCTGAAGATTTTTTTCTCCCTCCCCCCTTCCTCTCCTTTTTTTTTGATGCTGATGTGGAGCAGCATGGGTGCCTGATGCCAGCTGCCTCCTAACAGGGACCCTGCCTTACTCATTTGCATAGTCACATTCAACAATTACAGAATATACCACGAAGGACCCAGAAGGGGTCAGTGATGGAGGTAGTGCTGTAAATCCAGTAAGCCCCCTGAGCCTGGCAGAGGACAGGTATGAGTATTGTGGCTGGTGTAGGCCAGCCCACATGCTTGCTGGTGTGTCATGCTAAGGGGATCAAAGACCTCAAAAGCGAGGCAATGCCTTGTACCATAGAATGCTTTGGAAGGAAAAGATGGAAACAGCCTACCTAAGCCAGCCACTAGCTGCCCAGTTTACCACAAGGGTGTAATGTAAAACTTGACTTGACTGAGGAGGAATCCCCAGTGGGGATTTCTGGACAACGTGCCCTAGGATGCCTCACCACAGGACAATGACAGTGTGGCTATGGGGCTGTTGGCTAAGCTAACAGTCACCTTCTGTACCGAACCACAGACTAAAAGAACCATGAGAAATACAATACCCACTACATAGACGTATTATTTTTGAATTTATGCATAGAAAAATTCTAATTCAATGTAATATCCCTCTGAGGTTTTATGCCACATTCTTCTTCCAGTTATACAAACATGCCCTGCACAACTCACACTATAATTTGAACAGTAATTTTACACTAACACCACATAAGCAACAATCAGCAATGGTTTATCATATTGGGAGAGTTAAGTACAACCACAGGCTGTCTCTAAGCTGTAGGGATACAGTGAGAGAAATCTCACCACACATTTCAGTCCTGCACACTGTCCCCCTGGGAGTTCAGAAGACTTGGGGGTAGGACTTCATCCATCAGGAAAGTACTACAAGGTTCACAGACCTGAATGAAGTGCAGCTAAAATATAGACTGTCAGGTACAGCTCTACATTAGGCTGAAAATAACTGCATTTTCTAGTGTTCTTATTATCTTAAAAAAGCATCTTGTATAATTGCTCACACAATTGAAAGGAATAAAATCAGATATTCTGGCCAAGTTAGCTTGCTGTATCATTAAGCAATTTGCCTCATTGTATCTGCTAATGGCATGTCTAGAAAAAAGAAAAATCTGAGTTTCAACCTTGAAATACAAACTCTACAATCCCATATTTCAGTGTGTGCATTGTAAGCCCACACCAGGGAATACTTTCAAAAATAAAAATAAACTTCCAAACTCTGAATGCACTTTAAGGGTCAAAAAGCAATGGGAACAAATGCATTATTTAATTGTAAAAACCACACTCGATTCAGTGCAAGGCTGAGAAGGAAGCTCAGGCTCCCAGAGGCAAGCAAAGTGAAGGCTGCTTTGAGGGACTGCTGCAGAAGGGGCTGGAGCTGAGCTTTGCCTCAGCCCTGCCTCTCTGCCTGGGAGAGTTGGGGAGGTTGAAGAGCCAGAGAAGACAGGCAGCTTTTAATAAGAATGAGCTGCCATTTTCTCGGGAACAGTGAAGCAGAGAGGAAAAATGGTGGGGAATTTCCTGCTTACAAATAAATAAATTCAAAGCTGAGAAGAAAGACTGTTAAAAACAGGGGCTACTCACACACTGCTTTGACTCCATGATAAAATTCTTATCCTTTTTAATGGCACATTGTTAGCAGCTATATCTTTATTACAGTCTCTGTGTTTCTCCTTTACCCTTGTTAAGGGTTAGCTCCATTTCTTACCTGACCAACACAGGCTCTGCTCTCATTACCTTGATTCAAAGCTAACAGTAACTTTTAAAAATGCTCACAATAATCATCAGCCATGGTGTGCTTACCCTGAGGTAGTTGAGGGTGAAGTTTGTCAGACCCATTCGAGTGATGTTTTTGGACAGCTGCTCCAGCACCTGAGGGTCTTGCGCCTAAACAACAGAGGAAAAAAGCATTTTCACTTTGCTTTTTGTCTATTTGGGTTTTTTTTTCTATGTGCTTGGGGGAGTGCAGGGAGGGTTTTCTGGAAAAAGGTGCCATTCCTATGGAAAAAATTATACATTGATGCTAAACATAGGTAATAAGTTACAGAGTTCTGCTGGCACAGGAAATTATGAAATTGGAGCAGAATAAAGACTGGTTTCCAATATCTTCCTTCTGTCCATGCCCTTTCAAAAGATAGACTTAGGAGCTCTGGGCATGCACAGCAGTGCAAGTAGGTGGAACCCCACCAAAGGGCTTCCTCAAGTATCACAGCACGCTTTAAGCCTCCAGCTTTTTGGCTGGGAGCCCCACCAAACTAAGCAGACAAAGGCAGAAATACAGAAGGCATCACTTTCTTTTTGTGGATAAGAAACTGAAGCAGAAAGAACTCATCAAGGCACCTTCAGCAGAGCTTATAATGTAAGTGGCATTAAGCACAGGCTGGAGAACGCTCCTGGTCTAAGTTAGCTTCCCAGAATTAAACAGGGGAAATGCAAGTACAGTTCTTCTCTGACCCTAGCCAGGAGCTTTACTTGTGAGACCAGCTTCCTCTTTAAAATGAGATCAATCTCATTACTAAAATTAATACCTGCTGGTTGCTGGCTAACCTGCTTCCACTCTCTTTGAATTGCAGCGGCCCCCCTAAATGCATAATGTCGCTCGTGGCCATCCTTGTCCCTTAATGGGATACTATTGAAGAGTTCAGAAGATCAGCCCTCTACAGTAAAAGATGGGGCAGGTTTTCAAACGTATTTTCTTCAGGCGTGTAACAGCACTTTCAAAAATGCCCAGGCTTCTTAAGTTATTTAAAATTGCTCACTATGAACATATTTTTATCTATGGATAGCTAAGTAACTTGATGTCAAAATACAAGCACATATATAAGCCTGTGTTTTTATTCTCTATAACTATAGCCCTGAGATTAATTTGGTATATGGAGCCCTACTAGTCAGAATGCTTCTACAGTGCAGAACTCAAATTGGCAATAAGACTCTGTCCTTTGTTTCTCTGCAATGATTTACCTTATAATATTTTAACTTCAGAATCTAGAATATTTAATATTTTAATGTTCTATTGTGTGTGTTTTCATTCAATTGCAAAAGAAAAAAGTCATTAACTACAAAAAAAAATATCAGATTTAAAATTCTAAAGGTTTCTAAGTAAATACATGGTAAATACTTATTTTCTGTCTCACGCAAGGGTAACTTTAAGTTTGCTTCATTTAAAGACTAAACATAATTCATACCTACAATAATGAAAATTCACTGAATTGCAGTTCATATCAATAAGAACAAATTTTCAGCCAATGGGCCAATGACCAAATGGGATTAAAGGAAAACTGTGTGCTAAACTCAAATGAAAACATAGCAACAGTAGCAACAATAGAGCACTGAGAAACAAGGGACTGATGAAAGAACTTTTAAAAGGATGTAGCTGCAGGCAAACCAAAATATTTATAGTTAATTGCCTTGGGTGTGAAATTTGTTGGAGTTCTTCATAAACCTATCTTATCTGTTTACATTAGGTCAAGTGAATAAAGGATTACTTACATGCATGGCTAGAATGCTGCGTGGGACTAATTCTCTGTATTGTCTAATAGTAAAGTGCCATGTTTTTATTCTCATAAGATCATCAAAAGTAAACTCCAAGATAAGACGTCCTTCTGTGCACACCTAGAATACACAAAATGCATGAAATAAATTCCCAGAAATTTTGTTTTCAGTGGTATTGTATCATCAATTAAACAACATTTGAATGTATCAGAACAGTATTCTATTGTTTATCTCTGGTAGATTAATAGGTTTTTGTTCCCTTGGGGAGAAAAAAACGAATGTGGGAAAATGACTTCATAGGCCTTACTGCGGAAACAGTAACTTATAATACGATAGATTTTATAGCATTTTACAAACACGGAATATTGTATGCACTAAATCTCATTTATTGCATCAATTCTCTTTCCCTCACAGTTCACTACTGCTAATTAATGACTGAACCTCACAGTGGAGGTGACTGTGGTGCAGCTGTGTGCACCTGATGTCAAGTTGCTGAACCAGTCATTCCCAACCTGTTTTACATTGCCCTTTCCTTACAATAACTTGGCATACAAACCTTCCTTTCATGTCCAGTTGGAGTACACAGTGCCCTGAATGCCTGTGGCCAAACCTGGTATTTTTCCTAATTTTTTTTACTTCTTGTCTTTTCCAAGTTTTCTTGTTTTTTCCAGGCATTTCATTCCATTTTTATTTTTCTTTCATTTTTTATTTACTTCTATTAATGCCCCCTTCCAAGAAAAGTCAGACAGGGTGTCTGCCATCAGGCTGTATGAGCTGCATTGCCACAGCAGGTTTGAGAGCCAGGGGAGCAGAGGAGAGGTTGCAGTCATGGATAACAGAGCTGCTTCCACAGAAAGTGGCTCATGCAGCTTTGTGAGGGGTCTTGTCTAAGAAAGGAGACAAAATATGGGAGGAACAAATGAAGCAAGTGGGTACTACCTTGAAATGAAAAATAAAATAAATTGCTTTAAAACAATGGTCCACAGCTTTATGTGGAAAACCTACTATGGCCATGGTCTTCTTTAAGGTGCAAAATACATACCTGGCATGGTATCTTAACTAAATTTACCACTGTAAATAATGCCTGATCTGAAAATTAACTACCTCTGTTGTTGATTAGTTTACAGCTTCTGCTCAAAGTGGCAAACTATTGTGGACACAGGGTGTAACAGCTTTAAAAATAAAAGGTTTCTGCAACTTTAATGCTAATACAACCGGTATTTGAATGAACAACTAGCCATCCTAGATTCAGTTGAGCCTGTTGAGACTTTTTACAGTCCCCAGATCAGACTTGGCTGACCACCCATTTGGTCAATGTGTGGCTTTTCTGGTTAACATTTCATTTAAGATCATCATAGTTTTCCTGGTTGTTTCTGCAAAAACATGTAGGTAATTTTAACAGGCACACCATATAGACAAATTAGGGTAGACTTACAATGGACAATCTTGCAACAGGTTCTCATCTGCCCTTTTCAACACATCTTAGTGATGCGTTCAAATTTTTAATGTAACTTTTTTTGTCATTTGACCCTGATTTTGATTTTCACATCACTAGCACTATGACAAGAAATTACACAGGGGTACACATGCACACACATAGGATTCATACCAGAAGAAAAACCTTTTATATTAATTTTACTGTCAAAGCCAAAGATCCTGATTATTGTCTAGTTAATATGAAAATCTTTCAGGTTTAAAATATTTTTTATAACAATACCTGAGGCTTCTCAAATGTTTCTTCTCTTAAGCTCAAAACCCCCCAGTTCTTAACAGATTTATTTTATGCACTGGCATTAAAAAAATTTAATAGAAAAACTGAAGCATATTCCTCATATCACAGTGGTAAAAATTTATACCTCTTATAAAGGAATTTAATTTCCTTATGAGGAGCAGAATTTTATGCATTGCTTTTAATAAATAAAATTGGTGCAGTTCTTATTTTAAATGGGCCTTTTTTTAAAAAAAAAAAAAAACTGCCTTTCACATAGAATCCAAAAAATCAAAAGGGTCTCCAATTAAGAAAACATTTTCTGTTGTGCTGAATTCATGTTACCGTACTGTGAGCTCTGACATTTTGTTTCTGTGGTAACCAAAATCAGCTGATTAGTTGGCATGGCAACAGAAAAGATGTAATCCCAGCAGACACACTCTAATCAATGCCCCCAGCACAGATGGTCTCCGGAGGATCAACAAGAAAGAGGCTGGCAGGCATTCAGTGCATCACGTGGCTGCTCTAGACTAGGCCAGGAAAAAACTAAAAAAGAACATTTCTCAAACTAACCAATAGCTTTTTAACCCCTTCACTGCACTTATTAATTGTAGGAATTTCAACTGTTCACACCTATGAAAACCAACTTTGGTCCTGTGCCTATTGCTCAGAGCCTTGCTCTCCTAACAGGGCATCTTTTAGAAGACTTCTCCTTTTATTAACTACCATTTCTCAAACCTGAGTCGCTGCTTGAAAAGAAACCTTAGGCTTACACAAATCTGGGAAATGCGTCAGTTTCAAGGGCTTCATCTATAAAATCCAGCTGATGGCCCCAGTGTTGGGTGCAGGAAGAGAATAGTTCAAACACAGGGTGCTCACTAGTCTAGTGGCAAAGGTCCTGTCCTCTTCTTCTATGGGTAAAAAAAATAACTCTCCTCTGCCAGTCTATTGAGAAATACAAACATCGCTAACTGCAAAAAAACAGTTTGCCCACACTTTACAGGGATCTCTTGCCCTCTAAAGACAAGCTGGGCTACTCATATTCTCGCATGTTGTGGCCATATTTGTTTGAAAATAAAAAATGGAAATGCCATTTTATATATTTGTCCAGTACTGCGGCATGCAGTGAGTTTCTCTAGCTAGGAAAATGTTGACATGAATAAAATGCACCTGCAGATTTCTGATTCAATATGTGATGAGAACTATTTCAGCCCCTTATATTAGAAAATAGTGAACTTGCAGCTTAGAGGTTGTTTGTGACGCTGAAAGAGCTATTAACAAATACAGTTAGTTTGTATTTTTGCATTTGTGGAACTAAAAACTAACTACTTCTTTGTGGTAGTTCTACTGGGACAAATGCAGACTTGATCTAAGGACCTACACAGTCCATTGGAGTGCTGCTTATTGTGAGATATCTGCTTAGTTCCACCACAGATACTGTGAGAGTAGGAATTTACCTTTGGGTACAAGATCTGTGCCCTCGGTATCTCTGCTAGAAGTTACACATGCACAGCTGAGACAGCGATCAGCTCTAACTTGTTTCTGAGAGGGTAATGTATTCTTTTCTACCTTGTTCCACTAACTACTCTGTTTTATTTTAAATTTGCTCTTAAACATAGTTACATTTTAAAGATACAGCCATTAAAACCCCCTAATTTTTCTCCTAGAATCCAAATCACATCCCCAGCTGAACTTTTCTACTGGGACACAGACGTTTATGTCAGAATCTGCAGCGGAAGCATCAGGGCTGAAGCAGGCTGTGTGCTGCCAAGGCAGTGGCAGAGACTCATTGCTCACACAGGACGGTGTTATGGGAGTTGCCTGTGGGCCCCTCATACAAAGTGTGCACCCAGCCTGGTGCTGTAATGTTCTGCCATGATAAGCAAAACAAACTGAATTGATAAAATTGTGTGGTATTTCTGATTCAGAAAAATACCCCATCTTATATTTGCTATTGCATTAAAGCTTATGCAAAGGGAAATGACACAAATCACTTTAGGGAGCTCTGAAGAGAAGCAACTACTATGTATCACTAGTGTGTGTCTGCTGCACATGGCCAGCACATGACTCCTTGTGAGCAGGGAGGTAGCGAAGTGGTGCTACCTAGGACTATCTGGTCTCTTTGCAGCTTGCTTTCTCTTGTGTCTATGTAAGTCTCTGGGGGCTGGAGTGGGAGAGCTGGAATGATGACACCATTAAACACACACCTCGCAGCTCATCAGTGCTCCACACACCAGCAGCTTCCTCTCCCCCTGCTTTGAGCTCCACTCCAAGAGCCAGTAAGATGGCAGGGAAGACCCTACAGGGGGATGGGATGCAGATATGTGCTAAAACAGTGTAAGATATGTGCGTCCTGGTCATAATACTTTCAATAGCCAGTGTCTTTTTTGACTCTAAAACCTCACCAGTCCTGCAGGCCAAGGGCCAAAATGCATGGGTGATCTCCTCCTGCTACCCCTTCTCCTTTTGTGCTTTTTTCACACAAAGGTTAAAGTTCATACAGATGAAAAAGTACAAGATGGAAAATTATAATTTCCCATTAATTTATGAAAGGGGACATTTCAATTTAAACTTTTTTTAATGTAAGGAAATAATTTGTATTTTCCACCTTTTTGGTACTGTTTTTTATAAATACATGGCACTCAGTTTAATTACAGGACTAGAAGTGGGCAATGCATGAAGATAATTCACTATCAATTACAAATATTGAATATTCACTAACTGCGTGATCCAGAGCATGTTTAAATCAATTGACTCTTTCCATTGACTTCACTGCCCTTTCGACCAGCATCCTACTGTATTAAATCACTATTTTCCTAGAGATTTATAGCCCCTGGACTGGGTAAGTATCAAATGTAACACATACCATCCCAAATGGTAGGTACCAGCAATGTGAAATCTCATTGTTGCTTTAAAATCAAACCCAGGGAATAGGAGATGGGCAGGTTGGATTTAATTCATACAACTGATGGCTCTGGCAACCTGGCATTATGTGCTTCTCTTGCAATCTCTCTGGGAGAATTGCAGAGGATGCCCACAGAATTTTCCAGTCACATAATGAATATAGAAAATAGTAATTAAATGGCTTCAAGGGTTTTCAGTATTGAAATGATCGTAGTCTACCAGAAAAATGCAACAGCCAATATTTTTCACCCTTATACACACTGAAAAACAACATGCTTTATTGAGTCTTCCCTGTTACCTTGGTAAACATGGGTTTTCCATGCTGAGTGACCATGGTGCATTGATCACAGTCCACTGTGATGGATGAGTTGTGGTATGACTCTTTTGAGTGCTTGAGAATGTAATACAGGTCTGTTACACCTCCTTCAAAGACAGTGCTAAAATAACGAGGAATGAGGGTCCTTCCAATTGCTGTGAGGAAAATACAAAGCAGAATTCAGCAAATGCTCTAGGTTACAAAATCTCAAACCATTTTCTAACAGAACATGAATGATTTTAAGTGCAATGAAATCAAACTTTCATTTAACAAATATAATACATGTTCTCTGCTGTAGAAATGAAGTTGCGCCTGCTGCCATTGAAATCAATGAGAGGGAGTGGGCTCATCTTATTTAATCTTTTTACATTGATGGCAAGTTAGAGTCAGTCTTGAAACCATCTGCAAGGTTTTTTGTCCCAAACTAATTATTATACAGAAAACCACATGGTGTCAATTATAACTGAAAGTTGGATATTACTCATAAATGTGTAGATACAAGTGTTGAGCATTTACAGAAATATACTTGTACACCCAAAAAGGCAAGGCACATTTATATACTGGTGTTGTTTATACATATATGTTTGTCTGTGTGTGGGCACATGCATATATATAACCACCCATAAATATACACACGCATCACACACTCTTTATTGGAGTCCTACTGCTGCAAAATGAGAGTCCTGGGGATTGAAGAAGGACCTAAGAATGCAATACAATACATGATGTACAATATATGACTACCCACACGTCTATCTGAGATCTCTCTTCAGACCAGAAGTATTTATTAGAGAGTCTCAGCAGACATTTGAACTAGTGTGTATGCACCACTTAAACACCAAACTATGGACTTAAGGTACTCATTTCTGCAATACTTATTCAGGCAAAACTCTCACTGAAGTCATACCTCTCACTTCAATAGCAGTTTCAGGTAAGTACTACAAAGTCTAAATCCAAATACATAATAGCGAGCTTCTGAGTGTTCTTCAGATGCACAAATTAGGAAAAGCACTGACATTAAAGGCAATTATCCTGTATGCAACTGATGTTTTCCATCTTCTTTTTTACAGATAAATTTGGGTGTAACCACAAGCCTGGTATGACAGAACACTTCAGTGTATAATAGACTGATACTTCCATACAGAATGACTCAGTGCTTTGCATGATCTAATCAATCTACAGTAATTCTGTGTGTGGATACATAAGAATTGCCTCCATTTTACAGAGGGGAAAACCAAGTGATCTAAACTGTATTTTGGAAGAATGATATAGAAAGGCCACCATCAACAGGCAAGACTGGTGTTTGTTAGTTCCTAGTTTGTCTGTTAGGACTGTGTGGTGACTCATGCCTCCCTCATCTGCTTTATACTTTTGAGAGTAACTTCTGAAAAAATTATTTTCATAGGAGTTTTTCCAGCATACAAACAAAGGCTCCTGACCCTAAAAATGTATTTGCAAGTGGGTGTTGTAAATTAAAAAGTATGGCATTTTCACAGTAGTTCTGTGAAAACAGTTTCTGCTCTGAGCATTAAAATGTGCAGTATTGCATGATCGGTCATAAAGCACATTGTATGATGAAAATATACAAATATAGAAAATCAGGACTTGTTAAAGCTTTTGCTGTAATATTCAATATCAATGTAATATAATGTACACAAATATGCAACACTCTCTAGAAATGGCTGACAATCCAATGAATACATTGAATGATGATTCTACAACTCTTGATCTTAAAACCCCCGCGTACTCACCCTGCTCACCATCCATATATTAATTTTCTACAGTGTTTTACTCTAATTTAGGAAATCTGTAGTCCAGTGCATCAGCATAGGACTCAACTCAAGCTTTAACTCAAATCCCTCCATGTTGGTATGGTATAGAGTAAAACGGGGAATTTACCCATCAAGTTAATTTCTTGCTCCCCTAAGGCTAATTAGTGCAAATTTAATTTACTGCTAATCATCCTAAGAAGCGAATGTGTGATATGAAAATCCTGCATTCCTACTGACTGTGATAAACCTCTATTCATGTGACTTATGCACTGCATAAATATCTTGAAAGTATTAACTGTACTTTATAGACCATTCCCAAAGTAGCATGGTCATATGGTGTTGCTTTTTGCCTTGTATTCACAGCTACAACACATTAAAGAAAACTAGAATTGCATTAAATATCTTGTTCTTATTACTTTTCCTAGTAAGAATTACCTAGGTTTGCCACAGGGATATGCTACTGTGAACAACAAAGTGGGGGACCAAAAGGATGCAGAGGGATAAAGGTGCACATAAGGATATGCCCCATGGAACCGGATTTTCAATGACAGATGCCCATGCAGACCCTATCTGACTGTAAAACTGAAAATAGCTAATGCAAATTAGTCCAGCATAGATGATTATAGTTAATATTCAGCTTCAGAAGAAACATTAATGGAAACTGGTGTTAATAAGCAGGCCTGTCCTCAGTTCACCATGTGGCCTTGCCAGAGAAGACTGAAGCAGGTTCAATGTTTTGGTTCTCTTCTGCAGCACTCCATGGTTTAAAAAGATCATTTCATTTGTGGGATAAACATGAAACTCTCTACAGTGGTAACAAAGTTTATTTGTGCAGGAGGTAGTATTTCCAAGAACAACAAAAGGCTGTGGAAGAGCTCCTATAAAGTCTAGGAATCATCACAGACTCTGTGTATTTTAAGTGCAAAGGACTTTTTCTTGATTTTTTCTCCTCCAAAACATAGCTGTATATATGAGTATTCAAGCACTTACGTCTGTACACCCAGCTCTGCTGCATGCATACATACAACCCTTACCTGATCATAGTCATATGTCAAATGTGCTTTTCCTTCCCTTCTCACAGTAGATGGATACCCTCAGGTGTGGATGTACACATTCTAGCCCTGCCTGATACTGTTTATGTCTCAACAGGATTCTAGTAAGACCATGTATCTTCTGCCAGAGTCAGCTGATACTGCTTCCTAAAAGGACTCTGACTAATATGAAAGCAGCCACATTAAAAGGTTTGGTTTCGAAGGGACCTTAAATATCATCTAGTTCAAAGTCTCCTGCCATGGTTGCTCAAAGCCTCCCTATACATAGTTGCTTAAAGCCCCATCCGGCCTGGCCTTGAACACTTCCAGGGATGAGGCATCCACAGCTTCTCTGAGCAATTTATTCCAGTGTCTCACCACCCTCACAGTGAAGAACTTCCTTACATCTAATCAAAATCTATCCTCTTTCAGTATAAAGCCATTTCCTTACGGGACAACTTGATACCTCTGACCACCTCAGGATGTAGTTTAGCTATCCTTGTGCCAGTAAAGTGAACCCAAAACCTTGCAGAGCAGAGAGCACTGAATATGCTACTCACATTGAATTTCTTAGTGTTTTAGAGCTTGGTTTTGAGTCCACCAAACAAACTTTTAAGAAGGTATTTCTGTGTATAGTTTTGTAGAGCTCCTCCCTCCCACACCACACTTCCTGAAAGGAGCATCATATGGACACCCTTGGAGCCAGCACTCAGATCTTAGACACAGGAGCACTGAGCATTGGCAGTAGCAGTTTGAGTATGCAGAGAGTGGGGTCTTTCCATCCAGACCCAGAACAGAGAGTTTTTCCTGGTGTCAGGGCCCTGAGAGCAGCCTGAGAACACCCTGGGTTCAGGGTTGGGCTGCCAGGAAGATTTCCTTTCTAGCTTCTCAGGGGAATGCTTGCCCAGCTACTGCAAGGCTTCCTGCATACATTGTCGTGGAGTCCCCTGCAACTGGATCCCCTTTAAGTCCTATCTACTATCCAACTGTTGCTCTTTAATTCTCCTCCAGTCTTTTTGCTCACCTACCCCCATGGTCCAATCCTCCATTTTCTCATGTCATGGTTGCTTGCTTTGCACTGGTAATCTTCCAAGTTCCCTGTTCAACTCCTAGTATCAACCTGTCTTCTCTCCCACTCCTTACATGCTGCCCCTTTTTCTCTCACTCAAAGAAGCTCCTGAACCTTTCCCAAACCTACCTGATTTCCTCATTCTCCTTATTTAAGCAGGCCCAGCTATCTAGTCACAGTCTTGTTTTTTCCCACTCTCCCCAAAATGCCAGATTCACACCTTCTTGGTGCTCTCCCTACCCAGCCAGTCTGCCCCAGCTCCTTCTCCCAGGCTCCCTGCCCCAGCAGTCAGCCCTCTTTCTTGATTTTGTGTCCCACATAAGATTCTCTCTCTGCACTTACCCCCACTCTGCCTCCTCCTAATAGCAGTTAGAACAGCAGTTCTTTCTCCAAATTAATCGCATCCCTCATTCCTTCCTTCAGCTTCTCATCCAGCAAGGGACCAGGCAAAAGGACCATTTTCCTCTGGGACCCCCACCAAACCAAACATCTTCCCATCTGTGTTTTTCTCATTGAAAACTCTTTCCAACTCTCCCTCGGTCATCCTCCATCTTCTTTCACCTCCCAGTTACTGTGTCTCCCCTCTCTTTCACATTAATGTCATGTTGCCCTGATTTTTTTCTTTTCTTTTCTCTTTTTTTCTCCTTTTCCCTCTTCTTTCCTCCACACTCAGGTCAAGTTGCTTCCTTTGCAGGGCACCTGGATCCCGGGTGCATCCACCAACAGTGCAGGAGAAGGAAGTGTTTTCTGCTCTTGTGCGCAGCACTGGCTGATCCTGCCCTGCAAGCTTTGCAGTGGAAATGCCCATGTCTCTGCACAGCCCTGAGCTGCAGCTTGTCTGGTTATTATTTGCACTTGATGTGTGGGTAGCCCCACTTGGGCTCCTGCAATAAGACTCACTGTGTTCCTGGGGAGTCCATGGAAATTTTGGCTGTCAGACTCTAGTAAACCCTGCATTGAATAGTTAAGGATGGGCACTTTTTTCCCCCAAAGATTTATATATTTGATACATTCAGTAAGATCCCCACAAAGAGGACAAAAGGGTTGCTCCCTGCTGCAAAGGTGAGCAACCCTACTCCAGAGCATACAGATTCTTAGACCTTTAGAAAACAAATCTGCAAGACTTTTGTAACATTTTCTATTTGTAGGGAAAGGAGAAATCCTTTTTGGATTAAATAAAAAGAGTTAGCTAAAAGCAAAACCAGTTTCAGCTTCATTGGCTCAAGTTTGGCAAAATTATAAATAATTAGAAAGAAGGCCTTTTAATGGGACATATTAAACGAGATTAATAATAGATGCTATAGCATCTGCCTGCAAGAACACCAGAATAGCCATGACTGCAGATGCTGAGGGCCTGAACCCAGTATTTGGGCTTCAGAAAGCAGATGTAAGTTCGTACCCACATCTACACAAATACTAACAGGCTCTTACAGGCACATTACACAGAAAAGACCTTTTTATAGTGTGAAATGTGATACCCTGCATTGCAAGATACTGGATATACTAGAAGGAAAATTCACCTGGCCCTCAGCATTCAGGCTTTAAATCACATCACTGGAATGCTGCGTAAATTATCATTTTGTCCCGAGCAGCATCTTTCATCCCCAGCAGAGTATCTGAGGATGTACTATTTTCCATGAGAAGAGGGCACTGCCCCTTAATGTTTGCTTCATTTGTGCTAGCAAATCCCTAGATAGCAAGGCAAACTGACAAAGATCAGCTGGATTTAGCAACAGGTAATAGCTATTTATATGAAAATGTCTAGAAGAAAGGCATATCTGAAGTGACTATTTTGAACAAAATATAATGCTATCACCTGCTGGAATGACGTAACTTTAGCCTAGTCAGTGGTGTAACAGCTTGGCTACATGTGATTTTTGTATACCTTTCTGGTGGATCAGATAACTGCAGTGTTAGAACTGAAGTAAGACAAGTAGGTTTGTGAGACTCCCACAAATATGAGCTGCCTAGATATCAATTGATTCAATCTATGAATATAGTCAAGAAGCTTTACAGATCAGTTACAGTTATATTATATATCATTTCTTAAGTATCATTCCTGGGGAATTCTAAAGAAAAGAATGAAACTATCTACCATACTAAATGGCCCAAGGCCTGTCTCAGGGAGAGATGCACCTAGGTAACGCTCCTGCTTTTTGGCTTGGCCATGCAAAAATAATGATTAAGGTGCCCTCTGTCATCCTGATCCTAGCAATTATTATTTCCATGCTGTCCTTTCATTTATTTCCCCTTTTAAATAAGTTTTCCTGAGTGTAAAATACTTCATTCTCTCAGGAATATGTCTGAGTCTAAAATTATTTTGCCTTCCCAAATTAAGCCAAAAAGTCCACTGATGTCTAGGTGGGAATTGACATAACTTGTGAAGTTCATGGTTTTTGCAAGCCTCAGAGTAGCTATGGGCAGAAAGCCACTTTAAAAAATAATCTGTAATGTAATTGTGGCACCAGCACACAACATGTGGTGGTGATGGTAGTGTTGTTTTGGGTCCTTTTTTCCCCAAGGAAGATTTGCATTAAACAGAAAGTAAGCATGTTTTTCTAGTTCACAGGAAACTGGTATTATTTGTGGGCTAGGAATAGAAGAACACTTCCTCCCTTTGTGTCCCAAAGATAGACTGTTAAAATCTCAATGCCCTCTCTACAGAATGAAGGTTCATGGCCTCTTTGCAGGAGCTGGGCTTGATAGCAAACCCCTCCTTGCTCACTGAACTGCTCATGTGTTGCCTTTACAGTAGAAGCTGTCAGGGGCAAAGACCTAGATTTAAAATATACATATATACACCATGTAAGATAACTGCCAAGTTGGTATAGAAGTGAAACAATGGAAGTGTTAATCAGTGAAATAAAAATATTGGGTTTATTGCTTCCAGGCTGTTTTTTTTTGCAGCTCTCAATCCTGTCAAGTCCTGTGTCCTCAGTTAGAGCTAGGTTATAAAATAAGTAATAAAACAGACAGAAGTAAAAGCACAAAATATAAAAGGCTTTTTAAAGTTCCACAGAATCAGCAACAGAATGGAAAAAAACCACCCTGTTCCTATCATTTAAGGGAGCTCTGTCTGGAAGCTCTGGTGCAGCCTCCAGCTGATTATCTCATCAACATGCTATAGATGGGCTTGAGAAACTCCACTGGTTGGAGCTGTGTGTTTTTTTGGCTCCCAACAAAAAATGTTGAGCTATCCCGTAAAGCTTTAGGCAGACCATGAAAGTGTCTTGCTCAAGTGATCATCACAGCTGGATCACAGTAATTAAAGACAGGCGCTACAACTATCTCTCCCTCAGCCAGATATAAGGGCTAGGGAAGCCCGGAGATGACTTCCCATTGATTGCAAATGAGCTTTCCTGAGCATGCCGAAAGAAAACAGAAAGCGCTTTCTGTTAATTGCTAATTGACATCTGTGTGGGCCAGAGTTTGGCATGTCCATTTACACACGTTTTTGAAACCAGTATACACAAAGCAAAACTTCATTGAGATACACAGTGAAGTCACTGCTGCTATTCTGCTTATAGTTCTATTTGTCTAAATTTGTCCCAGGGAACTAGCACAGCAACTGTGCTCCCTCCTAGACACAGTCCATCTGGTTGGGATATGGAGGGAGGAATCTCCCCACAAAGCTGGACAACTAAAGATCCCGGTTTCAGTACTGTAACCTGTTCTCTGGAAGAGCTGCAAGGCTGGTTGTTTGTGGGAATCCCCCTCCACCTTATAAGACCTTACGTGGTGAGTGATTCAAACCCAAACAACATGTATCTGTCAATCCCCAGGAAAAGCTACTGTCAGATTTGATAGTGCAGCATGAAAGGCAGTGAAAAGACAGTCTAATAAGTCCAAATCCTGTCTCAGAGATGTGTGGGCCATGTTGATTAAACCACCCACATGCATCCAAGGCAGAATCTGGCACACACAGACCTGTCCTTTTTTGTTCCCTATCTAGTGGGTAAGACTGGGCTCCTATCATTTACTTTAGTTATAGAATAAAAATGATAATGTATGATTAATTTCCACTTTTAGGAAAAATATATTTATTTATACAAATTAAATATTAAATAAAATTAAATGTATTATTTTAAATCTATTAAAATAGTAGTAAAATTAATAGTTAATAGTAGTATACTGTAATATACTACATTGTTTTTAAAAATTCAGAAAACATCTATATAATTCACAGATATCATAGATTTCAATCTCCATGAGGTTCGGAAGACAGTGGGAGTACTACCTCCATATTGGTAATAAAGCACAGCTTTTTGAGTGGTAAAATTAGCTGTATATACACATTTTTCCCATGTTCTTACAATTTTGTTTTTATCTTTAGTAACCTACTTAGCGCTTTATGGAAATTGTGGAAATCTTAAGGGTTCCAACCATCTTGCCTTTGTTCTCAATTTCGTAAGAAAACTGTAAAGTGAATGAGCAATATGGATTCAGGACAGTGACAGAGTGACTTGAATTCTTTCCACACCCAGAACGCAATGTTTTGGGGTGGTTTTGTTTTGATCCATGTCATTTTCATGGTATCTGCAATATCTTTTTTTTTTTGGTGTCAATAATACTGTCGACAGTCAAAAGCTACAACCCAAAATACTAAAGCTTCTAAAATTGTAAATGTCTAGATTTCCCTCCCCAATTCTTTTTATCCTGTGTAATTCAATCATTGTGTTATGTTTGTGATTTCTCCAATAAGAGTTTTCTACCCACATTTTACCCTGGTGAGGATTTGCCTCTGTAATTTTGATTCATTTGATAGTGTATTTCTCCTTCTCAAAAGTCCATAACTAGCACTTGAATCCTCTAAAACACACTTGAGTCAAGAACAAGTAACAGAAACTTCATGACAATGAGACCCACACCCTATGACCTTTATTATTATAGCCACATAATCTGCAACTCAGTCTAAAACTCATTATCTCCTTGAAGATACACAATATTTTACTATAATTCATTTTGGTAAAAACAGTCAGAAAACAACTATAAAAGCTCTGTATGTGTCAGTAAAAAGCTGAAGTGCATCAACATAGTTTTTCTTCAGGCTCAGCCAGCCTACTTATTACAATAAGATTTCCTCCCAACCCTTTCCTTATTATACTGGCAGCACACTGCCAGTCTTTAAAAAATTGCTCACTACAAGATTCAGTCTTCAGATCTCGAGTATTTCAGCCTCAAGCTAAGACAGTTGATAAGATGTGGAGAGCAACCCGTGCCAGTGTTTGACCATCTTTTGAGGAAAATGCCTTTTCTTATGTTTAGATGGATTTTTCTGTGTTTCACTTTGTACCCACTGCCTCTTGCATTTCACTGGGCAACACTGAAAGATTCTGGCTCTGTCTTCTTTGCTATGAGCTCAGACTGCATATCCTACTCCAGATGTGTCTCACCAGCACTGAGGGAAAGATCTCCTTCCTCAAATTCTCCCTAATGCAGTGCAGTGCAGTGGTTGTTGGTTTCTTTGCTGCAATGGCATATTGCTGGCTCACAGTCAGCTTGAACTCTCAGATCCTCTCCTGCAGGTCTCATAACCAGCACCTCAAACTCAAGCACAAACAGCAGAACACCAGCCTGGCACAGTTCTGTACCAGCTGCAAGCTTTTTGCTCTGTAACATGTAACAGCACTCTAAGAACTCATGGAGTCTGTTAACTGATCATAAAATCAAAACTCAAAGCCCACACAATTTGTTGTTTAAACAACTGAGCTGGGTTTCTAGTAGCACAGAGCAGGGCAGACCCTTACCTCACACTGAAAAATCCAGAAGTTCTTATAGCAGGCACATTTCTGAGGAAGCCTATGGTTTAAGCTGATTTTTTAGGCTGGAGGGGAGAAGTGTTTGAGCGGATTACCCTTAATTTTTTCCACAGACAAAAGACGCACCTTAGATAAGCAAGCTCCAGTTTTAACCGTAAAACCTCAAAATCTTATAAATCAGCTCCTCAGCAATGATATATATGAATATTATAGCAAAGAGAATATTTATATTTGCATAAAAAAGCTGCATTCTGAATGCAAATAAAGCCAGAACAAATGGTTTGCCTGGTCGCAATAAACAGCCACTCACGCTTCTGTTTGCTAATCTCTCTGAAGAAAGAGTATTTCAGTTAACTTTGTTCAACAACTGCAAAGAAGAAAGTTTTAAAGGCAAGCCAAAGAGGTTGTTCACAGCTGTACGACAAACCACTGTCAAAACACAACAAACCACAACCAAACTCAAGCAGAAAATGACAAAATGTAAGACTGTAAAAATGATGGAAATTGTGCAGGACAGGCATTTTAGATGAACAAATGCAATCTGTACCATCATAAAGGACCACCACAGCACAGAAAATGATACCCAGAGAAGTCGTCTCAAAAAATAAAGGCAAAACCATAAAATTCAAATGACAGGACACTGAAAGGAACAGACAAAAACCAGGCAAACCATCCAGTTGTATTAAATCAAGCACACCCCGACCTCTGACTTCATCTGACCTACCAGAATACTAAACACAGAATAAACCAAAAAGATTATGTAAAAGCACAAGCAAAATGACATTAAAATAAAGTCTTATTGGACATACCCTCACACACTGCCACAATTCTTTTATGTAAGTACCCAAGCTGGTCTGGGACAAAACCTAGACAGAGAACTCAAACCCCAAGCTTAGCTGCTGCAGGAAACAGGTGTCTGCTTCTCTGCTTCAGCTCCTGCTGGTGGTGGGGTAATTGACCAACCCATGCATTTCACAGCAATCAACTCCATTAATCTCTTGTTGATCTAAATCCAAACAGTTCCACAAAAGTCACTGGAACCACACTGACTGCCACCTGCAAGGATTTGGCCATTATGCTAGGGGTCTCTCCCCTTTCTCCCCAAGATTGTATACATATTCAAGCTATTGCTATGAAAGCATGTAGAAAGATCTGTTGGGCTACATTTTCTGGAGCAAAGTTCTGAAGACAGATGTCTACAAGCATAATTCTACATAAGGGAAGAATAAACAACTGATAAAGTACTGATCTGAATAACGCATAGGTCCCTTTCACCCTTAGAAATATTATAAGAGAAGCTGTGAGTGAGAGTACTACATCTGGTGGCTGGCTTTTTCACTTCTAAAGCTCCTGATTTACATCCAGGCTGAATCAGCAGCAACACACACCTTTCATTAGCTGTAATTCTGATTAATCCTGGGTTTGGTTTCAGTTCAGTTTGTATCTGCCAGAACAGCACCTCACACCACCACCATTCCTGATGAGAAGCCTGAGGACAAGCACAGGCTGCTGGGATCTCAAAGGGTTCCACTCAGGAAGAATTTACCTTTCTTTCTGGATGCTTTCTGCAGCTATCCACAAGCTCCCTTTTACTGACAGAAAGCTAGAAACAGTACTTATGGCAGCTAGTTGAAGTTAGTTAAAGCTACTCTTTTGCTGTGGAACAGTGTAAATGTAGCCATCAATGTGTCTATACATCATATTGTAGGCAGACACCAACTTGCTCTGATAACACTCAAAGTAACCCAAAAGCCACGTGTCTGTGTAGCATAGCATCATGTCTAAGCTAGTAAACTCTGTGAAGAGGCAACAAGTGTATTTTTTTTGGCTCCAAGCCAGATGAAAACGGCCGCACACAGCATCTGGTCAGCTCCACATGTGGACAGAACAGGCTCACGCAGGCATTTCCATATACGTATAGCTGACATCCTCAATGTTGGAAGACTTCTTTTCATGGCAAGAGTGAAGCCCATGGGTAGGCAATGAGAAGAAGAAAGATAGCCCCCTCCCTGAACATAGGACTTCCTGCTCAAGCACTGTCAGTCAAGCATCACAGCATGGTCCACATTCAGGTGAAAAATATCAGAGGTGAAATGTGTTGATATGTGCATCAAAGTAATGTAGTGGGGAGCGTGTCTGGAGAACTGGTGGGAGGTGAGGGGTTACAGTGATATGATAAAAGATACACACAGCATTCTCAAAATGCTCAAATGGCATTGAGCCCATGTGCATTGATAACCAGCATGATTTTTCTGGTAATTTTATGCTGTAGATGTATGAACAATACCTCACCAGTGGATAATATCAGTTGTCGGCTATATACATGTTTTATAACAACCAGAACACTTATTTTTCAAAAAGCCGTTGGTGGTTGGCTTTGATTTCTTTTTTTCTGCAGCAAAGCTTTCCCACTCTCTTTCTCTTTCAAGCTCACAGAAGTGAACTGCAGAGAAAGTAAAAAGGTATTCAACACGCTAGGCAAAATAATTAGGAAAATATTCTACCATTTTCAAATGTTTTGTTGGTTTTAAGAGTGCAGCTTGTTTATTACCCTTAAAACGATGGCAAAGGCCCTGTGTTCAGCTATACAAATCAGGTGTCTGACACGATAATGTCAAATAATAAAGAAACATTTTCAGGAAAGGGCAAGCAATGTAACAGGTTTATAAGCTTCAGTCAGAACATGTTATAGGTAGTTTTTAATAAAATTTTATGCAGCAAATAATGCAGAATGCTCTTAACTTGAGAAAGGTAACACCAGTAGTAAGTGCTATAACAAACCTGTGCTGAGGTTGAAATAGCCTCTTCTTATGTTTTCTGTCCTTTTAGCTGTATGCTACATTTTTTTCCACATTTCAGAAAGTCATTATATCATCTTCTTGATATATTTTTGCTACAATGACTTGCTGTGATTTCTGGAACCACTACAGGTAAGATGCAGTTCCCATAATGCTGAACTGCCACTGTCAAGACAGCTTCAGGGACCTCCTGAGCATAAAACGTAATCCAACCACACACGATCAACCCAAATGAAACCCAGATTGACGCCTGTGCTGACAAGAACTAAACTAAAAACCTAAGGGAAAAATGGAAACATTAAGGACAACTGTGCCATGATCTTTGCTCTGGTCCTTCATCATTACTTCCAAAAATTAACAGGAGGAAAGATACAAAGGTGCTGGTTTCATCGAATTATACATGGAAGTCACAGCTACTGATAGCTACTAACATCCAAGTACAATGAGATTGCAGGGAACCCCATGCTCCAAATATCAACCTACAACTGTTAATTACAGGAAAATATGTACAAACTTTATGATCCCAGGCTGGAAACGTACCAAAAAAATTCTCTTGAGGCATATTTTGTTATAGAACTGAAGAAGGTGGAAGTTATTCTCTAAAAGTTTAGCAATAACGTACCTCTTTCAGTAGTGTTGATAGGGTTAAAATGCAATGCTGCCAATAAGCGTCCCTGTTGATATCAAGGAGAATGATCCAGATAGACAACTCGATGTTCTGATATCTTAATATGCATATGACTATCTAATTCCAAATGCTACTTTGACAAATTAAATATATTTTTCAAAATCTACCAAATTTGAAAAATGTACAGAAATCACCTAATATGGGAAAATCAGTTTACTTTGGTATCTTTCACATCTCTTATGGTCAAATGGGACTCTGAATAAAAAATGATACTCCACTTTGCAATGTAAACATGCAAATACAGTGCTGTACACCACATGTTTGAAATACCCCTGGCTTTCAAATCTGTAGATATTTCACAACTAAGAATATTTTTTCTATCAGCAGCATGGCAAACTCAGCCCAGCGCCTGGAAATGAATGTGTGTGCTGATTACTGCGGTGAATAGTTAGATGACTCATTTGTCTACAAAACCTAACACCATGTACAAGTTAGCTTGGTGGGAACCAATTCATACTTTTGCTATAAGACGAATAAAAAAGGTGCTGGAATAAAATGCAGAAATGCCAGTCCAAAATTGTTACATTGTGGGAATCCATTACACAGAAGAGTAATGTAATATTCCTACAAAATAATTTTTTCCACCATAACCATAGAAAAAGATCTTTGCCTAAATTCAGCTTCCTTCACTACCCTCATACATGAATATTTTCATATTATTTTTCACCCTGTTAATCCTGATCTTACTTCAGACATTATTGAACGACAAATCCTGATCCCTCATGGATCTCCACTGAAACAGCAGGAATTTTTCTTACATAAGGATAAGAACTGAAGAAAAAGATCTTTATTTCTGTGAAGTTACTCATTTAAGGAGTAAGGGCAGAGGAGGAGTGCTGTTCTCTGATGCCAGACAGGTAGCCGCTCTGTTTCTCCTCCCTGTGTGCCTGAATCATGCCAATAAAGTACATTGCACGCAACCTGAAAACCTCAGAAAGCCCTGGCTTTTCTCTGCACCTACTCACTTGTACAAACTGAATTCTGCAAAACTTTTTGTTTAGCAAAACTGGGGATTAATTCAAAACTAAAAAGTCATTTTGCTATAAAAAAAAAGAAAAAATCACCCACAGTGAGGCATAAACAATTTAAATAAATAAGAGCTGTTCTCAGGCCTCCGCACAAACATTGGACTGAACATGACATTTAACATTTTTTTGGATCAGCACTCCTGTATTTTATACAGTACTTTATCCACATCTCTCCTATCCTCCTGTTCCTAGAATCAGCACAGCTAGAAATATGAAGTAAAAGGTAATTCTTGCATATCTCACATCTGGTTAGAGTTAGGAAGTGCTAAAAATCATATGAGGGAGTGTATTCTCACAGGCTTTTGAGCTTGAAATTTTTGTTGTTTCCTGCCTTTGCAAGAACCTCAGAGGAAAGTGCTCCTTAAACAGGAATGTCTCATTTGCTTGCCATTGGAAAAGAGTGAAATTGCTTTCTGAGTTATGGCTTGGAATTTATAAATAACTCATTAAGTATTTGAATCTACATGCACGTGAGTTAACACAGAAAACAACCCACAGCAACTGATATAATACTAAAGACTCTTTGCCCTTGGGATTCATACACAGTAGGTGCCCCTGCTGAGTGCACAATGACACAATGCATGTCACAACTGCAAAGAAGATTCATGCAGTGTTTGGTCTTGCCACACTGTGCAACCAAGTCTCACCTGTTATGGCAGATGAAACTCATAGCAGTATATGGGGACCTATACTTCTGAGAGAATAAAATATCAGTGCTCTCTTACAGTATGTGCTTTGTGTCTACATAACATGCCCATTGCAGAAGCAATAAACATTTAGCAAAGTGATGCTAATTTTCTTCAGGCTAATCCTCTATGCCTACACACTCATATGCGATATCCTATTGGGGTGGAATAGGAGCTTCTAACCATACGCACACTGTGCTGGCAAAGCAGCATGAGTCTGACTTCTGAGAGCTATTCCCATGAGGTGGTGTGCAGTGTAGTCACAAGCAGTGGCTCTGAGTGACATTTCTCACCTTTAGTTTCTCCTAAAAATCCGCCACTTCCGAGGCAGATGGCAGGCTACACCCCCAAAGAGCCAACTTCACAGGAAGCCTTTGCTCTGCGTGGGGATGCTGCGTAGGGGAGCTGAACTTTTGCTCCTCCTCTGTTATTTCCACCTGTTATTTTACCCCGAGTTTCATCACTTATATGTCATCCCATTCACATTTTACCGTCTGATGTCGTAAGCCGTCTGCTTCATTCAATGTCCTTCAAAGGGGTGCTCACATGGAAGCCACTAGCAAGAAGGTCACCCACAGCCCTTCCATTGAAGAATTTGTGTTTGCTATTCATTTGTTATCAGTTCTCTGTATGTTCTGAGTAGTGATAAAAGCACCCAGAACTGCAGAATCTCAAGAAAGGTGATGGTTGAATTTCAGAACACAGGTTTTTATGCAACTGTCAGAAGATTTAAGAACAAATGGTAGTACTAACAAAACAACATTTTTGTTTACTGCATTAGTTCTACAAGTTACACTTGAGGAATGACATTCTTAACAGTGTCAAGAAAAAGTGGTGTTTACTTTATAAGGAGTAAATTTTAACCCAAATGTGATCAGAAACCAAGAAAAATTCTTACTTTTTTTTTTCAGAGAAACTTCTATGTTGAAAAAAATTACAGTATCTATGTTGTGGGTGAGTTTTTTTGTCTGCCCAGTGATTCTAGAAATTAAGAATTTTTGAAGCGTAGTGATTTATTTGAAAGACAAACCCTTTACATAGCTAGCTAACTGATGTGGAATAATCAACTCCTTCCCATATGCCATACTTACTACACTGACCATGGTACGCTGGGTTGACACATCTTGGGCAAATCTAGCAGTGTTTCCTGCCAAGTTTGCAAACCAATCCCATGAGGGTGGCTGGCAATGGATGTTTCTTAATGGGCACAGTGAGATGACAGTTAGGGGAGATTCTTCCAACTACCTATCCATTTATGAATCTTTCTCCTGGATTTACCAGGAATTACTACATTGTCTTCATCAAAGTTGAAGCTAAGCAGTATTCTTGCTGAAACATTGAATAAAAACTGTACTGCTGGCAACATTAGATATGTTGAAGGAAAGAGTCATTGGCCACATGCATATCTGCTAACCACAGGAATAAACTTCAAGATGGATGATCCATATTATTGATACCACATTGGTGTCACTGTAATGGAAAATGATGCAGGTTTTCTTTTTGTCTTTTTCACTATTTTTTCTCAATGCATCACTGACAGTAGTAATATGAAACCACTCTTGTTTGAAATGTAGTGGCCTAGAAAATACATAAACTGATGCCAGTGTGTCTGCTACAGAGTGGAAGGATCCCAATGGGCTCTCTTTATAAGATTATTCCAGTATGGGTCAACTGTTGTAATATTCAGCAGCCTAAATATCATTAAAGGAGTTATTCCCTACTGTGTCCTTTCCTTTCTAACACCTTTTAGAGCAAAAACTTGGATGTTTCCTCTAATACGTATTTTTGAGTATCCCACTGATTTTGCTTGCTCTTGGAAAACACCCCGGTAGTCTGCAGAAATTAATCTCATGTTGCAGCTCTGCTGTTTTCCATGGCATGACAGTCCATGCTTCAAAGCGGTGTGTTTATCTGGTTCGCTCTGCACCACAGTTCTGATTCCTGACCCCTCTGCATGGTTACTTTATATAGGATTTTTCTGATAAGTTAAGATCCTCATTCCTTGAATAAGTTTTAGAAATGCAGGCTCACTTTAAGAGCAAATCTCTATATGATCTGGCACAAAGATGCCATCATGAAAGACACTGACAGCAAGGGAAGGTTCCCCTCCAGAGCTGTGAGATATATTTTGAAAATAGGAAACAGACCAGATCATTGTCTTTATTTACTTATGCTTTTGAAGAGTGCAATACAGACACCACTCTGCCTAGCATCACTGGGGAGATTCAAGAGCAGTTCAGTCTTTGCTAAGGTGCAGAAGGGACCCTGCTGTAGCTCTTCACAATTTAGGCTGACTACATGTAATACCACTTGTCGCTGCAATGCACTGTCAATTAGCATATGCAGATTGTGAATTAAAATATGCAAACCATATGTAAATCACACTTATTTTTAAAGGGCTTGCCTAAAGAGGGGGATGTAGCTGTCACTTTTAACAATAGAAAACACCTAATAGCAAACGCCTACATGTAAAACTACTAAAAACACACAGTAGTAGCACAGTGTTGGAGCACATCTGAACCCACATCCTCTGTCAAGACACAAAGTAAGTTTTTATGGGTTTCTTTCTGGCATTTGCTCGTCGTGTACGGCATATGCCTACCTATCTGTGAATACTTTAAAACAGGATAGCTGGAAATATTGCAGCAGACAAGCTTGCAGAGAACAACCTTTCCCTCTGAATATGTAAGTGAGGTCTGTGACAGAGATGGTTAAGTACTAAAAAGCACATGTATCATTAATAAAAAGGAAAGACTTGACCCACATTATTATGTCACTGCTTTTCTGTGAGAAGCTGAGCTCTAAAATAGAATCACAAACTTATAATGAGCCTGAAAAGTCTTAATTTATCATCATTTTCACTTGAAAATCTTGAGAGCAATTTACAAAGCCTCTCCCATGTCTTCTAGAACATTCTATGGTACACAGTAAAGTGGGAGCAAGTATTTAATCAAGAAGCAATTAATTATTTTCACTCATGTCATAAAGATGGGTACTGAACATGTGGGAAATTCAAACAGAAAGCTTACTGTGAATAGTTCCACTTAAAATACTGCTCTTACAGCCTAGTTCCTAATCTACACACAGTTTATTAGAAGTATAACTGTAGGACAGTAAATATTATTGAAATACTCAGAGAAGGGACATTGCAAGATGGGTCATAGTAAACATTCATAGAATGGTTTGGGTTGGAAAGGATACTAAGATAATCTAGTTCCAACCCCCCTGCCATGGGCAGGGACACATTGGCACGGGCAGGACACAGGTTGTTCAGGGCCCTGTCCAACCTGGCCTCAAACACCACCAGGGATGGAGCATTCACAACTTCCTTGGGCAACCCATTCCAGTGTCTCACCACTCTCACAGTAAAGAACTTCTTCCTTATAGTTAACCTAGATCTCCCCTGTTTAATATTGAACCCGTTACCCCTCGTCCTATTGCTACAGTCCCTAATGAAGAGTCCCTCCCCAGCATCCTTATAGGCCTCCTTCAGATACTGGAAGGCTGCTATGAGGTCTCCACTCAGCCTTCTCTTCTCCAGGCTGAATAGCCCCAACTTTCTCAGCCCGTCTTCATATGGGAAGTGCTCCAGCCCCCTTGTGCCCTCCTCTGTGGCCCTCTTTTGGACTTGCTCCAACAGTTCCATATCCTTCTTATGCTGGGGACACCATAACTATGCGCAGTACTCCAAGTGGACTACACGTAAAACTTATTCGTCTTTGCACAGAGGCATGAAGCATGCTGTTATAAATGTATGACCATGAAAGAAGTTAAGGACAACTTACTCATTCTGAGCAAAAGCTGATGCTCACAGACAAACTCATGCAGTAGGCAGAGCAGAAGCAGTGCAAGATGTGACCAGCCTTAGCTGCTTGCTGCCACCCTGCTGGGAGCTACAAACCTATAGGGAGACACGACTGTGGCCCTCATGAAGGCTCCAAACAAGGGCTTGGTGATGACTGACACTGACTTGGCAAGGCAGCGTGTGACTAAAGCCCCTTTGAGGTCTACCTCCATAGGAAAAGCAGTAGCAGACAGCAGGGATGGTCATTTTTAATATAACTACAGCTGTTTCCACATGTGACTGTGCTCTAACAGTATAGTTTGCAGCCATTACTTAATTGCAATTTCAGCTAACCATTTTGCAGTAATTGATGTCTGAATAAAAAATTCAACAACTGCCTATATGGCTGAACAAATTATATTCTGCTTATAATACTTTCTTAACTCAGCCACCCACCATGGCTGATAGATTTGATTGCTAAATTGATTTTTCATTAATTTAATCTTCAAGGATGATTATTATTCTGAAGCTGGACCACACACAATAAAAATAGGCATTTTATTAGTCATACAGTCATAGTGCACACAGGGAAAAAGGCATGTGCCCTGGCTGATGAATCCTGGCTGATGTATAATTTGTTGTTCCGAAGCCAGCTTGCAGAACATCATTACTTCATCACAGTTGGTCTGATAGAAGTGAAAGAAATTTGGGTCCCATTAGTCCTTTTAAAAAATCTTGACCTTGAAAATATGAAACTACTTGGAAAAGATTATTAAATAGCTGTATTAATAAAAAATAATCCCAATACTGAAATTTTAAATTAAGAAAAGCTCAGTCTCATTTCAGGAGACATTTTTTATCAGGAAGACAGCGTATCCTGAAAGTGCTCTGTAACAGTTTCACAACAAATAAATGCTTTTAAAACCATGGAATGTGATTACCATGAAATGCATCCCCACAAAAAAAATAATCAATTAGCAAAAGGTCTTTAATACAAGAACTTTACAAATACATGTCACTGAAACTACTCACACAAATAAATGTTTGCAGGAGAGCAAGAGGGAGACCTTAATGCTTTTACAGTGAAAACTTGCTAGGAAGCAAATACACCTACTCCAGAGAATAAGAGATGTGATCAGCAACATAAATTAGTGGTCAGTGCAGAACATCTCCTAACTCTTACTTGGTAATGTTTTCAAATTATCTTTCTGTTCTGGCAGTCACCATTTTGCAGGTCTTTACTTTCCCAGCCAAAGTAAAGCAGCAGAATACTGCTGACCCCCTCACAGTACAGAGAGGCCAATTTTATTTCAAAGGTTAATATTATCTCTTTTGGGGAGATTTTCTTTCATTTCTGGAAGTAACCCAGGCCCAAAAGACTTCAACATGATGCCCATCAACTAATGAATTAATCGGCTACATCATAACTAGTAATATCTCAACCAGCTTAGACCCATCAGGGACCTTTTACACTAGTTCTTAAAAAAAAGGAAATGGAAAGGAAATGGAGGAAAAACTAGCTTCTGTGTCACTTTCTCTCCATCTTATAGATATGTAAGAATCATAACAGCTTGTGTGATGAAGGTGTGAGGAAAAGAAGTGTGGCAATACAAAAGACATAGATGGTTCTTGACATATGTCCTTTTGCTGCTTAGCAACATGCCAGTGTACTGTATGCTATTTTTGTTTCAACTTTCTGCAAAAAGGATATTTAATCTGGAAGAATACGGTTGTTTTGCAGAACCCTATCCACAACCTTCCGCTACGTCCATAGTGGTAAAGCAGGGGCTACTTTGCGCTGAAGAGAACCTTGAAGATTCAGTAATTGTAATAATAAAATTTAGAATCATAGAATCATAGAATCGTTAGGGTTGGAAAGGACCTTAAGATCATCAAGTTCCAACCCCCCTGCCATGGGCAGGACACCTCACACTAAACCATGTCACCCAAGGCCTCGTCCAACCTGGTCTTGAACATTGCCAGGGATGGAGGATTCACAACCTCCCTGGGCAACCCATTCCAGTGCCTCACCACCCTAACGGGAAAGAATTTCCTTCTTATATCCAATCTAAACTTCCCCTGTTTAAGTTTTAACCTGTTACCCCTTGTCCTATATAATATAGTTCAAACAAGACAAGTGTGCTCCAGTAGCGTAAGCCAGGCAAACCCAAAATGCCCCCTCCTAAGAATTTTCTTCTACTTTTTTTGAATAACAACTCTTGTCATTTAAAGTGCTCTACTAAGACATACCTCCCACCCCCAAATCCATTACTGTAGGGGAGTAATGTGAAGAACCTCTACCGAGTTGAAATTAGATAACCTGGGCATGCTTTGTTTGCCAGAGCCCCTTTCTTTTCCTGCAAATGTTTTGAAATTATTTTTATTTTCTAAAGTCAGAAAACAATTTAGCCCATTACAAATATTTTTAATAGGAAAATTTTCCTTTATAGTGAATTGTTATTGTCAGGCATCTAAAGATCAACAGTTTTAGCTGCACAGAACCTTCACATTTATTATCCTGCAAGGAATGATGTGCATTTGAACTTCTGCTAGTGGAATTCCCATCACATTCACAATCTCCAAGAAGTTCAGTTTATATTCTGAGCCAAATTCAACCTTTTACTTCAGTAAAGCTTACCACACTCTTCCAGTGAATTAGTTGTGGAAGTGAACATGCAATCGATAGAGCAGATACTATGTTTTCTGTATTTTTTAAGATTTGTACTTGTGTCGGCAAAGAAGACTTGAGTTTACTGGTATTAAAGGAGAGAGAGAGAGTAACTCTCAAGAAAAGGTTGCATCTTGCTGTTCATTATCAATTTGAGGATAAATAAGCAAGCATAGTCTAAGCAAGCTGTGCTACATATGATACATATATTGGTGATTAACAGCAAAGAACATAAAACCTCCTAAATCTGCAGATTTAACCCCCTACTGACTCAGCAAATCACATCATATAATCTTTTCCAAGATCTTACTAAGCTCTGCCTTAAAACTGGCCCATTTCTTCCTCCACTGCTACTACTGACTCAGACCCCATTGATCTGACAACTAGAAATGTTTTTCTAATTTCCAGCCTATATTCACTTGTATCCATTTGGTTCAAGTGTCAAGTGCCACTTTTCTCCCACAATTCTGTTTCCCCTCCTGAAGACCATGGGGACAGAACTCCAGTCTCCTCTCAACCTTACATTACTGGACTAAAGCCACAACCTTTTACTTTGTTTGCACAACATAAGCTTCTGTATCATTCCAATCATCCCTATCCTCCTAAAGCGGGCTCCACTTGGATTTCATCTTTCTTAAGTACAGCCAGATAGTTTTTGAGAAGCGATTTTCCCAGGGCTGCTACAATGTCAACATTTCCCTGTCTCCCCAGGAAATACCTCATGTGAGACTTTCTGGGATCACATTGCTTTCTTCACAGCTGTATCATACCACAGACTCACAGTTATTCTATGACTGATTGTTACACACAGGTCTTTTGCCTCCTCTGTCATTTTCAACTGATAAGTCTCTAGCAGAAATTCTTTTCAGCAGCCCTTAAGTGCCATTCGTACTCTTAAATTTCATCTCATTTCTATTACTTGAGTCCTCAAGGTCAGAACATTTTTCCTGTGTAATATTCTGATCATCCTTTATATTAATGATGCCTCACAATATTTTGCCACCACCAAATTCCATTCCTCTACTTATACATTATGTGCCAACATCATTAATTAAAACGTTAAGTAAGTCAAGTCCTCTAGATTGATCCTTGAAAAATTCTGCTGATATCTTCCTTCCAGGTGACAGTTCTCCATTTAACATAACCTGTTGTCATCTCTTTTTTATTCAGCTCCATTCCATTCTGCAGTGCCACTACTAACATCCACCTTGTTGAGCTGAATCATCTATGTGCAATCCCGTATCAAATGCTGAACTCCAAATTAATATTAGATTTACCACATTTCTTGTATCCAGGTATCCGTGTAGTCTGGGATAGTAACTTTGATAAATCTATGTTGCATTTATTTGAATGTTCTAATATTGTGGTTGCTTAAAAACTGATTTAAAGGTCAGACAAAATGAGATGGTAGTAAATTACCTCTTCAGAAAATTGTATTAGAGAAATTTTATTTCAGAGCAGCCCATGAAACAAAGGCAACTTATACGCAAGAAATTAACTAAAGCATTAAATAATCAGCTATTATCCAGCAGTGATCTAAAATGGTTGTAAGAAAAAGGGTAACTTACAATGTAGATTTGGTAGAGAGCCTTAGAATACAGAATGTTTCAAGAAATAAACATTCTTATATATAAACTTGTGTTTTCAACATAGCTATCTTCCTATATCTAGTAACAAAATAAGCATTCATGCATCTTCACAATACAGGAAGAGAAGTACAAAAGCACAGATCTGTAAGAATATGCTCTTGCAGGATTGTTGAGCTTGCTGTTGCTAGAAAGTAAGTAACACTGTTGGAAGAGCTGCAGCTATTAGCCTAAAACCAGTAGTTCATATGTGGCTGTGGAAGGAGTTTTGGAAGATGTTCTTTGCCACTGGATACTTTTTCCTGGAGCTTTTTAGATCTTTACCAGGGAGCTGTACTCACCCAGGAGGCAACCACTATGACCTTATAACAAAGATGTTTCTGAGAGCATGTAACTAAATTAACATGCAGCTGAAAGAAATGTCTGACCAGACTGTAACACTGCAGCTTGATAAGCTTTAAACATAACGTGGAAAGCACAGCAGCCCAGAGGCCAGCTGTGCCTCCTGGGATTGCCTCACTGTCTTCTCCTGTTTTCTGGATCTCTGCAGCCTCCCATCCATCACATGCTGGGAGTGCTTCACGTTCCCTGTGATGTGATGAAGGCTGCTTACATGTCCCATCCTGGCTCAGGAGGCATACATGACATGTGCATGGCTGTCATTTGATTGATTCGTGCTTTATCTGGAACACAGGACAACCACATCTGTATTCAAACAACAGGAGAGGGTGCCACCAAACACTTCCCAAAGAGCCTCTATAAGCAACTCCAGCAAAAAGGTTGGAAATACTGTCAAGAATATATCAAATCTATCAATGCTAGCTATGCCAGTTCCCTCCAGAATATTACATTAAGGTGAGTTCTGCAGCCTTAGCTCCAAATCACTTAAAGATCTGGGTGTAGGATGTTTAAAAGACTGTTTAAAACTCAGGAGTGATGACCCTTTTCCTCTTGTGCAATGTCACTCTATCACATGAATAAAGTTAGTTTCTGCAGCAGCTTCCCTCTCCCCTCAGTTGAGACTGAGACACACACTTTCAGGCTTGAAGAGCAGGTTTTGAATTTATTTCCTTAACCCTGGACTTTGTTAATACAAACCTCTAATGTAAAATGTTTTTATAGTTTAAATATGATTTGCTCATGACAGTTCCTGTGTCACCATTGCACTAAATTTAATCTTGTTTCTCAGAATCATTCAAAACACCAAGAAATGCTGCTGCCACCTCAGAGATTATTTAGTTACTGAATTAGTCAAGACCTTCTAGGATATACTGTAACGTGCATGAAAGAGAAGTTAGAGTTAACAGGAGGAACGGTGGGAAAATAATAATATGACCACACATTTTTCCAAGGAGAAAATATCAAGGAATTGATTACAGACAAGAACAGCAAAATGAAAAAATACCCAAAACAAAACCAAAGGAATATATATGGTCATGAGAATGAATCAGATGATATTAATTAAAAGATGCAAATTACTGTTTTCTAAACAAAGCTTTCTAAACAGGCAGATTATATTTTGTTACCTATCCTGTGGGCACACACATTTTAGTGATGTCCGTCGTGGAAGGTCATACGTGTTTGCTCACTCCTTTTATTAAACATTCCTTGCCAAAAGAAAAATAAAGCAAATGCGGGAGTATAATCCTGCACAAGCATTTTAAGGAAGGTCCAGAGCGAAAAAAGAATCAGTTCTGTAAAATGTTCCTTTCATTTCTATGATTTCATCAGAGTCTTCCCCCTGACCTTCACTCAGCAACTAGAGCTTCCAGCAATCAGCCCAGTTATCCTACCAGGGAAACCTGGAAAAGGAACCAGGCAAAGGAAGAGGCATATCAATCCGTAATTCTTCACCAACATCGAAAATAGTTCTGACACCTCTTTATGGCATGTATGTACAAGAGCAAGGCACAAGAGATCACTCATCCAGGTCCTGATGCCACACCTCAGCTGGGCTCATGTCTGCCAAACCAGATTCTGTACCTCTATCAATTTGTAAGGAGTCCCCTTGGTGGTATCTGTTCTCCTGGGGTAGCTTCTAGGAGCAGCCCTGGATGCTGCTTATTATGCACAGATACAACAAAATCCTACTCTTAGATCAGATGACACCCATAATAAGAACAGCTGCTCTCCTGCAGGCATAGTGCAGGAAAAGGTTTGCATGAAGTTTGTTCACATGAGTTAAATAGGAGCATTTAACTCACTAAAGTGAATTTACTGTAACTGCTAGTCCTATTTTTCCATTGTTTATTTCTTTTACCAATATAGTCTTAGTTTGCCATGGAAGAATTATTCATGGTTTAATATATAAAATGTATAAATATATATATTTATATTAATATATAAAATATATAAAATGTATAAAAATACAATGATGTCAAAGAGCATAATGAATCTGTAACCAACGTTTAAGAATAAAAAGCTCACCATCATATAAACTGTTACCTCATTATTTTATACATATGTGTAAGGGTGTGTGTCTGTGTGTACCTACACAAACATGTTCCCAATATAATCACCAACAAATCTTGATTACATAACAAAGGCAAACCTTTAAAAACCTAACAACTGTTATCACATGAATTTTAGAAAAAGTACATGGAACAGGCCAACATGCCAAAAAGCTGCCTTAACATTTTAGATTTGGCACTCAGATGATGAGTACCTTGTAATTAATAGTTGAAGATGTTACCTAAACAGAATGCTTTTCAGATGTTTTAAGTTATGTAAATTTCAACATAACCTTTCTAACTTACAGCTTTTTTTTCAAGCTATGTGACAAATGGCTGTACAATGTAAATAAAACAAATAACTTGCATTTAATTTACAGATTTATCATGCACAGAAATCTCTGGAAAATTCTTACGCTCTGCTTTTACCTTCATACATAATATGTGAACATGCACATTGCAACCACCACCACAAATATTTTTATAGGGATTTCATACCTCACAGAAAAGTTTAAAACTCAGGACTTGAGTTTTACAGCCTTCCTTTGAGAAATCTAATGTTCACTTCCATTTACTAGGCTTTTAATTTAAATACTCAAAAATACATTCATTAAAAATCATATGTAGAAAAGTAGCAACATATACCTAGACGGAACCTGTAGGATGAATTAAAGTAAAAGCTAACATAGAATCTACAGTCTGGACACTCTGGTAAGTTTTTCAGTGTTAGATTTTTTTCTTAGAGAGAAGTGGTTCCTACTGGGATGTTATTTAATATGGCAGACAGATTCTATCCAGCTGCTCCTTTTCTATCCAGGGAAACGGAAAAAACAGACTGGAAATGTCTTACTATTACTTTTGCAAGCTCCTACTTTTAACAAGCTACTTACAGTACAGAGAACGGCTTACTGATTCTTTAACGAATGGACTACATAGAACAATATTTGATCTTGTATGCAAGGTACTCCTTGTAACCAAAAGTTATTCTACAAGAGAGTATGAAGTTAAATAAACTTAACAGGAAAAATCAACAGCACACAGATGCAAAGAGTAAATGCCAAAAAAGAAATAAATGGATAATACCATTCCTGGGATAGCTGTGAGAAACATTACCTGTGCTATTACATCAATTGCATTAGTAATGTAAATCGTACTCAGGCAAAAAGATTATTTTTAGAACAAGTTGGTTGGTTTTCTTTTAATACTGTGATAGTCTCTGAATTAAACCAGCTAAAAGTCAAACTGTTTTCAAATGGAACAGTAAGCCATATGCTGATCCATAGCAGTAAATACTGTTTTCCAAAGCCAAAAAGATTTAATTATATATATTCAAAATGTTCTTGGCTATCATAATTTTCCAGATATTGTATCCTATAGCCTTACACTCTTAATTTTATGAAACCAACACAGAATTTGACTCTGATAGCTAGAAGCTGAACATTCCCATAAGTATCCAGTGTCCCTACTGACCACTCGACAGTTGAACAAAATTCTGCCAAGGAAACTGAAACCCTTCCAGTTTTGATTAGCAGACTGTAGCTAGCATCATTCCTGACTGAGGGTGTGAAGAATCCTGTTAAACAGCTATTGTAATCAGATAAAAATGTGGAAATCCCAACCTATTTCCTCTTCTAATAAGCCACTGCTGCCAGCAAAACTGGCTCTCGCCTGGAGAAGAGCTAGAAAACCACCTGCCAAACAGACTACTAATTCTCAGTACTCTTATGCATTTACAAGATATCAAATGATATTAAAAATGGCCAACCACTACACTAATGTACCTCCTCCTGGAGAGACTGAGGGTTTTATTTCCACTTTTCTATCACACTGAATCTCACGGAGAGTGCTACATGCTTCAGTGCTGGATACACATTAGTCCTGTGGCAATCTTCCTGAAATTACACATTAGAGAGGCTCATACAGCCTGAAGATAGATTTACGATTAACTGATACCTCTTTTTAAAATCCTACTCAGGAGGGCCTGAATGTTGACAGGAAACAGATTTATACCTAATGCAGTGGAGGGCTTATTATTTAAATATTTTAACTAGGCTTTTCACCTGCAAACTATTCAGTAATCTGGAATTGCTTTATGTGATTATGGGATGTTCATTGTTCTATCAGGTTCAAAACCAGGAGGTCAAATTGTTGGGTGATATCTCTGTCTTATTTCTCAAGGATAGGTCTTACTTCTCAGGGGGTTCTGCGTACATAGCTAAATTTGGGATGCTTTTGGGGTACACTGCTCTGTTGCAGTGTGTATAAATATCTTCCCTTTTCCTTTTTCCCGTATATGAGTGACATGGGAATAGCATGTATTTACAGCTGTTCTCACAGTAAAAGTTGTCTGGATGAAAATATTCAGCTTTTTGAGCAAGTTACATGTAAGTGTGTGTTACCTGTTATTAAGTACAGACCACAACAACAGAAGCACACAATTCTTGTTTAATTACATTGTTGGGTGTCGTTCAATGGACAAGATTGAACATACAGCATGACAAGTTGAACATGTTGGGATATTCTAGTGAAAAGCTGGTATATCCGTTAAATTTCAGCTCAGGGGTGATGAGAATTCCTTCTAAGGCTTTTGTGCAGGGAAGAAAAAAATTAGTAAATGATGACAAGAAACTCTTCTTCAAACACCAAAACATGGAGTTAGGTACTAAGGATCCTGGCTAATACATACCATATTCCTCCTGTCTTTGTAGCAAGATCATATGACTCCTTCAGTGTTCTGTGACTATTCTACCTTTCATGAGACTTCAAAGTTAAATGTAGTTTCAAAAAGTTAAACACTGCACCATGGGTTTACATTCTGTATACACCCAAAACAGCTGCCCTATACCTTCCTTCATTAAACATATAGGCAACGCCAATGTTAAATTCAAACCAGACATTCTGTTCCTTTTTCAACCGTGTGAAGTACAAAAGAATAAACATTGCCTATTGTTAATTAAAAAGATATATACACTTATGCTATTTAAATACATTTTTGAAACACATGGGCTGAGTACTGAACTGCATAACTAAGTCACACACCAAGACAGAAGTCAGTAAAACTTACAGCTGTCCACTGCTGCTGTGATATCCATTATGCTGGGATTTAATAACAGACAACAATAAAAATCTCACTGCAGGCCAGAAAGCTAGAGAGAAGAATGGTTCATAAATCAAGCAAGTAACATTGCTGTTGCACTTTTATATGACATCTTTCCATTAGAGATGTCTAAGTAATCGATAGGCAAATTGTGACTGTTGTAACAAAATTCTCAAAATGGATCACTGAATAAGAATACAGCTAACACGAACTTCACATTCACGTGACTTTTTGAACTAATCTAATTTTAATGTAGACATGCTGGAGTGGTTTTTCATTCTGGGAAGGTCACATACCTGAAACTCATCATCTTTGAGATGCACGGTGCCAATAGGTGTCCTAACAACATCCCGACCTGTGTCTTATCACACAAAACCAGAGAAGCTGATATGTGTATCTGTCTTCTGTGTGACACATCAGGCAGAGAAGGAAGGAACAAGAAAATGTCCTTTATGGATACCTCAAGAGAAGGTTTTCTAGTTTTGCATGAAGAGACATGCACATTACCACGGATATAACCTACAAATAGAAATGCTGCTAAAACAAAGGTGATACATAGAAGAAGTTAATATACCTGAAGTTTAACATTACCTTAGCTGGCTATTTTGGGGAATGAGTATATGCTCAAGTTAAAAACATCTAATATATTGGCACAATTTTTGCCAGTAGAAAATTAGGATGTAACATAAGAAGCTGACTTCAGTTTCAAACTCTGTAATAGACAGCAGTTGTTCTCCTGGCCCAGCCAGAGAGGTTCTTATAATTTTGGGGACCTAATCTGATCCGCTGCTTCCCCAAAATCTGTTGGAGATATCCCCATTCCCATCCCAAGAACAGAATTGACCTCTAAGCAAAAAGAGCCACCAGCCTCATGAAGTCCCATTACTTCATGTTATCATAGGGTCTATTCCCAGTGGCTTTACCTGCAGGCAGCCTTATGCCCACACCCAAGAAGACTCTTGGAAATCTAATACTATCATTTATCATTTCAGAAAACACCTTTTTGACTTGAGATGGCAGCAATTATTCCAAAAGGCAAATCAGTTTTTGAAACGCATCAAAACACACGTTGAAAATCACTATTGCTAGGTTTTGATTACTTTCCTTGTTTTATAGTTGTAACCCATTTTTTCTAGAAATCCAATTTTTGATTTTTTTTGGGGGGGATTTGCATCATCATAAATCTTACAGCTAGAATGCAACTGTGATGAATTACAGCTGCAGTACTAGGGGCCTGAAAATTCTGAATAATGCCAAAGAATATGAAAAGTTAAAAACAATATGAAAATTCAAAATAATATAAAATACAAAGTAAAACAAAATCAGAAATCATAGTTTTGAAACTTGAATTATTGCCCAGAAAACACTGCAGAAGTTATGTCTCTGAATTATTTCAACATTGAAAAATAATTCAGGTCCATTTGATAACAGATCTCTTCAGTGCAGACTGGGATTGCAAGAGTTTAGTTACAGTTTTCATACTATATGTGTGATTCTTGCAGTTCTCAAATTAATTTCTTCAGGGATATTTCAAAATTTCACTTGGAGATTGGAGGAATTCAGAAAGAAAACTGGATTTCCTGTGATGTCTGGGTGTTTGGGCTCTGGTTGAGCTCCCAGTGAAATGCACGGGATTAGCAAACCCTAGTTCTCAGCCTTTTATCACAGGTCTTTACAGTTAGGACTTCACAACAGTTCCTATGGGCTGTTCAGCACAGGCAGTACAGTCACCAGGAAAAAGAAAACTACAGATAGTTAAGTAGTTGAATGGAAGCCAGTTTTCCATGCCAAATTTTGGGATCTGTGTAAGGTCCTTAAAATGACATTCACGTCATACGGCTGATGCCACAGGGTCTCAGGCTATCCTCTCCCACAGACTAATCGTAGCAGGGTTGTGCCTGAAATGTCTAGTGAAAACTCAAGCACTGTGAGAAGGAGTGGTCATCAAACAAACCAAAACTTTCCTTTCAGCCACCTGCTGCCTGGGCAAGGTTTCAGCCTTGAAGGACCATGACATTTAGGAAAGCAGATCCTCAAAGAAACAGTCCTTAGCACATGTGCTGAGTGAAATGGTATTTCTCTGGATGCATCTCCATGGTATCTCCCACCACCAGATCTGATGATTAATTCTTCCTGCAGGTTGCAATTTCTTCTCCATAATTTCTGTTCTTTACCTTCTGTCCTATCCCAACTTTGTGTTGTTTTATTGTGAGTAGTGGCTCTTTTTCACATGACTGAACACAGCCACATGAGACAGGACCTGCCAGCACATTTTCTCACCTTTTTAAGGGTGGCCTAGTCAGTGTAACTGATTCAACTGCCATCCAAGTCAGCTAACAATTGCCTGGCTGAATGGGCTATATGAGTGAGAAATTATAAATAGCTTTTAATTTTCAAAAAATCAATAATTTGTTTTCTTGTAAAAATATTCTGAGCTATCCCTGCTTTTTTATTGTTGTCTGACCATTGTCAGAAACCTGTAGGAAATACCTATATGCTAAGAAACTACTTCAACTGAGGAAGAGATAAAGAAACATTTCTATTTGAAATAAACTTCACAGCTTAAAGACCTGTTGTTAGTCATTATTTTTGTGTAATTCTTCAGCCTCTTGTTTTTGTTTTCAGAAACCTTAATATGATTTCAGCATGACTGCAAAGCCTCAAAAATTGCATTTTTGTTTTTCTACAATAAAATTTTTTTCCCAGTACTCACCTATTTCTATTTATCTGAAAATGCTTTGTACAAAGAATTCTGAGTCACTATGAACGTTGACAGTTTCTTTTGAAAAGTGGCTGGAAGTTGTAGCTTTCTGAATATAAGTTCACTATTGTATTCTGCATAACTTCAGCACCAATCCCAGTCTCAGTTGTCCATCCATGCTCAGAGTTGAGTTTTCCCTTGAACTTAAGTCAAGAGAGTTCAAAGTCAACAAAGAGCTAAGTCAACAAAGGCCTCAAACCAGCCTGCAGAACATCTGCACCTCAGTACAACAGCAACTGGGGCTGCCACCCAGCCCTGCCAGTAGAGGATTCATTCACCAGCTCTTGAAATACTCCCTAAACAAGCAAAATGTAAAATCTCTGTTTGAAAAGACTAGAAGCCACAACAACTTATTTTTGGGAAAAAAAAACCAGGAGCTACAAGTTGTAATTTTCTTCACTATAATACAACTGTTTTACAGAAAGAAAGCACAAAACTGTAGAATGCTAGAGTTTGTAATTTAATTGCGAGTATGTGTGCAGCCATATTTTAAAATATTCTGGATTTTTCAGCAGGTAAATTCACAATGTGAATGCCACATTAATATTGTAGAATATGATCCTGTAAAAGAGTTATGCATGTATTAAACTTTACATATACAATGAGCCCCATTGAATTCAGGAGCTGGCTTGAAAGAGTACTGCAAATGATACAGGTCCAAAAATAATGAACTGCATTATTCATTACATACATAAGAAAATAGCACAGTATATACATATGTATGTATGCTTACATTTTTATTATAGACAAGAGCTCTGGTTAAGTTTGCTTAATATTTTTTAATAGAATACATTAGTTTTGGTTGCTTACGTCTTTGCCAAGCTGTAATTATTTAGCTGAAATTTTCCAGGCTAGATGTTTGCCTCAGATGAATTTTTCTTTTTTTTTTTAACTTTCAACAAAAGCAGTTTCTGTCTTTCCAAAAGAAAAAAAAAATGTTAGGAAACAGGTTATTTGCCCGTGATAAAAAATGTAAAATCAAAAGCCTTTTCTTTAAGGGAAAGCTTGAACGCCGTGTTGTACTGGAGCAAGAATAGAAAGTATGGTAGGGTGAAGAGGAAGGGCAAAATGCAAAGGTTTCACTAGTATCCAGGATATAGCTGTTACTGTGATTGAAAATCCACTTCCCAAATGTGTACTTTTCACACAATAAAATATGTCAGAGGCCGTTAGATCGGTCACTTCAGTCACCAAATGTTCTGCCTGTACTGACCATGCTCGCCCCTTCGGATCTTGCTGTTAAAGTACATCTCTTAGAGACAGTGTTTTCTGTAGCTGACAACTGCATAGTTCAAGAAATGGAAACTTATTCTGTGCAGCAAAACATTCCAATAGTTCTCAATGCTGTGTTTGTTTGGTAGAAAATCAGATTTATTTTGTTTTTAATTCAAGAATATCTCAATAATATCAAGGTTGCTGGCTCAGGAATAACATAAATCTTAAAGCAGGAGATGAAAATTTACATCTAAAACTGTCAGTCATTCTGAGCTTGACTGAGATGGCCAATGTGAAGTGTCTGGTGCCATCTGAAATGCTGGAGGGTATCTGAGACATCCCCATGAGACTGGCACAAATGCCACAGGCCTTGGGAAGACCTGAGGCCAAGGCAGGCAATGGAAGGGTGCTTTGGATGGCTCTGGCCAGATTTGTTCTGTGACTGAAAGCAACCCACAGCCTCACAGCTCTTCACAACACATGAACTGGAAAAGCTGAAGAAAAGGGTTTGATTGGAAGGGTTTCATGAGAAGAGATTAAACAAGAGCTAAAGTTTTCAGTACAGAGAAGTGAAGCCTGAAGGTATTGTACTGTGGCAGCTTAAACTGATGTAATTCTCAGCTACCATATGCCTATCCTTTTTTCTATATATCTATATTTCTGTCTTTCTATTCCAGCTACATGTCCCTTCCCTCTCTTTTGCACCACCACTAGCACATGTGCAGTCAGGTGATGAGTGAGTATAGGGAGCTGCTGCAGCAAGAAAGTAACCCAGCATTCAAAGTAATTAAGCTTCCAAAGATCTGCACTTTGAAAGATGTGATGTAAATGAAATTGCAGGCCGGGGAGGGTGGAAAACATGGGAGAGGTAAAAGAACTATTTAATCTAAACGAAAATGTTGATGTGACAAAAAAATAGCTCTAAGCAATCATGGAGAAATGTAATCTAGAAATTACGAAAGAGTTTCTAAGCATTACTGCCTTGTATTCTAAAATAACTTTCCAGCAGCAGTAATGAGAAAACAATCCTAAATAATGGAGCTTGACCAATTTAATAAAGGGATTACATGATGTGGTGGCCTGTGGTACCACACTACTGGAATTACTGCATTTCTCTGTTCTACCCCTTCAGTACTGTCATTCAAAACCAAACTCCCTGTTCACAAAAGCACCATGCAATAGTGAGCACCAGCATCAATGTCCTCCATGAAAGAACCCATGTGGGCTCTGTATAACAGGTACCTTAGACTGCTACCAGGTATGGTTGGAACAGTTGTCTATAAACAGATTGTAATCCATAGTATGAGGCTCTCGTGCGCTGAGAAAGTCACAGGTTACTGTGCATGTTGCATTTATGCCGTCCTTGCACTTACCACTCAAGTGCCATGCATCTACTGCTAATGATGCAGGAGGACACTTTTGGCATCACACAGAAACTTAAAAGATAGACAACAACCACCTTACTCTTGCTTTTTCAACCTTAAATTGAGGTCTTGTCTTTGTGTGCAACTTTTAATTACATGAGCTCCATTTATTTTTACCATAGAGTTGTAAAAGGATCATTTAAAAACACTCTGCTAATCCACTATATATGTCCTCACTTATATGCAAGGTGGAAGTAGTTACTACCTATGAAACTTGTTCCAATGTGTTTCTCAGGCCGACATGAAGGTAACTCTCTATTCCAGTTCCTCATTTCAGTGTATGCTATAGTTCATGCATTCCCTTAGGACACAATTTTTATTTTTAGAGAAGCCTCTATTTGCTGACTGTTGTGAAAGGAACACTCAGGAGATGCGATTAGCAGTCACTTGTTTCAGTAAACATTGAATGTAACATATGCCTCTCAAGTAATGTGTATCCAAACATACAATTTACAAATAATTAACATCATGTTAATTAGTCACATTAATTTATGCCACTTTGTGGAATTATTTCCTCAGAGTCTTTAGGAATGCTGCCAGCAGTTTGAGCCAAAGAGTGTGAAAATTTGCTTGAAGTAACTGTTGTGACTGGCTGTGACACACAGCTTGAACAACAAGTGACTAGGGGCCATAAAGACTGATTGAAGATCAGGAAGCCGTCGAGGTGGATTGATGCTGACACCGCACAGTGAGGGCAGGAGGTGGGGAGTGACCACTCCCCATGCAGGGCTCACGCACACACACGTTTCCTCACATCCTGCCCCATGCCTCCCTCACAAACCAGGTGCAGGAGGTGATGGGCAATATCCTGACAATTTTTTTGTAATTATTGTGGGTTATTTCAGATGACAAATCTTAGAAAGAAAAAGCTGTTGAAACCAAACATAACTTCAGAACTGACAAATGCCAAAATTAAGCTTCTCAAAAACAAAAGAGAAGCCATTTGGAATATTGGCACAATCTCAAAAGAATCAGGCATGGCTATTCTTAAATGTGTGAGGATGGAGCTACTAAACACAGCTGTACATTTCAGTAATACAATATGAAATGTGCCTTGTATAGAAGAAGAAAAAAGGGTTGCTGTCTAAGAATTGAGATTGTGAAGCCAAACACAGTAAGAAACAAAAGAAGCTATCTGCAGTTCACTTATGTTTTGCAATCAACAGTTCTGCTTTCACAAGTAATGATATATTAAAACTATGTAACAAACATTTGTATTGCGATTGCAACTTTCAATTTTTTGGAAAAATTAAATTACTCCAAACAACTCACTGGGCATGGAATAGCATCACCAGTTTCTCTTAATGCAGCTCCTGACAGAATTCCAAATTATGGTGAAATTAGAAACACCTCAGCTTGCACTATACATTCATTACATTTCTACCAAAGAAAATAAAGCAGACAGAAAAAGCAGCTCAAATGATAAAAACACATAGCATTCTAGAAAGGCCACACTACAACTGATAATTAGACATCCAGAGAGGCAGGCAGGTATACAGATAATAATGCAAAAACCAACAGGCTCTGAGAAATGCATTAAGAATCCTGTTTTTTTTTAATCCTTCTTGAGAAATGCATTAAGAATCCTTTTTTTTTTTTTAATCCTTCTTGTGCCAAGGACCATAACCCATGATATTAATACACACTGACTTATGCAGCCCCTGAAAAAAAGACACTGTTGGTCCAGACTTGGGGTTTCAGTGCAGAGAAAATCCCCATTGGTGCCTGTCTTGATTTACTGCACCACAAGGACCTTTGCTCTCCCTCAGTCAGACACAGTACTTCAGTGAATGACTTTAGTTGATGGGAAATACATATTTTCTTCTGCCATTCTTTTTAAAACTCTTTAGAGGTGCCCACTAGGACTTTAAACAGGAATAATGATGAATGGTATGGGCCTGATCAGTGTTGCCCACTGAAATCACTGGACAAATTCCACTTTTCAAATGACCCATATTTCAGATTGCACTTCTGCATGGTACTTGTATATATGAGCATATTAGCAAGCTACTGCCTCTGCTTCTTAACAAGCTCTAGGAAGAGCTACAGATAAGAGCACCATATACAGTGCACGTTAAATGCCATCTCAGATAAAGATGACACATAAAGGTTTGAAGCTCTTCATCACCTTTTATACACTTGTCCCACATACATCTATAGACAAATGTATCAACACACATACCACTGCACATAGTCTAAGATTATTCTCCCCAGTCCATCAAAGAATGATGCTTTCCCAGAAATATTGGAATCATTGTGGGTTATCTAGCATAGACAGTTGAGCTAGCTATTGAAATAAATAAATAAGTAAAAAAATACTATACGATGCACATATTTATATATATACACATATATATAACATATACATATATATATATGAAACCCACTACATTCCAAGCCTTACAAATTCTTTTGAGCCATGATTATCTGGTTCTTTTTGCCTTTTATTGTCTTTATAATTCAAAAATAATTAACCAGACTCTAGTACAACAACGTCTGAACATGTCAAAAGTACCCAATAAAGCATAGGATGCCACTGAGAATTTGAAAACAGGGTATCTTGCAGAGTTTAGGTACACTCTGCCCTTCAAAGTGATTAGTAAGGAAGCAGTATGACTCCAAGCTCACTTGGTACAAGCAACTGTTCTCACTGCATACAAATTCTAAACATTTAAATGGTAGGAAAGGTACCCCATCTTTTCTTAGAGCTGATAATAAAATATTTATCCCATTAATTTAATTTACCCATTACTGCTCAGATAAATTTGGAAGTATCTTATACAGAATCACAGAATAGTTAGGGTTGGAAAGGACCTTAAGATCATCTAGTTCCAACCCCCCTGCTATGGAATAAAAGTATGTATTTCTAGGTAGGTTACAAGGAGTAACTTAATGACTTGGTTCAGCTTCTCTAAGGATGCCAACATCTTTATATTCAACATTTGCCAAGATAAAGACATTGAAAATATTTATATTTATGTAGGCCTGGATTCTGCGCATGTGCTCTCTGTATCCTCAGGGCTGTGGTACCTTCCTCTGTTGAGTCTGATTCTTTGACAATTAAACACAATCTCCTCTTTGTCAGTTTTAATGCTACTTCTGAACCTTTTGCTAGAGCCTTCAGCCAGTCTTGCTGAAAAGCCCCCACAGTACATTCAGGCATGTCTGGACAGATGGCATTACATTCAATAGAAACACTTCAGTTCTACCTGGTATTGTACCATCCCCCAGTCTGCTTCAATGTGGCTGTCGTGCCAATGTGTTGTTTCTCATGTACCTTTCAGATGTAAGCCCTTTTACAGTCCTTTTTACATGTAATTCATTATATGTGCATATACAGCAGCAACACAAAAGGAACATAAGTACTAACTGGACATAAACCAGACCACATTAGAAACATATGCCATTAATGAATAAAAATCAATGGAAGTTATGCTGGAGATATAAGAGGGAAGAGTCTAATGCAGGCCACAGTAAATTAGTTTCTCGTTTGGGTTGAAACATCATTTTCCAAATTAGTTTGAGTTTAATTTATAATTTATGCACTTTTTGGCCAGAAGGGACTGCTCTGATCATTTATTTTCACCTTGTCTATATACAGGACAGAATTTTTCTGAGATGTAACTCTTAAAAGTGTTATCTCATTTCATTTTAGCCCTGAACTGATGAGTCTTCCACCTTCCCTGGTGAGCTGTTCCCATGCTAAACTACATTAATACAAGTCGAATCTGCCTCCTTCAAGGCTGACTTAGTCTAAGTTCAACTTTTACCCACCAGACCCTTATGTGCTTTTGTTTGCAACATCTAGACTTCCACCTAGCCTGTCTGCCACTGCCATGTCCAGTCCTAAAGTTATGTCTCAGTTATCAAATGATTCAGCTCTTTCTGCTCCTTGGGTAATTCCTTTAAGCCTCCTAATTGTACATTCTTTGGGCCTTTTGTTTCTCTAGCATTTAATTATGGCAGACACTGTTTCATATTCTCTTTCATTGCAATGGTAAACTTCTCATTTCATCCACCATATCATGTCCTATTTCTCTTCAAACATTGAACAGAATTATTAATTGAACATTTCTGATTTTTCTGTGTTATTTGATTTTACATTCTGCACATTGCAATGGACCTAGTCTTGGATAAAGGTGACTTTTATTAGTAATACTTTTAAAATATTTTTTACTATTTTAATTCTATTTCTACTTACATATCATCGATTTCTTTAGCTCCTCTTATCCAGTGCAAGCATTTTTAACCTGTAATTTAAATTTGTTGCTTCTACTTTCACATTTTCCCATTATTTCTATATTTACTTGTATTTGCTTTTTAAAGATGATTCTACAAGTCTTCTACCAGAGACTTTTCAGAACTTTTTTCACATTTTTACAGTTATGGCTTTCAGATCAAATAATACAATGTCTTTCAACGGTACCAAAGACTTACAATTCCAATTTTAAATACAATATTACTATCATTTATGCTAGAAGAGATTTCAGCTGTGGTAAAAAGGTAGGTTGTTTTTTTTTTAAGTATTAAATGCAGACATTATTGGCAGCTGCCATCACTTCTGTTCACAGATATAACAAGGTCATGATCAGCAGCTGCACATGCTACAAACACTTTAGATTATCAGCTAACTCCTAGTTCATCAGAATCCCCAGTGCTAAGCTGTATTCCTGTGCTAATGAGCCGGCATCTTTGCTTTAGCAATTCAAAGGTAACTTTGATTCTGGTTGCATCCAAACTCTCCACCAGGCAGCAACTGGGGAATCTTTGTGTGCACTAGGATTTCTGTGCCTAATGGGGAAAGCCTTTTCTTAAGAGTGTATCGGGTTTAACAGTGAGTGCCTTAGCTGGAGAGAAAGAAAGAATATGAGATTTAATTTCTGTCACCTATATAAACTGAAAAATGATAAGCCATGTGACTCTTCAGAGGCTTAAAGAACTTTTAGCTCATATTAAGATGAAACACTGAGATGTATTATTTGGTCACTTTCTGAAACCATGTAAAATCATTCCCTGAGGTACACTTCTGTGACTTTTCTAAAACCCCTTATTTACTTACTTTTTAATCCCACACAAGTGTTTTATTCAACCACTTCTCAGTGGAAACCACTGTAGGGCCCATGGCGACATTCTCCCAAAGCATTTAGTCTAAACCTCTCTTTTTCACTGTCTGTGCACTTCCGATCCAGACCACGCTTGTCATTTCTCTCCCTTTCAAACAACTGGACTTGCCCTTTCAAGACATGGTGGTCCGTCCATACCCACTCCATTACAAGATTCTCACAGGCTCCCAGAAGCCAGTTCCTGCATTGTCAGGGATCTCTTTATGGTTCTACTGTGTCAGAGTTGTGTTAATGAATTCTGGAGCAAAGACAGAAAATTTGATGGTCTAACACCTAATGATTTCAACATCTAAGAACAAAAAATAGGAGCTTGAAGAAAATAGCATTCCTGCTTCCTGGTGCATACAGCTAAATGTGTTTCTTAATGCTTACATATGGAAGCAGAAGAGAAGATAGCCTTTAGAAGATAGCCTTAATTTATATAAGCAAAGGCAGAAATAAAGCCAGACACATGCAAAGAATTATTATGAGAAAGGACTCAAAACTGGCCACAGACAGCTGAATGAACAGCGACATGAATTCTCTCACGGGTGGAGGGTTTTGTCAGTGATGTGGTAATATCTCCATCTATCACAGAAACAGGCAGATGCATACAAAAGCACAGTTACACAAATGAGACGCATTTACACAGCCAACCCTCAGAGCTGCATGTTTGCATGTGAGATGTGCATTAGTTACTTGATAGTCAATCGCAACTAAACTTACAAGTCCCTACTAAATATATTAAAAATACAATATTTAAAAGCTTTTTCACTGCTTTGACATAAACGCTTTATAGTTCATACTGAGGGATGACTAATTATATTAAAGTCCACATTGAATTAGTCCAGAGCATAGGTTTGCTATAGCCATTGTATATTTATTAACTTCTGAGAAAGGTTACAGTCTAGAAACAGAAGATATTTCCAAGTGTTCCTTAGATTTTTGTGTGTCATGCACGTTTGCCTGGAATTTTGTTGGGTTGGTTTTCTTTTTCGTTTCTGAGATTTCTTGGAAGAATAAACCTGGATCCTATTTCTTTTTAACACCAACAGACTCTCAGCAAATCTGCATGTCAGGATGAGACTGGATTCCATAAAAGGGAAGACTAACAAAAAAAAAAAATCATCCTTTTAACATGGGACCATGTGCCTGCGTGGGCAATGTGCATCTACAGTTTGAAAAAACCTAAATTCACTTTAGATCTTAGGCTGTCAAGTTATCTTTGTACAACCTTACAGGCAAGCAGAAACTGCAGAAAATAATTTATAATAAAACCACAGGCAGTGGCCTCTAGTAGAACCAAAGGTGGTAAGGGACATCAGCAGTTACCAAGGCAAGCAGAAACATCTGACTACATTCTGTCCCACTGATGTGGGACCACACAACCTGGAATCTAAGGTTATTTTTTAAAAAATGTCAATGCAGAATTGAAAAGATACTTTGAAAGGCATTTATGCTGCGTGTTCATGTCTTCATACTGCTTTATCTCTGTATGAAAAATAGATAGTGAAGGGAGTGAGGACAACAAGGGTTTAAAGGAAACTTATTTTTCTTTTAGCTTTTTGTTCTGCTTTGAAAGCCTCCTTAGACATATGTTTTTGTTTAGAACAAACAAAGGTGAATAAATCAGTTGATCAGTATTCCCCTAGAGCTGCCTGTATTAACTTTCTTGGCATGATCTCATCACTTCAGTCAATATGACTTAAGAGTTTCTCTAACAGTTTATTCACCTCTAATACTATACTCTTCCTGAATCTAAACTTCAGTCTAGTGAACAGAAAAATGGCAAGCTGTAGGAACAGCAGTTGTAGGAGCCCGGAGATTTACTGTCATAACAAAAAGAAGTTCCTCTTGCAGATCTGAATTAGGGAGCTGATTTTCTTCAGACATAAGAAGTTCTCCATATGGTCAACTCTGTGTTTAGGAGTAAATCAGAAGTATTCCAGAAGGAAGTAATCTTTGTAGCCTTACCACTGTCCTTCATATTACTAGATGTGAAACATTTGTCTCTCTTTGCTCCAGACTTTGCTGCATATAGCCTGGCTGCAAAAGTCAGACAGTCCGTTTGAAAAAGTATATTGTGGGGAAATGACACGTGGATGTATTTGGAGACACTGGCTCTTTTTGTTACCGCTTGTGAACACATTCAGGGAACAAGTAGATGCAAATCACCAATTTGTTCACTCAGATGTTTACTTATTGGCTTATTTTCCTAAGTGACTACATACTTAGAGCCAATAATGAGGCCTTCGTTTGCACCTAACAAAGGCGCATTTGGAAATGAACAGATGTAGGATGCAATTTGGCAGCCGCTGCCTGTCCCCAGTAGCAGACTGTACAACCAGCAAGAGAGAAAGGAAGAAGAAACACGCTTGTACTCTAATCCCTGCATCATCCAGGCGAGAGGACTGGGGGCACCCACATGAGTGGATGGGCTTTTGCAGAGACACAGGAGCACAGAATGGCTGGAAGGCAGCAGGGTCGAGCTGTGCAGCACTGCCAAGGGTGGGTGTCGCAGCAGGCGATGGTGCCAGCAGAGCCAGTGCCAGGGAGGGATGAGCTCCAGGGAAGCCACATGGAGGGAGGCTGTGTCCCCTGGGCTGTGTCTGCTGTGGGCATGCTGCCCCAGGAGCTGCAGCCAGGCAGTGACGAGCCACACAGCACCCTCCCCGGCAGTGCCTGAACTGCCTTAGAACTGGACTTTGATAGGCAGAGGGGCCTACAGTTAGTTCAGGAAACAAGACTGAATGAGCTGGGGGGACTTCACACAAGAAAAGACTTTCTGCATCAATGAACAGATTCTTTTCCCCCCAGAACCACTCACGGCAAAGGCTGAGCTTTCTCCCAGGTCTGCCTCAGCCTGCTGCTAACTAAGCACCAGCAGGTAACAGCACAGGCTGGCGTGCGGACTCCAAGGGGGCCCTGTCTTCCCACAGAAACTGGCCATCAGCAAAACAGACATCAACAAATATTTTTGCTCTAAATCAGCATTCTCTGCTGAGATGCCTCCTGAAAAGAAATGTTTGCACTAAAGTGTTACGGCAGCAGGAGCTCACTGGGGTCCCCTCAGCTACAGCGGCACACAGTCTTGCATGGGACCTTCCCTCGGGGGAGTCCCAGCAAGCTCAGCTGAGAGGGATGGTGTTCATACATCTGAAAAGTACCAGGAACCCTAATAAAACAGACATTTTAGCATTCATTCAAAGCAGCTATCTGCTTGATTCCCCCTCTTTGATCAACACTGAATTTTCATAAAACAGCAGAACATTTCTTAGACCTACACCCAGCATCTGACTTAGCTTTCTAGGCACACACCCTGATCCTCTCCTCGTATCAATAAAAGTGTTTCTTGAGGTTTTGTTTTTTATTTATTTTAGGTTGTGTTTTGTTTTGTTGTTTTGGTTTTTGGTTTGTTTTTTTTTTTTGGTTGGTTGTTTTTTTGTCCAGTTTGATTATTTTCCCCCGTTCCCTTCTAATTCACGTATGATGCTCCTAGATATTCCAGTCTTCTTACAGGAAATAAATCTAAGGTCCTGACCACTGGAGACATTGGAAATCTTGTAAAAAAAATGAGGGTAAGCTGCTTAGTTTTGCCCAGTTTGCCAACATCTGATTTGGGTTGTCACATTATGCCTTCGTAACCTTGCCTTGAAATTTCAGCTGGATAGGGCTGCACGCTATTACCACCCTTCTGTAAGAGCTGTTTCTTATGCTGGTATTAATGGTGCAAGCCTATCCAATCCTTTATAGGTTGGGTCATACCTTCAAATTTCCTCTTTGTCCCAGTGAATTCTTTCTGAGGCAAAATGGCCACTGACATCAACAACAGAATTACTGAAGTAATGTACAAAACCTGAACAGGAATGGTAAGATCACACTTTAGCAAAATAATAATCCACAGAGTAAGCATCTGTCAATAGAGAGATGTTTAAATTTAAGCATATCTCTGTTGAACTGGTGTACTGATCCAAAGTTTATAAAATATGAATACATGAAAGTATATTATTGTCCTATTTTGTCTCATCAACTTATATCTCATATATAAGAAAACCTGTATTAAAGCATGAATAATGATAGAATACATAAAACTATAAGCTAAAGTAGAATAGAATAATAGCAAGGTTCTGATATTCTAGCTAGATCAAAAAACAACCTGTCCAGGACAGAATATTTGATTTCTTGGGGAAGAATGAAGAATAAAAGAAGCTTTGAGCTTTGTACTGGCATTTGTAAAGAAGGATTACATGTAGTTTATCATTTTAGCTTTTCATATTCCTGAGCAAATTCCCCATTTCCCACCAAAAACCAACCTCATTGTATTCATCACCTTCAGTGGTCCTTTACTCCAGTTTTAACACAACCAAGATATAAATTCAGGACCAAAGCTCTTTTTGGTATTTAGTGACCTTAGCTACAAATATAGAACTGTTTGGTAAAAGATTGTTACAAGTTGCTCTGTGGTGCATTTTTGGGGAGAGCAGCTGCCCCTTGGAGGAGGCTTTCATGAGCTACTTGCCCTGATTAGGCTTTAATCTACAAATCCCATTATGTAGATCATTTTGTATTACTGTAGCTGCATCTGGAATTACCCTTCCCATTGTAGTGGAATAAGCACTGGACAAAAATTTTTCAGATTGCTATGCGAAGTTTTAAGGCTTGCATTTGCCAGGGTAAACTGCACAGGAATCACATAGCTACAAAACCACACAGAGATTTGCCAACATTCTGCTTAGCATCAAGCTGATCCCACATCTTTCAGTTGAAATTTTTTATTCTTTTAATACCTACTTTGTTAGTTCTCCATATATCCAGCAAGAGACATTCCTTCAGTTCTAAGTGCTTAGAAGGCATTATATTTGGAACTTTTTTTTTAGGTCAAAATAAACTGCATGGAGTAGGTGGGTCCGCAATGAATCAGGATAACAGGAAAACAAAAATAAAAATGGATACAGCCCCCCAACAGCTTGTTGGTCTAAATCTGTTGCTGAAACAAAAAGCACATAGCTCCTCTGCCCATCTCTTAAATATTTCCAAACACTTCATGCTGACAGTTTACAGTGGGTATTTTATACAGTTCCTCCAGACTGTGAAATGCAAGTCTTACTGGAAGCACTGATGAAAGCAACCTCCATTTAACACTGTGTGGTGATAATTGCGCAGGAACACAGGCACAGTGCGGAAGCATGGTTTGCACGAGGTGTCAGCACCACCTCCTCATGATTCGTATAGAATTAGTAGTCATTTGAACTCCTTTCACCTACATCTGCTTTCAGTCTGTTCCAAATGAAGATGTCTGATTTTCAGCTTTACCCATGACACTGACTTCTTTCTGCAGAGAAAATGTTAGAATGTTTCAGCTCAGTTCATAGGCAGATGAGTCACTACGTACATTCGTGCTGGAGAGAGCTGTGTTGTAACTTCACTTGTAACAGCAGTAATGGGCATTTGGGATACTGCTTTACCTCATGGGAGTCGAGAATAGAGCTGCAGTTTGTACTGCAGTTGTTCATACCTGCCACCTTCTAGCTGGGCCAGCAGAGACCACTTTGCAATCATGATCTGAGGGGTAATATGTGGCAAAAAGATGATAGCTCCTACAGGTGCCAGATCCACCTATATTAACTTTTCACATAGTATACCCTCAGTGTGTTTTCCCATACATCACATTTAAACATTACAGGCAGCACCAGCATCTGGGCTGGAAACCTCAAGGGAACCTAAAGGTGGCACAAGTGAGACTGCAAAAGCAGCAGAGACTGCTCCTCCCCAGGAGCTGGGGCTGCAGGCCTGTTTCCCTCCTGCAATGATTTGGGCCACCAAGCTGCTGGGCATACTTTTGCAGGACATGTAAAGTCAAGGCTGCTTGAACAGCCCCGTGCCACTCCACAGGATTCTTCCATGTGATGGTGATGCTGCTCCTTTCACCGAACCTCTACTAACGTTTCTGTGTCAAGAGACACCTTCTTTCCCCAGATGTGTGTTTTCCTGCATTGTGCTTTTCCAGGCACGTTTGAAGAGCTGTCACAGCTTGCTCATGAGCTGGCCATCGTGATCCAGCTTTTATTCTACAAAAATAAAAAATCGTACCTATTTTTCCAATAATGGCCCAAATAATTTCAGTGGCACTAATGCAATCTGTAGTGTTTCAGACCATTACTCTGAAAACAGCAACCGTGTTCCGTTTTATAAGCGTCATCTATGTAACAGTTTAAGTTTGCAAATCACCTCTGGATCCTTTGTGATGAAAGGTGCTATATAAATTCGAGCTATTATCATTCCTACATTTCACTGCTCCATAAATGAGATACTACAGCAGCTCCACTCCAGCAATATGTTTGCGATGACATAACTCTCCCTCCCCAACATTTCATTTTTACTGGAATCAGTGATTAATAGGAACATCACACCTTTCCCCATATCCCACCCCTCTGTGGGGTTCGGATTTTATGCCTGGCAATGTTGCACTGCCTTTCTGTAAGTCGTTTCATTGGAATCAGTGAAGAGCAATTAAATTGGCCATTAGGATGCAAAGTGTGCAGGTCAGTGCAGCATCTGCCAGGGAAACTCGCCTTAAAACCAGCACTGAGAGTCCCACCCATTTCTGAAAGAGTCAGGAGGCTATGGAAAAGCACTTCATGCACAAGCTGCAGCCAAGAGCTTCTTTACAAACAATGGGAATATTTCTGTTATATTTGCTTTCTATGGGCAAAAGTTAAGGAAAACAGTTGCTGATTTCTAGAGGTTTAAAATAGGAGGTGGTTGGTGTCCTGGTCTTCATTCTCTCCTGCTTCGGCTACAACTTTTCTTTTTTTGCTTCAGCAGGTTTTCTCTCAGCAGGACCCTGCTGAGCAGATCCCATTTGGACAGTCTGCTATTTCCCCTCCTCCTTTTTGACGTGCTGTAGCGATCTGAGGGAGCCAATAGTCAAAATAGACAACAAGCTGCAACAAATAATGCAAGAAAAAATGGCCAGGTGAAAGTCATTTGACAGCATCCAGTTGATATTTCTGGGCAGTGAGGGGGAACGAGGTGCACCAGGCACACGCTGCCAAAATTTCTGTCACCAGAGTAAATGAAGCAAGGTGGCAAAAGCAATCAGGGGGTTAAAAGAATCTTCTTTGCCCTTGTTCGCCTCATTTCTTGTTTCTCTCTTAAACTGCACCACTGGGATGAACCACAAGACTTCCCTTCCCTTATTAAAAAAAGCAAAAACTGCTTATGCAGCAACTGCAGCAGGGCTCTGTTGCTAGCAGATAGTAAGGATGTATGGAGATGAGCTACAAACAGTATCCATATCAGCGGAGACACTTATGGGGAAAAAATTGTTCTGTGAACATTACAAATTCTGGCTCTAATTAAACATTCATCTCTCACTCTTCTGGGGGCGGAGAAGAAAATCATTGTCCTTTTATACTTCAGTTAAAAGTGGAAAACATTGCATCCAGAAATACAAAGAAGAAATATTTTTCTATTCAGTGGCAGCAATGAAGGCTGAGGGTTATGCTGACTGAAGGTAATTACTACAGCTCTTTGCTTGTTCTTGAAAAAAATAAAAAGGGCCGTGCATACCTCAGAATACTGCCTTTTAGAAAATATCTGTAAATCATTCTGTGCTATAATTCCTTTAAACTGCTGGTACAAGGGCAGACATGATTCTCCCCTTGCTGAGCTTCCCGGCCTTAAAAACAATCTTGAAGATACGTAGATGCTAACTTGAACAAAGAGATGCAGATAGAGGAGGAGAGGTTTTCCCAGCTGAGATCCGGTTCATTGATGGAATGAAGCATACCTCCTTCCTAAGTGTCTGGTGAGGTACATGCAAGGCATTACCAAGTTTCTTAAGAGTGGAAAGAGACAGAAGAATATTCCAAACAGTAGATAGGGAATGACCAAAGAACCAAAAATGACCAGTCTCACCAAAGTCTCCTTCTCTTTATGAGAGAGACTCTCAGAAAAACATTGGACGAAGAGTGCCAAAACCCAGAGCTAAGCTGCTTTATGAAAATAACTTAGTGACATTTTGGAAGGGCTTATACACTGCTTTGGGAACATCTCTAGTTTGTCTTTTCCCCTCTTCTGTTTGAGTTCTTTTTCTGTTAGCTGTGCTTTCTTCCTCTTTCAGATGGTGAATCCTCTAGGGGTTCAGTGAAGCCTGAAGTTTGTACTTGTGGAGGGGAAAGAGAGGGGGGCTGTATCTATCAATAGTAGTAAACCATTCCACATGATTCATATAAATGTTTTTGACTTTATATGCATCTGGGAAAGGCCTCAGCTGCCAAAACCCATTGTCCATATTATGCTTCCATTTGTCTTCAATATTCAGGGAAGGGGAAGACTCACTCCAGTGTTTTTAAGATCCAATGGCAATGAACTGGAGCTCAGTTCCACAGAAATGTGTAGCATCATCAGAGGCAGAAGATAAGAAGGAGAAGCCCCACGATCCTTAATTCGTGTGCTCTTAGATCACCACCATGGACTTTCTATTCCCCTTTCTTTTCTGGATTGCTCTGTAAAGGTCAACCAACATAAAACAATGCAAAGTGACCACTTAGACCAATTGATATGAATAACTGCTTTCACAGCTTCCAATCTACAATGCGACTGAGGAGAGATGCACACAAATCCAAGTCTAGGAAGTGATGGAAATGTAAAATACTCGTATGCATCGTATGATTTCAATTGAAAGATTAAGGTAAAACTTCACTGCAAAACGTTGGTTTTCATTGCTGAAGATCTGTTCATGCTGTCAAATCAGTAAACTCAATTTAATTTCTTTTTCAGCCCTGTCTTACCCTGTCAAAAACTTGGGTCATCTTGTTTCTTATATGCACTCTGAATTTCTGACCATGGACTTCTAATGCTCCAATAAGTTCCACAGTTTCTAGACGAATTAAGAGCTAGATGGAAAAATGACCCATTATCTGCTATTACAGTTACTCAACAGCAGTGAAGAAAACAGAAATCTGAGATTTTATTTCCAGCTCTGGAAGAAGCATGTATTTTAGTGTGCTGGGCAGGATAGCAAAGCAGAAAGAACATGTTTTTTTAACAAACAACTGGATAAAAGTTGGATCTATCAGCTCAATTTCTGTCTCTACCTGGAGAGATCTCCTGCAGCCTTTCAGATTATTTATATGTATAATGAAAAGGAATGGCTTGTTTTCTTTCTAGATCTCTTTGCATGTATAGCAAGCTACAGCATGATCATACCACTAGTCTAGCAAATTATACATATAAAATGGTGGAATTTCACTGAGCTAAGACTACAATAATCTAGGCTGTATTACACAATATAGAAACCTGTGCTTTAAAGACCCACTATTTCATTTCTGGAAGAACTCTCACTTATTTTCCCATATGAAGGAAACTTAAAGTAAATAAATTCTTAAAATAAAATAAATAATGAATAGGCTATTTTGTCACTGAGCAGATCCTGGACTTCTGTCTTTCAGAATACCTTCTAGCTTTGATGTTAGCCCTGCTTTGGGACAAAGTTTGGACCAGATGGCCTTTCTATGATTCACTTAACTAACTAATTTTTGGTTTAAAAGAGCAGTGAGCCTATATCCATTTACCCCTTTCAAAGGATGACAATCTCAGAGTTTGTAAAATAAGCCAGTAAACAAAGCACAAATATTACAACCCCATCATATCTGAAGGTTCACACCACACTAGGAGGCTCAATTAGAACCCAGGAATTGACACAGTGATTTTTGTACGTCCATGAATCAGACAAAGAGTCAGAATGTATTTCTATAAATAACCAAACTCCACTGAAACATGAAAGCAACTTCAAGATGAGGAAAACCTGGCACTAGTTTAGGCTGCAGATTAACTTCTTAAAATAATATGTGCTCAAACATTTATTGGTACTGATAAATTGGGACAGATCTTCTTGTGAGGTACTGGAGTGCACCATGAAGACACCAAAGGTAAATGCAATTTGTTTTCACCTAACATATACAAAAGGGAGTAAGATTTACTAAACAAAATGTACTTCTATAACACAGAATTCTATGTGGTTCTTTGCCATATTCCTAATTTTTCCTGTTAGATAACTAACATTACTTGACTATAAAACACCAAGACACAGCTATTCCTCACTTCTTAACCCAGGTCAAATATTTGGTGAAGAAATGTGTTTTCAAATTATGAGAATACATTCGCATTGTAGTTTTCTGTCAGCTTGATAGAAGAAGGAAGAAAATGTTCACCTGGTCACTAAAATAATGTGTTCAGTCAGAAAAGCATGTTATGTTACCAAAAAGACTCTTTCATCTATCTGTATTTTCTTACATGATAATTAATTAAGAAAAGCAATTATAATTTATAATTGGAATTATTATTTAATTTCAGAGCTAAGTATGCAGTTAAACCTCTTTATTACATAACTTCTACTACTGTTGGAATTTTTTTTAAGGACAGGAATTTGCAAATACCACCTTAACTCTATCCGAACCTTCAAGAAGAACTACCACCATGACCAAGCACGTGAAAGTGGAGAGCCTTGGAGATTAAGTAAGGAACTCAAAACCTCAAAATCAATCATGGTAGAAACAGACCTACAGGGTTTATCTTTATTAAGCATCTAAGTTACAAATGCTTAGGTCTGACCTCAAATCTAAAATTAAATTAAATTAAATTAAGTTAAATTAAGAGTTTAAGTCCTGATTGTTGTTTTGATTTTTAGCTTTCTCTACCTAATTCTGTTTTATATGCAGCAAGTTCAGTTTTGCTATTTCAGATTTCTAGTAAAATTCATACTCTGCATGACTACAACAACCTTCGTTCCATGGGGGTCAGAAAGGGTGGCCTGTGGGTGAAAGCATCTCTGCAGCTCATTGATAGTGCCCTGATGAATGTAGTGTACCATAAATGATTAGCTGATAATTTTATTCAAAGTCTAACGATAGTTGATGACTTTCATAAATCGTAGATCCTGGAATAAGAATCAGCTGTCATGTGATAAAAAGAAAATCCTTACAGACTTTGTGGTTGCAGAAGAAAAACAAGACTAAACCAGACACCCCCAAGGTATTTGAAATCACATGACAAAACTAAAAAATATTATATTCTTTAAAGCTTACGGTATTTTGGAGAGTGATCTATCACTTATAAGCAGTTAGTTTTGGCCATGCTAGTTAAATATTTGAGAATGAACCTGTTTTCTGGAAAAGTTAGTTCATTAAATGATTAATAACTTTTTTTGAGCTCACAAAAACAGTATCTTGTATTCTCTAGACACCGACTGAGATCTTCCCTATTTCTCTCACTCTCACAAATAATCCTTCTCTGCCAGATTGCTTTAACCACAAAACCAGTGCTGGAATAAACCCCCTCTTGGTATATCACCCACAATTACTCCCCTCCAACTTTTCCAACAATAATGCCCAGATTCTTAAATCTTGGAGGTTTAATAAAATTATAGAATGGTTTGGGTTGGAAGAAACCTTCTAGATCATCTAGTTCCAAGCCCCTTACCATGGGCAGGACACCTTCCATTAGACCAGGTTTTTCAAAGCCCTGTTCAACCTGGCCTTGAGCACTGCCAGGGATGGGACTTCCACAATTTCCCTAGGCAACCTGTTCCAGTGTCTCACCACCTTCACAGTAAAGAACTTTGTCCTGTCACTACATGTGCATGTAAAAAGTCCCTCTCCAGATTTCTTGTAGTTTTGTGTTTAGTCATTTTGTTGTTTGGGAGTTTAGTTTAGTTGGTTCTTTGTCTGGTTTAATCTTTCCTTGGTAATGTGAAAGGTTTTCATCAATAGTCTTCAGAATTTCACTATAGCTTACTTGTTTCAACTCACAGAAATGTCTGGTGGACACCAAAGCTGCTGCTGCTGCCTTCTGTTTAGATCAGCTCAGGCAGAGATAGGTAAAAATACAGACATTGCTACTTGTAGGCTATGTAAGTACTTCTAAGGCAACAGTGCATCCTGTACCAGGGTGCCCTCTTCTTCCTTGCAGAGCATTACAGCAGAGAGGCCGAGCACTTATTAACAGCATAGTTGTACCCAAGACCTATCTATCATGTACCTGAGCTGAAGCAGGAACTGCTGGATGCAAGAACAAAATTTCTACTTCTTCAGCTAAAGGACTACCTCAGAAACAACATAAGAGTTCTAATCGAGCTGTGGTCTAGCTACCAAAACGTGGCACATAATCATTTCAGCACACTTCATTTCCCCTAATCATGCCAAAATAATCAGTGGAAATTGGCATTTAGATCTATTCCAGAAGAAACCTGGATCCCAGCACTTGCTCCTTCTGGGGTGACTTTGCAATAGCCTCACTGACTTCAAGTTAGGAACGATGCATGTAACACTGATCAGATAGCTTTGCCATGGTCTTTATTTCAAGCAGTAGCCCAGAGACCTGAAAATCAAATTGATGTTTGGTTGAACAACTCAACAATTGTGTAAAGTTCCTGTCTGTCCCAAATTTATCGCAGAGGGGGAATTACATTACTCACACCTGGCACTGTATTATATGTGTGAGCAATTAATTTCTCCCAACCCCTTTCTCAAGTCACTTATTCCCTAAGAGTCCTTTGTGACACAAACACTGTTGCTATTATTATATATACTGTTATTGTTATATTGACATATTATTATTGTTATATTATTGTTATATTGACAAAATGATTGGTAAACAACATTACAGTAATATTTATTGCTTAGCATTCTATTTCTTTGTCCTGAAATCCACTGGAAAAATAATGGCAGGGAAGCTACACTGAGGACTCAAATACCTTTCAGGCCATCCGCATTTTTAGTGGAGGACTGAAAATAAGATTATTATCATGGGTATATTTAGCACATGTGAATTTCTCATCAGATAGTGGTCAGAGTCAAAAATAGCTTTGAAGCAAGTGAATACTTTAAAGAGACAGAAATGTTAGGAAATGTTGAAGAATTGCCACAGAAATTACAAAATTTAACATCTTTTCAAATAGTTGTTCCTGCTGTGACACAGTAAGTAAAGCTATTTATGTTTATCCAAAATTGTACATTTTCTAAAAAATTGCCTATTACTTCCTCAGTAAAGAGACAGTAGTGAATTTAAAAGTTGGTATTAATTTCCTCAAACCAGTCTTCTAATGTACTCAGAAAAGAACCACTCCTGAAGCAGTAATGCACAGAACAATAATTACATTAGGGATGCCCTGTCTACGTTAATACCTGACAATCTACTTAATGTGTTTATTTATTTAAATAGGGTAGCATTTACTGAAATTATGGGAACATCAAACAGCCCAAAGACAGGTAAAGATTATGAGGAAAATGAAAGGACATCATTATTACTGGCTGTGAGCAGCTTGCAAAATGAAGACTGGAGGCAGGCAGACAGATGATGGGGTTGTGGCTGGGGTATTATGATGAAGGGAAAAGCAGTTTGATCCAATGAGTAAATTCACTGGAGTCCATGGATAAGCAGAAGTGAAGCAGCTTTTAAAAATTATCAATAGTACATAAGAAACAACAAATTGCAAAATATTCTTTTTGACTTTGATTTAGGATGGAAGTTCTTCTTAAACACTGTAATCTGGACAATATGGGTTAAATTATAGATAGATTTTATGTAGGAAGATGTTGTGAATACACGAAATGAGGACAGAGAGTCTCTCTACTGCTTATACAAGACCCAGCAGAAAGCTAAACATGAGTTTTTAACCATGTAGGAAGTGTATCTGGAAGCATCTCATCCCCTGCAAGGGCAGTGCTCAGCAAAAGTGAAGCTCATGACAAAGTGAATTCCAGGCAACCTCTACTGCCTGAATGTCAGTGCACTCACTGCACAGGGCATGTTTCTTGTCTGGATCAGCAGGAGAGCCTGCTTTCCTGCCTGCTCCATTCCAGCTTGTATGGGTCCTTCAGTTTAGGACGTCTCAGACAAGGAATTTGGCAGCTCCAGCTCCCTTCCATCTTATATTACTCCTCCCAAAGTCAGAAGTTCTTCTGAACCATGCCAATGAAACAGGACAACATATTTGTCTCAGCCCTTGAGAAATTCAGTAGAAGTTCACCGCTTCTTGAATCCTAAATACTTCTGCTGCTGAATACATATGTATTCATTATGAAACCAACGTCTACATTGACAGTTAACTTGGTCAAATCATTATTTCTCAAATGCTCTAAAGTTCACGTCTACAAAGCAGACAAAACCCAAGTATACATACAAACCTCATAGTTACTCCAGTGAGTGCACCTTTACGTTTAGGATGCTTTCTCCTGAATAGACAGTGTAAGATTTGATTGAGCATGAATGTTATACTTTCCTCCCAACACCCGCTGTCTACAAAAGGGTTAATTCAAAAACACCCTCAGAAACCAGAGAACTACAGGTACTCTTGATACCCAGAACATGTAATATTTATAACAGTCATACAACTTTAATTTTACTTCTTTGCCTTAGAAAAAAAAGGAGTGCAATATTTCTAAGCACAGCACTGCAGAAAAAAAAAAAAAATGAAGCGCTCGTTAGTTTGGAATTTTCCATTCCTTTTTGCTTCTGCCTGAAAGGCAGAGGACTGTGGGGGTTTCATAGCGGAAAGAATTTAGGCCTGTCTCCCTTTGACTTGCAAATTTTAGAAACAGTGTGCTATCCATCTAACCGGTTGGCAAGGATTTAAGGTCAATTTAATATCCCTTAAGCCAGTCATGAAGCATTATACAGCCTTGTCTCCTCTTCTTCCTCCCTCCCTCACCCTTCAACTTGTGTATGAAAGCTCAGTGAGTGTAGAATTTACATCTAGTGGTGGTCACTAATGTCACTAGAAAGTGTCACGGTAACAGCAGTTAGAGGTCTGGCAGTGATACTGCCATAAATTCCATATTTCCTTGGGCAAAATGACACCTCACCTCTTAAAACTCACACTGTTGGTCCAAAATATGGTCCCAATGCACCAAATACCATAATTAAAAAATAGTATTTCACAATACAGACTGGAAAGTGATAAGAATCTTTCCCATTGAATTTTCAGCACAATATCAGAACGTATTTATATGTCCTCATTCCATATTTTAGTTTATTTTTTCAGATTTCTAGAGTAGGTAGTAAAATGAGAGACCTAAAATGCTAAATATAAATTATGGGCAAAAATATACCATCATTGAATTCACTTAAAAAGCTCTTCAGAAAAAGAATTTCTAAAGTGCTTCCATCTGTAGTGCTCAGACGGTATAGGAGTTCTTCTACCATGCTCATCACAGTGACTATATATATATAAGGACACTTGTCCAGTCTATGCTTGCAAGGGTTTTTTCAATTCTGTTGACTGGTTTGTGCTTTTAAAATCTGACTTTTTTGGGGAAAAATCTAACTAGACAAGCTTATCTGTGCTAAAGCTGTGTACATCTTTTTAAAGTGCTTGAATATTCGAAGGAACAGGTAAGATTGAAGAAAAACCTGCATATTTATTGTGTCACCCACCTCTCCCCCTGCAGTTCCAGGGCAAAAGGTAATTTGTACCTAAAATCCCATTTGTATATGTTGCTCTCTCAACTGGACATGACCTTTGAATGTAAAAAGGCAGGTTGGTGCAGACATTATCTCCCACAGGGGGAAACGGTGGGCTACTTATCATCCCATCAACCTCAAAGCCTAAGTCACATTTGACATCAAACTAATGTCTCTCAGATGAATGACATTCACCTATTAGATGGCTCTCAGAACCAGGTAAGCTAGAAAACTAATGTAGCAAGATGAGGCACCGAGGAAATATCAGCACTGTTTTATCGCTACTGTGCTCACTTCAGTCTGTGTAATATGAGGAAAATATTATTAATTTTAATACAGCAGAATTCACATATAATTTCATCAAAATTCATACGAAGACAATAAGTATTTAAAGGCATAGTCAGTAACCCAGCATTTCATTATCTCTGCTTACAGACTAATAGAGTTCTGTATGCACCTAATTGTTCCAAAACAAATCAAGACTTTTAGCACAGTTATGATTAAAAAACTCATCTGAAATGCGCAGCATGTTTGGCGTAAAAATACATTGTCTTCACATTAGGTGTTAGGAGTTCTCTTGTACAAACTTTCAGATATGCTGCTCTCAGTTTTTTCAGAGGATGAAATAAAAGCCCTACAGCAGAATCAAACCGAGCTCTCAGTCCCATTTTGCAGTCATGTTAATGGACAAGGTACAGCAAATCAGGAACAAACGGATCAGCAGAACATCCTTATCAGTAAATCGCTTGCTACAGTCAAAATAGTTACCTGTCAAAATGTTGTTTGCAATACCTGAAGAGTGATATTGATTTTATATCTACCCCTTAACTTGTCTGTGTTTAAGTTTAAAATCTGGAAATAACAGTCAGCTTTCAATAAAGTGCCTTTTTACAATCATACTGCAAACAGGGCTGAATTCCACTCATGCACAAGTGATAACCTGCCTTCCTCCCTTCCAAAGCAAGGAAAGGACTGACAGCTATGAAAGGAAATGTATTTTTTTTTCTTTTTTCATTTTGGTGGTATTGTCTGTATTCTTATAACCTGCTGTGGATCAAAGAAAGAACCCCCAGTGGCTTTGCTTCTTCTCTCCTATGCTCTATTAGCAGAAAAGAGTAATCTTTGCATAACCAATTATTTATTTACTGACATTTTCAAGCTCCAGGGCTAAAATGATTTGGGCAATTTAATTAGGCTTTTTTTCCTTGCAGTACATTGCTGGGGATGTTTTACCTTTGGAAATCTTTCTAGTTTTCTGTTTTCTTTTCAAATGCTCACAGTGGCATCCTGTCCTTTTGCTAGAACTGGGTTCAAGGCCCAGGACCCAGCTGTTGCAGCTCACTATTTCAAGTGGAAACATCTCATTACCATTTTGTGCCATGCTGTCTTCTGTACACCAGGAAGTCAGAAGAATAGTAAGACCGTTCCAGTTAAGCATGAAAAAGTGAAGAGTTACCAAAATTACCTATGCTCAGTACTCCTCTATAATTTAATTCCAGAAAACATTGTTTTTTCAAATAATATTAACAACACTTTGAAACATTCAAGATCATCTACCTAAGTTTTACAACGAAAATGTTCAACGCTCATAATCTGTACATCGCCACCGCCCAGCTCTATTCACTCTTGCCAACAAACACACATCAAACATTTTTTTCCATACTGTCTGCCCTAGGTTAACCAATTAACAACATAATTAATCTAGCCATGAATAAGTTGGCTTTGATATTGTGTTTGTCTGTACTGGGGAAGCCTGACAGCCACAGGCCTCAGGAAGAAAAGCATCCCTTCTCTGAAATCTCCGTGGGGACCAAGTCCAAGGGGGTCAGGAGCGTTACGGGCTCTGACAGAGCAGGACAGGCCAAAAGGCAGGCCTGAGCAAGCATGAATGATGTGTCTATTTGGCAGCCTTGTAACAAACACAAGGGAAACATGAAAAAAATCATTATATCCTTTTATGATAGATAGATCTGTGATGGATATGCCCTTGGTCTGGTGCACTGGTCTCCACTCAGCCCTTGGTGAGGAAGCTTTGGTGAAGGGACGTCCTGCAGGGAGGTTTTGCTCACCTCACAGGATGCAAGTGCGAAACTGCTTTGCTCCCTGAGTACTGTCCTGATTTCAGTACCCATGATTGTGGGCTCGATGGAGGGATGTTTTTGAGGAGACTAGATCTGACCCCATTGGAGGGGGTTTGTCTATCAGTATCTGTCAGAGGAATTATAATTGGGCAGTGCTTTAGATAGGAAAATTGCACAATGTGAAGTGCTTAGGCCTGTCAAAGAGCTGGTCTTTTAAATATATGTTAGTTCAACCAATTTCATTTGTTTCATGTGTGATGGAATTGCAGATCTACTCATAAAGTGACAGCCAGGTAACACAGGTCCACGTGAAAGGAAGCTCAGGACTAAGTGAGAAAGGCAGAGAGGTGCGGGGAGAGCTGGAGACTGGACAGAAGCTGCCAGAGCTCAGGAGAGCTCTGTCTGTTCAGGCAACTAAAGCTGTTCTGGAAGGAACATGCCACAGATCCCTTCTTCTGTCCTGTGCCATCAAATCCGGAGGAACAGTTTGAACTTTAGGGAAGAGAAGACTGTAGAGACCTTATGGGAAGTCTACAAATAAACAAAAATTAAGGTTTGGTAAAGAACTGGGTGGAATATGTTGGCCTTGGAAAGATGGCTGTGAAAAAATGAATTGAAGGAAATTAAAAACATCCAAGATACCCGAAGACTGATTTTCAAAGCTTTAAAAATCAGACTGATTTTAGCTAGAATTGAAGAAACTGAGGCAACAGATGTGGCAAGCAATAGATAGATACAGACCCTGCTACCTGGATCATGGTGCATATGGCCTGATACATCTGGTGGATTTGTTGTAGTACCATCATAATGTAATTTTAACTCCACAAGAACATTTGTACAAAGTCTCTACTCTGGGGCAGAGCAACGTGACAGTGTGTATGTCGGAAAACCGGCCTGCTTTGTTATAAGCATCAGTTAAGAGAGCTCTATGAGCTGAGGAGAGGAGGAAGCCTTTGGCTTAGTCCCTGAAAATGGAAAGTTCTTTCAATGTGTCCCTCATACCCTATAAAGTCCCGGCCTCGGGTGCCTCAACCCATTTTCAGAAGCATATTGCACTATACTGTGTGCTTTCACTAAATTAACCATATGCACAGAGCCCTTCCTCTGCTGCACACCCTGCAAGTGCCGAGAATAAAATTTTTTTGCCACTTGCTCAAAGGCTTACAGCTCAGTCAAATCAAAAGCAATTTTCTCTAGAAAAAGCAAAAGCACTTCCCCTTCATGAGAGCTATTTCCATGCCAAATTTCAAGTTTCTACCTACAGCCGAACAAGCTGTCGGAATCCGCAAATATACTCTGTAAAAGTTGAAAAGTATGTTTTATCTTGGTCTGCATTAGAAAATGCCTCAAACTGTGTTCAGACCAGCAAATGTGACTTCCAGGCAAGTGAAACTCAGGCAGCTTCTTCATGACTGAAAACAAGAAGTCCAAATGAAAACTAGTATGCAAGTTCAATACATAATGCAATCTGTAAGAGATTGTAATTGCGCCTGTCATTTTGCTAGCGACCCTTCAAATAATAACAGCAAACAAAAGGCATTTGAGAAAATGAGTTTTGTTTTCATGTTCGTTTTGCATACATGGCAGAAGTTGCACATCATCAGTTTTACTCTTCCTTGTGCAGAGGCATCTACTTGCTCAGCGCCCGCCATTTGTTCAGACATTGCAGGCAGTCACTAGAACTGTTTTAAGGTACAGGATAATATGATCTAAAGCCACAAAAAGCAGCAACAAAACAAATGAAGGGACTCTAAAAATTCTGCAGTCCTCATGGGCCTTGGAGTGCCATTGCTTGCTCCACAGTACTGCAAATCAGGCCACCTACCTATGTCCTAAATGAAATTAAAATGTAATTGAGGCATCTTTTTTGGAAAATCCTTGCCATCACCTTAAAGCCTCCGGTTCCCTCCTAAAAAGCAAATCAAAACAACAAAAATCCTAACCCCAACCTAGCAAACTGTATAAATATCTTGCCTTTTCAAAGATTGCTTGCACTTAAATCCTGTCTGACATTTATCTTATGCGATGTGGTCTAAGGTGAAGAAGGGAACTTTCTTTTCTGTTTTCCTTCTCCCTCCCATTTTCAATCTTTCATTTTGTGTGGAAAAAAGTTACAGCTAAAATCCTGTTCCGATTGAGTGCTATACAAATTTGCAAGTCAGAAACCAAAGGAGTTTATATACATCTAAAAGCAAATCAGTACACACAGGAGCTACAGCACATGAGAAGCCCCGAGATATTTGTTTATGGAAATGATTTTATTTATTCTTGTGGGCTGTTTGGTTCCTCTGGTAGCTAGAGCCAAGGCACAATTAGACCAGACACAACCTGATACAGCCCATCTATTCTTCCCCGATCAAACGGCAGTAAAGATGTATACAACCCATTCTGCTTGGTCGTTTTCATTACTTTTGATGCTACTGAAAGCCTGAACTAATATTAAATTCCATATTATGTATAGTTATTCCTAACTGGTATATTACATAACCTGAAAAACCATGACCAGAATTATAAGACAGAAATAATTAAAAGCCTATGCAAAATAACCTGAATTCACTCCTGGATTTATATTCCCATCTTTTCAAATATTTTAACTTCTAATATCTAACAGGAATATATACAACCCTAAGAAAATACATGTGTACTTATATATATAAAACTAAGAATACATATAAATGAAAAATATATATAAATAAAAAATTAGATTCACACACCCCTAAAATTAATAAATCCACCTTATTATTGCCAGTTAACAGAATTTGCTGGACTGGTCCTCCTCAATGGCAAAGCTGAACCCACTTCCAGAGTGGTAATTTCTAGGGTTAATTGACATCGCTTCCTCAACGCAATCTTCTCCACCAGCTTTATCTGCCAGAGCACTAATATGCCATGATTAGCATAAATTAAACTAAATAAATTTGGTGGGTTACTATATTATTTTATGCAAATCTGTTTATTTATTTATTTTTAAACGTTTCAAGGTTAGGGATGGGTGAGCAGTGTGATGGTGAATTCCTCACAGCACCTCGTTCAAATTCAGTGCAGAAGTGCTTAGAAACTGTGTTATATTTTTCAGAAATGTTTAGGAGAAAAAAATCCAGTGTGAAAAATATCGTCAAGTACAAACTGCTATGTCATTATATACTGACCTTTTACAGAAGTACCCATGGCATGCTACTAAGAGGCAAAGAACTCAATACGAGCAACTCAATAACACAGAGCAAGAGAACAAGAAGCACCAAGCAAATCTGCTTGCGTGACTCAAATGAGAGGCTTTCTTGGTGTTAAAAAAGATGCATCCTGATCTCTTACTGCTCCAAGTAATGTTTTTTCACAGACATTAAGAAAGGAGATAGAGCTTTGAGCAACCTGATCTAGTAGTAGAAGTTGTCCCTGCCCATGGCAGGGGGTTTGGAACTAGATGATCTTTAAGGTCCCTTTCAACCCAAACCATTCTGTGATTCTATAATCTTGAAGAAATAGTTCATGCCAGCTGCCCCCGCCAGCACTCAGAAAGCCCCTCCTTGTGCATCTGCTGGCTACAAGTAAACCAGAGGTAGCTATGGTAGCTATAGGATGAGGCAGTAGTGCACATAAGGAACATACAGCCAGAACCGTGCCAATGACCCACCAACCAAGTTGGTGCCTCTCTAATACCATTCTGTTCTGAATGGAATTTTTTTCAAGAGATGTGAAGAACACATGTAATTTGTTTATCACTGACTGAATCTCTCTCTGGACAAAATCTAACCCAAAACCATAGCCAACTAACATTTTATAAGGCTATAATTGCTCAAAGTAGGTATATGTTCTCCATCCTATCTGTCAGCACAGCTTGTGCAAACACACTCTACCACATCATGTAGAAATGAAACTAGCAGTGAGATTCAAAAAAACACTTTAATTTGCTTCTTGCACATGACAGCACAGTAAAGACATATGCTGCCCTGGTTTGTCAAGTGTGCAGCAATGCAAGAGGTGATGGGTACAGAAGCAGACCTTGAAGGAAATGGAAAGCCAGGATGAGATTTTTGTCAGAGACTTTTAATGGAGTAAGATGGTGGGTGGAGAAGCTGAAGTAGAGAAAAGACAGTGAAACTGTAACCATTCCAACTGTGCTTGACACAAGTAATCAGCTTTTCATTTATTGATGAGGTTAAATTTTTTGTTGTTGTTCTCTATTATCAAATTTTAAGATATTTTCTTGTTTGGCCAGCTACATGTGAGACAAATTATGACTCTTCCATTCCAAAGAAGATGAAGAAAGAGCATGACAGTACATACAGAGAAGAAGAGATACAGTCCCTAGGTAGGGACAGAATGAAACACAAGGATTCAGCCAGTAGCAGAGGTCCAGAATGCACAGTAAGACACGAAAACCCTAATTTTAAGTGCCTAGGCTTGAGAAGGGACAAATCGATCGCTGAAAGTAAGCAATTATAATATCTAACAAATTAACTGACAGCAAGGGGCACCTCATAACTTTAAACTGAGTTCCAAAGTGGCAGATGATCTGTGTGTTCATGTTCTGTACATTCCACAGTAGCAGAAAACAGATGAAGAAAACATCAGTGTAGAAGAGACAACATCTCACTAATAACTTACAAATTCTTACCAGCACTTCCAGAACTCAGGCTGCCTCCTGACTAGTCCTGTCAGTGGGTGGGTCTTACCATATGCTTCCTCTGTACGCCCCAGAGCTCGTGTTTATGTGTCAGAAGACATGCATGACAGCACCTCCTGACATCCAGGAGCATATGCCAGTAAGAATTTGAACTGAAGACCTCCCGTCGGGAAGTCAGAATGGACACGGAAGGGTTAGAACCTGAACTCAGACCTTCACTGTCAGGGCTCATACACTTGATGCCAAGTCTCCAACACATCTCTTATTTTGCTGTCCACTAGGCTACTCCCTCCCCAAACCCAGCAGCCAGATGTGAACTCTCTTGCTAGCACTACACTAAGTCAGCAGGAAGCAGAGGTGTGTGCTTAGGTTAAAGCTGTGAGGTCAGCACCAAAGAAGTCAACACCCGTTAGGACCCAGACCTTGGTGAATTATTGAAAACTGTTGTCAGGAGAAACTGTTGACTATGGAAACCATGTCAAAAATACATGTGAGTTTAAAGCACTTGAAAAAGGGGCAGTTAAAAAAAGTGCACGAAAGCAGATACCAGATGCGTTGTATCACATACATTACAGTAGCTTTCTTTTAGAATGACTTTCAAGATGATATCTTAAAGGATCAAAACCTAGAAGCATTAAGAAGGGTGTTAGACACTGAAAGCCATCAGAATCCCTTGTTCTATCACTGAATACATTATTGCATCTTACTTTCTAATACTGAAAATGGATAGATTTTCAGATAAAAATTAGGAGAGCTTTAATTGCACTCCCTCTCTGGATTCTTGTAATGCATGCATTTTCATCATATTTTGTGTAAAGCATTCAGGGAAAAAAATTGCATACATTTATGGTCAAATTACTGGCAGCTTAGCTTTGCAAATGCTGTAATTTAACTGTTTAACAGTAAATTAAATTTACAGTTTGTAATGTAAATAGATTGTCCTTTTTAATTCAAATAACAGTAAATAATGTATATAATAGAAATTCTGTTTAACAATGACAGACTATTTTCACAACAGATAAAATTTACTATTTCAGCTGTATTTATTGCTAAGCAATCTCACAGTAACATACACTGTTTCCAACTATGTGTTAAAACATTTAACTTTAATAGCAGAATCTTGTCAAATTGATGTACAGTAGCAGAACGTCATAAAATCTTATTCCAAATTGTAAACTGAAGCATTAAAAATTAACTTTATAGACTAAGAAATACAGGTTGAAATTATTGCTATATGGTTAGAAAGTTAATTTAAAGCACAGGTTAAAAATTTTATTCTGCTTAATACATTTAAACCAGAAAAATCCTAAAACTGTTGGACATTTCTGAAAGAATAAGAAAGTATTCAGGCTTCAGTTCTCCCAGATTCAGGATGATCTCTGCTAATAAATGTTGCCACCCTCTCAAGCTCTGACTTTGGTCCTCTAGGGTGTGCAGAGGCAGGCAAGTCTGCAAGATAAGGGCCCTTATGTTAAAAATTCATGGGAAAGGTCATGTTTCTACCATTTCTGAAGCGCTGAGCGGATCAATGGAATGCATGAAACAAGACAGTAAGACACAGAAATTATTTCCTGCTGACTGGCACTCTTGGAGTTAGCGCTTGGGAAATGCAGAGGATTGAGGATTGCCACCACTACCCAGCTCTGGGGCATTCTCTGCTTCTGGCCTATGACAAAGTGGGGGCTGGAGACACAGAGTGCCTATTCCATGTAGAAACCTTCAAAAGCCTCCAATCAAGCCAACATGCCGAGCTAAGCTGAGATAACCCACTTCTTAAAAAATGGGACATAGTTACGTGGGAACCTTCTGGCTAGCAGCACAGCTAAATCTCTGGTAATTAATTCCCCCTGGTGCTGACCTAAAGACTTTGTGTCACAGAAAGGACGTCCTTGCCTGGAGCAGGGAGTTCCTCGACCTGTATGGTGGGGGCAGTTTAAAAGCCTGCTCTGGCCAATGTTCATCCCAAACAGGGAAGGAAACACTGAGCTGTGCAACACGCCTCTGCTTCAGGTCTGACAATATGAATGCGAACATACCAAGCCCTCTCTAGGCTGGGGCTACAGCCTGTCCTGATGGAGCCCATCCCACTGGAAGCTTTTCCCTTTCGATAAAGTCCTCAAAATATGCTTTTATGTATCCAGCAAAACCTAAACCTAAATTTCAATGGCCAACTGTATGAAAGTCAGCGCAACACAGGGTTTTTCTCATACAATCCCAATTTTTTTTTTTGATACTAATTCTTTCATTTTTCTCAGAGATTCATCTTCCTTTCTATTTCATCTGCTTCCCAGAGATCAAATTTACCTCCCTGAGCAATTTTTTGCCCCATAACTGAACAATTCATGATAGATGCACTACTATACCTTCAACATGACACTTCCTGTAGAGTAAAAAGGCTCTGAAAGGGACTTTGTAACTTTGCCCTACTGAAGCTGAGGAAGGGCAGATATAATTGAGTATGGCAGCTGGCTGGCAGTCCCTCAACAGGAGCCCCACTACTTCAGTCCTTTCAAAATCAGCAAAATAAAAAGCAGGTCGTTCAGAGCTGTGTTTTGTGGCCAGACACTGAACACAATTCTAAACTCCCAGCCCGGTGTCATTCAGAAGCACACCACAAAACACAACATCCTTATTGATGATTTGGAAGTGGAATTCTTAATAGCTGTTTTTCTGAGAGCTCTGATTTTTATTTTCTGAGATTTTCCTCTTCATGAAGAGTGAATTGTTCTAAAACAGGCATTCTTTTTTTACCATATCTATTATATACTGATGTGTATTCTTCTGAGAATTACATCAGCTACCTTAACACATGTTTAATAATATTCTATGCAATGCACACCCTGAGGTTGATACAGGATTAGGTACTAGCTAAGATAAGGTCTAGCATCACAGTCTGACCCTTAGTACCGGAAAACTCAGCATCTTAACCTCACTAAGAACCCAAAAAGTGCTTTCCAGATTGAATATGCAGTAATTGATCACTCAGGCTGGGCCATCCTCAGAAATCTCTCATCAGGATGTCAGTTGTACATGAGATATGATAGGACTACAGCAAAGATGGCAAATTTGCAAACATAAGCTGAAAATATCTAGCAGTCTTCTAAAATGAGGGCCAGTCTAGCTATAAAGAGCAAAATCAGCTCCTATCCCTTAGCTGTTCTAAGACACTGACAGCTGGTTCAATCTTCCTACAAGTGGCTCTAGTTTAAGATGCTTCATTTTCCCTCTACCACCTCCTTCCATTTGCTATTCTTCCTGCTTATAGGGAGAAAAAAAAAAAAATAGCTCACTGAAAATGTGAAGTACATAAACCATGTATCAGAAAAATTAAAACACGTAAGTCAAATGGACTGCTTTACTTGTTTTACAGATTACAAGAATTGAGACCTGTGTCTCCTCATGCTCCCCCCTGAGCTGTGCCAGAGTTCTGCCCACTATATCACACTGCCAGCAAGAACACTGCTGAGTTACTCCTCTGCAATGGAAATATTCCCTGCAGATTCAGCTTTGTTTAGTCAATTTTTTGTGAACCGAATTTCTAGGTGGTCATGTACCTGGTAGATGAAATAGTAGCTGCTTGCTAAGTGCTGCAGGGAAACATGGTTTTATTCCTATATTTGTTTCCTTTGGAATTTAAAAATAAATGGGACCAACATCTCTATTGCAGGTTCTGAAAGAAGCTAAATTTCAGACCAAGCTGAAAATTAATTTTAAAATCATTCTTCCAATACCAGACAGAAAAGCTTCATTGGAATAAGAAAATGAGCAGTACTGCTAAAATGATGTGTTGTCCTGCCGCTCCACCTTGCACTTGCCTGTCTTTATGCTAGGCATTTAAAAATAACACAGAGCATCTCTGTGATGCTTTTTATTTATGTGGCTCTTTGCACTTCCAGCCAATGTCCAGTGCAGGAGGTCCCAGCTCTTTCGTGAATGCATCTTGTTTAGCTTTGCAAGAAAGCAAGCTGTGAACTGTGCAGGAGCTGCAGTGCTGGACTTTAACAGAATTCTTCACTTAGCTCTCACCATAGAGAAGCCACTTCACATTTGAGTGATCCTAACTTCACCATAATATAAGATACTATGCTCATAAGAAATTAATGACAAAACCCCAAAAATACTTCTGCCTGCACTGAGAAACCTGTTGGCAAGGCTGTGCATTCCACTGCTGTAAGGGGAAAAGGCAGTACAGTTTTCATCAAGCTTCTTAACTGTGTCACAGAAAAACTGGAGCCATGCCACCAACTTATATTCATCCTGCAGTGAAGACAGCAGCTTGCTCCACCTCTTCTTTGACTTCAGGGATTTTATCCACAACAGTGGCATTTTAGCAGTGAGAACTGTGCCTGCTAATATCATGGTGGTCCAAGTTGAAACCGTGTTTATCACAAATGCAACAGCGCCCAAGCATGGCATGCTCCTGAATACAAAGAATCAGCCACAGTCAAGAAGAAGGATTTGATGAAGTTCTGCCACAAATTCCATTTTAAAACTCCCTGTTTTCATGTGGAGTGGACCCATGAAGATCAGGCTGGGCAGGAGGAGGGGGAATTAACAAAGCTTTGGAAAAAAAAAAAAAAAGAGGAAGCTGCATAATCTGCTGTATTTCAGTTGGTCTTTATCCGCAAAATCCCAGATCTTTGTTTAAGCTACAAACAGACTATAAAAATCAGCTCGCTGGCCTCTCTCCTTATTATCCACATCCCTGCACAAATCAAATGAAGCTTTTGCTGTAAAGCTGATAAAAAACACCACACACATGAGCAAGCTGATGTATTTAAAAAGTGGTTATCATTTCTAATCCTTTCCTTCTCTCCAGGGAATATCATCTTTCCAAGGAACACACAAAACTCCACCACTGAGCACACATCAGCACTTACACTTGTTTTGATTAGGGATTTTCTAAAATAACAATGAGCAAAGTAGTCTGGCATTATCATTGATTTTTAGCACCTAGGGAAGCAGTGCGACAGTCATCCAATTGTTTAAAATCAGTGAATAGCCATGACCAGTTCTGACAAATATTTGCACTCACATAATCTATTTCAGAGACCTCACAAAATGAACTACAGTACTTGGTTTGATAGCACGTGGATGTTTTTGCCTTTTCTTAGGAGATAACCCAGAACCCCATGTGTAACCCAGAACAAGAGAAGTGGTCACAAATACTAAACTTATGCCTGGGATCTCTTAGCAGGCACTGGGATTTGAGGTATCGACTAAGATTCACACCAGTTCCAGTTCCTTTGCCAATTGTGCCAGGAAAACAAAGTGATTTTTATGATCTAATTTAGACATATCCAAATGATACACTAAATCTACTCTAGACAATCAAGCTCAGATTCAGGCATGAAAGGACTAATACTCATTTCACATGGATGTAAATCTAGTCTTGCACCTTGCCCCATGCCTATGAATGACAGCACAGGGAAACGGTGTGATACCACATTCAGGTCCCATCTCCTGGAATTCTTTCTTTTAAATAGGAACATTTCCCCATAGGATGAAAATCCCCTCAAAATTATCAGCCACTGCATTCCCTGATTTCAATCTGGTATGTTACAAATTTGAGCCAAAGACTAGCAAGTTTGACTTACAATTTCAGCAGCGTTGAGCCATGAGTTATGATTTTAGACTTTTAAAAATATATACACACATGTAAAGAATAAGGAACAAAACCAGAGCACTTAATACACAGACTTCTGACTTCTGCAGAATGGAAAAAGGTGCTTCTTCAATGTGGGCTTGAGAACACTGTCTTGCATTCACAGCTGTGGCTCCTGTGTTAAACGCTGTGTGAAATCCATGCATGTGATTTTTAACTTGTGTAACACACCACATGATTTATACTCCTTAGTTTCTATCAATTTAACCATGTATCAGGAGCCTCACATATTAGATGAAGGCAGTTTACATAGTATGGAGCAGGGTGAGGTAACAGCATGCTCCCTGCCAGGCAGTGGCTGATCTTGACAATAAGAAAGGACAAGGAAACAGAGACAAATCTATTAATGAAAGTAGTCTTTTCTCTGTGTAAATTTTTAAGTGCTGGTAAGGAGCAAGAGCAGCACTTTAGAAGCCACAGAAGACTGGGAATTCTGGAATATCAAAATAAAATATACTTGATTGAAGCTGTTTACAGCTGCAGAACTTTCTCTTCTAAATAATGTCCTTCCTTTCAACTTTCTCTGATCCTTTTTGTCTTTTTTTTTTCAGACATTATAATACATAAAGCTAAGACAAGCCTGGCTTGCCTCAGAAGCAGCACAGACAAGTAGCTGTTTGAGAAAACTAAGATTAAATGAACATGGGTATGTATTTTAAAGGAATGGAAACAAAACTGACATTAGGGAAGGAGTAAACACTGCATTCCAGCCAATTCTCCTCTCTTTAGCTAAAAGAAGTTGTCAGGGTTTCTTATTTGGCAATTTCTGTTGAATTAATAATCAGATAGACCAAATGAAAACAGAAGTAACACCTGTTTAGTCTGACATGAACACAGAGGTGAATCGGATTCAGCCTTTAACAGCTGCCCTCAGGTGCTTGAGGAACCATAGCAAAGTAATTCACACACAATTTTCAATGGACTTCTGTTAGCTGAACAGTTGATAAAAGCCGTCTGGACAATCAAATACTGCATAGTTCAAGATACAGAAAGCGGTGAATGTATATAAGCCCAATCAGTCTGAATGACAGATCTGCCTCCTCACTGCCTAGTTTTTTGTTACTGTTTTTTGACAGCTATATATATTCCATTTTCAACAGAGTTCAGAAGTCCAGGCCCTAACTGTATGGCATTTTTAATTCACATCTACACAAATGTCATGGTATTTCTCTAGGGGGAAAAAGTGTAGAAGCTGATTTTTGTGTCAGCTAATGAAATTATTGTACGATTCATTCAATTGTATTTCCTCAGCCATGTATTTATATGGATACCTAACAGCTATGGAGATAAATGACAGACACAGACAAGATGATGCAGTCTACACAGACTGTCACTACTATCGAAAAATAGATGAATGAAGAAGTGGTATGGAAGAGACTCAGTCTTTCACAAGGACCTAACAGGTTACCTCTCCTATCCAAAATGAGATAGCTATGAATCACTAGCAGTTTAGCCTCACAAATCCAATGCAAAACTGCATATGATTGAACAAGCATCGCCCTTTTCTGTGAGACATTTAACAATGGAGAGAGACACGAGCATTTATCTTCTCCCTCTAAGAGGCTTTCTCACCTGTAAGAAACAGAAATATAGACCAAAGGTATCCTGAATGCTAAAAACTTAATGGGTGAAAAGGCTGCCTATTTGTCTGACAACCTTTTTCTATGGCACAGATTTGCACTTAAAATATACCTTGATATTCAGGTCTGCATTTTCAACTGCACTAGTGGTATCAGCCCCTTACCTCACAGTGGCTTGTCGCATGCATGCAACACTTGTCTCCTCCTTGTGCCTTTGGGAACCCTCACCTCAACCATGCAAGCAACTTTCACTGACTTTGTGGAAAATTAGGTATTTTGGAATTTCGAAAGTGAGGGAAATGTTTTAAGGTCTTAAATACATGTTCTAGAATATATTCTAGGACTCTGTTGTTGAAACCTGTTGCCCATATTCATCATCCCCACAGCCTAACATTGAAGCACTGCCTTGGTAGTAAGAAACACAGATACAAGAAACAGAACAAGTGTAAGTAGGACTGGTGTTGCAAGTAAAGACAAACACTTTATTGCAAACATGGTGACCATAATTCACACCATCTAATTCCATCTAAGATGTAGATGGACTTTCATTTGAAAGAGGGTCAACTAGAATGTCTTTACAGCTGATCTGTGCAGAAAATAACTGATGAGCTGGAGGTTCCAGTGGAAACGCAGTTTGAGCTGTTGGATACCCATCTCCCATGTGCAGCATTGTTTAGGACAAGCAATCAAAGAAGGTATCTGAACTTGTCCAACAGAAGAAATCTTACCTGAATTAACTGCCAGACTCTGAGCAGACAAGACAACAAGACGTATCATTTGCTAGCTTCATTCCTTAGACCTTCACCATTTGTTGAGGTGTAACTTCAGTCACAAATCACAGCAGAAAGCGACAGCTTTATTTAGCGCATACAATACATCATTTGCACAGTATTATCTGCTGTAACTTTTGGTTATGAAGTAAAGAAGAAAAATCTCACAAAAGAAGTATGGAAAAGCACAAATTCTCAGAACAGCTACTGGACAGAAATCACTGGATACAGAATTTTTCACCTTCAGGATGATACAAGTGGTAGAGAAAAAATAAATGAGAGCATGGTAATTCACGTCATAAAAACAATAAAAAGCTAAAAAAAGATTGTGTGCTGAAATGGAAACTCCCTTTTCTCCATTGATAATGTGATGCAGTCAGACACACTGCAGAAGATTAGAAGTAACCTGCAAGGGTTCATTACCTTTGATTTTTAGCTCTGTGCTACATAAATTAATTTGTATTTTGCTGTAGAAAATGCAGGACTAATGATGCCAATGTGGAAGAGAGATTTTTTTTCCTGTGCAAGTTCAGTGAATTCTTCTAAGACCTCAAGCAATACTTACAGCAAAATAAAAATATCTGCTCTGCATTTTATGGTGACATAAAACTCACAAGAGGTCCAGTTTAGACCATGAATACTTTCAAACTCTTGGTTCCATAGCTAGACCTCACTGACTCTGATCTTAAAATCAGATTGGATCTCTTAGAATGATAAGTAATGTAGCATAGTATTTTGCAATGTTTCTGATCCTGAGAAAACAGTGGTTCCCATGCTATTGCAGTGCCTTCTCTCCAAAATGAGGCAAAATATAGCAAAGGTGGCAATAGAAGAAAAATATGTGAAATAAATAACAGTAAAAGAAGAGGTTAACTACAGAAATAATTTTTTAACTAGACAGCATCTTGACTGCGCCTTTAGAAAGGGTGGTCTAAAGAAAAGAAGTCTGATTTTGTAGTGAAAGTTCAGGAATTATAACTTGGAGGATTTGTGTTTTCTTCCTAGCACCTCCATGTAACTAGAGCAAGACAATTCATCTGGACTCACTATTTTCAGAGTTTTCAGAATACTACTTATGCAGCTCTTGTGCCTTTCACAAGAGGTAAGACCTCAGAACACTTAAAAATGATATTAAAAAAAAATAAATGCATCTTGATGTTTACTTAAAAAAACTCCCACCACAGCCTGGGGAGGATCCATGTGTTTCTCAGGTGCTAGGTTTCCCTGAATGTCTGCCATAAGCCAAATACTGAGCCTCAAATCCATCTTAGAAATTAACACACAAAATTAAGTATCTGGGATCTGTTCTCCTCCTGCCTTCTTCTCCAGTCTGACCAAACTTCAAACGAAAGGTAGGCAGTCTTTAGTAAAACTGTGCATAGAAATGTATTGCTATTTGAACAGGAAACGAAGATCCAGACTGAATCTTGTAGATTTCTTACTTTGACCAAAATTAGAAAAAAACCCCCAAACCCAATCGCAGAAAAATCCAGATACCTTCTAACAGATGGCTCAGTTGGGTGGGATGAATCAGTTAAGTGGTATTTCCAAAGCATCTGAGGGAATGTTAAGCGTAAAAGTGTATGGTGAGGGAAGGCAAGCTCAGTGCTTGTCTCTAAATGTCCCCAGAAAGGAAAAATGGGTGGTTCTTCCTACCAAGAGGCAGGGAGCAGTTGCTAGAGCCAATTCAGCTTCCAACCATGTGGGAATTCTGATCATCTCAGAGGCTGCAGAGAGGCACTTCTGGATGTCATGTAGCACAGCACTACACAGTGACAGTTCAGGAGCTGGTAAGCGTAATACGTCCTTCACCAGGGGGATCCAAGAGACCAAAGCCCCTTCCTGCCCTCTCCCACTTTCATGTTCTCAGATTATGCACAAGGTCAGGGTGTGAAAGTGTAAGGGGTAACTGGGCACTCCACTGCCATACAAAGTCAAAAAAGAACTGACTACTTAAGATGTTGCTTTAAGTAAAAGCAAAGGATTTTGTAACACCACTACCAACCCGCATGCCTTTTTCTCCTTTTTTCTTTAAGTAGAAAATTGGACTTTCCTACTCTGCAGTGTCTAGTGCACTGGGCGGAGGGCTCTGATGAGATATACCTTTAGCAAAGCACTTATGACCTTTCAGCCATCCTGAACTAATTTTCTTTGCACTTTTGGCAATGGATAAAATTGGGTTGATTTCAAATAAAGGATGCTCTCATGTGGTCTGTGGAAAAACAAATAAGAGCTTGAGTCACTCCTGACATGTCTTGAGGAATTCAAGGCATCAGATTTAATAGTCTATATTAAATGTATTCTCCCTGAAATAACTTCTGGCAGTTTTGAAGCGCCTGAGAAAATACTGTGGATTGGAAACTTAAGATCATCTTCAGTGCCACTGCAATTGTAAATAGTAATGATGGCAGACAGATGAAAGCTTCTCTGCTGTTTTGAAGGAGAAACACATTACAGGAATCATAAAAGCATCTTCAGTGACAGCAAAGGAATCTATACAAAAGCTCTGTAAAAATAAACAGGGTATTAGCTGAGATTCATTACTGCTGTCTTTGTAAATGTCTATATTTAAGCTAGTTCAGCAACAGGATAAACTTGATTATTGCTATTCTCAGTGAGCATGAGGCATCTAAGATAACAAAGCAGGAAGTTACGTTTCTTCTGGAGAAAAAAAAAAAGAAAGAAAATGCAACTTAAGAAAGATTTCCACTGACCTAAGTCTATCTCCTTAAAATCCCACCAAACCAGTCTGAGCTACATTTGAAAAATCAAGCAAAAGAGGAAATTTCCCTTTGAGGATTTGTAGCCATTCTCACATCATCCAAGGAAACTTCTATATGTTTTGTTAAAGGATTCTTGTCTTATCCACCATCCCTGCAACATGAACCATGTCTCTCTGTGTCTGAAAAATATGCGATGTGTTTAAAAAGTGGTATATATTGTTCTTTTGTTAATTTTCACAAACAAAGAGGGAAAATGAACAGACAAAAAAAAGATCACATACTCTTTGGTTTGTACGGAGAGAGAAGGAGTTCTTGCCATTTATGTAGTGCTAGGCAGAACTCATCCAAACATAGGCAACTAAGTATTGTATAATCTGAAGTATAATAGTAGAGATAAGAAATAGAGAGTGGCAAATGATCCAGGGGAACATGACAAGGAGCTGCTTATTTCAGTCCAGAAAATCTAAAAGTCAGTTAAATTTCCAGAGCAATATCGTGATGAAGAGCGCTGGAGCTCTGCCATAAATTAATGAGAAGATAATTTGTCTTTAGAAGATACAGAGCTAGCTGGACACTGGCTTAACAAGGTAATTATCAAATGAAAGAGAACCGCTGTACTGCTGTGAACCTGCAGAAAGGCTCTTACAATTCCTGATGTTTTGGCCTATCTTTGTTTTAGAAGAAAGATGCATTTTAATATTTTTTTTATAAAATACGTTTAGCTACATGGCTTGAAATAGTAGAATCATAGAATCATAGAATCGTTAGAGTTGGAAAGGACCTTAAGATCATCTAGTTCCAACCCCCCTGCCATGGGCAGGGACACCTTACGCTAAATCATATCACCCAAGGCCTCGTCCAACCTGGCCTTGAACACTGCCAGGGATGGAGCATTCACAACCTCCCTGGGCAACCCATTCCAGTGCCTCACCACCCTAACAGGAAAGAATTTCCTTCTTATATCCAACCTAAACTTCCCCTGTTTAAGTTTTAACCCGTTACCCCATGTCCTATCACTACAGTCTCTAAAGAAGAGTCCCTCTCCAGCATCCCTATAGGCCCCCTTCAGATACTGGAAGGCTGCTATGAGGTCTCCACACAGCCTTCTCTTCTCCAGGCTGAACAGCCCCAACTTCCTCAGCCTGTCTTCATACGGGAGGTGCTCCAGTCCCCTGATCATCCTCATGGGCCTCCTCTGGACTTGTTCCAACAGTTCCATGTCCTTTTTATGTTGAGGAGACCAGAACTGCACACAATACTCCAAGTGAGGTCTCACAAGAGCAGAGTAGAGGGGCAGGATCACCTCCTTCGACCTGCTGGTCACGCTCCTTTTGATGCAGCCCAGGATACGGTTGGCTTTCTGGGCTGCAAGCGCACACTGCCAGCTCATGTTCATTTTCTCATCGACCAACACCCCCAAGTCCTTCTCCACAGGGCTGCTCTGAATCTCTTCTCTGCCCAACCTGTAGCTGTGCCTGGGATTGCTCCGACCCAGGTGTAGGACCTTGCACTTGGCATGGTTAAACTTCATGAGGTTGGCATCAGCCCACCTCACAAGCGTGTCAAGGTCCCTCTGGATGGCATTCCTTCCTTCCAGCGTATCAACCGAACCACACAGCTTGGTGTCATCGGCAAACTTGCTGAGGGTGCACTCAATCCCACTGTCCATGTCACCAACAAAGATGTTAAACAAGACTGATCCCGACACCGATCCCTGAGGGACACCACTCGTTACTGGTCTCCAGCTGGACATTGAGCCATTGACCACAACTATTTGCGTGCAGCCATCCAGCCAGTTCTTTATCCACCGAGTGGTCCATCCATCAAATTGATGTCTCTCCAATTTAGAGACAAGGATGTTGTGTGGGACAATGTTGAATGCTTTCCACAAGTCCAGGTAGATGACATCAACTGCTCTACCCCGTCCATCAGTTCTGTAGCTCCATCATAGAAGGCCACCAAATTGGTCAGGCAGGATTTCCCCTTAGTGAAGCCATGCTGGCTGTCACCAACCACCTTGTTGATTTTCGTGTGCCTTAGCATGCCTTCCAGGAGAATCTGCTCCAAGATTTTGCCAGGCACAGAGGTGAGACTGACTGCTCTGTAATTCCTCGGGTCATCCATTTTCCCCTTCTTGAAAATGGGGCTTATATATATTCCAGTCATCGGGAACTTCACCTGACTGCCATGATTTTTCAAATATGATGGACAGTGGCTTAGCAACTTCATTCGCCAGCTCCTTCAGGACCCGTGGATGGATTTCACCAGGACCCATGGACTTGTGCACATTCAGATTTTTAAGATGGTCTCGAACCAGATCCTCTCCTACAGTGGGCGCAAGGTCTTCATTCTCACAGTCCCTGCATCTGCCTTCTAAGACTTGGGTGGTGTGGTCAGAGCCTTTGGCAGTGAAGACCGAGGCAAAGAAGTCATTCAGAACCTCAGCCTTCTCCAAATCCTGTGTAGCCAGTTCTCCTGAGAGCTTCCTGAGGGGGCCTACATTCCCCCTAGTCTGTTTTTTATTTGCTATGTACCTGTAAAATCCCTTCCTGTTATCTTTAATACCTCTAGCTAAGTTTAATTCTAACTGGGCCTTAGCTTTCCTAACCTGGTCCCTAGCTTCCCAGACAACATCCCTGTACTCTTCCCAGGCCACCTGTCCTTGCTTCCACTTATTATAAGCCTCTTTTTTTCAATTGAATTTTCCTCAGGAGCTCCTTATCCATCCAAGGAGGTCTCCTGGCCCTCCTGCTGCACTTCCTTCTGGTTGGAATGCAACACTCCTGAGCTTGTAGCAGGTGATCCTTGAGTATCAACCAACAGTCTTGGGCCCCTCTGCCCTCTAGGGCTGTATCCCATGGAACCTTCCTGAGCAGGTTCCTGAAGAGGCCAAAGTCTGCTCTTTTGAAGTCCAGGGCAGTGAGCTTGCTGCACCTCTTCTCACTGTCCTGAGGATCTCAAATTTGACCATTTCGTGATCGCTGCATCCAAGGCTGCCCTGGAGCATCACATTTCCAACGAGCCCTTCCCTGTTGGTGAGCACGAGGTCAAGCATGGCACCTCTCCTTATCGGCTCCTCTGTTACTTGCAGAAGGAAGTTGTCTTCCACACAATCGAGGAACCTCCTGGATTGTTTGTGCTGGGCCGTACCGTCCTTCCAACAGATGTCAGGGTGGTTGAAGTCACCCATGAGAACAAGGGCCTGTGAGCGTGAGGCTTTTCCTATCTGTCTATGGAGTGCTTCATCTGCAGGTTCTGCTTGATCAGGCGGTCTGTAACAGATCCCCACAGTAATGTCTCCCATAGCTATATTCCCTTTAACCCTGACCCACAAACTCTCTGTGGACTGCTCACCTGTCCCCAGACAGAGTTCCATACTCTCCAGCCTATCCCTAACATAAAGGGCAACTCCTCCTCCCCGCCTGCCAGGCCTGTCCTTCCTAAAGAGCCTGTAACCTTCCATTCCAACACTCCAGTCATAGGAGCCATCCCGCCATGTTTCTGTGATGCCTATTATATCATACCCCCGTAGACATGCACACATCTCTAATTCCTCTTGTTTGTTCCCCATGCTATGGGCATTTGTATAGAGGCATCTGAGCTGAGCTCCAACTGAAGCCGGCTCATTGGCTGGAGCGGCTGGGATATCTCTACATTGCTCCGAGCATTTATTATAAGTGCTGGCAACTGACTGGGTGTGTTGGGATGGAATGATGCCCCCCTCCCCCAACACATCTAGTTTAAAGCCTCCTTGACCAGTCTGGCAAGCCTCCTACCAAAACTGCTCTTTTCCTTCCTTATCAGACCATCTCTACCAGCCCCCACTAGATCTGGCCTACAAACTTCGGTCCCATGTTCAAGACACCCAAACCCCTGATGACACCACCCTTTTAACCATTTATTAACCTGTCCAATCCTCCTAGCTTTTTTTAGGTCCTCTCCTGTACCCTGGAGAATTGATGAAAAGACTGTCTGAGCTCCAGAGCCCCTAACCACCTGCCCCAGGGCTCTGTAGTCCTTCTTTATGTTCCCCAGGAAGTAGGGGACTCATATGTTATCAATCAAATATTATCTTTCCTAGACTGCTTTACAAATAGGAAGTCTCTATGCACATGATATTTTACCAAGTCAGTTGTGGTAGAAACCTGAAACACTAATAATTATTTTAAGAAAAAGCAAAAATGGAAGTTTCATAAATGATAGTGAGACTCTAAACACATCACATGATGGTTGTAATGGTGATTTTTCTTTTCCTCAAATGGCTGTATATAATGGCAATCGTGGATATATTAAGAGAAGCTTACAACAACACTTGTAAAAATGACTGTAAGATTCTCTGCCTCTGAAAATTTGGTCTTTGCCCCTCTGCCTCCTCATTGCACACGTAAGGTATATAAGCATAAAGCAAAAGCACTGCTTCACGCAAGCACTGTTGACTTGAATGTAATTCGAGCTTATTAGGATGCTGTTTTCCCATTGCTTCCTTCCTTAATAACTAAACTAGCTAGACATGTCAAATAGCATGTTTCATGAAGTAAAACAGTGACAAAAATTAGAGTATAACTATGATTGTATAAAGAAGAAGACAGACATAAGTGCTTCAAAAGCTTGCAAAAAAAAAAAAAACCCAAAAAAACAACAACCCATAATGTTCTTCAGTAGGAATGAAAACTGGATAGTAATGTGTACATGAAAAGCTGTGCATGCTATCATAACACAGTTGTCTGATCCAGGTTTCCAGCTCCTTTTCCCTAGTATTAGAACTGTTTCAAAATTTCATGGTAAAGGACTCATAGTTGACCCTTTCGATCCTGCTAACTTTTGCTTGCAAATTCAAAGCACACAGAATTAGTATAGTATAGATCCTATCAACAGGTCTAGAGCAATGTGTCATGGTCTGGTGAGTAAATGTATCAGTTTCACAAAGCCAAATTATAAATGCTGGGCAACTGCAATAACCCTAACTTTAACAAAGAAATGACAGAGTGGAATACTCAATTGGAAAAAAGTGCAAGCCAAAAATTCTTACACACCAATATTATCTCATTAAAGCCTTTCTTAAAAATGGCTCTAATGTGATATGATATTTTTTGTTTGTCTCTGCATATTAGTAGATACTAAAATGTCTTTAAACAGTCATTCAACTTAAATAGAACTGAATGACTATCCTATGACACATTGTACAAACAAGCAAACATCAAATACTGACATTCTTTTCCCTTCTAGGAGGTCTAAGAGCTTGGTCAGTCCTTTTTCTCCAGAAGTGGCAGTTCTGGAAGGGTGCAGGCAGGGAGAGAGCTGGTCCTTGCTGTCTCACAGGACACTTCATTTTTATCTTGTAGCAAGATGCACTAGTGGTGGCCAGTTCAGAGGATGCTCTGCTCTGGGTACATGTGGCACAGCTGTCACTGACCACTTCTGCTGAGAAGCTCTGCTGCCATTTTCTGTACTAGCTAAAATTCCCCAAGGACTTTACTTCCATTCCTCACACTTTTTTGTGCCCTGTGGGTGACCGATGCACTGATCAGAATGAGCAGGTCCACGTACCTGGGTTTAGGATATCAGTGACTTGCCAAGGAGAAGCAGGCACTGATCCCATTTCTAGCAGTTGCAACAAAAGCTTCACCAGAAGCTAATGTGGCATTGCGGTGTGCTCAGATGCCAAGGGATGTTCAAACTGAAGCTGACAACACAATCTTAATCCTGCTTCCCTGTGCATCTATACTGCAATAATGCAGACTGTAATTACATAATCATATATATTTGCACAAATGAACTTGACAGCATGCAAATTTACTGTGATCTAGATATATGTGTGCACCTTTCTACAATTAAAAGACACATCAAGGTATATTAATACTAATTTCAAGCCATGGCAGTCCACAGTATTTCTACTGACATATTGGTTACATTCTTTTGAAAAAGTTATTGCTAGAAGCAGCTAAAGTTTATTATATCTGAGCTCTACATTGTAGAATCACACTATCAGATTCTAAATAGGTCTTTTATCTTTGTTATTATTAAAGAGAATTGATGGGTGAAAAGAAGCATTCAGCATTACCATAAGAACATGGCCAGTGATGAATATGTAGAATAGACCCCTCCAAGAGTAACATGCTTCTTTTGGAAGCAAGAGAGAAGAGCAAAGGGTTATTCCCTCTATGCTATAAATGATACCAAAAGTAAAATCAAACCAAGTTTTTTACTCAGGATGCCAGATGTGTCACCTGGTGAGATGCTTAATGAAGGCATTATCACAGAGGTTCCTTCTCCACAGCTAAATTCACACTTTTTAGCTCAGTTAAGGACCACTTTTCTGCAGTCAGTGGCCAAATCAGCTTTGGTTTGCGCTGTGGAGAGGTGTCCAAGACCACAAACTACATTCACTTCACAAGGAGGAATCAGATGGACTCCTGGAACACACATAGTTCATGCCAGCCATTAACAGTCATTTAGTTTATTAGAATGGACTGGACTTAGACCAACGTAAACTAAGAAAACATGTGCTATGTGGATGTCATGTCCTCAACACCAGCTGTTTTGCTCTTCAATCCTCTTCTACCGCTCTGCACTGCTTAGTAATTTTGCTGTATCCTCTGGCTATACTGAACAAGAGATTATGACCTTAAATCAACACGCTGCCCCTAAAAGTGCTAACAGTACAAACTCTACCTGTGTGAAGGTGGTTTGAGATGCTGGATCACCAAGTCAGAATTATTGTCCAAAAGTTTCCTTCCTATTTATTCAAGCACCTTTTCCTTACCATAACACAGTTATCAAGTTGTACACAAATTCCCATTACAGATGATGCACATTTTATTAAGCTAAGTTAAACATCATCTCTCAGTATAAAATATCCTCTATTTCATCTATAACTATTATCCACTTCAATCAATTTAGTTGTGCATGCATGATGAAGAAAAGCAGAATATTGAATAGAAACAGCCTAGAAAAGGCAGAAACACCTTTGTTTTCCATCTTGATCAACATTTGCTTGGTGCAAGGCCATGTCCTGGTTCAACATCTCTCTGCTTGGAATTTTTTCCTTTCTTTTTTTTTTTTTTTTAAATAACCATGACCTGGAGCATCCCTTTGGATTACAGAATTTGATGCATAGCCAGCCATGCATGTGCAACTGTCCCTAAGGGCCAAGCCTCAGCAGAAAAGCTGGTGTGCATACAATCTTGAAACAAAAATAGCTGTCAAATCAAAACTAATTTTCCACAAACGAAAGCATGGATCCTCAGTTAGGGAATACCAAGCTGGTTTGAGTTCAGGGTTGCTTAAAAAAAAAATCACAGGGACACGATTTTACAAAATAAAATGTATTTTTAATCTCTCTAATCTCATTTAATAATGGATGAGGTGATTTTTCCTTAAGGCTGAGAGGGAGCAACAAATACAAATAATACCAGTTCTTAAGAGTGAAAAAGTTTTAAAGTCTCTGAGCCACTAAAAGAGGGGAGGGAAACACAAACAGTGCTGCTATGGCATGTGCCACCAAAGATACGTTAGTTTCATGCTCCCTGGCCCAGGGTTTCGTTCTGCCTCATTTTAGTGAATTAAATCATGTACTACAAAGGAATTTGGATCTGAATGAAAGGAACAAGATTGATAACAGTCTGAAAAGTAATGCTGTGTTAATTCAGATCCAGACATTAAAGACAAAAATAAAATTGAATTACACAGTAGTCTAGTATTTCTGGACTAGATAAAACTGTATTGTTTTCATAGCCAAATGGAGATGGGAGTAATAGCTTAAAAGATATAACAAAATGGTCAGCATCTACTTTCAGGCACCCAGCGAGCTGCACAGATGATGGTGATTCAAAAGCTGCTGCTGATCAGATAGCTGTCCACTGGCGCTTCTCTGCACACATTTCTCCACTACATCCAAACCAGCAAAATTCTAAGATTTGCCTTAGTCACAGATGAAAAGCAAGTGTTTCAAGCTGAACAGTTTGAAAAGGGCAACACTGATAATGAAAGAATAGCACTTTCAATACACTATGGTCAAGGTGCCAACCCCATTGCCTGAAGCAACACAAACAAGCAGTTCATTCTGGATTACAGGTATGGAAAACACATCTCCTAGACTCTTGTCCAGTGCTAAGCTGCATGTGTGTCCTGGGTTCAGCAGTAGCAGTCATTTTGCTCCTTCTTAGTAGCTGGTGCAGTGCTGTGGTTTTCCCCATGGAGCCCAACATCATGCACCCGATGGACTCAGCAGCTTTATAGGGATTGGTCCATGCACTAAGGAATGATATCTCTCTCTCTCTCTGTGGATGTATATATATGTATATATATAAGAGTGATGGTATATTGAAAATGTGGGATCTGAGCATGATGTGAATGGTATGGAATAAGGGGTGGATACTGTCCTGGGTTCAGCAGTAGCAGTCATTTTTCTCCTTCTTAGTAGCTGGTGCAGTGCTGTGCTTTTGACTTTCGGCGTGGGAACAGCGCTGATAACGCCGATGTTTTTAGTTGCTGCTCAGTAATGTTTACTCTGACCAAGGACTTTCTGAGTCTCATGCTCTGCCAGGGAGGAGGGGAAGCCGGGAGGAAGCAGAGAAAGGACACCTGACCCAAACTAACCAAAGAGGTATTCCATGCCACAGCACATCATGCCCAGGATGCAGAACTGGAGGCAGTTACCCGGAAGGGATTGATCACTGCTTGGTCAGGCTGGGAATCGGTTGGCTGGTGGTGAGCAGTTGTATTCTCTTCTCTTGTTGTTTCAGAGCTAGACTGTACTCCTTCTCTTTGCTTTCCCATACAATACAAAATCAATGTAACACTCACTTTCAATGACTTGGAGCCAAGATCCTTCAAAAAATGTGGAGCTCTGGAGTACTTGACCTGGATTACCATTTCTTCCTGTGCTGGGACAGCTGGGCACCAATCACTGTCTTTCAGGAGATGGGACATTCACAGAAGTCCAGTGAAAGCGTAGTTTGAAATCCACAAAATCAAAGGAATATCACACATCTCAATCAGTCCATTCTAAATCTAATACGTATTCCTATAAACTGTCCTCTCTGATGTAAACTTTTAACAGTATCTATATATGGACTGCATTTGTCTTGAAAAATCCTAATTAAATACTCCACAGAATCAACTCCTCCAAGAAAACAAGCAGAGACAAGAAATGCAAGGTTCTGCTTACATTGCTATATGCACCAGAATGAACTTAAAATACTAAGGAATGAAACCTGCATGGATCAGAATAGTGGAACAGCAAAATGTCAGCAACATTTTAAAGGTAATATAATTTGGAGTTCAGAATTTAATATGATAAAGAATGATAACCACTGTATAATACCTCAGCCTTCTCACATACAGCAGACTCAAAAAAAATCATGACTACATTAATTCAAGGGAACTTCCAATATGGAATTGGGAACAGTATCTCCGTGTCCAGAGTCAGCTTTTGGCTCTATTTCTACTAACCATGGTGCTGCAGCTGACCCAGTTTAAATGTATTTCTATAAAGATTCCATAATTTTTGGTGATGTTGCATATTGTATTCTCCTAAGCCATTTAAAAATACTGCACTACAGTAAATATGTAGTGCCTAAAACTCCAGTGCATCATGTGGAACAGCACTACTGCACCACTGAAACACAATGTAAAAGTTTCATTTGTGCAGTAAACACAAACATGCATATTTGTGTAATAAACCTATTATATTAAGATGCATATTTATGTATTTGACTGTGTTCTATTTGTGTCTGCATATATGTGTGAGAGAGTAAGGTTGTGGGTAGAGGTCATATTTTGCAGTGAGCTTTTAATATATGAACTTATAAAAGATCATCTGCACCTACAAGCCTTGTCCTGCTGGTGTCCTAGAGCTGTGAGTTCTGCAACACCACTCCCTGCAGTGTTAAGTGTATATAAACAATAGAGTATCTTTCAAATTATTATAAAGTTACCATAATATACATAAAGCTCCCAGACCCATTAGGACTCACATTCTGATTCATCTACACCTGAGGATTCAAAAAGGGAAGAAAAAAAACTGTTTAGTTATTCAGTGCTCTATAAAAGGCAATTTGTTTCTAATACCTTCGGGCAATCCGTGTGCTCCAAAGTATTATAGTTTATAACAGTTGTGGGAAAAACTACTATACTTAGTTAAGTGTCTCTTTGGTCTAGAAATGAGATGACAACATGAAAATACGCTCTGCCACAGTTTCCAGTTTTTTATGGTATCGCTTAGGTCATTCATAGAGTGGGGTGTTTCACTTCTGAAAAAGAAACAACATAAGTGTAATGAAGAAAAGAAATAAAACGAAAAATGAAGAAGAAAAATATTCCCTGACTACTAAGGGAAAGATACACATAAATTTAGGTTTGGATGGATATTCAGACTAAGTATTGTTTCTTACAGGAACTCTGTAAAGTATGTTAGAACATTCTTCTGCAAGAACATAACACGTATTAACTGACAATCTCAAAAATCACCTGATAATTTTGAAAGTTGAAGTAATAACAACTGAATAGTTTCAATTTTATATAAAAACATAATAAAGAGCATAGCAGCATTTTTATTTCTCATTAAAAAAAAATAATCTTTATGATCTGTATTTAATGCACTGAAGCCATTTGAAACCTAACACTGATCTGCCTGCCAGTTACTTAGCAGAACAAAAAAAGTACTGGCCAGTTCTTCCCAACTGCCACCACTCTATGCAAAGAAAGAGATAATTTACTGTGAGTTTGTAATAGTGAAAAGTTGTTTAATATTCTGTTGCAAAAAAAGCTATTGATTTTCATTATTTTGCAGGGATCAACTGCATTTTATTAACATTGTCTCCAGCAGAGAGAAAGAACTGAACTCTGCATATTTTGGACCAAATGGGTGAACCAAAGCCAACCACAACAAAGGGATTATTTGTACTGGGGAGGCAAAAACCCCGTAAATCACTGTGACTGTCTTAATATTAATTTTGCCTTTATTCTCACTGCTCTCTGAATGGATCCTAGACTCCTGTAATGTATCATGTCCTATATTATGATTTCTCCAAAGAGGACTTACCACTTAATCTGTTTATATAGCAGTAGAATCAATCTGATTGACTGGGATTTCAGTGTCCATTGCAATTAGAGGCTATATATAATTGTGCAATATTCACATTAGGACTTTAGTAACCCTTTTACCAACTGCCACTTTATAGACATAGGTGTGCAACATTGATTTGTATAATATACTTAGTAACGAGCAGAAGAGACTTGAGATACCCATTTGTAAGATACCTAAAACCTTCTATTTATTTGTCAGATATTTGAAGAAGAGATTGATAGAACATTGATTAATAAACCTTGTCCTGGAGTACCTAACCGAGGTCATGTGTGTACATACGTGAATGGACATACATGTGGCACATGGGTGGCACTTTACAGTGAAGAAGTCCTTTATCAATCACTCAGAAGTACAGGAACATCATGCTAAGTAACAAGTCAGCAGCAGGCAAAGGTGAAGGTCTAATTCATACCTGCTAATTGCAAATCAGGAACTTAAAGGAATTATTCTTTCAGCACCTGTCAGTAATATGGGAAAAAGAAAAATGCATTTTCTGAAGAAATCAGTGGGAGATTTGCGTAGGAAGTCTTACATAGCCAGCAGTATTACAAAAACATTATTCATGTTGTTAAAGATGAGAACAGTAGGGTGGTTTTTCTCACACAAAGTTTAGCAGCCAAGATAAGAAAGTCATTCTGGAACTTGTTATGATGGCTGAGACTGAATTGAACAGGGGGCTGAAAGCTGGCACTTGCTTTGGGACCAGTAACTCCAGGGAGTCAGAGATGCAGGTCAAACACAGCCCCTTGGCTGGAGGAGGCTCCACAGCCTCCCCAGGGAATCTGTTCTGGCACGTCATTTTTATTATCAGCAGGAACTAACCCCTCAATGTACTTTTTTACTGCAATTTAAGGCCAGCATCTTCTGCTCATCATGGATAAGAAAACAGACCACATGCCTTTTCTTGATAGGTCTTGTTATTATGTCCCATTTTCCCTTCTCCTTTTTCCCATATCTTCTCTTCTATAGATACAGCAACTCAAATTCTTTCATTTTTTCTGAGTAAGTCTTATTTCAAAAACTTTTGCTTCCCTCCAGGCATTCTCCAATCAGACCACATGTTTCTGTACAAATGCCATCCAAAATATGCATTCAATACAGACAAAGAAAAGGCAATCCCAATCAGTAGGAGAGATACAGCTGGTGCTTCAAAATACTGAATTCACCAAAGCAACTGACTGAGACAAAGTATGGATAAAAACTGCATGAAAATTAAGAAACTGTTAAACAGATTTGATAAAATATCCAAAAGCTACAACTACAATGCGAGAAAGAGGACAACTTTGGCAAAAAATAGTCAGTAGAAAAAAAAAAGGCAGTAATTAGAAGGAAAACCCTATGATAATTATGGTGAATACAGTATGAAAAGCAGGGAGAAAAAAAGGAAAAAAAATCTGGAAAAACACATTATGAAATAGAAAATATTAGAATGAGGTGCTGAAAGACTGCAGTGAACAATCCATGACTGTATGTATGGCTAAAGGAAAAAAGAAGGACCTTGAGTATTATTCAAAATTTAATTAGCTTTAATTTAATTTAGAAACAGAAAATTTGTTAACATCGATACATACTTTTGTCCTACTTCGGAAAGAATGTTGATCTTGAGATGAGAATGCTTCTTAGTCCATCAGCAGCTAAGAAGGATCTTAAAAACTATCTATTATGAGTGTTTTAAAATTCAGTGTTCTAAGAGTTTCTTTTGCACATTTCTATCTGGTGTTATAAAATAATAATTAAAAATAACTACTAAGGGAATTAAAAATCCCACACTACTGTTGTGTTGCTATTTAAGAAGGGGCACTATACAGTCAGGTAACTGCAACGTAATACAGTATCACAGTATCACAGTATGCTAGAGATTGGAAGGGACCTCAAAAGATCATCTAGTCCAATCCCCCTGCCGGAGCAGGAACACCTAGATAATGTTGCACAGGAATGTGTCCAGGTGAGTTTTGAATGTCTCCAGGGAAGGAGACTCCACAACCTCCCTGGGCAGCCTGTTCCAGTGTTCCGTCACCCTCACTGAGAAGAAGTTTCTTCTCAAGTTTAAGTGGAACCTCTTGTGTTCCAGTTTATACCCATTACCCCTTGTCCTATCATTGTTTGCCACTGAGTAGAGCCTGGCTCCATCCTCGTGACACTCCCCCTTTATATATTTATAGACACTAATAAGGTCACCCCTCAGTCTCCTCTTCTCTAAACTGTAGAGCCCCAGCTCCCTCAGTCTTTCCTCATAAGGGAGATGCTCCACTCCCTTAATCATCTTAGTTGCCCTGCGCTGGACTCTCTCCAGCAGGTCCCTGTCCTTCTTGAACTGAGGGGCCCAGAACTGGACACAATATTCCAGATGGGGTCTCACCAGGGCAGAGTAGAGGGGAAGGAGGACCTCTCTCGACCTACTAACCACCCCCCTTCTAATACACCCCAGGATACCATTGGCCTTCTTAGCCACAAGGGCACAGTGTTGGCTCATGGTCATCCTGTTGTCCACTAGGACCCCCAGGTCCCTCTCCCCTACACTGCTCTCTAACAGGTCGTTCCCCAACCTATACTGGAACCTGGGGTTGTTCCTGTCCAGATGCAGGACTCTACACTTTCCCTTGTTATATTTCATCAAGTTATTCCCTGCCCAACTCTCCAGCCTGTCCAGGTCTCGCTGGATGGCAGCACAGCCTTCTGGCGTGTCAGCCACTCCTCCCAGCTTAGTGTCATCAGCAAACTTGCTGATAGTACACTCAATTCCCTCATCTAAATCGTTGATGAATATATTAAATAATACTGGTCCCAGTACTGACCCTTGATATCAATCCAGACAAAATAGTGAAAAAAAATTATACAGGATTTAATTGATGAAGATTGAAGTGAAAGAGATGTAATTAATGCCAGTCAACATGGGTTTATGTAAAATAGGTCTTGTCAAACAAATCTCATTTTATTCTTTGATGAGCTTACAGAAGTTTGGGTGATAAAGTGCATAGGTGTAATACACTTAGACACCTGTAATGCATTTGACTTACTAGTGCATTGCTTATATTCTTAATAAAAATTACTATTATACAGTTTTGCTAAAACATTTGTAAAATGGACTGAGAATTCCTTAAAACACCATTTTTAAGAAATAATTCTCTATCAGAAACTGTGGAGCAGAGGCGCTAGTGGTGATCCACAGGCACATGTAGACCTGTTAGGCATGATTTTAATGAAATTTTCATGTATGTTCAGAAATTAAACTCTAAAGTACTGCCAAGAAAAAAAACAAGACTAGAAGAGTGGTATATAAAGGTGAAGACCAAGCAGTTACACAGAATAATCTGTCTGCCTAAGCTAGGCCAACTTACTCTGTGTTGAACCTGAATGCTCAAATCATGTTTAATGACTGGGATTTCTCTGGGAAGAAAAAATGAAAGGAAAAAGAAAGAGCATATTTCTGGAAATACTACAGTCTGTTTCTCTTGGCAAATTTAATTTTCTCCGAGTTATGTGAGAGAAGCCAGACAACAGTTTTACAGAAACCTGGGGTGACAATGCAGCACACCGGCCTCTTGAAACCACCTTTGTGACAGTGGTTAAACAAGTGGGTAATATGTGGCAAACTTTCTCTGTTTATTTCCAGTCTACGTTCCCTGCTTGTAAGAAATGACCACTAAATGTAGCTTTCCACCATTAACCCCTGCAGAAGTTATCCAACAAAGGGCTGGAAAGTTACTTGTATGGCACAGGTTATAAACAAGGAGAATGGTAGAATGAATCTGTTGCAGCTCACTCACATTTTATTCAATAAATAATTTGTAGTAATGTCTAAGATACACCTATGTAATGTATTCTAAAGGCACACAGACAAACTTCAATAAGCTCTTTAAAGCTGCTGATTTTATCATTTAGCCCAAAGTTCACTGTACTCTGAAACTATTGCCCAGAAAACTTTACCTCTATCTTCAAAATTATCCAAAAAATCAATAAATTAAGAAAAATCAAGCAGGGTTCATGCACAAAATGGAGAAAAATCACAATTGCCTAAAATGCAAAGCATGGCATAGTTATATTGTACATTCCAAACACAAACTGCAGTAGCAATTATAACACAAAATCCATATTCAATTATCAGCTCCAGATTCAGAGCAACAATAAAACTGAAATCACTGTATTTTTCTAGGGATACACACAGCGAAAGAGCTCAACTGGTTCCTTCTGAAATTTGTTGCTGTGTAACATTATGCAATGGCATACAAAATTGGGTGACAGAAACCCAGAAAAAGTGCCTGAAATTCTCAATACATTCTACACCTATAGGCTTAAATAAATCCATTTTGAGGGCTCCATTATACCTACCACACATGAAATTTTTTCACAGCTACAAATGTGATAGCTCATGCTTTTGCTTCCTCACAGTATATAGCTTCTCCATGAACAGAAAGCATTTAGTGAACAGAAATGTAGACAAGCTCTAATTTTCTGCACAGTGGCAAGTGCATCCATTACGTGTTACAGAGTCACTTCGCTCAGAAAGAGTTAACTTTCTAGCTCCTATTCTCTGCAGTGCTGCATAAACACTGCACATTATTCTTACTGAGCATGCTTCATCTTTGCTGTCTCCACAGTCTTGGGCTGTCAATCACCTGTCACTCCCCACCACATCAGCACAGTGCGCACCACCAGGCTGTCAGCACAGCAGCTGATGAGACTCTGCTAAGAGCTGTCAATCAAACTTGTTTCTCTTATCTGTTCAGGAAATATTTTGTCTCTAAGAAACAAAGAACCTGGGCAACAATGGATCAGAGTCTAGTATTTACTCTTTTAGAGGGATGAAGGCTCTTAACAGGAAATGAATGTTTTATCCACAACGAGGAAAAAAAAAATCTGCTCCATTAGGCATATTATTTTTTTTGCTTTTCTTTAAATCCTATTTACCACTTAACTTAATAAATCAGGGCATAATAAATTAAATTTCTTTTTCACTGTAAAATGAATTTTATGGATTTACTTTTATCTTCTGTTGAATATAATTCAGTGCAGTTTAAAACAGGTAGCACTTCTGGTTTGGGAAATCTTTCCCTGACTGTAGACATTGGGATGTGTGAGCTTTCTCCCTATCTCACTGTAGCCAAAAAAGCCAGACTATAGAAAACGCACATAATTTACACCTTTGTTTCATTAAAATATATATTTTCCATAGCATTTCTCATTAAAACTAAATTTCAACATAGAATTTAATAACGTGAGTAGGGTTCATAGATAATAGACCGAAAAATAGCTGAAGGGTATAAGCAAGCAAGAGAAAAACATACATTTTCAGTGGATGTTTGAAAGAAGATACTATCTTCTCTCTGGAATGCGGCACCAGGGAGAAAGAACTGCAGAAGGTAAAGTTCTTGCATCTACAGAAATAAAATACTGAAGAAAGACAAAAAGAGCTGCAGAGATGGGCACAGCAGCAATCTCAGGTCTCACAGAGAATCTCTGCATGAAAAGTTGAGCTGGGCTTTCAAGTGCACATCTATCCAAGGCAGAATAATGTTCTGCAAAGATAACTGGTGTAGGTCTAACAAACATGGTAATCAAATTAATTAGTACTGGTGGATCACTGAACCAACAGACCTCTACTCTTCCCAGGGCATAAGTATCTTTACATGCTGTGCCATATAGATACGCAGGCACATTTAAATCTAGCTCGAGTATCAGCACATTGTGCTGTCTCATGCCAAGTGAAGTAAACATAGCCCAGTGACTTCAAATCCTCATCTCCACCCATATCTGGTTTCCCCTACAGGATAAAGAGTTTCAGAGCTGACAGACAAGGAAAAACACCACGGACTTAAGAGGGAAAGTAGCAAAGGGAAGCAAATCACTTTTCTCAGTATAGAGAGGAATACTGTAAAACACAGTAATGTGAAAGGCAGGCCTAAAAATATTTGGTGTTTTCCACAAAGCTTCAGTCTGGGGCCATGAAATTAAATAAGCAGCTTAGTTTTCCAAGACAAAACAAAGTGAGTTTATAATCCTTGCAGTTTCTTGGACAAGACTGCATATTAAAAGTTAAAGGAATGGAAGGCAAATAAAAGTGTTATTTTTTAAAACCTTGTAACACAGAGACAATGATTTACATGCCTGATTCATGTGCTCCGAGCATTGGCTGTGCGAATTGGCCGTCCAGGTAAAAACAGAAGGCAGAGGTGAGGCTGCAATAGGAAACCCATGGAAAGGAAAAGTTTAAAGCAAGCATGGAAAGGAAGCCCCCTGAGAGGTTTGGGATCCACCATGCTCCTCCTCATCTCTGGTGGCTTAAGGCAAGATCCAGAGAGATCAAGACAGCAAGAAAGGAAAAGGACTGGGAAGAGAAAAATTCTGGCCATGGACAATATAATACTAGTTGTCCTTGCCCCACATATCCCCACAAGATTTTTTCTGGAATTTGGTTGCTTCAGAAGAAAATATTTTAGTTTCCCAAAGAGGGAAACCATTGCCCAAAGGAAAGAGAACAAGGTGGCAGCCACAACCAATGTCAAAGATGTAAGCAAATCTCTCAGAGGCTGAAGCAACACAAAGACAGGCAATTTTGAGCTGAATCCTGCAGCAAAGGCAAGAGGTCAGCATCTTTCATCACTTTCAACTCTATAAATGACTTCTTAAAGGATGCCTATTTCTCTTTTCTGGGGCTTTATCTTGGTGGCCTCCATTACTGTTTGTGCCTGCAAGAGTAAGAACAATTTGTCTCTTCTCCTTCCTCTCAGCCAGCTGCAATGTCTTTAATGCACACTATGTAGTAAAGAGCCTGCACAGTGGGAAAGGAGGCAGGTGTCTTGCTGGGGATAGTGCAAGTGGAGACAAGGCACTTCAGTTTGATCTCTTCTAGAGCTCTGTGCTTGGTGCTGGCACCACTCATTATGTTCTGGCCTACCACCAGCCCACTGCCCAAGGATTTCACCAGTTACTTGGAATAAAGGTACTGGGTGAGATAATGGTCTTTAGGAGATACAAAGACCATAGACATAATGGAGCATGCAAACAGGTTGGGCCCACAAAACAGTGACCTTGATCAGGTCTCTGCGCTCAGTGAGGACCTGCTACAGGTAGAAGCAATTTCCTGTTTATGTTTGCAACCAAAGGGGAACAAGCTGCTCTGTTCTCAACTCCTGGACATCATTTTGGACACAAGGTTCCCTGGCAGGAAGAAAGGGTTGCTCTTAACACACAACTTCCACTCTGCACCTTCCCCAGGCAATGCTGGAGGTGTCCCTCAGCAGGCACTTGGACAACATGCACCCACAAGGCTGCTCTCAAAACCTGCTCAGATGGCAATGGAAATGCCAGACTAGAAAAGCTCAAGGATGCTCTTTAGAGTATCACTATATAGGAATACTGCTCGTCAGAAATAATCACTAATACTTTAGTTCAGACTTACATAAATTTTTACTAATGAAGGAAAGGAAACATAAATAAACAGAAAGAACCCTAAATGCTGAACTTTAATTCTAGATGTTGACAATAACAACACCAGAAGCAACAACAGTTTGTGCAGATGTCAGAAATTAAAACCAGACAAAATATGTTGTGTACCAGGCATTTTTAAAAACATGCCTACAGTAATTTGATCTTTCAATCATGCTTATCAGCAACAAAGCTAAGAACCACAGTACTGCCCCGTACCAAACCATCCGGTTACAGATAGCACAGCCATTATCAAGCATTTGTGACAACAGGAATATTTTACTCTTTGACAAATTCTTTCATATGCAGCACTGTTTTCCAGAAACACAACTCCTTCTGATCTAACTGGACATTAATTGCTTTTTGGCTGATGTATCTGTGCCTTCTGGACTGATAACACAACTAGCAAATCTGATATCTGACAAGTTGACTCAACCTAATCAGGACAGATCAGCTGTTACCAGCATTGCTATAGGCTGTAATTTGAGGACCTTTACAGAGTTATCACTTGCTTTGAAAGGCAAGAAACTGTAATTCTGTCAACACTAATCCCAGAACGTGCGTTCAAAGTGGCTGTTATTTTTTCTCCAGGAGAAGGTAACACTTGTCAAATAAATACCTGAGATAATTGATAAAAGGAATTAGGAGTATGTGAGTGATACACCAACAATCAGTCACTCTCATGAAAAAGAACCTTGCAGGATTCAGAACACTAAGTAGAGAGCACAAGCTGTCACCATGAAGCAGGGGTCACTCTGAATGGAGTGAAACAATTAGCAATGCAGTTTTTCAATGTTTACTTATCTCTCTGTTGCTTAGTGCTAAAGCTGACTGAATTATTCACTTCAAACAAATTGATGAATTTTACTCCTTTTTCCTGCTCAGAAATGGATACCAATGCCATCAGAGTTATTCACTGCTTCACTTCTATTCAAGCTTCCATTTAGCGCTTGATTGAAAGTATTTTAGACTTCCACTGCTGTTCAAACAATATGCAGGATAAGTCCTTAATGTGTGCGAACACCACAGATCCACAGAGCTGATGGAACCAGCAAGGATATAGCTTTTGGTATATATACATTTTTTTTATACCAAAATTTGCTACAAAGTTCCCTTTGTGTAAACAATTTTGCCCACAAGACTCAACACTGCAAATGTTTGCAGAATGCAAGCATAGCCAAAGAAAATTAATAGAAAAATTCCAAATAACATATTGGATTATTTGCCTTACTCCACCAGGAAATACTTTTTCATGTAATAAAATTCAGAGGAATTCCTCAAAAAAAATGGATTCCCAGTCCATGCACTTCTTAAGGGAACTTGATGGTCACTGGAAAAAAACAAGTGGTTTCCTCATTGCCAGGTTTGCATCTGTTTCTTACAGGTAACTGTGTTTAGAAATTCAGGCTTAAAATTAGAATAAAAAATATCTCTCTTACTGTATCGCTTTGGTCCATCTTCCAAACAAAATGAAAGCGTTAAAGTTGCATCATCTTCAAAAAATTCAGTTGCAAAGGCATCCCACCAGAGGTTGTCACTATCCTAGGAAGCAACAGATCATTCACTTAACAGGAGGCAAAATGAAAATATGTTCATCTTTTGTAAAAGAAATTCAGATACAGTTTGTGCTTCTTCACCTGTGATTTAGGACTGTAGATGTCTACATGATACTTCAAACTCATTTTCCTAGGTAAAGTTCTTGTTCTAATTTAAGCAAAAAGCTAAAATATTTAGTTTATTATACAAAAAACTTTCATTTTAGCGAGCACACAATAAATATGTAATGACTTTCATACTCATAAATATATGTTTTTCTCCAAATGTTAAAAACTGTTTTATAAACCAGTTGCAAATATGGCAATTATGACTTTCGCCCCCTATTTCTGGGCTGTGTATCTCAAATGCTTGATCCTAATAATGAAAAAAACCCTCCGTACTCAATTCTATAATGCTACATAACCCAATTATCAGCATGAGCTGACAAGAAAGTTATTTAGAAATTAAATATAATAGCCATTCCACTCCAATGCCTTTAAAATAAATACAATGCCATTGCAGGCTGATTAAATACCAGGTAGTTACTTAAATGTAATTGTTACGAGAAATCTTTACTTTTCATGTTACATGAAGTGAAGACAATATTTTAAGATGAACTGTGCATACTTAGAGGTACAGTAATACATATAGCAAGAATTAATATAATGTACAATGTAAAGCTTATACCAGTATACCAATACAAGTGATCTGTGGCTTTTGACAATTGAACCAGGCATTTTCAGACCTGGGCGATCCACAACAGGCACCCAAACCTTGATGTCTAACACCCGCGCAAGTGATCCAGCTCACAAGGGTTTTTGCAGAAGTCAGACAACAGAATCCACCAACTGCTTCATTGAGAAGCTACGGGTACATTAAACAGCTGTATTTAAAATGTTTGGTGCTCATCCGCTGCTTTGAGGCCCTGAGATTTGAATCATCTGCAACATACAGGATCAGAAACAAAGCTGGAAATACACCTCTGAAGATGCCCCAGTTGTGCTCCTCAGCACCGTTACATCCCACTCATGACAGCTGCCTTACAGGGTGAAAGGTCAGGTTCAGTCAGTGTAGTGAGCACCAAGCACCTCTTAATGCCTGAGCAATATAAAACTAAGCCATAAAACATTTGTTACCTGGGAAAAAAAAAACCTGGGGTAAAATAAAAATTTAAGACAAAATACCCATCTAACATACTCATGATATATACACAGAGAAATAACTATCTTAGTTTTTTAGTTCTGTTCCTGTTTTTCCTAAAGACATTACTACTGAATTTCATTCCAAACTGCTGAGCAGTATATTCTTCCTGCCTCACAACTTTGATTCTTGTCAATCGTCCAATGGAGAAACGATAAAAACAGGTCCTACCAGAGACCTCTGAGAGATTTCTTGGCTTCCTTGCCAACGCTCCTCCTCCCCAGCAGCGTCAGGACAATGTGCAGCCCAGCCCTGTGGTACTCGCTCAAAATTCAGTCACACAGAGTCAAAAACCATCCCCACATCTTAGGAATCTGTTGCCACAGACAGCTGCTGCTCTCTCCTCTTTGTTAGTGTAAATCTGATGACTGTTTCTGTGTGCAAACATCACTGCATCAACTAGCCAGGTAACCACAACAGCAAGTACAGGATATATACACACAGGTGCTCAAGAGGTGCCTAGCAACCAGCTTCTAGAAACACACCTCTGCACACCCACCCTTCACTTGGGAGAGCCTGGGGTGACATTCTAACCTCATAAAAGAATGTATTGTCCAATAAAGAATTATGAGCTACCATTTGCCAAAAGAGAGGCTGCTGTATTGCTTAACTTGGATCTTTTGGACATACTTGTTATAGGGAGGGAAGGATTTAAGCAATATCACGTATGCATTTGCAGCTCTCATTAACTCAGTAAGTATCACTAGAGCTACTCCTGCAGCACCCAATGACATCGGAAACAAAAGGCGATCATCACACAGCTGGGATGAAAATGCACATGGGAAAGATAGAGAAGAGCAGACAAAGTGCAGGGCCTCACCTCAAAAACACGTGTATTTGCACTCACTCTTGCTTCCAGGACGCCTGAAGGCAAGGAAAATGTGGAGATGGAATTACTGTGGATTCCCTCCCTGGATAGATGAAATACTCAGACTCTGTCACAGTCTGGATACTGTCCAAGGTCTTTATCTTACGCTTTTTCATACTTCTATGTCAGGAAAAAGGAAAAACAGAAAATGCAACACCCTACCCACAAAAAAAAACCCTCCAAACCTTAATAGATGATATAAATCCTGTCAAGCTTGTATACACTTTGATGATTAATTCTCTGCTCCACCCTTGTCACAGGTGGGCCCAACTATTTTCACAGCCAACTGGTGAACAAAACCAAATGAGGTGTCCCTCAGCCAAGCTGAAAAAGGATCCAGTTATTGCAAAAAAGAGAAAGAGGATAATAAAATCACCCTTTTTTTTTTTTTCCTGCAAAAAAGGGGATGGTGAAGGCAAGGCTGCCCCCAGGCATCTTTAACTTATGCTCTGACAGGTTACAGGGGATTTTGCCAGAGTAATTATTTTTCTATTCAACAATAATGAGAAATTACCATGGCAACCTCCCTTTCACGTAGTGCACTCACACGTTCAAACACTGAAATAATGGCCTAAACATAACAAAAAAAAATTTAATACTTTAAAAATATTTTGTCTTAAAATAAACTTAAGGAGTGGGTCAAAGGAGAGAAAAGGGCAGAGGGAGCCAGCAAGTTGGGTCAGAAGTGAAGCTGCCATGCTGCTGGAGCCAGCTACCCAAGCAGGAGAATGTCTTCTGCCATAACTGCTATTATTCCCTCTGATCCCTTCCACCTCTGGCATTATTTGTAATTTGAAGCATGGCTCAACTCTGAATAGGGTCTTCAAGTAAATGGAATCCCAGGGTTTCAATATTTTTTCCTTACTCTGATTTCTTTGGCAAATGCAATCAGACTGTAAGTACAAGGATGTTCTTTCTCCCCCTCCATCTAACAGTCCCACATGTTCCCTGTGTGATCTGAGAGTCAAGCTGGGTTCTTCTTTACACCTTGCACACTTAGATGATTAAGAGTCTGCAAGCCAAACGAAGCTTTTCAACTTGTCTGTGATGGTGATTGCTGAACCAAAATAGATCTTGCAACTGGAGTATAAGGCCAACTGAGATTATGGCATTTTCTCCAAATTCCTTTATTTTTACTTAATGACTTGGGAGGATGAATGGAGTTCATGTAAAAAGTCAGTACAGGAAACCATGCTCAAGGGAGGATGCAGATATCTTGTAGGATAAAACTGGAATTCAGAATTATTTTGATAGATTGCAGAAATGATCTGAAATGAAGATGAAGTTTAGTAAAGTGAAGTGACAAAAGCACAAATACAAAATGGGGAATAACTGGCTAAGCAATACTGTAGAAAATGGTCCAGATCATAAAGCAAATATGTCAGCAATCTGTTGCTTTTGCAAACACGGGAAATGTCTTAGATATAATTCCCTCCTAATCCAGCAAACACTTCTCTGGAAAGACTTCAACTGGAATAGTCTGTCCACCTCTGGGGTACTGTGAGGCCAGGCCTGGGCCACCCACTCTTAAAGAATTTATCCGAGAACAACAGGAATCATTGAGTCTAAAGACACAAACAAACAAGCCAACCCCAAAAGACTCATAGGAAGCAAGGCAGAAAGACTTAGATGTGCTTAGTATAAGTCAGAAGCTCCTTGGACAGGGAATGTGATGAAAACCATATGAAAAGATTGCTATAAAGAAGAGCAATCAACTTGCCCATGGTGGCTAACAATAGGAGAAGTAATAATCGGCTCAATCTGCCGCCATTGCAGGTTAAGTGGTTTAATCCCCTGCTATAGATTTCTAGGCTAGTGTTTTGCAGCAGGGAAAGAGCCACAGAGCATGGCTACTGTGTTCCCAAGGAGAGGGGACACAGAGGAGCCTCAGGCAGAGCTGCCCCATCGCAGCAGCAGCTCCATGGCTTGTAGTCAGTGAGAAGTGGACTTTTGTTTTCTGCCTCACATGACTTTTGGCTGCACACATATAACATATGTAAACGGTATATTAAAAAGAGAATCATGGACACAAGTAAATGTGATTCTGAATACACACAGGAAACACATCTGTTCTAAAATGGGACCTTTTTTTCATATATAATCACTTCTCGGGGAAGAACTGAATTTTAAACATCAACCTATATGGCTTGGCATTGGACAAGGCAAAAATAAAAAGAGATAGTGCCCTTGGGAGCTTACATTTTTCTTCTGGCACCTACAACCCTTCCCTATTGACACTTACTATTTTCAGAACTCTATACATCCACACTCCTGTTGGCAAGATATGCGCTTCTCATATTCTTTCAAGTTAATACTGCACAAGAAAACTGCTGTCTCCCCAAGGAGAGAATGGTATTTCTCCCCTCCTCCCATTCCCAGGAAATCAAACTACACTTGAGCCTTTAAAATGCAGTTCAAGATAAGATGTTGCCATTAAATACACCTGTAAAAACTGCACAACCTTTGTAAACTAAGAAATCTACAGGGTAAGTTCCATTAAAAAATTCTGATATTAATATTTATACACAGAGCACACTGACAGACCATTAAAAGCCTGAATAAGAGAAACAAATGTTTTCCCCATTAGCTTTAAATTAGACCCATCTTGAGACTACCCAGCATATTTAAGGTCCTGATACAAATTTCACGGAACTAACAAATTAAAAGGAACTTATATATCTTAATTTTATACATTTGGACATTTGAGTACTGATCTGTAGATCTGGCCCTGCAATGCACAATGTTTTCATAATGTAGTATAGGGGAGGTTTAAATACATATTTAAAATATATAAATACTATGCGAAATACCAAATCTTAAATTGATTTTCTTGGAAACCATATGAACAGAGTGAAAGAGTGTAATATTCATATACAATATGTAGGTGAGAAATCCATATAGTCAAATGGCTGCCTATTATCATACAGATACAAGAAGATGAACAACTATTTTATATTCACAGTATCTTTGCTAGCAATATGTGGTGCCCTGTAACTAGCAAAAGCACCTGAAAAAGAGGAACCCAGGGCTGGTTTGTAAGGACCACTCCCAATCCTTTTGCATTTGTTGTTTATCTCATTTATTTGATCTCAAACATAAAGCATGTTTTACATAGCATTAAACATAACTTTAGTCTTGCAGCTAGCGGTATCTTCCAGAATCTCTGCCTCCCCTTGCCCTGCTAGGAATATCCAACTCTATTCTGTCCATTTGTTACTTCACGCATATTCACAGTTCTAATGGTGTTGCTTGCTTTTATTTCACTTACTAGTATGGCTGGATGCCATCTCTCAAACAATGTGTAGTAAAACTGGCAGAAAAATTTTAAGACTTGGCTTTGGTCATAAGTAGTTTTCGTTTCCATTATATACTTGCAACTTCTTGCCAAAACACTGCTCAATGCCCAAAACGTATCAGTTTCTTCAGCTTACTTAATAATTAATTAAATTATTGTTTACATTCCACTTTGGAACTTATCTTCATTTGCACAGCAAAGAAACAACACCAAGTTTCTGTTTTATTGAAAAGGCAGAATATAGTCATGCAACAGATCCCCAGAGCAACACTGCCTCAGAGAGACCGGCTCGGGTACAATATGGGGACAACATCCCTGTTTCTCACATAAATCTGGATTAACTTGAAGAGTCCAATGGAATTATAGGGAAAAGCTCATAATGGAAAGCTACTCTTACAGGTTCGCTGGAAATTCTTAATATACCAAGAATCCTATTTTTATTGCCTATAAACCACGGCACTATCAGGCAGCAAAATATCAGGGGGTGGCAAGCTGTAACAGTTAATTTACTGAATGGGGAACTGTGAAAACCAAACATTAATTATTTGATTTCAGATAAAAACGGGGGGAGGGGGAAAAAGAGAAAGGCTTTGCAAAATATGCAAATTGATTCATGCCGTTTCCTTGATGTACTCTGAACCCGTGGATGTGGGAATCAGCATCACTACAGCAAAACCATTATGCTGTAATGATCCTGGCCATCCAGCTCAGCTTTGCAGATACACTGCTTTGAGATATCATCACTTAGATTCTCAAACAGCAAGTCCACACTGAGCAATTATAGCAGCAGTTCAGATTAACTGAAATATGCTGATACTGATATAAGGAAGAGAAAAAATTTTCTTATGTTTAGAAGAATGGTTGACCTCTTCCTTGTTATTTGGCCACTCATGTATACCCAAATTAGAGACTTTTTGTTAGAGTAGTTGTGGCAACAGCTCATTGGGCTGGCAAATAGCAAGACCAGTCTACATACAGCTATAAAAAAGTACAGTTCCATTATATCTAAGCCGCCTAATTTTTCCTTCTACACAGATGCTACACACATACATCAAGTTGGATATCCTTTTAAAATTAGAGTCCTTGAAATTATGGAGATTTTCTTAGATTTTCTGAGACAGAGAGCTGTCTGGTTCAGCTTAATAACAGAATCAAAGTAGAATGCTTGGTCTCAAACCTATTATTTGTCATTCTTTAAATTTTATTGCAGCTAGTGGACAAAGAGAAATGAATCCTTAAATACTCACTCTGTACATGTTTCACTATTCAGCTACAGCAAACAGACACAGATTGCCATTTAATGCTGCACCAGTACAGACCAGAAAGAGTTAATTTATGAAATGTGCCATTTCACCTGCTTCCTTAATTTGAATTCATTATTACCACTCCTGGAACTTGTGCACAAGAATGGATATGAGAAAGAAAAGGGAAAAAAGAGCAAGGAAGCTGAGCTCACGACATATTCCACTGCCAATTCTTACAGCCACCATGGCATCATCCTTGATATTTCACAGCAATATTATCAATAACTAGCAGAAGATGCTCCTTTGTGCTTTTTAAGTCTATGGGATAAAATTGCACTTGGTCTCCATTGATAAGACCTACATTCTGGCTGTGTGAACAAAAAGACTGGGCATTAACAACTAAATCATGTGTAGTTGTTAACAGAAATAGACACTTTCATGCATACCATAGTATCTGTTTGGACTTGGTATATACACAGTTCATGTTAAAACGATATTCAAAGTTGTTTTAAATTTGAGCCTTCTTTTCAATAGGCATCAGGATGTCCCTAGCTGGCTGGGAACAGTAATGGATTTCCTTACCAGTATTCTCCACCCATGATCATTGCAGACAAATGACAGACGAGATTTGTGTTTATCAAAAATGAACCATGGTTACACTTCTCTATTCTACCACAGAATAACGCACAGCCTCAGCCTTTGAGAATGGTTTATAGAGATGGAATATTAAGTGTATCTATTATCTATTGTACTACCACCAGTCATATGAATGTTCTTATTTTATTCTGACATTTTGACCTGGTTTCTTTTTTACCTTGTTTGCTTCCATCTATATGAGTAAATGGAAGCTACTATGCCATCTATCCCAGTGAAAAGGCAATAACTAGTATTGCCATCAGTGAATACAGAGCATCAAACATCATATGTCACTAGGGCACAGAAAAAAAAGTCATATCCCCAGTAACATTAGTAAAAGAGTCTCTCTGGGTCTATCTACATGACTACACCAACTCCCAAGGCTTTAAAATTTAGCCAACACAAATGCCTTCATCAGTTATTACAGTGAAAGCAACATTATTACTGACAGCATTTAAATACCACAGTGGGAAAACAATGAAGACAGTCCTTGATACCTCCATTTCACACCAGACTCATGAACTCTTTGTTCACTGAAGGCTCACAGAAGCACCACACATGTAAGAGACATACACAAAGCTCAGGACTTCAGAGGTCCCTGCCCCTGAGCAACTGTAGTCTAAATTACGATCTAACAGACTGTATTTTGAGAGCTAAGAAACAGCTCTTCAGCTAAGTGAAAAAAAAAAAAAAAACCTACTCATTTTATCTCTAGTGCCTTATTCTTGTGCAAGTCTAGTGGTCCAGGCAGGAAAGAAAAACCCAGATAAGACAAACCCTACGTTCCAGCTTCATGGAGAAATATCAGACAGTGACAGGGCTAAGTAATGCAGCAGTGAAAAGTTGATTTTATCATACATGAAGATTATACTGGTTGAAAAGACATATAGTGGAGGAGATAGAGTTCTATATGACACTTACACACCCTCTACCCTACAGGACTTTGAGAAAACTCCTGCAGACTCAGCAAAAGACTTTAAAAAATAAGGATATGCTGAAATTCTTTTCTGGAATGGGGTACAAATATGCATTTTTTTAGCCTGCAAGTCAAACTAATTAAAGATTATGACTTTGTACTAAGCTTTGCAAACCAGGTGAGAGCATATCACAGTGCTGGACAGCTCTGTCTAACCAAGGAGCTGCTATTACTTGGAAAGATATGTGAAGTGGAAAAGATCCAGTGTATTGTATGTCCCATCTCCTTTACAGGGCAGGTAATCTCATGCACAAAAGTTTAATTTAGCCGTAGCAAGTCGGAAGCAGAAAAACATTTCAGAGGAAAGTATTTAAGAAATCACTCCCTTTTGTTACTATTTACAAGCATATTTAAGTTATATATTTAATACATATTTACAAGCACTTTATACACTGTTGGCTGCATTTAAGTGCTTAATAACATAACTGTGGTTTTGGGTGTTCAGGTATCACCCAAAGAAATTTTAACAGCTCTGTATAATTCCAGGCAGTACAGAGAAGCAAATGGTGCTTTACAGAAATCGTGGTAAGAAGCAATGGTAAAGCATGAAAAAACCACTATAGGAATTAATAAATAATTTCATAAAAGAGATATAGTTACCTGAAAATTATCTCTTAAAAGTTACTCACATTTTTTTATTCAGCTCATCTCAGAAGCCTCACTCTTGTGATCTTTTTAAAGGATTACTACTTTAATTTAGCCAAAGTACATTTCAAGTTAATTCCTGTACACATTCCGAACTTATTAGGATTAGTAATCAAAGCCACTTTTGTCAACTGACAATGTCACTGACAATATCCACAAATATTATTTATGCTAAATGTGTGTTTCAGAATCTAAACTCTACTTAGGGGAGAGAAAAGGAAAAGGTATCGCTGAGGTATTAAGTCCATCTTTCAAGACTCTACATACTTGGTCCAGTTTTGAACATTACAGCATAACTAATATCATCTGTATCACCCATTTAGCCACTAATCAGCTGAAGCTGTCAAATAAAGCTCTGGTTTTTGAAAATAATACAGCTATATTTATTGCTTCTAATTTTTGATATACAAACATATGTGCATTTAAACTTAATCTAACATTAAGGCTGAGATTTTTGAAGCTAATTAAAAGACTTATGCATTCATTTTCCATTAAATTAAGTAGAAAACAGATGCTGGAATATGCTGTGCAAGGCTCCAAATCCCAGCATGGAAATGGAACTTGTTGCATTAGCTGAATCAAAGCTGGAGGGTGACAACAGGGCTGGGATTCATCTCACCCCAAGACAGTTGCCTAAATTCATATGAGATAAAAAGCCTCCTGGAGATACCTGTCTCTTCACTGACTGTAGAGGGAGACTAGAGAATAGTTCAGTCTAGCCATTTAACTTTTACAGCTATAAAGGTGAGTATGATAAATCCTTTTCCATGTACCTACCAGGAATTTAAATTTCAGGAAGAAAACTGGTTGAGGTTTTGGGACCTTACATCGTGAAGGACAAACATAACTGAAAAGCTGGTTGAAATCACCATATCTACTTTGTCTAGATTTTTACAGTCTTGGCAGGAAGACCTATAAATGATGTTCAAGTTTTTTGCTTGCAATGCCCAAAGACCTCCAAGCTTCCAGGTTCCTGCTGTTTCAAATAAAAAGCTCCAAGTGGCAGACAGAAGTTGGAGCCCTGGTTAAAGATTTCTGCCAGTATGAAATGTTTTAAATGAAGAAGATGTGATTATTTGCTTGGCTTCCTACCTTCCCTCCCTGGCTAGCCATAGTTGCCAATAAAGGCCCTCAGGTCCTGTGTTTTTTATCTCAGCCTGTATTTGGATACAAAATTCCTGGACAAAACACAATTAAACTAGAGGCAGAATTGTTCATATGTATCATCCTACATCCTCAGAAATCTGAAATATAAGGAAATCCTAAGTCAAGACAACACGTCAAAAATTGCTATTTCTCATTCTGTTACCATCAGATCACTCAGTCACTGCTGTTTCCATGCTGTAGCACTATCCCTCTCAAGCATGTAACATTCATGAATGGGCATGTGACAGCCAAGTCTGATTAACGAAGGGACAACAGTCAGAAGTCCAAGTTGCTCTGATAAAGCAAGATGGGTTGCGTTTAAGACACTGGTTCTCAGCACACACCATGGTTTACAAGTTTTGATGGTGAGAAACACAGGGTAGTAAACTTTTTATACTGACATTTGCATTTACAAATAAAACTCTCATTCAGATGGATAAATCTGAATCACCTGTTTACAATGACAAAAAACTACTTAGAACCAAAACTGCTATAATATTGCATAATAGTGTAGCAGATCACTGACAAGGGTGTTGAGGTTGCTAAACCAAAGGATATTTAACTGCTGTCCTAAAAGTCACAAGAGCGAACATAAAGAGAATGAAGCACACACTGGGAAATCCCAGAGGTTGTGACAACAGAGTGATTTAGTGTGTTTGGTTTAAGTATTAACTTTAAATTTTCACTTAAAAAGAAATGGGAGAATTTATGCATGCAAAAAAGCACTCCCTTTCAAAACTCAGTCTGTACTGAGCAAAGTACAGCTTTCTTCTAAATGGTGTATGTTATCTTGTCAACCTCATTTAAAGTAAAAAGGCGTCAGCAGTAATAATAAAAATGCAGTTTGGTGAACAATTTGGTCACAGAAGCCAGCTATTACATACCGTAACAAATTAAAAACTCCAAAAGTCTGCGCAGGTCCCCAGAGAAATGCTATTTAATAAAGCAAACACTGATATTGAATGCGACAGAATTCCATTTGCTACAGACTCCCATCCAACTGAGTTTGGCTGCGGCTGAAGCAATTAGAGAAAGCTGTGATTTAATGATTACGCTAAAACCCTAGACAAACAAAGCTCTCACCTACCAAGTGGCCACTTAGCTGTATCACTACCACCAAATGTATAAAAATCCTCGTAGGATTTCTTTTGCTGTCAGTCAAGTAGCAGCAACATGAGCAATTATTTACTAAAAATGTCTACTTAGCGGCTACCCTACTGCTTAAACATGAAAAATGTATAAACCTAAATTTAAACAAAGTAAGCAAGGCCAAGAGTGAACTACATGTGTCAGGGAAATTCACCCACTAAGGTCATCCTTGTAGCTGAGAGCTGGTGTGATCTAGTCGAAAGATCATAGCAGGTCAGTGTTTAATCCTTTCTCTTTTTTTTTAATCTTTATGCTGTCTATGATAATCCACTGGGGCCTCACCTGTGGGTCCATAAACATCTAATGAATTTTAAATATCTTTTCATCTCTTCAGACTCCATGGACCTGTTAGATCAGCAGTAAAACTGATTCACGTCAGATTTCTTAAGTTTTCCATAGATGGTATTTGTCCTTCCCTATTTTCTAATTATTTCAAAATTTCTTTGTGTAAAATTGCAGGACATAAAGCAGTATAAAAAAGGACCATATGTGACAATTCGGAAAACTTGCTTACGGAAAACTTGTGAATTTGCTTGGGAACTCTGCATTTCTTGGTGTGCTCCTGCCAGCTGACAAGCTCCATTGTGAAAACTGACTAACGGTCTTTCTGATTTTTAACTTACATTAGTCTGAGAGTCGAGTGAATGACATCCAGGACGGCTGAGGTAGATTTTTACTCCAGTTGCCTTCCAGGTGAAAGCATCTTCTGACAGAGAGCAAGCAAAGCTTTGGAAAAAGCAGTTCCCTTCCTCCCCAGCTCTTTAAGGAACAGCATCTGGAGTCATGGCGCATACCTCTAGCCTGAACAAAAATACTAATGTTGATACAGCCTTTTAAAACCATAAAGAATATGAAGTCCAGGAGAAAGCTCAAACACACAGAGAACTATTTTAAGAAAGAAAACATTTTTGCATAACATGGTGATTCATGTGCAGAATTGCTGCAGAGGAGAGTGAAATAACTACAAGAAGCTATGTGTAGGAAAGCACTTCTTGGGCAGCTTAGACCTGTTTTCAATGATCTAAATCTTCCCATCTTAACAAAAGCATACCATGTGGGGTGTGGGTGGGTTGTTTATTTGTTTTGCTACAGCTGTCCATTTCTAACTAAAATAAGCAATAATCGTGTTCAGAACCCTATTTTTTTTTTTTAAGCACTATGTATTCCTCATGAGTGCTGGAAACCCAGAGCATCTACTGTTTCAGAGCTCTTCTGAAAGACTTGTGTTCAGACTACTAGAGAGCCTGAGAACGCAGCAGTAGCTTTGACAAAGCCAAATAACTACATGGTTCCATTTCTGGGAATCTGTAACTGCCAGAGGATCTCTCATCTGAGAGTGAGACAGAAAAGATGCAGTGCTAATGTCTTCTTAGGCTAGGGGAAGCTTACGCCAAGCTCAGCCCAGAATATACAGATCCACACAAAGCAGCTTGGTTTCTGCCAATGCAGTGATGACCACTGATAGATGTTATCATACTTCTACACACTGTGTTTAAATGGAACCTACAAAATAGATCATAGCTGGATCATGTCTAGGTCCTCAAATAAAGACTATAAAAACACCACAGATCCTCTTCTGAGGGTGCTGATTTTTCAGACATCTTAGGATTCTCCTCCAAATGAGTCCCTCCACAATCAGCTTGACTTTCACACCTGATCTCTGTATGCCACACTGAAGAATCACCTACCTGCTCTAGAACAAATGACTTCTTTTTTCTCCCTCTAGCTTCCTGATTTGGAAGAGTTTTTTCTACAAGCAAATGCACTGATACAGATGTGCATATGCTCACTTTTTGTTGATATCCTTGGCTTCTGTAGTAGTGTCTCCTGGATCATGTCATCTGCCTCTTAAAATCATATATATCGGTCTCAGGCACTCTAGACTGAATGTGAACTTTTTATAACCTCCACAACATGTGAGGTCTGAAAGAGGCCCATCAGAAACTGCCAGGTCAGCACAGAGCCCACCATGTACCCCCCAGCGTATCAGCAAGGACAAAGGAGTGTATTGAAGATCAAATATGCTTTGTATTAGGCAAGCAGCTCCTTATTCAGACTCCTGTGAATGTTCTAGTTCAGTAAGTCTCAACATCTGGCAGGGGTCAGATCTGGGCTGACTTCCTTCTGTCTTGATTCAACGCTTTTCAGTACAGCTGACAATCACACGCTTTCGTGTCCTAAAGCCTCAGTGGACTTGCAAAACAAGTACAGAATGAAAGCAGCTTCCCCCTCTCTCCCTGAAAATACTCATGCACCTTGATCTGAGGGGACCACAAGCCGGATTATGTCGTTACTGTCCTCCTCATTCCTCTGCCAATATTCCAAGCAATCAGTAGTAGCAGCAGCAGAGGTAATACCAAACTGCCCAGGGGAAATGGCCTAGAAACTGGAGAGATACTGAATATTTTCAACTGTACTATACAGTGTGCTGCAGACACATGATCCTATGGGTTGTCAATTGATATGTACCAACTTCCCTCAGCAGTCAGGATGGGACATGAAACCATAAGTGTCCTCTACCATTGTATAGGATGAGTCTCACAACAAAGAATGCTGTAGGGAGATATCTAACCTATCAGAGTATCAGCAGCAGTGCCTTGCAAACATAAAAGGAGAGATGATGTTCTACTATGTTCCTATAATAACAAACACAGCAGTCAGGCATAATAAATATCTCCAAAGCAACGAAAGGTGAAAAGTTGGTATTGTATGATGGAACCACAGCCCTAAGAATTGATGTTTCCTATTTGAAAGACTACACTCCTTTATCATTCCTAGAAAATTTCCACCTGCCAGGTGTACTTCTTAGATTTAACCAAGTACTTTCATGCTTCCAAGACCATCTATTGGATTTTGAGAGAGAAAACACCCAAAAAAAATTTAGTCAGTTGTGAAATAATGAGAAGCAGGTATGCAATTTATTCACATTGACTGCTGCTACCATAAATATCTCTGAGGAAACTACTATAAATTATATTTCAATATAAACAAAATCATAATTATTTCCCATCCAGATAATGACCAAAATATTTCTGGGTATCTTCCTGACCTCCAAAGTCTCCCCCAGAGGAGATGCAGGAGTGTCTCTTCTGCATGGTGTGGTGCTGGGAGTGAACTTAACATTTGAAAAATTATCTTAACATTTGAAATTGTCAGTCTTTAGTATCTACTTTCTTGTTACAAGCTTAGAATATCCACTTCCTCTGTTATGCTGTAGAATGTGCACTCTGTAGCTTGTCCTACCTAAAAATTAACTTGAAATGAAAGCTTCTAGGTCCTCTAGACAGATTTTAATGTGTGTTCCTTTTTTTAAGAACAGGAGCGTATCCTGACGGTAGTCATGGCTGCAGAGAGAAGCTGGAATATGACAGAATGTATTTAAACGTGAGCAAGGAAATAAAGGGAATGCTAAAATCTTTTTCTTCTTCAATACTATAACATTTAAGCCAATTGCATGATCCTTCAGAGCCTGGCTCTGCTTTGGGTAGATGCACTGAGTGGCTTGCCTATTTTAATTCCATATGTTCACCCTCATGGCCATCCATATCAGGTAATGGGAAGCTCACTCGGAGGCAGGGTATTAAACAGAGTGCAAATTTCTCATTTGGAACAGAAGAAACCGTGATCATCTTTGATGTTATCTTTTCTCATTCAGCTTCTTTGATTTGAGTGGTGGTTATCAAAAGAAAGTGACCTGAACATATTAAAGACGATGCAAGCTTCAGTATTCCCTGTTGCATATGACTTAAAAATTAATGGTTCATTAATATCCAAATAGATCTGCTTTGGGAAGACCCGATCAGAATTCAACACTAGATACTGTAAGCATTTGAGAACACTGCCAATGAGTTCTTTAAAAGGCCGAGAAGATGCATGTCTTGTACATTACTTCCACTGCCTCCACCTGCTAGAGCAGCATCTCTGCTGCAGTGACAGAATAAATACATGGAAATTTAATTTTTTTTTTCTCCCCCATTCTCAAAGGAACAGCATTTTGCACCAACATAAGAAAAAATCAGCTTATTTTATCTAATCTGTGACATACTACCCACTGGTATGACAAGAAAGATGGCAGCTCTCCTTCCTTCATGCTTTGATAGAAAATCAACAGAGAAGTAATACAAACTGACAGGTTTTTATGACTGACCTCCTGATACCTACTGGTGCATAAACATGCAGTTGTTAAAACTTATCACTAGGGCCAGGGTTATCCCCCCTTGACTAGAAGACTGCCAAGTCGTAAATAAATAAGATAAAAATAGTTCCAAAATAATATATCCTATTTAGTGGATTCTGCCACTAAAATATCATGTCCTAGAAAATCTCCAAACAGGAGAGTTACTATTTCACAGTTTTATGTCTTTACTTTCCAGATGTCTCACAAAACTTGGTAAATAGAAAGGCCATCTACATATGTCTTCAGTGATGAGTGGTGTTCCTCAGGGGTCCAGCAGTGTTTAATATCATCATCAGTGAAATAGACAGTGGGATTGAGTGCACCCTCAGCAAGTTTGCAGATGAGACCAAGCTGTGTGGTGCGGTTGACACACCGTAGGGGAGGGATGCCATCCAGAGGGTCCTGGACAAGGTCAAGAAATGGGCCCGTATGAACCTCATGAGGTTCAACAAAGCCAAGCGCAAGGTCTTACACCTGGATCAGGGCAACCCTCATTTTCAATACAGGATGGAAGACGAAGGGATTGGGAGCAGCCCTTTGAAGAAGGAGTTGGGGGTACCTGTGCATGAGAAGCTGGACATGACTCAGGAATGTGCATTCACAGCCCAGAAAGCCAACCATATCCTGGGCTGCATCAAAAGAAGCATGACCAGCAATCGAGGGAGATAATATTGCCCCTCTACTCTGCTCTAGTGAGACCCTGCTTGGAGTCCTGTGTTCACCTCTGAAGTCCTCAGTACAGGAATGATATGAAACTGTGGAAAGGGTCCAGATGAAGGCCACAAGGACCGCGAGAGAGAGGGCTGGAGCACCTCTCCTATGAGGACAGGTTGGGAGAATTGTGTTGCTTCAGTTTGGAGAAGAGAAAGCTCCAGGGAGACCTTATTGTGGCCTTTCAATAAAGGCGGCTTATAAGAAAAATGGGGACTGGCTTTTTATGATAGACACCCTGAAGGTGGTGAGATTCTGGTAAGCACCGTTCACAGTATTTGGATGCAGAGCAAGATGTAACAACTCCCTTCCCAGGTAAGCATTTCTGTTCCATGCCCAGGCCAAGTCTCTGTTAACAGGTCTGCGTATTTAATTTTGCCCAGCCCTTTTGATTAGCTTTAAATCACTGTCAAACATCACTTGAACCCCACCCTCAAAAAATTACACTGCTTTTTTGTATACTATTTAGAAATAAAAGTGGTGTCCTGAGTTAAGCAGCAGCAGTCATTTTTCTCCTTCTTAGTAGCTGGTGCAGTGCTGTGGTTTTGACTTTCAGCCTGGGAACAGAGCTGGTAACACTGATGGTTTTAGTTGCTGCTCAGCAATGTTTACTCTGACCAAGGACTTTCTGAGTCTCATGCTCTGCCAGGGAGGAGGGGAAGCCGGGAGGAAGCAGAGAAAGGACACCTGACCCAAACTAACCAAAGAGGTATTCCATACCACAGCACATCATGCCCAGTATATAAACTGGGGGCAGTTACCCAGAACGGCTATATCACTGCTCGATCGGGCTGGGTATCGATCAGCGAGTGGCGAGCAGTTGTATTCTCTTCCCTTGTTATTTCCCTTATCATTATTCTTACTGGTGGTAGCAGTACCTTAGTTACTGGACTGTTCTCATCTCAGCTTGCGGGAGTTACATTCTTTCGATTCTCCTCCCCATCCCTCCAGGAGAGGGGGGAGTGAGAGAGTGGCTGTGTGGTCCTGGGCTGCTGGCTGGGTTTAAACCACGACAAGTGGGTTTTGAAAAGTAAATATTCTGTGAAAAAAGCCATTAAGACAAGGCCCATAAAATTCAGCCAGAAAAAGTACATCCCACTTCTCAAGTATTCAGTTTAATGTCTTGTCCTACCACTGCACTGCTGAATAATCTCCAGGCAGTTGTTAATAGTGTAACAGTCAACAGAAGTCACTGAATAATGTAAAAATCTTTTTGTAGGCTATTTTTCAGATTACAAATCTGATCTCAATTTGATTTGTTTATGTAGGGTTCTGCAACCAAAGTTTAGTTCATACAAATGTTTGTGAACAATGGATTTAGGGGCAGGTTGCCAATATGAATGCAATCATCAAAAGAAAAATCATTTTGTGATTAAATTAAATTTATTTCCAGCAGAGACAGAGGTAGCTTACAAGAAATAAGCTGCAGAATTAGAGAATAGAGAAACCAGCATGACAACCTGCTACTGCTACTAGTTAGTCTGCCACATGTTGGGATTTCTGTTTGCTTTAAAAAAATACTAGGAAATTATGAGTAAAGGTGGCCAATCATAAAGCAAGAGTAGCAAATCTCAACAGAGATAGGAAATTTGTTACAAACAGTTCATCAACAATAACACTTATCTGAACAATTCCCAAAAGTGATAAAAAAATTTACGATCTGCTTTTGAACGTTTCATGAATGAAAAACTGATAGATATCCATCTATAAGAATATGAATAGCCTCTAGAAAGAATAGGAAGCCAGTACCCAAGAATGCCTTTATCACTTAAAACAGAATAGGTCAGTTGAAGTCTACCCCCAGCATATTTTTAGTAGAATGGTCTCCATAATGCAATCTCTCCCTCTCGGAAGCCACTATCATGTCCACACCAGGAGATCCTAAGTCAGCTGGATTTTAGGCCAGTCCTGCCCAAGATCTCTCATCCCCAAACAGCTGAAACATGGTTTGGCCAGTGCCAGGTAGCAGCTAAGCCACTGAAGGGCTGGGCCAGTATGGGTAAAGAGCAGAAAATTCCTACATGACAACATCACCAGTAAAGTATTTACCAAGAAGACCCAATTTCAAGTCTCTCCGCAGCTTTCAGAGATTCAAAACTGCCTTCTCTAGCATCCAGGGAGTGCTTTATCTTCCAAAAGAGCCCAAAAGAAGCACTATTTATCCCTTTCTAGCCACCCTCTGTCACTTTTTAGAAGGGAACACAAAATTTCAGGGTAAAGAATGGACTAAGTAGGAAGGAACTCTATTCTGGAGCTATGGGATCCAAGCACCTCTGGGAGATACAGATCTTATATGTCTAGATACTAACCAATAGCTTTTAACATAGCAGGTCTCTAGTCACATCTGCATTAGCAAGCTGCAATAAGAGCACAACAGCTGGTGCTGAGGATGCAATGTCCACAATATACAGATTGGGGGGTGAGGCAAGAGGAAAGAAGGGTTTAATTTCAGTTTGACATTAATCTCATGGGCTGAATGACAGGAGGTTCCACTTAAACTTGAGAAGAAACTTCTTCTCAGTGAGGGTGACGGAACACTGGAACAGGCTGCCCAGGGAGGTTGTGGAGTCTCCTTCCCTGGAGTCATTCAAAACCCGCCTGGACACATTCCTGTGTAACATTATCTAGGTGTTCCTGCTCCGGCAGGGGGATTGGACTAGATGATCTTTTGAGGTCCCTTCCAATCTCTAGCATACTGTGATACTGTGAACGAGTCAGACACCTTAAGGTTCAGTACACACGTGCCAAGACTGCTTTGCTACATGACCCAACATGGAGTAAGTGGAGACATATATGTAATTTGCTTCAAAACTGGCAATCGAAGTACAAACTAAAGTAGTAGCAGAGGTGAAGATGCAGCCCCTATTATTTTTTCCAAACACAATTAAGAGGAAGAATAGTGCTCATTTCTGAACCTGTTTTTTGATAAGAAAATTTCAGGTTCCTATCCTCAGGGACTTTGGTGGGCAGCTGTGTCTGGGTGAATCCCACCTCTGGAGAGGAGCTGAGCTTTCACAGCAAAACAAAAAATAACCTGAAGATCACTCCATTATGAGTTTAGTCTTGAGCTGAGTGATGGCTTGTTGAAAATGCTGCTCCGAGGAGCCTGGCTTTCACACTTTACATGGCATCAGCTTGTGGTTTTATTCCATTCTGGGGACCAGGCATCTAGTAGTGCAATGACTACATGTATTTTTTTTTTTTCCCACTTAACTGGTTTTAGGGAACTGTGTCAGCTAGGCCACTGTGCACATGAGAAATAACCAACAAAGTAGGCAACCAAAGAGCTTGTCATTATGCAGGGAGTATTACTCCAACAGTACTACACACCCAGCTCATAAGAGAGATCTCAGGCTCTGTTCTGGGGGCAATTACACTAAAGCAAACCCTACTGGCTTCAGAGAATTCCTGCACTCTCTGTGACAGCATCTGTGTGACAGAAATCAGAATTTGCCACTTAGAGCAACTCTGAGCCTGACATGGCTCAGAAATGCTTGGCAGGTGCTGCCTATGAGAAGGTCTTCCTCTTTGTTCCTTGCAGGGAGAGAGCAAGAAAACTCCTCTGACAGCTTAGCTTTAGGAGTCTTTTTGCCAAGTACCTGCCATAGGCCTAAAGGCATTAGAGAAACATGGTTACATTTATTATCATGAGACCAGTTGACTCTCTTAGAATATCTGAAATAAACCCCGCATTCTTTAATGGCCTGGTTTGTTTTTGCAGAAAGCTGAATCTTGGTCTATGAGCTGTCGTATCAGGTTCTATTTTATTCTCTTATTTTTACAGAGTATTGTACAAACAGGAACAGCTGGTGTTGATTTATAAACACCAGAGTTGTCTTTTGAGTTTAGATATTATTTTGCCAACATTTAAGCATAATCATTTGCAAGCAATTGTTCTGTACCATAGTGGACAGTGGTTCTTCTGCTGTCTGGAGACAGATATTTTCTAGTAATTATACTAATAATGCAATCCTGAAGGATCTTATGTGCATAGATCTCTCTGTCCATATTTCTGTGTCTTCTTTCATCCAGAATTTCTTAGAGAATGCCATAACATTCACTTCTCCAATCTCTTGTAAAAATACTGCAGCCTGTTGTAAATAGGCAATGGCCTTGGTCCCTCTGAGAGTCTGTGTCTTGCACATATGAATACCTTGAAGTAAATTGTGCAAATGCAACCACTTGTTCAGCTTAACATTTAACCACTTAACTGGGGGACATTTTTCCCCCTGTTTTACTCACAGTACAGTTGCCAAGTTCTGGAACAAATATTCTCCAGACAACAGACCGATCCCCTGTGTTATCCTGACTTGTTCCCATCACAGGGCCATGCTGTGCACTGAAGAACGCAGGAATTGTGTGATCAGATACTGTGTTCATTACCGTTTCATAGACAAATGGAATTCCTGCATCTCCAAGAGGGAGCATTGAAGTCAGTTAGTTTTCCTCTTATTCTAAGTTTTATTAAAGGAAACCCAAAGACTTGTTTAATAAATCATTAAAAGATAGCAAAAAAGGGGAGAAATAACTGGTGAGCTTTCACAAAACAGGAAAGCTACCACCCCATCTCCCAGGAACCTGAGATGTTAGGTCTAGTCTTGTAGGATTTTGAAAGAAGATGGATAACAACATGAAAAAGTTTACCAGGCACAGAGAGTCGTTCTGGCTAGCTGATCTGAATGCAAAGAGATGTGGGAGGCTTAAAATACTAAACAACAATAAAACAGCAGAGGGTATTGATGAATGCAAAGTAATGCATATGAGGGAAAACAATCCTAATTAGATCTAAACCACAATGGACCCTAGCTATTATCACTCAGCACAAAAATCTCAGAACCATTATGGATAATTCCATGGAAATGTTGGTTTAATGATATGTAGTGATAAAAAAGGCCAACTGCATGCTCTCAGCTCAGAAAAGAGGTAACTGGGGATGGGTACAACAGAGGTTTGCAAGTCATAAAAGTTCTGGACTTCCTTGTCTATGATTAGGGAATGATTATTCAGTCTAATAACCACCACTGTAGTAAATAAATTACAAAAAAAAATAAATAAATCTGGGGACACCTAATAAAATTAGCTCAGTTTTCAACCCAGTAAGAGGAAGTAATTTTTCACACAATGCATAAACTGCAGAACTTGTTGCTGCCAGGCTGCAGAGAAGACATAGGAGCTGGGTCTCTATAGTTTAGAGAAGAGGAGACTGAGGGGTGACCTTATTAGTGTATATAAATATATAAAGGGGGAGTGTCATGAGGATGGAGCCAGGCTCTACTCAGTGGCAAACAATGATAGGACAAGGGGTAATGGGTAGAAACTGGAACACAAGAGGTTCCACTTAAACTTGAGAAGAAACTTCTTCTCAGTGAGGGTGACGGAACACTGGAACAGGCTGCCCAGGGAGGTTGTGGAGTCTCCTTCCCTGGAGACATTCAAAACTCGCCTGGACACATTCCTGTGTAACATTATCTAGGTGTTCCTGCTCCGGCAGGGGGATTGGACTAGATGATCTTTTGAGGTCCCTTCCAATCTCTAGCATACTGTGATACTGTGATAAACAAATTTCAAAACATATTAGGTGTGCTAGTGGAGGCAGAATGCACTGGTAATTCCTGAATGCAGTGCTCCAAGGCACAACCTCCCATTTGTGAAGAGCTGATATATCAATAAAATGTGCTTGGTTCTTTTCCAGTTTACCCACTTTTACTTTCCTAAACCATCTGCTGCTGGTGGCAGGATAGCGGACATCTGACCCCTCTTTCTCACAAATCTTTTCTTCTGCAAAGGCTGATTTCAAGGCCTGATCTTTGTGTAGGAAATACCAAATCTTGTAACTCCCTTGGGGTTCCAGTTTCATATCAGTCTCATCCCCTATTAATTGTTTCCCTGTTCACATCCCATTCTCCCTTGCTTTCTGCCATTACTTCCCAATGGCACTAACCAGAGAGAGCACTATTTCTTTTCTCAGCTAACACTGCTCTCCCACCTGGCCTCATTAAACTTTCTCAAAGATTTATAACTTCACCCAATATGATGCCTTTCATAAAAAATTTATAAGACAAAGATCACCCTCCTGCCAAATTTCAGATCCTTACTCCAAAACAATAGGATGGGGGATACAGGGAGGGGAAGCTACAGCTATTCAGCGCAAGGTTTGCCAGGAATTCTCAGTGTGGTCAAAACAAACATATTTCCCCCTTGCCTAATGCCTGGAAATGTTTGAAACATTTTTTGCTAAAATTTTCCAAAACAGATTCAACTCAGAAGAAAACCAGCCTGGAAACCTTCACTAAATGGTTAAAGTCTGGCAAAGTTATCAGCAACTGCAAACAGGGAGTTATCCTGCAGAGCATTAGACAATCTTAGTAAAACCTGATCTATAATACCAGCAAGGGGCACAAAACGTAGTATAAAACATGTGACTACTGATAGTTCTGATATAATAAAAGCATAGCCTTCTGTGGTAGATTTTGGCAATCATTTCACTGCACATTATTTTAAGAGTTCATTATTTTATTTTGCAAGACGTCATCAAATTAAAAAAGTCCTTTTTGTGATGGGCCAAAAGGACTTTTAAAACTAGAAGTAATGAGAACATCAGCCCTGGCAATGACTGCATCAAATAATGCCCTGCAATTGTCTTTGTTTACAAGTATCCACAAATTTTTTTTAATGGCTACATTATGATTGATTTTCAAAAATGGGAAAACAGCTGTGTTTAAAATGTGCCTTTCTAATCACAAGAGACAGTTTTAAATGCAGAGAAGTGATGGGATTCACAGCTAAGACTGAGGCTTGGGGCAGTAATTTACCCCACAGAGTGCAATGAAGCTCAGCTTCACCTTCCTGGCGATGAGCATCAGGCACCAACTTCCAGGCTTTGGTGCCCTGCAGCCTGCATGGCTCAGCAGGGCACTGAGGAGGCAAAGCAGGGCACACACCACTCGAAGCACTTGGACTCAGCAGTTCCTCTAAGGCCAGGATGTGAGGCCAGGCCTCAGGGGATACCAGCTGAAAGGCTGTGCACAAAGTCCCTCTTTTTCCTGTCATACATGACTATCAAGAGATAGTCTATAGGAATAACCAAAAGAGTAAAAGATAGATTTGCATGTGACTTCTGAGTTTCCTGGCTTTTCTATGCCTAATTAAGTAGTGGTCAATTAAGTTTCATCTTCTTTACTGATTATATTTAAGGAGATAAATACCCTTCCAAGCTAACTGATAACAAAGCCAACCTCTTAGTTCTCTGGAAAGTGGGTCAAGAGACTTCACTATGGCCCTGTAGGCCAGAAGAGCTTTATTTGTCACAGATCAAGACTTGTTTGAGCTCAATTCTTTGCTTTCTGTATGTAAACACAGTTTGCAAAGATAAGAAAGGCTACTCACCAGTTTACAAGATCTGACCATTAATTAATCTGCTGGTTTTAACCCATATTTCTTGCAGATCTTCTTCACATCAGGACCTGTAATGTATCTCCCTGTATTTACAGCACAGAGACCCTTTCAGCAGAGCACAACTTCTTTGCCACTAGCCTAAAAGTAAAGCTATGTGCCATGTGCTTTTCCTCCCAGTAAAAGCTTCTACAGGAAACTCTGTGACAAGCTTCACTGAATTTTATAGAGATAAAATATTCAAATCTCCAGGGGCTCACTCCAAGTGAACTAATACAGGGGAGATCTGGGCTGTTGTAAGAGGGCTCAGTGGAGATCTGGTCTATGATTTGCATTTGAAACACGAGTTGCTCTGCAGACTGAATAAATGATACCAGAATACAGGTGACGAAACACTGTTCAGAGGAAACCCCATCTGCCACCTCCTAGTTTACAGTCCTCAGTCTTTCCTATGAACCAGTCAATATACTAACTTTTAAAATAGCTTTGCACTGTGAATTTCATAGAATCATAGAATAGTTAGGGTTGGAAAGAACCTTAAGATCATCAAGGGTTGATCACCAACCCCCTGAATCTGCTGTTCAAGTAGCTTCATGATTTTTAGCTGAAATGAATTTTTTAAGCTCAAACACAGCAGAGCCATTCTCAGCTGGGTTGGACTCCACCAGTCGCGATTCTGATTCTCAGATTGAGGAGGGAGAATTCAGGTTGGCTGCTCACAGAGGAGTCTATTGGGCAGGTAATCAGGGATTTTTTTTTTTTTTTGTTCGTTTTTGGACCCCTTTTTTTAAACAGATCAAATTTCATACAGAGAATCATAGAGAAACAATAAACATGGGAGCCTAGAATAGCATTTTTGCAGAGAGAAGTTTCAGGATAGAATAACGCTTTAATTTTTTCCAGGCTTCCCACAGTATTGCTGGCAAGCCTTGAAAGCTGTAGAAGAGCAAGCAAATGGATTCCAAATCTCTGCCATGGGCCAGACTGTATTTAGCCCTGCATGGGACTGCAAGGAGCAAGCGCAAGGGGAAAGAAAACAAAGAATCTCCTCCTGTGCCGAGGTATAAAACAGCAGGGAAACATGAGCACTGCCTCATGTGAAGATGAATCATGACATCAATTTCTCCCAGAAAGGGCTGGGAGGGTTTAGGAGTGACTGGCAGTTGTCCCTCCTCAACACTGGCCATCAGAGCTGTTCAAACATGAGGAAACATCTTTCCAAAGGACCACTGCATTTCACCTGCCAAATTTCTTTATGACTCCTGATAGGACCTCAGTCAAAATGCATGCTGAGACATGGTTAAAAGCAAGTCCTTCCTCTTCCAGCCTGCCTCCAGCACAGGCCTTAGTCTCAGCCAGAGTGCAGAAGGGACATCTGAATCCCAGGAACTCAGAAATTCCCAGTAACAAACGCATATAATGGGCAGGCTGACTACACAGCCTAGGCTTCTGCAAGATTTTTGGTGCTGTTTTTTTTTCTTTTTCAAGTCTCTTTATGATCCTAGAGGCTGAGGAAATATTATTTCTAGAAGAAAAAAGCTTTGAGTATTTCAGCACACCACCATCGTATACTTGGAAAGAAGTAAAACATTCCGTCATCGTAGAATCATAGACTACTTAGGGTTGGAAAGGACCTCATTGTGGGAGGCACAAATTGAGAATTGGGTGGTTTGGTTTTGTCACACAACAGCTGAAGGTGAAACCAAAATGTGCTTGTTGCTTCCCCATCTAACAGACTCTGGTATGCTTTTACACTTTATCATCAATTCAGTTAAAAATCTATGCAGCATTGTCAGTCTTCAGACTTCAGGTATGTCTAGTAGTGAAATATACTGAACCTACTGAAATATAAACTCTTCTTGCTGAAACAGTGCTACTTACTTAGCACACATGCTACAACACTGTTCATGTAAAACAATAAAACAACTAAAGGAAAGAAAGTAGGTCAGATTAGAGGGCAGGAATAAAACCATCTTCCCAATTACCAAATAAATCCCTGCCTCTGAAACCTGGCTCCTCACCATTTGTTTCTTTGATTAAACTGCTGACTTTGCGCCTCATCCCAATTGTCAACTATAGGGATAATCATTTTCTAAAGAGACCTTGTGGTTGTGCAGCAATACTTCCGATTGGGGATTTTTTGCACAGATTTCTGCCACTGCACCTCCTCTGCAGCAAAATCTTATCAAGATGGGCACAACCAGCAGAAGACTGACAAAATTTCTCTCTGAAGACAGCAAATAGTGCTCCCTGTAACAACGTATCAGCATAATCATATGACAACAGTCTCTTTTTTTTTAACTAGACAACCAGAAGACCCCCTTAATTTCAGCAGCATTACAAATGCAGACTATTAACTAGAGTGCTTTTTGAAGCTATAGAAGTCATTCTTTTAAAAATAAACACTTTGGAACTTAGTCAGTCAGCCTTAAACAAAGATGTACACAAAATGCTTCAAATGGTAGAAATTATCCTTTTGCAATCATCAACTGAAACTTGCCATTCACTCAATATTAACTTTTAAAACTGCTAGAACATCAAAACACCATGGTAACACATTTTTATCCCCTACAGCTTACTTGACAAGAGTTTGACTCTTACTGATATATTGTCACTTCTAAAAGTTCCTATGCAGCAACACAGGTGCATAGGTTATATGGCATTCTGCAACAAAACCACCACTAAGCGATGTTCCTCTCTCAGCTGGCCAGAGTTTCATCTGTATATACCAGCTGTGCGTATCACTTGTTATAGCCAAAGAAATGGGACAACTATGTTACAATAAAAAAGTCATGCAGATTTTACAATTTTAAAGTGAGATGCATTCACACATCCTGTGCAAACAAATAGTCGAACAAGTAGCCTTGGCGAGGCAGAACTGTTGACAGTTTTGAACTTAGGTCTCTAAATGAATACTCCTTTCTTTCCCTTACACTGGCCGCTAGCGTGTTTTATGTGAGAATATTTAATAGACCCCATCAGCTCACAGTACACAAGGCTCAGAATTGGTTGCCTTTACTGAATAGGCTGGGAAAGCTGCCTCAACAAATCTGTTCATGCTTAAGGTCTTGTCGCTGCCAACAGCCGTGCTTGAAACAGCTGCCTTTCCATCCTCTGCTGTTAGTTTAACTGCACATTCACAGCAGAAAGGGTGAAAGATATACTCCACAACTATGCCAAAATGAAAAGAAAGACTGCTCCTGTGTCCAAAATTCAACCCTGCTGGTGAAGAACTAGTATCTGATTTTCCCTGGCTCAAGGGTTGTGAAACAAAAAAAAAAAATTAACCAAGTCTGGAATTTCATCAGTTCTCTGGAGTTAGAGAGCAAAAATGCACTTAGAGAGTTTCCTTCTATTAGCCACAATAAATACATTTGAGCAATAAGCATATTTGAGCAGAGGGAAGGAAAAAAAAAAGAAAGAAAAGAAGATGTAAAATAACAATAGATTCAAGGTTGACATTGGGGCAAAACTGATGAAATTGCTGGAGGATTCTGTCCTTATATAAAGATCCTGTCTTGCTGCCAAGGTCAGCTGGAGCTTGGGTTATCTGTTGCCTAAGGCTACTCTACCTTGTTTTTCATTCAGGGATCATTGTTCTTTGGTTGTTTATGTGGATTTTATTTCACTTTTTTCTTCATGCTCTGCTCTTTTTTCCAGCTCGCAGCCCTAGAGCACATTCCAGAAGCCCATCCTGGTTGTGCACTGAGAAATCCAGACTAGTCTAACAGGAAAGACCAGCTCTGAGTAAAAACAGTTTTCCTCTTTAAAGGAGAGAAAGTAGGTATTTAACAAATCCTTTGTGAAAAGTAAAAAAAAAAAATCACTAATTCGTTTTAAGGATAGTTTGTGTATCTAAACCAGGGAGGGGATGCCATCTAAATCTCTTTATCACCATAAATAAGGTAGGTAAACAATACCCAGTTTCCACTGTATTTTACTGACATTGGATACATTATATTTATCAGTACTCAGAGATTCAGAGGGAACAACATAAAGGAGAGATGATGGAGAGGTAAGGAAAATAAAGGGAAGAAAGAAAGGAAGATAACACAGTGTATAAAATTATATCGTATGTATAGCAGAATAATGGAGATTTTAGAGTGGGGGTTCTCGGTAAGATTTCTACAGTAAAATGTTGTATAGCATGAGGCAGGGGGATACTGAGATACCAGAAGTTCTTGTTAGGAGTGTTACAGCTCTCTTCTGCATCAGTTCATTTAAAACCACCACAAGGTATGCCAAAGCTTCCTTATTCCTTCCGTTAGGGTCGGTAACTGTAGAAGACTTTACAGGAAACGCACTGAGCTGCAACACACGATACATTCAGCTTGTACAGCGAAAATTGTACGAAAGGGGCAGAATCAAACCCTACCATTAGCAATGCCAGCTCTCGTTGACTGAAGTGGGAGTGGGATTTACTTCCATCAAAGCTGACTTTGGCAGAGGTACTCCCAAAGAGCCATGTAATAGGCTTCCTTATCCCTTCCTCTCTGTGGGATTTGAGATGGCTTTTAAGCTGCTGCATGACTTACAGACCCCTGAATGCAAGACACATAACTAATTAAATATTTTGCCTACTTTGGAATTCAAACTGTTAAATTTGTTGTGCAGGAAATAGGGGAAGGAGTTTAATCTAAAAAGAATAACAATTAATGTCATTAATGTAGTGATTATTTTCTATTTCAGTTTTGTTTCAGTTATGTTCCTGTATTTTAGAGATTATTTTTTTCCATTGGTCCCCAAGATTATTACATCCTTCAGGACAATCAGAACTTGCTTGTGAAACATGTACCAGGATAAAACTACTGTTTCATCCGTTTGACTGGACGAAAGCCTGTATAGAAGGAATCACTGCAGAAATCTAAACAATCTGTTACTTAGACACGAATGATAACCGACTACTGAAAGCCTAAGGAGACCAGATTTCTAAAAGATTGCTCAACACTTGAAATCAGGTAGGATCAGCTCAAAAATCCTCAAGTACTAAATAACAACCAGCAGAAAAAAAATATTCTACTGTGCCCATATCGTATACTTTTGCATTATACATAGAAGTTTTAAACCTATTTTTATAATGCAATAAAGCTTGTGTAGCACAATAAGCCTTTGGTGATGGCCCTTATGTTGTAGAAAACAGCTTAGAGAAAAGGGAACACCTGCCTTTTTTTTTTTTATCAGCAGAAGAAACTTGTTTTTCTTTAAGGAAAAAAAAAGCCAGACTCATTCTGTGTCTGTGCAGAAACTTCATTCGCTTTCACAAAAAAAAAATTAGCTTCAGTAAAATCTTTGAAAAGCACTTTCCAAACAGTGAACCTCGTCAGAAATGGGTTTAGGTCCCTTGTATGGGATTTACAAAGTTCTTTAAGTGAACGGCATTAATCAAGGTCACTATTTGATACAAGATCTGCCCCTACACCATGTCAGTTATACAGCTTTGGGAAAAGATCTTTAAACCTCTGTAGAAAAGACTACATGGAAATAGCTGATAAACTGGTATTGATTTTCACATATCGCCCTTGTCAACAGGATTTATTGATGTGTCAATGCATGTTGTGGCAAGGATCATAGCAGGATAGCTTTAAAGTATTTATGGTGAATCTATGGGCTTTAATACACTCTGTGGTAAATAACTAACAAGTACTGTGTATATTGATTCTTGTCATGTGGTCAATGGAATCTTTAGCCCACTAATTGCTAGTATTGATGAACAGTTCATGATCTAAATGAGCAGCAGGACATCATCCCTAACCAGCCCTGCTCCAAACATGCTTTTCTTCACCATTTACACCTCTCAGTAACAATGCTCACCTGAAGTATACATCAGGACTCTGACTTACTAACTCTCATGGGCTCTTAGAGTTCAGATCCCCACCCACTACCCTGTGGTGGTTCCGCACAACTTTGAAGATCTTTAACTCAACTGTGGCTGCAACTTTCACTTGAATTGCTCTTCATTAGGCCCTCTAAGTGGGCATCTTACTCCAAATTCAGACACCTCCCTGTACTATCATATGTTTACTATCTTCAACATTTGAAGAATTCAACATTTAGCATAGATCAGACTCTGATTTGATGTCTGCAAAGAATTTTGAGAGAAAAGGATTATTGGGTTTGTAGAAGTGTGAGTTCATTTCTGGCAGCTCAGTGTCTCAGCCATGACATAATTTTATTGTCTATGGACAAAGAAATAAACAATTAAATAGTTGTAAAAAAAATTACAAAATTCACTGCTTGTGTAAAATCAGTACTCAGAACTAATATAACTGGTTAATTAATTAGTAGGTAAACAATAAGTAAAATTTCCATTCATACTTACACAGAACTAGGTAAACACAGCATGTGTATGCAGAGCATTATCAATTCACTCCATTAGCCTTGCATCTTACAGAGTAATAAATACAGTTTACAATGGTTTTGAGTGTCTGTCAGATACCTCAGAGACCCACTAGCCTGGCTCTCAGCATCCCAGACACATGAAAAATTGTCCTGTCATTAAGAAAACAACACCCCAAAAGAAACATGAAAACAAGCCCTAAAGCTCAAAACCTGGTCTTCAGTATACCCCCTTCTCCACAGAAGTTTGGAACAAAGATGATAACATTAAAGTTATCAGAGTTGGATTAACTTGGACCAAAGACTGAAGACTAAATTAGAAAATGAAGATTAAGAAGAGCAAATGCAGGGTTTTCTCTTTTGTATATTTATCCAAACCACTCTGTAGGAGGAACGTTAGGGATGGGATTTCAACCTTCAGTTTCAATACTGACAGGTCATACTGGACATTTAGCTGCCTTCGTTTATTTGTTGGCTGGTTTTGGTTTGTTTGATTTGAAGTTGTAAGTGCCTTTGTGCATTTCTACAGCAATGTATAAGCCCCTTTTTAAGAAGCGCTTTTGACTAGGCACTGCTGATTACCATTGCCTTCAGTTTGCTATGCAATGCAATGCACAGAGGGCAGTTTGTGGCTTGTAGTGAGCACCTGAAGGGACAATAGTAAACCAGACAGTCTTGGTGTCTAGCTTCCCTTAAGGAGGACTGGGTACAGATGGCAATTCTCTTCACACCAGACCTATACTGGCTAGTAATCAGCTTAATAACCAGAGAAAAACCCAACAACTTTCTAAGTAAATGTTTGTTCAAAGCACAGAGCCAACCTGGTACTCGCACATACATCAAAGGTACAGTCAGAGAAACCATTTCTAGCATATAGCAACAAATGTTAAATTAATTATTTTTTTTTTAGCAAAATGCACTGAAGTTAAATCTATAGACGTATTTAGTGTTGCCGCTCTCTTGAGGACTTGAGTTAGTCTGCGTTACTGAACATCCTCGGATCTTTTATTCCCAATAACTTTGGAGTAAAACGATGTGATGGCAGCACACAGTTTACTGAAGGCATAACAAGTCAAGGGAAATGTACACAAACATTGTCTCCTGACTCAATGACAAACTCCAACCAACTTTCTTATCCTGATTAATAATAACACTGAGCTATGTGTTTAGTTTTATGTACATGCCTAAATCCCACTTACTTTCACAGGTATTAACAGCTCTCTTGTACAGGGATCTTTTCCTCAAAAAAACCTTCATTATAGGCTGGCTACTGGCCTCATTTCTTATTCTTACAAATTCTCACCATTATATTATTAAATTATCTTTTTGCTACATTCAGGTCATCTGTCTTAGAAGCAGTGGGTATGAATATAACATAAAGCCTGAGGATCTTATATGTAGGCTAACAACATAAGAAGGGCAGCAAAGTAACTTCTTAAATCTTTCCAGCATCCATTAATCCAAAGTCTTATTTCAGAAACAAGAAGCTACCTTTTATAACATATACTCCAATCTATTAAGCATTGCTTTAGACCTGAATAAATAAATTTTTAACCTGTTCAGTCAAATTATATTACTTAATTCATATAATACCTTAATTAAGATCCAGAAATCCTTCTCACATCATAATAAAAGTAAAATAGGAAGTTATTAATAAAATACACTATGAAGCGTAATATAATTAATAGGTTCTGGTTTGCAGGGTTAGAAGGCTGACTAATTATTGGTATTGTTCTTTACAATCTCATGATGAGATTAATAACAAAATACCACACAGGATTTCAGCATCTACTGCTCAATTCAATATTCAGCTAGCAATTTAGCTTCATCTGAACATCTTTCTCAGAAGCTCCTTAGACAGCCAAATATGACAACTAGACTATCTAGGCATACATTGCAGGCAGAGTCATGTATCCTATGCCAGAAGCTGGAAAAGGACTAGTTTAAAAGTGCAGAAAAGATGTGGTACCAAAGCGTGTAAAAAACAGTAAAAAAGAAACCCCACACAGTTCTTGTAAGTTACTTGACAGGCAGAAATACAGTCCGAGAAGTCCGAATGATACACGACATTTTCTTGGGATTTCTACCATCACACCATAGCTGCTTACAGTGCCCCACAAAAAGCCAACACATTTCTTAAAAAGCATAACCTAAATAAAAAGGAAGTTGCAACAAGTGATGTTGCTGAAAAGCAATGTAAAAGTAAAGGTTGTAATTAAGGAAGACTGGGAGGCTCTTTGAATTCTCTGTTAACTGATTTTTCACCTCTCAAGAAGCTATCTTCTGCATTTTGTTCCACTCCACCAGAGCAACGTTCAGCTCTACAGCACAGAACACCAAAGGGGTGGCTAAAAGTTGATGTTTAGTGGTATGTTGCTGACCAAGGGTAGCAAGGTTTGGAAACAAGGTTTAAAGCTGGCAGATAACTAATATGACTGCTGCATTCCAGGCCAGAGCCATCAGAGCCAAAGGCAACGTCAGAAGGATGGGTTTATACATCCCTGTCTTACACTTCTCCAATTTCATTAATATTCCGTATATTTTAATATGCAGTTGTAAAATACTTTAAAGAAAGGGATCAAACTGAGAATATCTTGATGAAATGCATTTGGCAATGGTGCATATGGTGTTTGCTGGGTACATTGCCCAGGCTGATGAAAGAAAAGGCACTGAAGCTCCACCATGAGATATTTTATGTTTTCAGTAACTATCAGCACTGTCACTAAAGGATGATCTGCAAGTGTCTCCTGTGTCCAATTATCACTACCCATTTTGGTAAATGACAAGCTATCAGGACAAATCTGTCTTCCAGACTCCTTCTGGGTATTTAAACATAGCACATTTCACTCTTACAAGCTAAATCTGTGGGCACAAGCACTATAAATGCAGTTTACCGAACTTATGGCAAGACTGCCTTTCTTCTTTTGAAGAAATCAAAAATCCTTTATATGGGTTGAGTACAGTTTCTCTCTCTTCTTCTTTTTTTTTTTTTTTAATATAGATTGTTTGATCTTTTCTACACCCCACTGGGTCATGCAATGAAAGCAGAACTTCAGATGAATCAGGTGAATACAGCCACTCTCAAACTGACTGCAATTTGCAGCAATAAATGGGATTTTACCTCAATATGATTAACTTCCCCTGCAAATCAGCCCAAACACACTGTGTGGTGAAGTGTAACTACATTTTGCTGACATAACTTGGGCCCAGCTTCACTCTAGTTTCTTTGGGCAGCTCCGTAAATGATTTCTTAGATCTCATAGAGGAGAAACAGCAGATTTTTGCAAGAATCCCAAAACCTGTATGCTTTCCCCTGGGAATGCCATCTCCACTGGACAAAGGGGCTTTTCATCTACAGAACCAGAGAGCTTCCCTCTTCATCCATTCCTATTCTTACCCAGGAGAAAAAAGGGAGACAATAATAAAAATTTCCTTCCTAAAATACTTCCCTGTTGATGACAAATGTCTGTTTTTAAACATTGCCAATGTTACAATTTCAAGTGCCATTTTTTTTTCCCCATGTTTTTAACAACTTTTAACTGTAGCCAGTAATGCATTCATAATTAGAGGTGCCCTTAAAGATATGTGTGAAATACAAGTGTGCAATTAATCTTAGTCCAGCCACTGGAACACACACTGCCCTGAGGTGGCTGGCAGGAGCTGCAAGGCTGGTCCCGGGAGGACTCTCCCTGCTGCTTTCTTCAGTGGTCACACTGGGGGAAAGGTGGGGCAAGGAAGGGAATTTCTGCGCAAGCTTGAATGTTCTCAGTATCTTGGTTACGTCCTCCTATGCCATCTTCTTATATGCCAACTAACAGCACATAAAAGACAAGCTGCATCCCATTTGTTTCACTGCCAGCCATGCGAGAAGCTCCCTGAGCAAGCCTTTCCTGCAAACACTGAGGCAGAGAGCTACCTTCTCAGGCTCCTTGAAACCACCAAGGAAAGGATCATTTCACAGTCAGAGTTCAGTCACATCAAGGGTTTTGCTGTGTAAGTACAGCCAAGAGACTCTAGTCAAAGGCAGCTCTAGGCAACACAGAAGAGCTGCAAATTAAGCTACCAAACTTACTCAGGAGGCCACAGAATATCCCCAAAAGGGCATAGAAGTAGTTGAAAGCCGTTAATCCCCACAACCTCTGGGACGCCAAGTTCTGTGCCATTCCTCCCTTGCTATCCAAGCAGATTGCAATGTTTATTTTTCTTGAAGTATGTTTCCAACTGTTTTCAACTTGAAAATATTCTCCAAAAACCTCTGCCCTTGCCAGGAGCAAGCGTTTCGGTGCTTGTCAGGATTGGGGCTTAGTGCTCAGCTCCTCGCACTTTCTTGTGCTTCCTTCGTGAAATGGGGAGTTACTGCTTCTTCCCAGCCCTGTTAACCTTGTTTGTTTAGATAGAAAACTTGTTGGGAGAGGAACTGTCTCTCACCATATGTATGTAGAGTACTCAGAACAATCAGGCCTTTGCCTCTCCAGGCACTATCAACGTTTAAGTAAGAAAGCCAAGTGATGATAATTCTTAGACAAAAATGCAAGGAAAATAACCTAAAAATCACCAAAATTGACATAAAACTCTTCAGCAGATGGGGGCCTAGCACTCCCTGAGGGCCCTGCTTATGTGAGGACCAGTTACTTGTAAACATTTATAAATTCTGGCAAATATGTACAGACTTCCACAAAAGTAATTGCATTCTCCTCCTTTTGCATCAGAGGCAGCTGGTGCCATCTGAAATACACCCCAGCCTTACACCATATCTACACATACGTATATATCTGTAAAATGAGTTCTTGTGTCTGCTGCTGTGTTGAGGGCAAAGAAAATCCCCCCCATGAAAAGGTAGTTCTAAGAATCATTATTTTTGAGGAAGTATCGCTTGTGTGGGACGCACAAAGCAAGCATTGCCTTTGGCTCACTCAAATTACTTTAGATCTCTCAGCCAAGGTAAGTCATGCTGCTCATTTACAGGTAGGGGAAATTTAGCTTAACATTTTCCTGACAAAATAATGAAAACCTGTTTTCAAAAATACAAAATGGCAAGTTAGAATGTCCCACTCAAGTGTCTCAATTCATAAGTCATTCATATTATAAAATATAATGGCTGCTGAATACTGTAATAAAATCAGATTCAAATTAACAGAGACTTCAATAAAATCAAATAGCAAATATAACCCTGTCATACTGGAAAACTAAAATATTATAGAAAGAGAATGATTAAAATTATCTTCATGAAAAGAAAGAACACTCACTAAGTAAAATCAGTCCTTTAAACCCTGTCTGACAACTACACTAGCAAAAAGGAACCCCAAGAGGACCAGAGCTGCAATACTCAAAAGCCAAAGAAATTCAACTGGAATGAGACACTGACTTCCCATTTGCTGCTCTGAATGTCCCCTCCCCTGACAGAAACCAGTGGCAATGAAGTCTGCATTAGGAAGCAAACACTGGATAACTACCTGGATAAATTGCTGCAACCAGAGCATGCTGACAGCGTATTTCTAGAGAATACAGATCGTGCACAAAAGTCACTGTGTAATGTGAGAACAAAACCTCTGCATTCATGTATTTGGGAATATTAATACATAATCAGGACAGTGGATAAAAGCAGACAAGTAGATTCCTCTTGCTGCCTAACGGGGTCTGTCTGCAGGCTTTGAATCCCTGTCCTGAGGTGCCTGGAGAAGCCTTCAGCAGTGTGCAGGGCTTCATCATGAAGCTGGGCTGGCAGCCCATCAGCCGTGGAGCTGCTGCCAGGGATCGAGCACCTCCTGATCAAGCACACCAAAAGCACAGCCCTTTCCAGCACTGTTAAAATCGAACTCCTCAGCACCCAGCTCTGATTTCATACGTTCACCAGCCTGGCTCCTGCAGACCTGCTGTCAGCACTGCACACAACCTACCTGAATAACAGGTTGTTATTTCCATGTTTGCGCTCTCAGTCCTTGCAGTGCATAGTCCAACTGGGCTGATGATGGTTTGCCCAAGCATTAACTGTGATTTGGAAAGAAGTACCTCGATTACAGAGGCACTGAAGAGCAGTGAGAGGAGTTGTATGACAGTGGCATGCTGAAGTGTGAGGCCTGATGGCTGTTTCCTCTTTTTCCATTAAGATGAAGAGGAAACTCACTCAATGCTTCTAAAGTACAGTTTTGCTTAATTATTCCACCTGATCACTTCCAAGCACTATTTGCACACAAACATTGTAGCAGCTAACTGTAAGAGAACAAGCTAGTTGATAAAGGCAGCTATGCAGGTGAGTCTGAATCTTTTCAAGGAAGAAGTTACTTACATCTGGTTTGAAACGAGACACCTGAGGCTGTGCTGTATACTTGCCTCATGTCTGGGTCTAACCTGAAGGGTCCAGATTTCAGGCTCTGCATGGAACTTAGCTGCACCTCAAAGAGCAACCCCTCCATGCGTCAGAGCAAAGAGTCTCTTCAAAGCCAGGGAGATCACCTAGTGCTGTCCTGCTTTGGGTTCAGATCACCCTCGTGAGACACCATTAGTGAAATGTAGCCAATGAAGCTCTAAGCAAAGTGTGCTAAAATTTGTATGCAGCTCTTGGGTGTTATTTAACCTGCTGAGGTAATGAGCTGGTGCACTGGGAAGGCAGAGGAGAGGAGAGGAGAGAGGCAAGGGAGGTGAACAACCAGTACCTCCTGGGGTAGGCACTGTTGGAGAAGGAAATGAGGGCTGCCCTCCTGGAAAAGATGCAGCTGCCAGAGTGGATGGTTTAAGCAGCTCCAGTGCTGCACTCCAAGAGTGCAGCACATGAAAAGTGCAGGAAGAGTGGAAAGAAGAGGGCTAAGGGGGAGCACAGATAGGTAGGACGGTATAAGGAACAAGGGAAGGGCCATGAAGGCAGTGGTAGCCAGAGCAGGAAGACTGGCAGGAATAACACTCATTACTTATTTTATAAGCAGTCTATAGTTCATAGTTATAAACTGTGCTTGTACAGGCAGGCAGTGATGGCTATTGGAAAATTGGTAGTCCAGCTACACAGTAAATAGAACCCTTGAATGAATCACTTATAACTTACATAATATGTTTTCTGTGTAATAATTCTCTCCTGCATGCCATTATACTAGAAGCTATTTCTTCTAATGCAGGTGATTCTTGGAGTTTGTTTTCTGGACTACAAATGCTGTCTGCATTCTCCCTCCCTTCTTCCTACCTTTGCTTCCAGTCAAACCAGCATATGTGATTTTACAAAATGAGAAACTTGCAGAGGAGTCAACATCACATTACATTTACATTTTGAGGAGTTTTAGGAGAGGTATATGAGAGCATTGTTCATCTCAGCTTATTCTATTTAGGAAGGCTTAGAAAAACATTGCAAATGACATGCCTACTCTGATAAAACGCTAGAGGGCTTGGATGCCATCTCGCACTTCGGCAGAACAGTAAATACAAAGAGCCCTACTATGGGAATATGAATATTCACTAGCAACAGAGGGAAGTGAATTGTTATGCAAGTGGCAATATCCCCTGCATACACTAAAATTCCTCTTGCTTCACTCTAATGCACAATGTTCCTTTGCCTTTAGATGGATGCATATGAATATACTTTGTGCCTTTACCATTTTTATAAAGTCTGACATTAACTGATTTAGTTTTAAAAAAAACCTGAATACCACATTATTTCTACTATATTACATTAATCAGCTTGCTATAAACAGCTAAGAGAAGACACAGCTTTCTATAAGCTTAAATACTTTTTCTGCAGAAAGTAATAAAAACAAACAGGAAAGCTTAGTGAGGTGTAAAGTCTTGTATTTGAACTACAAGACTGATGTAATTTTAAACTGACTTAATACTATTTTAAATCTGATTGTTAAAAGTCTCAATCACAATATTTGTTAAGGTACCTTATGTTATTAAACGTCAGAAAATGGGGTTAGAAATTCCCTGAAAAATGTGAGAAGGAGATCCATATCCATCTCCAGCTTTGATACTCAGCACAGCTATTACCAAGCCTCCAGGAAGAATTTCAATAAAATAGCAACAAAACCCTCCATTAGCACATCTGCTGGAGGAGTGTCCACAAAAAAACATTATTTCATCACTTGGATCTAGTAGGAGAGTTGAGTTTGAATTCAGTCTGCGATCATTGGATGGACTTCACAAACAACTAAGCCACTGAGAATGGGCTAATGGAAGAGAATAATCTGGCCAGGGGAAGTAATATAGAAAAAAACCCCAACCCAACCCATTATTAAAGTGCATTATATTATTAACTGTTACCACATAGTATGACAAGGCAAATAAGGAATATTTTAACTGAAGCATTTAGCCATTTCTCTTGCTTGCAACAGTCTGCAAATAGGCTCCTATTATTATTATTATTACTGTTACTCTTCAGAGTTCCTCAATGAACACTGTATTGAACACATCTCAGCATATTATGTTTGCAACTGTTCACAGAGCATATTCCTTTCATAATTCATTAGATGCAGTTCAACATTTGCAGTGTAGACCAGGCTGGCTAAAGCACAGGATAAAGTTTATGTTCACTGACTGGCTAATATGAGCTTATAAACAATTTCATTCACCACAAGTTGCAAAAATAATTTTGTTTAATTTAATCTTGGCTCTATCTTCAGCAATAGATTTTTACAAACTTTCACTTCAATAATTCCCAGGAAACATCATTTTTCATTGAAAATCATCACAATATCTGCATTTGGAAAAAACAAAATCTACAGGTGAATTGTGGTGGACTTTAGTCTCTTTATATTTAAGTTAGTAATAGAAATAAGCCCCAGGAAGAGGCTTAAAGTACCTTTGTGTTGTGTTAGGAAATGGCAAGGAAAAACACTTGCATAAATGCATCGAGCCCCAAAGCCACTTATGTGCCATGTTCTGCACACAGCAGCAAAGCATTCAGAAGTGAGGCAGATAATATTCTACAGAGATGCATTAGAATACTTCTCAATTTAAATTTCTCAAGACCTCCATTACAGCAATAAAGCTCACCCCAGTAATTTTACCCTTCTGAATAGGCTGAACATTAACTAAATCAGAATCAAACCACTGTGAAGCTTAGAAAATAAAAAAAAACCAGATGAAACAAAGCTGCTATGCAGGAGCAACTTCCAATAGCAAGCATAACTTTTCTGTTATTCTTTCCCAAAACTATGACTCAAATACAGGAAAAATTTATGTTTGAGATTTCATTAAATAAACAACTGTGGTTCTCACCTGTTGCTTTGAGTTGTACTATAGTCACTAAAAAGCAACTGTCATTTGATCAAAGGGGACTGCAGTCCTTAACTCTGTGATGTATAAATACAGAATACTGGAATTTTATTAGTTGTCCATGAATTCATTTTATTCAGATGCTTGTAATAATGGATATCTGTCTTTCTTAAAACTCCCAGCTCATTTTTTCTGTGCTGTTACTCTTTCAATGAGAAACAAAAATGTTGATTTTAGACCTAAATTCTAAATTTCAGAATGACATTGATGGGAATAGATCACAACAATGCCACTGCTTATCACAGCAGATGTCATTGACCATGCACAGTCTGTGGAGAGAGGGGTCTTGCCAGTCCTATTTGGCCCTGTGTAGACCTTATTCATATGCCACAATCCTTCACATGAACCCTTCTGTATCATGACCACACCTGTGATGTGGATACGATATGTTTTTAACAGAATGAAATGTTTATGTTTTTCTGCACATGAATTAGCATTTATTCCAGTGAAAAGAAACCTTTACAGACTTTTGAGAGCCACGTCACTTCACAGATTTTAGACAAACAAGTATCCTGACACTTATTTTGCAGTTTGAAATTTGGGGGTTTCCATGCAGGAAGAGCACACCAGCACAACCAGATCAAGCAAACAGAGCTGTGCTACAATCAGCAGTTCTACTTCTTTTTTCCCAGATCACTTTTTCAATATTCCATTTCTCTTCTCATTTCCATAAGAGGTCTATGATGAGCAAATTAAACCACAATTAATCCAGATTCTATGTAAGAAAATGGTACAATAACTTCACTACACCTCTACTATTAGAGATAGAGCCAAGCCCTTCAGATAGCAGGGAGTTATTCTTCCTCTCTTTCTTTCTATTTTGGTTATTTTTTTTGCTCTGCACACACATGTAAACGTTCCGCTATGTAGTAACAAACCAGCTTGTAGAGGAAGAACTTGCTCCCTGTGTACTGTGGTCCCCTTTCCATTGGTAGAAAGGTTATGGCTATGTTCAGCCATTATCTTAACAGCCTGGAAACAAAACTGGGTTTGTAATTGGCAGGATCAGGCTGCAATATTTCAAAGAAAATTGCTTGATAAATATTGTGAACATTTCCCCAGCTTTGTGGCTACCAGACTATCTATTGTTCAATATGCTTTCTGCCCCCCATCTGAATGTATGCATTTTAATATGAAACAGGCTCATGTTGACAGAGAGTTGTGAAAAACAATTCTGCTCACTGTTTAAGTCAGTAGGTAAGTATTCTCTGACTTTTTATATGTCCTCCATGCTAGGCTTTTTGCTATAAATGCCATCAGAACGTGCAACATGAAGTGCACTTTTTAACATGACAATTATACTTTGCAAAACAAAGGTCTTATCCTATAAGATAACATGACCCAGATCCACTAAATTACTTCGATGCCAATATCAAGCATCAAGGTAATTCAGGAAATAGAATTGTAAAATTCTGTTCTCAAAGAACTCCTGAATTCCCCATTTACCTTTTATAAGATTTATCTCAACCAGGCTGCTCTGGTACACCCATCCACATATGAGCTGCTTCTCTAAATTCCTTGTAGTCGGTGGAAGGAAAGAGATGCTCCAAGGCTGCAATCCATCTGATCTATTTTAAATGTCTACATTGGAAGGAGATAAATTGTTTCCTATGTACAAACATGTTTCTCTCCAGTGATTATAAATGGAGTCTAGAAATGTGACTCAGAGGTATCCATCCACATTTGGTTGTCCAAATAGCTGCCCAACAGCTTGTTGTGTCAAGAAGAGCAGCCTCTCAGCCTCCTTCCCTTCCTGTCTCATCTTCTCCTGGCTCTGCAGGCCTCCACCTCGCACATTTTAGCTCATCTGACTCCTCTGTGGGCCAGGCCAGGTCATCCACCTGGCAAAAACTGGGGAGCTTGTCTGCTGGATTGTTGGGGTACCTTTCTGTTTCTTCAGCAAGCCTAGTCAGTTAATGGAGGGTTCAAGATGTGCCATTGCAACTACATGGGTGGGCACAGCTGGAGCAGACCACCTTGACAAGAGCAATCGGCTTAAGAGGTTGTTGACCAAACAGCCTGGCTGGCGGTGGACCCGAGTTAACCCCAACACTCGGCCTTCTATCATTACTCCACATCCCCCCAGTCCCCACTCAGTCCCCTCTTGCCCCACACAGCACCACAGAGACACCACACAATCATTATAGCTGGCTGAACTGTTTCTCTGTCCACTTTCTAACTCAGCCCTGTGAACTGATTCCAGAGGCAATGGTTTTGTAAAGAGAGGTTAGAGAGCAAACAGAGAGTTAAATGGGCATAACCTCCAGGTGGGGTTGAAGAGTAATCCATTTGCTCTGGAGCTGCAGCACCAATTGGGACAGAAACAAAATGGGCATCACTGTGCCTCCTTCCTGGCTATGCCCCACAAGGAAGTGGTGATGGAGATGCTCAGTGCTATGTAGGATTGAGCTCAAAATAACATTACCTAGTCTGACCAATTTTGGCCTATTTTCCCATCTCTACCACTAGAAACCATAAGATATCCTTCAATGATTACATAGTTAGTATGGGAAATTGCATACTTCTTGGCAGACCAAGCATCCTGGAAAGTTACACTGAATTTTATTTCACAGAAACGTGCCATCTATACACTTGTTAAAATTCAGCTGAACTATAACTAGCTCTTGCATTAACATTTAGGAGAAGACTTAAATTTTCAGGAAAACATCCCTAAACAGAGGAGAATATTACCTGGTGTTTCCAACGTTAGAAAATAGGGTTGGATTAAGAAAATTGTGCTGATAAATAAATCCTAATTCTGAAATAGGCAGAATTATTCATCTTTGAATGAAACATGGTCACCTCAGCTTTGTTGGATGATTTATTTTAGATTATTACAGATACTTAACCTGCTTTACTGTTATTTTTTTCTATCTAGCAGAAAAACAATGTTAGCTATACTTATGAAAGGGTGTATACATATGCATATATACATATATACATACAAATATGCACACATACATATGTATAGATACTGCTCAATCAGAAACTGAAAATTTAACTCTTTGGACTCTTAAGTATTTTTAGTTGTACCAACTGTAAAGGTTCAGTTTTCTGGATGACAAAGACTTGCATGAATTCAGATAAGATCCACAATTATTAGACAGTATAACCGTTTTGAATGATTACTCAAATAAGTAGACTAGTTGGGATTCAGATGTAAACAGCCACAGTAACTTTTATTCTGTGTTTTAACATATTTTTAAGCTGCATTGTAAGCTACAGTTGCTGATGTAACGCTCTGAGTACATCAAGTTTCTCATCCTCCACTTAAGACAGAAATAGTTCCCAATTGGGAATTCTGTGGGATAGTAACTTTTGTTTCTTAAATGGTGCTGTAAAAGCAACAATACCAACAACAAAAATTGTTTCTTTTTTAAAAAAATTTGTAACTGATGTGAGATTTTATTGGAGGCCTGGGAAATTCCCAGGGAATCTGTGTGTTTTGGCAGGTCTCTGACTATCACAGGAAAGCCTGGACAGATTTACAATGCAAAATTTTGCACATTGTTTCTCTTGCAGAAAACACAGAATTTAAGCATTCTCTATCATCACGGATTCTATTAAAATGAAAAACAATTAATGGAAGTTAATTCCTTAAAAAATTAGCTCCTTAAAAGCAGGAACAAAGCAGCTAAAAGATCTTTACATTTGAAACACAGAAGTCAAATTATCCGTTTTCCCCGCATGCTTTACCTGAAGTCATTCCCTGATCTGGCAAGTTACACAAACGCTTCTTCTGGTATAAAGAAAGAAGGTCAGGGTGGGCAACAGGGATAAGCCCAAAGAAGAAAGTCACCATCTTCAGTGACAGCAGTGACTTACACCTGCTAACAGGGTTTCTTGGGAACTGCAGCTTCTCCCTGATCCTTGAGTTTCACAGGCACTAATTTTGTGCATTATGAGTCACAGAGATGGAAAGTGTGGGCACTGCTCTGTAGCAAAGAGCATGCAGTGGAGCCAGGATTTTATTCTGCCCAATTCAGCCTACCTCCTAGGAATTAAACATAAGGGCAGTGGGGGTAGAGTAGCCCAAAATTGGAATTTGGAAAGACTCAGACTGTTCATACCGAGGGAAAGGAAGGAAGGTGGGAACTGGCTGACAAATTACAGTCGGGAGCTTGAAGATTTAAATCTGTGTGGCTACATGAGTGTAGGTGCAAACTATTGCAGTTTCTTGCCTTGGCTTTGAAAAACAGTGAGTTGATGGATGAAAAATCATAATTGAAAGGGCAATAAACAGATATAAAGAGGCAACAAAAAAAACCCACAAAACATCATCAGAGGCGGAGGGGCCGAGAAGAGGAAAAGCAGGGAGAGGAGGTGACTTGGGGGTGGGGCTAGAAATGAGTTAGAGGAAGCTCATATAATGGTAGCAATTGCTCTCATGGATCCTTCCTCAGAAATCATTTGCCAAAACAAACAACTGAAGATCTATTCAGAGCACACAAAACAAAAAGGAAGTGAGGATACGAGTTCTCTATCTCCCACGTTTGAATTAAAAATCAAATGACCAGCAGAGGAGGCCACCTCCCTCAAGAAAGTTGTGCAGGTAGGGAGGAAGAACACTGTCCCTAGGCAAAGGAAAGTAACCTACTCAAATCAGCTGAAAGGAGCTCCTTGCTAGAAATATAAAGTGGTGAGCTCAGACACTTAACAGTCATGGAAAGAAACTGCAGAATATAATCCAGGACACAACTATCACAAATATACGAGCTATTTTTGTGGAACTTTGCCTACAGCTTTAAAAACTTCTCAACCTAGTCAGCTTGTAGTTTTGCCTTGCAGGACAAAGTTTAGCAGCATACATTTATTTTCAGTGATTCTCTAGCCCATACCTAAATAAACTTTGCCTCATTCCAGTTAAAATTTAAGTACCGATGATTCCTTGTTTCCTCAAGCAATTCTAGACTAAGCATTGTGCACACCTGTAAAAACTATAAATATATATATGTAAATATATAAACCAGATAAACTAAGTCAGAGCAGAGACAACAGAGCATATGATCTTTTAGCCGCCAGGAAAAAGCAACTCTAACTCCAGCTGCCCTTTGGTTTAGATTGAGAGGCACAGTTGGCTCTCATGAAACACCATCAGAGGTTGACCCCAAACATGGAAGGATACTCAAAAACCTATCTAAGAAAAACAGGTTTTGAAAGGTAGAAGTAGCCTCTAACTCAGTTCAAGGTTCAGGCTGCAGCCAATGCTAGTTGTGTCTGAGTAGGCTGGTACCTGGGCTTCCCCGAACAGCCATCCTTAAATGGCAGAATGGTAACATGCAATTACCTCTATCACAAGCAATTGTTCTGAAATAGCGTTGTGCTTCAGAAGTGAACTGCATCTTTGTTTAGCCATCCTAAGGGTAAGTAATGAAATAGTTCATAGAATTATTTGGGTTGGAAGGGACCTTCAAGATCATCTAGTTCCAGCCCCCCATCACAGGCAGCAACACCTTCCACTACACTAGCATGATCAAAGCCCCATCCAACCTGCCTTGAACACTTCTACGGATGGGGCAGCCTGTTCCAGTGTCTCACCACCCTCACAGGGAAGAAGTTTTTCCTAATGTCTAATATAAATCTTCCTTTTTTCAGCTTAAAGCCATTGTCCTTTGTCCTATCACTCCATGCACTTGTAAAAAGTCCCTCTCCAGATTTCTTGTAGCCCCACTTTAGGTATTGGAAGGCTGTTACAAGGTCTCCCTGGAGCCTTCTCTTTTGAGATAAAGCTGGATGAACTTTCTGAAACTCTGAAGCAACAAAAACTTGAAGTACTAGGGTACTTCCTTAGCAAGACTGCTTTATAATACTGATTAATTGACATTTGTTAGGCAAAAATAGCCTGTGTGTGAGAGAAAGAGTGAGAGAGCAACTAACTTCCCCCCCCGGCCCTTTGTTATCCATTTCTAGATCTACAGGCACTGCAAGCACAGCATCTCCTGTCCCCTCCTATACCTTCCTGACTCCATACAGGATATCCACCCCCGGGCAGCCTTCTTTCCTGAAACAAACAAAATTCTTGAATTTATTTTATCAGCCTATAAAACACCTTTCTGCAAACAATGTACTAACCGAAGGCAGGCACAATGAGATACACCATAGCACCTATTTGGTTCCAGGAAAAGAAATGTGCAGAAACCTACATTTAAGTAAATATCAGAATAGGTGAGGCTGAAAAGCAGAGCTAACGTGTAGTTTGTCTCTTGCTTGTCTCAAGTTTGTACCTTGATTAACTTGTATGAGGAGCCATCACTGAGAAAACATGGAACTATACTCCTAAATTTGGTGTTTAACGTCAAGCAGTGTGAGCACCCTTCTAGCCATCAAGCCACTACACTGCCATTTCTCTGACAAGTTTAACCTGTTCATTTCTTGCAGTTTTCAGTTTACCCAAGACCACCTTGTCAGCCCTCTTCTTAATCTCCTAGAGAAGTTTTGCCAGTCACATTGAACTTGGGCATTGCCATCCCAGCAGGGCCTTGCAGGGCAGCCTTACGCAAGTACCAAACCCATCTTCCACACTGGGATAAACTGCAAGTAATCACTTACTGCTCACAGATGGATTACAAGAATTAAATAGTTAAGGCTTTCATAGTGTTTTCAATGTATCTATGGCACTACAACACTGCACAGAACATCACAGAAATGCCTTCTCCAATAAAAAGGAATCATGCTGCATGTTTACAAGAAGTCCCCACAAGCATTCCTCTTATCTTCCTATTTTAATGTATTCAGCATCTCCAGTTACACTGCAAGGCAACACTTCCTTTCTGGATTAAAAAAAAAAAAAAAGAAAAAAAGCTAAGGGGAAAAAAGGCTTGGATGTCTGCAGTCATACCTATCATCCTCCAACAGCTCGGTGACTAATTATCTTCTTTGTATCTAACGAGAGGTATGCTGGGTATGGGTGATGAAAAACCATTTATAGAAAGCCTAAAATATGTAGCAGAATCAACTGTATTTTGCTCTGTTCTTATATACATTTCAGCAGCATAAATGCAAGAAACAATATAATTCAAAGTACATGATTAGTGTGTTCTCTTCATCTGCTTGAAAAGGGATTGTGATAGATTACCTAAGCTCTGTGAGTCCTTTGAAAATTCAAAGTCTTAAAGTTGCTATCCATTAACCTCAGGGACAGTAAATTTAAGAGTGCTGGAAGGAGCAAGAATACAGATTCTGTTTTTCTAGTTTGGTTAACTTCTGAAAATAACTTTTTAATGTCACATCTTTTTGCACAAGCAGATACAAAAACATTTGTAAAAATAATCCTTTGTATTAAAATACTAAAAACATATCAACCAGACAATACAAGTCATGGCTAGGAAACATCCTTCTGTCATAAAAAAGAAAAAAAGCCCAAAAACGATTTATTCTGACAGTTTCTGAGGATCTTTGATATCAAAGAATCTTTATGAGTCACTGACAGTCATCAAGTGGATGTTTGTCAAAGTACATTTTCCAGATGTCTAAATAAAACTGGTTTACTTTGATGAGTTTTATACTGATAGCTGAAGGTAGAATACAGGCGTTGCTTCTATTTGCAGCTCTTTACTTCAATGGCTTGCAAATTTGCTTTAATGCTCCATCTATTTTTGTTGTGGTTTTTGACAATTAATTATTAAAATCATCATAAAATGCTGAAAACCTTCACTGTATTTTTAAGGGGAAAAAAATATACAAACTCCTCTGGCTTGCACATTTTATTACAGTAGAGGTAGTAATTGTGAGGTTGGGATGGCACAAGGTGGTCACAGCAGAAGACAGCCCCCAGGGCATATAATAGGGGGTTTAATGATACTCCTTTGAAATACAGGGAAGCCCTGGCACTGATTTCAACTGGAGCAGCATCAGATTCTCTGAGAAAGGCTTTAACCAGGCTGATCAGCTGTCTCACACCCCACAGCCCCATGTGTCAAAAAGCTGGGAGACTGGCACACCTGCATTGACACCCGCTTGCATCCTACATACATTTTGAATGCACAGAAGACCTCCACAGTGTCCATAGATGACCTTCCTGCCTGTCCCCTTTAATCTCATTTGGCTTGTAAACCAAATTTTCTTTTTTTTTTAATTCACAATATGCATTATGAAAAGTAACCTTCTTCTGACATCTTTTATGTTTTGGGTAGTTCACAAGTTCCTTTCTTACACAGATCAAATAAAACACATTTGTTTTAAAACCTAGTGGAAGACATAGCTGTACAGAGAAAATCTATTTACAAAGGTACCAAACTGTGTTATCAACAGTTACATCTCACAAGCTAATCCAAATAATTTAAAAAAGAGGGTTCATGTGCCTAACATTTTTCATAAATATTTATCTCAGTTTATATAAACCAGGATTTAGGGGATGGAAAAATGTGAAGCTATCGCCATGTGGTGACATTTTTACTCTGTTTTCTCTGTATTTATAATTTAACTGATGAGGATAAATTGACTTATTCTTCATTATTAGCCAGTCAGAACAAAATAACTTAGCTGCTAAGTACAGGCTGAAACGTAAATAACCCTGCAAAATGCCTGAGGAAATTAACTAGAGTAGCAGAGCTAAAACCAAGGGACTACAAAGAGTTCCCTACCTGTAAGGAAAGCATGAGATAACTGGGTGTGTACTGATGGACAGTACCACTCACCCACACCAGAGAGGCCCTTCTCACCCAACAAGCAGAAGACAGAGAGTTTCTTTGCACCCTGATGCCACAACCAACTCCTTATCCACACTGCGCTTCACAAAGACATGGTTGCGGAGCCCTGCACAGATAGGGGATTTTACCTAAACACCATTCCTGAACAGATAAAACAGTAGTCCTGTTCTAGGTGAGACACCAAAGACCTCTACAGCTTAAGCCCATGTGCTGGTGCAGCCTTGGCTGGAGAGCTGCCCCAGTTCCACCAGGCCCACAGCACAGGGGGAGACAGTAACATACACATCCGTGGATGCACGGAGAATAGCAGAGTGCTTGTAAAGACACACATACAACCCCAAATATTCACATGTAGGGGATTACATCTGCATTTCAAATACTGTGAGACAAGGCGTTTTCCCTAATCACATGTACTTTGAAAAGCATTATTGGTAAATCAGGAATACTCAAGTCCCAGAGAATCATAAAACCTAGCTCCAAAGATTTTTTTCAGTAGAAACAGAGATGAACAATATTCTTATTCAATCACAATTAGCTTATGAGATATTAATTTACAAAGTAATTTTTTGTGCTTGTCCTGCTGAAGCAACACTTGCATTAGGAAGTGATGCAGTATTTAAAGTTATAAAGAAGTATTTTACCTAGAGGAGCTGCAAAGCCAAGTGGAAAGGGTGTTGTTAAGATCCATTTTTAATCAGATTAAATTTAACAAAAAAATTACTCTCTTTTTATTTGGCACAGGATCCACTCCAGAGCATTATCAGTTATCTGTGTCGCCTGGAAGGAACTCTGGGTAAGTCACAGGAAAAAGGTGGGAGCATTGTCGTGGTTTCCTGATGGCCAAAACACTGCAGTATTGTTTTGCTTTGTTTTCCTTTCTTTATTTTATTTTTTTTTATTTTTTTTTGTTAAGAAAGGGGTTATCGCATCATGTCATAATTATTCTTGCAACATCCTCTTTCCATACAGGAGCCGATGCACTATTTATTGACTTTGAAAACTATATCAATAGACATGTGCAACTCACTACTGTTACAGCTAAAAAACAAAGTCTAATCACCCAGTAATGTAACTTTTTGAAAGATTATTCTGGTAAAGAATTGTCTACTGTTTCTGTTTTATATAGTTTTATGATTTAAAGCACCAACTATTCCAATTTTCAGTCAAGATGTATGTTATTACCTGTTTTACTGAAGCACAGAATTCTATCATTTAGCTAGAAAAGAGCTGAGGTATTTATCGGTGAATTAAATGCCTCCTGTAGAGGTCCAGGAAACCTAATAGGCATATTGGTTTTAAACAAGCTCTGAGCAAAGACACAGACAGTGCCATTCACTAAACCTGAAAAGATACAGGGAAGGAATAGGCAGTGCACGCTATATACACTGATTTTGGGTGGTATTAGGGGTCCCCCCCCGCCATTATTTGTAGAAGATATATAGAGCTAAAATATTATGTTAGCACTTCGAGACACGTTCTCTTTTAATGACATTGATGAATTACTGTCTCAGGCTGAAAAGGCCAGGTAAGCTTTGTTTCCTGTTTTATACGACTGAAGCATAGGAAGAATCCATGTGATCCAATAGTGTTTCAATATTTTATTGTTGAATTGCAGTATATGACGAGGACTGCTGCTCTGAGTGGGGGAGAGATCCAACACTTCAAGAATATAACAGATCCAACATTCGACATATTCCTTTAATGTGTGAAAAACTGCCTTGTTAGTGAGAACAGATTCAATATTTCAGTGCAGTATGAACATTATGGCCAAGATATTTAAATCCGACTGCTGCTACTTACATTACTAAATCTGAATTAGACACTTTAAATGAAAGTAGTCTGATAAAAAATAAATAAATAAATAAGCCCAACACACCCAAACAGAACACTAACAAAAACAGCTAGGAAATTATCATGATCCAGAGGTGGCTTACAGGAGGAAGGTAAAAGCCAAGAGGCATGTAGAGCAACAGATCACAAATCGTGATCAACAGGCTGAAGACTTAAGTAGGGATGCCTGAGAGTGACCACTGGGACACAATTTTTATAAAAAACAGTTTCCTCCTCCTCTTTCTTTAGCATTCTAAGGGTCATGGCAGGATTACATGGGTGATGCTATGTCATCTCCCTCATGTTCTCTCATTTGAAGAGAGGGTAACAACAAAATCAGACAAACTTAGAATAAAATATGCTCTTACTATATGTATTTATAAATAACATGCAATATGTATCTGGGAAGATCTTAGTTGGAAATATCAGTTACAGTCCAGAAATCTCAGACTGAATCTTAAAACTTGAAAAACAAGGCCATGTGAATAACCAGGGTTATCAGGTGTATTTATTGTTTTTCCCAGTTCCAAAGCAGTGCTTTTTATCTAATGGATTGTTACTTCTTTGTAAAGATGTTTTCTTATTTTTTGTCAGCTAACCTCTGTTCATCATAGTACTAGGTAACCTTTGTCTTAGAGAGCTCTTACAGCAGAAATGCCTGTAAGTCATGCCTGTAAGGAACACTGTTTTCAAATCTAGTCCTCTAAAACATAAGCCATTCCAGCTACATTACCCGGGGTTCAGACTCAGACAATGAGTTACTACCATCTAACATGTGCTTGTACATCAGTCAGGCAGTAACTGAGGGGATGTATGCTGTTACCCTACCACAAATTCAAGGTAAGGCACATTATGGAAACTGCTAACACAAAGCATTTAAGACTGGCATGTTTTATTCCATGTTGTGAGGGTTAGGAGTATGCAGGGTCAGTCATGTCCTAAGATCTCTGTCTGCTAAAACTGCCATTCAGTCCTAAAAAAGGAAGCTGAATTTGAAATGTTCCTCTGTGGCAGGCACCTTTCTTGTTTCAATTGGTCAGCTGTGGATTTCCTATTTAATCACTGCTGATGCAGACTAAGACAGGCATGTTTAACAGCCACACAGCAAGAATTTTCCTCAATTCTTTGTATGTTTTAGGAGACTAATTTTAAAACTAACAGAACATTATTGTCACAGGCTAGCAGGAATGTTTTTGTCATGTATTTCCCACATCCAAATGAACAGGTGGTGTTCCACCTGGAAAATACTGAGTGATGATTAGTGATCAGGAGAGTTTACCCTACTATTTATGGGGATTATGACAGCTCTCAAGAGAGAAAAGTCCTGTGGGAATGGAGTGTTGGAAGAGCCCACCACAGGGAGCAAGGTTAAGCTGGATCATGCCCAAGACAAAAAGCTTGCACTAACATTTCTGTGTAGTGTTATTTTAAACACATGTGCTAATAAACACAATAGATTGTAGAAAATGTGTGCATGTGTGAGGGAATTACATTTATTATCTGAGTGAGCTTCAGTCTGCACTCAATTCTGAGAACATAAATAAACATTTGCTGAAGTTACTAAAGAATGAAAGCTATTTTCTGGATCATCCTCCTGAACTATTAAGGCAAAGCTAATAGATAGAAGAAAAAAAACTACCTGTCCCGATTGTGTTATTCAGTGTAGCAAGTAACTGCCTGTATCTGAGTCACGTTAAGTTCCTGGTACTTCTAGTCTTGGTCTCCAAGGCGAGGAGGATCAAGCAGCACCTCAGTCAACAAGTAATGGCCAACAATGTTTTTCACCATGAGAAAATAGAGTGGTCAGGAGACACTTCTTTTTTCTGCCATCAGCAGTTTTGCTGAAAACACTGCACAGGGCAGTTCACACTCCCATAAGAATTCTCTGCTATCACAGGCACACACAGATTTCTATACAAAGATAAATTGTTTCTGAACTATATAAATCAGCCTTCCATTTCTTTCATGTTATCAATTAGAGTTATGGAGGTGGAAAAGGGCTGGTTTAAAAACACTCCATTCCCAGGGGTGTCTCATCAGCACCAGGTAGTTTCAAGTTTGAAGAGTGCAGAGTTCAACAGAAAATGTAGAAAAGACAAATCAAAGTTTGGGGGTGTGCAAACTGCTCAGAGCTGCAATAACACAAATTAAACAATTACAAAGGATTGTCACATGAGGCAGATGATATGCAGCCAACCAGGCTGTTAATGGTCATGAAAGGTAAACTATCACAGGGAGTGATATAGAAAGAATTGTCTCTGATATCCTGGCTACACTTAATAGAAGAACAAATATAAGAACTAAATCTGAATTCTAAAGGAAAATGGGAGAATGGAGTCATATCTACCTAGAAAAACTTTGACAGAAGAGAAGAGAGAAAGACTTCTAACACATGCTGGGCAGAGCTCTCTAGAATAATGCCAATCTCAGCAAAGGCAAGAGATGACACCACTGCATGGGCAGCTGCAAGCAGGAACGCTCTTCATTCTCTGGCAGCTTTAGAAGCCCAGTAGAGCTGTATGCTTACATTTTCTCATCTCTTTTTATACTGAACTAAACATTTTTTGCAGTCTGAAACAAAAGCTCTGAATTGCAAGATGAAGGACATTATCAGAGATATTTGACTATTCCATTCATAGTACAGGTGAATAGTAGTGCAATTTCCCAGGATCTAACACCAAGTCACTCAGTTTGGCAAAGCTGCTCCTTGTGAAAGTCGTTCCCTTTCCCATAGGAATTCGAGCAAATTTACAGAATTTCTAGCAGAAAATAAGAGGAACACAAAAGCCCTCAACTTCTTTTCATTTCCAGAACTCCCAAAACAAGTAAATTTGAAGTATTTTTAGAGCCAAAGCAGTGCCAAAGACATCGAGTTTGGAAACCACTGTGTAGTCAAGAGGAAAAGGAAACACTGAAAAGGAAGGGGATGTAGAAAGACACCATGGGTTCAGTCAAGGACCCATCAATCACCAGCTAGCACTGGAGCAACCTATGCATTGACAGCTACTAAGGAGTCAGCTTTTGCAAACCAAAGGTGAGAGAAACCAAGAAACAACTAAAAAGTATATTGAGAAATAGAGGGAAAGAAAGGGCTTCAAAGGCCAGGCTTTCCTTCCAAAAAGAAATAAGGTAGAACTGGAGGAATCCTTTACTACAGAAACTGAGAAAGCAAAGAGCTCATATGGCCAGACATCAACCAGTATATGCTCGTAAACTGGTTATGCACGAGGGAGTTTCTTAAAACCTAACACAGTTCTCAGATTTAACCCAATAACAAATTTTGGCCGTTGGTATTCTTAGCTCTCTGCTGTTTGCTGTTCTAGCAACATGTGCTCGTAGTTCTGGCAGCAATTCATGCTCTAAATACTCACTGCAATCAGAATCTTGCAGAATTACTGACCATAGTCAAAACATCATCCCTAATGCCGTGTTGTTATACTTAGTTGTGTCACTCTTGTTATTTGTATGGAGGGTTGGAGTGGACACAGTGCACAGAAATACTATCTTCTGAGAGAAGAAATGCAAACTGCTTGCATTGCACACACTCTGAAAAGCCTAACAAACTTGATGCTTAAGGATGTGGCATTCCTCTGATCTGACCATGCCACCAGCACATCTGACATGTTCAAGCCAATGTTGTATTCTGCCTTAGTGAGACAATCTGTCCTGCATCCTGGAGTCCTCCAACTCTGAGCCTCTCAGCACCACCCTGTCTTTCCTCTGCTACTTCCCTTCTGCCATCAAGTCCATCTCAGGGATTAAATCTCTTGGACTTCTTATGCAAAGGGTACATGGACACTGCTAAAATGTTTATAAGCTAAATAAATACTAATTAAAACCTTTGGCCAGGAGCATGTTCTTGTATTTTCAGAGTAATTTCTGACAGCATGACCTGCCTCACGGAAGTACTCTGCTAAAGTTGCTGCCTTTTGCAGAAGACGTTACTAGACAGCACCCAGCTGCAGCAAAAGCTGCGGCCTGCCAGAGCTGTATGACCTCCAACTGCACAGCTGCCCATACAGTTCTCTCTCTGCTGGTGTATGAGAGAGAACTGCCCTTCCTTGCTATTAAGCTTTCCATATAGTTTTCTGCATTATTGCCCATTCCTATGGGGCTTCATAAGAAAAAAACACATAACCTCTTGGTACTGCAATAAATCCTTAGCAGATCTGACTTTAGCTTTTTAAAGCTCCTCTATCTGATCAAGTCATCAAGCCTCTTCCTTATTAGTCTGCTTCATGCAACATCTCACCTTTTCCCAGCCTCACTTCTGCAACCAGCAGAGCCTTCCTTTCCTCTTTTGAGTTGTGCCAGTGACCAGGAAGGGAAGCTGGCAAGCGAGTGTGCAACCACCACAAAGCAGGAAGAAAGCAACAATGGGTATGAAATCCACCCATCCAGCTAAGTTACAAAACCATATTGTTAACCATCCTGGCTCCCTGACCCCATTTAAGTTCTTTTATGAGGAAAGAACAAACTAACTGTTTCCATCCGTGGCAGGGAAGGAAGAGAGAGATATCATTGTTGTTCTGACACTTGGGAAGTGCTCAGATATAATAGCAATGAATGTTAATACAAGATCCTAGACAGGCAGATTAGGACATTCTCCAAAAATGGTTTCACTGTAAGAGAGAGATATGCCAGTTCATCAATGAGCTCTTGTCAGGGGCACCAGAACAGTTGGACAGGCTGAAGAAAGAAGCCTGTAATTTGTATGTTACAGATTCACTGCTAGCTTTGAGAACTTCACTCCTTCTATTCACCCAGTCATCCAACTTAATGCTTATTTTTGCTGATTCCAGCTGAAACAATATATTGTTTTGTGAACAAGGGGGCACAGAATGGGGAAAGTCTTCTAAAAGCTCAAGTATAAAAAAAAAATACAGAAAAAGTTATCTTCACTGCAGTAATCTGTGCTGAAAAAAACCCCAACACTTGGGACTCAGATTTACAATGAAGTCAGGCACCAAGAGACTTGTGTGTGGGTACACAGCTTCTCAATGGTAGCCCACTTCATAGGTGAAGGTCTATCAGAATATAACATGCAACCTCATCCCAAACTGATCTTTCAAAAAATGTTATGCAGGAGAGAATTTTTGAGGCTTAATTTTCTATTGAAATATAACCTTCTGTATGGGAACATGATGCAGGACAGATGGAAGGAAAATAACAGAATTTACCCACTTCCATCATACTTTTATCTTGAGGAGATCTATTTTTCTTAACATTTCATGCAATGTAGAAGGCTTACATGCTTGTGCTAGCTTGTGACACCCTAAAAAACAAAACTGCAAAGCCTCTTCTGACATGCCAGCCTGTGAGAGCACTGACATGTGAGAAAGCGTTCAGTCTATAGATGCTCTTTCTGAGTTTCTCTGAAGATCTCACTATCTTTGAGAATTTAAACGGATGATGTCTGGCAGTTCAACTCAGGCGGCCAGGCCTTTTTATCTTTTCTTTCCCTTTTTTTCAGTGGTGGTGGGGATGATCTTTTTAAGCCTTTATTATTTTTATCAATTAGCAAACAAACTTGGAAGCTGCAGTCAGGGCTAATGAACTTCAGTGGATCTCTGCATATTAGGACACAAGTAGAGGACAATGAAGCAGTTTATTTGTAATCCAGACACTGCACAATGGAGGTAGTGTTAAAATATGACAACGAAACCAAACAAATTTTAAACAGAAGATATGCCAACCCCTGCAAGGCAAATAAAAGGCTGCCAATGGGGAGCTTGCTCTTCCTAGTCACCTTTTATGAAGCCCTTGCAAGTACTCCTGCAGGTCAACCAGTCCCAGAAAATCCCTCACAGAAATCCACCACAAACAGATCTTTTAAAAAAGAAGGATTAATGTATTTTCACTGCCAGGTAGAAAACACAATGCAAATTTGAACACTATGTAACAAACAGTGCTTTTTAAAAAAAAAAAATTTCTTCTATTTATAGCACTACTGCAAGGAATTCTGGTTTCTTGCTTTTTTATTTTTTATATAGATGATAGTATTATTTTTAACTCAAATTTCAAATGTGAATCTTAGACAAAATCAGATGGGGAGTGTGTATGGAGAAGTGATAACTGAATTTTTTAGGGCTTTAGTTTTGTGCATTTTCAAGTGCTCCACACTCTCCTAAGTAAGTGATACTGGATTCAACTACGAGAAACTCACAGAACCTAAACCCAGACTTTTTATAGAATACGTATTCAGTTGCTCCATTTGGCAATATTCTCCTGTTGAGAACACACTGCCTATTCTATTTCAGTAAGCATAAGAAAGTAAGAATTGCCACTTTCTGGCTGCAGACCATCCTAGAAGTTTACGACGGTTTGTTTTCTTTCATACATATATTATTTTCTTAGATACCTGGGGGGGAGGGAACGACAACAACGACGGGGGGGGGGGGTGGGGGGTGTGGTGTGGTGTGGTAGAGGAGGATCCTGTATTATCATCTATTTTACAGTTATTTACAGCTATATCAGACATATTTATAGAATCTGTTCTTCACCTTCTCCTCTCTGTATTAGAGCTAATGGAAAATGGTTAAGTAATGTATTTCAAGCCATGTATCAGTTTTCACCTCTGTATAAACCTGCTGGTTACACAAGCTAATGTACACACTCATCACAAAATTACATTCCTGAAAAAAGAATAATTCCTCTATTGGGCCTCACCAGGTGACTCTTCTTAACCTATCTGTTAAGTCACAGAATCATAGGCTGGTTTGGGTTGGAAGGGCCTTTCAAGATCATATAGTTCCAATCCCCAGCCAGAAAGTGGTGCCTCACCACTCTCATAGTGAAGAATTTATTCCTAACTAACATCTAATCTAAATCTACACTCTTTCAGTTTAAAGCCATTTACCCCTTGTCCTATCCCCACAAGCCCTTGTAAAAAAGTCCTTGTCTAGAATTCTAGGCCCCCTTTAAGTGAGCTATAAGGTCTACTTGGGGCCTTCTCCTTTCCAGGCTGAACAACCCATTCTCAAAGCAAAAAAAAAAAAAATAAATCTCTTACAGCCTTAAGCATTAATTATAGAGCATCAAAGCTGACTAATCTAAATAGCATCTATCAACTATCTTTACTCTTACTGCCTAAAAAAAATATAAGAGCCTCCAGGCTGTTTTAAAAACAAAGCTGTTACGTTGCCAATATTTTCCTAACTGTGCTAGCTGGCCCGCAGTATTATTCAGCTTGAATCTGTTTTTTCATGGTGTTCCCAGGAGCAAGCATGAGGGTTTACGCCAGTCTGTCTTCTCCTGATCTCTCTTTCCAGGCAGCCTGGCCAAGCAATGCAGAAGAGATGGCACCGTATTGCCATGTTTGTACCCACACAGCCAGGACAATTAAAGCTAGCTTTAGGGTCTACTTCAGTTCTCAGAGCTCTGCTGACATTCCTGTAAGTGAAAGGTCTCTGGCTAGTTTATACAGCTATTGTGTACAATGCCTAAAGTTTAGAATTTTGTTCATTTACTAAACCAACAATTGTGGGGAGGATTTCCAAAAAGAATGAAAAAAAAGGAAACTTCACAGCTATTTCAGTGTTTCATCTTTGTTCACAGTTTGCAAATAAAAGTCTAGAATGGTTGCTACTATAAAAGCAAACAGACGGTTGAGTAAATATTTTGGGTTTTCCATGCTGAAATACATAAATTCTTTTTTATCAGTGCATTTTATGGATTAAAAAGTAGCATCAGTTGTATGGACACAGATATTAGCTATTGGTGAAGCATTTATTCCTGATGGCATTATCTTCTTTTTTCCCTTCTTTTTTTTTTCCTATTTTTCCCTCTACAGTTAAGCAGCTTTTCTCCTCTGAAGATCACTAGATCACCAGACAGCAATCCACTTGTAAGCACGGTCAAAAGATGCCCTAGATAAAAGATTTGGGTTATGATTCACAACCTGTGCAATGGATGTACTATTGAGGACATTCTTGACTGATACCACTGTACTGCACGTTCATATGCAACATCGACACACAATGATTATGATGATTGTCAGAAATAATTTTCTTATTTTGCTATTATTTAAACAAATCCACAACAAAATTAGCATCAAAGTTGGAAAATTCAGAATTGTAAATATATTGGTCCTTTGGGTGCTGCTCCAGAAAGCTTCAGAAATGATCCAGAGAGGTACAATACTCATTAGTGAGCTTCATGAGCAAAACCACTGCTTTGTATCATTAACAATCTTTCCAGGTACAGAGACCATAAGAGTTAGGTCAGAGTATGGCAGTGTGCAGGTCTAGCTCTTGGCCTGAAAGCAGATTGAGAGAGAAAGGGTGCTGCTCAACAAAGGAAAGACAAGCAGCATGGCCCAGATCTATTTTTAACAGCCAAATCCAAAAGCAGGTGAAATTTGCACCAATGAGCCTTTTGGTCATGGCCGGATTGTCTCTAGTGGTTCTGTCCATTAAATGTAAATATGATCTGTGATAGAGCACAGCAAGTCACAGGTACTGATTCAGTCTGCCTGACACATGAGCCAAAGGTTTCAGAATGGACTGAATCAACTGCCAGGTCTGTCCCACATTACTCCATAAAAACCTGCACTTGAAGGAAGGGCAGTAAGCAGGTAAATATTCATTATTTCATCTGCATGAATAAATGGTTTGCCAGTTCAGTGCAGGGGAAGAAATGCAAAGGTGACATTTCAGCCAGGCACTCTGAGTGAGAGTTAATCTAACTTTGCATTCAGTCACATACTTTATTACAATGCGGTACAAGATACATCATTATTAAAGTGTTCATTGGGTCTGGATTAGAAGTGCAAGAATTATTTGTAGAAGGGAAAGAAGACATTCGGTAGGCCTTGTAGTTCTAGATTGTAAAGTACCAATTACGTAAGAAAAAAAAAGTATATATATTTAAATTCAAGATTTTAACTATACTTTTAGACTTTTTTTCCATTCCATATTTCTTTTCCAAAAGCAAAAAAAGCCCACCTCTTTGCTCTGCAAATGAATTCTTATAAATCTAGAATCATTCCAAGTGATTCTATAATTCACTTTGGCATGACATGCTATAGCAATAACCAGAAACAAAAGGAATGTCACAGAGACAGAAAAGTCACTACAGTCTTTTCCTTCACTCATGAGCAGAATTTTAATAAGAAGATTTTACACTTCTTTAGTACCCCTGTCCAGATCACAAGCAGCTGAGTCAGGTCTGTGGCACTGTTCTGCAGGGCCTCTTTTTAAATAGCAAACAAACAAAACCCAACTCAAAAAACCAACCTGAATGTAATTACATTGTGATATGAAACTATGTTTTGCAAATCATAATAGCAAGGACTTAAGACATATTTTGATGCAGATGTACTAATGTGCCTTCAGCATTTAATTACTGACACTTCATTAAAGAGTTCCAACAGTCCAAGGAGAGGTTAGTTAATGTCATAGATTGACATTGCAAGTACAACCTCAAAAGTCAAGAATTCTTAAACTGGACTAATGATTTCCCTGAATTTTCCTTGAATCACATCTCAAGAATACACAGCTCATTGGCCCTCTCCCTTTCAATACCAACTGGGTATCACAGTATATGGTTAACCATGATTCCTACATGTATAAGAAGAAAAAAAAAGCCTTTGGGGATGGTTTAAACAGTAAAAGTGTGATGCAAACAGAAATATTAGATCTAGTCTTAGATGCTATGCTTAGTTACACAGCATACAGTAAACTGAGGAATAGCACAAAACCCCCAAAACATTACAAATACGTATATTTTAAAGGGATTATGCTGCAAGAATTGCACCTGAGATTAAAAAAATCCTAGATGCTAAAATTTTATGTATACCTAGCTAAATATTACAAATTATTACACACAAGTTTATGTATAGTGAATATGGTAAGGAGAGTGCTTCAAAAATGCAGCCTTACAAAGGGAATATGATAATTACAAAAATTTACATGAAATTTGGTACTTAATTTCAGAAAAAAAGCCCATCCAAAGTCAGTTCAAACAAGGCCAAGTAATGAAAGGTGAAAATATTCAGCTCTGAAAATAAACAGTAGTTCAGATCTTTAATCTGTATTATTTAATTCTTTCACATTGTGTCTATTAGCTGTATTCCAGTAAATTAAATTTTGATTTTCAAAAGCTTTGCAGTGTTTTTTTGATTTTGTGAGTTCCTTCAGACTCCCTACAGCAGCATTAAAATTTAACCATTTCTTATTACTAATCTAAAGAGAAGTTGACCTAATTTATATTGGTAATTGATTATAATTGATGAATTAGTTAACATGATACTGTGTTGATGTTGGCTCTGAAGATTCACACAAAAACTGAACAGAAAACATGAATGATAGATAGGCTTTTCTAAGGCATTTGTTTTGCTTTATTGTTTTCCTGTGAACCACTGCATTTAAAATGTGCAAGATGCCTAATGGAAGAACAATTTAACAGGCAAAGATATAACAGGACTGGGGAGTTGAGATGTAATCTGTAAGGATGTGGTGCCTGTTCCCAGTATGACAAACAACTTGGGGACAAAATGTGATGGAAAAGAGAAGAGGGCACCAAAGGAGAGATGAAGCAAGAGAACTTGTGAAAACTGAGACACATTGAATGAAGGCATAATTTGGAGGAACTTCAAAGCAATCTATGAGACTCTGCAGACATCACCATCTGCCAAATACTTCTAAAGATCTGAGCTCTCAAAGGGCTACTTTCTGCAAGACATGAACATCTTCACAGAAGAGAGATACATCATGAACTATCTCATCCTGACCATTTATCATGATAAACCTGCCAAGTGCATTAAATTTGCATAAAAGGATGTGGTCGCCTTTAATAAGCTACCTATTTCTTGATTTCTCAGTGACAAAAAATGAATTGAAACACATTTAGGAAGAGTGCTGCAACTAATCGTTGAGTGAACAGTCTTTCACAGAATTGCCACACTACAATCTAGCTCTAAGATTTTGTAAATGTGCTTTTTCAGTCAAAGTTTAGGTTGTCAGCTATTACAACACTGTGCATCTCCCTAAATGAACAAGAAGTGCCAACTGAAACTTGTAAAAAATAAATCTCTCTTACAATGTCACTTAAAAAGGAAAAACCCACAGCACTGGTATTTTGAATGATAATCAGCGGTGGAATTATCTGTATTCATTGCAATTCCCTGTATCAGCAATGGAGGTTCTGGGTGAAACTTCAACTAATTTCACTTTTATTTAAGTTTTTATGCTGACATGTCTAACATTTTCATGTGTGTTGTGACAGCACCCAAAGGGAAATACTGAAGGATATTTAAATCTTCGTAATCTAGTGAACATTTGTTAATAAATATTAGCTCTTTACCAAGTTATTACTTCAGTATAGTTTTTTTTAGATACATCCTAGTTAAGTTTGAAATGTATCTCATTGAGGTAATAGAAGTTAACTAAGAAATCATCATCACTATAGAATATTATCCAATCATGAACTTTCATGTCAGGTCACAATGAATTTCAAAATGTCCTTTTACACTGCATGCTGCATCAGCAAACCCTTCTGCTTTTAGTGTTCTCTTTGGTTTGTACTGTCTATAAAAACGGTATTTAAACATTCCTTCTGCTCATGGTCAGTCCGTCTGGTAAATTCTGGTAAAACCTGCTACAGGAACACACCTTGAATGCATCAATTACCTACAAATACGCATGCTTTTTCCTTCCTCTTCCCCCCAAATGACATGGTTTCCAGTCAACTTTTTCCAGATATTGTGTTCAGTCTCCAGTAAAATCAGCAAGCCACAGACAAAATCCCAAAGATATTTTACAAGACGGTTTCTGTGGGATGGGACTCAGCCTCAGCTGAAGGCCTGCTTCCTGGTAACAAGCTCCTCTTTCCACCAGCCACCATAAATAGGATTTACAATCTTCCTCCAAAGTGCCTATAATACTCTAGGTTAATGCAGGAGATCTCACCCCCTCTAGCGACTGGTCCCAGTGAGAATAGGCTACAGCTGCTTACTGATGGCTAACACGAGCTATTCCTGCAGCCTTTTACGCTGGCAGTCCCAGGTGCCGACAGCACTGCCGCGCTGCAAGTGCTCTGCTGGAGGTTTCTACACAGGAACCTCTCATGGGTCTTCTCCTTCCCTAAGGGCCACCTGCAAGTACTTGACTAACGAGACCAGCCTACATGATTCTCTAGGAATTAAACACATTGTCTGGAAGAGGAGCAAGGCAGAGAAGCGTGTTTACTAAGCAACACCAAGAGCCTTCAGTCTGGAAGATTTAGCCCCCAGTACATAGCCTCGTTCAGCCGTGGCCTTCCAGAAAACCTGACAGCACACCAGCTCAGACCTTTCCTTAGCTGACATCCGAAAAAGCCCAGTAGCAGAACTACCCATTGCCCAAACGTCTTTATTTAGCAATGTATTTATAATCTGCCTGTGCTGTGGTGACAGAGCACCTCAGAGGGTTCAATCCCCTCATCCTGCACCTCACTTTCTCCACAGGATCTCGAGAAGCATGGGGCAGCTGAAGAGATTTAGCAGAGTTTGTGGAAACTTGGCCGGCTCCTGAGGAGGCCTGGGCTCCTGGCCTAACAGCCTCCTTCCCCCTCCAAAATACTACATGCTTACAGAGGCAAGCTCATAATAAAGAACAGTGTCCTTTGAGGAGGCTGGCAGTAGGAGATCATTTGAAAGCGTGGCAATGAGAAAACAGGCCATGACTTTCACTGAGGACTACAACAAGGTTGTACCTCAAAGGCACAGTGTATGGGAAGCAAAATGCAACAGTGAAGCATCTTCCGTGAGAAGCCATAAGGGAATTAAGAATCTGTTATCCTTGGGAAGAACCTGGTAAAGTCTTTCTATCACCACAATAAATAAATAAATTGACATTCATTTATTAACCACAGCTGTCACATTCCTTGTGATTCCTCTACAATTACATGGTGGTGTCCCAGCTTTCTAGCCCAAATCACTGTATCGTGCAACTGTTTGTGTAGTTTTCTTTAATGGATTCATGCTCAAAGCCTGAAAGTAAAGCAGTGATGTATTTTTCAATATTTAAAAGCATAAATAGCAATCTTAATATATCTCAGATGTTTCATTTCCTCCAGCCCTTGTTGATGATTGAGTTGGTGTTGTAGATGATTTTTTAAGATCAGTGGTCAGTTTGATGCTGAAAAAGGTTTAGATGTCTGGGAATTTCAAATGCAATTCCTAGAAACAAATAAATCATTAAGGAGATGCAAGAGAGACAACTATGAATGCAAGTGGCTGTTATTTTTTAAAATTCTTTTATGGCCTGAAATGCACCGACAGGTTTTAAATGCAGTCGAGTGTGAAACAAACAACATTTTGTCAACATAAATAAAACCTTGTAGATATAATTATATCAATCTCATTTTCTTAGCAGAACTCCAAAGGTTCTTAAAAATAACAAATCGAAGGAATACATACTTTAAGGTAGCTATACACACAGGTGACGTTGAAGCTAAGGAGGAATTTGCTGTATATTTCAGCAGAACTCACTATGTGCTAGCTGCACCCGTTTTTTCCCTTATTAAAGCAGCAGCTTATCATTTACTACACCAAATAAATGAAGCACATCTACAGAAAAAACCTGCAAGGCCCAGAACTCAGGCCATACTGCCAAGCATACAAGTTCGCAATTGCTATGAGCAGCTCGACCCTCACTCTGATTTTTACTGGGAGAAGTCCTTAGTCTCCTAAAAGAAAGCAACCAGGGAGGGGGGTTTGAAGCCCATATTTAGCTTGTACAGACCCGTGATGTGTGCATTTGACATCACAAAAATGCTGTGAGTCTGCCAGGTCAGCAGCCACAAACCCCACATGCTGCGTCGCAGGCTGAGCAGACACTAAAAGGCTATGAATTTCATTTAATCATCTCCTTTCCCCTTCCCAGTAAAGCAGCAGAGGCTATGCAACTGCTGGGAAAAAAAAAAAAAAGGAAAAAAAAACAATGAAAAATATTAACTATGAACATCCAGGGTTTTGTTTTGATTGGCATTAAAATGAAAAAAGTGAAGAGTAAACCTAAATAACAAACCTCAGAAAGGTTGATATTTATTGATATAGCTAACAATGTAGGCTACAGAGTCCACTTTTCAAGGAGTGTGTGGATAAGCTCAGCTAAATGATGTACTTCATTAAGCCTTACAGATCTACCTACTATTCTGCTAATTTACAGGCCATACACTTCTCTCCAGCTAGATTTCTGATTGAAAAAAGCTTCACCCCCTTTCTGTTGTTTGTTTTGCTGCACAATATTCCTTAATAGAGAGTGATGCTTGCTCTTAGCCATGCTTTCTATTATACCTTTGGCATTTTTTAAATGGGAAGTGCAAATATAATCTAAGCCCCTGAACATGCAGTTTTATCACATAGCGAACTACAGACAACACTTAAAAGCTAAATACACCTTCTAGTCCCTTTAAGATGCCTCAAATTCACCTCTAAGAACAAAGTCACCTAAAGTTGGTAAACCCATTAGAATAGGTAGGTTTCACAAAAAACAAATTGTTGATGTATCAGCTGCTGCACCTTCTTGTAGCACCTTCATATACAAGGGCCTAATGCTCATTTCATTGACCTAAACAGGAAAGCTTTACACGGGATGAGGAGCTGAAACAAACGTATGAAGCTCGTAAGACAGAAAAAGATTTTCTTTTTCTTTTTAAATCACATTAGCACCATTGGCCCACAGACTATGTTATTTGCAATCGTGCATCTGTGTGCCATCAATCTTCAAGGAAGGGAAAGACTGCTGGGCTGAGCTCTCAATTTATGTTTCTCAGTTGACTCTTATAATCGCACTCAGTCTTCTCAAGCTTAGTGCAGCTATGTTGGTAACAAAATTTGCACACCAGGTGGGTTTATCCAAGTTCCCATGTTCCTAATAGCTTTACAGGTGGGTTTATCCAAGTTCCCATGTTCCTAATAGCTTTATATACATCCTAACAATAATCTTGAAAATTATATAGGTAACTGGCTTTCTAAAAAGTCACCTTCAGCAAAATTGGGAATTCTTTCTTCTCAACAGGAAAACTCTTTTAATAAAGTAGCTGGTACTCACTTATAAAAATGGTGAGAAAAAAACATTGAAAAAATCCACCTTTTTTTTTTGATGCTGTCTTTAGCTGTGACATTAAGCAAAGCTAAGGGAATTCTGGGTCCACAGATACTGAAAGGTCCCAAAACAGCACGGGCACTGCACAGAATCCAGACAAGAATCCCTTGGTTCTGCAATACTGTGATCCCAATGAGGCATTAATATTCATATTCAAGACTGCGATTAAAAAGGCTCTCACTCTTGTGGGGAAGTGGACCCAACCCAGCAGAGCTGCAGCAAACTGCCTCACTTCCTCATGGAAATTCAGTCCACCAACTTGGTACTGCAGAAGGTGGTAGTGTAATGAAATACAGCAGAGACCATTTCAGTACTTTTACTCACCTATGCTCTCCTGTTTCTGACCAATGAATAACCATGCACACTCTTTCCAACTTCAAGCAGTCTCAGGAATGATTTAGATTTCTATAATGTGGTAATCATTAAGATACTGCTATTAGATCATCATTCAAAAATCTATCAGGACTGTGCCTACCTTCATTTACATAACACCAAAAACATTCTAGTTTTGCTTAAGGTAGCCCAGTTTCTTTCAAAATGACAATTTAAACAGCCCCTTTCCCTCGGAATCAGAAAAAAAATATTTATAACTCCCTTATGTATTTGCAAGCAAATACAGGTAACTTCTGTCACAAAGCAAAATACATTAGACTATAGGTAGTTTGGGTACTGCAAGTAGTCTCCAAAAGACAACAGATGAGGCAGACTGGGGAGGGAGGAGTTGATTTTGTCTTTTTATTATTCAAAGTGGGTCTGTTTTCACTGGCTAATTAAATCAGTGAGTGCAAATAATAAAAGAAAAAATAAGTGTTGCCTTTCTTTCCTAGAACAACCTTGTTGGTTCATCTCTACTTATTTATTACAAGAACTTATTCATTATTATTATTATTATTTTCCTGTGGAATTTAAGATGTCTTTCCACTGTTAAGAGAAAACGGACTTTGAACGAGCTCCTTTGATTGATATGAAACTACTGAAGAATTACGCTAAAAAAGTAATAGATTTGATAACAATATCAGATGTACAAATGTACAAATCATCCAGCAGAATGCTGTCCTAAAATATATTTGTAGTTGCTTGGCAAAGCCAGTAGGGTTGTATGGGTGTGCTGAATTAGTTGAGAAGTAACTAAATGTGTTAATAACATTAAAAAGTCATCTTCCAAGAACTTACAGTATTATGATATTTTCTAGTCAGATAATTCTTCGCAGTGCATAAATACATGTAATATCAATTAAAACATTTTGATCTGTGAAATCAAAATTATTGTGGTATACTTAGATTTGGGTTTGAAAGTACTTAAAATACTATTATCTACTTTTAGCCTTTAGTTAGCACAACATTAAAAATGTGCTGCAGTACTCCACTATGCTGCCACTGTGAAAGAACAGAGAAGGTGGTCCCAGTCCTAAGAATCTTATAATAAATATAATCATTTATTTACATTATTATAAATAGGAATTAAGTACATACACAATTAAACTCATACACAACCCTGTCTTCATGATATTTATACCATTATATACAAATATAAATATATATGACCATATATTTAAGACATAAATCTCAGCAAAGAATCAAAATACCTATCCATGAAATAAGATAGACTGCATGTCCTGTGCTGCTACTGCTTCTCACACCAGCAAGTTAAATGCAAGTTTGGGCATGTAGGTCTATGTATTATGTCTAAATGGCAGCACTGTGGATCTGAAGATTGGGGATAACAGAGGGATGCAGACCCCTTGCATCATAAGAGAGTGCATTCACTCCTAAGTCAGTATTTGGCAACGGAAGGCAACTATTTCAGCCCAATTGTTGGCAAGTTTTTGAAAATGTCAAAGCCAAGGAAAGTGCCACAGCACATAATGCATGAGTTTACGGGAAACTCCTCTTAAATGCTCAGGATCATCATGGAAGGAAACATGGATATGCCTGTTTGAGGACACAAGTGATAATCAGGAAACTAGTGTCAGGCAATGTGAGGTGCTGAGCCTTTACAGTTGCAGAGTACCTTCTCAGCTCCATGTGTTACCATCAGACCCATTTTTAAGCTTACTGAGAATTTCTCAGCAAAATACAGCTTCACTATAGTTAATTCACAGCTGAAATACTATCTACTTAACTCCAAATTCAGGGGCTTACAGAATTGTATGCCCACTGCCAAATGCTTGCTATACCTTGATTACTTTTAACTGTACTACTGTCTGAACACACTCAGCACCAAAAAGTACTTTACTCCCTTCGAGCATTCTTCTGGTTAACCACATTAATGGTTGCAAGCAAATAAAATATTTACTCTGTACTGCAGCCAAAACAGTGTTTCTTTATGTAATCTGAATGATAAGCAAACACCAGAGCACTGGAGACAATAGCAGCAGGTGAGGCTTAGCAAAATGATGCCCCATCTTATGGCACTTCACAGTAAAATACATAAGGACCAAGAAGAGAAATAAGCCCACTACCACTTAATTTAACTGTATCTTGAAATAATCCTAGAGTAACCCAGCAAAGAGATTTCTATTGACAGTTGTATGAGAGGTCATTTATCAGTACTCATTAACCTCTGGATTTTACCTGTCTGTTTTCTAAAAGATCCTTGTGTTGCTTCATAAGCCACAAGGTGTCACAGTGGCTCAACTGGTAGGATTCTTGTCAGCCTAGACATGAAGGTTATGGCTTCAGGTTATGTACCAGTGCTAACACCGCTCTGTACGCAGAAGTCTGTGCTACACTGCATATTTAGAAGTGCAGGCCTTTGGATCAAACAATCTAACTCGGTTGCTTCAGGATGTTCTTGATGGAGGTGTTAAATAATCTTACTGCACTGTCAGAGAACAGATGTACTTGGTGCACTGGCATCTTGACCGATCTTTTTACTTTTCATTATTAACCCTGACAGAGTGTTAAGAGGTACTGAAAAGAGCTGAGCTAATCATTCACATCAAATAGATTTTATGAATTCTACTTTGCCCTACCTAGAATTGCTAGGAATTAATAACAATTTATTTGAATGCATTAATTATTGAATTTTAAGACATAATTTTGCTCGTCTTTCATAACAAGCAGTCTGCTGTACATACATAATATTCTGCTAAGACTATATGCTGTGATTGAAACTGTATGCCGTGATTGGCCATATATTGTGTCTTACTGTTTTGCATCCATGACTGGATGAGCACAGATGGATTTAAAGTTTAAAATGCCAGGAAGATTTGAATGTTTTCACTAACTCTTTCTTAATACATTTTTCTAAAGTAGCTCCATGGTAAGCAGCATCCTGTCGCATGGAAAAAGGAGCCTGGAGAAGAGAAGGCTGCATGGAGACCTCATAGCAGCCTTCCAGTATCTGAAGGGGGCCTATAAGGACGCTGGGGAGGGACTCTTCATTAGGGACTGTAGTGATAGGACAAGGGGTAACGGGTTCAAACTTAAACAGGGGAAGTTTAGATTGGATATAAGGAGGAAGTTCTTTACTGTAAGGGTGGTGAGGCACTGGAATGGGTTGCCCAGGGAAGTTGTGAATGCTTCATCCCTGGTGGTGTTCATGGCCAGGTTGGACAGAGCCTTGGATGACACAGTTTAGTGTGAGGTGTCCCTGCCCATGGCATGGGGATTGGAACTAGGTGATCTTAAGGTCCCTTCTAACCCTAACTATTCTATGATTCTATGTCCATACATCATATTTACTGGCTGGTCATTTTCCCATCCCCACCAGTCATTGCCATTAATTCACTTTACATTCATACACCAGTCAGTCCTCACTGCAAAGCAATCAGATTCTTCTCTGGTGTATTTAATTTCTAAGTACTGTAGTTCTATTTGAGCAGTTCTGGAAAATCAAAAGAGGAAATGTTGCCCCTCAGCCTAGCCCATATAAAATAAGCAACTTCTTTCCAGAATGCCCAACAAACTGAAATTTGCATTCTCTAATTATTTGTAAGAATAGAATTCAATTGATTGAACATTCACAGGAACACATGAAGAGCACAAACATAGCCAAAGCAAATTCACTGTTAAAATTCTAGTGAATAGTCACGGAAATGTTGTATGTAGCATTTGTTGCACTCAGGTAACAAACCTTTACCCAATGTGTTGGCTTTTTATGGCCCATAATTCATGCCAACACCTTCATTAAAACAGGTCTACACTTTTTAACATAACAGTGTGCATAGGTGTGGCCTTCAAAGAGTTATTACCATAGTTTACAAGTGTGCTGTTCGTAAATATAAGCAGAACTCCAGTCAGTGCAAAATGCCAAACTTCCCACAAAACATATGGTAATTTTTTTGCTCTGTAAAATGGAGACATGCACTATATAATGTATAACTGCATCACATTATGTCTGAACTTCTAATTGCTTAAAATGCTACTTCAGATCACATCAACAACATTATTACTTAATTACCCTGAGGGTTAACTGATACTCAAGTCATTAACTCTAGGTAGAAGTGATAGAGCTATTGTATTGCCCTCATCTACTACACCAAGGGTATGGTTGCAAACGCACATATAGAATCTATATGCTCACAATGTTTTTAATATCTTGGTATGGCAAAGAACAAAGGTGGAGAAATGCTGACTGAGTACCAAAAGGAAGGGGAGTCCCGCCTGCAAGATACTGAACAAGGAGAAGAATTTTAATTTGCTCTAAAGGAACTAATTTGCAGCAGTTGTTTTTCTTTCTAGTCACAGTAACATTATTGAAATGCTGAATGGAGTAACATGGAAACATTTTTGCCACTTAAAATGCATACAAGAATTACAGAAGGTGGTGACACTGATCTGAAAACACAAGTTACTATCAGAATATGGGCAATGGAGACTGTTGTAGGCCTTCCTCTACTGCCCCATAACCCATCCATGAGACCTCTTAACTGCATGAAGAAAGCATACAATTCTAGGGGCAACTATAAAACTATAAAATACTACCCTGGTTGTACACCTAGCGGCAAAGCAGGTTTTATGCCTGCCTTGCCAGTCACAGGCTGGAGGATCTCTGGTCTGTAGAAAAGGAGCTGGTTAGGAATGCTGGTATTACTGACTGCCTTACTGGGGTATGAATTACGCTGAGGGTGCTTCAGCTTAAACACTAATAAACTAAAAACGTTTCACACTATTTACATTCCTGTTTTCTGGGCATTTTCCTCTCTCCCTGTGACTGCTGTATTTAAAGATTTAGAATATTTTTTTTTATAATGTGGTCATTAATATTTCAGAATCTCTTTGTAACCTGCTCTAGGACAGATGGCAGCTCTTTCTCTGATAAAATCTGGTAATGGCTGAGGCAAAACTACACAACTGGAACAAGAATCACAATAAGGTACATGAAATACCTTAAATGTGCTATGTACTGGAAGTCATCATTTTCTCAATTTGCTGCTTTAAAAATAACCAATAAAGTATGTAGTTAGAAAAAACAAACATTTGAAACTCCGAAAGAAAAGTAAAAATAGTCCCCTGCACAGGTGATGTAAGACTGCACATAACAGTGCTCAAACAGTTGTTTTTTCCAGGTATTTAGGTTTTGAAGAATAAGCACACTGGATCTACAATTTCCTCTATTATTGGGTCTGCCTTAGTCAGGGATTTCCAAATATGATCACTTTCATACACACCTAATATTGCATTTGCCTTCTGAATACAACAGATAACGTCATCCAACCAGCCCCTGTAATTCTTCTGCATCATGAAGAATGCTCTAGTCTGCAACTAGCAGTTGTGTAAAATGGACATGATCTGGACAGATACTGAATCTGCTATACATGGCTAATTTGATGGCAAAACTCTACCCAGAGAATAGATTTTCACCTTTCCTTTTTAAACACACACAAATGCTACAGACAGATTTGAATATTTCTGCTCAGCTGACTAGGCTCGGCAAGCTGACTGTGGCTTAGAATCAGGAAAGATGGATAGCAGCAGCTATTGCAGATCATGTGTGATAGATAGTACAGCAATGTTCTAATATATTAGTTGCTTGGAAGGATGCAAAGACCTAACTAGTTTGCAGGTAACTAGGCAGTAGATTAAGTACATTTAGAAACATACAGAAAGTTATGGCTTTGCTGTGTCAGTCAGTTGTGAGTTTGTGATTCTGCCCTGGATGTGAATATTGACGATAGAAAGAACTCAGGCAGATGTTCTAGTATGATACTTATATTTTGGCTGTAGCTATGAGAGTTCTTCATAAGGAAAAAAACTGCTACACACTTATGCTTCGAGCCTGTACGATGCAGGCAGGAACACCACCCTGGCCAGGAGCTTCATCATGTCTCTTTGACAATGGTGTACAAACAGCAAGGTGGGGCCAAGGCAACCCAAGTCTCACAGAGAGGACAGCCTGCTCCTGTAAAATTTATTGCCTTCGCAAAAACTCTACACAACCACAACTTGTGAGTCCTGAAGAGGTGACAGGCTTAGAAAGTCACCTATCCTAGCTCATGTTTAGTTCTGCAAATGTCTAATTTTTCCACATTGGTAATTTTTCCCTAGCCCCATAAGGCACAAAAGGGCCAGAGTTGTCTCCAGAAGCATAAGCTGTTAACATACGAAGGTTTATGGTCCATTGATGGTTCTAGTGGATCCTCACTTACTTCAGGAGTACCAAGTGTACTGTTTGGCTTAGATCACTAACTTACAGGCTTTAGTTTAGAAGGGCCTGGCTGTCTGTCCACCACAATGTAACCGAAATGGAAACAGCATTCTGATCATAAAGTGCTTTCTCTCTGAAATTATAACAGTAACAAACAGAAAGAATGTACTGGGGAAAAGAGAGACACAAGCCTAGGGAGGAGATTTCAGCTAGGAGCTCGAGGAGGTTTCTTTAACTACTATTTTTGCCTAATAAATAAGACCATTGAGACCTGGCCAAGAAGCCCTGCCCTACCACAGTACTTTTTAGAGACTAATCATCAGCCACTTTGGGGCCACCTTGTCCCTGCCAGGATCAGCCCTCTAAGGCTTCACATAGCCCAGGAGCATCTTTTGGAAAAGAGCACCCAGCAAAAATGAGGATATATGCCGGCCTGTTTACACACTACAGTGCAGGAAAGAAAGCTCTTCTTTGGAAGGAAGCAACTGAACAAAGTATCGGCACAGTTGGAATGCCTGTTTACAGCAGATACGCAACTTTTGGCAAAAAGACACAAAAAGTAAACCATTTGAAGTAAGGAGCCCAGCTAAAAATATTGCAATGAGTTTAGCAATCTACCCATACCCTTTTTCTCTAAACAAAAAAGTGTATATACCAAAAACAAATGATTATTTTTTTTTTTTTAATCTGATCTTGCAATCCTACTTCAGGCAAAACTCCAGCTTAAATAAGAGCACAGGACTGGGCCCTTGCTATGATCTCAATTTTGTTCCTTCTCACCATCCAGAGGCTTCTATTTTTGAGACTGGATGTGCATAGTAAATCTTGTTTACACCAGGGAGAGACTGAGAGTAAGGTTTTTTTAAGTGGATTTATGGTTTAAAGAATGAAAAAGAGAAAACGAAGGGTTGAAAATTTTCTTTAGAGAAAATGATCTTGTAAACATCAGAGTGATTTGCAGACAAGATCCATTTTTACACTTTCCCACTTACTCACTCTCCCCCCTCATCAGCCCCTGCCCCAAAGGCTCCCTGTTACTTACACACACAGTTTATGTTGTATATTATAACTTGAGGGAAAATAAAAAAAGGCAGCAAGACATCCCTGATTGTAAGCTAAGGATCAGCATGGAAAGGAAATAGAGTCTTTTTTTTCTCCTCCAGCCTCATAAGAATTGTCAGTTTGTAACGATTTTAATTGAAAACAGCTGCAACTGAATTTTTAAGGGATGAAAAAACTGTATGAAATAAAAGACAATCAGTAAAAAGAGCCTTGAATCCATTCTACCTAAAGGAGTTCAAGGGTTTTCTTTTAAAACTGACCTTTTTCATTTCAGCAAAGCACTGTTTATAAGTGCTTTTTTAAAATACTTCACTCATGTTCCTAGAATCGCTAAGTATTAGTATATTTGTGGGTGAAAGAATATTTCGTCCAAAATGCTTTCACATATAAGTTTATGTATTTTCCTCTCGTCAAAACAAACTCATTGGACAAACTCAGACTCATGTACACAATATGAGAGATCTGTTTGCGATATTAAGTTGCTATGTGAACAAATGTGATGTCACAACATAGATTTTTATGACCAATCTATTAAAAATGCATCAGAAAGAAGAAGAAAAGATTATTTCATCAGCTAGCAATGTGAGGAATTAAAATAAGAGACTTCCATTAAACTGCAGAAATCTTGTTTAGCTTTGATTTGCTTTAAATATTTGGTTGAATATAAAACACTGCATAGGCTTCCAGTTCATTTAAGAGCTTTTAAATAATCATAAGATTCTGCTTTGTTTTCCTTTTAATTTTCTTCAAATTTTCTTCCATCACAAAATCTCTACTTATGTTAAATCCACTATACAGTTTAATTGGAGTTTAATATGCTTTGATTAAGCTGATTGTCTTTAAAACCAACATGCTACTAATAAAGTTCTCTAGTCACCCCTAAACCACTGCTCTCTTGGCCAGAAGAAAGTTGTGTTTTGCATAGAACAGCAATGTAAAGCATAATCTCTTGTAGTGACAGAGATACAGATGAATTTAATATATTGTGATATGCAGAAGTTCTCACAATATAGGGGACTAAATAAGCATGTGAAAGGCTTGATACATTTCTTTGATTACTGGCAATAAAGCAACACCTCAAACTTTAAACTGTCAGCAACTTCAGGTGATCTGTCCACAGTGTACTGTAATGTGACTGAAAAATAATTATACACAAGATATAATCATCATTTGTTTTCTTTTAAGTGCGAGCAATTTCAAATGATTAAAAATTAGAACAGAAAAGGATTTACAACATCAAAGAGGAAAAGAGGCTTTTTTAAACATCAAGTTTTACGAAAAACAGAGAAAATGTTTAAGCCAATTTACCTATGCTGCATATTGCTAGTTAGAACTTTAGAAACTGCTGATTATGCCACAACAGGATTGCTTTCTTGAAATGTTAAACTAACAGATATAAAAATATCAAGATAAACTGAACTGGAATGAATGGCAATGAAAACCTTAAAACCACACACAGAGCAAGAAAACAGCTGCATTTTGGTTAACCAGAAAGCTAATTAACTATGATAGAAGTAAATAAGATTTATCTTTATCAGAGGTTATTAAACATTTAAATATTCATTTTCATTCTCTAAATTAGGATTGTTGATGCATTACAAAATGGCACTAGATGTTCCTAAAGTATTGTTAAGAAAGCACTTTTTAACTTCCATTTAGAAAAATGTATTACCACATTAGATTTCTTTGAACAATATCTAAGGGAGGTAAGGTGTTTCTGCACATGAGTTCCTAACTCAGACTCCCTAATTTACTTTAGATCACATAAGAATTAGCTAGGTGGTGGACTTCTGCCAGTACTTACATCATAAAACCACCCCCTGCCTGAGTGTGATTGGAATTCTTCGCCTAAGACTGACCCTGAATGTAAAAAGGCAGTTATAGGTTCTGCCTGAGGAGCCCATAAAGTTGTAAGAAGTTTGGAGAGCAATAGTTTGCACATCTAGACCAGGCTAGAGCTGCTAATTCTTTACTTTCATGTCTTCCTAAAGAAAACACGAACAACAAAGATAGCCATGCTGCATCTAAATGACCTTTCTTTAATCAAATCTGTACTTTATCTGCTTAATACACTGAGCACATCCTTCACACTGATTATTATTCCCTTCCACCCAATGCTGACAGAAACCAGAGTGGAGGAGTGGATTTCCCAGGGAGGGTCCTCAAGCGCAGAGCCACTTTGAGGACACTTCTATCTCTCCAAACATACCATAGACCCTGGTGCTGGGAGAGCAGGAGTTGAAATGGCATTTATTGGTGGGTTCTCTAATGGTGTCTCTACCAGCCATTGCTCTTTTTGAATCATTTCTCACCTACCTGCAAGCTCTGGAGAGCAGCTACAGGAGTTTCTACAAAGGCAGGCTCTACACATGGAGGGGAGAAAACTGATAGACATGACACACAGCTAATCTTTTCATAAGCTCTCCAAGTATCCTCTGTACAACTTAGATTATGTACATTTTGCTCTGCCTTGGAAATTCTACCACTGCAAGGGACAGGAGAGAATCTGACTCTACAGGATTATTAAGAACATTTTTATTTCATAGGAAAAGAGGAAAATCCCAAAGGCTTTCCAAAGGTACGTTTGGCATAAGAGCTGTAGGTTCTCATTTTTTAATGCATCCTCACTTTCTGCTGGCTCTCTCCAGAAGCTAGGTCCAGGTAGAATCTGACAGCTTGCTACCCCCAGTCTTTTGGAAAGTTTCTTTGTAATTCCTTTCCCTTTAAGCTGCTTTGCTTGTGCTTACCTACCCCCTGGGGCTCACAGAGTACAAGCGGCCTCCTTCAGAGACCAGTGCCTACATTATTCCAAAGACTGCCTGAAGAGAAACGTTCATGCAGTAAGCCCGTATCACCCACACCACAAGCACATTCCTTCCGTGACATACAGGGCTCCATCAGTCTGGACTCAAAAAATCCAGAGCTAGTCATACATTCTCCAGAAACCTTCAGCTACCAATCCCAAACATGCTTGGAAGTGCATAAAATAAATGTGAAGTCTCTACTCCCAACGTGCCCCAGAAGCCAGCATGATTCTTTACAGGCTGTCCACACCTAGTCACGGCAAGTGTCCCAGGAAACTAATTCAGTTTTTAGTTTTATTAAGGAAGGTGTTTTAATTGGAGGATGAATGAGCTGAGATGAAGCTGGCTAGAAATTACATTTCAACAAACAACAGTGCTTACAGCACAGAGCTCAGAAATTAGAAAACACAGAACCAGAATGTAAACACTGAGCAATCACAAGGCAAAAGTATTTTTACTCTGAGCAAATACAAGAAATGCTGGAGCATGAGGCCTTCATTAACTAAGCACTGTCTGTCAAAGTACAATGCTACTGAAACCCATAGCAGTACTAGCAAGGAAGGGTAGTAGGTTATTGCTTTTTGCCCACAACAGTTCCTGTGAATATGCATAGCAAAAACTGCAATTAAACACACTGAAGTCTGAGCACACCTCAGCAATGCAGGAGGGCGAAGCTGCTTCACAAATCCCTCAAAACTTTTTTGGTGTAACATCTGTAAAGGAGCTGCAATCAGAAACTGAACAATTACCCAAAGTACCACTTTAAAAGTGTGTAAAAAGGCTAAAATAGCACTGACAGCTTTTCAAAACAGCTGAAGGAATCACTTAATGATACATATTTGTTCTTTTCCCTTGAAAAAGTCTATAAATTGCTTCATCAATATGTACAGGAATGCAAGGAACAGAGTTGCAAGGTGCTAACAAACAAACAGTAGCAAACAATCCCCACCAAGTCCCCTCATCCTCTGAACGGCAGCAACCCTCTGCAACCAACAACTTGGGGCAAAACTGACAACCAGTTGCTGTGATTTTGGGAGCAATAAGTGCTTGAAGTTTTCAGCCAGCACGAAGTGGATTTAGCAATTATTCCACAGCAATGTTCGAAGAGGAGCAGTGGTAACCGTGTTGGAAGAGCACTTACTCCACAGCAGTTACCCAATCAGAAAGCAGGTCACATCTCGTTAGCTGGATCATATACATTAAACGTCACAGATTCTCCATGGCTTAGCTGACAATTCAGGCATGTGTGGTTTATTTTATGATAACCTCGTGTTCCCTTAAACAATCACAATACAACAAACGGATCAACCTGAGATCCTTTACCATGCTTCATGGCACAAATTTGGCAGGTATTTGCCTCTATATGAAGCTACTCACTATAAAAGATGAATACTTTTTAACAAGGCACCACTAGTAAACTACTATGAAAAACTGCAGCACTAAGAATGTTTGCTGCACAAACACAGGCACATGGGCAGAAATCCAGCCTGATGCAGTTCACACACTTTTCACTTCAACCAACCAAAAAGTGTGCTTCATTTAACCATGTAAATAACAAGATGCAGCCTCCACTATATTTTTTGACTTTAAGTGACAAAAGTATTTCCCCTTGCCATTCTGCATATTCTTTGTGGTGGCTGATTTGGGTTTAGAAGCCAGAGTATAATAACCACTAACACATTATACAAAGCATAATCAACAGTGACTATAGTTTACATTACTGGGTACTTTTGACAGCTATATGATAAAGTCGTGAACCGATCATCTCTCTTGCTAAAAGCAACTGCAGTCTAAATGTAAACATGGATTTCTCTTGTTGGTTGTCTTGAACATGTGTTCTTTAAGTGCAGCCCAGGAATAAGTTTCTAAAACTCTGCTCCTGTTTTCTGTTACCATTCATTTTCAATTTTAACGAGTTCACAAAGCAAATCTAGAGAAAGGTTCATCTCTCCCCCTAAACCTGCAACATCTCTGAATCAATTTTGTGCAAAAGCTCAAGCGGTACCTTGCAATATTATAGCTGCAAACAACACACTAAGGCAAAGAAATTTCCTGAGAGCAGCATTATAATCAATCCTGAAGTGCTGTACTGTAATTTCAAGATTTCAGCCTAAGCTGGTATCTCCTCAAAGAGTTGCTCTGCGTGGAAACATAATGAGGGATTACCCAATTAAACTACTAAATTAATTAGGGTTCGTGCCTGCATATACTGTACTGCCTAGTGGGACGCTTCAGCTGGAATTCGGGCTGAAACCTACCACGGTCCATGCACAGGAAAACACGGCTGGGGGACTTACCTCCGTCCGCGACTGCAGCCTCTTGTTCATTTCATATATTCGGTACTCTGGTTGCACCATGTATGGTGTGTGTCTCCTATAAAATGGGCCAAAAGGAGAAGAATAGAAAGGGTCATGTGGTGTGCTGGACATCTTGCCTGCTTGCAGCGATTCAAGCAACACAGAGTATCATCAACATCCATACAGAGCACATGGGCTGTGTGTTCTTCACAGTACAAAGTAGCGGCGCGCACACACACACACACACATCCAGGCTTCACGCACTGGCTGGGAACTGCTGTGGGAGCCGCTATAGCAGGAGGAGGGAAGGGGGGGGGGGGGGTTGGGAGGGAAGCGCTCGGGCTCCAGACGGAGACTGGAGAGCTTCAGGCACCGCCGCTCGGCTTTAAAGCAGCAGTTGCTGGAGGGGTCATTTCCTGTCCGCGTCGCAGACTAGTTCAAAAATATAATTCTCCTCTCCGCCTGACAGGGGTCTGAGCTTTGGGGTTGATTTTTCCCAGCCAGGACCCCTCAGGAGCCTGGCAGCAGGCTCGTTAGCATATAGGTGGTTTAAAAGCTGCCTGAGCCAATCCCCCTCCGCACGGAGCTCGCTCGGGCAGTGTCGGGGCCGGGATTACCGCACAGCGCACCGACACAGTCCGCCGCGGTCCCGCCGCCTCGCCCGCTCCCAGATCGTGCCCTCGGCGCGGCTCTGCCTCTCCGGGAGCTTGTGCCGGGCTACCGAGGCTTCGGCAGCCCTCACCGCGCTGTTGGGGCGGTGTGTGGGGTGAGTGCACCTCACATCAGCAGTCTGGGGGGACGAGAGGGCGGGCGGCGGGGGAGACGGGGACGGGGAGCGGGAGCCGGCACAAAGAAACAGCCTCCGTCCTTTGCACTTCACACAATGGGGAGCTGGCAAATACTGGTAAGAGAAACCTCCGGCAAGATGTGAAAACAAAAAAGAGTCGGGTAGGAGAACGAGCCCCCCGAACAACCGCTGGCAGCCCGTTTCCGTCAGCTTGGGAGCATGTGCTCATGGACCGTCTTAAACACAGCCGTGGGGCTGTAGGGTGGCGGCGGCCAGGTGGGAGCCGGTCCGTACTCCAGGACCATTGCTCCGCATACATCCTGTAGCGCTTAGGGAACCTTGCAGAGGAAATACGTCTAAAACTGGGGGGACGAGGGGCGTCCGAAGGAGGAGGGAAGGGCAAAGGGGAAGTAGTCACCCTTCGGAGGTGAAGGATGAACTTTATCTGTTGAATCATACTTGCAGGAAAGTGCTGGGAGAGGAGACCACGTGAACGAAAAGACCTCTAAATCCAGAGGAAACAAAATGGGCTCATCCGCTACATGAGGAAGTGTGAGGTTTTAGAGGGGAGCCTCCAAATTACCTATACCAAAAAGCCCTTGAAACACAGGCTGTCTTTAGACACAGCTGTAAAGTATCAGGCACTATTTACAGTACTGAATACATGTAAAAACAACAATAAACAGCGCTGAATTAATCTCACGTAAATTCATTCAAGCAAATGGAACCACTCTAGGAACAGATTTAGTTAACTAATATGATTAAGAGAATAACAATCAGCCACAGTCACAGCAGCTCTCAGCCAGGATGCCTTTTCAGGAGCACTGTGGGGTCGCCCATTTCACAGATGGGGAAACCAAGGCACACGCCATTGCATTTCCTAAATTGAAGTAAGAATCCTGCAACATACTTGAGCATGATATGGCTTCATCCACTGCCAAAAAATTAATTCAAACCCAACGGAATGTAGGAATATTTTAAGGCAGATACTGAAAAATCACAGTTTTCACTGGCATTTATCTAAATCTGGAAAACATTGGGTTCCCTTCTCAGGAGACCTTAGAACAATCTTCCAGTACCTAAAGGGGCCTGCAGGAAATCAAGAGAGGGGCTTTTTGCAAGAGCATGTAGGGATAGGACAAGGAGGAATGGCTTTAAACTGAAAGAGGGGAGATTTAGATGAGATCAGGAAAAAGTTCTTTCCTGTGAGGGTGGTGAGGCACTGCCACAGCTTTCCCAGAGAAGCTGTGGATGCCCCATCCCTGGAAGTGTTCAAGGCCAGGTTGGACAGGGCTTGGAGCAATGTGGTGCAGTGAAAGGTGTGCGTGCCCATGGCAGGAGTGGTGTAACTGGATGATCTTTGAGGTCCTTTCTAACCCAAACCATTCTGCAATTCTGTGATTCTATGATAAAATACAGAAATTTATCATTTCATTCTACTGACCACTGGTCTGGATCACTATCTTAGATGAACCAGTTGCTGTTTAGCTACACAATTTCTGGACATTGTTATGGAATCACAGTTTCCACAAGAAGTGACATGTTGAGCTGTTTTATAGACTTCCCACAGATTCTGTCAGTAAACACCAAAACAACAGATAATACATGGGTATTCCATTCCTATCTTTAAATGCTCCCCAGTTATGGAGAAACTCTATGTTGTCATGCCAGTACCATCACAGGAGGTGCTGAGTTCAGTAAATAGCATGTACCTTTGGCTCAGTAGTGTTGCAGTGACAGTGACAGTGCTCTGCCAGCATTCACTGGCCACATGAGAAGCCTGTACCTAGGAAAAAAGCTCCCTGCGTCTTCCTGGTATTTTAAGAGATCCCAGCAAGACTACCTTAAAGCCTAAAACAAAATGACCCAAAAATTACGCAGTTGCAACACTAATATACACTATTTTTGTAACTGAAGTACCACCTACTTAAATAAATGCAAAAAAAAAAAAGAAAAATAATCAACCCATAATGTTACGGATTTTACTTTGTTTGCAAAGCAAATCTAAAGTATAACATATTTGCCCAAAAAAACATATTTGACTGCTTTTTATCATTTAAAATAGTGTAATTTGCCATAGCCTGAAGATTCAATCTGTTATAAGGACTTTTTGCTAGGCTAAAATTCACTGTTCCAGGAAGTTAAACATGGCAATAGCATTACTGTATTTCATTGAGGCTGGGGTGGGGTGGAAGGCAGAGGTTGCTTTAAAGTTATTTTAAAAAAGAAGGACAAACTAGGAGTACTGGAAGTGAATGATTTGCTTCCATGATTGGGAACCACAGATGCTCCTCCCCACCTCAGATAGGAGCTTCTGTGTGCAGGTCTAATGCAAAGCAAAAATATGCAGTGAATTTTTAAGAATTCCCATTGATTAACTGGCAAATTACCACACACCTACAGCCTACTGGCAAGAATCAAGTCCCAGGGTAGGAACCTGCTAATTACAGGCTCCAGCAGCACTTCCAGTTGCCTGTTATCATCTAGACTAGTGTGATGCACGGAACAGTAAAACAGAAGGCAGAATCAAAGGCAAGGAAAGTTACTGGGATCCTGACAGTGTCATCTTGATTCCCACTTGGATTTACCACATTTAATGTTTCATGTGCTCCCCCAGAGTGCCAGCTAGGGGTGAGCAGGCAGCTTTGTGCCTGGGCTGCTCCAAACCTCCACGCCACTGGCATCAAACTACCCAAAGTGGCTCTGGGGTCAAAGGCAAATATCTGATCCAAGATTTAGGACAATCAATAAATTCCTTAATCTGGAAAGTGAGTTCAATGTGAGCAGAGGAAAAAAGAGGTAGAGGAAAACGAGAGGAAGAAACTAGTTAGTTTTCCCAGATCTGAAAATCAGAGTATGTTTGTAGCTGTTGTGTGCACGGCTATAAACAGGTGATAGAACAGCATGTGCAGAATTGCATTTACCCAGGTGTATGCACGTGCAAATACCACTGTGCCTCAAAGCGGAGAGCCTCACTCCAGCATTCAGAGCCTGGAAAGGAGGGACTGTGATGCCACCTTTGTTATCCAGTCCTGAAACCTCTGCATCTCAGCCAGCCCTTGCATGAATGCTGCAGGTGAACACAAAAAGAGATGGCACACCAGAGCAGAGAGGCAACAGGACACAGGCCTACAGTTCCCAACTGAGGAAGGGGAGCTGGGTCGAAGTGTGCCGTCAGACCCCACCAGCTAAGACAGAGCATGTTTCGTGTCCCTGTGGCCAGGCACCAACCACACAGGCCTCCGACACCCCAAAGAGGCTCAAGACATGGTGCGCTGAGCTGGCTGATGTCTGTGTGCTGGATTGCCCTCTCCTGGGCAGAAACAGAAGGGCTCACGTTAAGTCAAGGACTCCACTCTGCTCTGGAGGACAATTTCTCGTCATTTCAGGGTGAAGTGTGGAAGGGTGCAGGTCCTCTTCCTCTGCACCCACCAGTGTGAAACCCGCAGTGCCTACTAGTACCCAAGATGTGCTACAATAGAAAGACCAAAAATCTAGAGCAGAAACTTCCTCCAGGACACAAGCAGGGAACGAGAAGGTATGAACCAGAGCGGTTTGTTCACCTGTCTCTGCTGTTTGTGCTGTCACAGGCAATCAGGTGCTGCCTTCTCATTGTGACTATTGAGCCCCTGGCACAAGGGTTCCACACAGCCTCCACTGGGAGGGCACACACACTGCCCACTGTCATGGCACCGAGCATCATCAACATTGCCAAAATACCACACACAACCTAGGCATGGCCCTCGCTTTGCCAAGCTGACAGTTGAAATAGCTCTGAAGGCTGCACTATTTTTAATAACCACTTAGTAATAATAGTAATAATGCAGAGAAGAGATACAGCTGTAAATAGGTGTAATTGCTGTATTTATCCCTGGTATGCCTGGACTGTTCAGTCTCTGTCAGTAATCAGGTTTACAAGGATACATTTAAGGTGGTTTGTAGCTGTTGAAAAGACAGGGGAGACTGATTTTAGTTAGACACACAGCAGATGAAGAGCTAAAACCTAGAGGTACTTGAAATGAGATTTCTTGAGAACACTCAAGAAAACATGAATTGCTTGAAAAACTAAAAACAAAACTACCTTTTTGAACTGTCCTTTGTTTATACAAAAGCCAGATGGCATTGAAGACTTATAATGGAATGACCGTAGGTAAGAGAACAAAGCTGTTTTCCTGTGAATGCTCATAAGAGACTAAATGAAATTTGTTTATTGAAAGTTGGGGTGCACAGTGAAGAAGCACCAGCATTACCCCATCATCTGTAATATATGCTCAACTGCTAAGCTTAAGCACAGGATTTTGACAGGTTTCAGGACTGAATACTGCCATTAATTTCTGCAGCTATAGAATGGAGTGTACCAGATGCTTACAATTTATAAGAAATCTAGAAGCTGTAATTTGTTTGCATTAAATATTAATATATTGAAATAAAAAACATATACCAGAAAACACCATCTTTTCACAGACATTTGTGGACAGGAAACTAAATAAATCTGTTTAATCCATTGTTAAAAATATTTGCTGGGCTCTTACACGCTTCCAGGCTTTTTCCATGTAGGCTATGTTGGTTTTCTCAGTCATGATAATTGTCCTTTTTTGTCATTAATATGACTATTTTTACCAGAAAGGTTTTTCAGAAATCTGTAAGTGGGGCCCACAAAAACAACCGTGTTGCAGAGTTTACAGTGCAGCAAGAAAGGTCCACATGTTTTAACTGCTTCAGGCTTTCTGCAAACTCAAACCTACCTTGCATAAATTACATATAATGATAATTTGGTACATATGGCAATTCTGAGAATTCTCTTCACCTATTTAGTGCTAGTGGGCTGGAGTTATAGCACTCACCAATGATGCTAGAAGTACCTCTGAATAGATGATAACACAAAAGGGATTTCAGATACTTTTCAGTTCTGCAGTGTATATAATATCTTACTATGCAGTCAAAATGGATATTAAATTTTGACTTGGAACTTCATGAATGCTGAGCTGAATGCAGTCTTGAGGAGCCTGCCCACCTCTGACCAAGCAGTCTGTCTGCTTCACCCATACAGTACATGCACAGCACCTGCAGCAGGCAGAGCTGGGGAAGAAAACATGAGACAGACTCAAAGTGGTGCAAATCATTTCTTGGTGTTACACTGATGGGTCTTCTAAACATAGCAAGATACAGAGTACAAACTGACTGACCATCTCTTCAATTAAGCTATGGCAAGCCAGTATTTGGTGTGTTTTAAGTGTCCTCCCCTTGTGCCTAATGCAGAGGGGATACTGGTCTGTAGGAGCTCACAGCTGTGGTCTGCCTTTTCAGCTCGTAAGATTTCAAGCACTTTGCTCCTCACTGTGCTGTCAGTGTGGCACCCTGAGTGGACAGCATACATGGGAGGCCTCTATCTACCCTGCACCAGACCTTGGCACTGTAACTACGAAGTACATTGTGACCATGTCAGAAAGGATTTTTGTCAATGGATATTGCTCCATGAGGTGCAGGGAGGAGATTATGAGATCCCAAGTGTGAAATAGACCTTGACCTCTAGGGAAGTTTTGCTGGGCTGCAGTAACCTCAGGATGCCAATTGACAGAACCAGATCATCTTCCAGACTAGGAAAATGTTAAAAAATACTTTCTATACCTTGGTTTTGCTGACTCTCTGAGGACATCAGAGAGACTGCTTTCCAGAATCCAGCAGCTTCAAGAATATTTCTTTCTTGTTTTGCTTCATCTTGCTCTTGTTTCTGTGTTCACTCCATTTCTCCCATTTTCCTTCATAACATTCATACCTGCCCATGGCCCCTTTTGAACTACAGAGTTCCTTTTGTATGAATCATTTCTAAACATCTGCCTTGGTAGCTTCCCACCCTACACGTTTTTGAGGTTTTTTTTTCCCTACTCCCATCTATGCTTCTGAGGTTTGGGAAGAAAAGGAATCACTGGAAGAAAGGGGATGATGGAAAGTGTTATTTGAAGCAACTGAGATTCTTCACCCGAAGAACTCAACAAGTTTAGCTGAGTGTGTTTTCCCTGAAGAAAGCTTGAAGAACTGATGCTGAGGATGGTGAATCCAGAGCAGTCAAGCAGGGGAAAGAAAGGGATGAAATTCCTGTCATTTGCCTCTTGCAGCCATCTCCCTGCAGCTGAGGAAGAAAACAGCCTTCAGCGGCAGAGAAGACAGTGCTGCGGTTTATAGCACTGGCAGACAGCCAAAGGCAAAAAATAAAAAATCCAAAGCAGTGGTGGGGGAGGCAACAGGAGCAGGCTGTGGTCTGGGAGACTGACCCTCCAGTGAAAAACAAGGCAAAGGGGCCTGAAGAGTCCTCCAGTGAAAAACAAGACATAGGGGCCTGAAGAGTCCGAGCCACCCCGATACGTTAGTTTCCCTTACAGACAAGGGGAATGAGAATTAAAAGCTGGTGGCGGTCCCTCAGCTGTAACGTATTAACCAATGTTATTCAAAATTTCTTAAGTCTATCTCAGTCCAAAGCAAGAATCATTATAAGCACCCTTCAACACAGCAAGGAATAACCAATGCCTGACTTCAACACAATCTTTAAGCAATACTTCCTCTCTTCCTCCTTGCCGTCACAAATATACGTCAGCATAGACTGCCTGTGACAGATTACACACTGGGCCTCAGAAAGAAAACAAATGCGTGAATATGAACAATAGGTGCTCATTTTTGGCTATCATTTCCCCCAGAAGTTCTAGTCCCTACCTGGAAAAGCTTAATATTCCTTCTACATACACAGCTTTACCATACTGACCTACCTGTTACACACCTCACCCACTGCTCAACTTTCAGCATATTTCAATTAGTTGAAAGCTTACTTTTTAAAGGACTCAACTGGGAGCACTCAGCTTTGGAGGCATTTCAGCTGAGTGCTAATTAGCAACTAGCCGACTGTCAACTTTTCTTCTTCGAAGAGAGGGAAGGGTTGGTGATTCCCTTCTGAATTACCTGGCAATCAAATACATGTTGAAATTTATTCATTAACTTATAATAATCATCCCTAGCACTTCTTTGGCAATTTCCATCTTCAAAGTGCTTTATAAACATTCATAAAGACACTGTAGTGATTAGCACTACAACAAAACTCTGCAATGGGTCTCTCTCCCCATTTTACAGGTGGAGAAGGTATGGGAGAGATGAATGATGGAGGAAGTCAGTGGCAGAAATATAGTTGTACTTCAGGCAGTTATACCTTACAGTATCTGGATCTTGCACAGCACAGACACATATACTAAGCAGAACAAGTGATGGATAGATAGGAGAAATGGTGTGAAAGGGAATGATGGGTGCAGAAATTCTGTGCCTGGTACCAGGGTAGGATTAATTTGTCAGCAATTTGCATCTTGTAATTAGGTGTTTATCGCATAACTGGGCCAAGGTCCCACCAAAGCCTATACTGCATTCACCTTGTTGCTTTGAACCAACAGGTATGCCTTACTACAAAATATGCAGAGGCAACTCTGTTTAATTTACTCATTTTTTTAAACACAAAGAAACAATAGTGGAAAGAAATGCATGTTGGAAAATACTATTTCCCACACAGATTTTGCTAAAGTCTTTTATTTCATGTTTCTAACTCATTCTTCAGTCTTTATAAAAATTTGATCTTAAGCTCAAACCCTTGCACTTGCAAAACACAAGCCAATACTTGCCAGGAAGTGAAAGCATGCTGAATATGATCCGATGAGATTCTGGCTATCACTGTCACAGGTACCTTGTACACTGTTGCAGATTGTACACTCAATACATGAAAAAAGTTCAGTTACTTGTATACATATTTTGTAGGCACAATATGTTTTAATTTGGCCTTTAAAATTTAAGTATATGTTATTGATTTAAATTTTGTACTTTGAAATGTTACCATGCTCTGCAGTGCTTGAATTTTGCCAAGGCCTTGTACGGCTGCATAAATGTGACTGAAATAACCAGGAGTTTTGCTTGGAAAATCTGATTATGCTGCAAGAGCAAAACGTTCCAGCTCATGAGGGCGAAAGACTGGCTGTGCCTCTCCTTTCAGTGAATAATGATTTTTCACGGAAAAATAGAGTCTAAGCAAAATATACACTGAATAAGCCTTTATCTCTTCTATGTCATAAATGCTGTTCCTTCTACTTCTCATACCTTCCAGGCATGATACTCAGTGTCCTATACCCAAACAGTGACCAGAAAAATGACTGTGTATCTAATTCAGTATTTGGAACCCACCAGACGCATCTTAAACATGTCCAACATGCACATATTGCAGAAAGCATGGAAAGATGCTGACATCTCTGGAGAAGCAGCAGATCTAAGCTCTCTCTGAGCTGTAACTCAGCCCACAGGAGGAGCTGCTGCCTTTCATGGAGACAGGACACCACCAACCAGCTGCTCAATGGTAGCAGCTGCATCTCCCAGCTTCTGCTCTCATCACTAGCTTTGATTTTTGATTCTAAGAGTGCATTCTGCTCTCTGCTGTCTGTTGTCTTCTCAGCACTATCCCATCGCACAGATTCTGCAGCCAGGCACACCCATTCACGCTGGTGTATTAACAGCCTGCAGTTTTAATGGCAGCACAATGTTTTGCGTGTGAAGTACAACAGCTTCTGGAACTTTATGTACATTTGTCCGTATCTCTTTGCTTGTGAAGTCTGAAGTTTGAAGGTTATTGATTAGAAAGCTGTATTTCTAAATAGAGAAAGAGAAAAAACCTCCAGCATACTTTATTTCTGCCTGACACTGTACCCAGAAGAGAACTGGCACAACATAGCCTGTAGCAAGCTGTCTTCAGTGCAAGCAGCCTAATAAACATTGCCTTGATTTCAACATCTGGTTCATATTAAATGAAACTACAGATGTGAATCCAATGGAGATAGAAATTTTGGAGGGAACATAAAAGGTTTTAACTTAACCAGCAAGACGTTTGTGTTAATTTGCAAAAGCAAAAAAACAAGTAAAATTACCACAGGACCAGCAGCTAAACTTCTCTGTGTCTGATCTAGAAAGGGCAGTGCAACAATGCTGATTATTTTAAAACCACCTCATCCTTAACCTGATATGAAATTTCAGACTGAGTTCAGGCATGACAATTCTAACTTACAACATTCTAGGTTTATGCATTTTTAAACTTAAGATTTGGGAGAGAAGGATGAATGAATAGTGTGTGAGAAGGGACATTTACTCAGCTAACAAATTATGAACATAATAAGGACAATTACAGGGCTGTTTTACATTGAGAGCATGAGCACCTAAAATTTTCTTAAGTATTTCATGTATATACATGCATTATAATTGCACCCTAGCTAGTAATATGTGTTATGTAGAAATCAAAACAAAGGAGGTGTTCACATGCCTTCAGTTAAGTCTACACTGACATTTGCCATTAAAAAAAAATTAAATCCAGTCATGTCACATTTTGATGAACTGAGATTAGATTTTCAGAACTTCTTTCCAGTATGGGACAGACCAAAGTGCTGCCAGCCATCTCTATGCTCATTTAGTTTTCTGCTGGGGTAATAAAAAAGCACAATGGGATGGGGGTGTCAGGATTAGTACATGACCAGTCAATGTACGCAAGTTTAAGGAGGTTTTCTCTTTGCTGCTACTATTCCCTTTGCAAGGGTAGATGGCAGGCAGTTTCTGTATGATCTGCAGTCACACCTCCATTTTGCAGCTCAGGTTTTCTAAGTAGTTTCAGGAAGTACATCTGATTGCAAATAAGTCAAAGGCAATAATAGTTTTTTGAAGTATTCCATATTTAAGTTTCATTTTTATTAACTGGTACAAAGGAAACACTTTAAAATAAAGTTCCCCTGTTGAAAACTTGTCCAGACTAATTTCTATATGTTTACTGCTGTTACCTCTTTCACACTTCCCAGAAGGTCTCAATTGTAAATGTATTCACTATGGCATCATTTTAAGCCTTTGCCACACTCTAAAATCCAAACTCACATTAATTTCCTTCTTTCAAAACAATCAAATTGAGTCACATTGGGAAAATCTTACTGTATTTCTGGTCTGAAGCAAAAGCAGGTGCCTGCCACTTTAGGGAAAATGCAAGGTTTTACAAAGACATATATTGCACTTGTCCTTACAGTCTCAGAGTGTGGCAATGAGGCCATAATATAAAAAAGGAGAGACCTCTCTGCCTCTTCTTCAGAACTTTTTATTTGCATTTATTTGGTTTCTTCGTCCATCTCCCACAACCATTCTTCAAAGAGATTGTTCATTGAGATGAAGAGGCAAGAGTTGAGCATGAGGTAGGAGACTGGGATATCAAGCTAAGTGACTGTACTAGCTATTTCTCAGATCTTTACAGTGTATGATGGTGTTAAATGAAGTTCAACAACAAAAAAAATTTAAGTTAATGGTGTTTCCTGTAAGAAACCGGGAGCATATATAGTGCATACAGCTTGACATCATTTATGGCTAATTTCAGAATGGCATTTCCATAGACATATTGTGCTCAAATCATATTCTGCCATTCCTACACATATCATAAAAGCATCACATCAGTGGAATCTGGCAGTGCATATGAAGGTAGATGATGCACTCCCCAGTGTGTCTTGTAGCACTGATTGTCCAGCTGTCCAAACTGATGTCTCTGAAGTCATACATGGCAGTTCATGCAGCTGGGTCTTCTGCTGGCAGTGAGGTAAAGGGGTAAAGGGACAGACAGCATGCTCTGTTGCCTTTGCAACACAGGGTTAGGAAATCACTGTGCCCATGGTTCATAGGAAGTCAAGGCTCACCCATGGGATCCTGAAATGCAACTGACCTGCATTTTAGACATAATCCTCATCATACATTGGTTGGCACTAATAACCACATACAGCAATGGACCACAGTTAGGGGCCGCCTGTTTCACAAAGCTTGGACAGTATAGTTCAATTCAGCCAAAGACATCGATACAAAGGCACTTATTTTACTAAATTCTAATGAAGCTTCCTCTTCACCATCATACTGCCCCTCAGTCATTATTCTCTCAATCCAAACTCACCTTTTTCTTTTCCTTTCATTCTATTCAATTCCTCCTAATAGCCCATTCCTTACATCTTATCCTGAACCAGAATATTTCTATCTTCACTTCAATTTCAGATATTTCTGAAACACCTACTAACTCTTTCCCTGCCACTGTTTTTAGACCTCTCCTCCTACCCAACATCTACTTCATTTCAACACTGTTCCTCCATCCCTCACCAACATTTACTCATCTTTCTTCAGCCCCTTGATAAGTCTCAGCAATTCTGGCAAGATGCTAGGGGAAGCTGCCGCACACAACCCTTGTTTGGTCACAGCAGCCCAATGATGTACTGTGCGTCATCAATCCCACAGAAACCCTCAAGTACAAAAAATATGGCAATGGCAACCAGCCCAGAAGAAACTATCAGATCTGCTGATATTCTGCCAGGGTTTCATGGGAGATCAGGAAAGGTAAAAGGGAGTTCATGGGAAATCAGAGAGATAAGAAACTTGGAATTATATGAAAATCAATGCAGCCAGTCAAAAAAGAGCTGTTTTTTTTTTTGTTTTTTTTTTTTTTTTGTTTGTTTCTGGGTTTGAAAAGGCAGTGATTTAGGACAGAATATTTTTATTTTATAGGAAAGCAAAGTGCTGCAGCTTAAAGTTTGATATTAGGTTCATTGTCAATGTGAAGATATACTGAAAGTTTACTCTACTGCTACTGTGATCAATCATCTGAATTCAGGTCACAGTTCCTTGAAATATGTATTCAAGACTTGGATATAGTCAGAGGAAAGAGAAGAGGCAGTGGTGTTCACAATCACAACATGATCTGTGTGGCTTGTAGTCATCCCCATTTAACCCAGAGTTATGTCCATTCAGGTGCTCAACCAACTCCTGTTCTACTGCTAAGCCAAGTAGGTTAGAGGCTTCTGTTTCTCATGAATACAGAAGCTTAGTGATTTTTATTTTTTTAGGATATAAAAGGATGTGGTGCCGCATCCTGAGAATTGATCCTAATTTTAGTTACCTTAAATAATGCTCAAATATTGTTCAGGTTTTTTATTTTGTTTTTCTTTTATCATGACTTCATCTAAATCAAGGATTGAAGATCTTAAATACAAAAGATCATTTAACAATGTTACCAGAACTAACCTAGAGACTCGGATGAGTTTCAGACAAACATCTGAAGTTTGAGTTAAAAATCCTGCCTTTACAGATTTCCTATTCTTGCTGAAAACTGGACAAAGAAAACCAAAATAAAAATGGGAACACTTCCATCAAGTAATTAAACCCACAGGAGACTGCATAGTTTAAGAAAAATATGTGGCATAAGAAACTTTTCTTTTGACTGTTGCAAGGCATCAGTTTCTTTTGATTCCAGGTACACGTTTCTCAGCTGTCCTAGGCCTACTTCAAGGTGCAGGTTTCTAAAGGATGTTTTTTATGGCTAGGCTACAGAGTCCTGCTTCAGGTGCAGAAGGTCAAATGCTGATAATTGCAAAGCAGGAGAAGACAGGCCACAATGCAGTTTTCGTTTACTCTGATCCTTGCTAGCTGCTCTACAGGACAAGATGAGTTCTGCCAGTCAGCTTGGACAGACTGTATTTACAACTGCCATTTTATACAGGTAACCACCAATTTTATATCCACAGTCACTAATTTTCACAATTCTGCATTCAAGGAAGGACTTTTATTTTCCTGTCTTCTGCAACAAACAATGTCCGTATGTCACAGCCAGCAGTCTGCATTTTAACTACTCATAACTCAGTTCTGAGAGTTATGAACCTTTAATAAATCACATCTTGTAGAGCAATGTCCTAATGCAGACATTTAAATACATGTTGAAAGTTAGTCTCCATTACACTGAGCAACATATTCGTAGCAAATGCACTACATATTACCTGATGACTTTATCAGAAGGTCTTTGTAAGAGCGTGTTTAAACATCAGGTCAGCAGTACCTCACCTATAGCTATCTTTCTGTACTCCTTGGTTTTGGGTTGTCTTGGTTTGGTTTTGTTTTGATTTAGTTTTAATCTGGTAATAAAACACAGTCAAACAGCAGAAGCTTGGTGTCTTCATCTTAGCCAGCTGTCACTTGGACACTGACTTGTGCTCCTTCTATGTTCTGCTTTTGGCTCCAGGACTGTTCCTGACAGAAGGACAGAATGATGCCCTCTTAAATACTAAGCTATAACCTAGTGTTTAGGGCACACCCCTAGGAAGCAGTGTATGGACATGTGAGCCCCTTAAGCAGAAGAGGGAAAAATTTAGGTTTCCCGCTTTGTAACGGTAGAGCAAATTGCATAAACAATGGGTGGAGGCAGTACCACTCCTTATTTGTGTGGAGACAGTGGGACAATGAAACACATACCAAGAGAGTGTTGAATGTAATAATCAAAAACAACAGTGGTATACAATAGACCACCCAAAACACAGCTGCAATAGTTTTTCAGCTCTGCCATGGAAACAGTGAATAGAAACAACAAGCAGAATAGTTTTGAAAATAGCATTTCTACTTTTCAAAGTAGAATTTTAAACTTTGAACCAACCAGGATAGTATTTAGGATATTTTTGCAGATATAAGTTTTGCTGCATGAGGTCAACTCTGGTAACAGCACTGGAGAGGCGTAGACCCTAACAAAGTGATAGGTTGGGGTGCTGTGTAGGAGTTAGGTATGTTACAGAAGCTGCTTTAACTGGATATTTCCTGGTATTTAAAGAATTGCATTCAGAGGTTAATGGCTGTCAAGACTTCATCAGAATAACCAGCATTTTAGATCATACAGAGATTATTACTTAGAAAAATTATATTAATTTAGTTTTGAACTTTTTCAATTTTTATTCTGCTCTAGAAATAATGAGCTTCCTGGTAGCAAAACCGCTTTATTCCTAAGGCAAATCTGTAAAATTGTGACCAGAGTAACTTAGAAGCATTTCCCTAGCAGACCTTGAAAGGTGTGTTAGACATGGGCTGAGAAAAGGTCCAGTTGATCTGCATCCTGAGAGAAACATGGGGTGATAATAGTTCAGGTTTCCAGAGAACCTGCAAGACTCTGACCACAATCCCATGGGGTGGCCTGCAGGGCCACCTCCTTCCAACTGTTGCTGAGTATCAGTACCCAGGATTTTCTTACCATAGGGGAAGGTTCTCAAGAGAGCATACTCGTACCTGGCTATCTCTTCATCAGCACAGTATGCCTCTCAAGTGGAGGCATCTCTTGTAAGACAGACGAGTTCCCCTGTTTTATGTATATAAAAAAAAATAGGGCATAAATGCTCCTGGTTTGTGTACAGGCTCCAAAACGTAGATTATGGCTAAAATTTAGGAATTCCTCAAGTTTGGAGTGCCTCAGTAATTAGATGCCCAGCTTCAAATACCTAGGTTTTGATTTCCCTGAGCTGTTGCTCATCTGCCACTCCTTCAGATTTCACCTACCGTGAGAACTGTCAGTGCTTCAGATACCTTTGCCCTGATTTTCAGAAGTAGAGCCAAGGAAGAAATTATTTTCCTATCTATCCCCAGTCCAGGTTGGAGGAAACATTTGGAAGCGTTAGGCAGAAAGACTGTCACCATAGGAAATGAATGGGTAGTCAAATCCTTTGCCTAAAAGTGTAAAGGCCTGAGGTGCAAGTTTCAGGACTAGAAACTAGTTCATTTCAGTTTTGGTGAGCCGTATAACCACAAAAGACCATCTGCCATCTTGCTGTTGTCCTTTCTTTTCAGCAAGAGCACTATGTACCTACTAGCTTTGTCATAATGCTAGGGGGAGGGATCCTGATGCCAGCTTCATTCACTAAAATTCCATATTCCTTCTTTGAAAACCTTCCAGCCTGAGCCCCACATGAGGCAGAGACTCAAGTCAAAATTAGGCTGGAGAGAAGGGCGCTGAATCCCATCCTCAGTGGAGCTGCAGTGAGGATAGTCAGAGTTGAACAACTCAAGGAGGTTCAAGCTTTTTGCATCATTTAAAGGTGTTTAATGATGTTTGGGGCAGGGAGAGGGAGAAGTAAAATACTGGTATGTGGTGTGACTTGTATGGCCAGTGTGGTGCTGTGAGTTTTAGGGACAACAAAGCTGAAAAAAAGAAGAATTGTATGATAAATTATACATGTTTCTGTAGTAATAGAAATCTATAGTAACATGGATTCAAAGAGGCACAGCATTTATTAACAAATACAAACTTTAATCAAAATGTAAAGGCATTTTTTCCACTTTAAGTAAAGAAAAGGGAAAAAAAAAAAAAAGAGCTACCTCTCTCCTAAACTTCTATGCCCTCTCACCCCCAACATCTCAATCTCCACTGAGCACACATAGATCATGTCTGCCTGAGAAGGAAAATACACAGCCGTGCAACAGAAGAATTAAAATTAACAGATGAGTCCAAGGAACAAAACCAGCTAACAAATGTGTCTTGTTAGGCTGCTGTCAGAGAACAAGATTTTTATCAGGAATGCTGTTTTTCAGAGGACACCAGGATAATTTCTTCCTAATAAATTTCCATCTTATTGAGAGCGGCTAACATTCTGCCAGTTAGAAGGAATCTCCCAAGGGTACAGCTCACGCAGCTCTCCGACCACTGGGTTAGATGTATGCACACATTTTAAAACCCAGTGAATACAGAGTGGCTCTAGAAGTGTGTTTGGGTATTTTTAAAAATACACAAAGAGCGGAAGAAGTTTGCCTCCTTTTAAAAAAGATTCACTACTTTGTTTATTGCTGTCTTTCCCCCTGAATTCAGAGGAAATGAGTGTGCATAATTCCACATTCCCTGGAAGGCAAAAGGAAAACATTGGTCTAAATAGTTTGTGGTGGTGTTTTGTAATTTCCATGAATCAAAGAATATTTTTTTACTGAATCCCCTATAATTTTTTATAAATCTCTCTCCTTTCCCTTTAAAAATATTTAGAAGGAAAAAAGAACTGTGTGTCATAGGGTATTAGCTGATTAGTTCATTCAAACAGTGCTAATTATAGGTTTAATTGCTTAAATGTGAAAGTCATTTATTTAAATTAGCTGCATCAAACATACAGTATGCTCAAAACCTGAAACATTTTGGTACTGGGAACCAGGGTTATTTTCTGTAAACAGAACATGCAAAATATAAGATGAGAAACAATGTGCCTCTATGTACTGATCGGCAAACTCATTTAAACCCCAGAGTCCCTCCTCCCCTGCCTCTGGGGTCGGAGAACAGCCTCATTTGAACAATGACTAATGGAATGCACTGAAATGTGCAGAGGGTTGAAAGGAGAAATACTATTCAAGCCAACAAATTCATTTCATTTGTGATTTAGAGGGGTGCTGCACCTTTCCCCTGAACTCCTCCTGAGGAAGAATGAATAGGCATCTCAAGGTTATGTAAAAACGGGTATTTTGGGTGGAAAGCTGTATTGGGTCTTAAAATAATAAATGAAGAAATAAATACAGGTTTGTTATCACATAAAAATACAGCAGGGAAGAGCCACAACAAAAAAAAGGTAGTCAGAACTGTAGTGACTACAGCAATGACAGAAAGAGTATGCTTGTGAATTAAAAAATATGCTGTATTAAACACTCAGTGTGAGAACTCTGATCAGTGTGCAGAAGATGGGCTCAGCTTTTTAAGCTGGGAAAGAAAAGAAAGGAAAAAAATGATGAGAATTTTAAAGAACAGAAAACATTAGATAATTAACATACTGAATAATGCCTGGCTGCCAATCCCTCCATCTTCCTGTGTTGACAAAGGAATGAATATATACATATAGATAGACGTTTATTTATGTAAGAAAGCATTTTTTTAAGGAACAAAGAGATTTGGAAGAGCTAGATTCCCCAGACATACCAGTTTTCATGTTCTGTATCTCTGTTCCATCAGTAATCAAGTTGTATCTGAATGTTATTGCATTTTTCTAACCCTTCCAGTTGATATTAAGCCCCAGTATTCTCAACAACATTATGGAAGTACACACAGCAGCAGTGGCAAAGGCTGGTGGAGGCAGAAATCTCCTCTTAATTTAATAAGGGTTTTTAAACCAAACGCTATGCACCATTGACTATGCAGGAAAGCTATTTTTTGCTGCAAAATTTCCCAGCTCATGAATATCCTTGTACGCTTCCCTGTGCACAGCCTCCCTCCATGCCCCCTTTTCCTGCTGAGAGGGTCATATGGCCACAGGAGAGCCTGACCCCCTGTTTACATTTCACTCTGCAGATTACACAGTGAAGAATAATACTACAGCTGGTTACTGCTTACAATGATTTAATTAAAAAGAAAACCACAACACGTTAAAAGCTGAATTTCTATAAATCCATCTGTCTCTGTGCCACTTTCCTTTTCTCCACATGCAACTTGCCATTTATTATATACTTGTAAATTTACTATACTCATTCATTACAAGCTTGGAGCTTCCTTTTTGGATGGGGAAAAATACTCCCAAATATGTCTCCCATGCTTAGGAGGACTTTTGCTTCATACAATGCAGAGCCTTAACTTAGAAAGATTAGATAGTAAAACAAAAAATATTTGGAAAACATTATGGCCTTATTTAGGTAAGCAAAGTAAGGTAGGGAGGAGTTACAATCCTAACATCATGCAGCAGTTACAGAGGAAGCAACATGCTCCCATACTGGAGGCTAAGGCAACAGTTTCATCTCTAATTTTTAGAGACCCCCACCCTCCTGATGCACAGAGGTAGCTCCACAGAGAAGCAGGTTTGAGGATGTCTCAGCAAAAATGCAGCTAAACATAATAACCTAAGCAAAAATGTGCCCAAAATACAGTATAGCAAATTTGGAAAGGAAGTCCTGGGTAGATTTTGCCAAGATTAAATCTAAATTGAGTGGATTTCCAATGTGATCAGGGAGCAGCATGTTAAGGGAGAGAGCTGGAGACATATCCTCAGGGGATTTATGTGGTTATACCTCCAGATGATCCCAGGCAGTTGGAAAATGAGATACAAAGGGCTCTATTCTGCCCTCATTTACACAGCACTTAACTCTGATTTTCATGCCATTTAAACAAGAATGTCATGTAAAGTGTCTTGATCATTGAAAATGGTGCCAAATACATGTTCTCTCCTCAAGATTACTGCATGCAATTCAGATCATGGGACATTTACATGAGTGGAACTGGCCTTTAGAAAAGAGGTACAGACATTAAAATAGAGGTTGCAAGGAAACTAATCTGAATTGGCTTATTTCTCAGATACTTAGCCAAAATAACCATGTAAATTACAGTTTCTATAGCAGTTTTACATTTGTATTTGTCAGAGCAAAATGGTATTTATATACTAGATCTACTTCATATAAATGTCTAGGGTACAAAAACAACGTTCAGAATGCTGTCCTTTAAGAAAATAATATAATTTCCTAATATATGTAAGTCTATAATGTTGCCAATAAGATACAGTGAGAGGGATGCATCACATCTGCCGTTCATCATATGATATCATGATAATATGTCTCCTCATTTTTAGGTGTTTTAAAAGCTTAGCATTTCCCAGTTACAGAGGGTTATGTTGCCCTCTGGATAAGAGATGAAGAAATACATGGCAATGCTGACTTTCAAAAGACAACTATTACGCAATGTAATATATACACGGTATGTTAGTCCCCACTTAGCTGTTCTGGTACATGTTAGGAACAGGCCTGATTTACCTTATTCCCATTATTTTCATTCTCAGCCACTTAAATGAACATGAGACAGTCAGCTGAAAGGTGTTATGTTAAGCTATACTCATGGTTGCATTTCAGTCATTGATTTTATGATCTCCTTATTAAACACCAAACTTAAAGTGTCGTACCAGCAGGCATGGTCCTTTTCTGGATAGGGCATGACTTTAAAAAACCCCAGCAGATTCTGTCAGGGCACATGTTACAGGTATCCTTTAAAATCATGAGCAACTATGAATTCAAAAGGCAAGATAAGGTCACAAGTGTCTTCTCAACCTTTTGATGTTGACACTTTCTCAGGCTAGGTCTGTATTTAATTTAGGATGCCAGGCAAATGAGCCCAGGAAAAGAATGCAGCCAGTTCCTTTATCTGTTTTATGCATTCACACTGCTGACTTTGGCTACTGTAGACTGACCTAAGAGATGGGCATTACTCTGAAGTTGGCTCAAGCTCAAACCTACCTGAAATTAAGTAAAACCCCTCATTTACAAAGTATGGATGACAAACACACTGGGTTTCAAGGCTCAGGCTTATGCTCAGAACATAAGGAGGAGACTTTAATGAATCGAAACTTCTTCAATGCACATTTTGACACATTTAAATTTCACACTAGGTCTTTTTGAGTGCTGTTTGCATATTTGGCCACTTTAGAATCATATTCTGTTTGGGAAATAGATAAAATAATGCAACAGGAAAGTACCCAGAACTATGCCTTATATAAGCATTTTTTTGTGCTCCTCTCTTTTCAGTCTCTGAAGTAATGCAGCAAATAGATTGTATGATGCATTATAAATTACATGATACATAATAGTAATCATCACCACTACCCAAAATGATATAGAACATAACAGGAAAATACTAGTGAGTATTCTGTGAAAGCTAACTTTGAAATTTTGTGTCAGTTTATTCTAGGAGTCCTAAAATAAAATGACAAATAAACTATCATGTAGTCTACCTGTAATCAAAACACACCACATTTCTGTTATGTAATGGCTACAACCGAACAGCCAAAGATCTGTTTTGTTGCCAGGCTTTGAGCAGTGTATGTATGTTGGAAACTAAAAGCATGTTTGAAATAATTCATGGACAGGTGTGAAAAAAGCAAAATTCTTAAACTGTTCTTTTCTCTCTTGGCTACAGGGTGGCCCGTGTGGCAATGTTCAGCGAGTGCTCTTTTCCCTTAAGAATTCTCCTTGTGCTCTTCAGGCTGAAAAATACAAAATGTGGCTGTATGTCAAAGGAAAAATAATGCCCACTGAGAAGGGAGAAGGCGTTAGCTTCCCTTCCCCAGGCTCAATTAATTTTCAGTTTGGATTTGCTGTGAGTTCTGTGGGATAGATTAGAGGGATTCCGGCTGTAGGGATTTCCCCTTCAAGACACCATTCTGTGTGCTATAAAATAACCGAAAGATGGTGTAAGTTTGGAGTGAGTATATGGTCTTTTCCACATACTGTCTCCAAATTTGTACAAAAAATGACACGTCTCAATTCCTAACAGCTTTTTCTTTTATAGAAATATAAAAGTTGGTAAAACCCAAGACTAGCAAGGGAGTCTAGTACTACTTTCTTAGTCAGTGAGCACTGACTTATTTCTTATATCTCTAAACGTTATTAACTTTCCTGACATCAAAGCAGACTCATACCCTTAAAACAATATGAAGAAAAAAGGTATCTGGCTGCACTGGCCTCATGTTCCATTGTACTATCACATCACAAGCTGCTGTGCTGATAGAAGAAATCATATATCCTACACACACACAAAAAAAAAAAAGGAGAAGAGAAATATATATATAACAGTCTTTGGAAGTTCTGTAAATGCACGTTAGGCACTGACTGCATTTTGTTGGCACAATACATGATGCTCTGACAGCAAAGGCACAGAGCCATGTGTCTTTAGCAAAGACAATAGAGAAGACAGAATTTAAAGTTGCCATTAGGGAGCACAAGTGAATAAGGAGTCGTGTTTCCGATGGGATCTCCCTTTGAATTTTTAAAGCACGATAATGTAACCAGAGCACCAGCTATTCTCTTCAGCCATATTGAGCACAGGTAGAGCGGTCATTCCTAAAAATATGCCCACTGAAACATTAATAGCTTGCTTTTATCTTACATACTTGAAAAAGGAAAAGGAAAAAAACACCCCAAAAAAAACCAACAACCCCAAACATTAAAATAAACTATTGCCACTTAAAGAATTGCACCATGATAAGAATGTAACAACTGGGTCAAGAAAAATGTAGTTTTGTGCTTGCACAGTAGTGCTCTACAGTGCAATTCTGCTCCCCCTCCCGTGTAATCCCTTGGAGCGAGGGGAGAACTGAGTCCCTTGTGCTTTCTGTCAGGCAGCCAGGGACAAGTGGCCTGAGGGTAGGTTTCCAACAGCCACCTTCAGACAGGCAAAGGCTTCTCCTTTTAACTTTCCATTAAACTGTCTGAGACCTACATATGTACATATTCCCTCCAAAGTAAGGCACAGATCATGGGTGGAAGGAGATAATTATTTGCCTCCAAAAATTGCCTGTAAGGATAGGAAGTAGAGGACAGAAGAGTTAGAACAAGTGGGGCTTTTTTGTTGTTTCCTCCCCCAGCCCTGAAATATCTATCATAAATGTGGGACACAAGCCACACATTAATTAGGTAAGCTCTTAGGTATTATGATTGTCTTGGTTATGTGCATACATACTTAATAATATAGGGGCAATTAGAAGCCATATTATTACTAAGGCCTCTGTGTTCCTGTAAATACAACTACAAGCATGATCACAAGGTTATGGCATATATCTCAAGTATTGTGTTTGCATATGTGCTATTTCAAAAATACCATGAGTTTTATTGCCAGGTATAACGTTTCACAAACACTGGACAAAAGCGCGCATGTAGGTGGTAGCACTTCAGTGGAATTGGCAGATTGCAGCCAATCTAATGGTGTAACGTGAGACGTGTTTGCTGTTTAATGTGTTGTGAGAAATCTAAACACAGTTAAGATTTTCATTTTTATGACTTTCATTTTCTTTTTTTTCCCCAATGTTCTTTCAGTAGCACAGGCACTGAATGCTAAACAAAACCCATAATGTGATGCTTAAAACAGTTACCATTTTTCAGAAGTACTTTTTAGGAGGTGGTAGAGATTGAGAGATTTTTTTCTAAATTAAGAGTCCAAAATTTATGGGCTATTTGAGTGGTACCTGGAAAATCGGAGGACTGGGAAGGAAAGAAAGAAGTAATGGTGTTGTATTCCATGGCTGAAATAAAAAGCTGTTGTTGTCAAATTCTTATTACCAAGATTGAATAGTTTTGCTTACTTATTTGAGAAAATACTTAAACTTGTTCATCTCAGTGATGAAACACAGCTTGGAAAAAAAAACCTGGGTCAGGCTATCAACTTGACCACAAGCTTCTGATGAGGTAGCAACAGAAAAAAGTGTCATGTCCCTCGACTACTGAGCTCAGATACCTAAAATGCTGCCACTAGCATGGAGTGGCATAGGACACTGGCTAAAACACAAGTCTTGCAACCTCAAATGTAAAGGTGAAATAAATATGTGCTATCCATATGGTTAGAGTGCTATGAGATCCAAGGTAATATGGACGCATGGTTCAGGCTGCCTTTAACTCAGATCTTCCTGTTCATTCAAATGCAAAGGAATCTGGGCTAGCAGCTGGCTTCAGAGCTAGACCTGCTCCCAAAGGCAACCCAAAGCTGCTGTATTATTCTACAGAGGTTCCTATGGCACACTCAGAACCATCTTGCTGTGTACAAACAAGCACCTACAGTTGCACAGGGCATGCCATCACTAACACTGTGTGTCCTCTCACTGGCTTCCCATGGCAAAAGCACATGCTTTGCTTGGTAGAGTTTCATTGTTGTTTCTTGTTGCTTTTGACATATGTATATTGTTAAATATTAACATTAAAGAGGATGGGGTCAAAGAACACTGCTTTGCAACTGGATGCAGCAGTGTGAGATCAACCCTGGAGAAAGTTACCCTCTCCATAGGGGTGAGATCTCCTCTTCACATAGAGTGTTCCATTTTTCAGAGAAATGTAGTGAGCAGCAAATCCCTTCCACGTCTGTCCTGGGTTCAGCAGTAGCAGTGATTTTTGTTCCTTAATAGCTGGTGCAGCGCTGTGTTTTTGACTTTCAGCCTGTGAACAGTGCTGATAACACCGATGTTTTTAGTTACTGCTTAAATGTTTAGTCTGACCAAGGACGTTCTGAGCCTCATGCTCTGCCAGGGAGGAGGGGAAGCGGGGAGGAAGCAGAGAAAGGACACCTGACCCAAACTAGCCAAAGAGGTATTCCATACCACAGCACATCATGCCCAGGATGTAAACTGAGAGTTACCTGGAAGGGCTAGATCACTGCTCAGTCAGGCTGGGTATTATTGGTCAGCGGGTGGTGAGCAGTTGTATTCTCTTCCCTTGTTATTTCCCTTATCATTATTATCATTGGTGGTATCAGTAATGGTTTGTGTTATACCCTAGTTACTGGACTTTCTTATCTCAACCTGTGGGAGTTACGTTCTTTCAATTCTCATCCCCATCCCTCCGGGAGTGGGTGGAAAAAATGGGGGAAGTGAGAGAGCGACTGCGTGGTTCTGATTTACGGCTGGGCTTAAACCACGGCAACGTCCTTTACATGTTCTGGACAAGGCAATGAAGTATGCCTCCGTTGGCATACAAGGCAGTGAAGTATAAGGTGGAATATAAGCAACAGCTCTGATTTAAAATCTGTGGGGAAGCCAGTGAAAGCATCAGAGGATGGATCTGATGTGCTCACAGTAGGTGGCCTTGTTGAGAATACACTTTTAAAAAAGTCTCTATACTTGGAGGCTCTTACATGCAGAAGACAACATAAAGGGTATCCTATATGTTCAGATTTCATACAAGAGTAACAAATGTAAGTAGCTGAGAGCAGATCATCAGATGGAGATGACAGTGGGTGTTCACTGCACAAACTACATCCTGGAAGTTTCGTCATCTGCAAGGGATTCAGTAGTAATGTCAGCCTGCAGCCTGAGTTCACCAGTTTCTCGATGTATACTCTGAGGTACACAAGGAAGGTACAGAAGGGACACCTGTAGACGCGGGTGGCCAGCTGGCACTACAGAAGTATGACACCCTACCTAGTCCATCCTGTGGATCTGGGCTGTTTTCCACCTTTCTGAGAGGCAAGTGCAGTGGAGCACCCTGGGACTATATCATATCACAAAATCAGACCTGCATTTACATTTCTTTCAAAAATGTATGCATTATATTTCCTTTCAAAATTACAGGTTTAGTAGTGTGGAATAGATGCCTCCAGGATGCTATTATTCCTTGGCCAAAGTTACTGGTAACTTACTGTAATCACTCACCCAGCAGGCCTCCAGAGTTGCTACAAATGAATCACTTTCAGCATTCTGCTTTTGTCCTTCTTCCCCATGTAATTATTCCTGAAAATAATCTTTCATCAAGTAAATAAAACCTGGGCAGGGCCACTCAAATTCCATGTAAGTGAATATATCATTTTCTGAAATCAACTATTTCCTCATTTTTACATGGTTCAGTTGTCAGCTTTACTTCAAATTCACATTCCATGCCTGCTGCATTTTAACATAAAGACTTTAATAGATTATTATCTATGTCTTGTTATTTGTTCAAAAGTTGTCAAAAATATTCCATAGCTGTTTCTCGAGCACAAAGGACCAAAGTGTATTTTTTTAAAATATTAAACTTCAGCCATTTTAAAACATACATCCTATTTCATACTTATGTATAGCTCTTTTTGTAGTGTTTTAAGTGCAAGCATCTAATTTTAACAAAGATATAGTAATTTATTTCACTATATATCCATATATTTTAGAATTTAAAGATATTTAGTTTTCATTTTTCAGTAACCGGTGGCAATAAAACGGTTAGTAGTGTCTATAGTTGCATCCTAGTAAAAATCTCATGCTATCAAAAAAATCCCAGATATTTTCAGACTTTTCAGAGAACATTTCTTCTGAAGAGTTTAAGCTGACAATTAAACAGAGAATCCTGCAAACTATCCCACAGCAAAGAATTCATCTGTAATACACAAAATAGTGCTACAAAACAGTTACGTGTGACCTACTTATTACTTATCCCTTTATTTGGGCAAATAAGCTCAGTCATATTTCACTCCAAAAGTACAGAGTATAGTTTGTATTAAACATAGTTTCATGCCTATTTGGTGTACAGCAAATACCTTGCAGTAGTGCAATTTGACAGTGTTACAGCATGAACAGTCCTGAGCAACGCGGACAAACAAGTTCCTCGCAAGTTCCTGTGAGTTTTAGAAATGCATTTTATGGCAGTAGCAGCAACTGCCTGTTTATTTTAGCTGATCCAAATAATGTATTAGTGCTAATTAGGGAAGAGATATTTACTTACAATCTTGCAGATACAGTTTACTAAACAGTTCTATTTAGTGTGGAGTATAGTTAAAATTTTAGTACTCCTGATATGGTACCAAATAGGCTTAAACAACTGTGGCAGCTGGAAAGAGGCAGACTTTCTTTAATTTGACTATTATGCAAGCTTCAGCTAAATACCCACAGTTGAGGCATTTATAAAACATCATGAAATTTTTCTATGATAGAAAATAGAGCCAAGATAACATTAGTTTTTAAGAAGTTGCAAGAAAGTTTAAACCAATTAAAAACAATCCAAAACAGTCACTTTTTCATAGGTACAGGGACTGTGGAAGATGGAACAGAGAGTGGAAGACAAGAAATAGCCTCTTATGTGCATGCATATGCAAACCACAAACATGTTATTACAAATTCTAGCTGTTGAGCAACTTATATATTACCATTAGTGCCACAAGTTATCTCTCAACACCCTTACTGAGCAGCCCACTGTGTTGGAACAAACAAGAAAAGAAGCTGGGTGCCAATTCATGTGGGGAAGTGGATTAAGCTGGAATGGGTACAGGAATTTTTGCTCTGTACTCTGTGTCCCACCTTTCTCAGTAGTTGATGTCCCCAGAGCAAGAGCACACAGAAGTTCCACAATCCACAGCCAACATTTTAATCTGAACCATAACTGGAGGTTTTCTTAGAAAAGATCGTGCTCCACAGCTAGATACAAGCAGCCAGTGTGAGGGTTAATACCCAAATTAGAATAGGTTTAGACCTCTGAAAGATAGTCATCTTTGCTCATCCCAAATGGATTTTGCCATTCGTCATGTTCCTAAGTAAACAGTAAAATCAAAATCGTGCTCTGTGCATACACAGCCAGAGAAAATTGCCTTGGAAAGTCTTGAGTAAGAAGCCTGGATATCAGAAAAGATCAATAAGTTATCCTTGGGCCCAAAAGAAAAACTGTTGATCCTGGTTTGCAGCACTTGACAGGGCCAGAGACAAGATGGAAACTGCTTACTTTTCTTCTTGTACCTAAACTGGTAAAGTTTACTTTATATAACTTGTGAGAAATTTAATTACAGAGCAAACTTTCCTTATTCTAGCTCCATGCCTTTGCTAATCCTTTCATCTGCTGAGATTGTTGTTGGCTGGGCAAAATGACAGAAAAAGATACTCTCAGTGAATAGTAAGCTTGCTGCAAATGCACTTAAGTAGGGAAACAAATAGATTTGCTCACAAAGATCAGGAAAAAACTTTTGTGTCTAAAACTGTGGGTTATTCATTTCAAAAATATCTTTTTTACTAAGACACGTGTCTTCTAAAAGGAGTTAAACAATTAAAAATGAAATTAAATGTTTTATCGCAAGTTCATCTAGCAGTTTTAATTAGTTGTTTCCCCAAAAGCAGACGCAGTTTTGTTTGAATTCTGGCACAGACCTCAAAAATCACTTATGTGACTAGCCCAGTTAAAATCTTACAGTCATTGCCAGTGAGAAGAAATCCAACAACCCGACTAAGAGTGCAAGGAAAACCTATAACTAATCTTCAAAAGAGGATGAGGACAAGTAATTATATACTCTCCCAATGCTCTGTATTGCCACTAGAGGTATCAAACACAAGAAATCAAAGAGCAGAAAGAGCCAGGAGAGTGAACAGCAGTACCTTGCTGAGGAAAGATGCCCCCCATTCATATCTGGCATACAAAACCAGCCAAAACTGAGCAGAGATGTGAATGGGGAAATCTGAAGGAAGATAGCAAATGCAAAATATATTGTGTTGTAAAACAAGTGACACTCATCTACTAGCAAATTGCCAACATGTCATTCCTAATTTGGTATAGTTTTACACTATATGTGCAGATAGATCAGGCCTCTTTCACTGATATGTGTAGAATTTAAGGCAAGAATAATACTGAATGCTGAAAGTGTGAACTTGAATTTCTATTTGTATTGCTCTAGTTCACCTGCCCAGTTGTGTTTGGTGAACTTTCTGATGAAATTATCAAGTCATAACAGCTCAATATTGCTCTAAGATGTCAAAAATCTTAGAATATGTCAAAAGCTTTGCTGTGCATCTCTTGAGGATTCATTTTCTGTGTCAAGCATTGACACAAAATTAACTTTATTTCAAATTTGTACACATTCATACATCTTCTCTAGGACAAAATCAAACCTGCAGTGACCAACGGGATATGTGTAACATGAAAGAATCATCTCTGAAATATGTAAAGGAAATGAAAAAGAAAGTAGTAAAACTACATAATGAGAGGATGTTATTAAATGTCCATTAGATTTAGGAGTTTATTTTCATTCTGTCTCTGATACTGGTTTAAAATGGTCCAAACCCAAATGTAGAGGCATATGCCTCCAAAAGAATTCTGTCTTGAGAGAATTCACTAACGGGAAAGCTTTAAGAGCCATTGAGTTAGACCTTGGATTTGGAATTGATGTATCTGCCCTTTGCATCTTTAAGATGTTGCACAAACTACTTTAATTGCTAAATAAAAGAGTTCAGATCTCAGAGGAGAAGTATTATGTATTTGGCTAAAGGAAAAGGAATCTCATGAAGCAATCTAAATGCCTTCAGGTAATGCAAGTACAATTGCCAGTGAGTTATATGGATGCAATTCAGAACAAATTTTGGCCCCATTTGATGCAATTAAGTATTAATTATTTCATTTTTTCCCCTAATATATTAGTGAAAGAAAAAATAAGGGGAGTGGGAGCTGCACAATGATGTAGAACCTTCCCTTCTGCCCCAAAATGAATGAGTCTGTAGTTAGTCAAGCATAGTCTATTCTGCTTTCCCTAAATAACATGATGCTAGAAAATTATAGCAACCAGAGTATTTCTAAACAAGATGCCACAAAATACTGCAAAACACAGTGGTACGAACCTGAACACTTCATATACTCTGTTAAAACTTTCACTGAGGTAGGGAGCCCATAACTACCTTCAGAAAGAGTCCTGTAAAGAAGGATGACAGTGATCTTTGATGGTTTCTCTGGTACCAGATAGTTACAGGCTTCCCAAATGAAGACTAGTGCTTGAAAACAAGTTGACTGCAGAGCCACCCTGCTCAGGAGCTCTGTACATGAGCAAACAAGGTTGCGTGAGGAATGTTGTAGCACTGATGATGACAGCAAATGCACCTACCAATGAAAGACTCCACTTTCAGCCAAGGAGCTATACTGTTCCATGCTTATGGGAAAAGGATCAGAAATTCCATCTTTGTGAGGTCCATGCCATAAATCCGAGTGAGGTTCCCCACCTATTACTGGGGATTATTTATCCCAATGTGAGAAATGTAACAAGGCACAAAAAAGCCTCTACTCAACACATTGAAAAGCCACAAGACTTCCTTTCTGTTTGCAAATGGGAGATAAAACCCTTCTTTAATCATAAAATCAGCTTCAGTGAAGCAAGTAAACTTACTCAGATATTTAAAAGACAAGAACAGTTTAAATTCTCTCCTAAACTCCTTATACCCAAACTTGTCTCCTTTCAGGGCAGTTGCAAGCATTTCTTTCTTCCAGCAGAGACGTTTTTAATTCCTTATTGCTGTCAGTTTCTTTTTATTTAAGAAGAGAAGCTGTGACAAGGTGTGGGTGTGGGAGCCATGTGACAGGAGGCTGTGCGGGCAAAGTGATTGCTGAAGACATGGCAAACTACCTGCCACTGAGTCTGGAGCTGCCTCTCAGCCCTGTGGCCACCTGGCTACTGCAGGCAGCTGGGCATCCACCTACCTCCCCTCTGGATGCTGAGCAGCAAACACACTATGGCAGCCAAACCTTGCTTTCCCCCTCCCCCAGTACTGGTAAGGAATGTGCAGTATCTGTTTTAAAAATGCAGTTTTACCTGCTGGTTTGTTTTTTTTTAACCACAGGAGTTTCTTTAAAAGATAAAAAAGATCACAAATTATCACAGAGACCATTTAATGTCTAAAGCAAATCGTTCCTCTGTTCTCATTATGATGGTTGGTTTGTTGGCCCGAAAAGCCCCAAAGCTGATGTGTAACAAAGGAAAATGAGGCACAGTCTGCAGGGACAGGCAGAGCATGGCAGCACAATGAGAAGAAGCATGCGAGGGCAGGATTTTCTTTTTAGGCATGTATCTGGAACCTCATGTATCCCAAGGTTGTTTGGTTGGTTGGTTTGTTGGTTTGCTGGTTTGCTTGTTTATCTATTGAATGTATGTTAGTCAAGAGAAAAACCACAGTGACATTCCCAAAGCTGCCCCTCTGGGTTCTGCAGGAATCCATCCTGGCAAACAGATCTGCAGACTTGGAGGAAGTTCAAGTGTTTTCCAGTATACCAACAAATATGACAAGAAATCCCACTATATTCTGAGTGATGCCATAATAATAAGTGAGGAAGAAAGTAGTAACATTAGATAATCCCCATAGAAGGCTAACTCTTTGATCTCCAGCATTAACATGCATGCCTTTACACTTTGTACATTGTAAGCATTTGATTTCTTACCAAAAAAATACAGCTACGAACTCCACTTGAATGTTCCAGAAGTAAAATTCTCATTGATCCGGTTATACGCCTTCTAAGCACTAAGGGAGAAAACTGAGGCCTCAGATGACCACGATGAGTAAATGAACAAGTTATCAGGCAAATGCCAAGAACTAATAATATCTATTTAGTTTAGCTGCTTCTAAATATTAAGTCCATTATGGTCCAGCTTTCTCTACCAGAGTCAATGCATTATCATGATTTTAATGCCTTGTCTCCATGCACATTGGCAAGGCTGACACCAAGGCTTGTGTAGATAGGGACTGTTTAGAAGAACACTTTCATTGCCCCATTTTTGTCTGTGATGGGAGCTAAACCTAATTTTACAAATAACTTTTGCATCATTTTGTGCAGATAAAATTCATTCTCTCTTGTGTCCTTGACCCGCCAGCCCCCCCCCACCCCCCCCCGGCCTAGATTTCTTTTGATTTTATTCTGTGCATGAAGCATTCACATACTTGAGCAAATGGGAAATAATGAGCTATGACCTCTCGCGATACTGCTTGTCTGGTTACATCAGTGAACTTTCAGCAGGGGAGCCGTTTCTGTGGGTGTCAGGGTAAAGGAAATGACTCACTAGGCTGACTTATAGCTGCTTGTAACTACAGAGACTGTTAAGTAAATCCTAAATAAATAGCAATTAATAATAATAATTTAAAAAATCATGTTTCAGCGCTAGCACTAAAATCCAGTACCTGTATTATTAAAATTAAATGGATGTAAATAATCAAAAGTCTCTGAGCAACTTTTTTTTTAAATAAAAGAACTGAAATTTCTTATCATCATCAAAAAGAGAGAGGAATAAACAAAGAGAGAGGAAAAGCCAAAAGGAAGACATTTTCCAGGCTGTAATGCCAGAATCATTCTTTCACAGGCTTTGCATCACAGAGAGCTCAGATTCAGAAGATGTTGAAAACGTATGTCTCCAGAATACACCCATCACCTTTCAAGATTTCAAGCAGGGTTTATGCATGGTTGGGAGCTGCAGTAGTAAAAGGAAGCAGTGAGAATCAGGACACATTCCTGGGACATTATAATGCATATTATGCATTGTCTCAGCTTGACTGTGAACACAGCACTTGAAAATGAACATCAGCTAATTAGTTGCATACCATAGAGGAGGCTTGAACCTATTTCATTTACTGCACAAATGATTTCAGACTATTTTCTTCAATTCAGAAGAGGCACAGCCCTCCACCCCTTTCTTGGACGTGGAATTTTACATGTGACATGGCGATGCAATCTGGAACAAAACAGAAACCCTGGAAAGCCACAGACACAAAAATAGCAATAAGAGAATTTTAGCTTCCTTTTTGCTCAAGCAAGTGTCTGAGAAACTGAAATCTGGTTCCTGTTAAAGGAGTTTGCATCTATATCACAAATGGCACCGCAATGTAGATATACCCTGGGCAGCCATAAAAACAAAAAGACCCCTCACTCTGGTACCACATACTATTTAATTATAACATCATGCAGTTTAGCTTCCTATCCTATCCTATATATGGATACCCCACGCTGAATTCTGTGCTGCCATGGGTACTCAGACTCATCTCTGAGCAAGCTCACCTAAAACCCATTCATTACTTTTACACTCTAATCAATGCTGCCATAGACATACCCTAAGCTTATGCTTTTCTAGGCTAAACTCCTGTCAACCCCATTCAAATGATGCCGCCACTTTTGAAATATGAGTACTCCAGTTTCCCCTCTGACAGACCACAAGCAGGATAGTGAAAAATTGAAGTCCAAGACATTTAGGTCAACAGCAGTCTTCTGATAGGTCTGTGCAATAGCTCTCATAAGAGGCAGCTGGCTACTGGGAAACTCTGTGAGCACCATAGTATAAATATAATGAAATGACAAGGTTCTGACGTCTCTCATCCTTGTCACTAATTGCATACTTTCACAGCTCCCTGTGAGCCCTAAAACTCTGTAAACACCAGAAATGTGAAAGTTTTAGAAGATGACTAACAGCCTGAGAAAAGTTGGAGTTGGGAAGGCATAAAATGGAAATAACGTGTGACTGCAAAGGAGACCTTTTTTAGTTATTCCTACTGCTACCGTATGACTTAAGTAAATTGTGCAGCAAATTATGTTCAGCGGACATGAGCTAACTAGTTGTTCATAAGGCCAAGCTGAAAGCTTACATGGTCGGTGGTGTTGACCCTGCAGTCACCACCTGAACCAGGTAACTCACACCTGCTAAAGAAATGAAAATGTCTCTCTACATCCTAGTGTGTGAGGTGTGTACCAGGGGTATTCACTTCTCAAGTAAGCCTCCTGTTCTCATATGCACACACAGAGCTTTGGAATAAATGTTGCTGAACATCAGACTAATTGTATCCAGTGACCCATCATTTGATTCCATTGATGACTGCAGAAGTTCAGCAAGTGATAGAGCTAACAACAGCAGGTGAACATGGCTGGTATGTGATGGTATATGTCATGCTGGTACTTTAAGCACCTAACAGCATTTTTCAAGTAAACTGAGTAGGGAATTCTGACTTTGCACTTGAACTCTCTTTTTCTTTTTCCCTGTTTCATTCATTGGTTAACAATACAAGAATTAAAATCATTAAAATAAATTAACTATTGCTGAAATATGGCTGCATGGAGCAAACAAGAGCACTACATTTATGTTACTGACATCAGCTAGGAAGGGGTTGATCTGAGTCATAGATGTTATTGGCAACTGTGACAGTATAGCTAGGGAAGAAGGTCTCTGAATAAAGGGAAATTTCTTCTTTGCTGAAGTGAGTTCCCATCCAATACACGGATAAACTCATTGGACAATGATGTGGCTTTTGCCTCAAAAGCGGCTTTCTATCAAATCAGGATGTTTTTTCCTCACATGTGTTCAAACTGCAAATAAAATACCAGCTCTTTATATCTCTGTTTGTAACTCACGTACTGGGAAGAAAAACTAAATATGCTGACATTTAATAAATTTCAAAAGTCACAGTATCACAGTATGCTAGAGATTGGAAGGGACCTCGAAAGATCATCTAGTCCAATCCCCCTGCTGGAGCAGGAACACCTAGATAATGTTACACAGGAATGTGTCCAGGCGGGTTTTGAATGTCTCCAGGGAAGGAGACTCCACAACCTCCCTGGGCAGCCTCTTCCAGTGTTCCGTCACCCTCACTGAGAAGAAGTTTCTTCTCAAGTTTAAGTGGAACCTCTTGTGGTCGCATACTACTCCTAAGACTAAGGTACAGTCTGACATCAGAGCTACGTGACTACTTTTCTTCTCAGGAATGACAGTGGTTGGTAGTTGTCAGTCTGACTTTTTTTGTAGTTATCTCTAAAATAAAATCTTTCAAAGCTAGAAAATGACATCTGAATTTCTTGTCCTTCGATTTTTCTCCCCTTGCTAATGCTCTCAGTTTTGTTGTCATGAGAACACACACACTAAATCCCCTACAGTGAACCTTCACAGTAGATTGGTACAGTAGATTGGATGTTTCTTACTCTTTATCATTTGATCTCTGAAACAGTTTGTTAAGTTTTCCTCCAAAGGAATGTTTTTATTGATTGCTTCTATGGCTGTGAAGCATATTTTCTGTATTAACAGAAATGTTTGCATTTTGTCCTTGTAAGTTCAGAGGTAGAACTCTAGTAACACGATTCTATTTTTGTTTCCAACTAATGTCTATATTAAGGATCTCCTAACCTTTAAGGCAAGCATTTTCAAATCAGTTATGTTGAGGTTTTTTTAAGAGGGATGGTAGGAAAGAATTGAGAATCCGAGATAAATTCTATTTATTCTTTCACAGTCATTCACACATTCACAAGTGATCAGCTTGGAAAACTCCAGACAGAATGAACTGAGTAATGTAATTGAGGAGTCTGAATCAGAAAAATAAATTAAAGAGAGACACGGAATAAGAATAATAACAACTTTTAACCATGATTTAGGTGTAGTCGTGGTGTTGTAGTAGACATAAGAAATGACCCAGAAATATATAACAGAGCTCAAAAAAATGATAGAAATAGGACATCAACAATATTATCTGTTACATACTGATTGAATGAGAGAACTAGAAAGTAAAATATTGAGTATATATTTTTTTTATATAGTTTATGTTGGATAGGAAGTTAGAAAAGGTCTCAAGAAGAATTTTTCCCGTATTAAGAAGTCTCAGGGACTTCAGAGTTTTGTGCTTTCCTGTGATATTCTAATCAGTAGAGATTAACAGGACTGATATTCATTAAGGAAAAACCAAATAGGCTTCCTGGGAGGATTGGACTCATGTTTTATCTGTTTGAAAAAAACCTTACCACAGAAAAGCAGTTCACATTAATCAACTGTGATCATTGCATCTACTGGAATCATGTTAAGCAGAGCACACCTTACTTCGGAGTTGCACATGCATAAATATCAGCAGAATGTGGCTTTATATGAGAAGACAAAGGAAAAGTGAGTAAAAACAACACTTCTGCAACACATCTTTGTCATTTATGCAAGCAACTTAAATTGTATCAATTATTTTTGGAGTCTGAGACAAAAATAATATCATTGTTATTTTAAGCTTGGACTGGATAGGAGCAAGTGGGAGCTCACAGAAGTGGAAGCAGTAATCAGAAGACTACAGGATCCTTCCACCACTAACTGGAGCAATACATTCTGCTCTCCATCTCCTGAATCTAAAGCGAGGTCTTCTCCATGAATGACTGATACATTTTTCTCTTTTATATTTAGAGTTCAGAGAATACAACTGCAAAGCACAAAGGGATACATACTGTGGAGGTCGGGGGGGCGGGGGGAAGGGGATGTTTACATAACTGTATCAGGTGCTTGTAAGATTTCAAAAGCTACACTTAGACTCATCTTAGAGAAATGCTAATCTTCCAAGGATGAAGATGATAAAGGAAAAGGTATCAGTGGTGAGACCACTTTCCACATTGAGCAGGGGTGTTCAGTGCACTTTGGTTTATGAAGATGCAGCTGTATTCTTCCTCCATGTTACATTTTATTTTCTCAGAACCATTTTGTTACATAGATTATACAGATTTTGGTCAGTGGTAGCCATTTGTCAAGTGTTATTAAAGCAATATGCATCATTATGTGTATTCTGCATGTGAATGGATGGAAAAATTGCTCCAGACTGGTGTTAGTCTAAGCGGAACACAGCCTTAGGTACAGGAGAAGTCTGTGGTATCCTTACTGGATAGAGAGAAGTGTTTACTTCAGGCTTAGTCTTTGATGGCACACTATTTTATAGTATAAAATTCTATAGCATATACATCTGACCCACACAAAGTAAGAAAAAAAAACAAAACCAAAACCCAGAAGAAAGCAGAACTAGTACAAGGATCTTTAAACCTATTTTTTGCCACCAAGCAAAATTGGAAAAAAAGTGCAGACATGAAGTGCATTTTAGCCCCTTCCAAGTACTGTTGCCTTCACAGTAATTTCAAAATGATAAAAACTTCTTTTGTAGTAAGAAGGCAGCTCCCCAGTGTTTTAAAGATGTGAAGACATTAGAAAAAAAGTTTGTAGCCACTTCATTGATTTTTAAAAGAAATCTAAACAATGCAATTCTGTCAGCTAATTAAAAGTGTTCTTTAAAGTTGCATTGAATTTTGTCTGGAGGATCATTACTTTCCTTGCAGCAAATTTTGGTACTTTGTTTTAAGGTTTCAGATTAAGGGAAAAAAAAGTGGAGGGGAGACAATAAAGCTATAGAGCAACACCTGCATACAGAGGAACAGGGACTGTTTGGTATAGCCAGTTAAAGCAGGTACCATCAACTGAGCAAGGATTTGAATGCTTTCTGGTGAAAAAGTCTTAGAGTCTAGTGTTTCCAGAAAGAATAATATCATAAACTATACAAATAAAGGAAGTGATATTTATCTTTCTTCTTATGTCATATATTAAAAAGAAATAGTTATGAAGAATAAAATTTACAGTTCCTCTTACTGACTCAACAGGGAACAGCTTCTGACCCTGTCATTGTGCAGTACTTGTTAGTATTATTTCTTACTGGTATTCCCTAGGCACAAATGTGATTAAAAAGACTTTTCAAAGGTCACTGGGCAGAACGTCTATTCTCCATCCCAAAACATGAATTACAAAAAAATAAAGCCATGAAGAAGATGACTGAACCACTGACGAAACAGAGGAGCAGGACTTTGCAGACCTGAACTCAAGACCCTGTTCTGCTCTTGCAAGACAGGCAGATGGAGATAAATGACTTCAGTATGTCTTCAACATCCCTAAGTATATCAGCATACTTTTTCTCAATCCCATTTGATGTTCTTCTGCTTTCTCAAGTGTCTCGACATCTCTGAAAACCTGTTACTTAGTCTCCTGGAGGGATAGTGATACTACCTCATTTAGGTGTTGAGACTCCTGAACAGTTATTTCAGGGACTGTAGAGTACAAACAAGTCAGCATGGCTGAGTTAACAGCCTAACCTTTTTTTATAGCCCATACTAGGATCCAAGGCAAAAAAAATGAAGCTTAACTTAGACAATTAAAGCTGGACAGTATGAATTACATTCAGTTTTCAAAATGTAGCTGATAAACTCACTTTTTCAGAGAGGCCTGGGGCAGATTAGCCCATTAAAAGGTATGAAACTTGTATATTATGGTAATGGAAGCCATGAAAATAGACAAAGATAAATAACCACATTTGAAGAGAGCACTCTGTGAATCTCCTAAAGACAATTGTCTTATTACAGTATTAAAAAAAAAATGTATTAGAAAGTTAACCTTGTCAGATAGCAGCAAAAATCTTGATATTTTAGCTTGTTGAGATGAGATCCCTGGGTTGGAACTGAATTAATTAATGCAATAACCAAATAAACCCATTCATAGTTGCCCTATTTCCTCATGCTCCTTCTTTTTGCACAGAGCCATTCAGGAGTCTCTATCCTGCACTTGTGGGTTAAAGTCTATTGTGGTATGTGTAGAGACAGGGAGGAGATTTGTGTCTGCACCTCTGCCAAACCTCATCCACCAACCAGATAATCTTCCTGCTGGTAGTGGACAGTTAACTATAATTGCTTTTTTTTTTTTCTTAAGTATATAAACCAGAGACATCTAAAATGAGACAAAGGGAATGTCTCAGATGAAATCAAATAGGACCTTTTCAAAATGGGGAGCATTCCAGTGGTTTTAATTACAAGCCTAGGAACAAGAGTTAAATACGCTTGAAGATACCTGCTCTTTCAGCTGAGCCTGGTGAGCTGGTAGGAAACTTTTAGAAGTCTGCCTGCTTTATAGCACACCGGTTTTATAGCCTCTCACTCCATTAAAAAAAGATAAATAAATTGGAAGCCTCAAGGCAGCCACATATTTAGAAGCAATGAAAACCCAACCTGTCTACCTCTAAAGCATTTAAAGGCAAATATATTTGGGCTTACAACCCAAAAATGGAAGCATAGCAGAATGAATTAAAACATTGTGACTTTGCTGTAATCTATGTTGCTGCTTATGGCAAGAGTCCGAAGATCAAAAATTCATTCCGTATGTCTTAATATTTAATAGAAATAAAGAATCTCTGTGCTAACAAAATTAACATTGTGAACAAACATATCTCATTACAATATCAAACTATGTACAACCACAATGGACTATTCCAGGAGAGTCAAAACCAATTAGTTGTATCAGAAAATCTACCAGACTGCAAAACAGAGAGGCCTGTGAACTTCTGCAACTGGTTCAGAGATTAAAGAAACTGCAACGCAGCATGGGGACGAGGGATAAAGTGAGTGGGTTTAGAAAAACTACAAGAGAGCTGAGAAGTTCATGCCCAATTTTAAAACTTACCAAGGTTTAGGATACTTTCAGTTTGGAACTGACTTTCTCTTTCTAGAAATAAAATCATGCTCCCATAACTTACATAACATGCAACTCAATTAAAAAAGATTCTGTACAGTATTTTAAAGACATTGAAGGAAGCATTTCCTAGCATAAATTTTGGCTCATTATCATACTCATTTAGTGTTCTGCAATTCTAAGAATATTCATAAGCCTGTTTATTGAGGAAAGATGAACATTGTGGGGCAATGTAGCTTACTACATAAGACAACCAGTTATAGGGACTTCTTTGGATTCTCTTTGTTAACTTTTTTGAGCTAAGGATCTCATCTAATAAAAATATGGGATCTGCTCTACTGCTTTACAAAAAAATATGGTTTCTTGTGTCTTCTATTTGTCATCTTCTCCCTTGTCCAATTTGCCATCATATGAAAACTTCACATCAAAGAACAAACGTTGCAGAAGTTTGGGTTTTAATTTCTTCATCTGTCTTCCTTCTACTGACTGTATATGAACCGGGGAGTCTAATACACATTGGAAACATTGAAGAATTAAAAGACTTTTTCATACCAATTAAAATTTGAAGGAAATTTAAAAAGTTTTCCAAGACAGCCATTTCCCACAAGACTTGTGTTCCAGATGATGCATTTTCTAGAGCTTAGTGGGGAAATGAAACTTGAAAAAAAAATTGAGGAGGCAAATACCCTGCTGTTTGGGATTGCAACATAAAGAGGCATTCGCTCGGATATGGTACACCAAACATAATTGTAAGATACCTATTGGTCCATGGAGAAAAGATTTGCAAAGATGGCTAATTAACAGAAAATAAGAATATGTATTTAGTGGGATTTATTAAAAGATATTGTGTCCAATATCCAATGGAGCCAAGGAGAGTTAGACATCAAGCCTAGTTTTATTAACCTCATCAGAGATCTATTCCCACAGACAGAACCTGATCTTAAACCCTCCTTTGCTAGGTTTTATGAAAACATACATCACCCTACATTTTGTGAAAGAAAATCCTTGGGGCTCACAGGGTGAGTGCTGCTTTGATTGTTTGTAGGATTATGAACACCTGTTAAATGGCATTGTCTCTATTTTCAGCAATGGATTTTGATAAAATCCATATTCTGCATTAGCTGCAAATTTACGCAAAGGGATATAGAAGAAAGTCAGCGATGTCACATTAAAACTCTTTTGAGCACATATCTAATTTGGGTAACTTTCAAAAAAATGTATCTGAAAAAAATGTCAATGTTATTTAGCTTAAGATGGGAAAGCTGAACAGAAATTTAAATGACAGGGGTCTTTTTACAAAGAGATAGTGCCATTTTTTAGCAGAGACATTTCTCTTCACAAGTTTTTCAAATTATATGTTCTTGTGAAGGATGTTAAATGTCTGGGTTGTAAATTTCAAATTGTCACTGCATGATGAACTCCAAGATGAGAAAGGAAGGAAAGAATTACTTGTTTTTAATTCAAGCTGAACATAAGCTATTGAAAATTCATATTTCATTTGTGGATTTTGCTTAACATTCGCAGAAGCTGGAAATGCTACTTCAAAGCTAGCTAGCAGAAATAAGCCAGAAAAAAAAAATCTGTTATGCTGCTAGTATTTCATCATTTTGAAGCAAAAATTAGAGCTCGACAAAACTGAGAATTTCCACTTTTTAAGAAAATTTCAATAAACCATTCTTTACGTCTGCCTGGAGGTAAAAAAATATAATTCTTTGCTGATATACTCCAACTATTTAATTTAGTTTGACTGGTGCATGAGGCATAGCATCAAAACAAATTAAAGTCTTCTAACCCAAGAAGTTATAAACGTTCTGATATGATTCCATCAAAAACTTTTAAAATGAAAATTCGTGAGAAACAGCTGATTTCCTATGCAAAGTTTCATTCTGAGGGAACATTTGTTTCCAAGAGAAACACTCTTGGCCATCTCTAGAAAGGATGCCATGCAGCCACGCTGACAAAAGGTTCTACCTAAAATTTTATGTCTGTAAAGGATATGAAAAGTGTGAAATATCAGAATCTTAAGGATTTGCTCCAAAGTCGGGAGTATCACTTGAGTTTTGTGATACAGTAGACATTTGACAGGGAAAGGAAAAGGACATACTTTTCCCTAAGGATCATCACGACATACTTGACAAGAATGTGTGTCAGGGACCTGTGCCAATAGGATTAGGCTTGAAATTATTTAATAGTTCAGAGAACCTCTGCACTGCTAAGTCAACTTGTATGGTTTTGAGCAGGCACAATCTTTCTGTACCTCAAGCTACCCACAGCTGTTCCTTCTAGGGCTCATTTAGCTTTTCTAAAGGACTCTGAATCCCCTGAAAAAAATAGATGCAAGCTATTGTATGCTGTCCAAATCAGTCTTGGCTCAAGAGCTGTTTGTCTTGGAAACAGAGAAGTGTCCAGGCATGTTACTGCAAAACCCCCATTTTTTGCAAGAGATTCAAAACAAAGTACTGCAGTAACATGGAGAAAGCAGCTAATTTAGTCCCTTGGTTGTCTTGATAAAAGGAGTTATAACTATTTTGCCGTAACAGGGGCAGATATAATAGAGGAAATAATATTTACCATCAGCACAAGAAATAAATCCCAATTTACCACCATAGGAGAGAGTAATGGGGAGACTATTGATGGATTAACTGGTGCCTCTTTCCCCTGACTCTTCCATGGACACAACACACGCTGATGTGGGTTTATATATTTTTAAGCAGAACTGTTATGGATCTTTTATGGAAAGAAATGTTGTGTACTCTAATTCAAAAGGGATTTAAGGAAACCAAGTAAAAGTGGGGAACTGGTCTGGGGAAGGAGGAGAAATAAACTTGAACAAGAACTTCCCTGTACATCAGATTCAGAAAAGCATAGCAAGTAGTTTTGTGCAGATATGAATTACAAGCATGTTTTATTTATAGATGTGTTCCCCATGTGTTCACCTGTGGAATTCATTCCAGTGTATCAGGAAAAAATATCATAGTGGCCTCATAGCCACCATTTGCTGCATACTCCTGGCAGTTCCCAAAATGTCTCAGAAGAGAACACATTCCAGCTGTCTCCTGCACTCATCCTCTGCCTGAGATGCAAGCATAACAATGCAAAGAGAACAAAGCTACTCCCCTAACAAAGGCAGCATTAAATACTGGCAAGGAAATAAGAAACAAAATATTCCCTTCAAACATAGGGAATGCACATAAGTTCACATTTTTTTCTTCTGCGGGTTTTCTTGGTAAGGGTTTGTGTATCTCAGAGATTAAAAATGTAACACATACTTGCTTCAGTTGCTATGGTAATTCTGTTTTTTTTCTTTATTATTATTATTATTATTTAACTGAAGAGCACTGTAAACAGCTATATAAATGTCCAGAACACAAAACACAGCTTTGCCCCAGGCATCTTCTATTTACACACCCCTCTTTTCTAGCAAAACTTTATTATTGTTGTTTTTAATGAATATGCACATTCTATTCATTGAAGCAAAACTGAAGCAGAGAGGTACAGGAAATTGAATCCCCACTAATGAACAGTATGGTATTTGAGATTGTTTCAGAACCCAAATGTCACAGATGTTCAGGTGGAAATCATTTGTCATCTCACAAATTCAGAAAAGGAGGGCTATGAACAGTACTTTCAGAGTAATCATCTTTGCAGTATCACCAAATCACCACTAGTGGAAAGCGAATCCTGTGGTAGATGTCCTGGTGAAAGAGCTAAGACAATGGCTTGAAATGAACATTTGCTGCCCTGCCTGTCCATGGAGATATTGCCAGGTATCAGAAAACTTTGCAAATTAGAAGTAGCAAAAATCTTGAACATGCTTACAGTTAATTCATTCATATTGTCTAATTTACTGAAAGTACCTGTCTGCTTTGACAGGCATTGGCCCTAGGCAAGCATCATTAATGGAGGAAGAAATGCTTTTCTGAAGGATTGGAGAAATGCAATTGAGAAAAAAATAAACCAAAAGAAAAAGGCATTGAGAGTTAGACAGGACATGAGGAAAAACCATCTCCCCAAAACCGGTTTTGATAGCAAAAGGTATTCAAGCACAATCACAGAAATGCAGAAGCCTCACTTGTGGTCTAGTCAGCTCCCTGTCCAGTGTTCTACCAAAGTATGAAAGTACTTGCACTGTGTGCCTGAGTGCACACAGCCCTTTTCAGAGCGCAGGGAGCGGGAGCATATAAACAGCAATCCATCACAGTGTGGGTGGAGCAATGCTCGGGAGAGCAATTTTAGCATGCAGAAAGATGCAGAATACTAAAGCCACAGGTTCTGGAAGAAGAGCTGATTAAAATGAATGGTTGAGAAAAGACAAGGAGAAAGGTAAAATGTGAGAGAGAAAACAGCAGACAAAAGGGAAAAGAAAAGTAAAGAGACAATAAAGAGATATAACATTTTTCTTACAGGATGTGTGTCATGGTTAGAAGGATATTGCACCTTTCTGCTCTTTTCTGATGAGTGTTATCCCAGGCTTTGTGCATCTGCCTTTTCTGGAGAAGCTTCAAATAAATTTGCTTTTCTGAGAACAGTCCCTAGACTGCAGTACTTTGACTGTGTTCTGAGTATCTCCTATGCAGCCTGGTTCCCTCCGTTCCATCCCCCACAGTTCTGCACCAAATGGGATAAATAACAGTCTTAGCAAAAAAAGTTACATTTAACAGAAGGAATGATTCCCTTAGGAAAATGTTTAAAAAAATATTTGTAAGTATGTTTATGTGCCTATCTAGAAGTGTTTATGTGCTTATCTAGAATAGGTAGGTCCGTTTTATCCAGCCACCTTGTGGATCCTCCAAAAACTATCCCATGTTTCCCCTCAGAAAGTCAAATTGCCAGTTTATTCTTCTGCTATCTTGAATTTTCCCACCAAAGAAGCTTTTGAGGCTGAGCGAAACTGAAATTAAAATTGACCAGCCTGTGTAATCAGAATTGTTTCTGAAGCCAAAGGGTTTAGGAAGTGGCTAAATGTTGCTTAGCTTTTTCATTCCTCTCTTTGCACTCTCACCCTATACTAAGCATATCAATCTGTACTACAAATAACCTATAACCACGATTCCATACAACATAGGTTCATCAATTCAGATTAGCTACATAGAGTGTGATTTTTGAGTGAGAGCAACAGTGCAGGTATTTGCAGAGCAGTTAATAGATATAAACAAAAGATAGTTTACTTTCTCCTTCCTCAAGAATTTGCCACATGGCTTCTCCATCTCTCAAGCTTTATCAAACTGTAAAAGAATTAAAACACCAGGTTTTATTGCTTCCTGAAGTGTTAGTTACTCAGTTGCTAAGGAAATGCAACTGCAAAGCTCCACCGTACCAAGGTTCATACTGCCTGGTAGGAGCAATAGAGAAAACCAGTGTGCTGAACAACAGAAATACAGTCCCAGGCAAATAAAAAGGAAAAAAGTTACTATTCTGTGTAAAAGAGAATATCGAGACATGGCTCTAAATATTATTCCAGACCCTTTTGAGCAGTGCTGCTATCTCTATTACTCACTGTCTGTATTCCAGTTAGCTCCTGCCCTTGGCATCTCTTCTTCATCTCTGCTCAGGACCACTTTGGAAGATCTGCACTGATTTTGCAAAGGTGCAAAGAACTGACCCAGCCGCAGTCAGAACCTGCACGCTCTGGTCCCATCTTCCTGTGATTACAGCTTGATTGATTACAGGCTGTACCCTTAAGCATCAGCCTCTGGTTTGATCCTTGAGATGTTGCCTCTCAGCCTGACTTCACTCATACCAAAAACTATAGTTAGAATTCTCCCTAGCTCAGTGTGATTTTACCACTGACCAGCCCTGTGGAAAGGGAAGCATGCAGAGTGGATTCTACTTACAACTTCTGGCCAAGTTCTAAATATGAACAACCATTTGTTTTTGAAAATTAAATTTACTGTACTGCTGATTCATTTTAAATATCAGTCAGTGTTCAGGCCAAGAATACTGCTGCTTGAAAGGCAGCAGTCTCAGCAAGGATGAGTTTTAGAGGCAGAATGAAAGACAAATTTGGAGGACTTGCAGCTGTGTGCTCCAAACTTGATTTTAGTATAATTAGGTTTTATTATCTGGTAAGCATTGACAATGTGGCCAGCTAAGTGAAAGACACAAATACACTGAAGTTAATAAGGTCTCAGAAATGGAATACAGGAAGCCCACGCTTACTCATGCCCCTACAGAAAAAATGAACCAGACTTGTAAGCGTGTGTCCATATGCTTATAGAAGGGATGCTGATGGCCTTTTATTAATGTTTATTGCTTTGGGTGTCTCAAAAGCAGACAGATTCCAGGAGAGGTTTGAATCTGTGTTGTTAGCCAGTATCCCAAGAGCTAATGCTGCCACTGGCAAGGGCAGGCAAGCTCAAGAACAGCCCTTATCTTCAGCGCATTTATTGGTGGTTGAGATTAAATGAAAGGAACTTAATATGTACCTAAGTCTGTTCTTTAACTGGGTATTGGGCAAAAAGCAAGTATGGGCACCTGTATAAATCTTACTAGTCCTTCACTGAAACTGTATCATTTGACATTTTTTGCACTATTTTTTGTAGATTTTATTTTATTTATTTAGTGCTAAGAACCCCTTCCTGATAATCATGGACATTTGTCCATGTACAAGAATTCAAACACTTATAAACTATTTGAAAAAAGAATTTGAAAATACACCAGTTAGTGCTCACATAGCACTGTCAGCCTCACTTGCTCTTCCAAGATTTTCAGGCTATTTTAGAAGTCACTCTGTTCCTAAATATAAACACACTCAGATATTATTTTAATAATAAGACATAAATTTCCTGATCATATGCTTAGCAAGAATCTTTGATTTGTTCTTCATGTCCTTTCTATCAGAAAGGAAACAAGAGAAATGTTCATGCCTCTACATTAAGTAGGCAGTAGTTTTACAGTCAATTAATCTATGCATGATATTTAGATGGAGTCAAACATATCAACTGATGCTGAGGAAATACATAATTCAGAAGATAAAAATACTGTTCTGCCATCACATTTATAATTTTGTTCTACACTATTTATGCTCTTATGGCATTAAGTTCTAAATTAGTTCTGCTTTTAATTACAAAAGAACAAGTTTAAACATGTATGGCAGGCAAAATTTTATATTGCTCATGTCTATATAAAGACATACTTTTCAATTAACAGCATTTAACAAACAATTACTCATGCTTACACAGCCTTCCTAGTAGGTTGGTTTGCAAGATTTTTTGGTTGGAGTTTTTGAGGCTTTGAGGTTTTTTCTTGGCTTTACAGACATTACCAAGATGAAGTTTCCAATACAATAACCCTAGTTAATGTCTGATGCTTTCACTTTTCTTTTACATGTGTTGTTCAAATGTCAGTGGTTTTACCACCAAGTTTAACCTTTAGACATTTTTTCTCCTCTTGCTCATGAAACCTTTCTAGTCTCTCCTCTGCTGGGTTTGGATGGCAGTAGACTTGAATGCATCATGCACATATAAACGCTGCTGTTTGAAGTCCTCCAAGGTGTTTCATGGCAAGTCTACTGAATGACATTGTTCTTTCAGTACAGACATACAGAACATCAGCTCTAAAAGCCTGTTAGATCCCTCAGAGGAATGTTATAAACAAGGCAAAAGCCCACCTTTGTATGGAATGCAATGACCTGGGAGGCCTTCAAACACTAATATTTCTTCACATAAGTTTCTGAAAGTGAAGTGGATAACTTGTAAGCCTTCTGGTGCAAAAAGCCACATTAGCTAACAAACTGAAGCTAAAATCTGGTTGCACAGTTAGGAGTCTGGTTGCACAGTCCTTCATTGGATAACCTCAAGTAAAATCTTTAAGATCAGGTGTAAACCAATATTCCCTGTACTAAAAAAGAAAGTCTGGTTTCCTTAATAAAAGGTTATTCTGCAGTCTAGTATCTGATTTTTAATGTCCATCTTATCTCAGGTAAAACTGACCCTTTTTAGGGGCTCAAAGCAGGAATCAAACATAGTCTGAAACAGTCAAGCAATCTTACATTCCCAGTAAAGATCAAGTATAAATAACATGAAGACACTTACTGATCATTTCTATATAGCAGCTGTTCTTTTTAACACCATTTTTATCCCTATAACCCCTATAGCCTAATGAATCTCATTTGAATGTTCATCCTGTTTTCTGATAGGGGAAATGAGGCAAAGAGGAGGAAACGCAGTGACTTCCAAAATTAGAGATGTACTGCAGACCCATGCAGTAATGTAATGCAAAAGTCTTATCTACTGTTTTACCCACTGAGTCATGTTTCTTCCTTCATGAATTAAGATGTTCATTATTGACCATGCATGTCAGAGTGAATGTACTCTTCATGATCTTTACCTGTATGTTTGAATTTACATTTCTTGAATACATATTCCTGCTTGTCTGTAATATAGAACACACAGCTGGTTTCTGAGTTTCTCTGTTCATTCTGGTAGAGAATTCTGATTGAAACCTCAATAAAAATAGCAGTTTATCAACTGATGCTTAAAGCATGCATTCCATCGGGCTGGCAAACATCATTATAATCAGTGGTAAGTTGTTAGCATGGATGTGTATTTAAACTTGGCCAAGCCTCTCTGGTTCTGGAAGCTGTAAAACTCCTAAGGCTAGGCTTGTGAAAAAGTTGTGTGCTAAGAGGATGAGCAAAAAATTCCAGACAATACAAAGGAACATTGCTTAGTGTGAAATACAGCAACATGTTACCAGCCTGGGACCAGCCTAGCAATGAAATAATCTGGAAGGGGATTTCCTGCTGTGCTGCTATCTATGAGTTTGGCTATGTCCCAAAGAAGCTGAAAAGTCTTGCACATTTTGATTATTCCTACTGCTAGTTTTCTTCCACTTCCAAAAAGCAAGATCACAAAATCCCACATTTATCACTCCTAGAATACAGCATAAGTCCCTAAGATGAAAAAGAATAATGCAGGTGACCAAGAGGATGCTGTGTGTGGGGCCCAGGTATCCCTTTTTTCCTGGAGTCTTATTCACTCATAGCCTTACATTTTAAATGCTTTGGTATCTCATCCAGTCAGGTGCTATCAGCAAGTCTATGACAATTTCTTGGAATGTGCATCACTGTGGAACACTTTCATTGAAATTTCTATTGTTAAACTCTGAAAAAGACACACTGTTGGTTAAGTTTTAGTTCTCTCACACTTGCTCAAAGAGCAAGTTTTCAGTGATGCTTAACTGACAGAACTGTACTAACCTTTTATTCTGATATATATACACATATGTATACATGGCATACATTTATAATTCAATTAAATGTCCACTGAAAGAGATCAAGTCTCTTCTGCATTTAATGGGAGTGGGATTAGGTCTTTCCTGTAGTTACTCTGCAGCTGACATTCAAATACCTTTGCTTTACCCTATTCCTGATCCAAATCTAGTGCATTCAATAGAAAAGGACATCACTTGACTTCAACATAAGAACAGTTGTTGATCATTTAGTCAAAACTGGTAGCTTGAGATCATTTTAACACATCATCAAAAACCAGGGTGGGAAAAGTGAAACATCATCTAGTCTATTCTTTCCTTCAGCAGGGTATCAAATATAACTACCACATTCCTGACAGATATTTATCCGATCTGCTCTTGAAATCTCCCAGTGACAGTAATCCTGCAATACTGTTAGGCAATGCCTCCCAAGTTAAATTATTCCTATAAGAAAAGAATTCCTAATAACCAGAGTCTTTCTCTCTGCAGTTCATGATCCATATTTTCTCTATCCACAGCAAGGAGAAGAGTTTCTCCAGTTGATTCACATCTTTGTCAAAGTGTTATGCTAGTAAATGGGCACAGTTCTCCAGCTGAGGAAACATCTGCTCTGACTAGATCAGAATGATGGACCAGACAATAATTATCTCCCCATCCCAGTAAACCAGCTGACTTTTCCCCAGTAGTGTGCAGTGCTGATTTGTGCTACCTGCTGGTAAATGTTCAGCTTGCAATGTATTTACGGTGCCTCCCGGACCTTCAAGACCATATCTAAGCCACTTGTTCCTTATCCTATCTTTGTGCAATTGTTCATACCTAACCCTGCACTTCTCCTCCTTGAACTGCATGCTTTTTTCAGAGTATTTCTCAAGATCAGTTTGAATTTTATCTCTTCTTTACCAAAACCGTCTGTTTTCTCCCAGCTAGGTACTGTGAATTTAGTAAGCATGTTCTTTCTCCTGGCATCTATTTCATTACTGAAAATATGCAATTCAGCCGCACCCAGGAGAGATTCTTACAGAGCCCTGCTCAGTATCTCCTGGTTTAACACATAAATACTATACATACAGCTTTCCAGCCAGTGTTTTATTCAGTTTATAGTGATTTCATCCAGTCTATGCCATAAGAAAAGCCTGATTACAGTTGAGACACATGACATCTATTTCCTTCATATTCATGATATTTTTACCTTATTAAAAGAAGAAATTAGACTAATATGACACATTTTGTTTATAAACCCATGTTAGCTCTGATTCTTTTCCTTGTTCTGTTGTTGTTAAAAAACCTCCATTATTTGTTCCAGTGCTTTTCCAGGAGCTGGTGCTAAGCTGAGTGGTGTGTAACCCCCCAGCATTGCTGTTGCTGTGTTTCACAGGTAGATACTGTGATTTTCCTTCTTGCCACAACCACATCCATGAATTAACTTCTTGCTATGGGCTGTGACACGGCTGACACCTATCCTTGAAGAGCCCTCTGTCAAACTTTATCAAGTCCAGCCCAATTTAGAATGGACCTACCTTCCTGTCAAATTCATTCATTATTGTTATGTCTTCCCAGAATGTCAGGGGGAGCATTGGTTTTGTTGGGTTTCTTAATTCTAAACTAATCTTCAAAACATTTTATCTTGTCTTACCAGGATAGCAAGTACAATATGAATTGCCTAATGCGTGCTCTGATTATTCCCTGCAGCACTGTGAACATCACACTGACTGACACATCACCAATAAAATGCTACACAGTTAAAAAGTCACTAAAAATCTAACATGTTAATTACAAAGGCACTTCTTTACAGTAAGCCTGAATGAAAGACAGTGTAGAAGAAGCCACTAAAACAAATGTAAAATTTAGAGTGTTTTACTTTGCCTTTCTGAAGTTTTAATTGGAAAGCTTTTTTTTTTCACTAAATATCTGTGATAAATCAAATATTCTCAGTCTAGCAATTACCAAAATAGCTATTTCTGTATTTTCTGTTTTCCTGACAATCATCCTCATCTCTAGGAGACAAATATCAAATTTTATAAAACTCAAAAATATTTTTCTGCCATTATATTAATTGTTTGGAGTGGTTACTTGATTCAAACCAATTTCAGTATACAATTACCTTTAGACATGGCGTTCCAGAGACTGCTTTTTAGTACAAATTTGATTTTCCTTTAATTATTCATGAGATATGCCCTGATGATGTAAAATATATTCTGAACCTACTTTTTTTTCCTAATACTAAGGACTGCAATTAAATTAGTAGCCCACAGTAACAACATATGTTTATAATTACAATCACCATCAGGGAATTCAACCTTACTGAAGGATAGAAAAGAGGCCCAAGCAGGGAAACCTCAAAAAGTGCATGGAAAAAAAAGAGGGCAAGGAGAAGGCTAAAATGGGAAAACCACTCTTGGATAATGGAAAAGACTCAGTTGTAGAAATAAGCACAGCTTTCAGCAGAGGCTGCAACAGAAGTTTCAATATTTTGGTGACCAAGAAATATTTAGTAGCAAATTCTTCTTTTCACAGTTGAACTGATTTTGTGAAATGTTGAACCCTAAGTGTAATCTCTCTGGATTTGTCACAAAACCCCTACTAACACATCAGCTACCTGACAGCAAGGTACAAATGCTGCTCTCTGTTATTACTATAGTATGTGTACATATAAAAGTGCCATCGGTATTGCTGAATTGAGGTTTCTATTACAAAACCCATTTTGCATGTTTGATAGCTCAGCTGTTTGAAATCACACTGAGCTGAAGTTGGCAAGCTTCACTTGTGTGTGCACAGGAGATACAGATTTTACAGCACAGTAGTAAAAATCACTGAATGCTGAGTGGATCCTGAAAAATTCACATTTAGAGCTCAGCTTGACTGAAGAAAGCCCCTGAACCTCTTGGATCTAATGAAACAAAGTGGAAATATTCCAGAATTGTCACCATTCATTCTAGTAAACTCATCAGGTTTGCAAAATAAAAGTTCCTCAGGGTTACATGTACCCATTTGTCAAAATATTTTTCAATCTAAAAAAATCCTGCCTAAATTCAGTAAGCGGCTGAAATGTACTTGTATTACTTTTACTAAGAGAAAACAAATAATGAAGACTGATCTCAAATTCTTTCAAACGAATCCTGTATAGGCTGAGATTTTTCTTTTACTTTTTTTCCGTAGATATATCATTTTCTAGAGAACTTTCAACAAGGTCAGTTTTGCAATTTTAAAAAATAGATAAAATTTAAATAATAGTTATCTTATACGATCAAACCTTTTGTGGTAACTTCAAAATGGTGCTAGGCATTCACAATAACTTGTTTTATGTACTTGTAATTGAAGAAAAACTCTTTAATGTTGGAAAATGACTGAAGTTATAGTATTTCTGCACCTTTTTACACTGTTACAGTGAATTAGAACATGCAGTTCATGTGACATTGTGGGAAGCAGCTCTCTTACCTGGCTCATGTCTCACTCGAAACGTGATTCACCCCTGAAGGGGCCACACTGGCCTAATTCAAACCTGATCAAAGCTAATGAAAGGAAGGCTATTTGACAATTGTAATGCAAAAATAAAATGAGCTGCAGTTCATTACACCTGCAGGCAGTACCAACTCACAGGACTCTAAAGGTGTAGATCTAGCCCAGCTTCATGATTCATGTGGCTGTGACTGAATCAAACCTTCCTTTTATTCATCATCTTTCATCATTTGTAAGAATTGCATTTACACACTTTATGATTGCAGGAAAAAAAATCTGATAAAGGAATTATTCAGAAGCTGGTGAACAGTAAGAATTCAGTTCAGAAACCAGAAAAAAATTTGAAAAGGGGCAGGTTTTCAATAACATATTGTACATGTCCTCTGGAGTGTTAGGTAATAGAAGCTTTAAATTAAGTTAACTTCTTGTTGAACTGTGATTTCTGGTGCTTAATTGGAATGCAAAAAGATTAAACAATAATAAATATCAAACCTCATTGTAAACAGTGTCATAAGCTATTGGTCAAACACATTCACTAATTCTTATACCCCAGGGCTACTGTATTGCAGAGGAAAAGCTGTGAACTGAAGTTTCATGGTTTAATAAGTGCTCTGGTTCTTCTATGAAGTGTTTCTGAAATACAGTAACTTATATACAAATTTATAACCTCATCTAGAAATACTATTGCTCCATCCAGCTGAAATAGTCATTGCCCTTCTGAGTCATGCAAAGCTCTGGAAGGCCATGGACATTGGCTTTGTAGCAGGCAGTTATTCAACAGAAAAGATCCCTGCAGGAAGAAGTCACATTGATCCAAAGACTGACTGCACTTAGACGGAGGTGTAAGACACAACTTTGTGACAGAGCCAGGAACAGCACCTGTAAATAATTTTCTGTTAAAAGAATCCTCTGACCACATGAATTTCCTGGAATAGAGGAAACTGGGAGGAAGAAAAAAAAAATCCTGCCTTTGAATTCTTATTTCTTGATTTTTTTTTTGAGCCCCAAATCCTTAAACTTATCACTGTCGTAATTACTGGCTACTTCTGGCAAGTGTGAGGCTCTCTTTAGATTTTATAACCCAGCTTTCAACTTTTTCCTTTAGTCTCACAACAAAGGTAATGTTCCATTACTACATAATAAATAGCAAAGCCAATTTTAGGCCCTAAAAATCTATTCCCTGTAGAAACAACTGACTAGAGGGCCCCATGTTTCTTTGAAATGGCTTTACATAGTTGTTATGTGGGAAAATCTTACGCAGATCTTTCATTCTTGCCTATGTAATGCTGACTTTATCCCTGCATCTTGGATCTGAACTAGCATTAGATGATCACTAACAAGATGAAAGCAAATAACCCCTCAGACTTTGAGAAACTGCAATTTATCACAGTTCCAGTTGACTTCAGTGGTTCTTTGTGTGCCTCATACCCCTGTGAATCACATCCCGAACTGCTGAGCAGGTGTGTCTTGCTGAAGATTATAATCTTAGCAACAAAGTTTTATTTCTGAAATCAACTGTCAGAAGCTAAAATGCTTAACTTATGCTTATGAGAAAAAAGATATCCCAGGCATATCTGAGAATTGTATGGCCTATAGTCTTTAAAGCTAAGAGCTAATTAGCCTGTTTCCAAAATATGATGGATTGATTTATTTGAAAATAAATCTGAAAGATCTTTTTACAAAATCTTTAATAAATGGGAAGTATTTTAGAATCGTGCCAATGATTATGAAATTAATATATTGTTTTATACATACATATATTTACGCATAAAATATCTTCACAGTTTTAGCTACACAAATGTTTGGGAATTTAGTGATTTCAAATTGTGACCACAATTATAAACACTGCTTTAGCATTTAGATAAAAAGTACCTGAAAGTCATTTTAGCCAGATCTCTTGCATTGCTGCTGACTGTTAAAACAATCACTCTTGAAAACTATAATAATCATGTAATAAGGAAACAGTCTGGAATGAGAATACTGCAGGGAATAATATTGCAGCTGGGGTAGAAACCATTATGCAAATTATGGGAAAACACAGCAAAAGTCTCCAAGACTTTCAAAGTTCTCTAGATCCTAAAAGTATTTCAGTGTTGAAGGAGTGAATACCCTCCAGAAATTGACTTCCACTGTCTGTTTGTTGTTTGACACTCGTGATTTATAGGCAACTGAAACTTTTTTGCATTGTTTAGCATTTTGAGTCCGGATGAGATTTTCTTCTAGTTCTTCAGCTCATGGACCCCGAAAAAGAGAGCATTTGGTTTTGCTTCTTGACTGATGTGGACCCATGGGATGTCTTTTCCCTGATATGTGGAGAAAGATGTTTTGCATGCCATTCCTCTGACAGATGCCATGTTTAAAGTGCGCATTATAGAGGTCAAAGACAAAAAAGAGAATTCTTTGCAAGAGCTTTTGCTTAGGAATTTGTTCTTTGTATACAAATACTTTCTTCCAAATTATTGCTCCCACTTCCATCTTGAGAAAATGGTCACTGAAAACTGGGATAGTTGAACGATTACAATACTGAAGGATCTGATTGTACAGCAGGTGCACAGGTGGCAGCAGAGGAGCAACTGTCCCACAGCAACTCAAGCCACAGGGTGACACTCTCTGCTAATGATACTTATTTTGGAGCTATTGCTCAGAGGCAAAGGATCTTGAATAGAAGCAAACCAGTGTGCTGTGTGACAAAAACCAAAACCAGGATAAAGTGTCCTTAACTGTGCAATGTGTGGAGGGAAAATATATTAGGGGTACTTCCATTTGGAATGTAGATGTGGGAACTCTCACCTAGTAATACCAAATTGTGTTTTGCAGTTCAGCCAGAAGTAACAGTAAAACAACTTGAAAGAAGTTGAACCCAACATGAGATAACTATTCTAGACTCTTATTAATAATAATTAAGGTCAAAATATAAACTAGAGATAGGATGTATAATGATGACCTGTTGGCATTTAATCCGGGGCAGACCTTGATACCAACAATAACCCATATGCATTGAAGGTTACTGAACTAATGTCCCAAAGCTGCAGAAAGCTCTAAGCAAGACTGATAGGGGAGAAAAAGTAAAGGCAACAAAGAAATAGAAATACAAGCTTTTTAAAGAGCTCATTATCTAGCATACACATACACAAAAATAAAGCCATGACTCTGCCATCAAAAACCAGGACAATATGGCTGGGAAGAAAGCTGATGGCATTCAGAAAAATCCAGGATGGCATCAGCCGTGGTAAATATTATTTTTTTGGTAAGGATATTAACAAAAGCGATTTTTAGCAACGTATTGACTATTTCAAGAGGACGGATTGATAAAACATGTAGAAAAAGCTGACACATTCTCTAGCTATGACAAAAGGTAATGCACAGTGACACTGGGATGATATTTTTTTAATGCATTAATGTCATAACTGGGTGTTAAAACAATAGTAATTCAGAATAAATATTCTTAAGCCAATGGATCTCATTAATCTGCACCCAAGGATATTAAAGGAATGGCCGAGAGAATGTTTGTCATACTAATGTTAATCCATAATAAATCTTGCTGTATTAAGGAACTTCTAGATGATTTGCAGAGTGCTACTGTGCAAATACTCAAAAAGCACCAAGTGATAAAATCAGATAACTATTGGCCTAGGTTTAATCCAGTGACTAAACCAATGGGATATCACATACAGTACTAACCTGAATGAAAATTAACACAAAGAAGCCTCAATAATGCCAGTTAATCAGTTTTACTGATAATAAAATCTAATAAAATCTGACTTATTTTTAATGGATTACAAGTCTTGCAAAAGTTGAAAAATTGATAAATATAATTGAATTGGATGCATTATACTTAACCTTTGAATAAGGCAGTAACTTGTAATGTGTAACAACCCAGTTGAAACATGAACATTCTACAATATCAATAAAGCCCACGTTATATGAATGAAGTCCTGACGCAGTGATCAATTGCTAGCACAAGGTATCAGCAGGGAATCCCTGAGTGGGGATACTTATAGTGGTAGTCCTACTGACTTCTGTCTGGCTTTGAAGTACTCAACATTTTTTTAATTATGATTTGGAAATAGTAATAAGATCCCTGCTTGTCAGATTTCAAATTAAAACTAAAACTTACTTGAAGTATAGAGAAGATATAGAAGAAAGCAGAATTGATGCTCATCTTTTATTAAATGAGGCCAACTAATATCTTTTAGATAGCAGAGTTCTCACATCTAATTACCGGGACCCTGCAACTGGTGTTTGCACTCCAGTATCTATTGATGTGTTCTGTGTATTCCAGTGTATAATCCTCTTTTCCATTCTCTTCTAGTCTAAGAGGGCTGCAGGGATTCATACAGCATGTCCACACAGGGGAGTGAAGATCGGAGGTGAATGTGCATGCTGAGATCAAAACCGCTGATGCAGTTTGCAACCAGGAAGCAAGGCTGAACTAACATGTGCTAACCACCATTGGGCTAGCATGGTGCCATCCTGCATAGCACTGAGGGAACAGAACTGATCATCTTCATTATTAAGGGAATTCTCTGTCTTGGCCCCCTGTGTATCAGAAGCACACCCACGGAATATCAGAGGTTAGGGCCATAAACAACCATTAGCTGACTGAGTCTAAGCTCCTGTATATTGGAAAACATGGAACGTTGTAGTTCTACTACAGAATGACGAAATCATTCCTTATTGATGTATATAGAGAAAAAGAGATAAGGATTTCATGGCTTTAATCTGAAAGATTAGACATTAGGAAAAAATTCTTCACTGTTATGGTGGGACACTGGCACAGGTTGCCCTGAGAAGTTGTGGATGCCCCATCCCTGGAAGTATTGAAGGCCAGGTTGGTTGGGACTTTGAGCAACCATGTCTAGTGGAAGGTGGAAGGCAGGGTGGGGGGGTGTGGGGGGGTGGGGTGTTGGAACTAGAGGATCTTTAAGGTCCCTTCCAACCCAAACTGATCTATGATTCTATGATATGATTCTATGATTTACACAATTGCAATGAAAGGCATAAAAACTCATCTAGTATTAACTGCTACTACTTTATTATCACTATTATGCATGTTTGTATACCTGTGCCAGTAATACACAAATTTATCATTATCTAATCTCATTCTTTTTCAACACTACACATATGTTTGAATCTTTTCCCTTAGGATGCAAAACTCAATGCAATTTCAAAAGGTAAGAAAGAACTTAGCCTGAAAAGTCCATGTGTTTGGTATATACTAAGTAGCTTTTGCCCAAATAATATATTATACAGTGAATAACATAACTGTTAAAAAGGTCCTCACTTTTTTTGCTACATAATTCACCATTTTTTCAACATAAGGACTTCCTTTCTCAATTCTTTTAGCCTGTGTCCCCCCACCCATATTGCTCAGCTTGTTTCAAAGAAAGGACTTAATATTTGTAATTCTTATATTTTAGGGTTTATTTTTTCAGGGGCTTTTAAATAGAAGAATCACGAAGAGTAGATAATTCAATTTGCAAAAGCATGGTAAATTGATAGTTCAGTAAACAAGGTGAATAAAACTTAGAGCAGAGAGTTCTCACCCAAGAGAAATTATAGTATACCAATGAATACAGGAAGAATCATTCAGCAATATCTGTAGTCATGACACTGAGTGGTTAGTGTATTTGGATCTCAGTAATTTCTTTTAGGAAAGTGAGTAGACAGCAGACACCAAATTACTAAATTATCCCATTACACTTTTATTTAGAAATGTACAATTAATGCAGACAGACTTTGAATAGACTGGGTTTTAACAGCAAAGTAGTGCAATTCAAGCTCAGGCACCAGCTAACAGCTATTTTTCACCATCTGCTCTTGGAAAATCCAGATTCTAATTCCCAGTACAGCTCCCACACATTTTCTCCTAGAGTATTCATCTTCCATCCTAAAAGATTCCTAACCTGGTAATACTTCTGAACCCAAAATCCTGTGTAAATTCATGTCCCTCCTTGAAAGGAATGGCAAAGCAAACTAAGCCTTCAATAAGCCCAGTAAATTGCCCTCTAAATTGTAGAAGTCTGAAGGTGGCCATCTGGTTCCAGATGGTCTGAAACTAGTTTTTCAGGACTGATTTTCCAGAGCTGTCTCAGAGAGCAGATTCCATTCCTGCTGGGACTGGAGCCATCAAGTCTAGGGGCACTTCACTGACACAAACAAGAAGCCACTTTTACCAGTGAACAGTATTCAATCAGGACTCCTTCACCTTCCTTCCAGCAAATTGTTGATGTTTCATTTACCGGCAATTTACACACCTCCTCCCCCTGTTCAAAACAGTGGTGTACTAATTTACATGCCATAGAACACATACAAATAATATGACTGGGGATCATCTAGAAAATTATTCATTCTGGTTTTATGTTTCTCTGCATTATTACCATTATATACCCTGTTAGTACTTTGCTACCATAATATGAAAAATTAATGTGTTTTGATGTTTTTCAAACCAGTTTACAATTGGGAGGATCTGTCTGTAACTCAGATTAGTTCAGCAAAATTGCTTGTTTGTGTAAGTATGAGTAGATGTAACCAAACTATACTGTTGGTCCTGTATACCTCAGTCACTCTCATTCGCTATACATTTCTTCACTGGGCAATAATGCACCTGATCTTTGCAAGTATAAATCTATTATTTATAAACTATTTAATTCGTTTATATAGTACAATTTTGTGGTCATGACATGCCAAAACTTCTTTGAAAAATGTTCATGTGTACATATACCAATGTATTTTTAAGGCAAAACTGAATGAAGGCAAAAGTCCTCTGGGCTGGGTTTTGTTTTTTTTTTTCATAAAAAATACTGCTATTATCCAGCCTCTAATTTTAACCACATAACCCCATCAATTCTGCAAAGACCTCTTGATATTCATTCTATGGAATTAAAAAGAAATGACATGTATACCACTGATGGTACTTTAATGAAAATAATAGAATTGTGGAGGTATTGGATTGAAGAAAAGCAAATGATGTAACAAAATATTCATGAAAAAGAAAGAAGAGTTATGAAATTTACTCTTGCATAAGTTTGACTTCTATTCCCAAGAAATGACATGGAGTTAAAAAATTGTAAAACTATTTCAGGGTAATAATAGAGCTGACTGAATAACAAGAAATTTTTTTACAGAAAAATAATTTCAACATTGTTTCTATTCCACAATGTACTGAAACACAGAGCCATTTCCTGCTAAAAATAAAAATGAATTTTCATGTTTTAAAATCAATAGAAGAATTAACGCTCAAGCCTCAGCTGAAGCTAAGGAAATTCAAACTAGAGAAAGGGCACCTATTTTTGCAGTGAACACGATTAACCCCAGAGCAATTTACCAAGGTTTGTAGTGGATTTTCAATTATTAGAAATGCTTAAACCAAGACTAGAATGAGGTTTTGTTTTTTAATGTGTATTTTTTTTTCCCTGAAAGTTAATCTATCATTCAAGCAGAGCCACAGGACTCAAGATAAGTTTCAAACAGGGGTTCAGACTAGACAATGACCATTTGTAGTCTCAACAGCCTTTAAGATTCATTAGCTAAATGCTAAGGAGCAACAGTTAATGACATGAAAAAGAAATAACTTGGGCTTTTATTTTTGTTAAGAATTATACCAAATGGGATCATGAAGTAGAGCTTTGAAAACTTTTCTGAAACTGATTTACGAATACTAAAATTTGGGCATGTACATAAAATCTTGTTAAGACAGCTGAATATCCCAAGGGATCAGTGAGAAGATAGGAGTTTCACTCTAAGTCTGTTTGAGTAACACCAATATTTCGCATATTCTGTTACCTGTAACGCTTTCAAAGCACTTTGGAGAGGTACAAAATCATTATTTCCACTTCTTATAGTTGGACGAAGCCCAGAAAAATAACTTCCCCAAGGTTATATAGCTTGTCAGAAATAAAATTATATTCCTCATACCAAGATCACTTCTCCAGCCACTAAACAATGAGAGTGGCACAGTAATGGTGGCACAGTAATGAAGGAAAACTTAATCTTTAGAACCGTATACCTAGGCCTCCTTTTACTCTCACACACAGACAGCTCAGTGAGTGTTTTCCCAGGGCAAATCTTTCTTTTGCAGCATTTACCAGCCTAAATAAGTGTTTTACCCCTTTACCATCTTTCATGTGAGCTACAAGGGAGGACAGATAAAGAGAAAATAATGACACCACTGACAGTCAGATCACCTGAATCGCCCAGGATATTTGTTCCTTCAAATATCTGCTGTGTTGTAATCTCCTTGGAGCCAAAATGAGTCTTATTCTGCTCTTCATACTGCAGTAATGCTCTTTTGGCACTTAATAAATTAATAACGATTTTCAGCAGTATTCAGGAAAAAAGAAAACCCAACACATTTCGAGGCCCTATTTGACAAGTGTAACATTCACTACAACACTTGCCAGGCAATATTTAGAGTCAGCGTTACAAGTGAATAGCAAAGTTTCCTTACTGCAAAGTTTTAACGAACATTTACTCTCTGAATCGTTATAAATCAGTAAATAGGCATGAACAATCTTTCCCCTGAAAGATCTCATTGTGCAAGATCTTTTATAGTCTTAAATATGTTAATTCAATGGAGTAATGATAGAGTTTATACACAGCCACCTCCCCTCACGTGCACATAAATCTCTTCCCATGAATGTGAAAGTCAGGCTACACTCAGGCAGACCACACTCTTTGAGAGTGATCTTGGGAGCCCAGATGCAAACTAAACCACCTGAGCTCAAGCAGTCCTCTTAAAGCCTTCTCATAATCCTTCATTTGTACCCAAAATAAACAGATCATATCTCCCACAAGTCTGCAGGAAAGCATCAGTGAATATCTCAGCTTACCACAGCCCTGGTACCCAGGCAGTACGATCTCAGAAGTCCTAGTGCTTTTCTTAGGAGCAACTTTTATCACAGAAGCAGCAGGTAGACACACTGAAGTCCTGTCTTGCAGAGTAGCTGTTCACAACCAAGCCCCAGCTTATAGCCTGAGACAGCTCCATAGTAAAAAAAGAGCCCAATGCAAAAAAGCAAGAAAGTAGCACTGATATTAGCTCTGGTTAAAGCTAAACTAGGTATAGTGTATAATCATTTACATAATTCCAGTGAATTAAAAAAAATCTCTCAACACAAGGTAAGTGATGTACCAGTATAAAACTATTATAATGGAATTTCAGAAGCATTGACTTATAAGGAAAGTAAGTACCTGTACCTGCTCAGAAATACTGTGGATTGTCATAAAAATGCAACACTTACTAAGTTTACACTCAATATTGAGTAGTTTACGCTTTCACAGAAGACAATCCTATTTTTACAGAAAGATGCAACATGCCCATTGCACATTTCAAGCTCAGCTTGTTTTCCTAGACATGTGCCTAGGAGCGTTTGGGAAAATGAAAACAGAGATTTACCGGTTCCCTTACCCTAAGTATTCAGTGTCAAAAGGCAATAACACAGCAACTCTGGGTTCTATCCCCTCCTTTAGAAGTAGTCAATACTGTTGTCACATGTAACAATGATAACCTCAGGATCATAGAATCATAGAATAGTTAGGGTTGGAAAGGACATTAAGACCATCAAGTTCCAACCCCCTGCCATGGCCAGGGACACCCCACACTAAACCATGTCACCCAAGGCTCTGTCCAACCTGGCCTTGAACACTGCCAGGGATGGAACATTCACAACTTCCTTGGGCAACCCATTCCAGTGCCTCACCACCCTTACAGGAAAGAACTTCCTCTTTATAGCCAATCTAAACTTCTCCTCTTTAAGTTTGAACATTACCCCTTGTCCTGTCACTACAGTCCCTAATGAAGAGTCCCTCCCCAGCATCCTTGTAGGCCCCCTTCAGATACTGGAAGGCTGCTATGAGGTCTCCACACAGCTTTCTCTTCTCCAGCTGAACAGTCCCAACTTTCTCAGCCTGTCTTCATACAGGAGATGCTCCAGCTCCCCGATTATCCTTGTGGCCCTTCTGTGGACTTGTTCCAACAGTTCCATGTCATTCTTATGTTGAGGACACCAGAACTGCACACAATACTCCAGGTGAGGTCTCACAAGAGCAGAGTAAAGGGGCAGGATCACCTCCTTCGACCTGCTGGTCACGCTCCTTTTGATGCAGCCCAGGATACGGTTGGCTTTCTAGGCTGCAAGCGCACACTGAAGCCAGCTCATGTTAAGTTTCTCATCAACCAACACCCCCAAGTTCTTCTCTGCAGGGCTGCTCTAAATCTATTCTCCACCCAAGCTGTTCTCCGTCTTTTCTACTTGGAAGTTACTGGAGAGCTACACTTTTATAATTATTATTTTTATTATGTTCCTTACATATTTAAAAATTGGTTCCTAATTGTATTTTTAAATCCTTGACACAACCTCTACAAGCCACCTTCAAAGGAAAAAAATAAAACAGCTTTTCCACAATGTAGATATTCAACCACCTGTAAAAGATTCCAGGTCCGTACAGTGTAGTTATTCTTCAATTTCCACAAGTGCTTTAAAGGCTTAGAGTCATAGAATCATAGAATAGTTAGTTAGAAAGGACCTTAAAATCATCAAGTTCCAAACCCCCTGCCATGCATAGTGACACCTCACACTAAACCATGTCACCCAAGGCTCTGTCTAATCTGGCCTTGAACACCGCCAGGGATGGAGCATTCACAACTTCTTTGGGCAACCCATTCCAGTGCCTCACCACCCTAACAGTAAAGAACTTCTTCCTCATATCCAATCTAAACTTCCCCTGTTTACATTTCAACCTGTTACCCCTTGTCCTATCAGCACAGTCCCTGGTGAAGAGCCCATCCCCAGCATCTTTATAAGCCCCCCTTCAGATACTGGAAGGCTGCTCTGAGTTCTCCACACAGCCTTCTCTTCTTCAGGCTGAACAGACTCAGCTTTCTCAGCCTGTCTTCGTACGGGAGGTGCTCCAGTCCCCTGATCATCCTCGTGGCTTATCTGAAATAAAGCTGAAGAACTGTTTTTTTGTTGGGGTTTTTTGAGGCGGTTTTGGTGTTGTTTTTTTTTTTGCTGCTGCATTATAATTCTAGATTAAGATGAAAAACAAAAAATAAATGGTACTTAAAAAAAGGTAAAGCTCCATCACACTGAAAAAAAAACATTCCAGAATTGAAAACACACCTCTTGGCAATTCCTAGGACTTCAATTCCTTTTTCATTCTCTTTGACTCTTGCAGTGTTCACCACTGCAACAGGCTCCTTTATTACTTAGCTTTGAGATTCTATGTTTGAATGGTCCTACTTTTGTCCTTTTTTTCTTGAGAGTGTCAGAGAGAACATGGTATGATTTGCCCTTAAATAGTAAGTATAGTAAGCAGTTCACTGGAGATCAGTTTATGGTGATCTGAGTGAGTTTAGCCTCTAGATTAGGTGTTACTGTAGAGTTTGCCACTAGACTGAATCATGGCAAACAGCACTTTTGGCAATGTGTTTTTATTAATGACTTCTGCTTCAAAGCTAAGAAGAAATGCCACAGTTTGGTCTAAAAAAACGGTGAAAAGCAAAGAAATCTACCAGGATCTGTGTTGCCTCTATAGTCCACCGTGTGGGTGGCCTGGGGCATGTGAAATCCAGCAACAGTAGTAAGTTGCATGGTTGCTTCTTTGTTTCCCACTCACCACAAAATACTGAGCTTGCATTAATACTGAGTTTGCCTTTAATAATATCTCCATTTTCCTTAGATAGAATTATATTCCCAGAAGTCTGGAGGGAAAGCAGATTTCTGCTAACTTCTCCCATCTTCATGCATTTGCAAATACACAAACTGTGAAGACTGATAAGACAAACAAGAAAAGCTACCGAATTTTCAGTAGGTTAAATATCTAGTCTGATACATTAATGCTTTATATATATCTGCGTGGAATCTGTGTTGAGAAATATATGGAACTACAATACACAGAGTTTGCAGTTGTATTCGCTGACCCTTAGAGAGTCACAAATTACAAGACTAAGCCACATTTTGGTGCACTAATACAACTTATGACTTCTTTGTCAGAAACTTCTGAGGCCTTACAGTTTGCCATATATTGCACCATGGCACATAGGCTCACTGGTTGATGACTTCCACTTCAGTAAATGATACGTCTTGCCAGAACCTTGCAACAATCTGCTACTGAGCTCTCTTATTTTACTGAGCTCCCACCCCCTATTTCATTCTGACAACAGCAGAAGTATCAAATTCTTGCTGCTGCCTCACAAGCAGTGATGATTCCTCTCAGGCTGCTATAGTACACAGGGAGAACAGCTCCACCAAACTTTTAAAACACCATTACTTTATCCTTTAAACCATTTCTTAACTTTACTTTTGCTATGATATTTACAAATCTTTTCCATCTGGTATTGATTACAAATTATAAACTCTACTTTATTATTCCACTGCATTCATTTAGCTTTTTCCCCACTATAACCTCATTTCTCTGTTTATATCCTGGCACACATATTGGAGGCATCATGCAACCCAGAGGCAGAGGTTATGCCTATACTAGTCACTTAAATGCGCCTGATACCATACTTACAGCACAGAGGTCAGCAGACACAGGATGATGTGTAGCCGCACTTTAAACAAGCATGAGCACCCAGAAAATGCAAACGGCCTTTGGGAGTGGTCCCTCCCCTGGATGAATTTCTAAGCTATGTGAGAAAATGCTAGTGAGCACTGATGAAAGCTCTTCCAGGAGCTGTTCTTCCAATGTACCAGCAGAATAGCAGTGCTTGGGAACGCTTTTGGACTCTGCTAAATTTGTGAGTACAGCCGCTCTCTTCCTTTCTAGTTGTCCATTTGAGGCTTAGCACGAATTAGTACAGGTGTTTGACTACATCCCAGGCACTTCCATAATACATAACAAATAAAACTGTGTAGAAACTGCTTTTCAATGAGTAACAGTTGTCTTATAGAACTTCCCAAACTGAAAACAATACAATCCTACAGAGTGTAGTTTCTTATTCTTATGACCATATGAAAATCCTAGCAGGAGCTGAAAAGAGATCAGAAGACTGCACCTGAAGAGAGGGTGCATAGAGGACAGAACCAGTCTTTTCAGTGATGCCCAGTCACAGGACCTGAGGCAATGAGCATAAACTGAAACACTGGGGGTTCCCTCTGAACATCATGAAATACTTTTTTCACTGTGAAGGCCTGAGCAGTGGCACAAGTTGCCCCAAGACATTGTGGAATCTCCATCCTTGGAGATATTTGAAAGCCATCTGGAAATGGTCCTGGGTGAGTGGATCTTCATGGATCTGCAGGATTGACAAAATGACCTCTAGAAGTCTCTTCCAATCTCAGCCATTCCATGATTCTGTAATTACCAAATTTCCTATCCAAACATGTTTGAAACTTGAATTGAAGTTCACCAGAATTCTCTCTCTCATCTTTACATATTCATTTAGATGCAAACAGAAACTCCACTGGGGTGCTGAGGAGCTCCAAAGGGAAAATTATATGCCAACAGCTGCTGACACAAGTGATCGAGTCCTAATCTCCATATAGTACAGGTTTTTTGGGGAAGGGAGATAAATGCCACCATGATGGGAATGGAAGCAGATTCTGGATCGATGTCCTGACATGGCAGTTACACATGTAGGATTTTTTCAGGCAGCTACAATGGGAATCTGTGATATAGCAGTCTGTTAAGGTAGCAAAAGGCTTTCAGTTCTAAAGTTCAGAACTTTGGTCTCCATTTAAGCAACCTGGATAATGTAGAATATAAAAATTTAATTTGCAAGATATGAATATACAGGCTAGCTTTTGACATATTCCTTACAATTACAAACAGAGATTAATAGAATGAAAAAGCAAAGTTGTCATGTATTACTAAAGCTAACATGTCTTAAATTCATGTGCGCCTGAAGCAAAATGGAAACCAAACAGAATTTGGGGTTAGAAAAAGATTTTTTAAAATCTCTTTGTATTTGCAAAAGACATCTGTCAAATTCCAGAGGCTGGTAGAAGAAATGCAGTCCTCCAAGATGTTTCACAAGTCTCAATACAAAATGTTAGAACCACACGAGGTCTCTGTGTCTAATGATTTTCACCAGGAAGGATTTAGAAGAACGTCATCACAGATTATGTAAGATGGGTACATCTTTCATGACCCTGAATAAGACCAGCGAATTGTGTCAGACTGGACAATACCATCTTGCATGACATTTCTCCATAGCAGCACAGCACTCTGCACCTCATTATTAAGCCCCTGAATGCCATATCTCAAGGTTTTGCAACAGCTGAACTCAGTAGCTCTCCTGTTGGCAAATATAAATGCAATGTATCTGAAAGAGACAGTGTTATGTATTTGTCAACATTTTCTTTTCCTTTTCAGCTTGCCAGTGTAAATTCTGGGGATGAGTGAATGAGTGGATGGGAAAAGCGCCCAAGCTACGCAAGGGAATTGACCTGTCAGTGCCCATTGTTGACTAGAAGCTCCTTAGCATGCTGCTATGAATCAACAGACATTTCTACTTTCACACTTACATAGATCTGTTATAAAAGACATCCCAGAGCTCTGTTTCATCTTGCTTCCCTTACAATGTTAATATGCTGCCACTGGGACAGAGAACAGATGTGATGGATTAACTAGCAATAAATCACGTGGCAGAGAACACACAGCATTATCATTCTGAAGAGGTAGCATTAAGTATTCCACTAGAAAAAAATAAGAACATTTCCTTTTTCCCTCAAAATAACTGTTTTTTTTTAATCCCATAAATGACCATCTCACTCTGTGTCCCAAACTCCAAATCTATCTGGGCTACAGTAGTGCTTTACTTCACTTTTAGAAATAGTATTCAGTATTTGCTCAGGTTCAATGTAAACAAGGATTAATCATACTCTTCAAGCAGTGATATGTAGTGCCGTGTCCCACCATTTTCTCTTTCATTAAAACTAATGAAGAGAAAGTTTCTTACAACTTGTAGAACTCCCACCAACAAAGCAGCAACCAAAATGAAGCCCTGCTGGTCCAGTCATATCCTCCCCAGGGAGCACTTCTACTCCCCCGGCATCTATTTTCTGATGGCAAGATGCCGACTCCTACAACCTCCACAAGGAACCCAAGAGTCATAACATCCCCTCATTAGTATTTGCACACCATCTGGTGACTATTACTGAATTAACTTCTCACAGAAAATAAGTTTTTAGAATGTAAAATTAGACTTTGATATGAAATCTCTCTCTTCTCCTGCCCCTTCATCCCCCCTCCCAAAAAAATGAAGAATTTTTAAAAGAGAAAATAGAGGAATGTGGGCCAGATACAGTTAAAAAAAATTAAAGAGTATTTCAAATGCCTTCATTGCCCTTCTTTCCAATTTATTAAGGTATGATTTAGTGAATACATGATCTGTTTGGGTACAGCTCTTACTCTCTATTTGCTGTTCTTAAATAGGCATGCACACTGTTGGATACTGGAAAATACTATGCGATAACTTTATAGTACTTTTACTTGAACATAACATTTTTCTTCTGTGAAGATACTCATAAGATTAAGCCCTGTGTGTTTTATTTGTCCCAGCAAGTCCCTAGGTGCCACAAGGGCCTTCAGATTTTGAAGCTCATTTCCACTGTAGTGCTACCCTGGGAAAAGAGAATAAGGTAAATCTTCAGTTTTGAGTCTTCAGGGCCAGTTAAGGGAATTCTTTTCCTCTGGGAGGGAAAAGGAAAAAGAAAGAGTGGAAGAGTTTTGTTTTGGTGGTTTTATTTCTTTGCATTTAATTTAGTGCCTCTTCTTTCAAGAGGAAGAAAATCCTGGCAATACATATTAAGCAACTATTTAATTTCACTAATTGCTATCAGAAATTAATCACAAACTACAATTAAGAGCAAAGCTGTGACAATGCAGTATAACTGGCATGTTATTAGTTAAAAGAGAAATAAGTTCACAAACAAACCAGAGATAAAACTGTCTAATCAGATAACCCACTGAGTTTCAAAGAAGCTAAACTCTTGATGCTATAGCAAATTTAGGAAAAACAGCTGTTCAGGTTACATGCAGCATTTATCTTTTAAATGAAATACATTGGTAATATTAAAGGAATTTTAATGCAACTGCTAAAAATTAAAAATAAAGTACCAAGGACCATATGGTCCTGCCATAAAACATTTATGTCCAAATATTTGCTCACATTCTCATCCAATGAAAACAAAGTCCTAACTAGGAAGCAGAACTCATTTCCCTCCTAACAACGGGTAAAATATCCCCCTGCCAAATCACAGACTACAGCAAGCAAATGCCTCCTTGCTTACCAGAACCAAAGTCAAACTTTGTCAGAGAAGACAGGAGGTATCTCTAAAGTTGAACCAAAATACCTTACCATTCACCAGAAGTTCTCAACCATACTGCACTTGTGAAAAAAATGCAGTGAGAAAACATGGTAATAGTAAGGATTATTTTCTCTCCATATCACTTAAAAACGCTACATGCTATGATTGAAGCATACGGGTTAGTAAAGTTAAGCGTATGTACAGCTGTTTGCAAGGTCAGAGTCTGAGTACAACTGATGATCATTAAAATTTGTTTCTTAATCAATACTTTAGCCAAGAGAGATTGAAAGTTATTTTAATTGCTGGTCTTGGAAATGTTAGATGTCTGATTTCAACTTTAAGGGATCCAGATTCCACAGGTTAAACCTCTTTAGTTATAATGTTGAGAATTCTGGCCCAAATCCAACAGAACACTTAAACACATGCTTGACCTAAAACACAGAGGCAGCTGCAGGGAACTTAAAGGTTAAGAATTTACAGGATCAGGGGAAGAATGCTCAGTACTATTCAGGATCAAGACTAAACACTATCAATCTTTTTAAAGGAGCTTGATTTCTGAAGCTTCTGCTTCTACAATTTAAGGTAGAGGCATATGACAAAATGATGATGTTAAAACCTATTTTCTTCTGCCCTTGCGTTCATCTATATTGAGTATGCATAAAGAAAAACATGAAATCCTGATAACATTTCTGTAATTTTAGAAAAGGGGAAAAGATGGGCAGTTTCTTAGTCTAAAGTAGGAGCACTGATTACAAAATTTAACAGCAAAACATGCTCAGCCAATAATTTAGGCAATGCCGTAACAGGCCAAGACGGTGTTGTAATTAAAAGAAATTCACATAAACTCAGAGACTGACTTAAGTGTAATTTTAATATTACAGAGGTAAATCAGGAAATAATTGCTAAAGAAAAAGTAAAACCTGTAAGAAAGTAATTGCAGTATTCCATTCAGTGGATTTAGTGATACTGTTATCAAACTATCAAGGTATTGTACCATTTATCTGGTCTGGAAAAGGGAAGCAAATCTCAAACACCATCCTGTAAATGCTTATACTGCTTACCAAAAGGTATCTCTCAAGTGTATACTGAAATGAGTCATAAATAACACTATGCATGCGATTACACTTTCATCAGAGGATCTCCATTGCTCCTGATCTCATTGCACAAAGCAGCCAGCTCAGGACACACCTGACTTGCACTGAGAACATATTTATATCAGGCAATGGAGCCCAGTGCCCACATCTTCAAAATACAATTCACTGAGTGCTAGCACCAAATTTGCACTGAGTCAAGTTACTTACAGCTCTGCTTTCATGGTACAGTTCCTAAAGCATCCATCCCTTCTGAAAAAAGGGACTTACTAGCCACATCAACACTTTATGGTGCTAGAGCACTGCTGCTTTATGGAGCTGAACCACTCTCTCCTTCCTGACCAGCATCACCAGCCCGGTGCTGGGTGCTCAGGGCTTACCTTCCAGTGCATCACTCCCAGGCAGCTGTATCCACAACCCTCATCAGCAAAAAGCATACTTGTGTCCCACAGTACTTCAAGTCACAGCATGTGCAGCTATTTCAGCCATCTATTTGGTTAATACGAGGCATCTTTAGGCCTGCATTTCTCTACTGCACTGTTTGGATTCCTGAAGACAAAGTGTCAATTCTTCCCTAATTCTCAGGATGTTTCCTCATGCATATAAAGGGAATTACAGGTTTTAAAGCCACATTAGTGTAAGCATAGTGCACACTTGGAGAAAGGAAGGTACTTACTGTTTTCATCAAGACATTTCTCATTTCTCCAAAAAGAAAACTAGTATTATTTTTTTCCTTAAAAGCAGGGACTGAACTGCTTTCTACAGATTCTTATCAGGAAAAGATAAGGCTGAAAGAGGCATTGCTGTCATGAAAACTGACCCCTCTGTGCAACTCAGACCATGGATATTTTTCAAAAAAAACATCTTTTTTAAACAAGAGCACAGACTTTTAACAAAACCGCCTATTTTTATTCTGCAATAGGGAATCACAGGGTTAAGCATCTAACTTAAGTTGCTCCATCGATTTTGAAAAGTGCACTACAGTGGTTAATTTAAGAAAGTACCCTCAATTTCCAGATTCAGTGTGTTGCTTTGCTTTTGTGTGTAACCTTCTAGAATTTTCTTCTCTATTTTAGTACTTGTACACCAGGACTAAGTAACCTCCTCTGATAAGAAAACAGATGGAGAGCTCAGATTCTTGCATCGCAAAGCATATTTTCAAAAAAAATATTTGAACCATTTTTCCTTTTTTTTCTTCCAATGCTCTCTGAAGTATTATCATCTTTGCTTGAAAAGTGGGCACCAAAACTGAACCCAAGGACTCATAAGATTTTCAGCAAACCCACCAAATTAAATAATTTTCTTAAGCTTTATTTGAGATCTATTTGATATAACCAAACTTCACATTAGTTTCCCTACTGGTTTAGCTGGCAGCTCACCTTTATCTAATTTTTTACCAGAATTCAAAAGCCTTTTAAAGTTTTCTACAACAGTTTACATTTCCCAACTGTCCTGGGTTCAGCAGTAGCAGTCATTTTTCTCCTTCTTAGTAGCTGGTGCACTGCTGTGCTTTTGACTTTCAGCCTGGGAACAACACAGATAATACCAATGTTTTTAGCTGTTGCTAAGTAATGTTTACTCTGACCGAGGACTTTCTGAGTCTCATGCTCTGCCAGGGAGGAGGGGAAGCCAGGAGGAAGCAGAGCCAGGACTCCTGACCCAAACTAACCAAAGAGGTATTCCATACCACAGCACGTCATGCCCGGTATATAAACTGGGAGCAGTTACCCAGAAGGCCTAGATCACTGCTCAGGTCAGACTGGGTATCAGTTGGTGAGTGGTGAGCGGTTGTATTCTCTTCCCTTGTTATTCCCCTTATCATTATTATTATTATTATTGGTGGTAGCAGTAGTGATTTGTGTTATACCTTAGTTACTGGACTGTTCTTATCTCAACCAGTGGGAGTTACATTCTTTTGATTCTCCTCCCTGTCCCTCTGGTAACGGGGGGAGTGACTGCATGGCTGCATGGTTCTGAGTTACTGGCTGGGCTTAAACCATGACAGTTCTTTTTGGCTCCCAACGTGGGGCAAGAAGGGTTGAAATAACAACAGATCTGACTGGAGTGTGTCTAATCGTATTTGTGATAAGCATTCATTGTTTCGGATTAATAGTCACTCATTACAATGCTGATTTATTGGGTCTCAAAGTTGTTGCTCTTGATCACACAGCTTCAGCATGTTGTACCTTTACTTACAGCCATTATTTGCTGTTTTAGTGTTTATCGGCTAGGGTGCTTGGGCTAAGGTTCTTGTTTGATTGTACTTTATGGTAATGTCTTGTAATACAATAGAATCACTGGTCACGAAACTGATCTGGCTTGCATTCCCAGTGTGGTCACCACCCCTATACTTTGGGAGGTATATAATAGAAGTGTTTAGCAATTACACATATTTTTTCCTCCTCGGGTGGTCAAACTATGAAGCAGACATTCCCTTAACTTCCCAGCCCCCCCACCAGACTATTTACAGCATCATTTGAGAGTTCTGAAGGCTTTGAATAGCCTTTGGATACCCACCTGCCTGCTGATTGTGATGGGGATCACCATGTTGGTACACATGCAGATAGTGTTTTACCCATGACCATTTCATCTGATCTTGAAAGTTAAGCAGAGTTCAGTTTGGGTCTTGTCTAGGGTTAGATGACGATATAGGAGGACCAAGAGATTTTCCCCAAGGCTGGACAGTGATGAGTGGCAAGGTGCGTGCGATAGTATGGGCAAGTATCTAGGTCAGTGGGCCCCTCCAGTGCTTTGGAACTTCACCACTGAACAAATGCAAAATCCAGGAAAATTAGTAGAACCCTTAAATGAGGTCTGTCATCATCCTGATCAGACCAGAGAGGGACAAATAGTGGCAACATGCTGGGGCTTGGCCTATGCTTACAGAGCCCTGTTCAACACTGCCCAGCACCTACAAAGGGAAAAAAATGTCTCTGGATCTGATGGCAAAACAACCAACAATGCAGCTACTCCAAATACAGCAGCTACACCAGCCCCAGCAACAAGTACAGCAGCTACTCAAATTGCTACTGCAACAGATAATGCAGCTAATCCAGTTCCAAGCACAGCAACTACACCAACCCCAGAGACAAGTACAGCAGCTACCCAAACCCCGACAGAAACAGACAATGCAGCTGCTGGTACTACTCAAACCCCAAGCACAGTAGCTGCACCAACCCCAACAACAGATACTGCAGCCACTCCGACCACAGTGATAATCACTGCAGCCAAACCAGAGGACCAATTCATGCCAATATTGGCTGCCCCTGTATGCAAGGGGAAAAGCAAAAAAGAGTCACAGAAAGCAATCTTTACAGTGAAGGAAGATGAAGGACCAATGCACTTACTACACGGGACAGCATCTGATCAAGAGTTATTATGCGAATCAGAGGAAGAGGAAAAAGAGGTGACTTCCCAACCCTGGACCTCAACCGAGCTATGGGATATGTGAAAAGATTTTACTTGTCATCCAGGGGAGCACATCATCACATGGTTGCTCCAATGTTGGGACAATGGGGCCAACGATCACGAACTAGAAGGTACAGAAGCCAAGCAGCTGGGATCACTTGCTAGAGAAGGGGGAATTGACAAAGCAATTGCAGGAGAGAAAAAGTCCCTCAGCATTTGGAGGTGGCTCTTGGCAGCTGTGAAAGAAAGGTTTCCATGCAAGGACGTTGTTATGAGTGATTCAGCCAAGTGGACTACTCTAAAGAAAAGCATCCAGTCTCTGAGGGAATCAGTCATTGTAGAGATGATCTATTGCAGGCTGGATGCTGGGAATGCATCCGTAGATCCAGATGAAGTCAAATGTACACACTCATGTGGTGGAAATTTACAGAGTGCACCATCATCAGATGCCCACTTACTGGCAGCAATAACCTGGAATGACGTGGCACCACCAACAGTGGATAAAATGATTCATCAACTCTGAGAGTTTGAAGTCAATCTCACCCCTTCCATCATTTCAGCTGTGGAAAAACTGTCCCAGGATCTCAAACAATTGAGAGACGATCGATCTGATTTATCCAGCTCCCCACGTGTACCAACACACGTCTCAGCTATTAACAAAAGGCATCCTATCGTTTGAGAGAGGAGATACAGGAGGTATACGCCGCAGGCCACCCTATGGTTTTACCTGCGGGATCACGGAGAAGACATGATGAAGTGGGATGGAAAACCTACTTCAGCTTTGGAGGAACGGGTGAGTGAATTGAAGACTAGAACAAGGGTCAAGGCTGATCATCCCATGAAAGCTGCGGCTTCAGTCTCTGGTGAGCAGTTTCCCATATGGAGTGGAAGAGCTGATTTTACTCCAGCTCCTGTGCTAAAGAAGAATAATCCCTGTCTACAAGATGTAAGTGACCAGTGTTTTGATCACTATTAGAGGGGCCCAGCCTCCAGCTAGGTGGAGGTAGGGGGCAATTGGATTTACTGGACTGTGTGGATCAGATGGCCTGGCACATCAGTCCCACAGAAGTATAAGGCTCTAGTAGATACCGGTGCACAGTGTACCCTGATGCCATCAAGCTGTCAAGGGGTGGAACCCATCTATATTTCTGGAGTGACAGGAGGATCCCAAGAGTTGACTGTGCTGGAGGCTGAAATCAGCCTGACTGGGAGGGAATGGCAAAAGCACCCCATTGTGACTGGTCCAGAGGCCATGCATCCTTGGCATAGATTACCTCAGGAGAGGGTACTTCAAAGACCCAAATGGGCTTTTGGTATTGCTGCTCTGGAGAAAACTGAGCAGCTGTCCACCTTGCCTGGTCTCTCAGAGGATCCTTCTGTTGTGGGGTTGCTGAAGGTCGAAGAATAACAAGTACCAACCGCGACCACAACAGCGCACCGGTGGCAATATCACACCAGTTGAGACTCCCTGATTCCCATCTGTAAGCTGATCCATAGAGTGGAGAGACAAGGAGTGATCAGCAGGACCCGCTCACCCTTTAATAGCCCCATATGGCCAGTGCAAGAGTCTAACACAGAGCAGAGACTAACAGTAGACTATCGTGGCCTGAATGAAGTCACACCACCATTGAGTGCTGCCGTACCGGACATGCTAGAACTTCAGTATGAACTAGAGTCAAAGGCAGCCAAGTGGTATGCCACGATTGATATTGCCAATGCATTTTTCTCAATTCCTTTGGCAGCAGAATGCAGGCCACAGTTTGGTTTTACTTGGAGGGGTCTCCAGTTCACTTGGAACCGACAGCCCCAGGGGTGGAAACACAGCCCTACCATCTGCTATGGACTGATCCAAACTAAACTGGAACAGGGGCAAGCTCCAGAACACCTGCAACACATTGATGACATTATCGTGTGGGGTGATAGAGCAGAAGAATCAGAAAGGGAGGAAAATAATCCAAATCCTGCTGAAAGCTGGTTTTGCCATAAAACGGAGTAAGGTCAAGGGACCTGCACAGGAGATTCAATTTTTGGGAATAAAATGGCAAGATGGATGTTGCCAGATCCCCCAAGATAACAGCAATATCTCCACCAACTAATAAGAAACGCAAGCTTTCTTGGGTGTTGTGGGGTTCTGGAGAATGCACATCCCAAATTACAGTTCTATTGTAAGCCCTCTCTATCATGTGACCCGGAAGAAGAATGATTTTAAATGGGGCCCTGAGCAGCAACAAGCCTTTGAGCAAATTAAACGCGAGATAGTTCATGCAGTAGCCCTTGGACCAGCCCGGACTGGGCCAGATGTAAAAAATGTGCTGTACACTGCAGCTGGGGAGAACGGTCCTACCTGGAGCCTCTGGCAGAAAGCTCCAGGGGAGACTCGAGGTCGACCCCTCGGCTTTTGGAGTCGGGGATACAAAGGATCTGAGGCCAGCTATACCCCGAGAAAGAGATACTGGCAGCCTATGAAGGGGTTCGAGCTGCTTCGGAAGTGATTGGCACTGAAGCACAGCTCCTCCCGGCACCCCGGTTGCCCGTGCTGGGCTGGATGTTCAAAGGCAGGGTCTCCTCTACACATCATGCAACTGATGCTACATGGAGTAAATGGGCTGCACTAATTACACAACGAACTCGAATAGGAAATCCCAGTCGTCCAGGCATTCTAGAAGTCATCATGGACTGGCCAGAGGGCAAAGATTTTGGAATGTCACCAACGGAGGAGGCGGTGCGCGCTGAAGAGGCCCCACCATATAATAAACTGTCAGAAAGTGAAAAGCAGTATGCCTTGTTTACTGATGGGTCCTGTCACACAGTGGGAAAGCATCGGAGATGGAAGGCAGCTGTATGGAGTCCCGATGACAAGTTGCAGAAACTGCTGAAGGAGGCAGAGGGTGAATCAAGTCAGTTTGCCGAGGTGAAATCATCCAGCTGGCCCTGGACATTGCTGAATGAGAAAAGTGGCCAGTACTTTACCTCTATACTGACTCATGGATGGTGGCAAATGCCCTGTGGGGGTGGTTGAAGCAATGGAAGCAGAGCAACTGGCAACGCAGAGGTAAACCCATCTGGGCTGCTGCACTGTGGAAAGATATTGCTGCCAGGGTGCAGAACCTGGTGGTGAAGGTACGCCATGTAGATGCTCATGAACCCAAGAGTCGGGCCACTGAGGAACACCAGAACAACCAACAAGTGGATAAAGCGGCTAAGATTGAAGTGGCTCAGATGGACTTAGATTGGCAACATAAAGGTGAATTATTTTTGGCCCGGTGGGCCCATGACACTTCAGGCCATCAGGGCAGAGATGCAAGATATAGATGGGCACGTGATCGAGGGGTGGACTTAACAATGGACTGTATTGCTCAGGTTATTCATGAGTGTGAAACGTGCTGCAATTAAGCAAGCCAAGAGGTTAAAGCCTCTTTGGTATGGAGGACGATGGTTGAAGTATAAATATGGGGAGGCCTGGCAGATTGACTATATCACACCGCCGACATCCCGCCAAGGCAAGCGCCATGTGCTTACCACGGTGGAAGCAACCACCGGGTGGCTGGAAACATACGCTGTGCCCCACGCCACTGCCCGGAACACTATCCTGGGCCTTGAGAAACAGATTTTGTGGCGACACGGCACCCCAGAGAGAATTGAGTCAGACAATGGGACTCATTTCCGGAATAACCTTATAGATATTTGGGCCAAAGAGCATGGCATTGAGTGGGTATATCACATCCCCTACCATGCACCAGCCTCTGGGAAAATCAAACAGAATAATGGGCTGTTAAAAACTACACTGAGAACAATGGGTGGCGGGAATTTCAAGCATTGGGATACACACTTACCAAAGGCCACCTGGTTGGTCAACACCAGAGGATCTGCCAACAGGGCTGGCCCAGCCCAGTCAGAACTTTTACATACTGTAGAAGGGGACAAAGTTCCTGTGGTGCACATAAAGAATTTGCTGGGGAAGACAGTCTGGGTTATACCTGCTTAAGGTAAAGGCAAGCCCACTCGTGGGATTGCTTTTGTTCAGGGACCCGGATATACTTGGTGGGTAATGCGGGAAGATGGGGAAGTCTGATGTATACTTCAAGGGGATTTGGTTTTAGGGGAAAACAGCCAGTGAACTCAATTGTATGCTGTTGCCTGCTATGTACCGCTTCTATAGCCCACCAACTAGATGTCTTCAGGTCACCAGCAACTGGCCCTGACTTGCCTCCTACCATCATCCCAACAAAGAATGAACTTTGAGGAAACCAGATGAGCTCAGCAGTGACCAGATGAGTGCACATTGTCATCAGCAGGCAACAATCCAACACTGCACACCATTTCTCCTGCCCTGAAAGACTGTTACAAGAGATGGAGCCAGACATCATGGACCGGATGAACTTAGCAGCTTTATAGGGATTGGTCTGTGCACTAAGGAATAATATCTTTCTCTTTGTGTGTGTGTATGTGTGTATATATATATATATATATGTATATGAGACAAGAGTGATGGTACATTGAAAAATGTGGGATCTGAGCATGATGTGAATGGTATGGAATAAGTCGTGGATACTGTCCTGGGTTCAGCAGTAGCAGTCATTTTTTCTCCTTCTTAGTAGCTGGTGCAGTGCTGTGCTTTTGACTTTCAGCCTGGGAACAACACTGATAATACCAATTTTTTCAGTTGTTGCTAAGTAATGTTTACTCTGACCAAGGTCTTTCTGAGTCTCATGCTCTGCCAGGAAGGAGGGGAAGCCGGGAGAAAGCAGAGAGAGGACACCTGACCCAAACTAACCCAAGAGGTATTCCATGCCACAGCACATCATGCCCAGTATATAAACTGGGGGCAGTGTTGTAGTTTAAGTGCAGTCAGTAACTCAGACGGACACAGCCCGCTCGCTCACTCTCCCCTTTTTTCCGCCCCCAGGGAGGAGAATCAAGAGAATGTAACTCCCACGGGCTGAAATAAGAACAGTCCAGTAACTAAGGTATAACACAAACCACTACTGCTACCACCAATAATAATAATGATAAGGGAAATAACAAGGGAAGAGAATGCAACCGCTCACCACCTGCCAATACCCAGCCCAACTGAGCAGTGAATTAGCCCTTCTGGGTAAGAGTCAGTTTACATCCTGGGCATGCCATGCTGTGGTATGGAATACCTCTTTGGTCAGTTTGGGTCAGATGTCCTGTCTCTGCTTCCTCCTGGCTTCCCCTCCTCCCTGGAAGAGCATCAGTGTTATCAGCACTGTTCCCAGGCCGAAAGTCAAAATTCACTCTCCTCAGATGGGAAAGTTGACTAAGCAACTGTCCCTGGGTTAATCCCCAATCTGGATTTGTCAATTTGGGTTTGTATTAGAAGAGAACATTGTTTGGAAAATCTGGATCTCTACTAACCCCCCATTATTGTTATTAATAATATTGTTGTTATTATTAATAATATTATTATTATTTAAAAGAAAGACCATCCATATGAGTTTATGACACTCCCTGAAATACTTTAAAAGGAATGAAAGAAGAAAAAGAAGGAGTAAAATAAAAGAATGTACTAATTTACCACAGTTATCCTGTTTCAACAGTTAACAAGCTGGATTCTATCTTATAGGATGCAGCTTATTTTTTCCTTCAGAATTCTCTTTCCATAAACAGATGGACAAATTTATTTACAGCCTGTCATAACATAAACCTTCAACTATCTTGTATATGCACATCAATAGAATGTTCTATTGTCTTTATCAGAAGCTATAGCATTGGTCAGGATATGGCTGAATTCTGATCCTGCCTGTACTCATAAGAGGAACCAATCCCTGGGTTAAGTGGGGAAGGATCAGCATTTATAATGGGAACTGGATTACTGCAGGGATATTGATTAGCTCACACTGTACTCTGAATCAAGAATTGCAGTTCATAGGTAGGGATTCAACAGCTTGAACTCCTAAGGATTTAATTACTGAGGCTAATACTATAAAAGTAATCAAGGAAAAAAATTAAAGGTTTTCAGAAATTGTTTTTCAGAAGAAGCAAGGAAGGAAAATACTACTAGTTTTAGGGGGAAAAAAAATGAGAAGACGATTCTCTAACCAAGCATTCAGCTCTGGGACCCCCAACACAAGAGGGACATGAACCCGTTGGAACAGTCCAGACTAGGGCCACAAAGATGATCACAGGGCTGAAGCACCTCTTGTGTGAAGACAGGGTGGGAGAATTGGTGTGGATCAGCCTGGAGAAGTGAAGGGTCTGAAGAGACCTTAGAGCAGCCTTCAGTGCCTTAAAGGGCCCTACAAGAAAACTGGAGAGGGACTTTTTACAAGGGCATGTAGTGACAGGACAAGGGGGAATGGCTTTAAGACTAAATAGGGTAGATTTAGACGAGATATTGGAAAAACTTTCTTCACTCTGAGGGCAGTGAGGCACTGGCAGCAGTTGCCCAGAGACACTGTGTCTGTCCCATCCCCGCCAGTGTTCAAGGCCAGGTTGGATGGGGCTTTGAGCAACCTGCTCTAGTGGAAGGTGTTCCTGGCCATGGCAGGGTGGGTTAGAACTAGATGATCTTTGAGGTCCCTTCCAACCTAAACCATTCTGTGATTCTATGACTGGCTTTTAACATGCCATACTCAATAGGATCAAAACTAAACGTAAATTAATTATATATTTGTCTGGACCCGACAAAATTAATTTAAAATCTCTCCCTGGACAGAGGTTGCTACCATAGCAAGATGAGCCAGACATGAACAGAGCCTACAACAGCTGTCTCAAACAAAGCAAGTGCTTTCCTTATAGGAGTTTAAAATATGGTAAATGTCCTGCCAAAACTGAATATTAAGAAGGGGGAAAGGTCCATTACCAAAACAATCTTTTAAATTTCACTGCCTCAAAGAGGAATGACAGATTTTCTGTTTAAATCCTTCAGTTTCTTCTTAAATGTGTTCTTGCTTTGAGGAACATTAAGTCACCAGCTAATGCAAGTTGCAGACTCCAGTGAGAAAACTGGTAGGCAGTTCTTGGAGCAAATGCAGGCACTTACCACCCTGCTGACACAGAAAAAAATGCATTTTTTGCTTCTGATCAAGAAATAAAGTCCAAGGACTTCTTTAATACAACTTATTTTTCCATTTAGAACAATGGAGATATACAGACATGGATAATCAGTCCTAAAACTTATTTTATTGCCAGGTTCTCACATTCAAAATAATCACACTAGAAAAATTTAAAGTAATTTGATCACCAATCTAATCCTCTTAGTTTCCATTTTCATTTACTCACTAGATGATTCCAAACAATGGGAAGATCTTCATGAACTCATTTCTCCAACTAGGAGATGGCTTGATCAAGTATTCAGCAGAAGGAGAGGAAAACTTAAAAATGAGGATCAGAAAGAAAAGTTATCAGAAGACCACTTTGACATACTCTCACTATCTTTAGTGTGCATAGTTTTTTGGTGACACAGTTCATGTATAGGACATAACTCGTGCATCCCGTAACAGTTACAGTAATAACTTTGCTTTATTAGCAATGAATTGCAATTTATATGTTGCTGGTGTGTGGGTTTTACTTTTAATTTGTCTTTTTGCATCAGATCAGAGGAGAGCAGAACGGAACATTTCAATTGGAAGGGACTTACTATCTTCATCTAGTCCAACTGCCCAAGCTGAGAAAAGAATTTAAAACATGTTATTAAGGACATAGTCCAAATGCCTCTTAAACACTGACATGTTTAATGTTGGGGCACCTCTCTGGGAAGACTGTTACAGTGTTTGACCACTGTCTCGGTAAAGAAATGTTTCCTGAAGTCATGTCTAAAGTACTCTGAAGCCTAAGTAGTATAGCTATTAGGATTATTCTTCTAAAGGGAAGAATGGCTGCATAGAGAACAAACAGAATTACGGAGGACTTTTTGATTGCTTCTTTTTACAGAAGATTGAAATACCTAAATCTGCACTTTCTCCAACCATTTTAAAGCTTGTTTCAAACTTTTACTAACTGTATGGGAGTAACTACACTTATAAAGGATTCAGACTAAATCTGAGGTATTTCTGTGTTTGTCATCACATCCTCATGGCATTTGTGGCCTGATTCAGATTCCTCTGAAAGGAGTTACAGTTTAAGTGCTGCTTTCTATGGGCCACCCTTAAAGCAAGGGCATAGAGCATTACTTCATCTTCCATTAAGTATACCATGCATTTCTAAATGTGATAGCAATGCAGTGTATGAAGCTAAATACATCCTTGCTCACATGTATGCAAAGTGAGATGTGCTGCTACTTCCACAGCTTGCTAATGCAGCATTTTAGTGGTATTACACAAAACGTGTAAATCAGGGAATCCCAGATTTATCTTACCATAATTTACCATTTACCATCATTTTGGTCTGCAATATGTAACATGAGAATAATGGCAGGAAAAAGTGGGCTGGATACATTTTTTCAAATGACTCATGTGAGAGAAACTAAAGTTCTGTGTTATTTTATTTAGGGTATTAAATTTACCCAGGTCACAGGCAAACAGCTGCACTTTCATTAATGAAATGCTCTTAAGCTAATTCCATTTGTATGCAAGCAACATCATCAGGTTTAGTACATGCACACAGTCGTACACACTTATACTGATATCTGCATGAGGATAAAGAGAACAGGCTGTTGATTTATTACACACAAATTGAATGAATAAGATAACATTTTATTAGTAAGATACCATTATAAAAATGACTATAAATGGATACAATACAAGTGGTATATGGCCTTATCAGTAAATCTACAGTATGTTAGGACCTGGTATATGTTGTAACAAAAAGATAATTAAAAGTATTGAATCACAGAACCAGACCAAGAAACAGCCCAATAACAAGCTCCATTAGTGAGAGAGTATGTACTGCCAACCAGGTTCAAAAAAGACTGAAAAGCGAAGATGATTTTTTAAGAATGATAAAAAAACCTTAAAGTCCAAGCAGGAAAGGAATAAAGAAGGGGAGTGTTTTTCTGACTTTATTTAAAAGAGACTAAAATAAATCACTTGATTTCTTCTTTGAGGCATTTTATCTCATACTTTTAATGAGTGTATCTCTGGTAAGATGATACCCACATTCTTTAACTGCTGTAAGCAACATATCACACTGGAAACCTGTACAAATATTTCAGATGGCTTTTTTTGCCTTTTTTGGGGGGAGGGGGCAGGAAGGGAAGGATACTTCTTGGGGATGGATGTGTTGGGTTTGGGGTTTGTTTTTAGTTTTAGAATAGCACTGTCTGGCTTTGGAAATAAACACTCTCTTCTCCTCATTCCTCCCCCTTTCCCCTCAGGTCAGCAGCTTCCTCTCTCTCCCTCTGGTCAGTTTAATATGGAGATGTTGCCTGAGCCTTCTTGTACAGAATAAGCACACAACATTTTCTCCTGGGAGCTGGTTCATGCAAAACACTGCCCTGCTGAGAGAGTGGAAATTTACCCATAAGACATTCTTCCAGCAGCAAGACTCCAGAGGAAACCTGATCAGAATTTTTAAAGACATGCCTTGATTTTCTCTATAATTCCTTCAAAGTTTTGTGGGGAAAAAATATAAAACAAATGTTTAATGTTTGTTATGGTTGCTCTTGACCAGAAACGGATTGAGAGAGAGGGTCTCACCTGGGGATAAAAACTGAGAAGAAGACAGCAGCAGATTATTTTCAACAGATTTTCTGCTGCTATGTCTTCTCCTGTGATTTCTTTTTGTTTTCCTTTCCTCCTCCTGACTATCAGTTTATAGTCTCTGCAGCACTTCAGCTGATCAATACACTAGCTCTCCCCCCTCCACACACAGGCAGAATCTCACTGACTTTAAGACATGCAGGTGGCATTTGCAAGATAAAACCATTTATTTTTACTGCTTAAGTTTGTGTCAGTGATTTATCAAGAAAATATATTTCCAAGGAACATAGAACATGAGGAAAGTGATGATTTTTAAGATGGTATTTCTTAATACACACTGGAAAAATGTGTAGGAGATCTATAGAGTGAATTTAAAAATCTCTTAAGAAAGGCACCTTTAATTTTGGGCCTTATCCAAAGTCCAGTGTATGCTCCCCCTTAATTCAGTGTGCCTCAAACCAGCTTTTTATTGTTTAATCTTACTCTGATCGATTTCAGCAGCACAGCTCCCACTATATTTTATTATCATAATAAATTTAACCTTTATACTTTCATAGTACCTGCAAGTAGCAACTAGGGTAGGACCCAGTATGACAGGTACTATTTACAAACTCCTTATTGAATAACAGTCCCTTCCTTCAGAGGTTTCAGGTGTTACAGTCATTTTGCAGATTGACATATCCCAGGTATCAGGTAATGCTGGTGTGGTCAGACCTAATGAATCAGTGAAGTTAGCCAGATGAAAAAGGACTTTTCAGAAGAAATTTTCTTATAAAGACATCTTTAGGAGAGGGAACACATCTCTATGTTAATCTTAAGCAAATAAGCATCCCTAAATAAGATACAATACCGGGAACTTGATTTTGTCCCTTCACTACCTGCAGTAGCAGGGAGATTGTTTTTATCTTTCCCTGTGGCAGCACTGGGACACTATATTCATTCTCGTGACCACAGTTTTAAAATTATATTAAAAGTGGATCAAAGAGTTAAAAAAATTATGTGATGGATGGAGAACATACAATGAGGCTACAAATTTTGTGTGTGTAGATTAGAAAAGAAGGTTGATGTGACTGCAACATTTAAACACCTTAAAAAGAAGAAATCACCAAGCTGTAAATGGCTTTTTAAATTCCACAGAAAGAGATGTAACAGGGAGCCATGACTGGAATTTATATCCAGGTAAAATAAACACTGGAAGGAGGGTACAATTCTAACAATCACTGCAATGGATTCTTGGAAGTACCAAGAAAAGTAGTGGATTCCCTGTGACCTGATGAATTTGAATCAAAAACAACTAGAAAATCAGTGCTAGCCAAACACAAGTAACTAGGATTATTGATGAGATAATCAGTGAAATTCTGTAGATATAAGAGGTCAAGCTGCACTACTGATAAAGATCAGAAGAGCTACTTGCTCAGATAAAAAGTAGGAATTTTGAATTCATCTTTGGTACTAAGCAATTTAGATTTCTGCTAAAGCGTTTCTATTTCGAAGAAACAAGTAGTTGGTGCACTTGTATGTTTCAGATCCTGTAGGGTACGTGACATCTCAACCCAAAACCCAGTATTTGAGCTCATCATTATTACTTTTTCTAATTCCGCTTCCTAAGCACTACCCATAGTTACATCCCATTTCTAACTACTCATCAGCTGTCTGTCACTTTGTTTCCCTGTCTGCAGTGAGATTGTATCTAGCCTGTGGGAAATGTTTTATCTCACTCAAGTGTCCAGCTATACAGTAATGCAAACATAAAACCAGGCATCACAGTAAATGATGAATAAGAAACTACAGATGAGCTACAGATAGTCTGAGTATAATCTGGTTGGTGCCATTATTCTGAAATGCATTAATTCTATGCAAGTTTCCTGTGGTCTGCTCCACAAACCCGGGATGCTGATGACTATCAGTAGACTTGGTACCAAGCAGAATCACTGAGATGCTGAACCACCCCAAATTGAATCACAGCTGGAGGATTAGCCTGAATCACAGGTGGAGACTCTTAACTGTGGATGGGACCAATTCCAGAAAGCTTTACAGGACACTTTGTAATAAAACTTAATGAGGGGTAGGGAAGAATGTAAGCATTCCTGGGAACTGTTGGTCTAATTTTTCTCTGCCTCAGGGACATTTAAACTTTCATTCACTTAATCACCAAGAAGTAAATATAAATTCTTTATTTTTTCATATAATAATGCAGAAAGACAGGCACTATGCACATCTTCTTATGTCCATAAGCTCAGCGTGGTACTTATTCACCTCTTTCTCTCTGCTCAGTATGTTCCACATTTACCAAAATGTAGTAACAAGATATAGGTTAATAATCAAGGAGATTCATTTTTTAAAAAGTACTTTTACTATGGACAGTTTCCAGGAAGAGAGGGTCCTTTCTCATTCACACTACTCGTCTGTGTTTTGATGCACAGGCACTCCAGCTTTGCATGGTTTGAATTCCTCACAGTGCTGTACTTGCAGTTATAAAAACACTTTAACACAAAGCACAAGTCCCTCACAACTGGCCCTTTTACCTCATGTCCACGTATAATATTTCTGTCATTCTGTGCCTGAGGGTGGAGGTCTTCTTTGTTTGAAACTTCCACTTTGTCCACTCAAAACACTCACCTCCTGATCCTCAGAACATTCTGAACAGCCTTCTTTTCTTCTCATGCAGGCTGTGCAAAATCCAATACAAAACTAGAGCATAGAGGAGATGTAACTTACTGGTATTTATGATTCTTTGACTCCAGCCTTCCAAAAGGCACACTCCACAGAGATTCAACAGCTGCTTATGATCAATTTCAACAGTTACTCTTTTTGACAACATGGTGGGTAAGACTATGTGACAGTAAAATTCTGAAGAGCACCTGACCACAGGCTTTTCTGTAAGATAGCTTACACATGGAGAAGAAACATAAAAGCTGCTTTACCTGACTCCTATTGTCACACCTCTGACAGCTTCAGTTAACGATACCAAAATAAAGAATACAGTAGCCTCATATGTAGAAATCTTCCACCAGAAGACATGCAGATTCCCAAACACTGTCCATAGTGTGCAAGCAAAACCCCTATTCCTCAGTTATTCTGCACACACAGTGTAGATAACAAAAATGTAGTGATTTGAAAGTGTAAACCTGAGTATAGAGCCTAAATTTGTTTTTAGATTGTATACATTGGAGAAGAGCCATGTCTTGGCAATGAGAAGTGCACACTGCACATAATAGAGTACAGCTTTTGGGCTCAAGTAACTACAATCATACAGACATTTGCTTTATTTGCATTATAAAGGTGAGATTCACCATGAATTTACTGGCTTAAGAGCTCTCTAGGAGCTAGTGGAAGGTAAGGGAAATAAAATTGTCTGGCAATTCCTTCAAGATAACTGTTTCTGTAAAACTTAATTTTGGTGGAGAAAATAGATATCAAGCATGTACATCTATGCCTTTATATGAGATGCTAAAGTTCATTAAAAAATGTCTTTGATTATTATTAACAAATCCTTTCCAAAGAAAATTTCTTTACAAATTCCTGCTTACATTAAAATCTTACACCAAGCCTTACAGCACAATACAAATTGCATCAATTAACTACAACATTTGTATGCTACACTGATAGAATGCAAAAGTACCTATAATACACGAATTAGATAGATAACAAAGATATAAATTGAGAAATAAATTTGCCCAAACTTTGCAAGATAAAAAAAAAAGTAAATTATTTAATTTCCATTAATGAGAATGAAGAAATACGCTATTGAAAGAAAACCTTTCTAAAAGCAAAGAGCAATTACGTTTCATGCTCAAAAGACCACAGATTCCACATAAAACTCACAATGCTCCACCAATTATTTGGAGTTCAAATTCCCTTATTGTAGCAATTGAAACAATCTCAAAGAGTGGAAAAATTACCGAGTTGAAAAATCTATTCTTTCAAGTATACCATGCATTCATTTTGCACATAAACGATCTTAAAGTATTTCAGAAGGTGCTGTACTTTTTAGTTTTAAAAGTAAAAATAACATCTATCACTTTAGTAACACTGTTAGACATCTTTTAAATAGATATTTAACAGAATTACAGACATGTTGGAGAACATAGCTTACATTCACTGAAAAGGCTACTGTAGTGCATTAGTCTTTAGATAAAGTAATGGGATCTTTTCCATGTATTAACAATCCTCCATACAAAAGGTTTCTTAAAACTTTTTAAACAGCTTTATCAAGTCAAGGTTACAAAGCCCAAATGGGTAGTTAAATGATACATGGTTACTGAAAAGGGTATTGCCAGAATCCATACAGGTTTTGATTGCTTTAGGAAAAAGGGGAATTTGCAAGGCTTGCTTCTTTAAAACTAAAGTATATTTTAAAATTTACAATGGCATAATAAATTGAAAGATAGTCCTGTAGTGCAGATTTTTGGTTATCTCACTTCTAAAGAATCTTTACCGGAGCAGTATGATTTAAGCTGCAATGCATTGATTTGTCCTCTCTGACATGATCTGAGGGTGAGCAAAACACAAAGTCCAACACCACATAGAAACTTCCAAAAGTTGTTTCTGACTTTCTATTTGCAGCTCTGGTAATTGCAAAGTCCAGCAAAGTAAATGCTAATTTTATGCTACAAATAACTGTTTTAAAAGCAGCATCTTTTTAATAGGTAGAGATATATACTATTCTGGTCAAATTCCTGTTGATAGCAATAACAGCTGTATATTCAAGAAGGTGGCTACATATATATAGCTTCTAGCTTTTGCACATACGTATGCATATTTATCTACCCAACATCCATCACCCCACCAGTGATTTAAGTACTTCTAAATGTGTATCGCTTTCTGGTTCCCACTTTTACTTCTCCATCTTAATCAAGAGTGTCCAAAAAGACTCGTACACCTACACCTACAATATGTCCATTTCTCTGGTTCAAATTTCAAAGCACACAGGATCAGGAAATATAAACCCAGGTGTTTGGCAAAGCACCCAAAAGTAATAGAAAAAAATATGTTGTGTGGAACAAATGATGAATCAGTCTTTTATTAATTTTTCTGCAAGATTTGTAGCAAATAAATGAGCCTTTCTTTTTGGTGCTACCACAGCATAAAAACAGAATCACTGGAACATGCTGGAATAGCCATAAAAAGTGAATAAAAAATAGCAAGAATGGCTCTCAAATGCCTACATAAAGCTAAGTCAGGGCTATAAAAACTGCTGCATCTAATTCCATAATTTCTTTCTGCATTTTCATGCAGTCAGCCATTCCAAATTGTCCTGGAGTTCACTGTCCAAGGATATTGCAAAAAATCTTATCTAATCCATAATACAAGCTATTATTTTTATTAGCATTATTTCTTATTGATATCATCATTGCTAAAAAAAGGGCGTTGACTTCAACCCAAATCATTACTAGAACAGGACATTTATGCTTTTACTTCCCCTCCCCCAAGATTTTTTGCAGTAGTAATTTCATTTGGTTTTCTGTACACCCCTTAACAGTTTGTGAATTTTCGTTCCTCTCTAAGATATGAATATATTACACTAACGGATATTATATAAATGAGACCATTATTCAAAATGAGAACCTTCTCTACTAAGAGCATCACTATTTGCAGAGTATGAGACAAAATAAATGTCTCCCATGAGTGTCTAAATGCAAAATAAAAAGTAACCACTCAACTTTAATAGTTTAAAAATGCTATTAAACATAATGGCTCTTCAACATTCAAGCAGCACTATGTTTTAAGTGATCTTCATTTTTAAAGAACTATTTTATTTACATTTGAAATATTGATGGTGCATAAAGTTCTGTTCATGTAGTAATGATAGTCAAAAGTATTTAAAATAATTGACACAAGACCAAAGTCATAAGTTTGCTCTGTCCTTAGGCCAGCAAAGAGACTCCAATGCTAAAAACATAAACGTCTGAAGAAAAATAAGAAAAACCTACTCCACTGTGTGGAATTCTTGAAAAAGTATCTGTGGCTTTCTTGGTAGGTAAAAGAAGAAACATCAAAGCAAAACCTACTAGGTTATTAAGCAATAAAGTAGTAATTCAATCTGTTTCTTTTACTGGTCAAGGAGAATTCTGGTTCCGGGTATGTATTCCCAGAAATTAGCTGTTTAGGTAGAAACCTTATCATCAAAATTTATGGATGTAGAGGAGCTGTTTCAAAATACCACAAAGATCATGCTTGCATCAAACAGGTAAAAAGAAAGAAAGCCTATTTTTACTTTAACCATTCCCCCTTGTCCTATCATTACAAGGGCATGTAGTGTTAGAAAATGGTGGAATGGTTTTAAATTGAAAGAGTTACTGATTTAGATTAGACATTAGGAAGAAGTTTTTTACTGTGAGGGTGTTGAGACACTGGAACAAGTTGCCCAGAGAAGCTGTGGCTGCCCTGTCCCTGGCAGTGTTCAAGGCCAGGTTGGATGGGGCTTTGAGCAACCTGCCCTAGTGGAAGTTGTCCCTGCCCATGGCAGGGAGGGTGGAACTAGAGGGTCTTGAAGATCCCTTTCAACCCAAACCATTATGTGATTCTATGATTCTATAAATTTATGATGCTGTATTTAGAAATAAATTCACATTGCTATATCTTGTGTTGCCCAAGGCTGAAAAGCAAAATCTTCAGGAGGGTCTACAACTTATTTCCCATATTATTTTGTTAACTGATATCAAGCCTGGTAGTTATGCCAGCACAGCATTTATATACTATCTGCTCAAAGCAACAGCAGAATCTGTGGGAAACCAAACAAATACACGTTGCTTTACAGGAAAACAAAAAAGATTACAGGTCACAGTTATGAGTCCACAGGTGCTTGTATGCCAGCAGCATGTAAAGTTGTATGGGCCTAGAGTAGCCTAGGAAACTATGTGAAAGGTCCAGATCTGCAAGATCCGTCTCTTCAGAGAAACACTGAGTTAGAAAGGAAGCGGGGCACACTGAGATGCCACAGCTGGCATACGTGGTGAGCATAGGCTGTAAATTGTATAGCCTTAATCTCTCCTTTGCTCAGTTGAATTTATCCTGAATTTCTGTACACTTCTATGCTTTTCTGAAGAGTACTCCAGCTTAGCTTTTTACGATAGTCGATTAAAAGATGAGAATGGTTACATCCCTTCACCGAAAATGTAAGCAGCCATGAGCAATACAGGCTTTGAAACATGCCAAGCACTAAATCTTGCTTTAAGGTTGGATACAGAGGATATGTAACCTCAGAAAAATTCTGCAGGACATACTAGCCTGCACTGTGAGGAAGGAGGCTTAGCTCTTCCCACAATTAGCAAAGATGCTGAAGCAGATGAAGAGGTCACAGGTTAAGTAAACAATAGAATTGTTATTTATTGGATTTTTTTCCATTAGTAGCTTTACTTTCTGTTTTCAATCAGAAAAGTCAAACTCTTTTATAGTCTAGAATAAATGTATAATTATTCTAGAACAATAAATGTATGCTTATTCTAGAACAAACATCATAAAAAAAATCTTTTTCAAACAATAAAGTTTAATTGTTAAGTATAATTAATCCAGAAAGCTTTTACATTCATGGAGCAGAGACTTGGAGCCAAACAGTTTAGAAGCAGGCAACCTTAACAACCTTAACACTTTTAGGGGTGGAGAAGAGGCCCCATATTGCTGCAAAAGCCTGTTGGGGAACTGGTAATCCAAACACTGGGGCAGAAAAGAAAGTCTTCTCAATGTAATGAGTCTAAGCAGTGAGAGATATACATGAGACAGTGACCGACTGTGACTTTAGGATACTGTCCTGGGTTCAACAGTAGCAGTCATTTTTCTTCTTCTTAGTAGCTGGTGCAGTGCTGTGCTTTTGACTTCAGTCTGAGAACAGCATTGATAACACCAATGTTCTTAGCTGTTGCTAGGTAATACTCTGATCAAGGACTTTTCAGTTTCATGTTCTGCCAGTAAGGAGGGGCATGGGAAGCTGGAAGGAAGCAGAGACAGGACACCTGACCCAAACTGGCCAAAGAAGTATTCCATATCACACGAAGCCATGCCCAGTATATAAACTAGGGGGCGTGTTACCCGGAAGGGCTAGATCACTGCTCGGGTTGGGCTGGGTATCAGTCAGCAGGTGGTGAACAGTTGTATTCTCCTCCCTTGTTATTTCCCTTATCATTATTATTGGTGGTAGCAGCAGTGGTTTGTTATACCTTGGTTACTGGACTGTTCTTATCTCAACCCATGGGAGTTACAGTTTCTCAATTCTCCTCCCCATTCCTCCGGGAGCGAGGGGAAGGAGAAGGGGAGGAGTGAGCAAGCAGTTGCATGTTTCTGAGTTACCAGCTGGACTTAAACCAGATATTCTGCAGTGCTCCTCAGACTTTTTCACATCTTATTTTTCATTTGTAAATTTCTTAAGGTAGCATTTAAAAAGCCAACTGCGGTAAACTTTACACACATTGACAATTAAAAATCTAAACATAATTTTCACTGTATTTGTGAATAATATAAAGTCAGAGGATAGGATAAGGAACAGATTTAAATTACTTGTCCACTACCACATAGCAGGACAGGGACAAAGCTCAGAGAGAATTCAGAGATATGTCGAGGTATCAGACTATTTACTTCTTTGCTTCCCTTTGCTTCTACCCCTTGCTGGGTAGGTGGTAGCCATTTATGTGCTCCAACTGCCAACATTTTTCTGACAGCTCCGTTGTGCATCTGCAGTCGTTACTGATTTCTGTCCAGCCAAAACCACATCTGGCATTTCCAGCTGGCATAACCCACAGTTAAAACACAGGCACCACTATCCTCCATTCCCAGCTCTGTTTTTTCCTTCTTATTGTGACACAGTCAATACCACAGTGTCCAGTGCAGACACTGTACATACCTGCCCTTGCACTGAAGCCCTATGACCTGATACACTTCTTCTTCGAATTCATTTCTACAGTTGATTTTCTCCTCCTTTGAGAGTCAACATCCTCCTCTCACATCATAAAAGTCTCCATATACTATTCACAAGCACAGCACGTTGTAAAATGCATCTGTGCTTTTTCTGATCAAATTCCTTCCCTGTATTTTGAGTCTATCTACCAGCAACCACCTTCTTTCCTAATATCTGGCCTTTTCTTCAAGGCCCTGAACAGCTCTGCTTCTGAACGCTGACTTCATTCACATCTCCTCTGCTTCCGTTGTCATGGCTACAACACCAGCCTCACATCCAGGCTTCCTTTTCCCCACTGGCAATTTCAGGCTTTCTTTTAAGATGCCCATGATATTTGAAAATCCTTTAAATATTCAGCCCTGCCTAATGACCAGTATCTATCATGACATCTATAAAAGTGTGTCAGATTTTCTATTTTGTCAAAAATGACTGAGGATCTTTGATTTCCAGAGGTTTGAATGATGGATCTTCAGTGAGAAATCTTAACATTTCTTGGAGACCACCAAATACCCTGTCACTAAACTCATAGCTCAGAACTCTAGTAAATCAAGAGGGTCTTGTGGACTGCCTGCATATTTCTTATGGTAGCCCTGGAATGAAGTGTGGAAACTGGGGGGTAGGGGCAATGTCTCATTTTCACATAAATAATTTTGGATCAATGAGACTCAATAGGCAGGCTTCAGGCTAAGTTCAAACAGCAACTCCATCTAGGCCACAGAATTATATCTAGGGCAAAATAGTTAACTGAACAGCAATACAGCAACTACCTGCTTCAGATCTCCTGAAACGGCATATTTCTATGAAAGCAGAAGGTGGAAAAAGTGGGAAGCAGCCTTTTTCTTTGCACAACCTGCAGACTCTAAAATATTCAGAGGAAGAACTGCAGCAGATCTTGCAGCTACTGCCATTTCTGAGCAGGGAAGGAGGACAGGGCACTCCAAACTGAGATCTGTGGTCTTCTGTTGGGGGAGAATGAAAGGAAGAATTATCCTCAGAAAGCCACAGTTGGTGTTGAATTGTGGATACTGGAAAAGGTGGCATGGCCAAGATGTCCAAGAATGTGTGAGAAGGTGAGAAAGGGAAGACACTTCATAAGCAAGCATGAGACACAGCTCCTCTCTCCCAGAGAAGCACAAGAGCAAAAACGTTACAGAACTGAGGCTGCAGAGTTTGGTTCTGCTGTAATCACATGATGTGGTTAATCTTCTCTTAACTACCTCCATGTCTACTTTTTATCTCCAACTCACTCATATAATTTCACTGGAGCAGGTACCATACTTACATTTGTATCTTGCCAGAAAAAATAAGCTACATGTGTACAAAACAGCTGCTAAGCTTCAGTCAGTACCTCTGGGAACAGGCTGTTTGATGGCACGGAAGTTTTACATTAACAAGAAAATGATCAACCTATACTATTCTAACATCACTCTGGATTTGAAGTTTCATCACATGCATTATTTTTTTTTACATTTTCTCCTACATTTTTAATAATGTCTCTAGTTCGACTTACAGTCCTGGTACCACAAAATATTAATAATTTCTAAAGAAATAAGATGCAGGCAAACAAATTGGGGGGGGGGGGTTGTAGGTTGGCTATAATTTTATTTACAGACATATACTCAATTTGTATCAGTCATTGATTTTGTAGAGAAAAGGTGAAATAAGTCATGCTGAATGTACTTATTCCTCACCTTGGTATCCGTTGCTGCTGGTAGTATGGCATCAGCCACCAGCCTTCGCCTTTCAACAGTGTTCAGTGGAGGGAGCAAGAAGAAAGGGGCACACATCCATTGTCATCACTAGTATTTTTCAGCATCATGACAGGTTCTCAGTCACACAATGGCAGCTGCACTGACAATAAGTGGGTTTACACCTGGTGTTTTCTTAAGGGAGAATAACCCAGTGACACTGGACAGAGCACAAGTCATTGCAGAAGAGGTGGCAGCCTGCCCCTCTTACACAGGCATGGTTGATGAACCAGAACTGCCTGCAAAGCCCCTAAGGCTGTGACTAGAAGTTGCAGTGGCAAATTAATTCTTGGGATTTTTATCATTTTATTTTCCTCAACATTTTTTCAAGGCTAAGCTTTGATGCTTAGGGGAATGGCAAACCAAGATTTCTCTTTCTTTACCTATCATATAAAGACAAGGAACAATTAGCACCAATAGGCACTGATTCAGCACATGGGCATGTAGGCACAGGACAAAGATAACTCCCCATTTCTGAAAAGGTTCAGATCTTGAGCTGTGTTGCTGGGGCTCATCTCAACTCACTTCTACCTTGTTGTGAAAGTAATGTGAAATGACATTTCTCAAATAAATAGAGATGCCTTTTCTTTGTTATCTTCAAACAGTGTAGCAGACTACAGGACGAACCAGAAACCCTCTACTTTATGGTTACTCTTCTCTCTATTTTAGTGAAAAACAAAGAACTTTTCATGTTCTGTCAACCCAGGCAGTGAAATACATGTATTACAGGTCCACTGTAGTTCACACAGTCAGACAGATACACATGGTGCTGGAGTCCCACCACACTGCATTCATGGAAATTTAGCTTTCTCTCCAGGCTTCAGCAGTGTCTTTCTTTGGCTCTCCAGCACATTTTATATGTACATTTTGGAGTTTAAGCAAAGCTTTATTCATTTAGTTTACAGTTTCTGTGTTCAAGGATATGTATTAGTCTAAATGTACAACTCCAGGCTTTTCTCCCATAGCAGATCTCTTTTAAATAATGCAGATTTGTTTCGGTTCTGGTCAGTCCATCAAAGCTTATCTCTGTTCATCTCCCCCTCCAATGCTTGGCAAGGCACTTTCCATTTCCTTTGACAAGACTTGATCAGAAACTGTTGGCATACCTCAGCAGATAACTCATTTTTTAAAGTAACAACCGCATCAGTTCTTTTCTGTTTACTATTCAAGGTTGTTGCCATGCAAACTGACACTGTTAGTCTTTGATTTCTGGCCCAGTGTAAAGGTGAAAAGCCAAAAATAAATAGATGTGCAGTCAAAACAGAAACTGATATTTAGGGAGACTGTGTAACACCAAATTCAGAATTTTTTCATAGGCACATTGGCAACTGTCACTGCATGCAGTGTAGTTCTCCATTCCAGGTGCCTAAGGATGGTAACTAGATTTTAGATAATGCATTTATATCGCATATAATGAATATTTGTAGGTGGGAGTGAGACAGCAAGAGAAATCTCTCCAGTGTGCAATGGGAAAATACAACAGTGCTTGTTTGCAGTAATGTTCAACTTAAAGTTGGGAAAAGGATTTTGTTATTCGCTGTGATATTTACTGCTAACATGATTCTTTTTCTGCTTGCATTTTCCTCTTTTCCAAATCCATTCTATTATACCCTCGTGTTCAGTTTTCCCTCGTAAAGAGATCCTTCTGAAACTTCCTGCTTCTTCTGCTGGTGTCCTTATTTTCCCTGTTGTCTCTGCTTTCAGAGATCAGTACTGCTCTCCCTCGTGCAACAGAAGCAACCGAGAAACACTGCTAAGTTCATTCCTCCTTTTACAAACCCTGGTGCTCTTTGTAAAGAGGTTAGGACAATTGTAGACACATTTGGAAATAAACAAACAGTAGAAAAGCCTACCCAGATAGGTAGCCAGGATTCCATAGCCATAGGCTCTCAGGGCTCCCTTATGAACTTTGAACTTCAAAATTCCCCATCAACTTTTGCTGCTTTTGTTCCCTTTTAATTAATTATTTGAGTGATCAATTGGAGTTTGATCAATATAAAATCTGTAATTTTTCTAATTGTGATTCGATACGGCTTCTCTATATCAGTTACCCTAAGAATAATGACTAACCTTTTCAAACTTCTCATCTGGAAATATTATGATAATGAGCAATGCCTGAGCTTCACAAAGGGTGCCTGCAATATAACTATACTTTTGAACAGACAGATCGTTCATAAAAGTGAAAGGTTGCTTCCAGAAAAGGCATCTTTATGGAAATGTTTAGCCCATTAAATTAACAATTCAGGTTTATTTCTTACTTTATGAATTTACCAGAAGACCACCTAGATGATAACATTTGCTGTAGAAATGACACACTACTCTTTAACACAGAGAATAGATGCTGATCTTTAATCTAATCCACATAGCATATTTACAGGAATAGTCTACAAAAAATTAGATTTCCCCAAATGAAATATACTTGTTTATGTGAGAGGAGTGGGGGGATGGAGGCAAACTGCAAACCAAAACCTATTTAATCTAGTGCAATTTATATGAATGATCTCATAGCCACAAAATAGGTCCATGTTCAAACATTTTAGTGTTAGGTATCCAACAAATATTCAAAACATCATTTGTGCAATGCACATAGATGTTGATGTTATGGAACAGCAAATGTTCTGCTTGAGGTTTTCTGGGAAAAAGAATTTACAAACATTTATTTTAGGAGGTCAATAGTGCATTCTCTCTCTTGGCCAAGCTATTTGTGATGCTATTAGGCAAGGTTATTTGCATGCATCTATGCTTATTAAAGATTTTGAAAAGCAAACTTTAGCTTGAATTTTACCCCAACATGGAACGTAATTTCTTTCTACTTTCAAAATTAAGTCTTCTAGTCAGCTACCCCATAATGTCTATGCAGTGTCATTTTATGGCACTCGTGTTCCAATACGCTAAAGCACTTAGACAGTATTGTTGACTCCAGTGCAACAATTTGCATACTTAAAGTAAGTACATACTTTTTGGGACCTGGGCCTAATACTTCCTTTCACTGTTTGTATATATTGCAAATGGTTTCTGTTTCTTTCTGGATGTGGGATAGCTAATTATGTTTCAGTCCCTGGGCATCCAGCAAGCATAATATAAAACCACAAGCTTACAGCTTTTTTCTTACTGCAATTTTGTCCCAGTTCAGGCTAGCTAAAGGTGCAGTTACAGGCATTCACTCCAGAGCAGCTTCCTCCCAATATCCAAGGAAAGTAATCTCCTGGCTATGCTAACAGTCATCCAAAAACCTACCATATAATCTAATTGAACTATCGATTCCCAAGCTAGGGCTTCTATTTAACATTCTGGAGAGAAAGAAAAGAGAGAGGAAAAGGTTTTGCAGACACACAATGCTGTACAAACCTTCCTTAGTTTCTGTTGCTTTATGTTAATTTATCATAAAGATTATGCAAAAAAATGTTGTTACAATGATAATGTCAGTACCCCCCTCCTTCTCCGAAATCTTTATTTTTATTTCAAGCAGCAAATTCTTAAACAGGGAATATACCTTTTCCTTAATAAGAAAGAGTCTTACTGCAAGGAGGAATAAAAGAATGGAAAGTGCTCCAGCATAGTATCACCTCACATCACTTTTGCGTCTAGACAGCTGGTAGCACTAGCAGTATGACAAAATCTTTCCCAGCTTTTTTTTTTTATTTGTTTAGCTTTGGTTTGTTTTTTGTTGTTTTTTTTTAATTTAGGAGGAGAAAAAAGAAGCACTTGCATTTAAAAAATTCCATCAGAATCCCACTTTATCTTTCATTCTGATTGAAAGACCAGCAAACTCCCTTGACAGTTATTTCCTATGAATATTAATTAAGTTACTACTACAGTGTGTTTACTAATCTTTTAGAAATAATGCAAGCATTATGGGGACAAGATATTAGTGCCTTGGAATCAGAAAAATATTTCGAATATTTGACTAACAATAGAGGTTCTATTCTGGCAATTCTGTAAGTGCAAACCTTAGGGCTGTTTTACAGAAAGCTATATATACTGGTAGCAATGTGTGACATTCCTTCATATTTTTGACAAAGCATGTCAGGATTATTCAAACCAATATCAAATGTTCTTACTTACAAAAGTATTCTGTGCTGTTAGCTGATGTCAGAATATTTATTTGATATAACTGGAGTAACTTAAATAAGAAAATGTATTCATTTATCTGAATGGCATGATGAGATTTCTTCTTGCTGGTCAAAATATTTCCTTATATCAAAATATATTTAAAGTAAGGGGATAAAAGCACTTCTCAATTGTTTCACTGGTAGATTTCTGTATTTGGAGATCTTTTAAGTCACGAATTAAGCAACGCTACAAAGGCAAGTTCTTCATAGAATAATTTAAAATCGTCTCTGAAAGGTTTTCTAGTCTGATTTTTAAAATGTATGTATTGTCAGAAAATAACGCTGGGGTTCTTCACACCAGGCCTCTTCATGGCTAGTTTGTTAGTTGCAACAAACCACTCCCTATTTGCCAGCTCCTGAAACTTCCCCAGATAGCTAAAAAACATGTTGATAGTTAAGAGCTATGGTTTACTCTAGTCTTGCACTTTTGGTTTGGGGCAATGAAGCTGAATAACAGGACAACTGGCAACAACCTAAACTAACATCATTCCTGCCTATTTTCCACTGGGATTATAAGAATGGAAATTTTAATCTTATGTAGGACAACAACAAATCTTGAAGGGAAAAATTTCTTTCTATTGGTGAGGTCCATATACACATAAGGGGAATGGAGTGACATAAAAGCCCTAGAAAAGATTTCCCCAGAGAAGGAATTACTTCCTTAGAGTCTCTTTGCAAGCTGTGATGAAGGAGCAGTTATGTGAATACAGCCAAAGAGATGTTAGGAAAACCACTGCAAGGCAATGCAAGGAAGCTGCTGTAACTGTAAGAGTGGTAATTCCAGAGTGGCTCAATATTAGGTGGACAAAAAGGAAGCAAACTGAATACCATAATGCCATTTCCTCCCAACAGCCTTAAAAAAGTCTTAGACCACATTTTCAGCAAGGATTGTTCACCAAACACTTTGCACAGCTTAAGAGCACTGAATGCTTCAGGGGAGCAACCCCTGTGTGAGGAGGAGAGTAAGGGAAAGCACAGCCACAACACAGCTGGCCAAACACCAGCCTCCATCAGCCAGAGGTTCATGATCCATCTGGAGCAGAGAACAGTTGAAGGAGAAGGTGTGGGAGCACAGACATGAAGTATCATGGAATCGGTCAAAGGAAAAGAGTAAATATACTGCTGGAAACATCACTTGTTTCAAACTCATTCGGTGCTATTTGAATATTTACTGCAAAACAAGAATGTTGCTGAATCCTAAGTTCTTGCATCTGTTCAGAAATGAGGGTAGGAACATTACTGGCATTATTTGTGCTAAAAGAGTCATTTGCTGATAGATTTTCTTCAAGTTTTTTTCATTAATAATGATCAGTCGCTGACATTTTTCATAAGCTCTAAAACTGTTTTTTCAATATATAGGTTACCATTTGGGTCTGTCTCTCATTCCATCACACTTTGTTGCTATTTAATGGTAAACTGTATTGAAATTACTCTTATTCTGTTGGCAGCAGTTTGGCCTAATGTGACTAATATATCTTTTGTGAAAGAACTATCCCTAGTATGGACTCTGAAAAGGACCATATGCACTCCTTTTAACATTTTTTCATTGCTAGAAGTGATGACTCAAGACATTGAAGCCCAGGAACTTGTCACATTTCTCCTGATTTACCCTCGTTGACCAAAGCCTATGGGTATTAGAGGAGAATTCAGAAGTAAAGCCCAAGAGACCCCAGCAGAAAGCTACCTCAGCTTTCATTCTCTGAAATAGCTAACAAAATCATGAGAACATCATCTGATTCTTCCTCCATTAACCATGCAATTGCATACTTCCTTATTGTTGTTACTTTTCCCCTTGTATTAAGGAACCATCAAGAGAAACTTCTTATCAGCTGTATTATAAGGCTGCTAAAATACATGAATTTTACATCACCCCTCCCAACTCAAATTTTGAGGACTTGATCATAACTGTCGACACTATTTCTATTGATGAATAAAGAATTAATAAAATACGTAAATCCTGAATGGCACAACACAGCATTGCCGCATTTAGTAGAAAGACCAGGACTTTCACTCAGGAATTCGACTGAAGTGAAACTGTATTCTGTTCAGTGGAGTACAGAGCAATTGTCTGTAATGTTTCTCTCATGTTTCAGCAATACAGAAATTTCTTGTCCTAGTCATGCTCCTTCACTATGTTATTCTACTGAAGTTTATTGAAATGGCTCTGGCATGAAATACTTTTGCCCAGCTAACCCATTTACTAGAAAGTGCAGCTTCATCTAGTGACTACTAATGAGCTATGGGTTTTGTTGGGCATGCTGAAAAGCATCGTCAAAAGCATTTGGACTTAGGTTGCAAGCTCAGGCAATGAAAACAAATATTTTAGCCATATACAATCTTGTAATTCACTTCTTCCTCCTTTACAAGGCACTATACTTCACTGGCATCCCCAAAATCAAACATACAGAAAAAAAGGGAATTTGAAATGCACCTTTCTCCTCAGCACAAGTGCAACACTTCTACACACTTTGAAATGGCCCAATGTCACTATGAATCCACTTACTGAGGACATTTTTGTGTCCATTATGTCTAAGGCTGTCAGGCTACTTTCTGGAATTCAACTACATAAAACAGCTCCTCCTTTGGAAACAGTCACACTCCTCAATATTCTCCTGTGTTTGCAGGAGAAGGTGTGATGAAGATTATCAGAGCTAATAAAATCTTGGAGACTGCCACTGACAGAAAGGTTCAAGTATTAGTTCCAATGATGGTAGCACTGTTCAGTGAACTGTTTCCTCCTAAAGAGCTCATAATTATGTTTCCATTTTATTTTTTTCTCCAGTGTTGCATAATTCAGAGAACCTGTGTAAGTGTAGATTGTTTTGAAAGGAAAGTGCATTTAAGGGGTTAAAATGGCAATACTGTATTAAATTCTCCTTTCACAAGTTGACAAAGGTCATAGACTATGTGGTAACAATGCTTCTAATGAAACTGGTGAATTCTTTTTAAGCAATCCTCTGAATGAGAAGTACAGAAATTCTACCTTTTAAGAAGTCTTATATTGTTATATTTATTTCTTCTGAAAATTGTTTTTTTTGAAAAGGTGAAAGTTGAGCTGCCTAACACAATCACATCAGTCAACAAACATAGGATTTGGACTGTTTCTCCTATTACAATGCTAGAACTCAGTCCTTTCTTGCTTAATTTCCTTTTCTCATTCCAAAACTGCTTTGTGACACCTTGAGTATGAAAGCAGCCAAATAAAACCTGCCTATTCCTTCCAGTCATCTGAAACAACCAGAATTATAGGGAAAGAGGAAGCTAAAACTTCAAAAGGTTCATTACATTATACTGATGGACTACAAGAGCTGTTTTACTTGCTTCTATTAATTTGGCTTTGCAGTGTGCGGAGGCAGCCTTGCAACAATAATCTGCCCACTGCAAAATCGCTGTTTCAGCACTGAAGCAATCCTTTTGGGTCACCCATCCAGCAAGCATATGAATCATTAAAGTCTTAGACTGAAGATACCTGAGCGTTTGGACAACTTGCAAAGCAAGTGCAAAAGAAGTTCCTGATAGGAAAAAGACTTTGTCTTCTGCATTTGAATGTTAAAAGGAACAAATTTTGTTTTCAAACAGTGCCAGGTATATTTTGCCCTATATGCAGGATTATTGAGCTGTAAATGTTATTTCCCTTTCTAACACCACTTTTTTTCCACAGCAACATGCTTCCATTTCCACATACACACAGAAAGAATATTCACTAACAATGTACATATGCTCACATATATACAGTAAATTCTTCATCTGGTTTCTCTGAGAGTTCATCTCAGAGGGCAGCAAAGCAGCACTTGAGCTGTCAGTAGAGAAGAACCAATGACAGCCAGAGAGCCATGAGGCCTACCATCTATCAGTCAAGTTGTCACTGCCCCTTCAACACAGGTGAAGAAATGTCAAACAATACTTGCAGCAAGTTAAGCATTTCTAGAAGAGTTAGTGGGAGTGTATGGGCTCCAGATACGTGTTTTTGATTTTTTTTCTTCAGAGAGAACAATCTTAGCAGGAACTGGGAAGGCACAAAGCTTGCGTGCCTTTTTAACTTTAGGTGACGTGTTTCTGTCAGGACCTGAGGTAGAAGTAGGTTATTAGTGAAGCAGGGTTATCAGGGAAGATAGTAACGCTGTCACATGAAATAATAGTAGTAAAAAATTGAAGCAATGGCTTTAAAATAAAAGAGGATAAAATTTAGATGAGATACTAGGAAGAAGTTATCTATTGTGAGGGTAGTGAGACACTGGAAAAGGTTGCCCAGAGAGGTTGTGGATGCCGCATTCCTGGAAGTGTTCAAGGCCAGGATGGATGGGGCTTTGAGCAGCCTGGTCTAGTGGAAGGTGTCCCTGTCCATGACAGGGAGTTGGAACTGGATGATCTTGAAGGTCCCTTCCAAACCCAAACCATTCTATGAGTCTATGAGACAGCTAAACTGACATGAGTCTCATGAAAGGTTGAGGGATGTTGGGTTTGAGTATCAGACTCTGTCCTGTCGTCATTTACAGACTCTCCTCTTAAATTGAAAAGAACCAGACATGCTTAGCATCACTTAAATTTAATCTTGGTGATCTGCAGATTCTTGTGCCCACTAATGTTAGGGCAGGGGGAGGGTAGTTGGAGGTTTTTTAACCTTGCTGCCTAGCCAGAGCTAAGGTTCTGACAGCAAGTTATTGTTTGCTTCTAGCTCCTTAGCTAACACATAAAATTTACACTACTGCCTTGTTTACATGAACGTCTTAACATATACCAGAAATACATTTTAAAGGTAATCTCTATTCCTTTGCAAGGGTAACCTTCCAGACTTCCCTGGCATGAACTCATGAGGAAGGTATTCATCCAGAAAAAGTGGGAAAGATCCCCCTTCTCCTCGGCACTGTTTGGTGCCAGCCTGCAGTACCTCTGTGAAGCTGGTCTGCTGTCAGAGCCAGTAACCATGCTCTTGAATAATCTACACTGTGCTCCATGTGAGAGCTCTCCATTCTCAAATCATTTTCTTCACAACATCGTGGCATCATGCTGTACATAGAGAGTTAAATTCCTACACTGGCGTCTCTGTGCCGGTTCTCAGTCTAGGAAAACAAAATTACATAGGTTTCGTGGCAGACAGCATACTTTATAACATGAGGAAAAGAAGTAAAATTCTACCCACAAGGGAAAAACTGCAAGGGAAGCAACCCAGGAGGTTATTTTGGGTATGCTCTGATAAGGTAGTTTTAAAATAAATAAATAAATGGACCAGATAGTATATAAATATGACGGAGGAAAAATAAATATTCAGACAGGTTCGGCTGCTTCCTTATTTCCCCCAACGCTTTTCAGACCTCTTCACACTCAAACACTTAAAACACAAACCAAAAATATTTGCTACTCCCCTAAGCCATTTTTAGCCTACCTGTCTGGTGCGCAAAGACAGTTCCCTTGCAACTGCAAGCCATAGTATTGTGTTAATAATTTTTCCCCCCAATTCCACTGAGATACCAAGAGAAACTTGAAAGGAAAATAAAAAATTAAAAAGCAAAGGGATCTTTTAACATACACTGTCAAACAGCTGTGAGGCCTTAATCCTAGATGCTTTTTTTCATCCTTCTATAACACCTACTCAAGATTTTTCTGTTCAGCAATAAAAAGATGCTCAACCTGAAAAATGAATTTTTACAATGTGCTTTTTAAAACATGGTGATCTGAGCACAGGTTCTCTCACTGACTTCATAATGGTCCCCAGAAATCCTACTTCACAAATTTGATAAGAAAATGACTTTCAGCCTGTTACCACTTAACCCTGTCACCTACCACAGTTTCCTCACTGCAGGCATTTTTGCCCAACACGCCAAGTCAGAACTGTTGCCAGAACATGGTTGGAGGCACATTTTCCCTTAATCATCATGGACCCAAGCTGGAAGGATCTTTGAGCAAGAAACACATCATTAAGGTTTGTAAAAGCTGTATTTACTTATTCCACTAATGTGCAAGTTGAAAGTGTGTTAAATGCCCCACATCCTCCTGATACACATGGGGACAGAAAACACTCCCCTGTTCACAGAACACAGTTTAGAGGCTGAAAACTGTGTGTGCCCATTTTAAATCTGCTTGTTTTAGTACAAGTGCATGTCCAACAACATCTTGACAGAATGACACACAGTCCAGGTAAAAATGATACACAACAAAAGAAGTCCATGGCACTGATTTTGGTTCATTTTTTCTTGTTGGAGTTAAGAGGCAGGCAGGAATGTTTCTCACATAATATTTCTATTAGCCCTTGTGTTAATTTATCATTAACTCCAGTAAATACCAGTACTGTCCCAGTCTATATAGGAGCAACTAAAAGAATTAAAGTAAATTTATACCTAATAGGAAGCTAAGTTTAGGCAATTTATGTGAAACTAATATTTTACAAATAAATAATGTTTTCATTTAAAAAATAAATTTATTTAAAATTAAATTTCAAGTTATGACAATCTTTGTGAAAGATCCAAGAACAGGGTTAAAGTGTCTGATTAAAAACTTAATACTACAGGGCGGGTTTTTTTCAATCAGAATTTATTGCAGTAGCCTCTGAAGTCTAGGGAGAGAGGATGTTCTCTTCAATTCTACTTATTCAAGTAGCAGACTCTGTGATTAGATAATGACAGACAGAGGAACCACCTCTAAATTTAAAAAATATATAAATCTATTTTCCTCCTCCAAGATTAGGACTAGAACTAGACAGCAGTGAATAAGGTCTACTATTTCTAAATCCTGGCAGACTCAGTCCCCAGAAGGTATTACATCAGTTCCTTCATTGAAGAAAACATTCATTTTGTTAAATAATTTTATTTTATATGTGAAACATATTTTGATAAACTTCCTTACTTACACATTTGAGTTTTTTAAATTAACTGATTTTTTTTTAATTCACAGTACTATTTTATATCTATGAACTGAAGTTCAATCACCTCCAAAAGGTGATCAAGATATAAATACCTAGAATTAGTAAATGCTAAAATATCCAATGCTTGAATATACTTCAGATAATAATCTGAATATATGCTTCTTCCTTTATGAAGACTTTAAATAATGTGTATAGGGGTAACCAGCAAGCATTTCTTTTAATATAAAGGCAATATTTTACAGCAAATCAGCACTCAATAGCAATTTCAACATACAAATTCAGTGGCTACCAACTGCCACGAACTAACCATTGAGAAAGCAGCAGAGAAGAGGTGGGAAAATAGCCTCTTAAAAGTGTATTATTCAAAATAAGTTTTTCCTTCTTCAGGCTTTAAATAAGTAATAAAAATGGCTATTTAAATTACTTTCATGTCAATCCATCCACCATGATCTGCAGAGAGCTGTTTAAGAAGACAAAGAGATAGACTAAAGAACATCTTCACTTGTGTTACTGTCAAACCTGGTATGGTTCATATTTATCATGTTATACTAATATTTCTTAAAACTCACATTTTTGCTGCATTGACTATTTCAATGAAGATACATCTATTATTATAAATACAGGGGATTGCTTAGTCGCCAGAATAAAGGAAAAAACATGTATTTGAAAAAGCACACTGAGGAGATGATATATGACTAAGAGCCTCCATTGTGCTAAAAAGATACAACAGCAACAATTGGCAACTAGCAGAAGCACAACAAATACATGATTATCCCTGACTAACACAGCAAGATAGAAAATGACATGAAAGAAGAAATATATTCTGTAAATGAAATATAAAAATACCCCGAGTACCATGCACTTTGTACTGCATAAAAGTAAAACTTAGGTTAAAAAAAAATAAAATAAAATTAACTACTGAGATGTCTGTAGAAATGATTTCCAGTGAGATCAACAGTCTGAAAACCTTTCAGAAAACACTTCAAGACCCAGAATGAGATGTGCAACTCCACTGCCTTCTATTGTACTCCTCCAGCCTCCCCCCCATCCTTCAAAATCCCCTCTCAGCAATGGACTAGAGGATTTTAAGGAATACCCACTGGACAGTCCCATGCCTGTCTTATGCAATTGGGAACTACCCAGCAGGTACGATACAGCCTGGAAAGCAAACTGCGAGCAAGGAACCGTTTGCTTACCCTGGATTCCTTTTCTTGGCCAAATTAACAAGAGGACATGTAACCCCTGCTTTCCTGTGGAACACAAGTAGAGGTAAACAGCGACTTCCCAGTGACTGAGGGGACAAATTACTCTTGTACTCTTGGGTACCTGTGATAGTGTTATTAGTGTTAAAAGAAATAAACAAACCAACCTTAGTTAATGTAGGGATAGGGTTATCCCAGAGCAGTTCCTGGAAACATCATTAGCAATGAAAAATAAAGTAAAATCACTATTCAACTATTGCCAAAAATCATTCATGTTACTATCCAGGCATCACGTTCACAGATATTCACCCAGGCTGGCTCTGTACCATAAACTTCCTTATCCTTTCAAAATACATCAGCCAGCAGCACAGAATTCAGTCAGATCACAGAGCTGTAGGTTTGTTCCCCTCCCTGCAAAAGGCTAATGTGAAACAGCATTTATAACAGGCCAGGTCCATCAGCGATATGTGGATAGCAGATACTACTATTCTCAATAGAAAATTATTGAAAATAATTATAACTACAAAAAATAGCTGTGCAGCAACACTTACAGAAATAAGGGATTAATCTTAAATTTGTGCATCCAAACCTCATCCATTTTAGGGCAGACACAAAAAGCAGCTTGTTCTTTCAAAAAAAGAAAAAAAGGAAGAGTAGCACATTCTGGTTTTATGTAGCTGGGTAAGAGGTGACAACAGTGTGAGATCTATTGGGTCTGATGTCTTAGCTGAGGATTTTCTCTTTTTTTAGCAACAGTAACAATAGCAAGTGGATGGAGAACTGCGGGTTTGAATTACATCAGGGAACAAACTCGTCACACCTTGCTATGGAGCCTTCCTTTCGTCTGGTCTTGCCTTTCCATGTGAATTAGCCCACCTGGATGTATTAACCCAGTTCCACCTTAAAGGTTTTGCTTTCAAATAAAATATATATTTCTAAGCACTAATATATACAGAATAGGGGAAAAGTATCATTTATTATATCAGAGTACCTAAATAGGTAGTTGGGCTGTAAGTTTGTTAATCTGGCAAGCTGTCAATTTATTTTGACATATCCATTTCTTTATGACAAATGAAAGGAATAGTTCATACCTTACATGCCTTACATTTCAATATTTAGACATCTCCAAGATTCACAGAATCACAGATACACACACAAAGACCAGCTCAGAGAAATCTGGCACATTTGGGGATCGTACATGCTTCTGAAAAGCAACAGACTCAAAGCAAAAGAAAAAAGAAATCCAGAAATAAAGGAATCCCGGTGGTACTGCTAAAATTCACATGCCTGAAAACAAAATAGCAGTGACTAATACGCGTGTGAAGCCTGGAAATTAAATTCCAGGACAATGGATGAAAATTAGGGGATGGACAGAAGAACTCTTATAGGCCAGAGTAACAACTACTTTGCCTTTTTGGCCACTGCAGTCCAAGCGAGTCTCCCAGGGAGCAAGGCAGAATGCTGCAATTGGATTACCCTGCCCCAAAATCTTCACACAGACACTCATCCTCTCCACACCATACTAGGACATGTGCATGAAGGGTTTGGCAAGGAGAGTGTGTGCTGCACCCTCTGCTTTTTCACTTGAAATAAAGTCAAGTTCCATTTCAGAGAATCGAGCTCTTCTCAACTCATATATAAAATCTGCTGCTAAGATAGGGGACTCTGTCGATAATCAAATTAGACATGAATAGGGGGAGGGACATTTCCTTCTGCTATACTCAGATTTGCCAAATTTAGGTATATTTGTAACATTTTAGACAGTTAGAGCCATCCATCAGCATCTCTGTCACTAGCTTTGGGCTTGCAAAAATGGAAACAAGATGTTGCCTTGGATTGCAGCTTTGTAAAATTCTGTAGATTAAAAAACATCTCATTACAAATCCAAGTTTCTGTATGCAACTAGAAGCTACCACTTTAACATGACAACCAAGATAGCTGCTATAGTTAATGATCATCCGAATGGTCATTTAATAAAATGTTAATACTGGGATCCTGAACTTACTCGGATTAACTTTCTTATTATTTACACGGAACATTGTTAGGTATCAAAACATACCACACTCTAGCCCAGAAAAACAGGCAGTGTGCTGGGGGGCGGAAGGAATCAGCATTCTGGTGTGGTAATAAAGGTTTCTTTCTCCAATGATAATCAACTCTGCATAATTAAAATAGCTCAGACTGCTGAACTAATTTTCAGACTGGAGGTTTCTTCCTGTAGCAACACTTACACACAAAGTTTCTACTGCGGCTGAATTTAATCGTGAGTCTAATTACAATTTTAATGAATATCTTCAACACTGCATGTAAACTTGCACTTCACAGTCTTGCTATCAGAGCATTTTTAGAAGCTTTCTGCGTTTAATATAAAGGACTGTTCTGAGAGATGCTCATGGTAAAGCAGTATTTTTTAAAAGAAAGCTTAAACTATATTTGACCATATTGAGATAATGTTCAAAATTGGTTTAAAATAACTTTAAATTTTAATATGTATAATTCAGAATAATTTTTTATCATTTCGTTTAGGATGAGCATTTGGCACATTTCTAATCAAGTTCTGACATCAGCATGGCCCAAACTGTATCTGTTGATTTTCCCTCCCTTCCTTTCACTCCTTTTTGTGAAATACTTAAGGCTTACTTATAGATTTTCTCACCAGAGAGCAACCCCAATACTAAAAATTCTCTTATAGTTCACAGGAGAGAAGCCAGATTGAATAGTCAAGGCTGAAACCCCACACCAATAAAATACTAATTCTATCTGAATTGCCTGATTTCTTATGTAATTCTAGAGCAGTGAACTAAGAATTCTGCAGCAGCTTCACATGAATCAGAAGCTTTTTAATTAAACATGAAAACTGACAATTCACCATGGAATTTCTTCTTCTACATACAGTTCTGTTTATTTTACACTCCCCCCAGATTCGCCTTGGCCAGGCTGATGCATCATTTACATTACAGCAGCACAGGTTGCTGGTAAAATTAAAGTGGCCTGGTAACCCAGCAGTTTGTAGCTTATGTTTTCAGGTCCTAAGCAGACATGATAGATTCAAGATGAAGGATGTGAGCGTTCCATAACAGTTGTTGGTGTATCCATCAGTACTGAAATCATCAATAAGCATTTTTATGTTCCAGAGTTAAACTTCAGTTGCAGTTTCTATGAGGAAGCCTATTCAGATGTACTGAAGGTTTCAAAGGTTGTTTCTTTCCTTTTCCCCATTCCACCTGTATATTGAAATTGAGAAAATGTCTTTAGAACTCAAACCTAGCAGGAACACCTTCAATCACCAAGTCCTATTCCCTGCTTCTATATAATAATAATAATGTATAATTATATCATTTATAAGTTTCTTAAGCTTATAAAACTTGATATCAGTTAGGTTTCTTATCCCACTAATCCTACTGGAAACTGTTCTAGAATCCCACTGATTTACTGGTTAGAAACACCCCTTGAATGTTGCCTGTTAAGTTTCTGTGCAGCAGGATTTCCTTTCCAGAGCCCTTTGCATTGTCCCCTGCTGTGATGCTGGCAACTTGTGCATTCACAGTTCAACACAGAGGCTTCTCTCTCTCCAGCTCCAGGAACCCCCTATGCCAGACAATACCACTTAGACCTCCAACCAGCTGTGTCTCACATGTGGCCCTAGAAATAGGCTGTATTATGAAACAGATGGAGTGCTGTGTTCAAAGGAGTCTCATGAGAAGTTCTACTTTTCCCAGCTGCAACTGTGACTGCAGAACACAGCTCCTCCCACCATGATCTGGGTATCAACTAAGTTGAGAGATCTGCTATTTAAGATTAAGGAGAAAAGGATTCAGAACCCCAAAAAGAGTATATTTCATAATAGCTATAAAAAGTGGTTCAGAACAAAACCATTTTTCATTATTTGTTTTGCTTTTCCTTGCTTTGGTTCAAATGCCCATCTAAACACATCAGCTTGCTCTTGGTTTTGTTGTTTGTGTTTTTTTCTATGACTTGCATTTAATTTTATTAATAGAATAGTAAAAGTTGCTTTTTAACATTTAGAAGCACATTCAGAAGCAGTGGAACTCTTTAACCTTTGTATTTCATGGATAAACTCAGCCATGTTTCAGTAGAAATACAAATGCTATGAGAAAATAGGGAATTTTTAATTCATTTTTCTTTACTGTGGAAAACACTGCATTAATTGGATCATGTGTATCTTTAGCTGTTCTGTAAGAATCAGGGCAGGAAAAACGAAGATTTTGTTTCTATGAGTCTTTTACTTCCAAATATGCTCTATCAGATAAAAGTCTCCAAGCTAAGAAGTAATAATTTGCCCTGTTCTCAGTTTGGAGGCCATTTTTCTACTTGATTGAGCCCCAGTACAAAAATACTGTCCTGAGATTAAAAAGGTAAAATAAAATAAAATAAAATAAAATAAAATAAAATAAAATAAAATAAAATAGAGCTCAAAATAAAGAGCTCAAAACCAAGAAAACTAAAGTTTCTTGGGAGTTTGCCAGTGTTAACTATGCTTTTGCTTGTAACAGTCCAGAGTTATTCAGCAGAGAGACGATGCTGCAATGAAAGGCACAGCCAGACAAATGGCAGTCACTGAAGAAGTTATTTGTTCCTACAATCCCATGTGTGCAACAAAGAAGCAGCTGTAACTGAAACGCTGGAAGATGAAGGTCTGTAGGTGTGATTTCAAGGTTAGTCTAATCTGATCTAACTGCAAACCACTGCAGAAAGATGCAGTTGTATCACCCTTGCTCCTTTGCAGATGCATATTTGCCAGATCTTCCTTCTGCCTGTTCACACAGACAATCTCACTCATGTAACAGGAAAATGTAAACTTCTTGATTGTCTTTCAGTCAGACTGGCCGGGCTGACTGAATAGGTGTGTGCTGGTAACACAGCAGGGTGGCTGCAAGACTGTACAGCCCAGCTTTAAGGATAAGGACAAAGACTTCTCTGAAGGTGGAAGCTTCTTGCAGTTAGGTCTGCTCAAGCTGCTGTGATAGCCTGCACTATGCCCAGACACTTGACTCTGATTTCAGACTGATGCAATAATGAAATTTCTGGTTTTTAAATTATACCGTCAGTGGAAAATGAAGTAACTAAAAGCACGATGAGAGCGGGAAATACCTACAAAAAGGAAAAACATAAGGAAGTTCAAACAGCACTTCAGATGTACTTGCAAAGAAGAGAAGCCAAAAAAATAAGACACACAGGAGGTGGTCTGATTTTTCACATAGCACTGGCTGAATCAGAGCACAAATGTTTAATAGTTTTCAGCTATCTTGGACATATAAGTCTAACAATGAAACTGTACCAGAAATTTGAGAAGCACTGCATTCCTTGTAAAAATGAAACACATGAAGTATGTGCTTTTAATCAGGGCACAGAAGAATGTGAAATTACAGAGGGGGTTGTGATCAATCTAAACCAATTTTGCAAGTCTAACTAGGACCAGATATGAGATAAGATTGTAATTGAGATCTGGAAGAAAATCTGAGTGTTCACTGGAAAACACGGAATTAACCCTGAACTAAGCAATTAGAATCTACAACACAACCATATCTGTCCAATACATAATGAAGAACATGGGATTATGAAAGTTAAGCAGTTCTCTGACACTGAAGTCACAATTAAGGACACAAAACTGAAGAAATATGTCATGAAGATGGTTAGGGGGGAATTTCAAAGTTAATACCCATTATGACAGTTAATGTAAGCTGCAAAACCAGAAAGAGGTAGGAGATGGAATTAAATAAATGAAATGGATTTTATCACTCACAGTAGTTTGCAAGCTCCAGCAACATGGGCTGCTGACAAGAAAACATCACCTCTGCCAGTTCACTGCTCCTATACAGGTGAATAGTCTATAACCCAATTTTAATCAAGCAGGACATCCTTTTCTTGTTCATCAGCCCAGCCCATGCACCAGGGAGTAGTTAGAAACAGGTAATAGAACATAAATAGGTGAAAAATACAGCTTACAGGAATGACTGTTCCCTCTGGGGAGGGAACTAAGCACTAAGCACATGGGTGAGAAAGAAATTGCAATAACATCAGTGCAAAAGAAGGAATTGTTTCCATGTTAAAAACTCATACTGCATTCAGTCTCATCAAGCAGGTAATGAGCAGCCACAAAGATTAAAGAAGAGTCTGAACCAATCTGAGACAAAATTCACCCCAGAAAACAAAACACAAATAATTCCATTGCCTGTAGAACGTTTCTCTTACTTTATGACAGAAGCCAAAAGAGGAGCCCAAGAGACACATTGTTCTGGGCATAGAAGAGAAAATCAGGTAACAGAGTGAGTACACACACTGTGCATTGTTTTAAAAATAGAAGAAATAAAAGAGAGAGAAAGATCGAGATCATACCTTATTTACAGCTAAGTTACCTAGTAAGGAGCAGATATGTAAAAATGGAGCATTTTTACCACCTGCTGAACAAGAACTGCTGGTAGAAGGAAATGAATATAATTTATTTCAAATATTTTCATGATGTAAGAGGTTATTGTAATAGTAACATATTAAAAACATAAAAACATGAAAGCTCATATGCATGTGCAACAATAAAAAGCCCAACAATTTTTTTCATACTCATGTATGAATTGCAGTCAATACCCAGTTGTATCTGGAAACAGAGTTTGATCACATAAAAGATACTTAGGTTTATGTAGATTACGTTTTAAACTGAGGGAAAACAGCAGAAGTGTATGACTGCAAACTCAGGGCAATTTTTGACAGAGCTACAACTAACACAAAGGAAAATGACAGAAATATAAATCCATATAACAAAAATAACAAATAGGAAAAGTATTAACTTGGCAAGGCACATAAGCAAATTGGGTAAGGTGAATAATCCCCAGGGAAAGCTGGTTTATGTAATACTTTTAAATGTTGAGATAAACATTCTGACACTTCCTTTTGTTTCTTCCAAGCCCCCTTGCTAGGGTGTGCTGGAAGGCATTGTGAATACAGCTGATTCTGGCTCGGGTTTTCGGGACAGATCACTGGAGGTTTTTTAAATTGGTCAGCAGCAGATTTTGCCAGCACTCATCTCAGACTTCCCCAGCTTTCTCCAGGGTGCAGAGTAAGCTGGATCAGATTTCACGTTTAAATTAATTTGGAATTGCTTTTTCCAAAAGTGCCTGGAGTTTGCAAGTGTTTTTGCTTTCCTTTGCTGGAGATGAAACATTACTTTCTGCCACTATACTTTGAGAGCCAATCTCCCACATTTCAGCCTACCTACATGACCAGATTGACCAGATTCTTCATGCCTTCTACCACAATTCATTTGTGTTCCTTTCTAAATTTTTCTTAACCAAATACAGTTCTATTCCTGTCAAGATTTACCCAGCGCTGAAATCCCATCTGCTTGGCTATATATTCTTTAACAGATTCTGTTTGCTATATGCTGACCTAGTTCAAAGTTACATTTGCTCATTGACTGTTCTGTACTCCACCTTCTTCTATGTTTATTTCACCGAAAACTGTATGAGTTTGCAGTTAGGTTTTTCACCTAGGGCATTTTTATAGATTAGAAACAGGACAAATTCAAGTATTGATCCCCTGGAACCCCATTTAATACTTTACCTAAATTGAAATAGCTCCACTTACGATCACTTTTTATTCCATATGTGTAACTACTGAGCTATTCATCCAACTGCATATTACTGCATCTCTAGACTCCTTGAAGTTCTTTACTGTGGGCAGTCTTGTGACAATGCTTGCTGCTTAAATACACCACATTATACCCCTGCAGTGTGCATCTGATGTACACAATGTGTACAAATCTAACATTACACAGGTTGGGCCACCTAATGATTTTCCTTTAGCTTATGCCTGCTTTGTTTATCAGAAAAGGAAATGGTTTTGCTCTTGCAGTAATAACTCTGCTGTTCTTACACACAGGAAAATATACAGCAATTAAGACTGACTGACATTTTTCAGCTCTTCTCTCTAAATGTAGGTTTGCTTGCTCTACTTAGTACACCCAAAAGTGTCCACATAACAAAATGCCTTACAGACAGATCTTGAGCTCCTCCTGAGCTGCATCTCCTTTTTGAAAGCTCTACCATGCCCTGTAAAACTGAGAAGTTTTACTGGGCTTTAACACAGATCTCATACCATATAAAGGCTCCAGAACTCCGCAACAATTCCTGTGCGAGCTCAGGCAGAGACAAACTAATCTAGCTGTAAGAAAAGCTCCAAACCTAGCAAAACTTTTGCTGATAACTGGAGGGATAGATGGGAATTTATGACAAGTCAAGCAGAGAAGCAGGTCTGATGCACAAGGTTAGTGTAGTTACCCTCTCCAAACAAACCTTCCAGAGGCTGATGCGTTTCTCACTGGAGGACAGACCGTATCAGACAGCAGAAGCAGCTCAGCGTTTTAAGGTTCTCTTCCCACCTTTGTCTGTTTTTGTTGAGAAATAAAGTCCTTTCTCCTGCCCTCTCTAAAGTCAGGCTTTATGGAGAGCTTGAGGAGCCAACCACTTTAAGGCTTTTCAAGGAACTGGAGAAACCCAGGGCCTGAAAGAAGGGCAATGGTGAAGCTGAAAAGGGGAACTACTGAAACAGAGAAATTAATATATTGGAAAGCAGAATGTAAGATCTTCTGGGTCTAAAGATGGAACTAATATGGGACCTACGCTGTTTGTCTGTAGTAAGGGAAGCTTCAATCCTCTCAGAATGGGCACCAGGATTGAGGACAGGCAGATGTCAGTTCTGTTGCAATGATCTGCAGGTTGGGAGAGGCACAGAGTTAATTATACTTTTGGAAGGCTCACAACATCAGGCAGACCAAAATGGCTGATAAACCTACAAGACCAGCACTTGGGAGCTAGACAGAGATATTCAAAATCAAAAGGCACACCAAAATAAACCGATATATCTAAACTCTGGAAGCACATGCAAAAAATTCATATAAATGCACATACATGCACACACATACCAGCTAATCTCAAAGCTCTTTGGAGGTCTGCCTTAGCTTTTTAATTTTTTGTACTTGCTTATCCTGCAGTTCTAATGGGGTTATTTGTTAAATTAATATGAAGCTACTTGTTACCCTACTAAGGGACTGGCTGTAGAGTTCAGCTGAACTAGATAGGACCTTCTCTTCCTCCTTAACACAACTCAGTTAGAAGCTTGGTCATATTATTTTAAATGTGATATTAGACATTATGCAATATTTTTTCCATCTTTATCTGACACACTGTCTGATGCACACCATTCCATCACCACTTCCCCAGTCTTCAGTTCACAGCTGAGATGGCAAATGGACCTGATCCATTAGATCAGTCTATCCTGCCTATTTGGTATCTTTTCAAATAAACACCTTTGCATTTTTTCCATGCTACTGCCCACACTTGGAGCAGTGCCATTAAGCATCTGCAAAATTGCCTCATTATCCTCCTTTGAACTTTCTTTGCATCAGATCTTGTGCTGAGGTGGGGTGGGCAGGAGAGGACAATGGGAGGCAAGAGCAGGTCCAGCACATATTAACTTCCACAGAGCTGCAGCAGAAGCCTGAGGTTACAAGTACAGAATAATTTTGCTGCTGTTCAGCAAGTTGAAGGATTCTTTTTCCCGGCATCCATGAAATAATTCTACATTAAGTTTAGCTATAAAGCCATGACCCTGGAGAAAGGACTTGGCTCTAAGCCAAATGTTTTTCACATTCAGTTTCACTTTCCTGCTATAAAATATTTAAGAAAACGTAATTCTGCTTAAAATAATTCTATAAAAAAGTCATCAGACTCTTGTCTTTTTTATATGTATCAGAGTCAGACATTTCAAAATTATTTCATCCAGCACAAGGCTTCAGCCTCCCTTATGCTGTAAGTGATCAGTCTTTGTGAAAGCCTACAGAGTTTGTACTAAAAGGCAAGCCAATAAAAAAAATAAAACTTCTTATTGCATTAAAAAACCTCTTCCTCTGATCTCAGTGTTTGTACTGTCACCAACCATTGGAGAATGTGAATGTTTCTACAGAAAACAGATCAGCGTTAATGATGTCTCTGGTAAACCATGTGGAATTTCTGGCCCTTCTGTCTGTTCAGGCTGTGGAAAAGCTCTGCTCTTGTTGAGATTTTAGAAAATTATGATTATTAAGAAGCGTGAGTGCTTGGTTTTGTGAGTGATGTTCTGGTTTTAAAGCCTTTCTTAAAGATGGTCAGATTTTCAGTTCACCTAATCTCCTGAAAGTTCATTCCACAGCCAAGACCTTTTATCCCCAGCCTTTACATGTGCTTCAGTGTCAGGTTTGGGATATGTTAACATAAACAGACAAGCAAAACAAACAAAAAGAAAAAGACACTATAATTCTGAATCTCTATAAAGTAAAAACTGGTTTAATTAAGACCAAAATACTGCAAGTTTTATAGTTCAGGCAATTGTTTTGTTAACTACAGGAGATCCTTCTTTTCAATCTGGTATTTTTGAATTAATAACATATTCATGTTAAAAAAAAAGATCTTTAATGCTGCTGTCCTGAATGTGCAGCTGTGGAGGATGCCCCCAATGAGGAAGTTCTTCCTTCAGTAGCAGTCCCAGTGCTTGGACCTTTCCCAAAAGTGGTACTGCAAATTCTACCCTATGGCTGCCCAGCTGGGCAAAGGCTGTGAAACTCAAAGTCACAGGACGGTTTGGGAGTTGGTTTTATTTATTTGTTTTATCTTTTTCCTCTTTTTATTTTCTTCTTTTTTCTTCCCCCCCTTTCCCTCCTCCCCCCCCCCATAGTCAAGAAGACATTGATTTTCCCCAGCCAGGCTGCAGCAGTGCCTGTTTTCTTCTGCTCAATCTATTTTAGAGAGGTCAGGTCTGATTTAAACAGGGAAGGAGAAAGAAATTTGAAGTGGCTGCCAGGCCAAATACTTCCTTTTTTTAACAGTGCACACAGGAACCAAAAGGATCCAGAGATCACTCATCTCCTGATGTCACTGGTAATGTCTCCATTTTATGAAGTATATTAAGAAGTCAGTATATTTAGCAGCTGAACTTAATAGAACAGTCTCCTATTGGTTTCCATGAAGAAGTGTGAACAAAGTCAGCTATCTCTCAAAAAAAAAGGTCACAAACAAATTACTTTAGTCCCAGAGATGTTTCTGAAAAATCCAGTGCACTAATATGAGGGACAAAGACAAGAAAGCAGATTACTGCACAGAAGTGAGTAATTTCCTGACACAGAGTATTCAGCTGGTCGTCTTTCCTTGTTTGCCTCTCAGAGGCCAATCTCTGTTCTGCCAGCAAGAAACTGTCCCACACAGCCCTCAGGTATAGCCCTTTGATGCTTCGGTGCCAGAATGCCCATATCCATTCAGAGAGACTGGTCTCATGACAGTCTTCTTTACGAAGGTTCTCATTTTTAGAACTGTTAGAAAAAAAAATAAAACCCACTTCATTCTTTGAAAGTAATTAACCTTTTGGAGAATAACCATGCTGCATTTCAGAAGGTCAATAGTTAAAGGATGAGTGCTTTTGCTTCAGTTTACCAGGCAACACATACTCCCCTTGAGACCACAGTGCATTGAGCCAAGTCTTGGGTCAGTTTCAGTGGTTTTCAAACACAGTTCACTTTGCAGCAGCAAAATGTAGGGGTTTTTTTGTTTTTTTTTTTTTTTGGCTAATACAATACTTCATGTCCAGACTACATTATAGGGTCAAGCACCAAATCATTTTTGTGTATGTCAAGGCATTTTGTAAGGTTAACATTTGCTAAGCCCATCTATTAGCATTTCTCTTTGCGTCTACTAAAGCAAACAGGCAGAGACATTACTGACCCCATGAATGCAAATGGATGCTCAAGCTACCATTGGGAATGCATAGCTCATACCACATAAGCAACAGTGGCTTTGACGTTAAGATAAAAAATTCAAGATATATCTCTGTATTGGAATTTCTGAAAGAACTGCTGTTTATAAATATTTTTTAGTTTGAGAGGTTTTAGCTCCTGTTCTTACAGGACAAATGCACCCAACATTACTAAATACTGCAAACACAGCAGTTTTACTCTTACGTCTGACTTTTTATTTTAGTTTCTCTTTAAATTTCTTCTCTTTTAGACAAAAACAAGCTACGAGCTCTGCTACTTCGGGCTTTTTTTACAGCGCCTTTCCTGACTCTGTTTGAAACATACTGGCAATCGCAATCATCTGTTCCTTGTGTTTTACAGCCAACAGCTGAGTTGTTGATTGAGTACTGAGGGGTTTTTTACTGGGGACACTGGGGCTTTCTTAATAAATGAAGCTTTACCCCTCCAGATCAATTAGTTTGAGGCTGGTTTTCTTTTTCAGTCTGGTTAAATGCTAGGCCAGCATTTACAGCCGAAGTCTATACTACTTCTCTCCCTTTTAGGGAGACCATTTTCTGCTGTTAGTCACCATAGTGTTGATCCCTAGATTTATTCTTTTGAATCTTAGCTTAACTGAGGTTTATCTCTTCTTTCTTGATCAGATTATTAACCCCACTCTCACCTTAGCTCAAAACCATTTGTTTTGATGGGATCTTTACAGAAGAGGAAAAATTTAGGAAGTACAAGGGATCTGCAAGCTGGTGACTTAGCAGTAAGGTCATTAGCATCCTTAGTACTGACAGCTCTGGTTTTGCATTATTTTGGATTTCCATTATTTTCTTTCTTCCGTTCCATTTCAACTTTTTAATCACTCTTCAGCCATGGAACATGGAAACTTTGGAAGAAAACTTTTATTAGCATTTCACAGCAATTTTTTTTATCTTTAGTTTATGGCTCAGTATAAATTAATCCTTCATTAAGGCACTGTGTGGCTCCACGGGACATTCTGACATGCTTACCATATTAATCAATCAAAATTACAAGTCATCATCCTTCTCTCTCACTTGATTTGTCTCTCCATGTCACATTTTAAATAAAAAAGGCTTTTCCAGGACAAAGTCCATGTCTGTTCTCAGAAGGGGTCCCAGGCATTCAAAGCATTTACAGATGTTATACTGCATTCCAGGCAGTCCTGTGCAGGAACCTTTTGAAATTAACAGGTTACATTTTTTACTGTTTGATAGATATTTTTGTCTTTTACAACAATTATTTAGCATAATGATTTTACATACAACATTTGTTATTCAGCAGGATTTAGCAAAAATAACCATTCGAATCTTTTAAGTTTCAAACTGTATAATAAGCATTCAAGATGAAAATCATTCAGCAGCGATTAGTTTCTGAATTACTCCAGTTAACCATATAAACAGCTGATTCTGCTTCCACATGCAGACTTCACTCCATGATGAAGATTATTTTAGTGGTAGAAAAATTTAAAATAGATTCAGATTTTCATAATTTGTGTTTTCTTTCAAGATTAAGATGGGGGGAAAAAAAAAAGGGGGGGGGGGCGGTCAATCCTAAACACAAATACAGCATATGGGCAGAGAATGGATTGAAAGCAGCCCCAAGCGAAGACTTGAGGTGTTGGTTGAGTAGAACCTCAACAGGAGCAAACAGTGTGCACCTGGAGCCCAAAAAGTCAAACTTATCCTGGGCTGCATCAAAAGGAGCGTGACCAGCAGGTCAATGGAGGTGATTGTGCCCCTCTACTCTGCTCTTATGAGACCCCACTGGAGTACTGCACTCAGCTCTGGGAGCCCCAGTACAAGAGGGATGTGGACCTGCTGAAGAAACTCCAGAGGAGGCCACAGAGATGATCAGCAGGCTGGACCTTCTCTCCTATGGAGACAGGCTGAGAAAGTTGGGCTTCTTCAGCCTGTAGAAGGCTAGTGGAAGGTGCGCCTGCCCGTGTCAGGGGTTTTGGAATTAGATGATCTTTAAGGTCTCTTCCAACCCAAACCATTCTATGATTCTATGATATTTTCTCAGATTTTCTTCCCTAGTCCAGCCAAGCAAATGTCTCGAAATTCCCAGTATGTTTGTTTCTCTGGTCTTAAGAGTAGGTGTTCATTGAAACTATGTTGGTTTTGGCTTAATTTCCATCTGCTGGGTGAGGGGGCTATATTTCACCTTCCGGAATAATGGTGAAAAGCACTTACATTAGAGATCTGTCTAGTCCTGTCAGTATTCTGACTGTAGCCAACAGCATCAAAACATGTAATGTTACTTTTCTAAAATACCCTTGGGCATCCGTATATTTGCTGCTGAGAAACAGAGTGATGGTGGATTTGGGTGGGGTTTGTCATTAATTTGTCCATCACTATTTAAACCATTAAGTACACTTTTCTTTATATATGCATAATACATAATATACACATCCATACATACACAACACACAAGAGGAAAATCACTTTTAATTCAGTTTTAATGTGCTTCATAAAATGAAGAACCAAAGCCTGTTGGTTTACTTAGGATCACTCTGGATTCTTTAAAAACCAAATGTCAATTTGAGTTATCTGTCAGTTCACTTTGGAAAATATTTATAAAGTTGAAAAAAACTTAATATTGTAATATTATGGTAATCAACATAAATACTGTGAGTCTATACAGCATAACTACTTAGTCATTATTTTGTAATAACACTCTACATCTTCTTTTTTCTACTAGCACCTATCCCATATTGAACATATAAGCACCTTAACTCTACACAACATTTTACCTACGGGTAAGATCCGTGCATCTGAAGTGTTATGAACAATTCTTGTGGATATTTTCAAGTCATATTAAAAATTTATTCTTGTGAAAATTCCAGGTGCAAATCTGTAACAATAATACAGCAGTAAAATCTGATAAGTGCACAGGGTGCTTTACCAATAAGTAGGTTTCATCCTCAAGTGTGAAAGTGATGTCCAAGGGCAACTTTACTGTAAATGAGAGGGCAGGAGAAAGGAAAAGCATTGAAGTTGATCTTGCCTTTGAGCTATGTTGACCAGTGGATCAATAGCTATCATTACTAGAGGTCCCTTAAATGAAGTTAACTGCTACAGTGCTGACATTTAACCCGTGTCATCTGGCACCATGCGCACACACAGAGAACTTCAAGTTTAGAATTGGCACAGGCAGAAAATGAAAGGAGATTCCTAAGATAAACAGCAGCTCCTCCCTGCAATTTTGAGTAGCTGTTTAGTTTCAGACAAAAGTAAACTTTTTTTACAACAAACCAGTGAGGTTAGAGCTAATTCTAATACCAAATTCTACATGTTTCAGCTGGTGATGCGTACTTGGGATCAATGGTACAGAGAAAACAGTACACATCTGCATAAACCTCATTACCAGATGAAGGCATGTCATGCCCATTTGATTAATCTTAATTAGCCATTGAATCACATTTCATTCCAAACATGTTGTCATTTCAACTAATTTAACTAAACACTCCCTTTCTCCCCCTCCCCCGTATAAGGAACTTTCCATCCTTGGTGAATACACTGCCTGTGTTGTTTGTATTGCCTGACTCAGCTGACAACCCTCTCTACAACAGTCTGTATTTTTAATGTTTCATGACCACAAAACACTGAACATACAGGTAGCACACACATGTCCATGGAATTAATAATGAGATCCACAAAATTTCAAAGACTGTTACCTGCATATAGATATAAAATGCTTTTGTCTCCAAAGGCACTGAAGAAGTAAAACCAGACTGTACCTGAATGCTAGATGACTTCATTTTTAACAGCACTGTCTAGAAAACCCTCAAGAGAAATGGATTTCTGATAGCTTCATCCCTGTGCAATCATCATAATAAAGGATAATCCCCTCCAAGAAAGTTATAGTCTGAATAGACAAGACAAAGGAAGAAGAATAGAACGAGCCACAAATGAAAAACAAAATGTCCAGAATTAGGTAGGACCAAGTCTATGAAATTTTGTCCCAATACCACATTTATCAGTACTCAGATAACACATATAAACAAGTGTGCTAACACATACTGTTCTGATTCTTGTTTTGGGACCGTCTTATACCATTCAAGCAAAGACATTCAGGAATATCAGACTTAAAAGTGCACAAATACAGAAGACAATTTTTGTTCTAAAATTCTTGTTGCCCTTTTGTTCTAAAATAATTCCAAACATAAAAAATCTTGGCTTCCAAATTCTCTCTCAGAATCGCCCCCCTCTCAGACAGTAGTCCTTTGCTACAGGCGGCATATCAGAAAGTGCCTCCTGTGACAAAATCAATTGAAAAAGCAAACTCTCACTGAAATCTAGAGAGGAGACAGAAGACAGAAGAATTTCAAGCAAATTACACATCTGTGATATCTTCCAATAGGAAAGAGAAAGAAAAAGGTACTTTATATGCATTTTGCAACTTATTTCTGATGAAAAACTAACCAAGTCTTTGTCTTGAGGAAATGAATATAAATTTCCTCACATATCAAGAAAGCCCATGGGGACTGACAGGAATTGGATGATAAAGAGTTCTTAATCTCTCTTCAGAGAGAAAGAGATCCTGCATAGTTTGGTCCCTAATCTCTGTTTAGTTCCACCCACATTGGTAGCAACATCAGGTCTCTTTTCACCTTCTCTTTGGTTTCCATTTTTCATTTGCACACACCCAGCCATCACTGAGAACCTCATCTTCAGCTTTCAAACCTTTTCTCCACAGTGCCTTAGAGCCCCACAGAACACAGGCCCAGTAATCTAATTAATCCTGGTAAATCAGTTGTCAAGCTCCAAACCCATCTTTTTATTCGAATGCAAGGATGGGTTTGCTTTGATCTCTTCTGGTGCACATTAAGATTTTTCTGAGAGCAACAGCCACAGAGCAGACAGCAATGTCTTCTTGCTTGTAAAGCTTCTGAAATATTCCTTTTTAGCAGTAAATCATAGAAGAAACTGATGATACATTACCGGAGTTTTTATGCTCTCATTCCCATCAGAATTCGTTCATGGTGTAACTTTGTACTTCTCATGACTGCTAAACAGTTAAGATAAAAAGCAATGCAACATTTGAGAAATAACTGCTGCATCCAGTGAGAGATTAACACAGTCTTTTCCCTCCTCATTTACCTCTTCCTCCTTCAGACCCTGCCCATCCCACAGATACTTAATGCTTGGCAACAAACAGAGCTCTCTTCTGTACTCAGACTTATTAGGACATCCACTTGAGAAGAAGGATCTAACCACACTTGAAGGTGTTCTTTGGTGGAGCTTCTCTGACATCTCGTACTTTCCACAGAACCTTACTTGTTTCTCAGGCGATGTCCTCCAACTCCCAGGAATCGCAGCTCCCAAGAGACAAGCTGAGCTATCACATTACCGAGGAATCTGGATAGAAGCAGCAGAGAACTACCCTAAAACTGTAACCAGGAAAAGATGGAATTGGTGGACAGTGTGTTGGATTTAGGGAAGCAATGCCATTCTTTGGAGAGAATTAATACAATATGGACAAAATATAAAATATTGTTTTTATACCAGAAGTATGTATTTTTCTAAGTGATGTGTTTAAATCAACCTTTCTGATGCAGTAATGACAAAGAAATATGTCACATGACTCCAGGAATTTGAGATAAATACAGTTAGATTTATACAATACATCCTGGAGCTGGCAAAACTGGAAGAGTAAACCTAACAGCTTGCAGAGAAGTCCACTCAACAGTAGGTTTAATTTATGTGAGCTTAAGGTTCTGAAAACGTGAGAAATAAATACATTGGAAAAGACAATGAAGACAAATCTTCTATTCCATCATTTTTATCTGCATATAATAGTTACCTGCTAGTTGCAGGCTACAAGCAACGAATGTTTCTCTTTGGGAAGCTATCAGAAGGTAAGAATCAGCCCTTTCTTTCTTTAATACTCTTAGAATCATAGAATAGTTTGGGTTGGAAAGGACCTTAAGATCACCTAGTTCCAACCAGCAGTCTTGGCTCCCCCTGCCCTCTAGGGCTTTATCCCATGAAAATTTACTAAGCAGGCTCCTGAAGAGGCCACAGTCTGCTCTCCTGAAGTCCAGGGCAGTGAGCTTGCTGCGTGCCATTCTCATTGCCCTGAGGATCTTGAACTCCATCATCTCATGATTGCTGCAGCCAAGGCTGCCCTGGAGCATCACATTCCCAACCAGGCCCCTCCCTGCTGCGTAAGCAAAATGGCCACTCTCCTTGTTGGCTCTTCTGTCACTTGCAACAGGAAGTTGTCTTTCACACAATTGAGGAACCTCCTTGATTTCTTGTGCCGAGCTGTACCATCCCTCTAACAGGTATCAGGGTTGTTGAAGTCCCATGAGGACAAGAGCCTGTGAACGTGAAGCTGCTCCTATCTGCCTATAGGGGGCTGTATCCGCAGCGTCCTCCTGAGCTGGTGGCTTGTAGCAGGCCCCCGCAGTAATGTCCCCTACTGCTGTTCTCCTTTTGATCCTGGCCCACAAGCTCTCTGTTGGCTCATCACCCGTCTCCAGCCAGAGTTCCATACTCTCTAGCCTATCATTGACATAAATAGCTATACCCCCTCCCCATCTGCCCAGCCTGTCTTTCTTTAAGAGCCTATGACTTTCCACTCCAGCACTCCAGTCATAGGATCCATCCCACCATATTTCAATGATACCAATGATATCATTTCCCATAGATGTGCACACATCTCTAATTCCTCTTGTTTATTCCCCACAATACAGGCATTTGTATAGAGGCATCTGAGCCAAGCTTTGAATAAATCCAACTCACTGGCTGGAGTGGCTAAAGTAGCTCTGCATTCTGCATTCATTACAAGTGCTGGCATCTGACTGGTAGTTTTGGGATGAATGGAAGCACCCCTGTCCCTCTTCCCCCATCCCTTCATTTTCTCTTAAATACTTCCTTTTGGACACACAGAAGAGATTTCATCGTGTTGAGAAGAAAAAGAAAGCCTCAAAATATAAAAACTAATCTTACTAAAAAGCTAATGAATGCACCATAACCCAGATTTTCTATGGCTATTGCATTAGGGAGAAAGAGTTATGAAACTTCATGCTTTTATACATTTTGTTGAGCTTGCAATCCTGGCTGAAGGAGAGAGCAAATTCTCAGGTGCTAAACATCAAATTGCTTATTGGAACAGCTGCTGCACTGAGCTGAGTAAGCAGGACATGCAAGGAGGGGCTTTTTCTAGGCTAGTCTTTGACCAGCTCCAGTGCTAGCACTTGCAAATTAAAAGGAATATCTTGCAATTAGAATATTGTTATTGCCATTTCCCTTCCACTAAATTTACAGGCACAAGTGCTCTTTCTGCATCTCTTACCCTTGGTTCCACCATTTTTTTTCTGACACTGGCTAGACTCAACAATGTCTATTTTATGTGTACTAATCTCCAAGCTGTAAAATCTGAGGGGTTTTGGGAGGGGTGTTTTGTGTCTGTGGTTGTTCTGAAGGGGTAGGGTGGTGTTATTCAACAAATATTGCTTCAAGTGGGGGACTGGGAATACAAATCTTCTTCGTTTTGAGGACCAGTGAAATGCACTGGGATAGAGCTGATGTTAGGGAACTGTATACTGTTTTCCTTCTTCCAAAGAAAAAATAAATCTTATAATGCCACTAGCACATAAAACCCTTCAAAATACAGGTTGGGCTTTTTTTCCTTCGAATATATTACAAAGGAATACATTCACTGATTTTTATGGAGGGTGGGCAGAGAATGTTAACTATAATGAAAATAATACTGATCGGAACATAGACTACTCAAAATTCAGATTCCCTAACTTCTAGAGATGAGTTTGGGTTCTTTTGGGGATTCAGATGATTAGCTGAATCATTTATTTGGGAGCAGGTAAGGCTAAGCAACTATTAGTTGTTCTGTGATGGAAAAGATTAATATTAAGGCAAACAGCCTGTTTTGGCTATCTAGGTAGAAGCAGGGAATGCTGGAGCACCTTTCACTGCAGGCAGTCTATACCACCAAGCTCTGCAAGCAGGTAGGAGTGTCTGAAGTAAAAGGCATCTGATTCTAAAGAGCAGGGTCCATCAAACCTGCATTAATACCCCCCCTCAGCCCCCCTTTTTATTGTCAGGCTTTAATCCCTTAACCTTTGATTTCAGTTTGTGTTTCTGCATTATTTTTTGCTCTAGTGAAGTAGGGGTTCAGCTCCTGCAGGGGAATACAAGCTGCCACTCCTGAAATCTTCTGCTCACTTTGAACAAAAACTTACCAAGAAAGTCAGCTTCTGCTTCCAGCAGGTTCCAATTCTTGTTAGAAGCCTGCAGGAAATGGGCACACTGCAGCATCTGATTAAAGTCTTTCATTGCTTAGATTAATGCAGGGTCAGCTGGTGAAAAATCTTTCTTTAATAGAAAGCAAGCTGAAACACAGTTAAAAAGCCTATTCACTTAAAAACTCTAGCCTAAAAAAGAAAATAAATCCTAACAGTTATATGGGTGCTTTTGAAAACTATCCTAAAAATATATTTTTTCCAACAGCAAAAGGGTGTCATATTCTAACCACAAACCTCCATATTTCAATAATTAGTGGAAAATAATTATCTGGAGATCAAAAAGCTGCTTCCATATCTTTTCATCCTGATTAACAATAAGCAAGTATAAAACCACCAGAAGTTTGACTTACAAAAGTCTAGAAGATGCATTCTCAGACACATCCAGGATGTAGTCAAGCCTTCCCTTTTCACAAGCAGAGACATTTCTAAATCATGTTTTCTGAATCACTACTTTCCACTAATTTTCATCACACTCCTATAGCCAAGCAAGAAACCTGCCAGTCACCAGCTTGATTCATAATTCCAATGCCTTATATGGCCTCAGTATACCACCACTCACCTTCTGCCTTCTAATTTGTCAGGTTCTCACATTTCTTGCCCTCTTAACAACCTACTCTGAGATTTAATCTCCCAGGTGCTTCCTGTTTGCAGATTATGGAGCAATAAACAGCTACATCAATAAATATGCAAGTTTGCTATGTCTTGTTTATTGGGAATATAGAGGTAGAGAACAAGTCTGAGAGATGAAGGATGATATTTATGTATATTGTTCTGAAAACTTAGTAAAGAGCTATGATTACAATTAGTTCCAGTAGAAGGTGTCAGAATTCAGAGCTTTGTAAATTCTCCTGAGTTAATTCACTAAAAATATCCAGTCGTTCTGTGGACCACTGCAAAATTTGCCCTTAAGCCATTTAACTCCTAAATGAGCTACAGAGGAAATACAGGACTCTGAATAAATATTTTCTGATTAGACATTTTTTAAAATAGGTCCATGCCCCAACATACGCATGACGATAAAATAGGTCTCTTGTCAAAGTAAGTGTAAGCTTACTTTCCTGTGTTACTAATTTACTGAAACAAATTTTCTAGATCAGTGCCTATTTTGCAGCTGAAAGGTACTTGGTGTCTTATGCTTTAGGAAATGCTGACTGAAACGCTTAGTGGAACTTTCCGGAAGTTCACATCGGTCACTTGTTTTCTCAGTGTCCTTGAAAAGCTTAACACCAGTGTCTCCAAATTACTGTATTTTCCTCCATTGAATTCTATGGTCTTTGCATGTTTTGTAATGAAATGATCTTGCAACTCCTGAACACTCTGCTTGCTGTTCTGTTTCACTTCAGTGGCATGTCAGTTAGAGGCACCTTCTTAATACTGATGTGGACAAACAGGTGGCTACCTCCAACTTCTTTTCCAGACTCATAAGTAAGCCTTTTATTCTTAGTTCTCATTTTCATGGTTATTTACTTTCCAAAGTCAGACCACCCATCTTTGCCTGCAATGCTTTTACTAGAAGTATGTAAAACTTAAGTATGTAACATTAAAATTTGTATGTAGCAAGATGGAGTCACATTGTAATTTCCTACACAATCTATGTTCTCTTTTTGAAAAATACCATCCACCAGTGATTGTTCACAGAGATACAGGACCTAAAGCATACCCTTTTCCTCCATGTCTTTGGAAAAGAAAAATATTTTTTTGGTCCTTTTGGGTCTCAAGATATTGGAAAGAAATATATGCAGGTATGTGAAAAGAAAACAGGGTTGTCTCCCTGAATCTGCCTGCAAGCTGTTGTGACAATGATATGCTGCTATTATTCAGCATATTCCTCATGGAACAGAGGGCTGAATTTCAAAACTGATTAAAGTCTCTGCTATGAAAAGGCCACGGACCACAGCTAAGAATGAAGCCAGGAGTCTTCAAAAATTGTCCCTACAGCAGCTTCATACTAAAACAGCAGAAGCAGAACTACAGTTATTTATAATGAAAATGACTTTAAAAGATAAGGATTAACACAGTCAGAAGGGTCGTGAGGGACCCCTCCAGTAATTATTGGCATAGCATGAAAAAGATGGCATTTTTCTTTTGCTCCTTCAAAGTGTGTATGGAAGGTGGCAGGTGAGCGGATGAAGCAGACCATCCCCATGAAGAATTTGACACAAGGTTATATATTCATTCCTTTCCTGGTTTTTATGAGTGTGGCGTCACATTGTAAGGAAGAGATGAACTGCTACCCTGATAAAGTTTAAACATATGTCAGTACAGAAGCCAAAACTCAAGATGACTTATCTAAGCTACAAGGTTGCTGATAGCACTTGTCTATATAGGAAACTTACTGCAAAGTGAGCTACAACACAAATCTATACTATATTATTCATTTCAAACCACCTTCCTGTGATGGTAACTTTCTCCAAATGGAGCAGACTATATATACCCTACTAATGGCTGAGAAGACTACACTGCATTTGCTCTTCTCAGTATGTATCTGGTTGATTCCGTAGTAGAGAGTAGCTAATATACTGTGATTCTCTGCTTAAACAGAAGATGGAAAAATTAGTTGGAACTCTAGAGTATCCAACTCCATCATACAGAAAGCGATAAAAGTTTAGATTTGTTCAAGCATTAGGAATTCACTTAAGCTACTTCATTGCTTCATGTCATTTCATTTTACACTATCAAAGCCTGGGGCCTTTAAAAAGTCTTCAAAATCTCTCATTTTGTTTGCTGCTGTAGTTCAGCAATATTTAGCACAATTGTGTATTGGCCCTTTAGCACTTTTCTTCATCTTTAACATAATATATCAAAGAAGGTAGCAAAATACAAGCTGATCAGTCTCTCTGGTTCAATTTAACAAGGCAGGTCATAAAGGCTTTGTTCATTGACCAGCCATGCCAAAGTGCTGCTTTCACATATTAATGTGACATGACTTGTACAGTCGTAATTACTATGACAAGATAAAGGGAATTAGTTCAAACTTAATTAAAACCACATGCCTTACAACTGTGACACTGTACATATTTAGTAACTTTACTTCTTTGTTCCTGGTTTATCAAAAGGGGAAGGGGTCCATATGAATTTTCCTGGTATTACAAATGCATCAATTAAGAAAAAAAAAATTAAACACTGATCATAAATAAGATCTTATCAAAGATAAGAAACAAACCTGAAATAAGACAAGTACTCCTATTCATGGTTAGTAATGAATTTCCTCACTGATACCTATGTACTAAAGCAGCAAGAAAGGGCAAACAGTAACTCCTCTTACACAGGTATGAGAAGAATTGATCAAGGCAGAGGTAGAGCACAGAGATGGAAATCTGCAGTGACTCTCTGTTGCGTTATTGCTAGCCCTTTCAAAACAGGCATTACTGAACAGCACCATGAAGAATAGAAATAAGGCTTGTCTTTTCACATTACAAATAAGGACAATCAAAAGAAAACAACAGCTTTGTCTGGCTTATCATTACACTGTACAGCTCTATAGAAAGTATAGAGGGAAAGCAGATAGCCTAGTCTAATACTGTTTCAAAGTTTAACCCTGTGCAGTAGACTATAATAAGTCATCAAAAATCTAGTTATGTGCGTTTTGTTTTAGCAGCTATACTATTTTCCTATGGAGAATTCAGCCATACAGATGCTCTGTTGTCATTTGTTGTCACCTTTCCCTTTCTGCTAGGCACTTCCCCAAGGGCAATATCATACCACTGTGGTACAACCTCTCAACAGCATCATAGCAAAACATTACCCTTTCCAGGTTTTGGCTGCAGAACAATCTATTTGTTCTTCCTGGACTATTTTAGAAGTCATAGGCTGCTTTTAGTGCAGACATTCTCAATAAGATCTGGGCTCCATGGTGACAGGTTCCCATCACTTGGATTTGGTTGTTTCAATCAACTTTATGGGCTTCTAATTTTCAACAGCTTAATAAACTTTGTATGTGTCAGTGTGTTTATTAATCCTTGTTAATCAGAATAAAATAATGGCAACAACAGATGAGGAAAATAAAGCAAAAGCTGGAAAACTTGCTGCCTCAGTAGGGAAAATTGGCTCCTTCTTGATTAAGGTAAGACTGGGATGGTACCAAATAAGCTCTGGTTCTTAGTAGGTTTGTCAGCTGTTTATAATCCTGCTCTAACACACTTCTGATGAGCAGTGAAATAGTTAACAGCACTGGCATTTACAGTATAGCTAGGTATCAATATTAGTGCTGTTGAAATGAATTGGTCCATCACATCTGTCAGAGCTATTGTTTCAGGTCCCTGCATCCAGTACCCATTTTCAACGCTAATGGCTAGGGGTTGATTTCTGTATATAGAACAGAAAAAGTACCAGTATGGGGAAGAGGGTGTCTGCACAAAAGAAGCATCTCTGTTCTGATGCACCACAAATCAGCACAATCAGACCTTCACTACTATAAACTGAGGCTGGAAGGGTGTGAATCCAGGAATAGTGCCAAAACATCTAAAGATCTAGGAATTTAAGAACATTCACAGGCAAAATTTACACAAACACCTTTCTGGTTTCCTGCTGCAGAAATAGTTCACTAGACTCTCAGACCTACAACTGAATCCAACTCAAGGTCAGACTGTTTTGTAGTGACTGTAGCTCTTATAAGCAGCCATAAAATAGATTAAAACCAACTAGTTCAGGTGTCAGTGATAACACAGCTACAGCAACACAAAATGTGACACCACCTACCTACTTATTTAGTCAGCATCTCAGGAGCGAGCTTTGGTGTTAGCTGCCATGATCATGCCTTTCTACAGAAAGCTAATGCGGCACATAACCCTTTGAAGGAGACAGAACATCAGAACAGCAGTCTGGTTCTTCTGTTCACATTACATGACACAAAGTTTCACCAGGATCAGCAAAGGGGGTAGCAAGCTTTCCGTTCTGCCCAATGTTTTGACATTTTCTCCAAGACTTTTTGGTGTGTAAAAGCACTTTCTAAACAGTTTTTAAGGAGATTGAACCATTTCTGGCTGCCGAGAAAGGGGAATTATGTGACATACACTCATGAGATTTTAAGATAGAATTAGCAGCTTACATCTCATAAGAGTAAGAACAATTAAAGTGATAAATAACCTAATCAATAAAGTATAATCCCTGCTCTCCTATGCTTGGTGAGCCGCACTACAGCTATTTCAATCAGACCATAGCTGCACATCAATTCTAACATATCTGTATTACTATCACATTAGTGTTATGCAAACAGGTTATATATGCCCACATACTATAAAGTATAACATACTTTGTACCACTGTAATGTTTCTAAAGCAGATGTTGTTATACTGACAGACTAAATCTGGCACAGCCTCATCCTCATAAGAGTTAAACAAGTAGAACCTACAAGAATACATTTTTTTTAGGTATAACAGACTGAGTCTCAGGCAAAGATAACTGCAGCAACGATTTAAGACATGATTGCCTGCAGTTCTTTCCCCCACTCACCTGGCAGAGGTAACTGCCCCCACAGCAGAAACAACAAAAGCAAACTCCAGTTCACAGTTTAGCACAAGCCTGTCTTCACTAACAATTTAAGCAAATATAGCAGAATGTGAACTGGAATACCCATAAAAAAGACACATGTTCCTTTCTGCTCCCTCTGCTCACCTGTAGCAAAGGGGTAACGTAAAAAAATAAGGCCAGTAGCATCTTGTTTCATTTCAGAGAAATCCAGACATGCAAGTTGGAGCGGGATCAGCCAGCAGAGCACAATTTGCCTGGCTGATAGAGCTATGCCAGCAAAAGTCCACCATACAAACACGCACTCAACAAATTTGGAACATTTATCAGATACAACTCAATTAGCGCTGGAACTGATATGCTGCAAGTTGCACATAAACAGAGTGAGAAAAACGGAAGCACAATCTATCTTTAGTTTTCAAGGTAGATGTCCCTTACTGAATAACAAAATCATCAAAATCTTGAACTGAATGCAAATGTTAATAAACTGAAATACACACTTATATGCAACCTGTAGCAACCACTGGGACCTGAACATTTGTGAGTTAGTGGAACTCTTTTGGCACCACATTGTCTGCAAATGTCGAAGATGTGAAAATGTGTTTTTTTTTGCCCCAGGAGTAACATACTGAGTGCAGCAGTAAAGAGAAAGTTTCAGACTGCAAAACTATTTGAAATGCAAAAATATCAAGAACAAAAAGGAACAGTTCAGGCTGTAGCAAGGCATGGCTACTTTGAAGACTGTGATAAATAACAATGCAAACAAAAATATATATTTTTAATTTACGAAACACTCTCCTTTTGATTAGCTTTGATATGTTGTCGTTTACTTACTGAGAGCCACAGCAACAAAATAGATTCACAACAACAAACCCAGACCAGGATATGTTCTAGGAAACAGTACATTTAAACAGCCAAATCACAGAAGATACTAAATACTTTCTGAATAGAAACATGACAATATCAGTGGATACACAAGATACAGAAAGTAAGCCATATAAACAAGGGAAAAGTTTTTTACTTTGAACTCTAAAACTACCAAGTTTAGAACACCAATTGGAACTACTTACCTGCCATTTGGCAACCAAAACCACCCAGATCCTTGCACTGCTGAAGGCTTCCCTTATTGCCCAGAGTCTATTCTGTAACCTGAAAAGTACTGCATTCCCTGTGCTTTCATCTAGAGATCTATGACAAGACCCTCATATGCTTATATTGTAATCAGAACAAAACCTCAAAGAATTGTCAGGGGAAACCTCCTTTACACCCAGGCTAACATAGAAGCACCGGAAACTTCCTGCTGGGTCAGACTATCTAGACAGCCTTGTCTCCAGCCACATCAGAGACTCTGCTTCTAACAGAGGACAGCACATCAGCCTGGCCACTGCCTGCACCACCTGTAGGCTTCCTTTTCATGTTTGAGCTTTTCCAGGAGCTCCTTGTTCATTCATGAAGACCTTCTGGTGTTCTTGCACAACTTACTCTTTCTCAGGATGCATTCATCACTCCTGAGATTGGGGAAGCCAGCCTTGAATGTTAACCAGCTTTCTTTGGGCCTTCATCCTTCCAGGGCTTTATTCCGTGGTTCTCTACCAAGCTGATCCCTGGAAAGGTAAATTCTACTCTCCAGAAGGCCAGGGTAGCAAGCTTGCTGTGTGCCCACCTTGCTGACCTAAGGATCTTGAACTCCACCATTTCATGGTTACTGCAGCCAAGGCTGCCCATGAGCTTCACATTCCCCAGCAGTCCTTCCTTGTCGGTGAGAACAAGGTCCAGCATAGTCCCTCTCCTTGTGGCTCTTCTATCACTTGGAGAAGGAAGTTATCCTCAGGGCACTCTAGGAACCTCCTGGATTGTTTATGCCCTGCTTTGCTTTCCTCCAGCAGGTGTCAGGGTAGATGAAGTCTCCCATGAGGATCAGGGCTTGTGAATATGAGGCCGCTCCTATCTGTCTGTAAAGGGTCTCTCATTCACTTGGTCTTCCTGGTGGGGTGGCCTGTATCAGACCCCCACTATAATGGTAACTCCCAAGATCTCTTTTCTGAGTTGCAGGCACAAGATCTGCAGAATGGCGTCTCAAGAACATAGTGTTTTCCAAAGGACTTGGAGATTTCGTTGAACATTCCCCTCTCCAGATACACCAATAGAGTTGTTGAAAAAGAATGGTACTAGCACTGATCTCTGGGATTCTCCATTACTGACTCTTTTCCTTCCTTAAAGACCTTAAAGCTTAACTGTCCGCTTTCTAACCTTTAATCAGATTTGAATCCTGAAAAAGACCTTTCTTCTGTTTCTTCAATAACCCCAATTCTCTTTTCCTCTAGGGCTCTAGCTTGTACCAGCACAAAGTAATGTAGAAATAGTCTCAACCAAGCAATAATACCCATAGTTTCCTTCTTTAAATACTTTGTGGACTGGAAGATTGTTTTCTGGGTTTCCTTAGCTTTTAAGGTCTCTTGCTACAACCCTAATATTTTTCCTATGCCCTCCTTTCATCTCTGCTTCTTCTTCTCTTTCAGAGTTCCATTACTTGTACCAACCCCAGTCTTTCCAGCTCAAATAGACGTTTTTTCCTTATTGCACCATACCAGTTGCTTTACCGACTTCCAGTGGATTAAAAAGAGCACATTTCTTTTGTTTAAGAGGTATATTATTTTCTCAAAGAAAATATTTGCTTAGTTTGCTCCAATCTTCTTCTACGTGTTTTCCTTTAAAAAAATGTTTATGTCAACATTTTTAAGAGTATTTAGCGGAAGGGAAAGTTGAGTAATAATTTCATAAGCAACAGAAATGTATTAGAAATTATCTGCCAATTTGTGACTTGGTTACACTTTCTTTACATAAATGATTTACAGATGAAGTACTAAACAGACCCTATTAAAGGTTTTTTTTTATCTAGCTTGCAACTTGCTGCTAGCTAATCTGGTACAGCAGGAACCATGTCAGAGGGGAATGATCAAAGTGTTGAACTAAAAAATAAAAGTAAAAAGGATTGGGTGACAACAGTTTGATGCCTCATTGAGGAGAGAGCAAGGCTTGGAAACAACTTTTAACATTTGGTTGTACATTCAAAATTCAGTTCCTGTGTAGCATACACCAATTAAGAAATGAAGGGATATTTGCTAATACAATTTAAACCGCTGGTGTTTTTCTGGTACTTATTAGCACCTACTTGTCTACAACGACAAGTGAATGTGGATAAATGAAGTCTTTGTTAAATATTCAATAGTTCACTTCTGGCTACATATCTCATGATGAAAAGAGGCCAGCCAGTTAAGACAGATAAAGCTCTCCCAGACCCAGTGTACCCAACTGTGAAAGGGCATCTCATAATTTGAGCTAGGAATAAGAAGTTGCTGTCTGATGGCTGATGATGTTGGTAAGTCTTTTCTAACGTGCTGCTAGCTACAGAGGTTTACATAATTTGATTGATTTACCCCAGGGGTATTTCAAGATTCACAATCTACCTCACTTCAATGTAGATATTTTCTGTAAAAGTGAGAGAAGCCAAACATTTCTAACATGAAAAAGACCTTTTTCTCCCTTAAATAATCAAAGGGTGGGGCCAAAAGCCTATTTTAAGTTAGAAATAAGAGAAAAGAGAAAGAAAAAAAATCAAGAAAGAAAAGGCATGAGAGATTTTGGGATCTCCTTTATAGACCTAGACCTATGCCATCAGGAGATACATGGGTATAAAACAGATAAGTCTGGAACAAAGTTATCAGACACTATACTAACTCTCACTAATCAGGTATTCTGTGTAGTCAATCAACTCCTTTCTAGTGCCTTCTTTGTTTTCCCAGTAATTTCATTCTGTAGACAATTAACAAAATAAAATATTGATAGCAAGGTAGTTTTTATTTCATCACAATTCTAATATATTTAGGCTAATTCAAAGTGGTTACATTTCATTTAGGTGGATTTAATCTTCCAGTTACTATGTCAACATGACAACATTCAGAAGAGGGCTGTCGTGGCTTAAACCCAGTCAGGCAACTTGTTCACTCACTCCCAGTGAGTGGTGCTGGGCTGACAACAGTTGAGCCCCCCCCCCCCCACCGGGGCTCTCCCCTTCCCCACTCCCAGAGGAACGGGGAGGAGGATCGAAAAAGTGCAACTCCTACGGGTTGAGACAAGACCAGTCCAGCAACCAATGTACAACACAAATCACCACCGCTACTATCAACTACAACAATGATAAGGGAAAATAACAAGGGAAGAGAATACGATACCACCAGCCAAGAAATGAGTCCCACCCGGAAGCCCGTGTCCTTCCGGATAACTCCCAGTTACCCCCCACCCCGGGCATGACGTGCTGTGGTATGGAATACCTCCTTGGCTAGCCTGGGTCAGGCACCCCATCTCTGCTTCCTCCCGGCTTCCCCTCCTCCCTGGCAGAGCATGAGCCTCACAAAGTCCTTGGTCAGGGTAAACATCACTTAGCAACAACCGAAAACATCGGTATCACCAGCTCTGTTCCCAGGCTGGAAGTCAAAACACAGCACTGCACCAGCTACCACGAAGGAGAAACATGACTGCTACTGCTGAACCCAGGACAAGGGCTAACTCATAATGATGAAGTAAAGCAAGTTAGTCACAGAGACAAAACTAATTTTGAGACTAGCTGTTTTTACTTTTCATTTTTCTTCTCAGCTTTCCCTAGTTGCAAGGAGAGGAACTGCAATTGCTGAGCGACATTTTGTTGTCAGCTTGAACACTGAGAAAAAGAATATTAAGATGTTGGATCTTGGTTTATGTTTGGAAAATATCAACTGGGGGTTTGTTAGAGACCGAACTGAAAAAAAAGGAAGTTAGAGGCCAACCTCAAATCAGAACTCCAGGGAATATTTTAAGACATTAAATTCAGGTTAAATGGAATGTTCTATTTTATCTGTGACAATTGTGGGGGTATTTTTAGTATATGGTGAGAAGATGGAAATAAAGAGATCCTGCTCATGCTCTGAAGTCCAGTGTTTAGACAAATCATTTTGGGTTAATTTTCCTGGAAGAAGTAGGTCTGACCACTGCCTATCTCATCATTGTCTAACGCTAAGCAAAGAAGATTCTGATCTTCAGCTTTTTAGTCCCCAGCAACAGGAACTATTAAAAATCACTTTAACCTTTTCTTAAAAATAAAATGGGAAAATAGTGAGAAAAATAAAATTGTAAAGTATTAACTCACATTTTCATATTAACTACCCCTTACCCCTCTGCCTATTTACTTGTAAAGACATTTTTAAAGGGAAATAGTCCTGGTAATCTTTCAGATGATATTAAGATGATAAGAATTTTCCTTTTAGCAAAGGTTATATGGGTAGAAATCGCTGCTAAAGTTCAGTGTTGCTTCCTAGAAAACAGGAGAAGATAAACATGCACCTAAAAACAAGGCAAAAGAACAGCAAACCACAGAGGCAAGAAGTGCCTCATTTGCTGACAGCTTTTCTGATGACAAAGGCATCAGAACAAACTGCACAAGATTTTATCTGCTACTATGGGATTTGAGTGATCTGTACCAACACCAACCTACTTAGGACACGGGTTTTAGTTGCCTTCTAAACTGTGACTTCATGGCTGTGTCACAAAATAAGTCTTTTATCCATAAATGTCAAAAGACAAGGCAAAGAACAAGGTGGGCATGTCAACCAGACAGATACAGTAGAACTAAATACCACAGCCAAGGTACTTCCTCTGGTTAGGACATTTTGTACAACCACAATAACTGCTCTTTGGAGTAAGATTAGTAGTGAGTATTCTTAGGAGCAAGGTTCAGCTTTGATGACTGAGCCCTCTTAGCTCAGTCTGGCTGTTGTGGCAGACCTCGCACTAGCTGGGATACTGTTTCATCTGCTTGCCTGCATTCAATAGTGTGAACAAAATCACATGGCAGGCAAAGAAGTACCAGGAGAAGATATGATTCTGTTTACCAGAAATTCATGTCATACAGGTCTGTCAGTAGGACTTTGGGCTCGGAAAAAATTCATGCTGTGGTCATACAAGACAATAAATGTAACTTCAGGATTCCTAAGTAACAAGATCAAAAATGCTGTGTCTACACAATTTATGTAAGAACTTTAACTCACTCTGGCAGTTCATATTTGTTCAAAAACATTTGTATTGCCAGGTTTTATTCTGGATCATGTATTGCCCGTCTTTCTACAGTCAACATAAAATCAGTGTAAAAGTAAGAAAGCTGGCACAAACTTCCTACCGTGTTCTGACTAAATAGACAGAAATGCAATTGTGTGCTTATGCCCAATCCGGATTTTCATTTGTCTTGCCGGATGATGCTCCAGAACACAGATCTGGTATTAATGATGATGCAACCACAGCCAGTCTCTTTTTGTTATTTTGGCTTTTGCAAGAAATTTTATATAAAAATTGTATTGGACTTTTGTTACCTCTGACAATGTCAAGTCTAGGCCTCAGCTGAGTGATGACACAGATTGAAATTCTCTCTGTCTGATTTAGCATGAGATTGCTATCAAAATCTATCAGCAAGCTCTGAAGCACTGTTCTTCCACTTTTCTCAGATTACATCATCTTTGCAAATCCCCATTTTGTGGTACGTTGCAAAAGACCACTTACACTTCCATGTCATGACCTACTTCATTACCCTTGCTTCTCTTAAAGATTGTGTTTTCTCTTAGTAAAGTTTCTCTACTTGGCAACTTAGTTGAAGACACATTCTTCTTGTTTCTGTTGTCTGCCCTAAACTTTTCAAAGCCATCCATGGCAACCTTGGGCCCAAGATTCAGGATTCCATGAGAATATCTGCTAAGTAACCTATCCATCAAGGGTAAAATGCCCCTGATATTTCATCATTTTATGAGCTACAAAGAATACTAAAGCTATGTCTCCAAGAATGAAGGCAATTTACTAAAGGCAGTGCACTGAGAATGGAGATTCCAACAGAATCCTTTTGACCACATGCTAGAAGTCAATGTTGCATCTCTCTCAGTTTGCTTGGCAGGATAAATAGACTGATGAGAACTCAGGTGTTCCAGGAAAGCAGTGCCAGTAGGAGAGACTGGGGACCAACTTATTGGAAAAGAACCTGGGGGTGCTGGTAGACGTTAAGTTGAGCATGAGCCAGCAATGTGTCCTTGCGGCAAAGAACTGTAATGGCATCCCTGGCTGCATTAGGAGGAATGTTTCCAGCAGGTCAAGGGAGGTGATCCTTCCCTTCTATTCTGCACTGGTGAGGACACACCTGAATGCTATGTCCATTACTGGGCAAGAAAGACATGGAGCTACTGGAGAGAGCCAAGTGAAGGAACACAAAGATGATGTAGGCACTGGGCCATCTCTCATATGAGGAAAAGCTAGGGGAGTTTGGACTGTTTAGTCTATGGAAGAGAAGGCTCAGGGGGATTTCATCAATGTCTACATGTATCTAAAGGGATAATGTAAAGAAGAAGGAGCCAGTGGTGCTCTGTGACAAGAGCAGAGGCAATGGGCACAAGCTGAAACATGGGAGGTTCTTTCTGAACATCACAAAACACTTTTTTACAGTAAGGGTGTCTGAGCACTGGAGCAGGTTGCTCAGGTAGATTGTGGAGTCTACATTCTTGGAGATACTCAAAAGTCATCTGGACATAGTCCTGGGCAGCCTGCTCCAGTTGACCCTGTCTTAGCAGAGGGCTTGTACAGGATGATGTCCAGAGGTCCTTTCCAACCTCAAACATTTTCTGATTCCTCACATCTGCAAGCCATGCTTGCCCACCTTTAAAACTGTACACCGTTTGGTTTGCAGTGGCCTCTTGGAACAGTCTTTAGCACAAAGAATGTGGCAGCAGTTCATACTGCTATAATCTTTCTTCCCAGCAGACTTCCTAGTGCCAGCCATTTGTGCCAGGATTTATGCCAAAGGAAACTGGCAGAGGCCCAAGCAGAACCTCACCCCATGTTTTAAGGAGTCTCAGAGCCAGTTGAGAAAGTTTGTTTTTCACATGCCACCACATGTCACAGCAGCACACCATTTCCAACCTTAGCCAGGCCCAAAAGTTAACTTCTTGGATGTAAGGTGTATAATGCAAAGTTCCTCCCTATCTGAAAGAAGCTAATACTGGCAAAGTTGATGAAACTGAAATATATTAATTTTCTCCTTCAATCTTCCCTCTTCTTTGGATTGCTGCCCTTGTTATACATTCCAGCCCATCGTTTCTAAACCTAACATTACAACTAGGATGCTCACTCCATTGATATTCCTGTTCCCACTCTGGGAAAGAGAGATTGGTTGTTGCTCCTGAGGACTGAGAAAAGCAAAGCCCAAGTGACACTGAAAATCCTTGTGATTTTGCACCAACAATATTGAGATGTTACGTGCTTATTTATTTTTCTATTCCAGCTCCTGAAGAGCTGTTATTTTGAGAAAATTTGAACTTTTATTAAAAATAAAAAGTGAAAGAGTTGTCATTTTGGCAGAGATAAGCTTGAAACACATTATGAGGATATTCTACAGGCTCAAAATATAAACAGTTATTGCAAAGATCTCACCATTGTTAATTTAATCTAAATGAATGGGTTTGGAGAGGGGGGGAAAGATGGTACTTTTCTAGCCAGGAAAGATGGGAATACCACCTCTTCAGGCTTCTCACCACATGATCACTGTTCTCAGTTGAGCTCTAGACAATCTGTGGCTTCTTTATCTGAGCAGAAGCACTGAGCTTGGAGACTGCCATACGGAAGTTTATCTCCTGCAAATCAAACTCTGCCTACAGAGATCACATTCTATTCTAGGAAGCAGAAGAAGATCCAGTAGAAAAAAGAAATCCTAACTTCCCTTACCTCCATGCCACTTTGATGTGGTACTTTTAGATTTTATTTTTTATATGTCAAAGAATTCTGACATAGCTCTGATATATCTGAAATATGATCTTTTGGTGAACCACCACTGAAAAAGGAGTTTGGGCTCAAGTCTTCTTGGTCAGATTTTACATGAATCAAAGAATCTGGAGTTTTCCTAAACTGAAGCCCAAAATCAGAGGGTAAAACCTTCCTAACATCTCAGGTAGAAAAGGACATCAGGCTAGCAGTGGTTCTTACTATGGAATGAATTGCTTTCCTATTCTGTGGAGACAGACTTGATAAGAAGCCTTTTAGAAGCTGAAAGATGAACAGCTGCCTAGGGAAATATAGTGGCCAAAGTTTTGGAGTAGTTTGGCAGAAGCCGGAACGGAACAACATGAACTGGAGTCTTTGTTCCTGCAAAGCTGCAGTAAGAGCTAAGGGCCTCAAGAAACATTTAACACTCCAAAATAAAAAAGGTGAATAGTTCCTGGTGCTGCTAATCTGAAAAACAGATATATATATATATATATAACTACATATTATATAGTGTGTTTTATTAGAAATCTCTCTATATATGTATGTTTTATTAGAAATCTAGGATACCTACATCACTGAATCCAGGTCTTCACAGTGTTGGGTAATCACATAATAGATACTTAGTTTAGAAGAGTCTGTGAACATATGCAACTTTTAACTAACTGAGCTCAGTATGCCCACATCTTCCTGTCTGAAACTTAACAAAAATAACAAAGGCCACATACAGCAACGTTATAAAGGAAAAGAATAGAAATTCAATCTCATATGACCTTACAATAGGAGGGAATTTCCTTAGTGAAAGTGCGTAGTATCCTATTATCCTAGGATAATCTTCTCTCCATAGAAAAAGAAAACAAAGTACCCTGCACAGTCCAAGCTAGTTTGACACAGGGGGAAATTAATTGCTAACTCCAAACCCAAGATTGATTTAGTGGTCTACAACAAAAGCTCTTACTAATTGACCGAAGTGAATAAAGTATTTGCCAACCATATGCTGGGCTTCATCAAAAGAAGTGTGACCAGCAAGTCAAAGGAGGGGATCCTGCCCCTCTACTCTTGCTCTTGTGAGATCCCACTTGGAATACTGTGTATAGTTCTGGTGTCATCAGCATAAGAAGGACAGGGAGCTGGTGGAGCAAGTCCAGAGAAGGGCCACAGGGATGATGAAGGGGCTGGAGCACCTCCTGTATGAAGACAGGCTGAAAAATCTGGGGCTGTTCAGCCTGGAGAAGGCTGTGTGGAGACCTCATAGCAGCCTTCCAGTATCTGAAGGGGGGCTATAAGGATGCTGGAGAGGGACTCATCATTACTGTAGTGATATGACAAGGGATAATGGGCCTAAACTTAAACAGGGGAAGTTTAGATTGGATATAAGGAAGAAGTTCTTTACTGTAAGGGTGGTGAGGCACTGGAATGGGTTGCCCAAAGAAGTTGTGAATGCTCCATCCTTGGCAATGTTCAAGGCCAAGTTGGACAGAACATTGGGCAACATGGTCTAGTGTGAGGTTTTCCTGCCCATGGCAGGGGGGCTGGAACTAGATGATCTTGAAGTCCTTTCCAACCCTAACAATTCTATAATCCTATGATTTTAAGCACTGAAGATACGAGGATACCTTTATGAATCCAAAGTACACTGGACAGTCTGACAAGCTGATCAGATTGACATGGTCAGAACTTTCCATTTAGTAGGAATAAATATTAATTCCTAGCAAACTAGGCAGACCTGAAGAGAAACAGATTTCTACCTACTGCCTAAATAGCCCAGGAACTCAACTCAAGAAGATGTTGTGAATGCCAGAAATATGGATACATTTAAATAGTGATCAGACAAATTAACAAAAATGTATCAAGGATATTAAACTTAAACAATTGGATAGAACTTAAGGTTCAAGAAGTTCCTAAGTTGAGGTAAAATAGGAATGGAGAAGGTATGGAGAAGAAATATCACAGTATACTGTTCTGGGTTTGTGTTCCTTTCTTACTTACCTATTACAGTTATGAAGGGTGTCAGATGAGCAGATGGATCTATGGTATCAGTTAATTTTTTCTTATATTGCGACATTAAACTGAGATACAGAGAGGTGAGAGGCTCTACAGGTCATTAGTAGTGCCTTGTGATGTAAGCACTAACTTTAAGCTGAAAAAGACCTTACTTTCTGGAAAGATAAGGCATTTAAATAGTAAGCAGTGAATATTTTTTGAATATTTTTGGCCTATACAGAACTCAAAAAGGCAAAATGTCCATTCTCTGCTTGCACTGACAAAATTTTATCTTCTATTCTGCTCTGCCTGTTGAACCTACTAAGCCCACAGCATCCAAACTGTGTACTTGTGAGATTGTAAACATTAAACAAAATACAAATAGTTTTGGAAAACACATTGCAGAGCAAATATTAGTGCAAGGGATATTTGGGGTTTGGGTTTTTTTTTTTATTACAATATCCAACAATAGAAAGCCATTCCAAAAATTATTCCAGTGATCTTTTCAGTGACTCTTCTGTACCCTGCTGTTAATGTTTTTTGTATTTCATTCCCTGTGGCAGTAACAAAAGCAAGGGATTTAGCTCAAAAACTTCATAATCACAACTACAGCCTCTTCCATTCCAGAAAACAAAAGAGGCAGTATAGAGAGAAAGTAGTTATCACATCTCTGTGTACTAGCCCATATAGAGGAGATCTGTCCCTAACGTCTACAAGTCCTCTTTGCTGTGGATTACACAGTGGTGCAGCAGTGCTAGCAGGTTGCCGCCACTCAATTTCTCCTTCTGGTTTTAGGAACAAATTGTGGGATAGTGTTTAGAGATGTTAGAAGGAAATAAAAGAGTCTTTGTATTTCTACCACAAAAGACAGAACTCCAGGCTCCTAGTTAGAAAAAGCCTTACCATTCCCCATTTGGTTAAAACAGCATGTGTAGAGCCCATACAGGGATGACCAAGAATTGCCAAGCTCTCCCCACCTTCCCAGCAGCAGAATCAGAAACCCCAGTTCAGGTTTAGATGCTGTCAAGTGACAGGACCATAAAATGGCAAAGCGGACAACCATAGATCTGCTCCTTGGAGAGCTGAACCCTGCCCTCCACTTGAGCAACCTTTCTCAGATTCTCATCCGAAACTGCTAAGCAGTGCTATATGTATCCAGGTATAAAGCCTAGAAGCATACAGGGATGGTAAGGTTCAGACATTTTAACACAACTTCATGACCTATGACTAAGCACCTTAGTCCCTAATTTAACATTTGTTCTACTTTGTAAAGCACCAAAAGGTAAAGACATCGGGCAGAGCTGATTTCTCTTATGTCACACTAAGGCTTCTGGCTTTCACATCATACAAGACTGCCCACAAAAGAGAAACAATGAAGTTTGTGAGATATTCTTGAAGATATGACCTAGTGGATACATTAGCTTTGTAACATAAAAGTATCCCAGGGCACGTAAGAGGAAACTGAGGTGCAGTCACACACATACACAGTTTATCTTAACTGTATTACACCTTTCTCCATACAAATAGCAACTGCTTAGCCTACAGGAATAGACAAAAATTATCTTGGTGCCTAGCTAAACAGTAGGATTGCAGTGTGGAGTGAAACATCTAAGCAAAGGAAAACATAACACAGCCATTTGGACAACAAACCTTTAAAAGGAGACTTGCAGTTCTTGGGTAGCACTGCCTTTTCCCTCTCAAAATCCATGTTTAATTATTTCCCCAATAGCTGGTGGGGTTTTTTGATTTTTTGTTTTTTGATTTTTTTTTTTTTTAAATATTTGAAATAATTTATTTTAAAACACTGCAGAAAGCATCTCAATTACTATTATCCACTTCCTCCTCTTTCACGCTCAGGAACTGATGACAATCAGAGAGCCCAGATGCCAGTCTGTAGATTATAGTCTCAGCCAGGGTATTTGGCTCCTTGGTGAGTTCCACAGGCAGTTATTCTGGCAGCTCTCAAGTTGTCCCTGCCTAGCAAACGACTAAGGCTGTTGACTGACTGCTCAGACTACCCTGTTCTGGACATCTGTGCTTTTTTCCCTCTCCTTACTTGTAGCAGAACAGCTGTTATGTGCATGCACTACATTTGTGCAAGTGTTAATAAATGAATAGATGCACAGGAATCAAGAAAAGTGTGTTTATATAGGTCCCTTTTAAGCCACAAAACACATGGTTATCCCCCATGCTAGCATGATTATCCATAAATTGGACAGAAAGTGTCCAAACAAGTAGACACAGAAATGACATGGCATGAAAGGCTGTATCTGGCAAAAGGTCTCCACACACATGTAGGTCTGTGGCAGGCAATGCATACTGCCTGTTGCTTTCCTCTGGAATCTGAGGAACACTTGTTTCAACATGTGCCTAAGAAAGTTGCCAGAGACTCTATAAACCCCAACTCTGACCTTAGCCACCCCTTTGACTTCCTGCACAGAATTTCCACTGCATCAAATGGGCCAGAAACACTCCATATGTGGCTGATCTCTCAACAATATTGGCCTTAAATTATTTATTATTTCTTGAGTGCCATTAACATATCCGAATCTGTGTGATACAGAGAGGAAGATATGGTCCCTGTCTCATGAGACTTAATCTAAATAAGACAGAACATTTGCAGACATTCAAAGTCATACCACACAGCATGAACAGATGAAGGGCCAGGCTTAAAATTTCATCACTCAACTCTGCTATTAGCTAACACTATTGCAGAACATGTGTGCTTTCAGTAAGGCCAGGTGTGTGTGTAAAGATCTTCTTGGATTACCTACATCAAGATGGAAAGTGATAAAAATCAGACATATTTCATAGAATCATAGACTCATAGAATAGCTAGAGTTGGAAAGGACCTTAAGATCATGAAGTTCCAACCCCCCTGCCATGGGCAGGGACACCTCACACTAAACCATGTCACCCAAGGCTCTGTCCAACCTGGCCTTGAACACCGCCAGGGATGGAACATTCACAACCTCCCTGGGCAACCCATTCCAGTTCCTCACCACCCTTTCAGTAAAGAACTTCTTCCTTATATCCAACCTAAACTTCCCCTGTTTAAGTTTTAACCCGTTACCCCTTGTCCTATCACTATGTCCTGGGTTCAGCAGTAGCAGTCATTTTTCCCCTTCTTGGTAGCTGGTGCAGTGCAATGTTTTGACTTTCAGCTCGGGAACGGAGCTGATAACAAGCGATGTTTTGGTTTGGCCAAGGACTTTGTGAGCCTCATGCTCTGCCAGGGAGGAGGGGAAGCCGGGAGGAAGCAGCAGGACACCTGACCCAAACTGACCAAAGAGGTATTCCATACCACAGCACGTCATGCCCAGGATGTAACTGGGAGTTAGCCGGAAGGGCTGGGAGACTGCAGGGTTGGAGGAGGTATCGGTCAGAGCTTGGTCGGGCTGGGGGGGCGAGTTATCGGTCGGCTGGTGGTGAGATGATGTATTCTCTTCCCTTGTTATTTCCTTTATCATTATTATCACTGGTGGTAGCAGTAGTGATTTGTGTTATACCTTAGTTACTAAACTGTTCTTATCTCAACCCGTGGGAGTTGCATTCTTTTCGATTCTCCTCTCCGTCCCTCCGAGAGCAGGGGGAGGGCAAGAAAGGGGGGGAAGTGAGCGAACGAGTTACCTGACTGGGTTTAAACCACGACACACTACAGTCCCTAATGAAGAGTCCCTCCCCAGCATCCCTATAGCCCCCGTTCAGATACTGGAAGGCTGCTATGCAGCATTAGCACAGGAGAAACAAAGTCACAAGCAAAAGTTTCACTGTGATTAAGCTTTTTTCATTTGACAAACAGGTGTAGGCCATTGCAGCTGAAACACTGCTTTGTTGGCATGACCTGTCTCTATTAGAAGTTTCTGCTGCAACAGCAACATTGTAAAATGTTCTTAATGTACAAAAGCCTAAAACTACTCTGAACATCAGGTACAATACTACAGGTAATAGGTAAATATTTTGAAGAAAGCTTAGCCTGAATACACATGGAAGTTACTTTAAGGTTACATATAATTACATAGCTACCACTCAACAACTATTTCTATGCCTGGCCATGCTCAGTAATGTACATGCTTAAATGGGTAAGAAATCGGAGGAAAATTACTTTTACTTATAGCCAAGAAGAGAATGCAGTTAGGTAGTTGGGGGGATGCAGCTGACACACTAGTTTCCAACCTAACCTACCTCATGGCAATTTGTGTATATACCCATATGTTTTGAGAGGTAACTTCACCTCAACAAATAGGCAAGATGATGATGTGAACAGAATTCCAGGCACAGCTGGAATCACTCACAGTTACAACTGCAAGGAAGCTGGACTTGAACGCAACAAATATGGGAAAATCGTTAAAAGGATTCAAAAGCAAAAATAACATGGTCTGAAGACTGACAGGGAACATGGCTTGGACTGGTAGAACAGAATTGACTGAGAAATCTGAATATTGAGGTAGGTGAAGTATTCAAGCCAAAAGCTCTTTCTGTCAGATGTCCTGTCCTAGACTAGCTTACGGACAGGATGTCCCCTCTGCAACAGGCAAAATGGTCACAATTCTTAGTTCGGATGTAAACTTGAGGATAGGCTACCCAGACATTTTGCCTTATATGCTTCATGGTATTTCAAATCCTGGTCTAAATTCCCATAAATGAAGAACAAACATGACTACTGACTGCCTACACATGCCCATCTGTTCAGATGGCACAGCTCCCACTAACAATTTAGTTGGGCAGTTTCACTGAAGTCTAGGTGCCAAACTAGCATACGTTTCACAAAGATAGTCTGTATGACACCACAAGCACCGTTTCCTTTGCAAGATTCCCTTGTCTGGGACAGGTTTGAAGATCAGCCATCTAATGCTTCCCTGTTAGCCTGGTTTCATAAGAAACAAGATTATGCAATTGCAGTGTGACTTCTCATCTCTCAGCCTGCCCCCTTCTTTCCTTCAGAAGTTTGGCAAATCTCAACCAGATTTGACAGAAGGGCAATGGTTTCGAAGTTGTTATTTTCCTATTCATTTCATTAAAATGAACGGCTGCTTAGAGGATACCTTAGTGACTTCAGTGAGGGAAGTTCAACTGTGTGAAGTAAAACCTTACTAGACAACAGAAAATCTACACAGGTGAATGCAGTCTTACCCATGGGAAAAGCCACTGCCAGAACTTCACTGATACTAGACAGAAGGGAATCCAACCACTAGACACAAACCCGTAATAAAGAGGAGAGATGCTCACAGCACAACTTGATTTTGATCACACTTGCCATTAAAGTATGTGACCAAACCAAATACCTGAAGGCAAATGCTGAAGAATCCCGAAGAGTTTACAAGCATTTCTGGCCACAGCTCAAACCTTCCATTTGTGTAGTGGAATAAATTGGCAGCACACTCTCAGCTTTCATAGGGCAAGCACTGTGCCATCCACCTACATGTAGCAAAAGTACATCAGAATATCTGTTGGGTTTACAGATTTTGCATTTTCCTCAGTAATTTCCTAATGAATGTTACAGAACTTGGAAAATGCATGTAAGCTCTCTCACACTTTCTTGAATGTTCAGTGTTGTCCATCAAACACTTGGCTGCACGAGAAAACCAATTCAATCAACAAATCTTCTATGGATTTGTACAGTACAGTACAAAAGAAAAGCCTACGTGACAGCTTCCTCTAACTGATACAATCCAGCCCAAGTACCTCAAACAATTTTGCTACTTGAAAAGTTACAACATTAAAAACTCTTAGTCAAAGATACGTTGGACTGTCAAGGCCAATGGCAGTAAACACAAGTGGTTTTCTGCCTCAAAAATGGGAGTGCAGAATGGATTGAGGAAATACAGGCTACTTTTCCAGAGTGAGAGCAAAAAGTGACCAATGCATACTGTTCATAAGAGAGCAATTCTTTATCTTTTTTTGCTTCAGAAGAAGACAAAATCCACAAACCTAAGAGCATACACAGCTGGGCTCTAGAAAAGCAGTAAGGGATGGGGAGAACTACCGCACTTGTGCTCATAGTGCTGATGCAACCGCACAAAAAATCAGTCCCAGCTGTCCTGGCAAAAAACAAGGAGGCTAAGAACATGAAGAAAACTGGATTAACAGGATTGAGGGAGATGGCCAGCACCCACAGCATGTAATTAATGTCAGCCTGGCAGGAAGAAGGAACATCCTCCTGTTTCCTTTCAAATGCACTCTGGCCCCAGATGATACACCTCTACCAAGCAGTCTGTGGCAAAGAGCTGAATTTAATCTGGATGTGTGAACCATATTGGTACCAATAGTATCAGTATTCTCACCATGAGACCTGATTTGAAGTGGAATTCTCCCAAACTGGGATAGGACATTACTATCAGGAAAGGCAGACCATCTTCACAGTTCAGAATTCATTAACAGAAATAACTTTTACTGAAACTCTTATCTGCAATTGCTGTACAATATCATTTTGATGTACAATAGCATTTTAATTTCATTTTTTCTTTTTTTTTTTAACGTAATAAGTATTTTCTTTGGCAAACCTAACTTTAAGATTAGTATTACTGTCACTGATAGTCCATCTTGGGAAGTGCATTCCCATTAGAAATGGTGAATTTGGAAGTATATTTATTGGTCCTCTTGACCTTGTTGCCTCAAATTCAGCACAGTTTCTATTTACAGGCTGTTGATATCCTACGGAATAACTTCACTGTAGTTATACATGCAGAACAGTGTCATTTACAGTGAGAAAGAAACAAATATAAAATGGACCAAGAAATTATCATTTTGATTTTTCTAACTGTAGTTTAGGACTAAACAGAAAAAAAAACATTCCATGTGTTTTCTGAGAATCTTTTACTCTGTTAGATAAAATTGGTGAAGACTTTTGAAGGATCCAATTTTACTGGCAGTTGCTCCTCAAACTAAATCAATAACTAACAATCTTTAATAGCAAAGCTCTTTCCATTTGAGTGGTTGCAGTGCATGTGCATAAGCTGCAGTGATGTTTATTGTATATCAAGATAGAAAAGCTAGACTTTAAATTGTGTAACTTTCCATAACACAGTTTTCCTGAGGGCTGTTCAACTCAATAAGCAGCCAAGGAAAAGGGAGGGTGAATGCAGCAGATCTGTTCTTTTCCAGCTTGAGATGCAGATGAGGCCCCACCCAGCAAACCAAACCTTTGGCATTCATCCACATGATCCTTCAGGCTAAGGGAAGAGAAGCCATGGAACAATATAGTAATACAAACCCTCCTCAGCCTTCTCATTCTGGTGCTTTCTTTCTCACAGAAATAAACTGCCCTAAATGGTAAACAAGGCTGTCAGGTTCATGGTGTTCATAACTGTAAAGCAGCCATGTAAATCTTGCTTGTAGGATGCCAGTTTTGCCCAGTTTCAGTATGATAGAAGCTACAGATTTTTCTTCCCCATTCCTCACTGTGACCATTGTGCTGGACACAAACAGGGTAGACTCTTCACCATGGGCAGAAACATGTTCTCTTTCCAAACCTAATTATCAGTGAATCAACCAGAAGAGTCACTCATCTGAAATTTAAGAAGTAATCAGAATCCCTTCAAGATTTTTACTGTAAGATCAACTTCAAAATAATTTGGTAGAACATCACCATCTGGTGGATTCACTCACTGACAATTTGGTTTTAATTTTTTCCTTTATTTCCCAGATAGATCTTCAGCTCACTGAAGAATATTACATCCTAAGGTCACAGAAAAAATACAGACAATCCATTCAATAGTGATCTATAGCTTCTCCCTGGGACAGGATACAAAGCTGCAAAAAAGAAGGGGGGGGGGGGGGAATTCCTATTTGCATGTACCATCAAGGTGGCAAACCTGTTAAAAAAATGGAACCCAACTTCACTTGGCTGGAATCTAACCAACTCTTCCAGGCTGCCATTAAAATATCCTTTGTGGAAAATAACAGGCATCTCCTCCAAACAAAGTCAGAAAGCAAGTAGTACTCTGGTACTGATTGGTTAAGCAGTGCATTCCACACCAAAGCTAAGATTTCTTTTTTGTTATATTCTCAGAGCTAAGGAATTACTTCACTATTGATGGAAACCATCCACTTTGCAAAAGTGCAAGACACCACACTCTTCAAAAGCTCTAACTGAATAGTGGAGGAAAAGGGGAGGAAGTGAAACAGAAAACATCTGTACTAGCCTCTGAAGGCAGTCTGATGTCAGTCAAAAACGAGGTTGCCTAAAAACACCAGTTACCCTTAGACCTTGCATCTCATGTCCTTGAAACAAGGTGTTGAATATGGTATTTTCTGCCTGCTTTCTTTAATTCTTTTTTAACCAAAAACTGTATCAAAGAAAATATATATATATATAGCAGGCTTGATAATTTTTTCATAGCATTATTAAAAAAAACAGCTTTTGTCAGTCTGTTTTTTGTTTGTAGGAACCTTCACCCTACATTTCATATAAGCCCAGTAGCAGTGGACCATACGTGATCACCTTCTGTGTTTATGCCATTGTCTGAATGTCCATCTGCTTCTTTCAACTAAAATCTGAGAAAAGGTAGTGGTCTTTAGATCTGTTACATTGCTGCAAGTTCCAGGTAACTAGGCTGATAAACAGATAATAGGATAGAACTTACATCACCAGAGAGACTTCTGCAGCATAGAGACAAAAATGCCCCAGTCACTGAAGAAGACAAGATCTTGTAAGACAATTAGGGCTTCAGTGCCTGCAGACTACATACTAAAACCCACAGACTACCATTACAGACTACCCAACCTCCTTTATTACTATTCTTTGTAACTTACTCTCTGATTCCAAAAATCCCTTAGCCTGCCACACTTAAAAACACTACATTATACTGGTAGCAGTAGATGCTCATCATGAAAAAGCACAAAAATCAAACTGATTTTAATAGAAATGTGTGTTGTGAGACTTATAATGTTACACTAATATTAAAGCATAGACAAAATTTGCAAAAGGAAAAGAAAACCTTTTTGGTGAGATTTTACACACACAAAACAGCTGCTTCCTACTGTGCTTGTCAGGAGTTTGTACCATGAAGTTTCCTTCAAAGCCTGTGATGAGCAATGACACGGTGAAGTAAGGCTCTACAGCCACTCAAATTTGTCCTATCCAATGTAACTTGAAACAATGACAAATAATATGTTTAAAGATAATAATTTCAGGCACTACCAAAAAGAAAAATAATTTATCACCTGTTTTAAAAAGCCATCAAACAGTACTAAGGAATGGATACTAACCATCACTAGCACAGAATTAACGGCAAAACACTGTTTCTTATTTGTGGGTGTGGGAGAGGTCCCATGGCAGGGCATGACCAGAGTGAGAAACCTGTGTTTTAAAAGCTTGTGAAATCTCAAGGAGAATCAAAACACCTAAGCAGTGCTTGAATTGTCTCAAGCTTTTGTAGCACATGTAAAACAACAAATCTTTTAAAGACAGCCAAAATATATAATCAGAAGATGACAGGAAAACAGGATCAACAGCAGATCAGAGATAAACACCCTTAAGACCCTGTCAGTAGAAAGGTGTACAATTTGAATTCACTGTTTTGGCAAAAGCCACTTGGGGGGGGGGGGGGGGGGGGGAAGTGTTTAAAAGCAGTTAAGTAATTTTACAGAAATAGTCTGGGATTTTGTGCAAAGGGAGACTCCAGGCTTGCCTCATCTCCTAGAAGCATCCCATATTCTTAGATGTGACGTTGCCATGACAACCACAACTTGGTGACCTCGTTATTTCAACCTAATCCTGCTTTGAAATTATAGTTGCTCCACCCTTTTGCCTGGCTAGCCTGATAACATAATCATTGTAAATGAGGATGGAAAAACACAGCAGGATACCATTCCCCTAGTGACATGGGACTAGTCTCACCTTATCAGGGAAACAGACCAACAATTAAACTGCACAAATCTAAAAGCCAAAAAGTAGATTTTTTTTTCTTATTTGCTATTTTGTTTTGTGAAAAATCTAATAGCTTTTAGTGCAGGGATTCAGTTAGGAATGGGGGCTTTGGGGGAAATTCCTTCTAATTTAATTTAATGTCTTTATCAGGAAATTAAATAGTAAAAAGGAGTAGTTCTCCTTAATTATGCATTTGTTTTGACTAACAGCTGGAGCAAGATTTAGGATATACACAGAGTCAGGACAGAACTTGTTTAGCAAATCAGATTGGGGTTTTTAGCTTCAGACTTGCCTTGTTTTGTTTAAACTGGTTAAAGCAGCACGCATTACAAAATCCCAGCTGTAGACATTGTGGAAATACTGTATTTGCTCACATGTTGCAGGAACATTACTGTAATTCTGCTCTTATTAAACACATGGACAACAGTACTGGTGCTGCTGTCATAAATTTAAAGGAAACATTTTCTTGGCTCCTTGGGGAGGGAATTCAGGGTTTTCTATGTACATGGGACATGTGAAAGCTTGAGGAGGAAAAAAGTGGAGCAAATACCTTTAAAAGAACATAAATTTGGAGTTATTGACATATTATCTAACTGAAGCTCCACAGACTATAGTTCACAAAACCATTTTGTGACAGTTCTTCCATACTTCTGTCTCCCTTCCTTTTCTGGCAGAGCAGTCTGATTTCTCCCCTTCTCAGTACATGCATGGTTTAGCACATGGGGACAGATTTTACCTTAGAGGTTGTGATGTTGCCTGAGACTTCTTGTGGGAACAGCATGCACACTGAGGCAACTAGATTTGTAAATAACAGTTATCATTAGGAGAAGACAACAAAAAAGGAAGAACAAGGAACTACTTTGATGGAGAAGTACAGAGAATTATTAGCTTGTTCAGTACGGACACAGGGCTTCTATTACTATGGCTATTTTTATATAGATTAACAGAAAGATTTCCTCAAATCTAAGTTTATGTGCCTCTACCAGCAGAGGGGCTGAGTCAGTCTCTGGGGATATGAATCCCCAATTCCAGACAGAAATTCTACATTTTAACATTTGGAAAGGTGAGGTGCTAAACAGTTCTTTCCAGCTTCTGTGTCATAATAGGTGATGCTCTCCAAAATAAATCAGCAAGGGCTCCATGCACAAGCAAAGGTACCTATTAGGCACCCACAGACGTACTCAGTGGTAAGCCAGGAAAACCTTTACTCAGAAACTGTCTTATTAACAGTATGATCACAAGTCTGTTAGTAGTCATCAACTCTGAGATAGCTGATGAAGTAGCACAGCAAATAAAGCAATCCTCTTATGGTAAGACTTTACACACAAAAAATCTTTTGAATACCACTTCAACAGTGCTTGGGGAAAATTTTCCTGAGTAGCCAAAAGGAAACCCCAAACACCAAAGCACTATAGCCATACATTGCAGGTACAATAGGATGAGCTGAAACCTGAGCTCTTTCCTCTGTGCCATGAAAATATCTTTGTGTTCAAAAACATCTGCAATAGGCAGGGCCAAACCACCACTTGCCTCTGTTTAAAAACTTGCCACTCCCAGATAGAGAAAAGGAATCCACTGACAGCTTTAACAGCCACCTTCACCTATGATCAGCACAAGATGACTCAGGCACATAGAATTGAGCTTTTCTCAACAAAAAAAAAAAAAAAAGGGAGACTGACAAAATGCATAGTTAGTTCCTCCATGAAAGGATCACTTAACATCCCCCTGGCCTTCCCCTTCAAGTGGGGCATTTTGCTATCAATGGCTGATCATTAAATGATTAGAAGAAATGTGCATGTAATCATCAGACATTTGTTTCTTGAGGTGTTCAGCAGGGGTTAGAAATAAGTCTCCATTAAAATATTTTTCTTAAGCTCTGTTGAATCCCAAGAGCAGAGAATAGACATGAGTAGGAGATGTTTATACAGCACTGCAGCAAAGGAAGCAGGTTTTCCTTCACTAAAAGGCCAAAGATCATTTTCTTAGAATAGCAGCACACATTCCAAAATGGTGCCTCACATTTACCGAGAGCTATCAGTGAACAAGTGAACAAGATTTATGTCCAGATTCAAATGTAGTTCTCCTGCATACAATAGTAAAAGGCCAAACCATTCAATACTTAATCAGGTTTTGCATCTGATTTTTCCAGCCTTTCTTGAGATCACCATATATTGTGTGCAGGCTGATTAATCCTTCTAACTACTGATTCTAACACATGAAATGGAATCCAGAAGACCCAAATGAAATTCCAAGCAAGGAGTATACTTCATCATTTGATTTTGCATATATAATCTGACTTCTCAATCTTTTACAACCTAGTTTTCTATATTCCTTAAAAAAAAAAAAAAAGAAAAATATTGTCCTTTTTACATTATGGTCCTGGATTTGAACTGCACCTAAAATCATTCTCTGTTCAAAACAGCTAACATAATGGGGGAAAAAATTACTAACTCTTGTGTAGTTAAAAGTGGATTGCATAGCAGACTTTTTGCGGATGTGGGAAACACAATGCCTCCTTACCGACCATGCTATGGAGTCCCTAGGTATGAGGTTTTATAGACAATACAAAAGTTCTAATATACAAATGATTTTGTGCTTTGTACAAATTCAAAACAAAAATAGAAAGCAAGCTTTGTTTTTCTCCTAGATCAGTAGTGACACCTAGTGCCCAAGAGCTAAAGGAACAGCGCTTGAAAACGAATTTTCACGGAACTGCTGGATTACATTACAAAACCTAATTTTGGCTGTGGGCAAAACCACCACCACAAAAACTCCAGGGTGTGGTAGAAAGAAGTAAAACAAATAAATACTGACATTAGCTATGGGATGATTTGAATTTGTATAGATGCTACATTTGCTGTAAAGAGCAACCTGCTGCAATTCAAAAGAGAAAAGAAGGGGTGCATTTCAAAAACAAGGAAGAAACCGTTTGTACACGTAGAATGTAATTCCCTAGTGAAACCTGGAAAGGCTCTGGGGCAGAGCATTCATACACATGAATGACGTTCTTAGGACAGAGAACAATCTCAGGTTGTAAAAACACAAGTTTTTCATCTCATCCAGAGAGGATAACTACCAGAACAGAGTGCAACTGCTCCAGTGTTATGCTTATTCTGGTCCAAGTTCTTGCTGATATAGATAAAACTCACCGATATAGCTATATTAACATAAGTTATTCCACTTAACCTACACCAGAGCACATCACTCCCTACCGGGAGACACTAATCTAGAATAAAAATCATTTGGTTACTGATAATTGGCTGGATTGTGGGTGCAGGGGAATGCTGAAAGGCTACAGTGTTCTCATAGGCCTTGTCCAGTATTGGTCATACATTCTATATGACATAGGAAGGGCTATGCACGTGTGCATGTTCCCCAAATAGGCAGCTAGCTCCAGTCTGTAAGTCATCTTTACTTTGTAACATACTTCCACATAATAATCTGTTCCCAAATGGCAGTAACACAGAAGCTTGGCCAGCTGCTGTAATGTCAATCAATGTTATGGAAACAGTCTTTGTTTCAGGGGGAAAGGATGCAACCTTCTTCCTCAGAATCAATTCTCCTCTCAAGCTTTTCACGGGGTTTCAAGGTCTATAAAGTGCTCTGCACTTGAAATATAGAAAGCTAAAAAGATACCCAGGAGTAAAGATAGGAGAGTTCCCAGAGGAAGAGATTAGTCAAAACAGAAGCAAGTTTAAGAAAGAAAAATCTGGGCAAACCCCATAGCAGAAGAGATTAGCAGAAGTACACTCTAGATCAAAAGACAAATGTACAGTTCAAAAGCAGAGACACCAATTCTTCCTGCAATATATCTCAGACTATACTTATGGTGGAAGAAAATTATTTTTTAATATCATAGGAACAAGTGAAGTCTGCATCAGTCTCCCTTATCTTCACTTTTATTTCTTGTCAGACAAAGTGACTCCAAGTCTCAACAGAGTACAGAATCAGGCTTGTTCAAACTGGAGAAACCATGCTGTTTTCATTTTGCATTTTGTGTAAGGACGCTTGCACAAAATAGTTAAATAGCAGATGGCTAAAGTAGCTGAAAAAGAACTTGAGTGAAAGGAGAGTCATTCATGACCAGCAGCAGAGAGATCATTAACCACAGAGCCAGAAAAGCTGTACATGTTCCTAGAAGTTTTCAAGACAGATGCACTAGGAAAAGTGTTCAGGAATATAAAAGAAAACTACTTTCTCTTTGAAATTCTGAGATAAGGAGTACTGGGGATTGATGACAGAGAAGTTTTAAGAATTTTGTCTTAGCAAAAGATTACAGCTACAGTTTTTGTTGGTAAAAAATTACCCAACACAGTGACTGGCAGTGGCAGAGATGTGTGGCTTGTTACACCCAAAAATAAATCCAGTTGTGTTATGTTTGCTTGCTACAAGCAATTTGCCCCATAACTATCCCATTAGGTTCCACTTGTGCTTCTATTTGTAAAACAACTTAGTATGAGGTCCCTTCAAAGAAAGAGGAAAAAATTCTAGCAGACACCAGTTGATTATCCCAATCAAACAGCCCTGGAAATGTCCTCAAAACAAGGCACACTGCACCAGGATGAGAGAAAAGAAAAGGTCCCGTATTTCACCCATTAAGTCTTTTCCTCACTGCCAGCGAGATAACTAATGAGACTAGCGAGTTGCCTTGACCTGGTTTGTATAGAATGCAGGTAAGTTTGAATGAAAGTTTTTGTTGACTCAATCTACCAGCAAGACAGTGACTACTTTTAAATGGAGAAACAGCCTAGATTCCTGAACTGTGTGCAAATGGTCTTTGATAAGTGGTTTTCACCCCAACTCTGTGTAGTATTGCTAAGGGATCCATGGGGCGTGAAATATTGCCATTATTTGACTTTTGTAGAATTTCTAAGAGTCAGAATCACTTCTGGAAAATCTTTAGGGGTCCACAAAAAAAAAGGAAAAACAATGAAAAGAATTGCCTTAAATTGGCAGGTCTTCAGTTTCGCTCCTATCCTCAATGTAGGCTGGCTGTGACCTTGCAGAAAGTTTCATAGGGCATGTTTAACCTTAAAATGATCAGCTGTATATTTTAACATCTCTTATTTATACCTTAAATTGAAATGAACTTAATTTTTACTTGTATTAAGATTTGCAGCCTTCTTCATGTGGTGTCCTTATAAATAGTGAAAGGTCAGTATCATCTATTCACAGCATAATTTACATATTTGCTAATTACTGTAGATTACATCTGAAGTGAGGTGATCCCACACTTGTTAGCTCTAATTACAACAGAAAAATCATTAATCATAGCCTTATAATAAAGAATAGATACTGCAGGTATTAAATTGATGTTTAGCTTATTGTTGTACAACTCCTATGGTATCAGTGCAAACACACCAAATATCCAGAGATTACAAAAAAAAAAACAACCTGGAATGCCTCTGCTTCTTTGTAGATTTGTGATCTGAAATGCTGAATTGTCAAAGAAATCAGGTGCACATGCACTAGCGTGGGGAGAGACTAGTGATATTTCATTAAATTGAATGTATTTAATTTCATAAAAAAGCCTCCACCTCCATGTTTTTCCCAACTTTTTCCCAAAATGAGATGGAAAATTGAAAGTCAAGCATGTAACCTTGTAAACAGATCTATTATTTCTTTGCATTAACCCTTAAATACTTTCTGAGGTGGTTTTGCCTTTTCAGTGGCACTCTGCATGCTGAACTTTTGCCACTAAGTTCAACACAATTGAGTGTAATATATTTAAAATACATTCAGCTGATACTGAAATTGATAAGGAGTGTAGGCCTGTTAAAATTGACAAAACTGACAAGTTCTCTGCTGGCTCTTATTTTATTGCTCTTTTGGCTCAACATGTGGCTTTGCAAGAATAAAGTCTTTATTGCTTGCTGGTTGAAAAGATCCTGCTTAGGAATACATTTCATTAGTCATGATTCAGGCTCTTTTATCAGTTTTCCTCTTTGGTGTAAGTTCCAATTTGTTAATGGTACGTAGGTGCAAAGGTAGAAATGGAAATATTTCATGGAGTTCTGCAGAACATCACTGATCAGCTAAGGTCAGAACTCTATTTTTATATCAGGAAGTTTTTCTTAAAAACATTTTCTTGGACATACAGAACAGCAGAGACATCAGTAAAAACACTCATGCTTTGTTTTTAGTGCTGTAATCATTGCTAGATCTAGTGCTAGATGCAAGGATTGCTACCCAGACGTTTCTTCCTGATAAGCCACCAGAAAGTTTAGTTCACAACATGACCCCAAAACAGCTGCATTGGCAGCTGCGGTGATATGGCAGAGGGTAAACATGCAGAACTGCAAACAAAAAGCCAAGAAAAAGGACAATACATTGCCTGAATTCATAATTTCAAAACCATATTAAGAAGCAGCAAAATTCTACTAAGCAAGTCTGTCCTAACTTTAATTCCTATGACCACCTCAACATTTTATGGGACTAGACTGAGAACAACATCAACCCAAAAAGGTATTTGGTGATCTGTTTCAACAAATAAGCCTATAAGTAGTAATATAAATACAACTGAAGGAAATAAATTTGGTCCAAAATGAATGAATAGACCAAAGGAAGGAAATGCTTAAACCAATATAACAACTAGCAGAACTGCCAAAATTATTTTGCCTTCCCTGATGCTGTCTGTGTTTCCAGGGCCATATTAAGTTATATCCAGCACAATCTGTGCTGAAGCTAACTCTCAAAACAATTCAAAAGCACTTCATATATTAAAAAAAAAATGTTAAATATTAAGAACCTGATAAAATGGTTGAATGCAATATACTGTACACAGAAATACAATATAACTAAAGCATAAATACCTAGGCACTAATTTAGGTTTTAGGGTAAAATATCTAAGTGTAAAGGCTCTGCCATTTATTATCTATTACACAAGTCAAAGGAGCATTTTACTGATCACAAAACCAGGGGCCTCAAAGTTACAAAAGCCACCCTGTACATTCCAATTATAATAAAGACATTAAACACTGTTCATGTACCCTTTTTTACACCTGATTCTCACCAGTCCACTTCCAGTCCAACCAGAGTCTGTACTATACACTTTCTCTCCCAACCCTAACCTTTTCACTTGCCCTAATAACAGTCAGAGAATGGTTCTTCACTCAAACTCAACAGCAACAGTGCACATGAATAGCTTCAAGGGAGAATTCCTTTAGTAGCCCAAACTTTTCTTTAGTTGCCCCTTCCCAGTTGTAGAGTCAGAGAGTCAAATAGGTTGGAAAAGACCTTTAAGACCCTGTGAACTGCAGTGACACTAGCACTTTTGCTTAAATTACACCTGCAAATCCACCCAAAAGGTTTTAGAATGGGCTACTACGAGCTCACCAGTAGATAGGCTCTCCGCATATTTAAAATAAGGCACCTGTGCCTAGTTATACCTTGAATGAGGGCTAAGTTTCTGCTTCCCAGCTAATGTCATTTGTAAAGTGATACTTTTGAACGCAGGAAACACTATGGAGAAACCACAAAGTTGCCTCCAATTTCAAATGAGGAGATATTTCTGCAGTTTATACAGATTTGCATGACTGAGGTGTAGTCAGACATATGGCTGTTTACAGATATCTGAAGCTGAGTGAATGTTTTTCTTCTGATGCTTGCTTTTGCAAGGTCAAGACCTCTCCTTTCAGCTGTAGTTTAGACTGCAGTAACCCATTCCATCCTCTCTTGTAAAACAGGTTACTACACCTTACTCTTGTCCACTTGGAACTGCAGCTTCTACAGCTGCTCTCCTCATATTACTCTCACACACAACAAAAGTGTGATTTTCACTTTTGCCATGGTCTTGGATTTGTTTGGATTAAGAAAAATTCTGATCCTGTAGTTAACAGCTAGTTATGTGACTGTGATACTTTCAAGTAGCAGAGGAAACAGGGAGTCCTCTGGCTTCCAGCTCTCAGATTTAAATACTTTGAGACTGAGGATAAGTTCAACTCCTGATCCTATTCTTTGTTCTGTTTCTCTGAGAAGGAGAAAACTGATGAACTTTAAAATGTAGGCTTTTGCATATCTGCTTTTAGGACTGTTTTAGTCCCAGGTGATTTCCAGATTATTTTACATAAATTCTATCTCCTGTAATTTTTACTATTTATATCCACCCTAAATACTATCACGTACATTGAGAAAATTATGCAATAAAAATAGAGAAGTCTGAAATAGAAAGTATTATTGAAAAGGAAAGCCAGGTAAAAAACCTGAAATTAACATCATACTTTTCAAAATTACACAATATTTTGCATTTAAATTATTGTTTGGGGGTCCTTAATATTTTTCATTTCCTATTTCAAGTAAAAGTATAATGAATATATAGCGACCAGGAGCGCGGCGAACAGAGCGGGTAGAGGCAGTTTGCGCGGCAGTTCGCGCAGGCAGGCGAGCAGGATGGTGAGCACTCATCGTATAATCAGGGCCCGGTCCGGGAGCTCTGCTCTGGCTGCCCCGGTGGTGGCCAGCGTAGGCACCCAGACAGAGCCGATGAGAGGGGAGGCTGCGGTGCAGAGCTCGGGGTGTAGAGAGTGCCTGCACTGGTCTGGTGAGGGGAGGGCGCACAATGGGCAGGGCTGCACTCGGTGCTCCCTGGTGGAGGTGCTCCTGCAGCAGGGGCTGAGCTGCGGGATGCTGTCAATAGGCTGCGAGATGTCAGGGAAGCTGAGAGGAAGCAGGAATGCTTGCTCCTGGCTGTCCTGGGTTCAGCAGTAGCAGTCATGCTTTTCCTTCGTGGTAGCTGGTGCAGTGCTGTGTTTTGACTTCCAGCCTGGGAACAGTGTTGATGAAACCGATGTTTTCGGTTGTTGCTAAGTGATGTTTACCCTGACCAAGGACTTTGTGAGGCTCATGCTCTGCCAGGGAGGAGGGGAAGCTGTGAGGAAGCAGAGACGGGGTACCTGACCCGGGCTAGCCAAAGAGGTATTGGACTAGATGATCTTTCGAGGTCCCTTCCAATCTCTAGCATACTGTGATACTGTGATACCACAGCACGTCATGCCCGGGGTGGGGGGTAACTGGGAGTTACCCGGAAGGACAGGGGCTTCCGGGTGGGACTCGTTTCTTGGCCGGTGGTATCGTATTCTCTTCCCTTGTTATTTTCTCTTATCATTGTTGTAGTTGATAGTAGTGGTGGTGATTTGTGTTGTACATTGGTTGCTGGACTGTTCTTGTCTCAACCCGTGGGAGTTGCACTCTCTCGATCCTCCTCCCCGTTCCTCCGGGAGCGGGGAAGGGGAGAGCCCTGGTGGGGGGCGGGGGGGCCCTCGATTGTTGTCAGCCTGGCACCACTCACTGGGAGTGAGTGAACAAATTGCCTGACTGGGTTTAAACCACGACAGTTCTTTTTGGCGCCCAACGTGGGGCACGAGGGGTTGAGATAAGAACAGATCTGACTGGATTAATAGTCACTCGTCACAATGCTGATTTATTGGCTCTCAAGGTTGTTCCTCTTGATCTCACAGTTTCAGTATATCGTATCTTACTTCCATCTGGTATTTGCTGTATTAGTGTTCCCCAGAACCATTTACATTTGAGAGTTTTGAAGTTTTTGAATGGCCTTTTAATGCTGTTGAGACTTGTTTGCTGATGGTGATGGGAATCACCATGCTAACACGCATACAGAGTGTGTTTTGCCCACGACTGATTTCAAGAGTTAAGCAGAGTCAGGTTTGGGTCTTGTCTGGGGTCAAACGATGACGTAGGAGGACCGAGAGATTTTCCCTGAGGCTGGACAGCCATGAGTGGCAGGGTGTGTGGGATAGTATGGGCAAGTATCTAGGTCAGTGGGCCCCTCCAGTACTTTGGAATTTCACTACCAAACAACTGCAAAATCCAGAAGAATTAGTAAAACACTTAAATGAGGTGTGTGGTCATTCTGGCCATACCAGAGATGGACAAATCATGGCAACGTGCTGGGGCTTGGCCTATGCTTACAGGGCCTTGTTCAACACTATCCAGCACCTTCAAAAGGAAAAGAATGTCGGCGGATCTGAGGGCAAAGCAACAGTCGCTACTCAAACTTTGGCTGCAATGAACTGCGCAGCTACCCCAGCGGCAAGTACAGCAGCTGCTCAAACTTCAACTGCAACAGACAGCGCGGTTACCCCAGCTCCAAGCACAGCAGCTGCACCACCCCCAGCAACAAGTACAGTTGCTACTCAAACCACAGTGATAATCACTGCAGCCAAACCAGAGGACCAATTCGAACCAATATTGGTTGCCCCTGTACGCAAGAGAACAAGCAAAAAGGAGGAAAGAATGGTGAAGCGAGATGAAGAAACAATGAATTCACCACCCGGTCCAGAATCTGATCAGGAGTCATCATCACATGACGAAGAAGAAGAAGAAGAGGTAACTTCTCGACCTCAGACCTCAACCGAGCTGCGGAATATGCGGAAAGATTTTACCCGTCAACCAGGGGAGCACATCATCACCTGGTTACTCCGATGCTGGGACAATGGGGCCGATGGTCACGAACTAGAAGGTACAGAAGCCAAGCAGCTGGGATCACTTGCTAGAGAAGGGGTAATTGACAAAGTAATTGCAAGAGGGAAAAAGTCCCTCAGCCTTTGGAGGCTGCTCTTGGCAGCTCTGAAAGAGTGGTTTCCATACAAGGACGATGTTATGAGTCATTCGGCCAAGTGGACTACTATAGACAAAGGCATCCAGTCTCTGAGGGAATCAGCCATCGTAGAGATGATCTATCACATCAAGCCGAATAACGGGGATATACCCATAGACCCAGATGAAGTCAAATGTACACGACCCATGTGACAAAAACTTACACAGAATGCACCGTCATCATATGCCCATTCATTGGCAACAGTAACCTGGAATGACATAGTACCACTAACAGTGGATGAAATGGTTCATAAACACCGAGAGTTCGAAGACAATCTCACCCCTTCCATCATCTCAGCTGTGGAAAAACTGTCCCAGGACCTCGAACAATTGAGGGACGATCTATCTGATTTATCCAGCTCCTCACGTGTACCAACACACGTCTCAGCTATTAACAAAAGGCATCCTATCGTTTGAGAGAGGAGATACAGGAGGTATACGCCGCAGGCCACCCTATGGTTTTACCTGCAGGATCACGGAGAAGACATGACAAAGTGGGATGGAAAACCTACTTCAGCTTTGGAGGAACGGGTGAGTGAACTGAAGAGGGGAGCAAGGGCCAAGACTGATCGTGCCATGAGAGCTACGGCTTCAGTCTCTGGTGAGCAGTTTCCCAGATGGAGTGGAAGAGCTGATTTTACTCCAGCTCCTGTGATAACGAAGAATAATCCCTTTCACCACGACTTAAGTGTCCAACGCCGTGACGACCATTAGAAGGGCCCTGCCTCCAGCCAGGTGGAGGTAGGGGACAATCGGATTTACTGGACTGTGTGGATCAGATGGCCTGGCACATCAGTCCCACAGAAGTATAAGGCTCTCGTAGATACCGGTGCACAGTGTACCCTGATGCCATCAAGCTGTCAAGGGGTGGAACCCATCTATATTTCTGGAGTAACAGGAGGATCCCAAGAGTTGACTGTACTGGAGGCTGAAATCAGCCTGACTGGGAGGGAATGGCAAAAGCACCCCATTGTGACTGGTCCAGAGGCTCCATGCATCCTTGGCATAGACTGCCTCAAGAGAGGGTACTTCAAAGACCCAAAAGGGTACCGGTGGGCTTTTGGTATTGCTGCTTTGGAGACTGAGGAAATTGAGCAGCTGTCCACCTTGCCTGGTCTCTCAGAAGATCCCTCTGCTGTGGGGCTGCTGGAAGTTGAAGAACAACAAGTGCCAATTGCGACCACAACAGTGCACCGGTGCCAATATCGCACCAACCGAGACTCCCTGATTCCCATCCATCAGCTGATCCCTACACTGGAGAGTCAGGGGGTGATCAGCAGGACCCGCTCACCCTTTAATAGCCCCATATGGCCAGTGCGAAAGTCTAATGGAGAATGGAGACTAACAGTAGACTATCGTGGCCTGAATGAAGTCACACCACCATTGAGTGCTGTCGTACCGGACATGCTAGAACTTCAGTATGAACTAGAGTCAAAGGCAGCCAAGTGGTATGCCACGATTGATATTGCCAATGCATTTTTCTCAATTCCTTTGTCAGCAGAGTGCAGGCCACAGTTTGCTGTTACTTGGAGGGGTGTCCAGTTCACTTGGAACCGACTGCCCCAGGGGTGGAAACACAGCCCTACCATTTGCCACGGACTGATCCAAACTAAACTGGAACAGGGGCAAGCTCCAGAACACCTGCAATACATTGATGACTTTATTGTGTGGGGCAATACAGTGGAAGAAGTCTTTGAGAAAGGGAGGAAAATAATCCAAATCCTGCTGAAAGATGGTTTTGCCATAAAACGGAGTAAGGTCAAGGGACCTGCACAGGAGATTCAATTTTTGGGAATAAAATGGCAAGATGGATGTAGACAGATCCCCACAGATGTGATCAACAAGATAACAGCAATGTCTCCACCAACTAATAAGAAAGAAATGCAAACTTTCTTGGGTGCTGTGGGGTTCTGGAGAATGCACATCCCAAATTACAGTTCGATTGTAAGCCCTCTCTATCATGTGACCCGGAAGAAGAATGATTTTAAATGGGGCCCTGAGCAACAACAAGCCTTTGAGCAAATTAAACGCGAGATAGTTCATGCAGTAGCCCTTGGACCAGTCCGGACCAGGCCAGATGTAAAAATGTACTGTACACTGCAGCTGGGGAGAACGGTCCTACCTGGAGCCTCTGGCAGAAAGCTCCAGGGGAGACTCGAGGTCGACCCCTCGGCTTTTGGAGTCGGGGATACAAAGGATCTGAGGCCAGCTATACCCAACTGAGAAAGAGATACTGGCAGCCTATGAAGGGGTTCGAGCTGCTTCGGAAGTGATTGGCACTGAAGCACAGCTCCTCCTGGCACCCCACCCGTGCTGGGCTGGATGTTCAAAGGCAGGGTCTCCTCTACACATCATGCAACTGATGCTACATGGAGTAAATGGGCTGCACTAATTACACCACAAACTCGAATAGGAAATCTCAGTCGTCCAGGCATTCTAGAAGTCATCATGGACTGGCCAGAGGGCAAAGATTTTGGAATGTCACCAACGGAGGAGGTGGTGGGCGCTGAAGAGGCCCCACCATATAATAAACTGTCAGAAAGTGAAAAGCAGTATGCCTTATTTACTGATGGCTCTTGCTGTATTGTGGGAAAGCATCGGAGATGGAAGGCAGCTGTATGGAGTCCTGGATGACAAGTTGCAGAAACTGCTGAAGGAGACAGAGGGTGAATCGAGTCAGTTTGCCGAGGTGAAAGCCATCCAGCTGGCCCTGGACATTGCTGAACGAGAAAAGTGGCCAGTACTTTACCTCTATACTGACTCATGGATGGTGGCAAATGCTCTGCGGGGGTGGCTGCAGCAATGGAAGCAGAGCAACTGGCAACGCAGAGGTAAACCCATCTGGGCTGCTGCACTGTGGAAAGATATTGCTGCCCACGTGCAGAACCTGGTGGTGAAGGTACGTCATGTAGATGCCCATGTACCCAAGAGTCGGGCCACTGAGGAACACCAGAACAACCAACAAGTGGATAAAGCGGCTAAGATTGAAGTGGCTCAGATGGACTTAGATTGGCAACATAAAGGTGAATTATTTTTGGCCTGGTGGGCCCATGACACTGCAGGCCATCAGGGCAGAGATGCAACATACAGATGGGCCCGTGATCGAGGGGTGGACTTAACAATGGACTGTATTGCCCAGGTTATTCATGAGTGTGAAACATGTGCTGCAATTAAACAAGCCAAGCGGTTAAAGCCTCTTTGGTATGGAGGATGACAACTGAAGTATAAATATGGGGAGGCCTGGCAGATTGACTATATCACACCGCCGACATCCCGCCAAGGCAAGCGCCATGTGCTTACCACGGTGGAAGCAACCACCGGGAGGCTGGAAACACATGCTGTGCCCCACACCACTGCCCGGAACATTATCCTGGGCCTTGAGAAACAGATTTTGTGGCCACACGGCACCCCAGAGAGAATTGAGTCAGACAATGGGACTCATTTCCGGAATAACCTTATAGACACTTGGGCCAAAGAGCATGGCATTGCGTGGGTATATCACATCCCCTACCATGCACCAGCCTCTGGGAAAATCGAACGGTACCATGGGCTGTTAAAAACTACACTGAGAGCAATGGGTGGGGGAACTTTCAAGCATTGGGATACACACTTACCAAAGGCCACCTGGTTGGTCAACACCAGAGGATCTGCCAACAGGGCCCAGTCAGAAATTTTACATATTGTAGAGGGGGACAAAGTTCCCGTGGTGCACATGAAGACTTTGCTGGGGAAGACAGTCTGGGTTATTCCTGCTTCAGGTAAAGGCAAACCCACTCGTGGGATTGCTTTTGTTCAGGGACCTGGATATACTTGGTGGGTAATGCGGGAAGATGGGGAAGTCCGATGTATACCTCAAGGGGATTTGATTTTAGGGGAAAACAGCCAGTGAACTCAATTGTATGCTGTTGCCTGCTGTGTAATGCTTTTATAGCCCATCAACTAGATGTCTCCAGGTCACCAGCGACTGGCCCTGACTTCCCTCCAGCCATCATCCCAACAGAGAATGAACTTTGAATATCATGGACCGAATGGACTCGGCAGCATTATAGGGATTGGTCCATGCACTAAGAAAATGATCTTTTCCTCTTGGTCTGTATGTATCTGAATGCATATATGTGGGAGAGCGATGGTATATTGAAAATGTGGGATCAGAGCACGACGTGAATGGTATGGAATAAGGGGTGGATAATGTCCTGGGTTCAGCAGTAGCAGTCATGTTTTCCCTTTGTGGTAGCTGGTGCAGTGCTCTGTTTTGACTTCCAGCCTGGGAACAGTGTTGGTGAAGCCGACGTTTTCAGTTGTTTCTAAGTGATGTATGTTTACCCTGACCAAGGACTTTGTGAGGCTCATGCTCTGCCAGGGAGGAGGGGAAGCCGGGAGGAAGCAGAGATGGGGCGCCTGACCCGGGCTAGCCAGGGAGGTATTCCATACCACAGCACTTCATGCCCAGGGTGAAGGGTAACTGGGAGTTATCCGGAAGCACATGGGCTTCCGGGTGGGACTCGTTTCTTGGCCGGTGGTATCGTATCCTCTTCCCTTGTTATTTTCCCTTATCATTGTTGTAGTTGATAGTAGCGGTGGTGATTTGTGTTGTACATTGTTTGCTGGACTGTTCTTGTCTCAACCCGTAGGAGTTGCACCCTTTTGATCCTCCTCCCCGTTCCTCCGGGAGCAGGGAAGGGGAGAGCCCCGGGGGGGAGGGGGCCTCGATTGTTGTCAGCCTGGCACCACTCACTGGGAGTGAGTGAACAAGTTACCTGACTGGGTTTAAACCACGACACTGGCCCAAACTGTGCAGGGGCCTCAAGCTTCACCTCTACCTCATGAAGGAAAGAAGGAGGCCGTTAACCTGGGAAACTGGGAATTAGTGACAAAAAAAAACAACAAAAAAAAAGAAGGAGAAGGACAACCAAAAACAAGGGGCTTCCCCCTAAATCTGTTGTCCCCACGCAGAACCGCTTTGCTGTCCTGCAGCGGGCTAATGAGGAAATGCACTCGAGCCAGAAACAGCTGGCTGATGCCCTGGTAAAGATCTCTACTGATGCTGCTAGGAAAAAGTGGTGGGTCGTAGTAGTAGGGGACTCTACACTGAAAGGGACAGAAGCATTCATCTGCCGGCCAGACCCCGTCTCAAGGGAGGTGTGTTGCCTACCGGCGGCACAGATCAGGGATGTGGCAGAGAGGCTGCCTGCTCTAGTAAGTCCCACGGACTATTACCCACTCCTGGTGATACATGTGGGTGCTACGGATATAGCCAGCAGTAGCCTGGGGAACATAAAGAAAGACTACAGAGCCCTGGGGCAGGTGGTTAGGGGCTCTGGAGCTCGGATAGGCTTTTCATCAATTCTCCAGGATACAGGGGAGGACCTAAAAAAAGCTAGGAGGATTAGCCAGGTTAATAAATAGTTAAAAGGGTGGTGTCATAGTCAGGGGTTTGGGTGTCTTGAACACGGGACCCAAGTTTGTAGGCCAGGTCTAGTGGGGGCTGGTGGAGCTGCTCTGATAAAGAAGGGAAAGAGCAGTTTTGGTAGGAGGCTTGCCAGACTGGTCAAGGAGGCTTTAAACTAGATGTGTTGGGGGAGGGGGGCATCATTCCATCCCAACACACCCAGTCAGTTGCCAGCACCTATAATAAATGCTTGGAGCAATGTAGAGATATCCCAGCTGCTCCAGCCAATGAGCCGGCTTCAGCTGGAGCTCAGCTCAGGTGTCTCTATACAAATGTCCATAGCATGGGGAACAAACAAGAGGAATTAGAGATGTGTGCATGTCTACGGGGGTATGATATAATAGGCATCACAGAAACATGGTGGGATGGCTCCTATGACTGGAGTGTTGGGATGGAAGGTTACAGGCTTTTTAGAAAAGACAGGCCTGGCAGGCGGGGAGGGGGAGTTGCCCTTTATGTTAGTGATAGGCTGGAGAGTACGGAACTCTGTCTGGGGACAGCTGAGCAGTCCACAGAGAGTTTGTGGGTCAGGGTTAAAGGGAATATAGCTATGGGAGACATTACTGTGGGGATCTGTTACAGACCGCCTGATCAAGAGGAATCTGTGGATGAAGCACTCTACAGACAGATAGGAAAAGCCTCACGCTCGCAGGCGCTTGTTCTCATGGGTGACTTCAACCACCCTGACATCTGTTGGAGGGACGGTACTGCCCGGCACAAGCAATCCAGGAGGTTCCTCAATTGTGTGGAAGACAACTTCCTTCTGCAAGTAATAGAGGAGCCAATAAGGAGAGGTGCCATGCTTGACCTCGTGCTCACCAACAGCGAAGGGCTTGTTGGAAATGTGAAGCTCCAGGGCAGCCTTGGATGCAGTGATCATGAGATGCTCAAATTTGAGATCCTCAGGACAGTGAGAAGAGCGTGCAGCAAGCTCACTGCCCTGGACTTCAAAAGAGCAGACTTTGGCCTCTTCAGGAACCTGCTCAGGAAGGTTCCATGGGATACAGCCCCAGAGGGCAGAGGGGCCCAAGACTGTTGGTTGATATTCAAGGATCACCTGCTACAAGCTCAGGAGTGTTGCATTCCAACCAGAAGGAAGTGCAGCAGGAGGGCCAGGAGACCTCCTTGGATGGATAAGGAGCTCCTGAGGAAAATTCAAAGGAAAAAAGAGGTATATAATAAGTGGAAGCAAGGACAGGTGGCCTGGGAAGAGTACAGGGATGTTGTCTGGGAAGCTAGGGACCAGGTTAGGAAAGCCAAGGCCCAGTTAGAATTAAACGTAGCTAGAGGTATTAAAGATAACAGGAAGGAATTCTACAAGTACATAGCAAATAAAAAACAGACTAGGGAGAATGTAGGCCCCCTCAGGAAGCTCTCGGGAGAACTGGCTACACAGGATTTGGAGAAGGCTGAGGTTCTGAATGACTTCTTTGCCTCGGTCTTCACTGCCAAAGGCTCTGACCAAACCACCCAAGTCTTGGAAGGCAGATGCAGGGACTGTGAGAATGAAGACCTTGCGTCCACTGTAGGAGAGGATCTGGTTTGAGACCATCTTAAAAATCTGAACGTGCACAAGTCCATGGGACCTGATGAGATCCATCTGCGGGTCCTGAAGGAGCTGGCAAATGAAGTTGCGAAGCCACTGTCCATCATATTTGAGAAATGACGGCAGTCAGGTGAAGTTCCCAACGACTGGAAAAAGGGAAATATAACCCCCATTTTCAAGAAGGGGAAAATGGATGACCCAAGGAATTACAGAGCAGTCAGTCTCACTTCTGTGCCTGGCAAAATCTTGGAGCAGATTCTCCTGGAAGGCATGCTAAGGCACATGAAAAACAACAAGGTGCTTGGTGACAGCCAGCATGGCTTCACTAAGGGGAAATCCTGCCTGACCAATTTGGTGGCCTTCTGTGATGGGGCTACAGAACTGATGGACAGGGGTAGAGCAGTTGATGTCAACTACCTGGACTTGCGCAAAGCATTCGACACTGTCCCACACGACATCCTTGTCTCTAAATTGGAGAGACATCAATTTGATGGATGGACCACTCGGTGGATAAAGAACTGGCTGGCTGGCCGCACGCAAAGAGTTGTGGTCAATGGCTCAATGTCTGGCTGGAAACCAGTAACGAGTGGTGTCCCTCAGGGATCGGTGTTGGGACCGGTCTTGTTTAACATCTTCATCGCTGACATGGACAGTGGGATTTAGTGTGCCCTTAGCAAGTTTGCCAATGACACCAAGCTGTGTGGTTCGGTTGATACACTGGAGGGAAGGAATGCATCCAGAGGGACCTCGATACGCTTGTGAGGTGGGCTGATGCCAACCTCATGAAGTTTAACCATGGGACGTGCAAGGTCCTACACCTGGGTTGGAGCAATCCCAGGCACAGCTACAGGCTGGGCAGAGAAGAGATTCAGAGCAGCCCTGTGGAGAAGGACTTGGGGGCGTTGGTTGATGAGAAAATGAACATGGGCAGGCAGTGTGTGCTCGCAGCCCAGAAAGCCAACCGTATCCTGGGCTGCATCAAAAGGAGCGTGACCAGCAGGTCGAAGGAGGGGATCCTGCCCCTCTACTCTGCTCTTGTGAGACCTCACCTGGAGTATTGTGTGCAGTTCTGGTGTCCTCAACATAAAAAGGACATGGAACTGTTGGAACAAGTGCAGAGAAGGGCCACGAGGATGATCAGGGGACTGGAGCATCTCCCATATGAAGACAGGCTGAGGAAGTTGGGGCTGTTCAGCCTGGAGAAGAGAAGGCTGCATGGAGACCTCATAGCAGCCTTCCAGTATCTGAAGGGGGCCTATAGGGATGCTGGAGAGGGACTCTTCATTAGGGACTGTAGTGATAGGACAAGGGGTAACGGGTTAAAACTTAAACAGGGGAAGTTTAGATTGGATATAAGGAGGAAGTTCTTTATTGTAAGGGTGGTGAGGCACTGGAATGGGTTGCCCAGGGAGGTTGTGAATGCTCCATCCCTGGCAGTGTTCAAGACCAGGTTGGATGAGGCCTTGGGTGATATGATTTAGCGTAAGGTGTCCCTGCCCATTGCAGGGGGGTTGGAACTAGATGATCTTCAGGTCCTTTCCAACCCTAATTATTCTATGATTCTATGATTCTAATATTGATTTGTCCCAGAGAAGTATACCCGTATGAACGATATATTTCGTTTTATTCTTTTTGCTTCGCTAAAACTTTTTGTATTCTTTAGCCTTCTCTTATTTTTGATAGCTGGGGAAGGGGGAGACTCTTATAACCTCAAATGAAACAGAAAGTCCTCCTTGTGCTATTTATACAGTATGGACCATAAATGCCTCCTAATATTGCAGCTGTGTGGCAGACAAGCAATGCAACTGATAAATGCAATTCAGTCAAGAACAGCTAAAGAAGGAAAAACCTGACTTAAGAAAAATTTGAGACAGATTCCAGCTTTGCTTGTTAAGGTTTAAAGAAAAGTACTTCATGTTCCTGAATGACTGCTTAGGTGGTATACTGCTTTCCAAGTCCTGAGTTTCATGCCTCTTGTTATTTCTAAAGCTGACTTCAATTTTGTACAGCATCCATTTAAAATGAACTTGTATGCTTTTTATTTCTCCTTTGAATACAAACTTTAAACAAACAGGTTTGGCAGGGTGGCTTTAATCAGAAACAGAAAAGAAGTTTTGAAAATGAAAACTAGGTATGCCCAGTGCACCAAAATCAGCTTTCACTCATTTACTCTTCCTTTTTTTCTGTTATCTACAACAGGACAGTTTAGCACTCAGCTTTCTCAAAGACCTGAAGGAAAAAGAAATAATAAGAGTGCCAAAGATACTGAAGTTACATATCAATTCTGTCAAAAAAATCTTTAATTAAAAGAGAGTGTCAAATGGAGTTTGTTGTCTGTTGCAAAAGAACCAGATAAAGCTGAAAGTGAGTCCAAGGTAAGTGGGAGATAAGCAAATTATCAAAGATTTCAAGAACAGGATTTTGGCTGCTCCAGTATTATGAATACATCCAAGGTTTTTCCATGCCCTAAGTTGTTCTTTATTCTTCACTACCACAAGGCAAGACTGATTTATTACAACAGCGTTAAAACCACTTTAGAATTTCAATTTATTGCAATAGTACAAAGGTAAATTGTTTTTAAAAAGTAGAATTCCATGTGCAGATAACCCCCCTGAGATCTTTAGATCTGATATTGGTGTCTCCTAGTTTCTAAATCTTGGTATCTTGCTCTTACCACTGAAATAAACTTCCTTGAATAGATTCAACTGACACTAGAAGTACGATTAGGTCTGCAATGAAAATAACACCTGAGTTCAGTCCACCTCAGCAAAAATCTTAGTCTTGTAAAGAAATATACACATTAGGCTTCTGTTTAAGTTCAGCTCAGAATACATGCATTAAACAAATATACAAAAATTTCCATTGTTGGGATCCTCATTTAAATATATCTGTGCCTAAAACTGGTCATTAAGTGCATTAGATATCGAAGCGCCACTGAATTCCGAGCTCCATCAGTGTCAATTAGCACTCTGCTGTTGACTTGCAGAATCAGGATTTCATACAAGATACTACAATCTAGAACAATTTCTGAGAAGTCTCAGCTGCCTTATTTATCACAACAGGGTTTTATTTTGAATATATAAAGGTGAGGTTATAAAAATTGTATTTTCACTGCTGATAATTTGGATTATCATGTTTATCTGTAACTGTTTAACCAAATGGTTACAGAAGTGGCGAGTCCAGGCTTGCAGATTGTCATCTTTGTTGGATAAGACACTAAGAGTTCACATTGCATTCACTAGAAAAAGAGACACAGAAAAGAAGAAAAAAAGAAATAACCTTCTGTTCCTGCCAGTGTGTTTAAAACAAGGAGCTAACTTCCTCCCCATCATCCAAGCAGCAACCACCAAATAAGAGCAAATAGCTTCCAACAATTTTCCAGGAGTCAAAAGCACCACTTATTCCACACCCAGATGTCAAGTCCTTCTTTTTAACTTGTAAAAACTTCTGCGATACAGTTATGTGTTAGTAAAACAAAATAGAAACAGAATATGAAACCTTAGACATAGCGCGGAGAAATGGATAGGAGAATGGGGAATATCTACTGAGTACATTACAGTAGAGCTTCTCATCCAAAAACTTCCCTATATCTCATCCACACACCCTTTACAAGAAAATTGAACTACATTCATAGACATCCAAACTGAATGTAGCCAAACTTGATCAGACACGGGACACAGTTCAGTGATGTTTTTATGGTATAAACCTGGTAACGTTGATTTATCTTGTACTGAACGCAACAACTCTATCATAGGCTTTACCACCTACATTGCAGGAACAGTTACATTTGCAACAGCTCATTTAGATCTAGCTCATGAATCCATGTGCTGTACTGCATTGTACAGTACAGAAAAACAGAAATAGCCAAGACAAAGGAATGAGCTTTATATTCAGTCCTATTGCTTGTGGGTAATTTTTCTGACCTCCAGTGCTATAAAAAAAGTTGATTTATATTCAGTCCTATTGCTTCTGGGTAATTTTTCTGACCTCCAGTGCTATAAAAAATGTTGATCTGGTACATGGAAATGATTGGCTTTCCTATTATAGAATGGCCATGTTTTGTCCCAGTCAGCAAGGCTTTATGGAGCATATGTAGTAACATGGAGCATGTGTAGGACACAACAGCCAAAGCAAGTTAGATTCATTCAAGCTCATATTAAAGGGAAATGGCAACACCTCTCTTATAATCTTTTTATTAGCCCACATTATTGATGTGCTTTTAATACTGAAGTTTTAGGCATTAATATGCCTAATAATTATGCCACATATCCAAAGTAAAAAGCATGGACACCCTTTAATAAGAGAAAAGATACATCTACAGCTCTTCTTACTGGGCACTGGTCTTGATATAGTTTGCAACAGCTGATTTCATGGCTTAAAAACACTCTAAAAGATTGTACTTCAAATGCCCATCGTTGCTGATTCTCTTACTCCTATGTCTATACATCAGCATACATGTACACTCTTTATATATTAGTCAGTGGGAGTTTGCACATAGACTACTCAAAAACACCCTTATTTTAGAAACACTGGTTCAGACACTGCCATCTTGCTTTCAGTTAACCTCATTCAAAATAACGTCTTTCTCCCTGCTAGCTCTGATTTGATATATAACCCTTTCAGACTCATTTCTCTTGTTCTTGATGCATTCTGTTCCATTCGCTACCTGGATATAACCACACAGATTAACACTGATGCTGTACTGAGAACAGTGACAGCATTATTAGAGCACTATTTTGCTGTCCACAATAAGCTCCCCCTTGTGCCTCTGGTGTTCTGTAATTAGGCCCCTTCAGACACACAGTTTAGTTATTATGGTTCATCAGCTTATAATGCATTATTCTAAATGGCTGCATTTTCATTCTCTTTTTCCTCTTCTTTTTCTGTTGTTAAATAAAATAAAAAAAAGAAAATAGATAATGGAGATAAAAAGAATTACTCACCCTTCATCTCGATCTAACATAGTGTTTATGGGCAGCAGGGATAGCAGGAAGATGTTCTTGCAAAGAGTGGAACTTGAGCAGCTTTATAGGACAACAACCTAGGAAGAAATGACAAGCCAATACCCACATTTACTGTTTGTAAATCTGAGCATTGATTCTGCTTTCACAAGTGGCTTTCATCAAATGCAAATCAGAAGCCTGGCATCTGCTTGAGTAACCAGGCAGCCCTGTCCCCCTTTCAGGGGAACAAAAGCCATACAATCAAAGGGGTTTAAGAGGATGGCAAACTTATTGTAAGCTAGAAAAGGTTAAAAGTCTGCCAGGGTTTAAATATACCTCTCAGAACTCCCAAGTATGAAGCACTTGTGACCTTTATGATTTTTTTTTTTCTGTGAAATGTTTCTATGTATCTGAAACGTGATAAAAAGTGACCAAAGAGGAGAGAAACAGACTCACTGTGTGTCTGATTTCCCAACTGGCTTTGGAAGCTCCAGAAAGCCAACTTAGATTATTTTAGTTATTCTCAGGTTTCAAAGTTCCTGCTCTGACCAACAGCACTCTGCCTGTCATAACAGGGTATACCTGTGCTCCCCTGTGTCAGTGACACATCTCCTTCTGCAAAGGTAGCAATGGCTGGAATTCACGGACTGCAGTTGCTGGAAAATGCCTGAATCATCAGGGTAGAGAAAAACATTTTTTAAAATATGCTGGAAATTTGCTACTTCTACTTCCTTCAATGAAAAGCAAATATTCTCAGCACCAGATTGCTATTTCTACTGAAAGTCTTATGAGGAAACACATCATTTCGCATTTATATTTATTATGAAAATAAAGCTTTTTTCTGTCTGGTAACAAAACAAAATAGGAATTTAAATAAAAATATATTAACACTTAATGAGCTCATCAGAGTGTGTCTTTCTAAGAGCCTTATTTCTCATACATTTGGAAATAATCACAAAACTTATCCCAATAACCAAGCAGCTAGAAAGCAATGTTCAAAGAACTGAATGAGCCTAAAGTGTCAGCTTGATCAATTTTTCAGATTTTTGTTTAATGATTGTTTCCAGAGTCTGAAGTACAGAAAAGAATACCATTTCACACACAACTTTTAGCTTCAGAAAATGATTTGTTGATGCTGGAAAATGATTCAGTCAGAGTTATGTCTGAAGGCCCCTGTTGCTGTAAGGAAACCACTCTCTATAATTATAAACAATTTAATTTAAAACAGATCTTGATTCTCATGTTTTGAATACAGTCATTGTCTGAGAGAAAAACCTATGATCTTTTCTGAAGGAATCACAACTCTGCCTGGTGTTTAGAAACTCCTATAAAGCAAAAACTGGCAATCCTTTAAGGCAAAATCAGAACAAAAGATTCGAAGCAACAGAAAAGAATGTTTTTGTTGTATGTATTATGAACTATGTGAATCACTTTATGAAACTCAGTGTCACAAGATGTCATGGAGCCCAAAAATGTAAATAGATCTGAAATAAAATTACATTAAATAAATGAGAAATCTGTTGAGAGCTATGAAACATGATGGAGCAAGTGTAACCTTCAGGTCAGCAGGACAGACAGAAAAATACTAGGCTTACTCTATACTTTCGTCTTTTTAATTCTATGTTTTCAGCACCTCATGTTGGCAGATAGCTTTGTTGGATTACCCCAGGAATAAGCTAGCTTGAAACAAACAGCCTTCTCTCTGAAGTACAGAATCTGGAGTTGAAATAATACAAATGCAACTGATGAAAATAAAATTAAAACAAAACAGGAATGAAGATTCAAAAATGAAGGATCTAAGAAAAAGATACCAACTAGGAAACAGATTCTGTTATTATTGTAAATATAGAAGGTAAAAGTCTACTTCAAGAAAGAAACATCAAATAGATGCAAAATATGAATGTTGATTGTAGGACTAAGCATCCTGCATTCTGACCACTTCTTAAAGCCTACCCACTCTATTTGCTGTCAATGATGATTTCTCCCAGACTCAAACTCCTTACAGGGAAGATGAGGGCTACAAAGAGCAAAATGGAAAACAAATCAAATGATCCCAGACTACAACAAAAGAAATAAAGGAAGAGGTCAAAGCATCAAAAGTGGAAAATCCAGGCAGAGGGATGTTAAACAGAGCTCCTGACCATGACTACCACTCCCTGATACTAGCCAAGGAGCTGGTGGATGCTGCTAAGTGGTGGTCCGCTCAGGAGCAGAGGCATCACTATCAGAAACAAGATACTGGGCTTGACTCAACATCTGATACTGAGCTGGCACTTCCATCTAACACACTAAGAAAGTTCTTGAGACAACATGATCCAGAAAAGAACAGAAGTTACACTATGTTTGTTTTCACTCTTGTGTTCAAAGTTGATCTACACCCACAGCAAGACTTTTGAGTAACATTGCAAGACCCATCTCATCCTAAAAAATAAAATTCTGGATTTAGTGTATCTATTCAAATGTTCCAGACTCCAAAAATAATCTGTGATGAGTCGTGCCCAGAATCACTCTTACCTTTGCCATGATACTTTTCAGCTGCAGGTATCCTACACTGTTTCCTGAGAAAGAAGACAAACTGCTTACTTATTGGTCTTGCAAATAAGTTGCTTTCACAATATCAGCCTTACATAACTTATTTTCATGTAATATAGTCATCTGCATAATGACTGCTCTTCCCAGACCTTTCCACAGAACCACAAAGTGTAAGAACAAATGTTAGCTACTGGAGCAGCACCCTTACTTGCTTCTCATAGTTTAGGCTGTGAGAATACGACTAGCAAATACTGTTACTTCAGTTATTTAGCTAGTAAGACTCTGCATTACTCTTTTTTATACAGCAATTAGAAACAAGGTTTAAGGGAAGATGCTCAGACAAAAAAAAATCTATACTTCAGGGTATGAACTATGTATCTGATTAAATTCCCAGCTTGGTGTACCTTATCTTGGAATACTCGCTTTGTTCAAGATTAGAGTATCATGCTATGTTTGCTTAAGAGAACTATTCTAGAGTACCCACAGTGATGTACATTGCACAGTAAGGATGATAAGTTTAACTAATGCTATCCAAAATGCTGATAGCCTGATGTTAAGTACAGTATCTTTATTTATTATGTTTACACAAGATAGCCCCATGTAATATGAGCATGACACATAGTGGCAAAATTTAATACAGACATTAAACTAGTATATTATTGTCTTCTACATAATCCTCTGGCATTAGGTAGATCTAACTTGAAGCTTTGAAATATTATCAGACAATACATGCCAATTATCCTTGAAGTATGAGCCAGACTTTTCTAAAATGTTAGTTTCTAAATTCCATTAAAACAATGGGATATTTGTGTCTAAACAATGTAAGCTCCCTCTCCTCTCTCAGTACCTAGGATACATAGATTCAAGGTTAAAATCCTCCTAGTCTCTTCAATACTTTTAATCTTTCAAATTCACTTTACTATCAGAGCAGCAGCAGTGTAAGTGAAAGATTTTCAAAGACTTTTCAAAACAAAAACATCAAATATTTAAATTGCATTAACTTCTCACCTTCTTTCCCATCCGTGCTTTCACTTCTTTCTCCTCCCATACACACAAATTTGCAAACATATTCACACAGACACAAAAAGTGCTGAAGATTAGAAAGAGTCAACATTTTTTAATGTGAAATATGCTCTCATAAATGTGAAGCCACTATGGTTTGAAGTCTAAATATTCAACACATAATTTGTAACTTTAATCAACACATCTCATTTTGCTAATGCATACTGACTGGATGCCTGAGTGCTAATGAGCGTCCCTGAATGCTAATGGCTCTGTGAAACTAGATGGTCTCTGAGTATCACATGGATTATCTAAAACTTATTTGCATCTCAGATTCCCAGCACCATTCAGCTTCACCTCTCTTTGACCTCGATATTTTATAAACTAGGGAGAACAGTTGTGTTACGAAAGAAAAGCCAAAACTGAACCAAAAAATGCAGGCAAGGACATACCCATCAAGAATATTGGAATTAAAAAAAAAATTCTGAGTTGAATAGTCTCAAATGCTAGAATATGATCACTGTAAGGTATTACACATCTTAACTCATAATTCCTTGAAATCTAATTCTTACAGGACTTATGCTTAGGAATAGAGTTGCTGTAACCAAGAAATTGTAAGGATCTAATTAAGACAAGGATTGTGAGAAGAGTTGAACCTATTGATTTGCCAGCAATTAAAGTCATTACATATATTATACTTTACTGCATGTATTACTATGAGCTAATATAATAATACACATATCATAAATTCAGTGATTATACTGGAAAATCAGACAAGGTTTCAGGCACTCAAGCCCTTCTTCAAATCCTATCCCACATACCAAAAGAAAATAATCCCTTTTCCCCATCATGTAATGTTTATTTCGTGATTAACAGATGTGCTCTGTCTTTGCAAAAGCCCCACCATCCTGCTTGAAACTGTTCCAGTGAGCAGAAATTGCATCAGTGTCCCTCTATAAAGGAAACCTATACTCAAGGTATTATTTCAGGGCCCTGCATGTCATAGCTCTTTGTAGGAAGTCAGAAATACTTTCACTGAAAGCCTATTTTCTTTTAAAATTCTTTTCCATGTTCTATTTATTTCTCTGAAGAAATTAATATATATTATATGTGCACACATACATACACACATATATATATTTACATATTTTCAGGAAAAGAATCTTTCTTGTTTACCAAGAAACATTAGGAAAATTATAATTAACGCAATGCAAAAGTTATTTTAAAATTAACTCTCTTTACACCCTTAATTACCCTCAGAGTAAACAGATGTATAATGTTCACATAAAGTTCAGATCTGTTTCCAAGCTTGAAATGAAGTGGAAGTGCTGGATGCTTTGTTAAAGTCAAAACCCAGGATACGCCATTAAATCATTTGAACTTTTCAATGTACGGTACATTTTACTTACTGACTTTAATATGGAACCCTTAACCTGTGGTTGTCTCAAAGATCCCTCCCAAAAAAGTGTCTGATTTTGATCCAAGGACTTGAGGTCCTGGATTATCCACACCTTCTCCTCATGTTTCTTTTGCAGTGGCTTAATCTTTTCTCCAATTAAAAAATATTTCTAATATTGATTTTTGCATTTCTACTTCCAGATGATAGAACCTTTTGATACATGGAGAAAAATAAAATTCAAGACCTGTACACTTCTGTATCGGCCTTAGCATCTACCAAGCACTACTGTTGTCTGCCTCACCCAACTTGTCCTTTTTAATATTTACATTTTCTTTCTTCTCCTCTTCTGAATTTTATCTATTACTTCAAGATTTTTAAAAATTGCCATCATGCCAGATAACTTTCTAGTTCTTTAGAGGCTGTTTGGTACAAATTATCTGTAACTCTAAATGTGTTTACCCTGTAGTGACTATCTATGCCCTGAAAAGTACTTCCTTAGCCTTGTGGAATGCAAACACAAGGCTTTCCAAGTACAGAGCAGAAACTTAATATTTTTACATCTTCTATATCATTATTAACAATTTAAATTTCTCCAGTTAGTAATGGATCTATTAGGATTTCTCTGACTCCTCATTATCATTAGCTTTGGGTTTCTTCTCTATTGTTCTTGGCTTCCTGATGAGTTTTCTAGATTTCCTATCTATTTTCCAAATGACATTTGTTGCCATTTATTTACCATAAAATGTTTTCCATAACTATATAAAATTACATGTCCTACAGGAAGACAGCTGACTTCATGGAACCGTCTCCAGAGACACGTACATAAAAATCCAGTTTGGATAAGACTGAAGACAAGTTTCTCAAAAGCAGAGCTCGGGGGATAGTGGATTCTTATGGGAGAACACAAATTGATGTCTGAAACAAATTATGTCACTGTACAGTCAGGAAGCCCAAGACCCCAGCGTTAGAAAGGTTATGATTTAACATTTATAAAACACAAGTTAGTGATAAAAATTTGTTGAAAAAAATAGATTTGACATTGTAAGGAACACCTTTAGCACATCCTAAACAAAGATCACAGAGTGTAATGTTTGTTACAGATGGACTTTGCCATCCTTGGTAAGTGTTTGCATCAGCTACAGTCATGGCAGGAATACATAAAGAGAAGAACTATAGTGCAAGAAAAAGCTTACATGTCAGCATAGTGAAAGCTACGTGGGTAACTGCAATAGAGAAATGAATTGTTCTGGATCCACATCCAACAGTTTGCATAACTCATTTCAAAATACGAAACAGTGCATCACACGGCTGGACAACACTGAATAAAAATGAGAGCACCATAATCTACAAACACTTCATATCAGTAATAATCAAACACAACAACATCTTGGACTGATACGCATGAGATTTATGCAGAATATGCCCATTAACACTACCGGAAATTTACTACAGTAAAGCTTTTAAGAGGTAATGGTAGAATAACAATCCATAATAAAATACATCGGGCAATGTAATTTAGTTTTGGAGCCTAAAATAGTTTCATTTCTGTTAATTATGCTCTTATGTTAGCAAAATGATGGTTAAGAAACTAAAAAAAATATACTTTAAAAATGTACACTTAGGAATTTTGCAACTTTCAAGTATTTACTGTCTTAATATAACATAGAATAACATTATTATCAGACTTTTAAAGAACTTTGTGATGTTTTAATTAGCCTGACAATTTGCAGCATCTTCTCAGCTAATACTATAATGTGTCACTCATTATTTTGCATTTCCCTGGAAGTCCCCTGCGTTTCACTGACCGCAAACAAGAACCCAAACTGTAGGCTGGCTTTTGCAACCAGTTACAGATTGTTGTGGTGGGTTATGTACTCTGAACAGAGGACTTTGTCAGCTACTTAACCCTCCACCTTTTCTGATAACACACTCAAAGCCAGCAAAAGTCAATTGCTCAATGCCACACTACCTGTGCTGTGTTACTCCAGTGTACACCTGAAAGAAGCCCAGAAGGGTAGTGAAGCTATATCAAGCAGAGCCCATGAGGACATGGGGCAATTCATGCTTCTCAGACTTTCCAGTCATCTGACATCTCTGTTTTACTTCAGCTCAATTCATGTTCAGGCTTGGAGGGGTTTCCTCCGCAGTTACAGCAGCTAACAATTTTAAATGTTGAAAAAGCAAAGGAAGAATTAGGAAAGTCAGTGGTATATCAAAAGATTATTCAGCTCCTGTGGGAATGTGGGAGAAGAGTGAAGGTGATTATTTGTTTCTGAACAAAGCCCAGTTTATTCTGTCCCTGATGGACCTTTGAATTTGCCACTAATGTTTCTGTCATCTCCTGGTTCGAGCAGTCAACTTCAAACACTACCTGTTGGGGGTATTTGAAGCAAAGTAGCACAAGGCTAGTCCAGTCTGAGTCTGAACTGCGAAGAAATTCTCAATTTCAGTGAGAGGTCCTGTATTGATTGTAATATTGCTTCCTGAGAAGCAGCTGAAGCATACCTCCGCCACAGCTACAAAAGAAGAATGTAAAACTGGAGCTAATATATAAATTTACTCTGCAGAGCTGAGTAACAATTCACTGAGTAGCCCTCCTCTAGTTTGACCAGGACCACTTTCCATGGGCCACGTTTGAAATTAGATCAGGAAACTGATGCAGCCTGAATGAAATGGAAAAAACAAACAAATGAGACATTAAAGATAGATCAGATCCACAAATTCTCCTACCTATGGCCAATTCAGCCTTCTGTTGGAACTAGTGCCAAATGAAATCATGGCCCCCATAATGTGTATAAACCAGGTAATGTCACACCTTTTTAAAGTGTCACTATGCACAACACCTCCTAAACAGAAGCCTGTACTCATTCAAATTTTATAGGGCTTAATTCAGTAGTTTAAGCATCTGCTTCAATATGTACTTTATCTGAAAGCTTAACAAAGCAGCTTTAGATAACTACAGTACATGAAAATTCCTGTAAGAAAAACAATATCAGATTTAGCTTTCTAAAGTCTTAAAAAAAGCATAATTTTCTCACTCAGTTTTCCCATGTTTCTTTAAATACAGAGGTTTGTGGTTTATGTGTAAGAAAGCTATTTTGAAAGCTTCTTGTTCTTTAAATATTTTTTTTCCTTTTTCTCTAAAACCATTCTTCCAAAATAGACCATCCACAGAGATGAGTAGGTTTGCAGAGTTTCTAAGCTAACTGCTGCCCAGGTTAGATGCCTCTTGAGATCTGCTACTGTATATTCACTGCTCATTACAGTAGGCATCTAAGCGTTGTTTTATAGTCCCTTGAAACACTTGTCTAGTTCTCATGAAAACACATGAAACTAAGCTTCACCTTGTGTGGCTTACAAAATGCAGCTTATCCTATTATTATTAATCTTATTATCGCTAATAGTGGCTTTAGGCACTATTACACAAACATCTTAAAATAACTCCATAAAGCACATTTTAATCCTGGTTTAACACACCCTTTTCCCAAGGAAAAGAAATCCTATTAATGATTCTGATAACTTTGTGATATGCAGAAATAGGTGTTGTCTTCACTCAAATCCTTCTCCTTTTCCGCTTAAGATATAAACCAGAATTAAGAACGTGGGCAAATCTCTGATGCAGTAATCCACTGACACAGCGAGCACTTCTGTGAAACACATGACCCCACAACACTGACTGTACACATGCTGTGTAAAGCTGTCATAGCCTTTCTGAGCACTGATGCCATGTTGGCACTCCAGGTGCATTACAGGTATGCCATAGTTAAAACTATCTCTTTGACTATTTAGTCTGTAAAGCATAAAAGCTTTCTGGCTACCAACTGCATGATTCTGTGCACATTTATGAATTAAGAATTATAACCCTAAAGTTTAAATAAATATTTGGGATGCTTTGCCTGATTTTACCCAACTTTTTAATTTCTAGTTAGACCTTATTGAAATAACTGGAAAAATATTGGCAAATTTCTATATTTTAGCACTTTAATTAAGTTCTATCATTTATAGAAATTATTATAATTTCCATAAATTCACAAGTATAAAAAATATTAATATCACTTTTTCATGAAATTTAAAAGAAAATTTTAATGTCACATTTCCTTTTCTCAAAATGTTTTCTGTGTGTTCATAGTTTGTAACATAAATGACCCAGAAATGCAAAGAGTCTCTTCTCAACAGAGCAAAAGAGGTCAAGGCAATCTCTTTTACGTAAAAACAAACAAACAAAAAAATCCTGATCAAACTAAAGTTCCCTCAGCTCTGGTTCTCATAGTCACCAAGTAATTTCATTGTTGTTAGTCAAGAGGTATTTTTCCCCTGCCTCCCACCAATGAAATGGAGATCATCAATTCTACAGTCAGCAGCTGAAACCAGTTAGTCTTTCCTCGGAAGTTACTGATTGCTCTCTAAGCCCCAGTCTACAAAAGATGTATCACTTTTCCTTTCTTAACTAGAAATTCACAAAGCAGTCAGGCCAGAACATTGCTCTTAGTACAAACATGCCCTATATTAGTTACAAATACACCTCTGTGAGTATTTTGACCTGAAGTTCGTGGCCCTGTAAGGAAGCAGTAATGGAAACCACATACGACTTCAACCCATACAACTACGCACATTCAAATTACAGTACCATGGATTTAATCAGTTGTTTCTCGCAGCATCACAGAATTACAAAACAAGATCAATACCTACCGTAATTTAGTTTAAAAGAAGCATGAAAAGGGCATTTAGAAAATGTCTGTTCTCCTGACAGAAACCAAGACTAAGACTAGAAATGGGAAGAAGCAGTCTTGCTTCTCTGAAATGGTTAAACACTAGTCATTCTCTAACCTACAGACTTTTCAGGGCACTAATTCACCAGCTCTCAGAGGCAGATGTAAAACTGATGTAAGAACAGCCATACAGACTGTAGTATCTTGAATCATTCTGAGTTGACTGTGTAAAGAGAACATCATAAACAAGAAAAAGAAGAAAGCAAGAGCACCCCTAATACATAATTTTCAGAAGGGATTGACTACTTTGTCAATTGTCATGCAGCACATTGTCATGATAAATCAAACCCATCTATCATGTGGTCACTCTGCAGCTTTCAATAAAGTTGAGGGATTGCATCTTTTGACTTCCACTTTATTTAAAGCAGTGTGTTTCTGTGGGTCCAAGCTTGACACTGGTTCCTCAGCAGCCTGTGTGATATGGAAAGCCACTTCAGCTGCAGTACTGTAAGATGATTTTTGTGTTACATGGTATTTTACAAAATTCTCACAGAAAAACGTGTGAGAGTTCTTTAAAATGCAAGACTCATCACAGGGGAAACAGCGGTTAGCTCTGCAAAGGAAAAAATGTCACATGGTTCAACACATTCTCTCATTATTCCCAGAAGCTAGAGAAGTAGCTAGAGGCAGAAAACTGACAATAATTATATTGCCTAGAAACTGACAGCATACATAAATCTACCATATTAAGCCTTTATTCATTGATTCACTTTCCAAAGCTCATTTCAATATTAGCCCAGAAGTAACACTGTGCAAGACTCTGCTCTTCAGTTTAAGGAAAATTTAGGAAATTTTTTCTTCCACATACTGTGATAATTAAAGTTTTGTATGGTTGCTCCCTCTATCCTGTGGCAACCTGAATTGCCATGATTTTGACTGCACTTTTCTTCCTTAGTAAATTGTCAGTAATACATGAAACAGAAAGCAGGAGTGCTTAAAGGAGGAGTAATTCAGCTCTTGTTGAAATTGTTGTGTGTAGAGCAGGAGCCTGCAGTGATGGCAAGGCAGCTATTCAGTCCTGAACGTCTGTTTATGTCAAATCACAAGAGCATAGTGCAAGCAATCTAGACCCAGCAGGAATCTTTTACAGAACTAATTTTGACATTACTCTGAAAAATCATGAATCAGAGGTATATCTAAGAGGCAAAAATAAAGGTAAGTGATACTATAGAAGGACTGGCAGACTGGCACATGGGTGCTCCTGTAATTAGCTCATAGGCCAGCAGATTTTAAAATTAGCTTCCCTTTATTTAGGTACCAGATCCCACCTGCACTACTACTGCTCCTTCAGAGACTTCTTGTAGCACATTGTTGTTGTGTCCATGGAGTGAGGGGAGAAGCAGTGTAGCCCAAGTGGCAGCTTGGAAAAACAAGTTTAAAACATCCCATGCTTCTGAAATCAGCACTGCTGTTTTGCTGCCATTTATTGCTTAGAGGGGCCTGACAGTCTCAGTTGCTTGAGGAAACACTGTATCTCTGGTATAAACAAATTACAAATGCCATTAAAATAATGGAAAGATGTTCTGTCAAATTAACTTACTACTTATGATGATCTTTTCTCGCATTTTTTGTGCATGTTGGTATGCATTTACTTTATTTACTATGATTTTGGATGTCTAATTATTAATATAATTATTATAATGTCTAATTATTAATATAATATAGTATATATATATAATATATATATACTATAATATAATTATTTAATGACATTTCAAAGCCATAAAGAGTATTAGGAAGTGTAACACTTCTATAGTTACATCTACTGCATATTGTATACCAACAAATAAAATAATGTCATTTTTAGAGCAACAAGATGAATGTTTGTGAATTATTTTTCTCATTTTAGTTTCAAGATACACAGTCTCCTTGAACTAATGTTAGCAGGTTTACATATTGATCATTGCACAGTTTTTTAGCGCTACTTGGCCTCATAGTTGTGGTGGTGCATCCCCACTGCACCCTCTGGGCTGCTCCACGATTTCAGGAATTTCGGACACGCCTTGGCCTTTGTGTAACAAGTTGGGCACTGTGAAGTGAAGTGTCCCTTGACTGTACCAGGAACTCTTACATGGCTAAGGAGGGAGGCACTGATTGTACCAGGGGCTCCTGTTCCCTAGCTGCAGTGGGAAGTGAGAGAAAGGACAATCAGTCATTCCCTGACAGCTCCAGAGCACTCCTTCCCTGATTGCAGTCCAAGTGGAACAGTACCGTTGCTACTGGCAGTTTTGAAAAACTTGTAGTAATTACTGACACAGGTTGTGTCCAGGATGGAGATTTATTGATGACTAAAGCCAATCCTCTTGCAGCCGGAATACTGGTCCTAAGTGAGGCCCTTTGAGCTCTGCTGGACCACAGTGGGCAGCAATCACCATCACCTTCCTCTAAGTGGGAAAACCCTCAGAGCTCACAAACTCTCAAGTCTGCAGTGATTAGAAGACCACAGGAACCTTCACTGAAAGATGCAACCTGGGTTCAAGTCCCCGCTCCTCAAGACTCAACTCTCACCCATAGAGAACTTCTGAGACATTAGACATGGATATTTCACTGATTCAAGACGAATTTTTAACAGGAATACTTGTATATCTCTACCTGTGTCTGTGTATAAATTCTTATAGCAGTTGTAGTAAATGCCATTGACTCACTTTATAAGATCCACCTTAATACTGCAAACTGCTGCTAAATGACATTTGTAACCCTTTAGATGAATAAATTTGACCAGGACTGAGACTAAGACTAGATCCAGCCTCACCAAGGCTCCCTTAGGAGTTTAGAAAGCAAGGGGGTCTATTCGGAACCTCGTAACTCAACAGCAGGGTCTCCCTCACCTGTCATGCTTATGGTCTCTTACCAGTAATCTTTAGTTCAGTTTTACCTTGATTTTCCTCTGCGTGCTTCATCCACATAATAAGCAATAGAATGAACCTTGCCGTCCAATCCTGTTAACTCAAGATTTATAAACATTAAAGCTACTTCATAAATCACATTAAAACTGCTTAAAACATCCTTTGAGTGACCCTAAACCACTCATTTCACAACAATAGTCATGATAGAGGGGAAAAGAAAACCCAACCCAAATGACAGTTTCAGTTCCAGATATTTTCATAATTTCTACAATGTAACACGGAATAACATATACTGAGATGTTTTAATGGACAATGTAAAAATCAGACCTCAGGAATCACAAAAAATAATTGTGTCTAGAATATGTATTCTCCATGGCTCTTGAACCTCATATTCCATACCTCATCCTGCTCAGGGAAACAAACTGCTTTCTTTGCTTTCAAGGAAGTTACTGAAGTGTGTATGTGGTAACTATATCAGCTCTATAAAGCAGGCTTTTTGCTTTCTTTAAGGACAGAGACATAAATTACACATTCATTCAGCGAATCTAGAGTCCTGAAGCAGAAGTGAAAGAAAAGAAACTTGAGGGACTCATAAAGACAGCAGCCAAGCAGGGGCATATAGCTGCTATTATCTACAAATCAACCCATCCCTCCAGCAGCCCCAAGCTGTCCCTTGGTAAGAGGGCCAGAAGGCACAGCATGTGCTGGTAAACACTGTCCTAATGGTTTGCACAAGAGACAGAGCAGTTTGAAAGCATCACCTCTTGCAACCTCCTGCCTAGGTAGCACTCAGGTACTGCAGCCAAGGCACTGCCACTCCTTCCTGGGTTTGTTGTAATAAAATATACAGAGTTCTTTTCCCAGAATAGGTACACAAAGAGATTTGGTCTTTATGTATTAAGTGTGTAACTGTTCAGTTGCTCAAACCTTTCTAATGACTGGAAAACGCCAGTTAAAAGGACAAAGGATATATTTGGATATAAAGGACATAACCCTGCTGGAAACAAGAGAGTCTATAGCAAGGACGTGGTCATTAAGTCTCTAGCAAGTTCCTATTTCAAGTATGGCAAGTCCTTGATTTAAGAGATTTTCCAAAATAGGGACTTAGAATAAGCGAGGAGCATGAAAAACTTTGTGTTCAGGATGGTCTTCACCTAAAACTAGCATCTGTGTTGCCCACACAGCAGCCTAGCTGCAGAAAAGAGATGTGTAATAGTTCCTTGAGAAATGTACCATATCCACAGCTTACACTTTTATATTTTTAGGAAAAAAAAAAAAAAAAAGAGAGAATTTCAACATTGAAGACTTTCTGTCTTTGACTCCATGACAGGAATACTGCATTTTTATTTTCTTCCCTATACCTACAGCTTGCACTAAGCCAGAACAAATATATGTTTCTAGAGACTGTTTCCCCTTCTTCCAGAAAGAAAGGAAGAATAAGAACCAGACAACAAACAAAGAAATGAACAAGCTGAGAAAGAATTTACACCTCTTGCTCTATAAGTGCAGAAATATTTTTTGTGTCTGAATGAAAGGGCATGAAGAATCATGACTAGGTGAAGAAGCAGGACCTGCTAGTGCCCCTCACTTATTCTGTGACCATGTGACAGACAGGCACAGCCTTGTTCAGATTCTAAAGATCCTCCTTCTATTGTTTGCTGAATGGTGCCTATTAAGTCTGGCTAAAATCCCTCCCTTACTATTCCAATGTTTTTTGAAATTTAGTAAAAAAAACTATGCTGTTGTCCTGGGTTCAGCAGTAGCAGTCATGTTTCTCCTTCTTGGTAGCTGGTGCAGTGCAGTGTTTTGACTTTCGGCCTGGGAACAGAACTGATAGCGATGTTTTGGTTTGCCCAAGGACTTTGTGAGCCTCATGCTCTGCCAGGGAGGAGGGGAGGCCAGGAGGAAGCAGAGACAGGACACCTGACCCAAACTGACCAAAGAGGTATTCCATACCACAGCACGTCATGCCCAGGATGTAACTGGGAGTTAGCCGGAAGGGCTGGGAGACTGCAGGGTTGGAGGAGGTATTGGTCAGAGCTTGGTCGGGCTGGGGGGGGTGAGTTATTGGTCGGCTGGTGCTGAGGTGTTGTATTCTCTTCCCTTGTTATTTCCTTTATCATTATTATCATTGGTGGTAGCAGTAGTGATTTGTGTTATACCTTAGTTACTAAACTGTTCTTATCTCAACCCGTGGGAGTTGCATTCTTTTCGATTCTCCTCTCCGTCCCTCCGAGAGCAGGGGGAGGGCAAGAAAGGGGGGGAAGTGAGTGAACGAGTTACCTGACTGGGTTTAAACCACGACAGTTCTTTTTGGCGCCCAACGTGGGGCATGAAGGGTTGAGATAACAACAGATCTGACCGGATTAATAGTCATTCGTCACAATGCTGATTTATCGGCTCTCAGAGTTGTTCTTGTTGATCTCACAGCTTCAGACCGTTGTAACTTACTTAGAGCCGGTATTTGCTGTGTTAGTGTTTATCAAATGTGGGGCTTGGGCTAAGGTTCTTGTCTCACTGTGCTTTATGGCAATGGCTTGTAATACGGGCGGGCTCCAGCAGCAGGGCGGGACGGACGTGGCCGTGGACTTGTACCTGGCCGTCCGGCTGCTCTTCACCGTCCTGGCCCTCACCCTACTCTCCATCTTCGTGAGGCTGCGGGGAGCTGAGGGGGAGCGGCCCCGGGAGCCGGCGGCAGCCGAACCGGCCCGGGAAAGCGGCCCCGGGGACCAAGCGGCGGCGGGAGCGGGGCCGGAGGCCGCGAGGGGACGGCTGCCGGTGGAGGAGGTCGGGGCGGTCGAGGAGAGGAAGGAGGCGGCTGCCGAGCAGCGGGAGAAGGCGGCGGAGGAGCCGAGCCCCGCGGAAGAGCCGAGCCCCGCGGAGGAGCCGAGCCCCGCGGAGGAGCCGAGCCCCGCGACGGCCGAGAGCATCCACCGGAAGCCGCCCGCCGAGCCCCAGGAGGATGCAGGAGACCACGCAGCATTTCCCAGCAAGGCAGAGGAGGAAGAGCTGGACTCAGGAAAAGAGAAGCTGGCGGCGGGAGAGCCGGCAAGCACAGCGGCTACACCAGCCCCAGTGACAAGTACAGCAGCGTCGTTTGAGAGTTCTGAAGGTTTTGAATGGCCTTTGGGTATCCTAGGCACCTGCCTGCTGATTGTGATGGGGATCAGCATGTTGGCACACACACAGGCTGTGTTCTACCCACAACCATTTTGTCTGATCTCAAAAGTTAAGCAGAGTCAGGTTTGGGTCTTGTCTGGGGTTAGACGAGGATATAGGGGGACCAAAAGGTTTTCTCCAAGGCTGGACAGTGATGAGTGGCAGGGTGTGTGGGACAGTATGGGCAAGTATCTAGTCCACTGCGCCCCTCCAGTGCTTTGGAAGCATCGGAGATGGAAGGCAGCTGTATGGAGTCCCCAGCAACAAGCTGCAGAAACTGCTTAAGGGGACAGTGAATTATTTTAAGCCTGGTGGGCCCGTGGCACTTCAGGCCATCAGAGCAGAGATGCAACATAGAGATGGACTCATGATCGAGGGGTGGACTTAGCAATGGACACTATTGCCCAGGTTATTCACGAGTGTGAACACTGCACACAGTCTCTCCTGCTCTGGAAGACTGTTACAAGAGATGGAGCCTGACATCATGGACCAGATGGACACAGCAGCTTTATAGGGACTGGTCTATGCACTAAGATAAGAGTATATTGAAAATGGGGGATCTGAGCATGACGTGAATGGTATGGAATAAGGGGTGGATAATGTCCTGGGTTCAGCAGTAGCAGTCATGTTTCTCCTTCTTGGTAGCTGGTGCAGTGCAGTGTTTTGACTTTCGGCCTGGGAACAGAACTGATAACAAGGATGTTTTGGTTTGCCCAAGGACTTTGTGAGCCTCATGCTCTGCCAGGGAGGAGGGGAGGCCAGGAGGAAGCAGAGACAGGACACCTGACCCAAACTGACCAAAGAGGTATTCCATACCATAGCAGGGTGTAACTGGGAGTTAGCTGGAAGGGCTGGGAGTCTGCAGGGTTGGAGGAGGTATCGGTCAGAGCTTGGTTGGGCTGGGGGGGGCGAGTTATCGGTCGGCTGGTGGTGAGGTGTTGTATTCTCTTCCCTTGTTATTTCCTTTATCATTATTATCATTGGTGGTAGCAGTAGCGATTTGTGTTATACCTTAGTTACTAAACTGTTCTTATCTCAACCCGTGGGAGTTGCATTCTTTTCGATTCTCCTCTCCATCCCTCCGGGAGCAGGGGGAGGGCAAGAAAGGGGGGGAAGTGAGCGAACGAGTTACCTGACTGGGTTTAAACCACGACAGCTGTCCATACATAAGCTTCCATGTATGTACCACAAAAGCCAAAACATTCCTTTCTTAAGCAAATTGAAGGAATATTCACAAGCCAAGTGGGAGTGGGGTGTGGAATTCTTGTGGCGTAATGTGTATAAATCCTTTTCTCTACGGAGATTCTACAAGAGGTTTTACTCCATTAATCCCTCTTACTAGAACAAGGACCCCCCCCCCATATCCACCCTTAACCATTCTTTTTTCACTTCCTCTTTTGCAGGGTTCCTTAGTCCTAACTCTTTGCATAGTCAAAAAGAAAACACGAGTCAATGAAAAGACAAGTGATTTTGGAACCAGCTCTAGAGCAACGATCTGCAGTCTTTGCTGGATTACGGATAACAACACTGAGAAGCAAAAAGAAGCATGTAAATTCAGTGAACATAAGGAACCCACTACTAACCTTACTGATTTTGTTCCCACTTGAACAATGACAGTAATGTTGATAATAGGGGGAAAGGTTCATATAAATACTGTCAGGAGTATAAAGTATTAAAAAGGAATGCACAGAGTAGGAACACAAGATGATAGATCTTCAAGGCAGAGACAGAGATTGTGAAGCAATTTGCTGATGGGTGAATATCAGAAAACCAGTACTTTTATCTAGTGTGACTAAATAGCTTTCTTAAGCTGGTTGTAATTTGGCATAGTACTTTTATTATGCACACAAAAATGTTTATTCAATATTCTTGTTCTTCTGTTTTATACTTAGCAGATTGTAAATGCACATTATCTTAATATTTCATGCAATCTTTGGATTGTCAACATTTAGATAAAGTGTATTTTTGAAGAAAATGTAGACTGGAAGAGCATTTGGATCCTATGTCAATACATTAATCACTATCACTGTCTTCCTTCTGTGCCAGGAAGGGGGGAAGCTGCATCCTAAAGATGATTAATCTTTTGAAATAAAGGAAAAAAGATATTTTAGGTTGTTTTTTTCCCTCAATTATTTCAGAATCAGTAATTAGCTCCAAAGACAAGTTTCAGCACTTCTTGGCAAAACAGACGAGAATTTTTCAATCTATGTTTCTTATAGAAAAAAAAAAAATCATTTTATTTACAATTAAGTTCCCCATTATCTATTTAACTGCATTTTCCCTATTTCCTATGTGGAGCAAACTTTCCTCAGACTTATTTTCTTATTGTTTTCTGGGTTTTATATACATTTACACACCAAAAGTATTAGGTAGAAATAAAGGAAGAGGACAGGTTTTTCTCTATCTGAAAGAACAGGTTTTGAAAGCTTTTTGGTACAGTTTAATGTAATATACATAAAAACAATTTCTATTTTCTCTAATTTCACAAAATGCACTTCTAAGACAATTACTTCTTTAAGTCTGTCTGAATCGCCATGTTACAGACTTAGCTATAAGGTAAAAAAAAAAAAAACAAACACGGAACATTCATTATATTAGTGCAAAAATAAACTAGACTGGCTGGTAATTTTACCTTTAATTGAGCTTTTCACACATTATGAAGTACTGAAGTATCTGGCTTTTTTTTCTACACTAGCTTTTGTGTCAATTTGAGTGCATGGAATGAAAATTTGTGTCAATCTGCATGCATGGAGTCATCTCCCTCTTGAAATCTCTCAGCACTACTGAGACTCTGCCATTATGTTTAAATTATTTAGAAAATGACTGTTTATCAGAAAACTAGTGATTTTATTTTTGTAACGATACCAGAACAAGCCTGCTAAAGGATCTGACTGAATCCTTGTCAAAGATTTCTGTCTCAGGCTTGGTAAGATACCTTTGAAGAAAGCTTCTTGCATTGGTTCTGCCTAACTTATGGATAATCAGTGAACCTTCAGGCATGAAATACTCTAAAACATGGTATAGTCATACCAGGTTATAGAAATCAAGTTCACACTTAACACAACTCAGCATCTCTGATTCTTCTTTGTTTGCCTCCCCACATACCTTTACTTCCCCATGATACGTAATTGAATGTCCTGGGATTTTTAAATTGATAAATACATGCATAAAGGGTGACATTTAGGTGGATCTGATCATTAGCAGATTAGATCTGTAGTTTTCTTATACTGTATGGTAGCATGCTAGAATACACACAGAATGAAAGCCCATCTGAGTCATCAATGGACAAGTAACAAGGCAATGAAAAACTGTAGTTTCCTGCAAAGTTATATTGTTCAAGTAGGATTTAACTTCTCTGATCATTTCAAGGTCTAGAATCAGAACTATACATGTAAATGTTATGAAGTACATCTGGAAGTGAAATGCCTAGTGGATGGTAAAGTGAAGTCCTGTAGGTCTCTAAAGAACAAAGTCCATCCATCAAGAGTCCCATCCTTTTCCACCAAGCAGATTTAGATAAGATTAGTCTGGAGCAAAGTAGGGAGTTACTGTTGCACACTATGAAAAGAAATCAAGGCTACCGAATCATCAAACTGAATAGCTGTTGGCGGTGCCTCCTGCACTGCTCTAATTCATGGCATCCTCAGACTCATCCTGTCCTTACACTAGCACTCTGTTCACCTGCAGATACCATGAGCAAGATTTTCACATCGTTATGTAAATATAAAGGCCATTTGGAACTGTTGTTTGTCACTTCAGCAATTTCATTTCCATTCATATGCTTTAGGGATCTCAGTTTGAGGCTGTATAAAGGCTTAGGCGGCTGTGCTAGAGGGCAATTTTAGCCTCATAGAACAGGCTATAATTTACATTTATCTGTGTCTGACAAGGCTGTGTATGGCAGGGGCAAGGAAATGTTGCTGCCTGTCTCTCAGGCTATTGATAATAGGAGTGATGGTTAAAGAACTACTATGAAGTAACCACACAGCTCCAAGTCTTAAGGGTTAGATGCAGAGAACTTGGACACATTTCACCTGGAACTGAGTCACCTGAAGTGAAATGTTCTCTTCGTGACTGTAGCCATCATTCCTAACAACAGCAGATCTACTTCATTTCTTCATGAACTAGAAAGAAATATCCAGTTCAACCAGCAATGGAGAGGACAAGACATGCTATCCATATACTACACAGCTTTTTGCTCCACAGGCACAGCAGACATGCTGCTACAGTCAGATACTGCATAACCAGCAGTAACATACTGCAGCAACAGAAGTAATATGGAAATGTCTCATCCAGTCAAAGTGACCAGCTTGACTGAGCAGTCTACAAGTCTCAATGGCCAGCAAGTTCTCACAGAGAGATCTTCAATAGAACATCAGTCTACACTCCCAACTCAGGAGTGTCTGTCCACACACCAATGGCTACACCCCCATTCTTGGACATAGAGTAGGTTTTCTTTGAAAAGAGAAAAACAGTATTGATTTCACACTAGATTTGTGTGTTACATCACATCAGAATGTCGGTTTCCCCCTCCTCAGCAGACAGAGCCAGAAACACATTTCTATGTTCCCTGTGCAACTTTGCCAAACCTTCCACAAGGTGAGAACAGGACCTTGAGAAGGAGGCAATTGCAGGGGACAGCAGTGAAGAGGCTCACCTGAAAGCCACTGTTCATAGTTACGGTGATATAGATGAGGAGAGTCAGCAAGAGGCACCTTGAATAGTTTAAAGACTGAGATGACCCAGACTAATTCTTGTTTTTCAAGTGCCAGAGCTGGTTCACAGGCTGTGACTCCCCCTTAGCTCAGAGTCAATCCCTGCCTGTTTGAGCCAGCAGTCTACAGAAAATTGAGATATTGTGCTCCCCTTTATTTGGCATGTATTTTGAACCTTTCATCCCTCCAAGAAAGGGGGGGGGGGGGGGGGGGGTTGGGATGGATGTGTGGAGCAGAAGAGAGCCATTCCTAAGAAACAGTTTGCAATTAGAGAAATGGGTGATGGGTGAGAGTGGGAATTCCCCATTTTCAAGTTACAATCTGAATAAAAACATGTTGCCAAATTTAATTTGTAATTTTTTTTTCCTGTATCTGTGTGTCTAACACACTACATATTAATGGAAATACTAGCTTTTTAGTCCTTAGTCCAGCCAGCTACAAATCATGTGGCTGACAGTTAAATGGCCAATCTGAAGATCCTGTCTGACGTGGTAGTGGCTTTGGTATGCCCCAGGATGTAGGTCACTGTCAGTGCACAGCCTTTCTCTTATCCTTTGCTCCCATGATGCATTTAGATGATGGTGCATTAATGTGACACTCTTTCAAAATAGAAGTCAAGAGATGTAAAATCTGTTTCCCACATAGATGATTTTTAATCTGTAATTTCTGTGACTCTTGACATCTGTCATCGAATGAATATATCTTCTTGCTTTATCCTCAAGAGAAAGGCAGATTGTTGTTATTTCCAGTGCCAGTACTCATCTCATCATTTCTAAACAGCCTTATTCCTGGTTTCCAGAGGTGCAAAAGAGGCTCCTGAGGAGCAGACCATTGAGGGGGGTTTGCATAAGAAACACCAGAATGCAGAAAGCTCAGAGGACTAGCAAGCCCTTCCCCTCATATCACACATGGTCACATCACACAATGCTCCCAAAGTTAACAAGCTCCATCTTGAAGACAGGGCAGTATTTTGCCTTTCTATAATCCCACCAAGAAGGCTATTCCAAAACCTCATAGATCTAATGACCAAATGCTTATTCCAATCTCTAGATTAAGCCTATATCAGTTTAGTAGCAAGATGAAACTGTAATAACTAGCTTATGATGCCAAAGGCAGAGTCCATCTGTTTTGGCACCCTGTTTCCCACTGGAGGTAGTACAGGACATTTTGGGAAAGAATTTAAGAATCAAGCACTAGAAAAGCAAGGAAGATCTTTACTAACAGTCACAAAACCAGGCACACTAACTTGAAACACTCATTGCCACCTGTAACTGAAATGAAAATTAACTGAATAAGCATATTTTCTTTGGTCCTATTCCTTCCTGACCAGCCTGAGCCTCTGAGAGGCATTTTAGGGAAGCAGATTACAGATGCATTTCTTTTTTTTTATTGTTTCTGAGTAAATAGGTCAGGCTGAACCTTGACGTATGATGCCTGTTAGCTGGGTTAATTTAAAACTAGTCTGTATTCCAAACTGAAATATCTGGATGGATTGGGTGACAGTGGAGGTCACTAAACCATACTCAGGGTTAGGAGCTATAGAGACTTCAGGACTTTGTATAGGTAGAAATGTAAGTCTTTAAGATGTTTCACTTTGGCATGCCTAAAGTTAGTGCTGCTGGCTAAAAAGAATCACAGATGTGACACTAACACTGCTAGAATCTGTTTTGAAACTTGTAAGATCAACTTTCTCTGTCTTACACTAGATCATTTGACAAGGAACATCTGATTAGCCAAAATTCAGAAGTTAAATGTTTCATTTTCCAACACGAATTTCTAAAGAACGGAAGACAACTTGGCTTTCAAATAATGATTACAAACAGCTACACAGACAGGGCTTTTGACATGATAAGATCAACTGTGGTGAGTAGCAACAAATTGAACATTATGCAGTTTCATTTTCACTGCACTTGCCATGAAACATTTTATGACTTCAGGTTATTAAGCTAGTAGCAGTGAAGAACATTCTTCTCAGGGCACTAACAACTCAAAATGCCACTTTCATCACCAATGCAGGCACTGAAGCATTGATAGCTACATTCAGAGTCTTTCCCAATGTGATATTTCATACTGGTTATGACAAGTTATCTGAGTGTCTTCTGAGAAGTCGAAGAAGTGAAGGGAGGCTGAACTCCATCTCTTACAATCTTTAAAATAAAAGAGGGAACAGGAAGGAGAGGTAACTGGGCAATGGAAAGAGACACAATGAGGAGGCTGCTATTATTAAAATAAGCCTGGATATAACCAAGAACATAATGGGTGGTAGAAGGCTGTGTGGGAAAACTCTAGAGGTGGGTTTGCCTTCCAGCTCCAGAATGATCCTAGACTTTATCTTCCATTTTCCACATTCCTCACTACTAGCCAATTAACTTTATAGGTTTCAATGTCCTAATCTTGGTCATTATTTACTCTTTCTCATTGTTGTGGTTTAAACCCAGCCAGCAACCCAGAACCACGCAGCCTCTCACTCACTCCCTGTCCTCCTTCTTCCCCGTGCTCCCAGAGGGATGGGGAGGAGAATCAAAAGAATGTAACTCCCATGGGTTGAGATAAGAACAGTCCAGTAACTAAGGTATAACACAAATCGCTACTGCTACCACCAATAAGAATAATAAGGGAAATAACAAGGGAAGAGAATACAACACCTCACCACCCGCCGACCGATACCCAGCCCAATCCGAGCAGGGATCTAGCCCTTCCAGGTAACTGCCCCCAGTTTATATCCTGGGCATGACGTGCTGTGGTATGGAATTCCTCTTTGGTTAGTTTGGGTCAGGTGTCCTGTCTCTGCTTCCTCCTGGCTCCCCTTCCTCCCTGGCAGAGCATGAGACTCAGAAAGTCCCTGGTCAGACTAAACAGTACTGAGCAGCAACTAAAAACATCGGTGTTGTCAGCTCTGGTCCCAGGCTGAAAGTCAAAAGCACAGCAGTGCACCAGCTACTAAGAAGGAGAAAAATGACTGCTACTGCTGAACCCAGGACACTCACCCACTCCTTTCACTAAGTCCTCCACATACCCATAGTTTCACCATTGTAATTCCTCGGGTAACAGAAGATGCTGACAGGAAAAAGAACCACAGTTTTAATTTTTGCAGTAATGTTACAGGTGTTCCACCTCCTGGTAGAAGCAAAAGGATGTACAATTCAAACTCATTTGTTTCCCCTGGGTTCAATGAGACTGCATTACATGTTTTATTCCAAAACACAACTTATGCCACCAACAAGTACCTGATAGTCTTTTAATATTCATTTTGTATAGTTAGAGAAGCTTTCCACTAAAATGGTGGACTGTTGTGCTCACATATGAAACAGATACCATAATTCTTTACACACGTCTGGGAGGTCTGCATTACTACAGGCAGGGTTGGTTTGTGAAGCTAGCAACAGGAGGCAGCCTTGTTCATCCAGGAAATACAAATCAGGGGTTAAAATGTTGTATTTTCAATTGGAACAGGTATACTGTTTCCGTCACCTGCCTGATAATTTCCACTGTACTGGAGAATAACCCAGATAGGTAATTTTTTTCATGACTGCATAAAGAACACATAGAGTTTTGGTTCCCTTAACCCAGAAAGAATCAAGCAAGAAAAGAAAATAGAGAAGAAAATACCTTATTAATACCCATGCTTACTTTGGCTAATTCTCAATTCAAAATTCACCTCTTAAGGGCTTTTCCCACTTTTGGTCATAAATCCACAATTTGCATCTTTACACAGAACATTCATCTATTTGTATGATGGTGACACCCTCACACTAAACCATGACAATTAGTGATAGCACAACCCTAGGCTTGTGCTGTTACAAGAAAACAAAGATGTTACACAGCTTCACTTCTTGCCATACGCTGGTGTTCTGTACTCATATTTTTACCTTCAATGTGAAGAATAAGCCCCCTCTTCCTCATGTCCATGCTTGCTCTTCTCATTTCACTCATTCATTTTACCCCAGTCTTCAGTATCACCATCATACTCCACTATTGTACTTACTTGTTCTCCATTAGAATAAACTGTGCTCTAAAGCTCTAGCATGAGTTAACCCACACCAAAGACCTTCTCTTGTTAACAGTTCAACTTTGCTCAGCAATCCAAAGCAACCTATAATCACAGCGGCTGGAACCATGCCTCCCATAAAGTGTGTCTGATTTAGAGCTCAAAAAATAAAATAAAGGGACAAAGAATAATAAGTTTAACAATGAGTAAGTGGAACAAAACTACTTAAGATCAATCCCTCTTTTTTCCTGCTGAACTTCAAAATTACCCTGTAAATGCCACCCTCAGTGAAAAATCATTATAGGAAAAAAACCCCTAAAGATTAAGAATTTTCCTAATCATGACATGTTTAGCTGCATTCAGAGTCCCCGCATGAAATCCCCAGAATGCAGCTGTGCACAAAACAACTGCCCTGTTTTCATCTGTTCCCTGTTGACTACTATAGTTAGGTGAAATTAATGCATTAAATGATGGAATGTAATTCAAATTTGGTGCAGCTTTTAGAAAGCCTTAAACCTGAAGGTGCTTGCCCAAGTAATTCTCTTATAGCAGATGTATGTAACAGCAGATGCACCTAGTACCTCTTTCTGAATAGAAAGTATTAACTTAAACCACTTCACAACTGCGAAACCAGAAGAAAACCAGGAGGTGCATCCCCTTATCTGAAATCCAGTGGCAAGTTACTAACTGAAAATGCAAGGGTTAAAGAGAAGATGTTAATGTGAAAACTCAGCTCTCACTGGAGAGGAATAATGGGTGCTTGACAGTGACAATTCCAGTTTTGTTCCAGTTTTAAACAGTATTTCAAAAGGTATCAGGCCCTCATGAAAGAATTAACTATTACCTTGTCTAAAACTTCAACTCTTACTCTCTGAAAGATACTTTTATTTCCTCGATACTTGAATTTAGCTATTTATTGAATGCTGGTGGCCGGCCGCCCAGCTATGCTGCAGTGCTATCGGGAGCCTGCAGCCCCATGCCAGGCAAGCAGCCCATCATGAGAGCTAGCAAATGGCCCTCTTCCCTTCAAACAGCATTTTATACCACCTACTGATGGTAAGGGCAAACACCGCTTGGCTCTTCCTAGCAAACACCAAGAAAAGCATGTTTTTAGTGAATGCATGACTGCATGCCAGCTAACCAGTTCTTATCCCATTAATAACATGTCTGCCCCTCCCTCATATCTTCACATAATCTGCATGCTTCTTTCCCCAGCACGGATGTTTGTATGCTAAGCATGACTTCTCTTTCTCTCTACCAGCAGAATGAAGACAAACCCCCTCCACAGCAGGAACATGGCAAGTGTCTGCAGTCGCATCAGACAAGTCCTTCAGCCCTCCCTGTGGCAAGTGGCAAAAGCTCAGCACAAACTCAACTTTTTAAATCCCTTTCCCTCCCAAGCTGGTCCTTTTCTGATCCCTTGCGCAAAATATTTTTCCCTACTTACAAGGAGTGCCAGGAGCTGTGGGTTCTAAGGGCTGCCCTCTGAGGGAAGTGGCCAGCAACTCCCCTGTCCTGTGGGGACAAACCCTTTGTGCATCAAAACCACAGCAATTCAGGGAAGCACTGGGTGCCCTGGCTGAAAATTGTGTAAGAAAGAGGGTAAGTGCATTTATGGAGGGGGGTGATGCCTGTGGGACACCCCTCAGGCACTGTGGTCACAAGGGCACCCCTGAGCAGACTGAGGATACTCCATGACGGGACAGTGGTGGCCATGACAGGACCACAGCCTTGGTCCCCTCAGGGCTGCCACTGCCCCATCATGGGGTGTCCACAGTCCCCTCAGAGACATCCCACACGAGGGCAAGATCACAAAGGAGCAGGGCAGTATGAAAACCATAGGCAAAGTGGAGCAGAAAACCATTAGGCACACAGGACCTCAACCTCCTACACTGCCTGGCACCTCTCTCTGAGAGAATTTGGGCTGTGAGACTGTAATCCACAGGGAAAAGAAGGGAGGCTGAGGCTAGGGAGTGGGGAGGATACACAGTTTTACACGTCTGTGTAGCCTCATATTGCTAACAGTGTGGTTTCCCTATGTGCTAGCTATACAGATGGCGTAAAGGTTTTCAGGGTAACACTTTGGTTGAAGATAGGCCTAAATTTGCGAACAGGAAGTTTGGGGGGGGGGGGGGTGTTAGTAAGAAGAAAGACAATTTGTTGTTTACAAAATTAGTCAAATGAAAGCTATTTATCAGGTAATGTGAATAAAGCAGGTCATGAACACCTGCTGGATTATGGACTGCTCCATTTGTTTAATGCAATACTTGGAGGCGCAAGGCACCTACTTCAGATATACATAGCTCTGCCCTGCTGCCCAGGACACTATGCACTGTGTAACTGGCAGCTGGCATTTTTTGGTAACTGGCAGCTGGCATTTTAAGAGTTTGGTCATTCTCCACATGGAGGATGGAGGAAGACTGAGTATATGAGAAGGGTCTTAATAATTTGGAAAAAAATACAATCTTGGGGGTCAAAGAGACTCTTCTTCCAGGTGAGGTTTGAGTATGGGCTTAAATAAAAAAGCTAACTCATGTGGATCTAGAATCTACTATGGGGCCCATTTATACTAATTCCTCTGCCCTGTCACACTAAGATGCAAGGGTGCAATGGTAGGAAGAGTAATTGGTTTGTTCAAAATGAAAAAAACAGCATGTTATTTTTAAATTCCATCTGTGATAGCCATGAATAATTAGTGCCTGTTGTGCTGGAGAGAAAATACCACTGCCTACAGCCAGATATACAGGTGAGTGATGTCCAAATCACCTAGCTGAGGTAATTGCTGGCATAGTACTTCTTTTGCAAATCACCAAACATGGCTGGTAGCAAAGGACTTTTGCTTGTGATCACAATTTTACATTAATTTCAATGAGAGAGATGATTAAAGAGGTATTTTCAGTTTCTATTACTGCACTCACAAAGAGATAATTGTCTTTCATTCCTATGTTCTGATTTTCATCAGTAGATCTCAAAGCACTTTTAAATGGTCTCATATTTTGGGATATGAGGCACAGATGCAGAGATGTATTCAAAGGCTTCCAGCAGACCAGTAGTGAAAGCAGGAATAGACACAAGGGACTCAAATCTTTAGGTTTTCTATACTTTTTTTTATTTATAAGAATGCCCTATATGTACTTAATAACAGTATTTAAGAGGAAGTTTGTAAAGGAAAATATTGTGATTAGTGGTGCAGTTCATATCTACAGGAGACACTGGATAATGAATATTAAACTACAGAAATGACAGGCAGTTGGCTTGTTACTTCTTGTTCCCTCCTAAATATCACTTTAATATTACCTACTCCTTCATTGCACAGGCAAAGGTGTTAAGTCTTTGACATTCAAAACCACACTATAATTAATTTTTATGTCTCCAAATTCCATCTCCTTGTTCATACCAGTCTGGTCCGAATAGAGGCCGGTTCTTTCGGTTGGATTAGGAAATTCTTGTAATCTGTATGTGCAGTACAGAAGTTAAATAATCAGTTTCCTTTCCTATTGTGTCCAAGACCTTAAAGTTTGCTACAGACTGTTGATTGGCAATGCACTTGCTGATAACACAGCTACCCCTTGCTGGGGGACTCCCTTCACAGCCTTGGTTTCTTTGTTGCTTCACATGTGTGTGGTGGTGGTGTTGGTTGTGGTGTCAGGTTTTGTTTTGTTTTATTTGAAACAGACGGAAGAGTTTCTAGATGTGGTATGTGTCTGTATATATATATACATATATATATATATATATATAATCAGCTGCATGTGCTTGGCATAGGGAAGGGCAGAAAGCCTGGATTGTGGGCAACAAAGCAAGAAAGGGCAATGACCCTCTAGGTGGAGGCTGTGGCACAATTCAAATCCTCGTTGCCAAAAAGGACATAGTGATATTTTCCTGGCAGTAGAAAAACCTCCCCCCATGTATTGGCAGCCTCTGCCCTCTGCCGGCACTCCTGAAGATCAGCCGCAACTCTCCTGGAATCTGTGATCATACCCCGAAGGCTCCTTGCAAGACAGCACAGAGACCAGCCGTGTTTATAAAGCAAATCCTTTAGGATGTGGTGTCTCAGGAAGTGCAAGATTGACAGCGTCTGACAGGGATCTAAATCTCAAGTGACATTTGCTATTGACTTTTGCAGTGTTTTTCAGATGTCTGCCTACTTCTCACCTTGTTCCAACACTGCAAGGGTTAGTCTGAAGCATCTTCACATGCTATTACATATTATTATCTGCTTTCTTCCAGTGAGCCAATACAAAGAAGGAACAGGATAATAAATGTTATTTTTTTGTTGTGGTGGTAGTTTTCATTCCACTATAAAAAAATCATACTTTAGCACAATGAGTTATTCCAACAAAAGGTTTCAAAGTGAAATTACGGGTTAATGTAGAATGCCAACTGCTGAATGACTCAGCTACCTTTGTACTTGGAAGCTATTCCATCTGCTTTTCTTGGGTGCAAAGCATAAATTTATTCATTTTGTGGGAATTGTTATTAGCTAATAGGCAGAAAACTAATTTTCCCATAAAAATGCAACTTTAAAGAAACTAATGAAACCTATTGGTAAAACACATGGATTTCACTTCACAGGGAAATCTGAGAACATTTCAGGCTCAGTCCTGCAATGCACCAAAGGTTCTGCGAAGCAACAGGGTTGTACATGGATCAGGCTTCACAGGATGGTGGTCTTGGGCCACCCAGCAGCTCAGGTTCGTACCCACTTACACCTTGAATGCCAAAATCAGCGTCTTGCCCAGTATTCGTAGGTCTGTGGGTTTGTAATCGTAGTACCAGTCTCTACTGCACAAGTCCCTTTCATACTTACTTGTGCTTTATTAAAATGTACTTTTTCTACATCTGTAGGTGTCCTGGGTTCAGCAGTAGCAGTCAATTTTTCTCCTTCTTGGTAGCTGGTGGCGTTGTGTTTTGACTTTCAGCCTGGGAACAGTGCTGATAACACCAATGTTTTCAGTTGTTGCTAAGTAATTTTTACCCTGACCAAGGACTTTGTGAGGCACATGCTCTGCCAGGGAGGAGGAGAAGCCGGGAGGAAGCAGAGACAGGACACCTGACCCAAGCTAGCCAAAGAGGAATTCCATACGTCATGCCCGGGTGTGTGTGTGTGTGTGTGTGTGTGTGTGTGTGTGTGTAACTGGGAGTTACCTGGAAGGACACGAGGTCTTCTGGGTTGGGCTCATTTTTCGGTGGGTGGTATCGTGTTCTCTTCCCTTGTTATTTTCTCTTATCACTGTCGTCGTTGGTGGTAGCAGTGGTGATTTGTGTTGTGCATTGGTTGCTGGACTGTTGTCTCAGCCTGTGGGAGCTGCATTCTTTCGATTCTCCTTCCCATCCCTCCAGGAGCAGGGAAGCGGAGAGCCCCTGGAGGAGGGGGGGAGGTGCAGGCCTCAACTGCTTCTAGCCCAGCACCACTCACTGGGAGTGTGAACGAGCTGTCTGGCTGGGTTTAAACCATGACAGTAGGAGAAAAAGCATCCTTACAAAGTGGGCCTGTCCCAGCTGCCATGGCATTCTGGCAAAGCCATGTCTCACCTCTGCAAGCTCATATCTGATGCCATGTATAGCAGCCACCCGTTTGGGGTAAGTAACCATGCAACTATAGCTGTGCCATTTAATTGCATCTTCTTTACAACGACAATTTGGCTCGGGTGTGGAAATGTCCCTTCTCTAGGACAACGGGTAAACCTATGAAAGCTAAAACACCAACCCCAAATGGTTTAGCTTGAAAACAGAACCAATTTGCATGACACAACTTGTTTATTTTTCCCCAGACCTCACCGATCTTTTTCTTTAGTGAACAGCAGTATGCACCTTCAAAAGAAGGTTGTATAGAAAAGCGCCTCACTAAATTGGCTCTCTGCACATGGATTTTCTAATAAGGCACCAGTTGTACAGTCCTAAATAAAAACCTGATAAATTCAGTCACTCAACTTGTGTAAAAAATGAGCAAATGTTGCATTTCTTAACATTAAAGAATAAACTCCTTGCTTCCACAGTTATTACATTGATGTTGATGGTGCCACATAAACTGCATATAAGCTGTCTCCAGGCGCATGTCTGTGTAGAGTGTGGACACCTCCCCTGTTTTCAAGGCTGTATCTCTGGTTGACAGAACCAGAGCTCTCACAGAGCAAACCTAAAGTATCTAGGTCAGAACCACACATTTGCCTCAGGTTTTCCCATCAGGACCACCAGGTCTTTCCAGTGAAAAAGAAGGAATCCATCTAGCTTCTGAAATGCATGGATCACACCTCGTCTTTTCCTGAGCCGCTCTGTTCTACCAAATTCTAAATCCGGTTTCCCCTTCTCCTCCTGTTAATAGCAATGTTAAGGCCTGGGTATGTCCACATAACCTACAAAAGATGCAAATCCCCTGTAGCCGTTAGCAAGTAAGATTCTCTGCTCATCTTAGTCCTATTTGCTGTGTTACCATCTATTGCCACAGCAAGCTCTGCAAAAGTACCTTTGAGCCATACAGCCTGCCAGGTCCTTGGCCCTGTGCTCATACCCAGCCGTATAAAACACATCTGGAATCCCAGCTGTTCTTCCTTCACCATTCAAGAGTTTGATCTGTGGTTCAGGCAGCTTCTGAGACACATTTCAATTGATGCTTGCAAGACGACATGACACAGTGACTTGAAGGCAGCTTGGAAATTCAGCTAGCTTGGAAAAGGGAAGCCTCTGAGTCAGGTAAGCTTGTAGTAAGACAGCTCTTCCCTTTTCCAGGATAACCAAGTAACACTTTAGTGCTTCATTCCTTATCAGTGTCTCGCAGCTTTTGTCTGTACTCTCAGCCTGCAGAAACCGCTGGTCAAATAGCACAGCTGGCAGTCTTCTGTTAGAATCCAAAGCAGCTTCAAGAATTGACAGTTCTCGACTGGTTCAACACCTTTGCAACCAGCAAAACAAAGTAAGTAAAGGGACAGCCATTCCATAAGAGGCAATCATGCAACCATATGACCATGGTAAAACTGACAAGGACATATATCAGCTCTTCCTAGTGGAAACAAGGGAAAGATTTCCTGACTCATGATGATAAATCCTTAAACCTGAATATAAAAAAAAAAGTGCATAGAGACTGTACATACAAATTTGCATATCCAGCTGTTTTCAAGACGTTCCAATAAATCTGACAGTCCTGGTTTCATGTGAGTCTATGCTCAGACTAGACAATACTTTCACTGTGCAACCAAACTGTATTTCCACACAATGTAGCTGGATTAAAGGTAACACTTGCTCCTGCTGAAGGCCTGCCTCTGTGCACAGTTTGTAGCTCTTGTGCACCTCTACTACAGAAATGTGTTTTATGCAGCATGCTCAGAAGGAAGGAAGTGAAAAGTCCCCTGCCATAACCAAACTGCAAGTCCAATTAAATTGGTTAAAATGTTATGCAGATAGTTAGGTTACAGTGATAGAGACAGTCCAGCACATAAAACAATATATATTTATTTAGCACAAAAAAAAATCCCTATTCAAATAGAAGTGTATATATATTTTTCTAGTACTTTTTTATGGCACTTTGCTTCTTGGAAGAGTAAAGAACCATCATGACTAACACAACGACATACTAATCATTTGACAGAATGACTGACAGCAGCTTATGAGCTGTAAGGCAAATTAGAAACCTCCTTCTCAGGTGAGTATTCTCTACAGAGTTCCGTTAACTTAAGTGAAACACTGACAAGAAAAATGTTACCAGACTAAGACATTATACCCTACTGCAATGTTTCGTGCTGTTACAGCCAACACAATATCCAGGGGCAGGGATAAATCTCCTGACAAAGACACAGACTACTGGAAGTTTCACAGGAAGTTGCCAGGAACACTTACTGACCGAGAAAAAAAACAATCCAACCATTATGTGTGTGATTACATGACATAATTAAGCACAGTTCCCATTTCAGAGAAAACAGGCAAGTCAGCATACAATGCTCAGAATTAGGACACACACAGACTTTCAAGCCTGCAACTTGCATTTAGAGACAAATACATGATACTTGTTGGTAAACAAATGCTGACAGATCACACTGGCAGCACACAAATATTACTTGAAAACTGGTTCTATTAATGACATAACTAATGAATATAGAAGACCACCCAAATCAGTGGCACACAGACTTCCCATAGCTTCTCCTCTGCTGAAGTTCCACCACCTTAAGAGGCTTACATCAAAGATGTGCTACCGCAACTAGTTCAGTCTTCCCTCCTGTAGTCACCATCTGGATTAGGCTTCCTGAGTTTGGCCGATTCTTTCCTGTTATCCAGTCATAAAAGGTTCTGTTTCAAAATAAATGGATAAAACAGAGTTAGGAAGAGGAAAAAAAAATATATTATCAGGTACACTGATGGAAACATAAGATAAAAGCCTATTAGTTTTACTTCTTCTCATATTGCCCTCTCTGGTGATTTCCGTGTACATTGTGAACTAGCAGTGCCATAACTGGATTCAGGCCATCCGAACTGGCCACAGACTCAGAAAAATCCATAGGGCTTTACAGAGCTCACACAGGATTTTCACATCTCAAAGGAAAAGTCCAGGAGCTTAAAACATCCAAGTGGCAAGCCAAAAAGGTGAGTTATTTCCAAGCTCAAAAACAAATACTGAAAAGGGGAAGGAAAGGCAACTTAAGTTGCCTTTGGCTATAACAGAGCTGCTAAACCCACTAGTCTCCTATAGGCCACTGTAACTCACTGGTCTCAGCAGAAGTACACAAAGCCTTAAGACATCCAAAGTACTGCAAAGTAAGGTGGACTCATTCAGGTAACACACCAGAACACTTCTTACCAAGACACAGACTCCTTGCTCAAAATATAATACAGAAAGCACAGTGTATTTTTCAGGTCCATCAACCCTTCCAATGTTGCAGACACAGTAACAGCCATGCTGGAATGTCCTGCCTTCTGACACAATGGCACAACATTCAAGTGCCCGGTAGGGAAGAGTTTTTCTGCCTCCTTCCCAAGATGCAGATGTTACCAACACTTAACATCATGTTTTTCTTCCACAGCCAGCAAGATTTTCCATTTTCAAAACAGGATTTAAAAGTTCAGGAATTAGAACTTAAGAAACAAACCAAAACAATCAACTTAATTCTTCCATGTGGAAAAAAGACTTAAAAAAAAAAAGTAAAACCACAACATCTGGTTAAGCACAATAAACTAAAGACCTTTTTTTAAATGTTTTTAGGCCAACTCAATGGGGCTTTTTAAAGAGCCACATCAAAGAGCTGCAGAGGGTGCTCACAAAACCATTTCCCACTCTAAGTTTAAAAAGTCACAAAAAAAGGAGATCTAATGTCAGAACTAAACTACTCCCTGAACAATTAGCAATAGGTAAATGCAATTTCAGTGTCAGCCCTAAAGGACTTTAAAAAGTGTAAGAGTAAAGCCCTTTACAATGTATGAATGTAGATCCATGTTTGGTTTCCCTCGTTGTGTCCTTATTTTCTTCCTTTTGACAGCTCACCCTCAGTAGGATCTCTGCTACTCCCAATCACAGCGCAGAAAGCAGCACTCGTAGAGCACCCTCTCTAACCAGAGGAGTGACACACAGTAAGCAAGGCAATCGCAGCCTGCTCTTATGCAGGCTACAGCTGGAATCTCACCATTTTGCAACAACATTCAGGAAAAGCCTTTGTGGATGGCAGAAAAAAAAGAAACAAACATATTGACTAAATTTTTCTAAACAGGAGCAGGAATTTTGTCAGCTGAGAAGTGAACACACCACAGACTGGGCATAGAGTGTTTAACAGAAAAACAAGAATCCCAAAGTTTCCATGCCTATTTGCAGTCCACCTTTAAGCCAGACTACTGTCTCTTGCATCTGCTGTCTGTAGTTTAATTTGTCTACAGGCTTTATGAGGTTCTCTGGCTTAAGACTGCTTAAGGCAATCTCCCTTATTGGAATAACTGGTGTAGAGATGCTGCAGTTGAAATAGTTGGGCTGATCTTCTCCAGTTAAGAAGCCTGTGCAATAAACCCAACGTGACTGAAAAACACACAAAATGAGATGATGGAAGTAAAAAGCCACTCAAATCCAAGACTGCTATTTAGAGAGAACATGCAATAAAGATACAGCAGCAAAAGGGACAGTGAGGAATTGCTTAGTTACCACGCTGATACTCACTCAGCAATGAATTCTAAGGGTGTCCAGGAGCTGAAATCTGCATCAGGCATTGATTTCCTGTTTGCTGGTGTATCTAAGGTAACCCTGTGATTAAAAAAGATAAGCCTTTTAATTATACACCATGTTTCTGATGAGTGCCACCTGCTTCTATTCAGCACTGTAGCATATGCTTGCCTTTTAGACCACATGGTATGGATTTTTCCTGCATCCTCCACGTGCTGAGAACATACAGCCATCAGTTTCAACATATACCAAAGGCTCCAACCTACAAGCCCTCACCTTCCTGGCTTGCTGATGAAATCCAGCCCATTAGAGCAATCACTCAGTCCATAGCTCCCTTCTAGTCTCTCTCCTGCAGACAGGAAGAGACAGCAACAAGCTTGCTCAGGTGTACTGCACAGCACATGCACAGTACAGCCATGCTTTCACAGAGCCTCATGCCAGCTGTAAATGCAGAGGTTAAGTGCACAAGCATAGGAAGCTTTGACTTTGATATATATTTATGCTATATACAGTGATAAAGGGGTGAACTTTTTACAACTCCTTCCTTGAGATACTGTTGATAATCCAAGGTATCATTACTCTCTCAAAACTTCACTCAAAACCAGTTTTGTATGAGAAGTATCCAAATGCAGAAGACCCAAGAGTCCAGTGATATTGGTGTCTGCCTGTCCATATGGCTCTGTAGAAGGTGATGCTTGTGTGTTAGGAAAACAAAGCAGGGAGAATTCAGATAGTGTTCTAAATCCCTATATAGAACTCTTTAGTAGTTTTTGGTCCTGAATTAGATATGAACCTAGCAAGAAAAATACTTTTCATTTTGGCAACAGAATTGCTGAGTTTAGACAGAGTGAAGATCTTCTAGGCTACTTTTCTAGCTTTCCTCATCAAAAAGAAAGCTGTGACAGGAAAATACAAGCTAAACTTTTCTTTCCATATATCCCCAAAATGATCTAATTTTACTGATCAAGCTTAGTTATGCAGCACCTTATGAAGAAGCATCTTTAACCAAGTCAAAACTTGTCAAGTAATCCTTTTGCTTTACTATTTACCCTTTACTACTATCACATGGTTCAATCTACAACTGTGCTGAATAGCTCATCTCATTTTCAGAGTTCTGTCTATACTGGAAAAAAAGAATCAAAAAACCTCATGTTAATGCACAGCTACGGTTGAACTGCTTAAAGGCAAATTTCAATCCTAACATCCACTACCATTTTACAAAGGAAAGAAAAGAAAAAAACCAACATTTTCTCTGTGAATTGCATGAAGCTATGAATAGGTGTGAGAAGCTGTTTGTGCCCTGTGAACAGGACATCACAAGCACATTCATGTGACTCCAGGTTACAGCAATAATCAAATAAAACAACGCAGAAGCAACTGTGCAATCACTTACGGTAAAATGGCAACAGCAGCAGACCCAGACGGCAGGCCACTATTGGGACCTGCTAAACTCTGACACAGCTGATGCACTGCTCCTTTGGCCATGCCATAGCCAATCATCCCTGACAATTAAAAACAGGCAAATTAAAGCACAATCAAAACAGCTTTCAATGCCATCAGTAGTTTAATAAAAAACCTCAGATTGTTTGATGAACATGAAGTTTAAGACCACCTACCACAGCCAGAACAGAATCAGATTTTTAAAACATATTAAAACATACATATTAAAAGGGGAAAAAAATAAATAAAAGGAAAAAAAAAAACAAGAAGCTCTTACTAGGCATCCAGAAAGCATCACAGAAATTAGCAGCTTACACAGTTAAGTAGTAAGTTAATGTATCCAAACATACCCTGAAAGATGTGATCTACAGGGCTAACTAACCTCACAAATCTAATAAAGTAACTGTGAAAATGCTTGTAGACGTTACTAAAGGCAATCATCCATTCATTTTCATCTTATGCGGGTTTTGACCCAAACAGATACAGCTCACTTCTCTCCAGAACTGTAATTCACTTGGTCAGCATGCCAAATCTGACAAGCCCTTTGAAAAAGGCTACAATACCTCCCTACCCACTATGGGAGAAAATAATCTGTGCGTAAAAGAATTTCTTCCTGAACACTGCTGCTTTCCAGGCAAACAGTACTCAGCAGTGTAAGAGCAACAGGAATGACAGCATAAGGTGCACTGGTTGGGTAAACATCTGGACAATCAGGGTGCTACAGGTCTGAGATGTCTCACAGTATGTTCTGCCAAGCAGTCCAGACACAGACTAAGTACATAAGAAAATAAATGCATTTCATCTATATAACTGGATGCCTTTCTACCCATTTATATAACCACACAACCCCTTTCCAGTGTTCCTGAGGAAGTATTTCGTATCAAATTTACAAAGGTACCTTTACATTGTAGAAGTGTCTCCACTATATCCAATTGGACATAATGTAGCATTCCATTTTTATCAGGAGAATCATGGGCAGCAGGAGCAAGCTTGTATTATTGTTATGATAAAGATACTTGCAACTGTATGGCATTCCCTTCTTGTCCTGTCTAAACCAAACATTCTAAGTCTTCTTTAACCTGTTCATACTTCTACATTCCGTAGCCACTACTGTCAGACTGATTCTGTAACTGTGATTTTCAGTGTTATTCAGTTCCCATTATGCAAGTCAACATTTTCACACAGCAAAAGAAAAACCATGCTAATAGCAAACAAGAAAAAGATTACTCCTTCCATAAGGGCTGTAGTAACAAACCCATGAAGTCCTATTTGCAAAAGTTGGGCAACATCTCTTTCCCAATTCTTTCTGATGTTAATGAGTTGCATGTGTTTGCCGAAAGCACTGCTGTGTTTTTCAGGAAAAAATCCAGACTAGCTGAAACCAGCTAGTTCAGAACATGAAAGTAAATCACTGTTTCCTGTGCTGTGGTCCCTACCTCCCCCAAAACCACCAAATAACAAACAGGAAAGTTTGCTGGAGTTCACGTTTTTCATTTGTATACAGTTAGTAGCAGTACACTGTAAATTACGCATCTGCTTATTCTCATAAAATAAGCCTTTTATCTTCTGACTATGCCAGAAGCAGCTCTAAGCATACAAGATAAACCACTAACTAGAAAATATAGCCTATTTTTCCCCAAACAGTTTCAAACACAGCCTTCAGGGATGTTCATAAAATGAATGTTTTAAAATTTTAGTACCTATGTCTCATGAAAATATAGTTAAAGTCACGCTAACAGAAGATTGGGAAATACGAGTATTTGTCTCAAAACCTTTCCACTCCCTGCATGTGGGCTTGTGTCAGTGCTGCCTTGTTTTAATGTTAAATTGCTCCCAGATGTCTTCCTCCATGCAGACCAACCTGGTGAGGAGCAAGATGAAAAACCCAGTAAAGTTTGTATTAAATAGCTAGCAGATGTCAAAGCCGAAGGTCAACAAGCTTATCTGTGTCTGAAGCAAAGGCAGACGGGAATCGGAACATGAACAGGACAAACAGAGTCAACAGAATTAGCAGAGTCATTGCCAATGGAAAAATTGGGCAACTAAGGACTCTACCTTTCAGAACACAAACAGGACATTTTACTTTATTTGAGGCACTGGAACAGGCTGCCCAGAGAAGCTCCAGATGTCCCATCCCTGCCAGTGTTCAAGGCCAGGCTGGATGGAGCTTTGAGCAAACTGGTCTAGTGGAAGGTGTCCCTGCCCATGACAGGGGGATTGGAACTAGATGAGATTTAAGGTCCCTTCCAATCCCAACCATTCTGTTATTCTACCAATATCTTTACAGCTTGCTGTGTGCTTCTATTCTTCTGAGGAATTATTTTCCAAATTTTTTCTATTGTATCATGTATTAGCCAAGTACATTTCACCATGGTCAAGGATACTATTTAAATATAATTTTGTTTGCACTCCAGCGTCAACAGATTCTATACTGTTACCTGTAAAAGTACACTTCAGTGTTTCCACTTGTACTAAATGTCAAGAAACTGGACAGTGAAATTGCTTCTTCATAAACAAGAATGCTCACCCTAACTGTAACTGCTGATGTCCCAGCAGTTACCATGTATTGCATTTTACCTGGGGTTCCAGACAAAGCAGCTTGAGCTCCTGTCAAAGTCAAGAGGCCACCTTCTTTCAGATGTTTTGTGGCTAGGTGGCTGGAAATAGTCGATGTCCAAACACTCTGCTTCCACATCAGATCACAGTTTTTGTATAAAGCTGATTAGGAAGAGAATTCGTAAAATCAATTAAAAGTTAGAAGACTTCTAACTCTAATTTCCTTACTGTCAGAATACAACAGGAAACATGCTTTCTACTATTTTCTACTTCCACATTGGCTAAAATACCAATTTATGTCCTTTGTATCTCCCTTTTCTTTAGGCTCCAAGTCCCAACTCTACAACATACATTCTAGGCAGTTACCTACTTTCTCACCACCACAAATAAAAAGCAAACTCACACAAAACAGTTCCATTAGCTCTCCATTAATGGTTCAGATTTCCAAGTTCTTGAAACTCCTATAAGGCTGCTTCAATCTGTGTCAAGGATCTCGGAACTCTCACATTAGCCTCACCCCACCTTATAGCAGCAAGATCTGACTCTTTTCATAACTTCCTCACTGACTGCAAAAGAACTATGCTCCACTAGTATGCAGACAGAAGACTCCAAGAAACAAAGGAGTCCAACAAGAAAGTATTTCTCATTGTCAGATTACTTCATAAACCAAGAAACAACCTGCCTGCCTGACACTGGCATGGAATACCGAAGACACATGCATCTGCACTGTACCAAATGACTGTTCCAGTGCGCCTACATACTGGAGTAAGCAAGTGTGCTGCAATCGTCGGTAAGGCAGCCTACAAGGGAGGCACAACAGTAACTTCAAATGAAAGCAAAATACGAACTCTCAGCAACAGTTTTATTATCAATATCTACATGGGAAAAAAAGAAAAACAATAATGCCGAAGATTCTAGTATTAAAGGATGACCATTTCCGTAACACAATATGGAACAAGTCTAAATAACTGTGGTATAAGCCAACCACCTAGATACCCTACTGCTCTATCACCATCACTATAAATCATGTTTATGATAAAGTGTCTTATTTAAGCTAACAATCTAACATAATGCAGCTGTAGCATAAGCACATATGCCTTTCCATCTTGCCACTCTTCAAAGAGAAATCTTTGCCTTTAATGTCCAAACTGGAATGGGGGAAGAACAGAACGCATTTTATCAGATTTCCTCCAGACAGAAAATGAGTATTTTTTTGATTGTATTTCTATACTAGCAGGTAAAGTATAAATTTCATTCTGAATATTCCATGTCTACAGGCTTGTTTTCTGTAGCATGATCTCAGGCCATTAGACAGCCCCTTCCAACACTGCATTGCACATTAATAGCTCAGAGAACTACAGGAGGCAACTGAGCTGATATGCATATAGCAATGAACTGGGAAACAACACTGATGCTTCTGCCCAGCCATTGTTTTATGTAACTTGCCTGATATAGGTAAACTCAGCAGAAGTTAGTTCATAGCTAGTAACACTGAACTCCTTCATAAAGTGCATCGAGATTTTTCAGAGCAAACTGGCATATCAAGTATTACTGAGAATACCAAGTGCCGTGCAAATTTAACTGCAAAAATTCACAGAAGCACTAAGCAGCATTGTGACTGAGTCATTCTGTACTTCTACGCTCATGTCCTCTTCTGGACTTGGGAAGAAAGACCATCTGAAATATCCCTATTACCATGATTTTTAAGGATTCCTCTCAGATTTCATTCATGTGTTTACTGACATGCATGTACCAAAGGCTTACACTTAGCTTTGGCACTGCCTCCAGCCCATCCTCCTGCTACACACAAGATTGCATCCACCTTTTCTTCACCAAGGAGTTTTCCAACCTCTGCTGTCACCTACAGTACACAGAACAAAGATGCATTGGAAATGCTGGATGAGTAAGGCACAGAAGTAAATGTCAAGACTGACCCTCTTTTTAGCCAAGTAACACAACACACAGCAATTGAAATAACTGTATAAAATTAACATTTATGATCTATATGAACTCAAAGTAATTGTGTTGAAAGACAACTACAGATGAAAGTCAGCCCAAAGAAGGTCAGATTGTACAGTGCATGATAGTATGGGAAATAACTGATTTTAGCTGGACTGAAAGATCTGACCCTGACCCGTATCATTAACAGTTTTTATTTGTGACTTACTTTTTGACAGGTTCTTCTCTGGGTATGGTGATGCTTAACATTGAAAATGAAACTCCAGGTCTGAGCAGGACTACAGGTGTCACTTTTGATGACAGTGCAAGAAATGAACAACTGAAAATTAGCCTTTTTATTGCTTCTATCTAGACTACAACCATCAGTTCAAGTCTGGCCCCTAAATTTATATTTGTATACTTTTAAATATCCAGTATATTTTTCAATTTCAAACACAAGACTTCACAGTTGGCAGTGTGTTGCCTACCAATTTTCTCTGCCAAAGTGAAAAGCACACAACCTGTCTCTCAACAAAACCAAATATCCGCTGGTTTTCACAACAATTGAGCATTGAAAAATACGTTACAAACTCATTATTCTTCAACAGCCTTAAGAATTAGTACACATAAAGAAAACACTGGCTAATGATTCAGTTTATCAACAAGAAAAATAGAGTCAAAAGTTACAAATTAAAAACTAAATCCCGTCTCTCGAGAATGAAGCAGAACAGTTTTTAGGCTAGCTTGGATTCTCCCATATTCACCTTCGTGGAAACCAGAGTATTCTCTACATATCCCATCGGGGCATAGAGCTTGCATGCTTTGAGTATACTTCTTACCTACAAACTATGTATTTAAGATTTAGGACATTCGAGAGAAGTGTTGTTGCATTTTAAGGTGTCCAAATTCATCTTCGTTATACTCACCTGATTCAGCCTGTGACTTTTCAAGTCGCCAAGAGAAAAGTAACACAAAATTGCATTACGTGCTGAACCTCCAAAATCTCACCTCAAGCTCTTTCTGCATATTCATGCATGCAATTAAATTACAAATAATAAAGGAAACAGTGACAAGGAGATGTGATGATCTTCGGGTTGAGGGCACCGCCACCGGTAAGCTCCTTTGCCCACAGCAGCTGCTTCTTGCCCGAATCCGGACCCATCCCTGCAGCCGCCTCCCTCCCTGCGGCCGCAGCACTGGCAAGAGCGCACGGATGAGAGCACGAAGGAGCGGCTGGCCGCCCCCCTCCACCGCCTCAGGCCGCCCCGCGCCAACCCACCTGCTCAGCATGCTCGGGGAAAGAGTCGGTCATCCTCACCACCACGCTGGCGCTGGCGTCCTCGTTCTCCGCCAGGTCGATGCTGGCCACCCACTGCAGAGAGCAGCGCGTTAGCGCCCGGCCGGCGAACCGCCTCACGCTGCCCCTCGATCGGGAGCGCTCCCCGCCTCGCCACCTCCCGCCCGGCCGGAGCTTACCCAGTCCCTGGACTTGAGGTACCGCACGCACTGGGACCCCAGCGCGCCTCTACCCCCGTACACCAGCACCCTGCCCGCCGCGGCCATGCTCGCTGCCAGCCCAGCCCAACCCGTCCCACTCTAGCTCCAGCACTACTTCGCTGCCCAGCACTTCGCCTGGGTGGCCGGCCAGCCCCGCCTGCGCATGGGGGCTGCCCCCGCGGGGGGCGGGTGCAAGGCGGCAGCGCCCGACTCCGGTAGTAGTGGCGGGGCCTAAGGGGGCGGAACGTCCTCCTTCTGCTGCAGTTCCGGGGCAAGGGGGAGGAGCAGTCGCGGGGTCTTGGCCGAGCTTTAGCTGGGGCTCGGGTGGTGCTGCGGGGAGACATTTACCTCAGGAAATTCCGCACCCTTGCGGCGGTGGTGTTGAGGGGTAGGCACGTATCTGTAGGCAACCACCCTCACAGCTCCCCCAGCCAAGGCGACAGACCGTGTTACCGCCAGGATTGATTGATTGATTGATTGATTGATTGATTGATTAATTAATTAGCGGTTACAGAGGTCCCCGTAGGGCTGAAGTAGCGGTAATAGTGGAAGTGCAGGCAATTACAGGCAGGTTTATTCAGCGCCCGTGGGTCGCGCCTGTAGCTTGGATTACGCCGTTTAGCTCAGTCCCTCGGGCGGCAGGAACCGCATGTGTTCGGAGGGTCCGTATGCAGCACGTCGGGGAGCATCGGTGATGTGCCTCCCTCGGCTGGCGGGCCGAGATGGGAGGGCTCCGTTCCGAGCCGAGCTGCACCGCCCCCGCGGCACTGACGTGTACAGGCGGGTGGGAGTGAGCAGGGGGCTCCCTACCGCTCAGGAGCCCGGAGAACCCGGCTGCCAAATCGCCTGGTTTAATGCTTGGCTCCCCGCACACAGCTACTTACCCACGTTTAACAATCTAAAAAACTGGATTCTCCTCATTTTCTTCCCATGAGGTTACAGTAAAGAACTTGATGTCATTTGAGCAGGACAATTAAACCGCTGATGAAACCTTAGCCAGCCAATAGATATAGGATTACTTTCCACAGAAACAAGCATCGCCTCTCTACAGTATAACAAAGCTGTTCCTTGCAACCATTTCAGGATGTTATCGCAGCAAAATATGTTGTTCATTTGATTTTTAACTGTACTGCTTAATTTCTGGAGCTTCAAAGTACAATGAGATGTATTTTGAAGCACCTGCTCTTCATCTGTGAATTTTGGAGCATGAGAAAGAACGGAGACGTGCCTGCTGTACAGAGGCCTTGGTGATGATTCATTGAAAAGACTAGGATGCCTGGCTGCTTTAAAAAGACTTTATTTGCCTTGGCTTCCCTAGTAAGTTTTGTGTCTTTTATCCTGATTGTTGTTGCAATGGGGACCCCAAAGTGGATGACTGGGAAGATCCTTTGCAAAACAGGAGCTGATTTGGTCAATGCCACAGATCCAGAGCTGGTCAAGTTCATTGGAGAAATTTACTATGGACTCTTCCGGGGCGGCAAAATTCGGCAGTGTGGGTTGGGCGGGCGGCGCTCCCAGTTCACAAGTAAGTACAAGTTTGGTTGAATCTTTACTCTGATGTCACGTTCAACTTTAAAAACACTTTTTGTTTAAAGACCTCATAGAATGCAAATCACTATTATTAAATTTGTATTTGTGGCTGACTTGTGTTTTTTTATGGTTTGGGATCTGAGTGCAAATGTAAAATATCTATCATTTTGGGCTTTTTTTCTACCAGTTGTGTTCTGTTATATCCTGAAATAAAGACATGGAGGTGGGGGAGGGAAATCCCTAAGGCTAGATTGAGGGTTTCCTGTTGGTCTTGTGAAGGGAGTGAAAGTCATTTGGAGATGACCCTGTAAATTACACCTTCCCCTTGACTCTTTCCTATGCCAAGTGTTGCTCTGCAATCTCTCTATGCCTCTGTCCTCACCTTCTCTGTTGAACTCCTTAACCTTTTTATTCCTTTAAGAAGCAGAGATCTATTTAGCTGGCCAGATTTCTGCATTTCTCTAGCTTTCCTAATGCAGCTGCCTGCCACAGCAGACACTCCTAACTTTATTAATGTGTTGAAGACATTTTTACCTTTTTTCCTTGTAACTTTGGAGAAAAAAAAAACAAAACACTGAACTCCTGAATACATTTGTAAGAATTTCTACTTTTTTTTTTTTAACTTAAAAGATTTTCTTGAGGTCTCAAAACCACTCAGACACTGATATGTACTTTGGGTGATTACCCAGTTTTTGCACATCATGTACTACAGTGAAAATGTTATTTTGCATTAATGATTTTCTGTTCAGTGTGCGGATTCACCATGACTTAAACCAATACAAGTTGAAGCCGCTGCAGCCTCATCCTCTGTAGCCCACAGGAATGCTGTCCTGCCCAGTCCTTTGCAATGGCTTTGGGAGTTGTTGCAGTGAAATTGGTCAGGAAGTTAAGCTGGCAAAAAAATGAACATACCAAAAAACCCATTAGTTTCCCATAGGATCATGGCTGACTACACAACTGCACAGCACCGCTCTAAAAACTCAAAGGCAGGCAGGACTGTGGGACTTAAGAGGAATGAAGAGAATCAGAACAACCTTAACTTGGATCAGTTGTTAAAATGAGATGAATGTGGACTAGTCACTTTTTACAATAACCAAGTCTTGCTCAAGCTCTGACTGTAGCTGCAACTTCATTACATGGGCAGAGCAGTCACACTCAATTACTTTGTCCAGTGAATTTGAATGGCTGGCAGACCAGCCATCAGGTCAAACCTCTTCCAGCTCTGCTCTGCTCCTCTGAGGCATTCAGAAATACCATACCAGTTCTCTCACCCTATCCTGTCAGAGAGAATGAGGAAAAAGTAGGCAGTCTCCTTTAATCTCTGTACAGCTTTCTGGACTCTTTAATAAACTTTCTAATTAATTAATTACTAATTAATTCTACAGCAGAGATAAAGACATTAACACAAGTAGATAAATTAAGCAGGACTTAAGCCTGTCCTTATTCACAGACCTTTGTAAAGGATATTCCTGTAGTAGAATATCCCTAGTTTGTGTGATGTAGTGACAAAGCATCATGAACTAAGGTGTGTGTAATTACCTGAATTGATCACCTCTGTAAAAGATGGTCTTGTTTCAGTATAATTTAAGTCTGTAGCACCAGCACAGTGTGATATTTACTGTTGTCAAGAAAAAACACACACTGACTAGATGACGTTTTCTTTCCTTGACAGTTTTCCCACACATGGTGAAAAAGCTGAATACAGGCCTGCACGTGATCATTATAATGTTCCTCTGTGTGGCCATTTCCTTTTCTCTGGTCAGTTTTGGATTCTGCATTCTTAACACAATAAAAGTTCCTTACCGGGCTATTAAAGGTCCAGCAGGAGTTTGCCTTTGGAACTTCATTGCAGGTAACAGCATTTACCAGTAGCTTTTACCAGTCACATTCATACACAATGTTAAATGTCCCTTATCTTGCCTTACTGAATATTTCCTTGACTTAAATACTTGTGAATAAAATGAAGGTAGCAGTGAATTCGCATCTGTCACCTTTTTACAGGAGCTGTGAATGCCAGTTGTTAGGCTCTGTCTGTACCATTGAAGGAACGACTTTATTACCAACACTGGTACTACATTTGGCCATACAATAAAAACTAAGCATTTTGAAGGTGTTTAAGCCATACCTAAACCCACCCCTATTCTGTATCACACCCACTGTTGTATTCAATAAGTATTCTGAAGCCCAACCATAATCTGCCTTGTTTCATTTCATTGCAGGTGGATTTCTAGTACTTGCAGTCACCAGCTTTATGGCTGCTGTGAAACTTCATCACCTCACAGAAAGAATCGCCAGTTTTCGGGAAAATATCTTTCAATTCGTTGTCTTAGAAGAAAGGTTTGAAGACTCTTTTTGGCTTTGTGTGGCAAGTGCCACAGCACATGCAGTGAATTTGCTGCTAATAGCCATTAGTGGGATTCATTTCCCTAAAATTAAGACTAAAACAGAAGAAGCAAATGTTACAGCAGAAGATATCATGTACTAATAAATCTACACAGAACTACTTTGGTCAAGTGAACTGTCACAACACAAAACAACTGCTTGGCTCTTCAGCTTTTGATTTGGATGGATAATTTTTGTATAAACATGTGTAAATATGATATTCGGCTGTACCAGCAATTCACATATGTTGGAAGGTGGGAATAACAAATGCAGTTACCATTGTTCTCCAAACTGACTGATACATGTAGTGAATACACACTGCTCACAGGTTTCTGAAAATTTGCATTTTGAGATATTTTAGAAAACTCAACTGAAATACAATTTCATTGAAACCAAGTGTCTTCTTTGTTTAGAAAGAATGTGTATCACAAATCTTTGATACCCTAAGTTTATTTCAAAACAGAAAGAACGGACATCTACCAATTAATTTCACAGAATTACCTGGAAAACATTGTGAGGGCTGTGTGAAATATGTTTGGTGATGTTATAGCACATTGAAAAAGAACACTTCATCATCTCTAAAGCTAAAATTAAGGAGAAGCACAGGCTAAGTATGTGTGAAATGTTTCAACTGAAATTATCAAACCCCACAGAGTAAAGAAGTGAGAAAAGTAAGGTTCATGGGGTGCTTGTGGACTATGAAATAAAATGTATTAGCTGCAAAATGAAGGTTTCATCGCAGCTTCTGGGAGTAAAGTAAACAGAATCAAAGTAACTGCTTTTCGATAACCAGGAAAATGATAATCTGACACATCAGTTGTCTTCGGAACCCTTGTAGTTCTTATGTCTGTATGAAATCAAGTAAAAGTGATGTATGGTGAAACAGTATTAAAATGAATTTGAATGGTTAAATGGGTGGAAAAGTTACTTGGGGAGTACCATAATTTTGACAAGCATTCAACCAGTCTTGACTCACAAGTAATGAGTATTTCAGAGAAAAGAATATGCCATTAAGCACGTCAATTTTAGAATAAGGCAGAAGGAGTGATTCCTAGTTTATAACACTCCCCTACTTCACTGTTTTTCTGACTCTGCCGGTGCTTTCACTCAGTCTTTACCCTGCGCCATGACTCCGGGAAGATGGTGTGATACCGGATGGGCAGCAAACCAACCCAGTCTGTGAAGGTGCGTTAGCTGGTACACGTACGTTAGCACAGTACACGTACATTTTAATCTTCAGTATGCGTACCGGGACAGTTAGCGTCTGTGACAAGCCCACAAGCGACGCTGTGGCACACTCCCCTGGAGCACACAGCAGGAGGGCAAACATCCCCTGTGGGACCGATCCCCATCCCTTGCGGTGCACAGCCCTGCGCACACCTAAACCCCGAAACACCGCTCGTGTCCCCGCAGACACCGACCTGTGACGGATCCTTGCCTCCCGGCTCCGTCCCGACCGCCCCTCGCCTGCCCCGCCCCGCTCGGCGCCGGCTGATGAAGCGACTGGCGCGACTGTTGCCGCCTGCCATGCTGCTGCCGGGTGTGCGGAGCGCGGCCCGCCGCCTCGGCCGGGACCTCCCGCTGGCCTGCAGGGGCTGCAGCCGCGCCGCGGGCGGGAAGGTGAGGGGGCACAGGGACCCCCCCCTTGCCCGGGGTGACCCAAGGCGGGAGCGGGCAGCCATGACGCGAGGTGCCCCTTCCTTCCTCCTGCTGTTCCGCAGCCGTGGCTGAGCGTGCCGGTCGCCCAGCGCTTCCCAGGTCCAGCCCCGGGCTTTAGCTCGAAAACCTGCGGTGCCGAGGTGGTCGCCTTGCCCTGCGGGGCTGGCCCGCAGGAGAGGAGCTGCTGTTCCCTCCAGTTGGGTGAACCTCGCTGGAGGGCTATGACTGGGGGAGCTGCTCTTTTGTACTTTTAATCACAGGTTGAAACAGGTTTTGTTTTCTACGTGGTAGGCAAAATGATTGTGTCTTTAATTATACTGTGTGTTTTTCACCCTTCGAAGTGCTGGTTGTGGTGACCTGGTTTACCAAAGAGTTGCTCTGTGCATTGTTGGATAAATACATAAACTGAGTATATGCAGTAGCTATGATGCAAACAGTGTGCTTGCTGCCTTTTAGATGGGTCGTTAAATTTCATGTTGTTTACATCCCTGTGTATCCTTTCTTAGGGTCTTGTTCTGGGGATCTATTCAAGTGAAAAGGATGGAGGTGCTGCCCAGCTCACTAGTGCAGGAGATGCTTTTGATAGACTTGTGTCTGGAAGGCTGAGAGAACTTGTGTCCATGTAAGTGCGTGATCAGCTGCTGAAATGGATTAATGTACCTACAAACACCAATAGGAGCAGTCTTTTTTATAGTTATTAAGTGTTTTTACCCACAGCACTTCCCAGGCTGGTATTTGCTTCTACCAGGCCAAGCAATTTGGAAGGGAACTCCTGTGGAAAAACTGAGCACTAAGGAAATGTGCAAAATGTTCATAGGAACTGCCTTTTTCTGTGGATTGGCACCAAGCCAAGTGTCCCAGAACTGTTGAGAAACACTGTGGGGTGTGGGATGAATGTAGTATTGTAACAACTGCATAAAGGACTTTTTTATTGAAAGAATCTTTTTGTGTCCTAGATGTGGACCACCTTTGAAGAAAGGAAAAACACGCATATTCCATGGTTTGCATCAGGTACTAACTGGATTTTTGTGTATATATTGACTAATGTGTGAGGTTTGCCCTTGCATCTTACTTTAAGCCATTCACTGTTGTGCTTGTATAAATGCTCTGCTGTTCTTCCCCCTCACACCTCTCAACAAAAGGTGTGGTTCATGTGGGGCATTGCAGAACAGGAGCTTTCAACATTTGCATGGCCGTTTTCGTATTCCTATGCTCCCTGCACTGTGCTGTAGGTTGAGAAGATGTAAACGAATCTGCTCCAAAGGTGGTGCGCTCTGAATAACTGCTTACTGAATGAGCTGAATGAAACACAACAGTTCTGGATCTGGCTCCTACTGTGCAGGAGGAGCAAGTGTGTGTACTGGAATGTGCAAAGACCTTCCAGACATGACAATTCTAACACAAGGTAGTCCCGTCAGACTGTCTGCTGTTTATAAGGCAAGCATTTAGTCTGCTGCATCGCATTGCTTTCCTGAGTTCTGGGGCTGTGTACCTCTGTGCAGCTTTGGTTTGTAACCTGGCAAATCATGCCAGCTCAACTCCTGAGCTGAGGTGATAGGCTTAGCCTTGGAGGTGATTTTATTTCCCTGAGCAGAGTAGTAGTGTACCAAAAAAGGTTACGCTTCTCCAGCTAAGTTCTGGCCTGTGTTTTAGCTGGAAAGCTGGATCTGCTTTCAAAGGACTCTTAGACTTGCCCTTAGAAATATCAGGTTTGCTGTGTGTTGAACATAAAGCCCTATCTGCTGCAATACACAGGATTATTAACTGGACAGAAGAACTGGTTGCATGCCTGTGGCAAATGATGAGGAGTGCAACACAGTGGCACAGTGCTGGCACTCTTAATGAGGAAATGTATGTAACAAAGTACTGAAGGTGTTTAGTACTTGGTCTAGCAAGTAAGGTCTTTTTAGCAACTCTGCTGTGGCTGTACCAATGAGGGAAGTGAATCCATTTGTGTGTTGGCTTCATCTAGGACTTTCCAAGTGTGGTTGTAGTTGGCTTGGGCAAGAAGAATGCTGGAATAAATGACCAAGAAAACTGGAATGAAGGCAAAGAAAACATTCGTGCAGCTGTTGCAGGTTGGCTCTTACATTTTCTTAAGCATTGTCTATAAAACTATTGCAGTGGTGCAGCAAGTTCCATTTTTGAAGAATGAGTCTAGGTATGATTTTGTTTTGAAATGCAAAACCTATTCTGTGGTTTGTTAAATACCCTTACTTGTCACTGATACTCATGTAAATTTTTTCCTTAGTGAGAAAGGAGTTACAGGGCATGTAAATCCATCTGCAGTCAGGTAACTGCAGTTATTGAAATCAAATAACTTTCCTGAACAGTGTGAAAAGGCACTTGTTTAATCACTGCTGTTGTGAAGCCCAAGAGCACCACCAATTCACGTTATGCTCACACTGTTCTTCAGTATGCATATATAATCACTTTTGTTACCCATTTTGTAACAGATACTTGTACTATAAACTGGTGTCTTTCAGAACATCAGTAGGATGATTCAGTATGTTACCTGTTATAGGCAGAGGAGGCCTCTTATCTTAATCAAGGGTGACTGCTGTATCTAAGTGTGTATAAACCAAGAATAAAAAGAGTTCTTGCCACAGAGTTTATTATCTATGACAGGAGGTCAGTCACATGTATGACAGATGTATACCCACCCATGAGTGCTAGCTCATCTTGTCTTAACAGCTGCCAAAACATTGTGAAGTTATTTGGGTACAAAGTAGAATTTATGGAACTTAATATTATTTTTGTTTATAAAAGTGTGTATAAAGTCATTTGGAAGAAAAGAGAAAAAAAACTAAATTACAACATTTTTCTGATACCTGCAGATAATTGCAGATAGTTATAATCCGCAGGACTAGAGGAAGATGGAGTTTTTCTTTGCTATAGATTGAGTTTAAAGGAATTGGAACAACTGTGGACTTTTTTCTCGTGAATTGTCTTAATCATTATAATCTGTCAAGTGGTATTTTAGTTGAAATTTATCAGTATATGATCATTGCATTTTTAATCATTCTACTGAATGATCTTTGTAATTGATTTACCCATCAACTTGGATATCTTGAGTTAAAATTATTTTTCCCTTTAAATGTCATATTGATTACCACAGAGACCTGTTTTGCTGTTCTGTGCAATACTCAGCCCACTAGTTCCATACTGTGTTTTTCAGTTGGCTGTAGACAGATCCAAGATCTGGAGATCACTTGTGTTGAAGTAGACCCCTGTGGAGATGCTCAAGCAGCTGCAGAAGGTGCTGTCCTTGGATTGCATGAATATAATGAGCTGAAGCAAAAAAAGAAGCCTGTAGTTACTCCTCAGCTTCATGGAAGGTGATGACAAAAGGAAAGCTGGTTTTATTTATTTATAAAACCGTGCATGTTTATGCATGAGAAAAACACAAACCTGGAAGAATAGGGAGAATAGAAGTTAGTGAAATAAAAATAATTTAGGTTGGAAAGGACCTCTGGAGATCACCTAGTCCAGCTGCAGCTTGGATTAGGAATAACCTGGAAGTTGCATACAACTTTAAAGCTTGATCAGGCCTTTGTTTAGTCCAGTTTTGAGTATCTCCTGAGACAAAAATTCTACAGCCTCACTGGCCCATCTGTTCCAGTATTTAACCACACTCATGGTGAATTTTGTTTTTCTTTATCCCCTGCTGCAGTTTCCCTTGTTGAATCTTGAGACCCTTGTCAGTTACGCCCTTGCTGTGCAGTTCTGAGATGTGTCTGTCTTCATCTTCTCTATAAACCCTATTTAAGGGTAAAGACTGCAATTAGATCTTTCCTAAATTTTTCTTCTCTAGGTGAAGCAACCCCAATTCTCTTAGCTTCTCATGTGCCATGTGCTCCAGCTCTCTACCCTTCTTAGTCTTTGTCCTTTCTCCAGTTTATCAGTATTGGTTTTGTATTCAGGAACTCAAAAGTGGACATAGCTCGGTGCAGCCTCACAAATGCCAAGGAAGTAAATAATTATTGCCCTTAATGTGCTGGCTAAGCTTTAATCCAGCACAGTACATGGTTGGCCTTTGTCACCAGAGTAATGCACTGCTTACTCCTATTCAACTTGTCCACCGGGATCCCCAGGTTTTTTTCTGCAGCGTTGCTTTCTGCCTTAGTTGTAGTCAGTGTCCAGCCTGACTTGCACAGAGTTGTTCTGTCCCAGGTGCAGGACTTTACACCAGTCTTTGTTAAACTTCATGGTGTTCCCCCTGATGCATTCCTCCAGCTTGGCAAGGCCCCCGTGAATGGTGGCCCTACCCTCTCCATTGCAGCTGCTCCCTGCAGTGCCATGCTGTCCGTGAATTTCCAAGGGTAGTTTCCATTCTCCAAGTTGTTGATGAAGGTATCAGCCTCAGTATCAGCTCCTGGGGAGCACCACATGACTGACTGCCAGCTAGACCATTCAACTGTTGTCTCTTATCTTCTGAGCCCAACAGTTCTTCCAGTGTCTCACCCATTTTATAGTCTATCCCTCCAGATCATGTTTTCTCCGTTTGTCTGCAAGGGTTCTATGTGAAAACCTTGTTAAAGCCAAGATAAAAGACATCCACTGTGGTTCTTTGTGCCAACCCTCTCACCATAAGTCAGGCAAGTTGGCCAGGCATGATTTACCCAAACCAAATTTATGACTGTTCTCAGTGACCATCTTGTCCTTCATGTACCTGGAAATGGCTTCCAAGATTACTCTCTCCATGCACCTTTAGGGGATTAGTCTAGGATTACTGCCTTGTAGTTTCCTATATCCTTCTTGCCATTCTTAAAGATTGGGATTTGTCCTTCTCCAGTCGTTGGGGACCACATTCAGTCACCATGACATTTCAAACTGAAAGAGACCAGCCTTGTAATGATGCCAGCCTGCTCCCTCAGCACTCTTGGATACATGTTGCCTGATATCAAGGACTCCTGAATGTCCAGCTTCCTTAAGCAGTCCTAAGTCTATCTTTCTCTGCCATGGGTAGTACCTTTCTTCCCCAGGCTCTGTTACTAAGCATGAAGAACTGGGGAATCTGGAAGCAGACCTTAATAATTAAGGCAGGCATTGAAAACTTCAGTCATCTCAGTTTTCACGAGGTTGTCTGCCCCATTTAGCAAGGGAACAACATTATTTCTGATCTTCCTTTTGCTGATGATTTACCTCTTGAGGTCCTCTTATTGCCTTTCCCACTTTGAGACATTTGGTCTCTTGAGTCTCTCCCTCCATATCCAGGCAATGTTTCTGTATTCATTCTGTATTCCTTCTTCACTGTGTTGCTTTTTTGAGAGGTGGAATCCAGCTTAATGCTCTGTGCTGTGCTATCTTTTAACCAAGTAAGTCACTTCTGTCTCAGTAAAATGGGAAGTTTTGTTCTGGCAGTGTTGCAGAGTAGCTAGAGGGACATCTCAATTTCCTGTACAGGCAGCACTTTGAATGTTTGTTCTGCCATTTGTTAGGGAGATGCCTTGAGTGCACTGTGAAAGGAGATCCAAATTCCACTCATATCACATAATCATATTTCAGTAAAGCGTAAAACAGACTTGGAGGCTTTATGTGGTAAATAAAAACATCCAGGGCTGTTACAATTAGTGTGATTACAAATTTTGGAACGGGTATTAAACCTTGTGCTTAAGGATTTAAACCAATCTCTGACTAGTGAGGATTTGAAGAGGCCTAATATGTTAGAGAATTTTACATCTGTCTGCTGTAGGATTCTTCTGGCTTTCTGTGAAGCATTTGGCACAGACTAGCACCAGAGATGAGTTCTACACTAGACGTCCCTTGGAATTCATACTAAGTTCCTTGTACTAAGATTACTGTGACGTTCTTAATTGCCCTGATTTAATGTTGCCGTATTTTCATACAGGAGAGAACAGATGGATACTGACAACATTTTACTTTTGCAAATGTTTCCAATCCTGATTATTGTTATGTTTTTGTTTAGTGCTGAAAGCGAAGCCTGGCAAAAAGGTGTTCTCTATGCTGAGGGTCAGAACCTCGCTCGGTACCTTATGGAGGCTCCAGCTAATTACATCACTCCAATAAAATTTGCTGAACATATTGAACAGAAGCTCAAAAGTTTCGGCAATGTGAAGGTCCATATAAGGTAAAATCCTTTGAGGTTATTTAGGTCTGTAGTGGGCTCTCATTTTCTCTTTGCCGCTTCAAATGACAAAAGCAGAAGTGTGTTGTGAAGAGGTACAAGGGGCACCCAGGCTGCAAGTTACTCTCAGTTTTAGAAGGTGAGCTTCTAGTTTGCAGGGTAGGCAAGATACTGTGACACAGTGAAATGATTCACTGTCAATTGGTCATGCAGCTGATTACTGCTTAGTTAACACAAGTGCGGGAAAAGGGAGCTTAGTGAAGACTCAGTGACTAGAGGGCAAATACTAGGTACCTTTTTTCTAATACCTTTTGTTTTTGTCCCAAATAGATTTTATACAGCCCTCTCTGGGTTGTTGTTGTTTTTTTTTTTAATTTGGATGTGTTAATGAAACATTCTGTGTTTATTGCTGTTACTGTTGTTTGAGGGGGTTTTAGCTTTTAAAAATGTTGAGGTGGAGCCGTGAAAGCCCTTGCAGTTGAATTTGCACAGCTAACACTTCCTGCCTCTGAATTACTAGTTGCTGCTCTTTGGTGGAAATGGGTTAACGGGTTGTGCAAGTGTTGGAGGCTGTTCTGTTGAAAAGCAGAAGACCAAGGGAAGTCAACTTTGCTATCAAGATGGTTAGCTATGGACAGAAAGCTAAACTGTAACCTGCTGCAGTATTGTTACTTCATATGCCCTCGGAGACCACAGCCTCATGGGCAAGTGGCAGTTTGATGCTTTCTGACACAGAAAGTACAGAGGAGCTGTTGTTTGTTTTGTTGGTTGGTTGGGTTTTTAGACAAGGCAAAAAAAAATTGCCAAGCAGCAACTCTGAGGAAGTATTTTTCAGTTTCACAAAACAATAATGATTGATTTACACCACAGTTTCCCAAATAACTAAACCAAAATTAATAGAAAGAAACTGTCAAGGATTGTGGTATTTTAAAAACAAACAAAGTCACCTTGGTTAAGGTGTCCAATTACAAAATTAAAATTATTAAAATTACATAAAAAAAAAAATATGTATTTCTGTTCCAGACCAGAGTCTTGGATTGTGACACAGCAGATGGGAGCATTCCTGAGTGTTGCTAAGGGCTCGGCTGAGCCTCCCATCTTTCTGGAGATTCACTATTCAGGTGGTGCTAATGCAAGTGACCGCCCGCTGGTGTTTGTAGGAAAAGGAGTTACATTTGACAGGTACGTGTGCTAATATTCTAGTGACTAAAGGTGGGAAATGCCTTCCTGCTATTCATGTTGTATAGGTAGATGCTCAGCACAACTTCCAATGCCATTCCAATGAACTTGCCTTTTATAGTAGATTGTGCTGCTTTGCCTGGGAATAAGACAAGCTTGAGTGGTTGAACAAAGTAGGAACTGATATACTCTCGTATTATAAGGGGAAAATGGAAATTTTTGGGGAAAGAAGATGAAGAATGTGCTACTTTTTTTCTTGGCCTGAGCAAACCTCTGGATGAAGAATGTATATGTTTAGAGTTGCAGTCTGTCACAGGACACCTAGGTCATGCTTAGGGAAAGAGAAAATAGCTCATGCATTGCAGCTATTCCTTATGATAGCTTTTCATGTCACGTAGCTACTGAAGAATTTGTCAGTCTGTTCCCCTTCCATATGATGATTTTACCAGGTGTACTATTTTGTTCTGGTTTTGTGCTCTTTTGTTATTCTGAAGACCACTGAGTTAGTCCACTGCAGATTCTTATGGTGTCCTAACTATGAGAAAACAAGTCAGGGAGATACATGATCAGAAAGGAGCCCCTCACTGCCTTGCTTTCAATATGCTTACTAGGGGGTGGCAGGTTGAGAGCACAAGTCTAGCATTTCCTGATGCTTGCTGCTGAAACATACTGATGGGCAGAATATTCTCAACGTATGCAACATGAAACTCCTCCATGTTGATGGTACTTGTGCTGTGTGTTGCAGTGGTGGCATTTCACTGAAGCCATCATCAGGTATGGATGCTATGAGAGCAGATATGGGAGGGGCAGCGACTGTCTGCTCAGCCGTTGTGACAGCAGCAGCTTTAAATCTCCCTCTTAACATAATTGGTAAGTGTGTGTATGTATGTGTGTGAGAAGCCAGAAATCTGAATTTTACAAGATTTTGTTTAAACACTAAAGTTCTAGTATGAGTACTGGTTATGATCTTACAGAAATGTCCTGGCCTCTTGCAGACTGACTGCTCTCATTCCCTGTTCAGCCTCTCTTCTCTTTTTGCTTGCTTTGCACAGTTACTGGCTTTGCTTGAATAAAGTACTGCAACACCAAATTAAAATTGTGAAAGCCTGATTTTTACATCTTAAGAGAGAAATGGTTGTCAATAAACTTACTTTCGATGAGTTTTTCGTAAGTCCTGATCCTTCATTCCAAGAAGGAGTCTGGAGATCTTTAAAAGCAATTAGAAGTGAAAAGGTGTTCGGTGGGCATGTACCACAGCTGAACAGGAACAGAGATCAGTTTTTGTTTCATTGGGTGAGTAGCTCAGCAGAAATCTAAACCAACCAACCCAAACCAGTACTTTTAAGGACGAGCAGTGCTTACTTTTCCTGCAGAAATGTTGCACAGCTAAAATTAAATGAGCTGATTCAGGAACCGTGGTAAAACAAGCTGGGGACGACACGTAATCCATTCTAGGATAAGTTTTATGTTTGACAACCTTGATTTACAGGGCACTAGTAATTTCGTCACTTTTATTCTTCAGCCAGTAGAGGGCAGCAAAACCCACCCTCACGCCATTCCTCACCTAAAGAATGCCCTGGGAAGGGCAGAATCAGTGGAGCAAAAGTCTGTGTACGCAATTCCACTGAAAAGTGGTGGCCTTCATTCAGTTCGCTTATTCCTTGTGCCAGGAGCAGGTTTTCCGTGAGAATGGTGGAGTGCCTTTCATCCTATTATCCCATTCGTAACTGGGGCTTTGAGGCTGACCCTCTCTTTTGTTCATCTCTGTTTGCTTTTCTTATGGCTGTAGTCCTATGGTGGGACCTTGGCCCCCTCCCTTGACATTATACAGTGTGTAATTTCAATGAGCAGAGCTTGAATGGCTCAGTATTCGTCTGAGAAGTTTTTAATTTCAGGAAGAAATCTCTTTACATGTGACTAATGATACATATATGGAAAATGTGAGATAATATTTGTTGCTCCTCTGATCTCACTAGTCCAGGCATAAAGTAGAAGTAAATCCTTGTGGCAAAACAGTGTGGGTGGGAGAACGTGGTGGTGCAGCATGTAGAGGAATTCCCTGATTGAAAACTGGACCATGTGTCTTTTAGTAACCTGGAAAATTTGGATTTTTGAGCATGAATTCAAGATGAGAATAGTACTGTTTCCTTAAGGGGGGGGGGGGGTGGGGGTGGTTCTAAGTGTTTTTTCTATGTCTTTTCTGAGAAAGAAACTAGTAATTCATTTTTCTTTTTCTCTCTGAGGTGTGGCACCCCTCTGTGAAAATATGCCCAGTGGCAAGGCAAACAAGCCTGGGGATGTAGTTAGAGCCAAGAATGGAAAAACAATACAGGTATGTATGTGAAACTTGGGTTTTAAATACTTCTAGAGAATTGGTTTAACCAATCAAGTTATGACTGCAGTCAGAGGACATGTTTGAAAAGACCCTTTAGGAAGATAAGCAGCACAAGTATACTGTTCTTAAAAATGTAAGCAGCATGTTATCAATTAGAAATTGTTGTCATAGGATTCTTTCAAATCTAAATAGATTGAAGAGATGAGACAAATTTTGTAAGTTGCTAGGAAAAGCTGAAAAGTGCAGTCATTTACTGCACATGCTAGAAAATCTTGTTTTAGCACAAGAGGTTGTCACAGTGCTCATAAATACAGGTTCTCTGTCCATGTGAAGAGCATTAATTGCTTCCAGTGACCCTTCAGGACACTTGCCTCCTATCTGCAGTAAGACATTAGAGTATTAGTTCCCTGGTCACATAACCTAGGCCTTTACAGTGCCAAGCTCCTTGGGACAATCAGAACTCTGAGTCATGGGCTGTTGGTTGCCAAATCAGTACCCCAGAATGCATATTTCATATTTAATCCAAGAAGTTCCATACTCATTTAATAGATTAAATGGTACTGCAAGTCACTGTGCGATGGATAACTGATTTTTGTGCCGAAGTAGGTGGCTTAATCAGTATTTCTGTCTGAATTTCTGTGAATCTGCATCTTTGACTTGTTGAACCTTCCAGTTTCCTGAGGTTCTTTTCCCAAAACTGAGTTCAGTCACCCCCTGATCTGAAGGAAAAGACTGGACCCATATTCCCCCACCAAGAAGAAATTTGCAGGAGAGTGCTAGTAGCTCAGAGCACAACATGCAATTAATCTTGCAGAATTCAGCATCAGTCTTCCCTGAAAGGGGAAAGGAACAAGGGGGGCTATTGATTTTTGTTTTTCAGAGGGGAAAAATTTCAAGCTCCAAAGCAGGAAAGCAGCATAACAAGGAGCTGTTTCCAGGCATTCACCTGTGCTGCTCCATGGTAGATGGTCCTCCTCAGCTGTGATTTCCATGGGCCAGATCTCTGTGTGTGCTCTGAAGCAGCTTCTGGGCTCCACTGGGGTACATCTCTAGGCTCTTCTGGGGCACAGAGACCTGTGCAAAGGAGGCTGTAGTGCTGAAAGATCACCTGGCCTCAGCTACAGATACACTTTTATTTTATAACTTTAAATTGATACTGTCTTTTTCCTTTTTCTTTTCTTTTTTTGAATAAATTTTGGCTGACCTGCCATTCTTTCACAGTGCATTTATAATCTGACAGCTCTTTAAGATACCATGTAAGAAATAAGTCAATGAAAGGGATGTTTTCAATAGTTAATCTATTTTTACTAATTTTGCACCTGAAGGTAGATAACACAGATGCAGAAGGAAGACTGCTGCTAGCTGATGCTCTCTGTTACGCCCACAGTTTTAATGCAAGGGCTATTCTGAATGCTGCAACACTAACAGGTAAGCAGTCTTCCTCCCCTGCTCATTTTGTAAGTCAGTTCTTTGTTACTGTTATTAATTGGGCTGTGGATTAGTTAACAGCGTGTAGATAAAGTCAACCTAAATTCAAAAGCAACTGAGATTTTACCTGTTTTAGAGCAGCAACTAGCACAGCTTATGCTCTAACAACTTATACAGTGTCTTCAGGACTGGGGGGAGTACTGGCATGTAGCAACACAGATGGACTTGGGCTGGCCCAGCTGAGCTGGAATTAAGCAGGAAAACCTATGCAGGCTTGGATGTTTCTGCACAATGTTTCCCAGTGCTTCCATTTCTGAGTTAAGTCTTCCCAGCTCCTGGGACCATGTGAGGCAGAGATACTGGTGTAGTATCCATATGGCACTGGCCATACTGGAGTCAAAATAGCTTCTTTGTGAAGGGCTTCCTGAGTGCTTGAGCTCTGACCTAGCCTGCACCAGCTCTTCCATCATGTGAGCTAGCTCAGGTCTCCATGATTCTAGATAATAAAATAGGAGAGTTATTGTCATGCTCCTAAGAATTCGTTTGACTGAAGTATCTCTTATTTTATGTGTCATTTGCACACTTTCAGGCATAATAACATGTTCTTTAATTGTTTCATCTCTACAGCTGTATATGAATGAGGTTATAATTCAGATTTAAAATCATCATTGTATATGTATCTCATGAACTACCCATGAGCAGCTGTAGCTGAAATGAGAGCAAATATGGAAGAGGAGTTCAGACAGGAGTCTACTGTGTTGCTTAATGAATACACTAAGCAAAATCATTATTTTTCTATATATTCTCTCCTAGTGCTTTAAATGATGTTCCATCCACTTATTCAGTTCATATTCTGTGGAAAATTTAACTAGACAGAAGGGAAGATGATTTTAAGATCATTTGCTTATATAAAAGTATTATCATATAAAGAGCATGATAGAAGTTTACTCCCACTATAGATTATTCTGTATTTGAAATCCTTGGGCACCAAGCACAAGGAGAAGAGCTCCTCTAGAAATTTCTCTGATGTACCGTGTTGTTAAACTACATTTTTTCTTCTTTTTTTATTTAATCTTGCTGAGAATTGAGTGTTGGCATTACAGAAACAGTTCTGTGGCATCAAATAAATATGTATGTAATCCCTCTGGTGTAGGCATGGGTTAGTATCTATGCAAGTGAAATTCACAGAAGAGAAAGTATCAGCTCAGAAATTTTAGAGGTCTTTAAATTGCAAAATGTTCACTCCCTTGTATTTTCACAATAAACAATAAAATTGGGATTTTTGGGGGGGACACTTCTATTGCTGAATGCATTCTATTGGAATACTGCTAAGAAACATCTAGCTGAAAACAGAAAATTGTAGTTTAATGAGATACAGAATATAAGTTTTTATGAATTCTTGTTAATACATTTGTATAATCTAATAGGACAACACTTAAACTTTTAGAAATGCAGGTATACTAAAATCTTTAGTTCTTGCAGAGTTCAGAATTAAAACTGGAAAATTCTGTGAGGAGTCAGGATGCAGAGGAATAGCTCAGGTCCACTTTCTGCCTTTGTTGTATAACCATGAAGGTGTGTTTCTGTAGGTGCCATGGACATTGCACTGGGGTCAGCTGCAACTGGAGTGTTCACAAACTCATCTTGGCTTTGGAATCACCTTTATGAGGTAAGTAAGCTGCACTGTTAAATCATAGTAGTAATTCAGTAATAGCTGTTACTGAAAAGTTAATGCATTACTGAAAGTCTTATTTTATGCGAATCTAAAAGATATATTATTACATTTTGAAATCTGGTAGGAATGGTGTTAGTACTATACCAAAATTGAAAATAATTATTTTTTCTATGAATTACTAGATCGTTTTTGAGGTTTCATATCATACAGCAAACAGCATGCACATCATGTTGAGGATTTGCATGTTCGGACAACTTACTGCATATGCATAAGCTCTGGCTTACTGAAAGGAATTGATAGAAGTGGTAAATGCTCCATTCCTGGTGGTGTTCAAGGCCAGGTTGAACAGGGCCTTGGGTGACATGGTATAGTGTGAGGTGTCCCTGCTCATGGCAGGGGGTTGGAACTAGGTGATCTTAAGGACCTTTCCACCCCAAACCATTCTCTAATACATTCATGTTAAAAAGAACTGATCGTGCTTAACAACACTGAGACCAAAATTCAGAGGGGCCTCGTGAGTGACAGAAATGTGATGGCTAAAGGAAGCCTCTGAAGGGCAGATGGGGGGGGGGATGGAAGAACACCCAACCTCAAACCCCAGTCTTTAGATTTTTGGCTTTTGACTAACACTAAAGTACCCCAAAAAAGTAGGATTTGCTACTTTTGAAATACACTGTTTCATTTTGCAATATTTTCCCAAAATACTAATACTATATTGGGCTAAAGATTTTTTGGACTAATCAAAGCTAAACAAAAATAAGGACATATGATACTGGGGCTTATCAATGCGGTTCAAAAAAATAAAAGAAAAATTTGCATAAGCTGTCAGTGTCTCTGTTTCAGGCCAGCGTCGTGACAGGAGACAGAGTTTGGAGAATGCCTCTTTTTCAACACTACACAAAACAAGTAACAGACTCTCCTCTTGCAGATCTGAGTAACGTTGGCAAGTACAGCAGGTGAGTTGTATCAGTATCCTTCATGTGCCCCTTCCCTTCAGTGAAGTCCTTTCATGTTCGCGCTGTTGGTGTTGCTTTAGAAACAACACGGTTTCGTTGCTTCCCACAGACCTGGAGGAGCTTGCACAGCTGCTGCATTCCTGAAGGAATTCGTGACTGCCTCCCACTGGGCTCATCTAGACATAGCTGGTGTGATGTCAAATAAAGATGAGGTGCCCTACCTTCGAAAGGGCATGGCAGGGCGGCCTACAAGAACGCTGGTGGAGTTTGCAGCTCGACTGAGCCAAGATAGTTACAATACCACATAAAATACTTATTCTAAATCATCCACTCTGCCATAAGAAAAATATCTGGAAAAGTATTTTTCAGAAATGAATAGCCCAAGAATATTTTCACTACGGCAACAAACTACAAATGCATTTTATAAACCGTTACTTGAGTAAGAGTATCTCACCTTTGAGATTTGTTATCTCCTATTATGCAGCTTAAAATATAGTTTGAACTATTGAGATATTTAGTATCAAAACACAATGATGGATAGCATCTGCCCTATTTTATATGTGACATAAGCATAATTACTGCAAACAATAAATCTTTTACGTGGGTGTGTGTTTTGAGTGAGAGGATTAATGATGGTGATCGTAGCTGTGCCTCTGGGGTGAAACACAGGGACTGTGGATGGTAACTCTACAAAGGGGTTTATAAAAATGTTCTAGCATTTTAACTTACTAAAAATAAAACTGCTGTTGGTGTGTGTTGGGGTAGAAATGATGGGCTGTTGAAATTGGTGTGGCTAGCCTGGCTTCAGGGCTAAAGTGTGTAATGAGTCTTAAGCAAGTGCCAACACAAGTGTATATTGTAACTGTTTTACAAAAGCTAATGAGTGCAGGTTAATGTTTGGTGTTCATCTTGCATGATTTTTGTCATTCTGCTGCTTTCCTTCTATTGGTGTGAGCCTGGGAGGCTCCAAGCAGGGATGGTATTCCCAGAATCAGTTCAAACATCGAACTCTTAGCAATTGCCGCGTGAGGTGATGTGTTCTTGAGAATTTGGTGGTATTTGTTCCGAAACGCTGGTGTGCAATAGGTGCTGAAGGGGTGCTGACGGGGCTGGGGTCCGGCAGAGGCTGGGGAAGCAGTGTCCAGCTGCGCAGCACGGCTGCGCTTTCCCTGCTGCCTCTCTTTGCCGTGTAAGGCGCTGAGGTACCGACTCTCGGCGCTGAGGCGGCGCGGGCCCTGCCCGTTGCTGCCGCCCCTCTGCGCAGGCGCGGCTGCGCTGAGCCATGGCGGGGGCGCTGAGCGGCATGTTCGGTAACCAGCCTCCGGGGCCGCCGCCACCGCCGGGACCTCCCGGTGGGCCCGGCCCGGCAGGCCTCATCCCGCCTCCGACGGGGCCGCGCAATCCCAACAACACGCTGGTGGACGAGCTGGAAGCGTCCTTCGAGGTGTGTGGGCCGGGCTGGGGTTGGTCGCGGGTGGGCGCTGCTCTCCTGCTTACTTCCGCGTTCCCGCCTTTCGCAGGCCTGCTTCGCCTCGCTGGTGAGCCAGGACTACGTGAACGGCACAGACCAGGAGGAGATCCGCACCGGTGAGGCCCCGGGGTTGTGGGTGTACAGCGGCCGCGCCGCGCCGGGCCGGGCTTAGCCCTCGGAGGCTTTCGGGCGGTGCCGAGGTGCTGCGCTTGGCTGCTCGGAAACCATGGATACGCCACGGTTTTGTTGTGCAGGGCTGGAATACCGAGGAGCACGGACTGGGGCTGACTCCTCCTAAAGGTTCTTATGAAGGTTTGCAGGTGCATTTGGGCTTTGCCGGGAGTGTGTGTGTGTGCCTTGTCGTTTGAGGCCGAAAGAGGTTTAAAAACTCGGTTGTTACTCTTTCTTTGAACGGTGACTGACATAATTTTGGGTTGCTCACACCTCGAATCCTGTGTTCAGTTCTGGGCCCCTCACGACAAGACAGACATTGAGGTGCTGGAGCAGGGCCAGGGAAGGGCAACAAAGCTGGTGAAGGATCTGGAGCACAAGTGTGATGAGGAACGGCTGAAGGACCGGTTTTTTTTCTGGAGACAAGGAGCCTCAGGGGGCACCTTTTCTCTTTCTACACAACTACCTGAAAGGAGTGAGGTGGATGTTGGTCTCTTCTCTCAAGTAACAAGGCATAGAAGAAATGGCCTCAAGCTGGGCCATATTTGAGACCCTTTCATTGAGCCTGAAGTGGTTTCTTTATTCAACCAAGTTTCACAAATATTTTATCACTCTTTGTCATTGTCAAAAATATACTAAAACTTGGAAAAAGTTGCTGTCTTTTTTTGAGAGTTCTGAATGCTTGCAAAGCAGTGTTTTATACAGAGATTTCATGCACATCCTGGGTTTAGAAATATGTCATTTTAGTAAATCTTCAGATTTTCTTTCTAGAAAATACTATGAAATAGTTTGGTTTTTTTTTGGGAATCTGCCCTATTTTGTTCCTTTATTTTAGGTGTTGATCAGTGCATCCAGAAATTTCTGGACGTTGCAAGACAAACTGAATGCTTCTTCCTACAAAAAAGACTGCAGCTATCAGTCCAGAAACCGGAGCAAGTCATTAAAGAGGTATGTTTAAATTGATTACCTGTGTTGTGCTAGATCAGGTAAGCTGTGCACCAGTACAGTGAGTCACCTTGTTCAGCTGAATTTTGGGTTTCTCAATGTGATGCTGTACCTTAAGTTGGTAGAACTAGACCATTAACATGGCTCTCACCATGAACCTGGAGAAGCTAGATGCCTGCTGCACTGTGGGGTGTTGGAACATGGATGACAGTTTCATGGGAAGAAACAAACCAGTTGGTTAAATTTTGCTGGGAGTAATGATCTCTGAAACATATGACCAAGGGGAGCAGAACTAGTGCATGAACAGCACTTTCCCTCTGTTTCATTAGACACTTCTCATTGTTAGAATCCCTGTTAGATCAGCTTGAAAACTCAAGCAAAAAAAATTACATGTTCTGTATGCGAGGTGGTTTTTCTTCTGAAGACCATCTGTTTACTAACATGCATTTTTTCATTCCTAGGATGTTTCAGAATTAAGAAATGAATTGCAGAGGAAAGAAGCATTAATTCAGAAGCATTTGGGTAAACTGCGACACTGGCAGCAGGTCCTGGAAGATATTAGTGTACAGCACAAAAAGCCTGCAGAAATGCCTCAGGGTCCATTAGCTTACCTAGAACAAGCATCTGCCAACATTCCTGCTCCAATGAAGCAAACATAATCTTACAGTATTTTCAACTGTGCAAAGCAGTGGTGGTGGTCTTACTTTGTATGCTTTTTGTATAATGGAATTTGTACTAAAAATATAAAAAGTTAAGTGAAATAAATTACATTCCCCCCCCAAAAAAAAAAAAACAAAAACGTGTGGATTGGTTTTCTGTTTCAAAGAAAAATAGGCAGAGGTGCTATTCAGGATGCTTTCTGGCAGAAGTCTGTTTTTCCAGAATGCATCCTGTTCCTTCTAGCAAGGGTGGCCCCTAACTGCGTCTTTGCTGGTGTGCTGAAAAGACTTGCCCACATTACTGTTTGGTTCAGCTGGAAGATTTTAATGTTTTATGATGTAGTGATTATCTGTAAATACCACTGTAAGAAGCACCCTTAGGATGTCTCTATCTAGGTCAGATCAAGAGTGTACCTTTTGTAGCGGATTGTCCATCTCTGCTGGACTTTTGCTCAACTCATGAAGGGGTCTTGGGATATACAAGTTTGGTTCTTATAGTATGAAATGGAACTGCAAAATGCACCCTGGGGGAGTATGTAATGCAGGCCCAGTGTTAGTGGTGTTTGTCTTGTCAGGCTGGTGTAGAGATGGTCCAAAATACCTACCCCCAAAATAAAGGTCACTCATTGTGGTTGTTGGGTCATCAGTGCTGTCCAGTCTACAGAATTGGTGGTTACTGTGATGCACTATTTAATAATCTAAATGTAGCCCAAACCATGTTTTTGGAGATAGAAATAGCAAAAGAGTTCTGACTCTCTATTACTAGGCAACGAGCTTCATTCCTCCACATAGCCAAAAAAGCCCCTTTCTAAGGTCACTTTTTTGGTGGGGACAGTTAACTATTGTAATGCTGGAAATTAGAGTTAGTAATTGTGCACTGAGCTTTCCAGTGTGCATTAGAAGTATTTAGGGCAGAGTGGATGAAAATTCTAACCAAAAAACTTAGCCTTACGCATCTCTGATCCTCAGAAACACCCAGGTACTCCTGGGTGTTACTGTATACCTGTCCCCTTCTTGATGACATGTATAAAAAATGTCTTTTTGAAAAATCTGATTCCAAAGTCTCCTTCCAAACCAAGCAGTTCATTCTGGAAAAAAATCCTAGGCACTGGGATGAAAGCATTGGCCTGTATAAGCATTCTGCCCTTCTGGCACCTTTTCACCACCACTGAGGTGCAGCGGCTGTTTTGTAGTAAGTGCTTACATCTGGCTGTTTGCTGTAAGAAGGTTAGGCTGGAGGTGTCCCTCTTTGAACATGTGAAATTTCTTATATATAGAATGATTTGGATTGAAAAGGACCTTAAGAACATCTAGTTCCATCCTCCCTGCCATGGCAGGGACACCTCACACTAGACCATGTCACGCAAGGCTCTGTCCAGTCTGACCTTGAACACTGCCAGGGATGGAGCATTTACCACTTCTTTGGGCAACCCATTCCAGTGCCTCACCACCCTCACAGTAGAGAACTTTTTCCTTATATCCAATTTAAGCTTCCCCTGTTTTAGTTTAAACCCATTTCCCCTTATCGCTACATAGCTGGGCCCTGCTAGCTGAAATGAAATGGGGATTCAAATTATACAGCTGTTGAGGATGAACAGTCCTGTCATAAACACTAAGCTGCTGGCTGCACAGTTCCCTACCAGAGGGTTTATATCTTCATTTCTTCTTCCCTCCCGGTAATGAGTATGTTCATTCACCTGCTCTGCATTTACATGGACATAAGAACAGTACTGAGGTAAAATGTACAAGTATACAGTGCCCATAAATCTGGAACTCTTTGAGTGTTTCTCAAGTTTCAGCATAACATAGCGCTCTTGCAAAGCAGAAATTGATGATGTACAAACAAGTTTTAATGTTCATACTTAACATCCTAATTTGTCAGGCTGATACAAGTATTGAAGTACAACAGGAACATTACTTTGCAATGCTGACTATACAAAAGAGTGTATTAAACAAACCTGAAAGTATTTTTATAATAATATAGCCTGCTATAAACATGCTATTCTTGGAGTCATACCACATGCTGCACAGCTTAAAATAAGAGTAACAAAAACCTATTAAAAACTTGGAAAATGACATTATTATATACAGAAATTATTTTAAACAGCTGATGAAGCAAATGTATACATCTACAGAAATCCTTTAGAGAAGTAAGATCTTTTTTCAGCTGGAGTGATATTGACAGGATGTATCAGCGACCAAACTGCATATTGAATCTAGCAGTGGAGTGGTATAGTCTCCTGGTTAAAAAGTCTATCCATGTAAGAGTATGCACAATTTTCCTATTGCTTCTTTTTTTACAATGGTTGTTACAAAACCACACTTTTCTGAAATCCGTGCCTATAACTCCATAGCAATTAGCTGTAAGAGTGCAGTTGTTCCTAATTATTTATTTGGAAATTACTTTTCTGTTTTTCCTAAACCATGTATTGGATCATCATTCCCTAAAAGAAAACAGGAGCAGATTTTCTAGCAATTCTGAGAAGTATGCTTTAAAAGGAAAAATATTTAGTAAACCATTCTTGATGCTGAGGGTCTTCTTTCTGGTCATCTTTGGTTTGTGGTAGCTCACTGCCATGTGCCCTGTGCAAACAAATAAGCATTAGCATCACTTACTTACAGTCTTACCAATATCTAATATTTTTTTCCTGCAAAAACTCAGGATGCTATGAATGGAACTGTGCTCACATGAAACAGATGAGGCCAAAAGGTGCCAGCTACAATTTCTAGTGGGATCTCTCCTTGCCAAGTAACTGGGCTAACATCACTGGTAGTAATACAAAGGAAAACGTGCAGCACAGCCGAACAGCTATGGAGAAATGTTTGAACATAATTCTTGAAAGCTCAAAAAAATGAAAAAAAAAAGGATGCTTTAAGAATAGGAAGTTTGGAAATTCAGAAGCTGGCAGCTGCAATTCACTCTCAGAAATACAAAATACAACTTCTGCATTGAAAATATTGGGCAGAAGTTTTATTTGTAACTGAAAGATTGAATATTAGTTGGCCTTGATAATCCTATTCCATAGTCTCTCATTTTTCAGCATTCAGGATTCTTTTTTAACATTTATATTAATTTTGCTTAGCTTATAGTAACAAATCTGACTTCACTTATGATGGATTCATTAAGAGTAAGGAAGTAACCTCCCTGTATGCTTCCCTTTAACATACAAATCTGATTTGCCTTGGCAGTCATCTGGCATTACACAGAATGCTTTTATCATTAAGATGTAGGAATTGCCAAACTGGATCCAAGCCCATGTCCCAGGTTATTGTCCTTGGCAGCAGTCAGCACCATCTGCCTTCAAGGAAAGGACTCTCTAGCACACAATTTACAGAATAACTATCTCCACTAACAGAGAGGTAGGAAAGCTGGCTCTGTCCTGAAGTGTAGCGGTAGGGTTCCCTGTAGTGTTAACCACATATATTTTTAACTATTTCTTGAAGAGATAGTTATGTTTATAAAACACTGAACATTGTTTAAATAATATCTCATAAATTTGAAGAAAAATTCAAGCTTTTTAGAGAAAACCCATCAAACTAAGAAGCTTTTAGTTAAGTATCTGCTAATACATTTTTAAATCTCTAAACCCTTTGCCAAATTATTAGCCTAGATTCATTTAAATATCTCCTAAAATAAAAATATGCCATCTACATCTGCCAAGTGTAAAAGCAAGGAAACAAAAATAAGAAGGAAAACACATCCTTAACAGAACCACTGATATGTGCCTGAAAATTTTAAACAGCCATGCTCACTATTAGCTATATTCTTGGTTAAATACATGCAGCTGCTTTCTTTTTCTGTACTAGAAGTGTTTGCAAGCATAAGCTTTGCTGGGCAGTGATTATAACCTACGTCTGCAGTGAAGTTCTGGGTCTGTCTGCAGAGAATTGAACACATGGAGGTCACTGCATGATGGGAACCTTAGATCATTGTTATTTCCAAATGTCTAATGTGTTTGAATTGCCTATAAGATTCTGAATACATGATATTCGTCATCTTACAAGTCACTGCAAAATGGACAAATACCTTGTGGCAGCACTGCTGTCTGAGGACTGTGCTGATGGAAAGCCCACCCTGAGGCAGCCAGGACTCCGGTCTAAGCTTGTAGATTTTGTTATTTGAGGAGCACTTCTTTTTGATCTCAAGTCACAGCTCAAAAAGCTCTTTGCGTAGGAAGCTAAATTCGGCACACTGACAACACGACTGGGCGCCTCAATTGTTTTCTTCTTCTGTTTTGTATTGTGACAGAAAGCTTCATTACACACACGTCTTTTTACACTTTATACTATAAAACCTCAACAATACCTCATTCCCACATTCCTTGAGAGGAGCACCCAAAAATGAATATTCCCGTCTTTTTCTGAAGGCATTTAAAATAAATTCTCCTGGCATGCTGTGAGGATCCACAGATTAAGTAATCTAATGAAAACTTGTGTATTTGATGGTTTAGGTAGCTTTGCAGAGCTCATTTAGGTGTTTTCCACCAACTTGACCTACCTTCTTTCCATGACTACTTATAGATGGTCTCATACAGAAGGACTGGAATGACAAAGGGCAAATCCTGGGCAGCCAAAACACAATTAATAATTTTCCTTGATGCATGCAATATCCAAAATAGCAACTCCCAAAGCTGCAAGCAATGGCTGTGCTTATCCCAGCAGAAGACTGATGGCCTTGGAGTTCTAGTGTTTTATATCTGCTTAAAGACTTTGTACATATATACTCCTGAATTTATGTTATGCTCAGAAACTGACTGTAGGCTGGCTTACTGGACTTCTACTGAATAACAGTACTATAAAAAAATTCATAGGACCTTTATTATCCTGATTATTGTGTAACAATAAAATATCATGATTTGCAATTTTAATTGCATTGCCCATCTTACCTTCATGGAGGGAGTTGAGCATCCTCTATTAGGGTTGAAAGAAAATGATCGATTCCTGTAAGATTCATTGTTGGCTAAATGTGAATGCTGACATTTTCTTCCTTCCTGAGAGGAGAGAAAGTTATATGTATGGAAACATCCTTTTGTTGGAAGTTGGTATGGAAACATGTATTTGTCAAAGTATTCCAGAACAGAAAGTATGAGTCTGAAGCAATGTGTGAAACACTGAACAGAACCTTCCAACAGATTGCAAAATATGTATGTACATATAAAAGGAATTCTTACTGCCAACTGCTTGATAATCTCTTCTTTCTCACTTAATTTGTCTTGCAGACAGCTTATAAGGTGTGCATCTTCTGATCTGGACTCCCACTTTCTTGACTTTTCTTCTAATTCTTTAAGTCTGTACCAAAGAAAATGCAGGCCAGAAAAAACTTCCTCAGACCAGGTTCAAGAGATACCCGGGCTGTACTCTGCTGTAAATTTCAAGCCTAAAACACAGGGACATAGTTAGGCCTTTCTGATAAAACAGCACTACTAAAAAAATGGGTACCTGTACATGGATTATATTTAAGTATAGAATGTTGTGGAGCTCCAAAATAAACTGCCACCAGAATTAACCCACAACACCTGTGAGGGTTTGAAGTCCAGACCCTGGTATAAAATACTAACAAGCTTGCACGTTCTATTGATGATCTAGTTTCCTAAAGAAACAAATCTGTGCAGCAGTATCTATGCCTGTCTGTATTCATCTGTCCTCTTTTCTGACCCAATAACTTTAGAATCCACAGGCTAATTCCAACCATATTTGATAAAGGCTTCATAAATACTCAATTCCTATAACTTCACTAAAAGAGAGGCTTAGATATACATGCTGCGTTAATGAACTCTCTAAGCCAAAACCTGTAGTGAGTTCAGCTCTATAAATGCCTTCATCAGAGGAAAAGAATCAAGCCAGAACTTACGCCTTCTTAGACGTAGTGTAGAAACACATTTGATGGACCCATGGGAAAACAAGTCACTATTTCATCAGCCAAGTTCATGAAATTCACCTGCCGTACTGTAGTGTATTACAGAATACAGACAACCATTTAGTGGTGGTGGTTTTTTTTTGAAGATGAGTATTTTTGAGATGTCTTATACTCTTAGTTAATGTCTTACACTCTTTAGTTAGTGTATCTCAGAGTTCAGATAAAAAGATAAATCACCTCTAAATGTTTTGCAAACTGCTTAAATGCACAGGTCTCTCTTCTGGACTTATGCCGTACAGTTGTGATAAAAGTACAAGGGATAGGTATATAATTAATATATGTATTATAATAACAGGGATTATTTCTGAGTGGCCTCTCCAGTACAGTCTGAAGCACCACAGGACTACTTAACTTCACAGGGGGTTGCAAAGTGCATTTATTTACATGAGCTTTTGGGGGCTGTCCTGGGAAATTTGCAGGGCAGTAAGAATGAGCAAGAGCTTAACTACAAGGACGTTGCTCTGATGAACAAAATTAAGTACAAAGGTCATGGATCAAGGCCTCTGGTATCATCTGTGACAAAGATGATGTTATACTTCATGAAATTGCAAGATTCTAAGTGCAGGCTTTAATTTAGCACTCTAAAACTTTATGTATACTGCTTTATATTAAACAATATCCAGAGTTTATCACAATATATTTGGGTCTTTTTGTGCTCGCAAAGGAAATATGCATACACTTCTATTTCATTGCTTATAATATTCTACCTATGAGTAATAACAAAAATACACATTCTGAGTATAATAATTTCAAACAGAACTCTTTACCAGTATGAGCCAGAGTTTATTTAAATGATTTACTCAGTTTCTAAGGAGAAAATCTTTGCTTAGAGATGTGCCTGAGCCCTGCTGAAATCAGATAATATGCTTTCAATTTCCTTCCGGTGATCTTGTTTCAGTATGTCCAGCTCTTTTTTATGCTTGATATTGAGGTCTTCTACGAGTAGCCTTTTATTGGTATTAAAATATGTCTGAATTCTCACATTTCAATACCAGTTTATTATCACTGATCAAAGCATGCAGTTTTGAGGTCTTTTATTGACTACAGAGGGTAGTTAGCCGGGTGCAGCTCTGGGCTTCAGTTTACTGATTTGACCTTGACGCTTCAGCTGCAATCTGAAGCAGAACCACACTAACACTGAGGAAGAGGAAATTTATTTGGAGAAGTATTTGACCTTCAGGCTTCAGGAAATTGAGGGTCTATTCTATACAATGATGCTATTGAAATTCTCTTTATGGTTCATTTGTAAACCAGTCTTACTGGTCAAACATGACAGTGAAGTACCATAGGCACTCACTTGTATTAAGCAAAATTATTTTGAAACCTCTGGGATTTTAACCTGAAGCTCTGATGCTGTGTTTCATCACATTGTGGCACCAGAAACATTTAATACTGCCCACCACCGTCCTAAAACTATTATATATTTTTAAAGTAAAGGTAAGGAATGTTCTAACAATATATTTTGAAAGATACTGCTTATTTAACTAACACCATCAACTGAAAATTAAAAAATGCCTCACACTTCTTAAACCTAGCTATAACATTGCTTTCTCCTACTGACACTAAAATCAGTATTAAAAGGTTATTTTTAACATAATGCCTTTTCTTTGTTAATGTTTTGTTAAACCTTGGAGAAACTTTTTCATTGTCTCAATGAAAAGCCCATGTTCTGTTACTTACTGATTAAAACAGAGATGTCAGACTCAGCAGGTTAACTACTGTATTTTTCAGAAAAGATATTCAGTTTACCTTTTTAGTTTTTCATGTATTTCTAAGCCCCTTTCATGCTTCAGGAAAGGCCAAAAGGCCCATGAACAGTTTCTGCTTTTGAAATTAGGGCACAGACATCAAAGTGATTGATTTAGAACTTGGCATAAAATAAGAAGCAGAAGAGTAAGAATAAATGGGAGCAGAATCCTTGAAATACATCTTCAGGAGCAGAATAAAAGCTCTGCTTCAGACTAGCCATTCTGGGACTTGTCCTCTTTTCCCATAAAAAACCCTTTTGTCTGCTCACTTAATAATTCTTGTAAAAGGTTTCCGTACTGGAGGTGAAAGTCACACAGTTCAAGAGAATGGAAATGGGAAGGACTACTTCATCAGATTACTGGTTTCACTTACTCAGGAACTGTAGGAATAGTAATTTTAAATAACTGGTTCTAAAAAGTTGGCACATGCAAATAACAAGCCACTCTCAGATTTCAGATCAGAAGTAATTAGCATGAGACAAGGTCACTGTTGGTTAAAGTAACAGTAAAAAGGCTGTAATTTATATGCACTCACCAATTTAACTATTCCCCTACAAAAATTATTGGTCCTGCAAAAGCAAAGCAAGAGCTGCAAGTTAATACTATAGGTCTTCCATGGGTTAATTTTAGCCTGCATCAGATGCCTAGGCCCATTCCAGCTCTTGGGTTCTGCCTCCTGTTATTTGAAGGATTTCAATTTATATAATTTCCATTAATGCTTTCTTCTCAAATGCTTACCGTAGTAGAGCTACACCATTTATCCCCTGTTAAGATTATCCTCTAGCCCAGCAGCTTTAGCATTTGAGGCCTTTTAGACCTCATTGCTGACATGTGAATAATTCTTCTCTTCATGAACAGAAGCTCTAAATTCCTTTAAGGTAGCTGGAGAGCACTGATGAAACTCTCTGGTTTGCAATCCTTTCTGTTGATCTTGCTTCAAAAGCTTGAAATGAAAGTCACTTTCAAGTAACTCTCCAAAGAGTGCAAAGGAAAAAAAATCCTTTCTCATGTCTTTCTCATTCTTTAAATATCTGCTGACTGGTAGACAGCAATGGAATTACTCTGACCACTCTGACAGTCTGCCAAGAGACACTCAATCCCTTGAGAGCTTTTCTTTCGACTATACAGGACATCATTTTAAAGATTCCTTTAGGGGTATACTCTTCAGAAATACTTTTACATATACAGCTTGAGTAGCTAGTGGCATACATTCTACACCACTGCAGAAATGAATTAAAAGATAGCCATTTACCAGATCCCTTAATCTCTCTGCAAAGAGAATGTGTTAAGTATGGTAATAAAGAAATTCCAAAGGATCCAGCAGCCATACAAATGTACTGGACAGTGAACCCAGACTTGTCCCGCATGTAAAAGTCCTGCACTTTTTAAGTAGGGAAGACTGCTATTACTGCACTATGCAACACATGCTCTGAGCCTGTGGCTACATTAGGAGGATGCACTCCACATTCTGCAAGACAGTAAAGACTACAAGTCAGCTTTCCCTCCCTGTGCCCTGACACCATATTACAGCTTCAGGCTTTCACAAGTCCAGAGGTACTGTCAGAGTCCGTTATCTCTGCCCTTACTCCCCCAAAGCTAAGTCTTACAGACTACAGATGGCATTCTCAAGTGTCCCCTCTAGAGTTAACTACCCATTGGTTTCAGCTACAGAGTGTACATATAAAAAATTGATCTTGATTCTCAGAGACTGATATAATTTTTTATTAGCTCTTGGGTGAATTTGGGATCTGTTTTTGTCTTCCAGTGCCTTTCAATGGCTGACGTTACACAGATTTTTCCCAGGTCACACTTGTGGGCTACAATGGATGTATTTCTCTGTGATACATAATGAGAAATTAGTTCCAATGCTTTTATTATGGCTGGAGAGAAGTGTGAAATGAATTACTGCTTTTACAAAATTCCTAACCTCTATAATTAGCACTTTAGAAAGGATTCTGACACTTATCACATTTAGAACACCTCTGATACTGGCATCATTATTAGCATCATTACTGGCATCATATATATCTAGATAGCACTGTGAAGTGTGAGTTTAAGGCAAACCTTCTGTGCTGTTTCTCACTATCCTGGAGATGTACAGCTTCTTCCTTCTGGGACTTCAACTCAGGACTGAGTAGCTCCATTGTGTCCTTCAAAAGTAAATTTTCTTTCTTGAGTTCAGAAATTTCACTCTGACATTTTTCCAGTTCCTCATGGAGAGATCTGATCTGGCTCTGGCTACTTCCTTCCTAAGAAAAAGGCCAAATTTAGTTATTCACAGCCTCTTATTATTTAAGGTGACGGTCTCGCTGGAATTGTGTGCACTGAATTTTTGTGAACTGAGTTTTCAATCCTATGTACAAGACAAAATATGTGATCAAAACTTCTTGAACATACTTTACTAAATATAAAATTTTACTGTAACATTATATGTAACATTTACTTGTGTTGTAGATTCTGATCTTTAAATTGGAAAAAAGCCTGGCCGTAGGGAAAAGCTGGTAAACAATTTTGAAGTGGGACATAAGGGAAGGAAAACCACTCAATTTCTGTAAAGACTTTGTACACTTTTATTATCTCTGAAGAGAGAAATTTGATACTACTGCTTTTGCAAAACACAACATGGCAATGAAGTAGGAACTGAATTCTTGCCTGTTGCTTCTTCAGTGTCCTCACACTCCTCAGTTCCATTTGGAGTTCTTCTATTTGTTTCCTGAGGTTAGTGCACAATGTCTGTTGCTCAGAGAGTTCCATCCTTAGAGATCCTAGTAACAATCAGACAACAATCATTCAGGCAGTCAGAGGCCAGCTGGATGGGGAAGGTAGATACAGACAATCTAGATGGAAACATTAACACATTACATTTTGCTTTGTTCCTCAACTCCTTCACCATTAAGTATGATGGCCTTCTATTACTAGAGAGGTTACTCAGGTACGCTATAGTAAGATGATACGGAGCTACCACAGCAATGATTCAACGTCAGAATCAGACGTGGTTCTGTGGTAGTTGTTTTACAGACTACATCATTATAACTAACTGGTTTCTTCTGACCTTGAATTTTACTGGAGCACCCTTGAGCTTCCCTGTTAAGTCCACTGGTGTTTTAGAGAAGGCCATAGGGCAGCCTGAGGAGAGCTCTGGTTGTGTTAAAGAAGTACAATACTTATGTAAGCAGATCTGTTGTATACTACAACCTTTGTGTATACCCAGTACAAGTTGTCTCTCTCCTTACAATTTTTCTTGAAGAACAGAATTTATCTATTGAAACTTCAGAGAGCAACACATCTTTCCAGCAAATTTGAATTACTGGCAACAAAGCTCCAAATAATAAGATAATCAGTTTTTAAAAGTTTAATTAAATAAATTTAAAATCTAATTTAAAATAAATTTTAAAAATTAAAGTTCTTTCAAATTATTCTGTCTTTAATTAAAACCCCCTTTTATACGTGAGCTTTAATAACCTGAGCTTAAACCTGGAGATATTATAGGTACTTCTAGTGCAGTGTTCTGATTAGTTCTGTACAGTTTAGGGAACTTTCTATGCTGACTGAACAATATGTACGGAGCAGCTAATATCCATTGCTGAATTCAACAGAACAGACTTGAAATCTTCACATCATAGAAAAAAGAGTAAAATCATATCCTCTAACTGCAGGATTCCAATTTAATATACCTGATAGTGCATACTTGAAATGTTGTACACCAGACTACTCTCCCAGCAACATCCTGTTGCTGACAGTTGAGAGCCAGGTTAACAAAGACTATTAAGTTTGTATTGCTGAAATTGTAGGGTATGAAAAAGGAGAATCACAAACACCTAAGTTCCCAGAAGATGGGAAAGAAAATGAATGGGAGAAAAGTCAGTGCTTCTCAGCATATAATCAAACAGTAAGAGCTGTGCATGACATGAGACATTATACCTAGCAACGCAGTTTGCTGCTTCTGTATCTGCTCGAGTTCATCATGTAATTCCTTCTTTGCCTTCTCTTCCAAGGTTTGTATTTCCAGTCTATGAGACTGATGTTGGCTCTTGAAAGTCTCATTAAATTCCTTTTTCAAACGTTCTTCCGTCTCCTGTAAGCAAAAGCATCCCCAAAAACAAAATATTTGGAGCCTATTTATCATTTTGTTTTACTTGTATTGCCAGGATGAATCTGATCTTTCATTGTAAAACTTTTATTTTTATCACCACTTTACATGACACTTCTTCAACACAAGCATAAAAATGTGCTGAAGTTTAAAAATCACACTTAATAGGTACAAGAGAAATTATCCACATACTATCTATTAGCTGTTTATCTTTGCACTATTTGACATTAGAAAGATGTTTGATTATTAAACATAGAAAGCCTCCTAGATTTGACCTGTATGTCATTATCACAGAATGTCAGGCAAAGGCTTCTATCCTTCCTTGTATGCTTGTTGCCTAGAACTTACTCTGCTGATAGAAGTGCTGCTGATACACTGTAAATGATGGAACAGTTGCTTGGTAGCGGCTCTGAAAGCAAACTCCTATCCTCAGTTTCATTTTTACCAACTTACTGCCTTCAGCTTGGTTTTGTTAAGTTGGGATTTTGTCCTGAATATATAAAGAAGATATAAATTCTACTTAAGGTGGTTTTACTACACATGCTTTATACGGAGGTTTTTCCTAAGGTGTGCAATATCAACAGGAACATCTGAACTCTATGTCACAATCAGACTAACATTTTTAAAGTTGCCTTTTTTTTCCCTCAAACTGCAGCATTGTTCAGAATCTTAATATATTGCATTAGCATTTTGTCACTGAAATAAATCCAACCGAACCTTTACAAGCGTTGCTTATCCACTTACAGAATTATTTCTTGAATGTAGGTAAGTCAAGACCCATCATTAGACATATCCATTAATAATGGATGAAAAACAATAAAACTGAGTCCTGTTAATAATACACATAGGAATTCCCTCTTATTTCTGAAGCAAGATCACAGCTACAGGAGTTTGTATTAACTGCAGCCTAACTAGAGAGATTAGGCTATATTATTTTATGAAATTCTTTCATTCACACTGTGATATAAGTTCAAATGTTAAAATTAAAAAACAAAACACCTGAAGAGGATAAGGTTTCAAAATAACAGAATTATTGACTGTGTGCAACAACTGCAACCCATTAGTAAGATAGCTGGGGATAACTGAGTTTTGACAATTGGCTGTAAATAATATGGTTTAGTCCACAAACAAGATTTTATTTGTTTACACTAGTATGTCGCAAACTGACCTTGAGTTCCTGATTTTTGCTTTTCTCCAACATTTTTAAGACTTTCTGATGTGATGCCTCCAGCTGCAGTTTCACATTCTGGTTTTCTTTAATGATATTTTGAAGATCCTGCAAAAGCTTCTCTTTTTCCTTGTTGGACTGTAGACTATGTTTCTTCAGTGACTCCTTGAAGTTACTTGCTTGCTGATCTAATATCTGCTTCAGCTGAGCCACCTTACAGAAAAGGTAAGACAGGATCAATGGATGCATTCACAATGGAGAGAAATGATGTAAATTCCAGTGCATTTTATGTACCCTATGTTTATAAAATGTGTTGCTATCTGTTCTTATCTGTTGCTCTATGAAAAAATAGCAAGATGCTTGTTTCCTGCAAAGAGAACTTCTGTCAGTGAAGACTGAAATCCCTCTTGCACGTACTGCCTCTTGCTCATTAAATATTTTTCTTAAATTTTTTCTTTTCAGATCATCTCCATCTCATCTATACAATCCATAGCTCAACTTGCACAGTACATATGGCATAAAACAGGAGGCAGGCCTACGGCTGTGCTTATTGTCAAACTGGAGATGCAACACTGCAGAAGCCATTTATATAAAGCAGTAGATTAGAACCAATGGAAACAAAGAGTTCTGCACATCGTGCTTCAGACTTGGTTTATTTTCTCCCCCTCTTAAGCTTAAATACTAAATACAGTAGACACGTCTATAATGGCTGACCAAAAAATACCTGTTTATTAAAATACCTTTGTTTTGGTGGGGAAGGAGGGAGGAGTCTTCTCTTTTCAATTTGGTAGACTCTCTCAACTTCCAGCAAAAAAAATGTATTTGCCCTTCTTCTTAAATTTGCCATTCCAAATATCATAGCTGCAAAACTCTGAACAACTGCCTTCTGCACAAAAGGCGCATTCATGCCGTAAGGCCAATGAGTGTTTTAGCTGCAGTATCTGACTTCCAAGTCACATTTTTTGCTCTGCCATGCCTCCTGCAAAATCTTTATGTCTCTTGACTTTTCTTTTGGGGAATATGTGAAAGAGGATGGTCTGTTTCCCATTTTTTATATACTTGTACTTTTCAGCCTTAGAGGAATTATGAAAGGAAGAAGTTTGTATCCTTAATTTCATGTGACTTTAAGTGATTCAAATGATGTTACACACATATGCAAATTGAATACGATACAGATTATGACCTGTGACTGTATCTTATTCTTACCTCTACACTAATACATGTTCTTTTTCTGTTCAGTGTTGCCCTAATATTTTTTTCCATGCATGCTGTACACAGACTATTAGCTGAGGAAGCACTGTAGCTTTAGCTATCTAAACACTTGCTTGTAACTTCAGCTGCACACATAATACCTTTTTGATGCAGCACCACAAAAGCTGAAGATTTACTAAGTAGGTTGTCTATATCCTTTCACATTTCATTCTCATAGCACCATACTTTGTGTGATGTAAAAGGAAAGGAGGCATGATGTGCAAAGCCCTTCTCATTAACTTCATGGCCACAGCGAGCATTGCACTGTCGAAAGGGAAATACTAATGAGCTATACCAGATCTCTCCAAAACCTAGGAATCCTTTTGGATATTGGCTAAATGTACTCCAGCTAGCTCTTCCTCACACTGGTTAAGCATGCCGACTCCTCTCCTCCAAAGGATGCATCTTTTCCTTCTCCTGAGGCCCTTCTACAATTTCCAGATGGATCACAGCCTTTATTCAAGTACTCTCTAAGCCCCTACTATTCTCATAGGTTCCCAGCACAGAACTGTGCTCTGTAGGCTCCAAATCCTGCAATCCACAGAGCTTGTGTCAGTTCCCAGAGTTCCAAATCCTTTCAGACAAAGGACATTGTTTACTTCTGCTTTATAACTGCAACCTTCAACTACATTGTACCTCAACTTGTCTTCACTTCTAGTCCCAATTTCCACTTTTACCATTTCTTGGCATCTGCTCCCTTCTCTCTAGAATTCATACAAGCCTTTATGCCCCAGTAATAAATCTTGATATTAAAGAAGAAAAATTAATATGAACCTTTTTTTGGAGACACATCTAAGAAATAAATATTTCTACTTGATCAATTTATCCTATTTTAATTTTTTTCTATAGAGAAACTAAATAAGGGCCTGAAAACATTGTAAAAACTTGTTCTATATCTTAGTTGTCCATAATTTTGGGTAAAAGGTTTGTGTTCACAGAATATCAGATGAAGATGATTTGTTTCTGTTTAAGCACTATTTGTGTGAAACATGAATGCTCATGAACTTCCTGCGCTGCGGAGATTACTCCAAAACTGTTACTTGAACACACAGGTATAATGAGAACTACATAACCCCTTTCTAAACCTGTTTTCTGTACCTCTGTAAGCAGCTAGCAAGAAAGCTACAAGAAAGCTACTTTTCCATTTTTAAGTAGGTTTATGGCTACAGAATTGCTGTTCCTATACACAAGTCAATATACTGTGTTCTTTCCTTTTAAATAGTTTGTCCTTCAAATCCACAAGTCAGGTTCCTTTTCTCCAGTCACTTGCTGGTGGTCATCATTCATCTTGTACTACAGTTTCCCTCTGATCCCCTTCCAACGGTTTGCTCACAAAGGGCTATACTACCATTATAATTAACAAGGATTTCCTTTATCAAATGGGCTAGTGTGCTGTGCTTGAACTTCAAAGTTCCTCAGTTTTATCACGGATGTCTCACATCTTAGATCTACAGCAGTATTTGTAATTTAGACATGACAGAAATCTGCAAGCAGAGATGAACACTGATAAAAAACAATTCAGTAAAGCTACCAGCTTGTGCAATTGACTTCCTCCTGTTCGGTGGCCAAACTGAGCAATTGATCAAACTTCTAGTCAAATAATCCAAAGGAAACAGTTTTGAATGCACACATCAAAATAAAAAAAAAGAGTAAATACTTCCTCCATACTGAATTCAACGTCTTTAAAACTTAAATTACTTAATCATTTGCAAGGAGACAAATGGGTTTATTCACAGCCCACAGGGGAAGAAGAGATGGCAGCAGCAGTTCTGCTTTGTGTGTGACAGAGAGAGAAAGGAAGCATGGAGGCACAGACAACCCAAGAGAGCAAGAGTACATGTGTGTGCATATGAAGGTAACCAGGACATTTATTCAAGTGATGAAAGCCTAGGTTGTCCAATGATAACTAAATATACAAGTGAAGAAGTGGCAACGGGTGACACACTGTAACTCACCCTGTTTTATCCTGTAGCCCAGTGACAAGGGGACTCTTTAAATGGTGAAAAATCTGACAGAAGGAAAAAACAAACAAGCCAAGCCCAAGTTTCCCACATATCCTGAGAATGTTAGGTTGTTAGATAAGAAGAAAATAAACATTCCTTCACCTAGTGTTTTGTGAACCAAGTTTTTTACTGGGCCAGAAAATGAAAGATTAGTTTTACCAGTTCTTAAGCAATTCCAAACCAACATGGTACATTGGAATTTCACTGATGCTATCCAACCAATTTGAGTTAGCAAATTTGAAAAAGGACCTAGCTTTAGCTGCCCCAAACTATGTTAACTAATCATCCAGTCATTTCTCGTCTTCTTCCATTGTGTCATCCACTTAAACACAATGAAAACTGTCTGACAAAACTAGTGAAGAATAATAGCTAAATATTATTCTTGATGAAAAAAAAAATTTTTCTTTAATTTCTCTGTGTGATGGGATCTATCTGCAGTCTGGATACACTCCAAAACCAGGCAAATGTCAGAGCCGCTTGCCAACGATACCTTTGTTTCCAGAGTTGTAAATCATACGATCTAACCAAAGGGGCACTTTGCCTTCTGGGTACAGGTAAAAGCATTTACTTTGTCTTAACACCTATCAAACTCAAGCCAATGTTTTTCTATATAAAGAAAGTTTTTAGGTACTGCAGTTCCTTATAAAGCTAACCTTTGATGCGGAACACTTAATACTGTACAGTCCCATGTATCAGGTGATGTAATATGCATTAGCATTACTATACTCAAGCTGCATTTTTTTTCTGGGCTTCTTGAAAGTAAGCCAGTGAGTAAAAAAGATGTGCCAGAAGAGTGGGCTGTGTATTTTCTAACAGAAAAAAATGGGAACAGGAAAAGCGTCACTTGGATTATTTCTTTTACAAATTAAATATTCATCTAGGCAGGAAAGATGAAAAGAGGTCTGTATAAACTTCAGCTGTGGTCATAATATTGTTAACCTTCAAGACACTCTTCATAGACAATTATTGGTTCAAAACACTACTAACATGAAACATCAGATCATACTAAATAGAAATAGGCTAAGCTGTAAATTGGTAGCAACAGAGAACATAATTTAGTAAGAAATGAGATGGAAAATATTTTTAAATATATTTTTCAGTGATTTAGGGAAAAAAACCCTACAAAAATATATCAAGCATAGAAACACTCTCATGGACTTTGCAAGTTCTAAATTATTAGAGTTTAAGATACAAACATTTCCAACACATCAGGTTTCTTCCCATCTTTCAACTAAAAGGTCTTTCAAATCCACAGTGCAAATCCTTTTCTGGAATACTCTGCAGTGCCCAGGCATTTTATTGTGTTTCATTACTTCAGATTAGATAGCTCTACCCTGAATTTATTTAAACTGGTAAAGCAACAATTAAGCCAATGAATATTATAAATGAATACTACATTAGCTCACAGCAGTCCAGAAGCTATTTACCTCCTTTTACTAATAATAAACCAGCAACACTGTGTACTTTTATGTTTCATAGTGTCCTCTTGCTGCAAAACAAAACCTTTTGAGAAAACTGAACCACTAATACTATTACTCATTCACTTTTATGCACCAGAACTGCATAAAAGGGTCTTAAAGATGCAGCTAATGCTTAATCACAGTAAAAAACTTAAGGCAATGGTATTTTTTCTAATTTCTGCTGTTTTCTTTTCAAATTTCAGGGTTATGTTTGCACTTGCCCTTTCTTATGACAGCTGGTTTTAACTCCCACTGTCTTCCAAATAAAGAAAAAAATGAAAAACTATTACTAAAAGATGACAGATAAATTTTAAACTATTTCAAAAGTCTTTCAAGATTCATTCTTTTCTAACCGTACTTTCTATCCTTCTCTTGGGAAGGATATCTCGATTCTTTTGAAGTAGTAACTTCTCAGACATTGCTAGCCCATGGGTGAAAATACTGGAAAGTATAAGGCTGTGCATGGCATCACAGTTGGTTCCCCCACTTTGACTTCTGCTTTGATTATTTTAATTCACTGTGCTTGCAAGCACAGCTTTTCAATGCCTTGCTAGAGGATGAATTTATGTAAAAGACTTAAACTGCCTTTTGATGTATTATAGAAGAGGCACTATAACTGAGAATTTGTTGTGTCAAAATAAGGCACCCAAATGCCACAAGGTTTTACTCTTACTATTATGCTATTTGTCGTGGTTTAAACCCAGTCAGGTAACTCGTTCACTCACTCCCCCCCCTTCTTTCCCTCCCCCTACTCCCAGAGGGACAGAGAGGAGAATCGAAAAGAATGCAACTCCCACGGGTTGAGATTAAGAACAGTTTAGTAACTAAGGTATAACACAAATCACTACTGCTACCACCAATGATAATAATGATAAAGGAAATAACAAGGGAAGAGAATACAACACCTCACCACCAGCCAACCGATAACTCACCCCCCAAGCCCGACCAAGCACCGACCCATACCTCCTCCAACCCTGCAGTCTCCCAGCCCTTCCAGCTAACTCCCAGTTACATCCTGGGCATGACGTGCTGTGGTATGGAATACCTCTTTGGTCAGTTTGGGTCAGGTGTCCTGTCTCTGCTTCCTCCTGGCTTCCCTCCTCCCTGGCAGAGCATGAGGCTCACAAAGTCCTTGGCCAAACCAAAACATCGCTATCAGCTCTGTTCCCAAGCTGAAAGTCAAAACACTGCACTGCACCAGCTACCAAGGAGGAGAAAAATGACTGCTACTGCTGAACCCAGGACACCAAAAGGGTAATGTGGCATGAGAAGTAACAACAAAATAATCAAATTATATTTTACTGTTGTCTTTATTTCAGTTACTCTAGTTAAGTTCATAGTTAACTGTCTTCCTAAACTTATGGCAATTCCTGACCAGAGGGACAGTAGGCACACCTCTACTGCTGCTATTTGGTGGTATCTCCAGTATTCACCAAGGCTCTGGACATTGCTGTGTTAGCCTTGTTCAAAGATGTATCATGAGAAAGTGATGCCTGTGATTCAAATTTATGTACTTTCTAATTCCAGAATAGCCCTTTTAGCACATGTTGAACAGATCTTGTAGTGCAAAAGCAAGGAACTGGATGACTGTAGTGAATTAGCAGTCGAGCCAGACAGGATCTCTTATATTCTTTGTTCCAAAGGGCCAAATAGGTGTGAATCTGATTTCTTTATTCAGAAAAATCTCATTAATACAGAAATACCACCACTTTGACGTGCATCTCCAGAGGGATGAAATTATCATGATTCTGTCTATCTGCATCGGCGCTAGCTATGTCAGCCCAGCCAAATATGTGCCTTATACAGCCAAGGAAGCTATTTTTAGATCTGAAATTGTATCCAGGTTAGAACTGGATTAGTAACAGCACATTGCCTAATCTTTGAGGCAGAAGATCTGGGCTGAGCCATCGCAAAGGTTCCCAGCTGGAAGCATGCACGCAGTGAAACATAATGTTGTACAGTAAATGGTGGTTACTTGGCTGTGAATATCCATAAATTTATAGAAGTAAAATACTATAAAAGTTGAAATCACTCCCCTTCCCTGGCAATACTGCCAAGTCATTGTTTCAGAAAGTAGCTTCCAGAGTACCAAGAAAAATGCAAAATTTCCCCTCAGAGGAAGCATTTCGTCCTTTTGGGGAACCATTAGACATTAAGATACACCAAAACATTTCTTAGTATATCTGTTCATACTTACTATGCTGTTGTGAACATAACATGGCATAATATATACTTTTTATATTATTTATTTGTGTTTATCGGGACAGTAATTTCCCACCACTCCTTGCATTTTCCATGATTATGTGAGAGGACTAGGAGTTAGGAAACACAGGTTTCTTTCCTATTTTTCCGTCCTGAATGTGTGATTTCAAGAAAAATAACGGGATGACTCACTGCCTTACTTTTTCCATCTGCAAAATATGAAGAATAATTGCTTTATGTCATCAGTGTTTTGATTTCTTTGATACCTTTGATTGGAATACACCACCTGCACACGTAGGAATTATCCTGTACACAACATTTTAAAGCAGAGAGCATTTGCCAAAAAGAACTGAACAACACAGAAGGCAAACACCTGAGAGGGATAAAATATGTATTCCCAGTTGTCAAAAAGTTTAAAGGTGCACAGTTTACCTGAGGAAATTACTGCCTTGTAGAGAGTCTGATTTTGGCAGAATATTATTTATTCAGCCTGTTACGGCTTTTCAAATAATGACACTTTCTGGTACAAATATTTTGGTAGATGTCCTAATCTGGAAAATTTGCACCACTTGGCCTGCAAGTGACTATATATCATGGCTGTAGCAGGTGGACAATCTAATACTAACACATCTCAGGTATTTATTTCCAGATTAATCCATGTCTGCAGATTTGCATTATGACTGAAGGTGTAATCAGAGTCAGGGACACCACATAAGATATGACATTCTCAGAGCTACTTGGGAGTCACAGTGTTTTTTCCATTTCATTCTTGATCTTGAGAACACAGAGAGAGGCATACCTAACTACTAATATATGATATATATTATATATTATATACCATATATAATATAAAATATGCTTACTTCACATTCCAGTCTGCTTTAGTTACCATCCTTACCATCGAGCAGGCAGAACAGAAACAATGATCTATTCAACCCTGTTTCCATTCAATTCTCTTGCTCGAGGGAGCAAGCAAACAGGCCCTTTTACATACCTACCCACACAAACCCCCCCAAACCGAGAAGTTACAGGCTTTTTAGAAAAGACAGGCCCGGCAGGCGGGGAGGGGGAGTCGCCCTTTATGTTAGGGAAAGGCTGGAGAGTATGGAACTCTGTCTGGGGACAGGTGAGCAGCCCACAGAGAGTTTGTGGTTCAGGGTTAAAGGGAATATAGCTATGGGAGACATTACTGTGGGGATCTGTTACAGACCGCCTGATCAAGGAGAACCTGCAGATGAAGCACTCTACAGACAGATAGGAAAAGCCTCACGCTCACAGGCCCTTGTTCTCATGGGGGATTTCAACCACCCTGATATCTGTTGGAAGGACGGTACAGCCTGGCACAAGCAATCCAGGAGGTTCCTCGATTGTGTGGAAGACAACTTCCTTCTGCAAGTAACAGAGGAGCCGATAAGGAGAGGTGCCATGCTTGACCTCGTGCTCACCAACAGGGAAGGGCTCGTTGGAAATGTGGTGCTCCAGGGCAGCCTTGGATGCAGTGATCACGAGATGGTCAAATTTGAGAGCCTCAGGAGAGTGAGAAGAGGTGCAGCAAGCTCACTGCCCTGGGCTTCAAACGAGCAGACTTTGGCCTCTTCAGGAACCTGCTTAGTAAGGTTCCATGGGATACAGCCCTAGAGGGCAGAGCGGCCCAAGACTGTTGGGCGATATTCAAGGATCATCTGCTACAAGCTCAGGAGTGTTGCATCCCAACTAGAAGGAAGTGCAACAGGAGGGCCAGGAGACCTCCTTGGATGGATAAAGAGTTACTGAGGAAAATTCAAAGGAAAAAAGAGCCTTATAAAAGGTGGAAGCAAGGACAGGCAGCCTGGGAAGAATACAGGGATGTTGTCCGGGAAGCTAGGGACCAGGTTAGGAAAGCCAAGGCCCAGTTAGAATTAAACTTGGCTAGGGACGTTAAAGATAACAGGAAGGGATTCTACAGGTATGTAGTGAATAAAAAACAGACTAGGGACAACGTAGGCCTCCTCAGGAAGCTCTCGGGAGAACTGGCTACACAGGATTTGGAGAAGGCTGAGGTTCTGAATGACTTGCCTCAGTCTTCACTGGCAAAGGCTTTGACCGCACTGCCCAAGTCTTGGAAGGCAGACGCAGGGACTGTGAGAATGAAGACCTTGCACCCACTGTAGGAGAGGATCTGGTTTGAGACCATCTTAAAAATCTGAACGTGCACAAGTCCATGGGAACTGATGAAATACATCCGCGGGTCCTGGAGGAGCAGCCACTGTCCATCATATTTGAAAAATCACGGCAGTCAGGTGAAGCTCCTGACAATGAGAAAAAGGGAAATATAACCCCCATTTTCAAGAAGGGGAAATTGGATGACCCAGGGAATTACAGACCAGTCAGTCTCACCTCTGTGCCTGGCAAAATCTTAGAGCAGATTCTCCTGGAAGGCATGCTAAGGCACATGAAAAACAACAAGGTGCTTGGTGACAGCCAGCATGGCTTCACTAAGGGGAAATCCTGCCTGACCAATTTGGTGGCCTTCTATGATGGGGCTACAGAACTGATGGACAGGGGTAGAGCAGTTGATGTCATCTACCTGGACTTGTGCAAAGCGTTTGACACTGTCCCACACGACATCCTTGTCTCTAAATTGGAGAGACATCAATTTGACGGATGGACCACTCGGTGGATAAAGAACTGGCTGGATGGCCGCACACAAAGAGTTATGGTCCATGGCTCAATGTCCAGCTGGAGACCAGTAACGAGTGGCATCCCTCAGGGATCAGTGTTGGGTCTGGTTTTGTTTAACATCTTTGTCGCTGACACGGACAGTGGGATTGAGTGCGCCCTCAGCAAGTTTGCCGATGACACCAAGCTGTGTGGTTCGCTTGATATGCTGGAGGGAAGGAATACCATCCAGAGGGAGCTTGACACACTTGTGAGGTGGGCTGATGCCAACCTCATGAAGTTTAACCATGAGAAGTGCAAGGTCCTACACCTGGGTTGGAGCAATCCCAGGCACAGCTACAGGTTGGGCAGAGGAGAGAATCAGAGCAGCCCTGTGGAGAAGGACTTGGGGGCGTTGGTCAATGAGAAAATGAATATGAGACGGCAGTGTGCGCTCGCTGCCCAGAAAGCCAACCGTATCCTGGGCTGCATCAAAAGGAGCGTGACCAGCAGGTTGAAGGAGGTGATCCTGCCCCTCTACTCTGCTCTCATGAGACCTCACCTGGAGTATTGTGTGCAGTTCTGGTGTCCTCAACATAAAAAGGACATGGAACTGTTGGAACAAGTGCAGAGGAGGGCCACAGGGATGATCAGGGGACTGGAGCACCTCCCGTATGAAGATAGGCTGAGAAAGTTGGGGCTGTTCAGCCTGGAGAAGAGAAGGCTGTGTGGAGACCTCATAGCAGCCTTCCAGTATCTGAAGGAGGCCTATAGGTATGCTTGGGAGGGACTCTTCATTAGGGACTGTAGTGAATAGGACAAGGAGTAACGGGTTAAAACTTAAACAGGGGAAGTTTAGATTGGATATAAGGAGGAAATTCTTTCCTGTTAGTGTGGTGAGGCATGGAATGGGTTGCCCAGGGAGGCTGTGAATCCTCCATCCCTGGCAGTGTTCAAGACCAGGTTGGACGAATCCTTGGGTGGTATGGTTTAGTGTGAGGTGTCCCTGCCCATATCAGGGGGGTTGGAACTTGATGATCTAAAGGTCCTTTCCAACCCTAACTATTCTATGATTCTATGATTCTGTGATTCTATATATGTAATTTATCAAAATAAGTAGGCTTGTTGATATCTTCATAGATGTTCAGGAGCAGTAATTCTTGTTATTGCTATCCAGAGTGCCTGCATATTTTCTTGAATGACAGTCACAGCAAATATGATTGAAATCTAACCAAAAATCTCTCAGATGAGAGGACAAATGAAGAGTCTTTTTATTACTGGGTTATATTTATGTCCAGTTTACCTCAAGTGAAGAGTTCTGAAGTTTCCCAGCTAGGACTTCTTTCTCTTTCTCTAGTTGGTTTAGTTCACACTCAGATTTTCTTTTAAGTTCCTCTAGCTGTTTCTGCAGCTCCTAAAGTGAGAAAAAAGGGAAAAAAAAAAAAAAGAAAAAAGAAAAAAGAGCATGCAATATCTGGGACAGAACATGATAAAGCAGTTTACACAGTAATATGTGTTACTGTTTATACAATTATACATGCTACGCTTTTTAACATCCCTTATGTATTATTTAGTCAAAGAAGTATTAATAGTTTGGCCTGATTTCTGGTTCTTTCTAGTACTAGTGTTAGCCAATACAGCTCATATAATCCTAATCTTCTACTGGAAGCTTCCCTGAGGCAGAAAATTGTTCAGCATGAAGAATCAGACTGTTTTGCCTTCAGTGGTGTTAGTGTTCAAAAAGAATTTAGTATGCAAGAACCACTCACAAGGTCTGAAAGTAATAAATATACGTTGATCATACATATAAGTAGATGACTAATGGGCAATTAGTGGAAAAGCATTATCTTACAGTGGAGCATTAATGGGTATCTTAGTGGAGCATTACTGGATAACTTAGTGGAGCATTAATTTACAGCGGGTGTTAAGAAAATCCCAGAGAGGAAGTAAAAATAAATAAAAAAATAGAAGACGACACAATCACCTTATTTCTTGAAATAGTTTTTGGAATAGAGCATTAATTTACAGCGGGTGTTAAGAAAATCCCAGAGAAGAAGTAAAAATAAATAAAAAAATAGAAGACGACACAATCACCTTATTTCTTGAAATAGTTTTTGGAATATCAGTGATACGTATGCAAGACGGTGACCAAGAAAGAGCCTGTAGAAAGTGTTTGTAGCAAATGTAATTGTTTACTAAAGAAAGACTGAGTGTGCAACTTGTAGAAATGTCCTGAAGTGATATATACTACAAGTGTATAAGTGTGCTTGTTCTGCCTATTTGTGCCAATTTGCTCACTCAAAACATATTCTACCATAGTTTCAGACACCATAAACATAGGAAAAAAACAGCAATTAAACACTTCCCTTATCCTCTACAGTCCCTTCTCACAGTCCTACTCCTGCCCCACCTCCATTTTTACAGCAAAATTACTTAAGAATTCAAGATAACAGAAAAGGTACCTAAAACCTAAGAAACTGAGAATTGTTGAGAGGATGACATTATATTAGGAAACAGAAGCACAGGCAACACTGACATATTCCTTGCAACTCATAATTAAATAAAGGAGAACATACTAGCATTTCACAGTTAAAACCTGGATAACAGGTAGCAATTCAAAAGATTAACAGAGACACATTAATATTGAAAAGAAAAAATACAGTTTTGCCTGTATGAAAAGAAGAGGATATAATATTATCCTCAAATAATAAGTTCTCTGATTAAAACCTGGAGATCTGGTGTTTGCAGCATTCCCACTGCAACTTTGCCAATTTACTGGCTTCTCTATATCTTAGCTTTTCTATCTGGAAAATAGATGTAATAATTCTCAGACAGTTGTTACAAGCCTTAATTCCATCAGGGGATATAAACAGCATTATTAATGATAAACATTGCACAATTCTAACTTTTCCTAACTCAAGCAAAACTTAGAATTTTTACTTGATTCTTGATTTTTAATATGAATCTCTGAGATGGTTATAAGCAATAAGTGCCTACTAGTATGCTTTTTTTTAATAAAGTATTTGATGTTTAAATTTGATCTGACTTACATGAAGACCTACAGCTGGCATCATTTTAAATATACCTGTATAAACTGATTCACATAAGTGAATGCTCAAAGTCCTTTTCATAAAGCTTACACTTCACAGTGCAAATGTGTACCCTGAAGCACTGCATTTTCAAGTACTGATGAAACATGAGCACTTTTACTAGCAGATAATTTACTCACACAGGTTTGAGAAATGAGATTACACAAATGTATACACTTCAGCAAGTTCATAGGCAGAAATTAATTCTTCTGACAAGCACTTAATTCCTAGTCTTCAAAATCTAGAAGGTACTATGAAGCCCAACATTTAGTGATAGGAGCTACATGCTTTTTATGGCTTCCCAACTTGTCAGCAAGCGACTGAATTACTTTCAAGTAAATGTGAATCTCGGAAAGCAGCACTAAAACTGGGAAAAATAGGTACCAGTACATTCTTGGCACCAACAAGGGTCTGAAGAACACTTGACCTGATTGTCCAATTCTACAATATCTTATTTTTAGAAGATGTCTGACAAACACAAAAGTAAATGAGGAGACAGAAATTCAATTCCTCCATAGTTTATGCCCACATTTGGCAAACCACTTGGGCATGCACCAAGTTATAAGCTTCAATAAGCATTCAAGCATGTGCTGAAAACTAACCACGTATTTCAAGGTTTTCCTTCATTTGAACAGATTTCAGCTCATATTTAGTTTCCTACTGTACAGTGTCATTACAGATGGCAAATTTCCTGAAGCCAAAGAATTCAGCCACAGACAGCAGTTTTCATGAAAGAGAAACCCTTTGAAGAATCTCTTAAGCCAGTCACTGCTAATGCATACTGACAACAAAATTTACAGCTCAGCCACTTATAATTCATTGAGAAAAGGAATTGCTCAGGTAATGTGTCTGAGTCCATGAGAACATGAATCTTCCTTCTGACTCAAGTTAAATGAGGACATACAGATGTGGGTATTTGTAACTCCTCATCATTTCCCTGGTAACACCTGTACTCTCAATCATTTACCAACACTTGGCAGAATTAGATCCTCTGCCACAGTGCGAAGTTTTGATTAATCAATATAGCTGAGTATTTCAAAGCAGCAATCCATGGAAATTCAAGTCAGAAATTGGAATACACCTTCAATAAGGTTTTCTTTAGTAAGGACCTTATATTAGTCACTCTAAAGGTCACATGCAAAGCATGCAAGGATAAGTGTTGCTAAGAAGGCAGCTCATCACATCAAGGATAAATTCACCTTCCTGCCTGTGGAGTTTTTCATGGAAATACACCAGTTTGACTTTCTTTTTCCTCCCCACCCCCCACCCCACCCCAGCCCAGTAAGACTGTAGCAAGAAAATCCTTGCATTTTATGTTAATTTAAAGTGCCTCCAGTGAGGATAATTCAAACGATGGCACTGTGACCAATAAGATTAAAAGCAGATGAATTAGAGCATCTATAAATAGAAGAACATTCCTACCTTCTGCATTTTTTTTCTTTCAGCTTCCATGAAGTTTTAGACTGGCTTTATTTCCTTTGCATGCTTCATTACAAGGTCTTCCAGCCCTTTTGACAGCTATTCCTTCAGACAAATCTTTTCCTTATGGAACTGATGCTTCCCTTTACAAGGCAAGTTCTCTGTGCCTTTTATTCATATCCTCTTTTTAAATGGTTACAGTTTCCATAGTCTATAAAACACACTAACTATATAACATGACAAAACTAGGGTAGAATTCTGTGCTCACACTAGTCTATTTTGTAGTGAATATGCTATTTAGGTAGACGTAGTCTGCTGAAAAATACTGGCTTTATTTTAGTTAGCAATGTAGAACTGTAGTGATTCAGGCCTGTATGCCTCTTCTGCAGACTAGGAATGGGTTTTACTTTTGCTGCTCTGGTTTGAGTTGGGTGTGTAACTCACTTCCAACCATGCAGGCTTCCTCAAGGACAACCTCAGTTCTGTGAAAAAGTACAAAGGGCAATTTGTTTTTTCATATGTCTCTGATGTCAGGTCCAATTTTCCAGAATGTTAACATAACAGTATTATAGGAGAACTAAAAAATTCAGAAAAGATTTGGGGCTGGACAGTTGTTTAAGGGGAGACATTATACAAAGGGAACTCTCAGGACACATACGTTCCTCATTGTACTGAGTTTATTCCTGCACTATTCCTGCATAGCTTGTCAGAAGAACTGTTTTCTGTAGTTAAAGAAACCAAATCAGCATTCCAACTTGACCTCAACAGAGAAATTCTGTTGGGTACAGAAGCAGTTGAACACTCTGCCCTGGTCTAGCTCAAGGATGTCAGAAGTTTCTTCACTATCACTGCAGCAACTCATTTAGTTCAGGTTATAAACACAAGCCAGTGTTCCACTGGATGAGGTCAGAGATCTGACTTAGAGGACTGAATGCTGTAGAATAACCCAAAAGCCATTACAGAAAGGTGATACTGATTTCAGTACTTTTGGTATGCCATGCCTTTGAATAGTTGAGAGCAAACCACCTGTTTAAGCTCTTGCACATCTTCAGAGCAGCTCCTGTTCTGGCCTCTGCACAAGCCATTTGCTGTTATTTGATATTTCAGTTCATCTACTTTATTAACAGCTTCGCTTTGGGATTTCAACATTGTTTCCATATCTCCTGTGGTATCAAAATTTACATTTCAAATAGCACAAATAACTTGCAGACTTTCCAATGTGAGTGACTACTGACAAATACTTCAGTATGACATTAACAACAATCTTACCTGCTTTTTGCAGGATTTCCTTTTCTTGAAGTAGATCTCTTTCTTTGACTACACTTAGATCTTCCTGCAGTTGTTCCATTCTGCCTTCTGATTCCAGAATTTCTTGTTGTGTTCACTTAAGCTACACTTCCAAATTCTAAAATATCCATGACATTACTTCTATTTTTTATTAAATATGTTTCTTTTTTTTGTCCTCTGAACTAAATGGTCATTTTCTCTCTCAGTGTAGTTCCACAACATAAATTTTTCACCTACAGAGCTGGTTCAAAAGCATTTTTTGTCTTCCATACCCTTAAGCTGTCTCTGCTGCCAGAATGTTTGTAATGTGAAGCCATTCCCTCAGATGTAGTAGGCATCATTGTAAAGTGAACACTCATCAAGAATTACGTCAGACATCTTTCAAGTGATTAGCCTAAACTTGCAATGGGATATACTTCCATTAATTTCATGACAACTCATGCCAAAAGTTAATGAATATTGGTAAGGTTCTTTTCCAGTTGCTGAAGTACAATAGTTTGTAACATAACGAAGGTGCCTAAAACCAGAAATATCAGATCCTACAGACTTGGCTGGGAATTATCTGTCCATAAATAAAGCCAAAAAATTGAACCATATTTAATGTTTTATTTCTGCATGTTCTAGTCCCAGTTTCTACATGCCCAATATAATAATGTAATATCCACTCAGACAAAATTGCCATTTGTTCCTGCATGAACATTGAGTAAAACCTTATGTATTAAAACAAACTTGTGTTTAGCACTCTTTATAGTTGAAAACTGAAACTCGTTTCTTGTACCTCCAGCATATGCCAAAATTCCAAAACTAGACAGATCAGACTTAATGACTTGTTATCCTTTGTATTCGCTCTTTCACAGTAATAATAATAACAAAATGCACTAATGTGATGCCTTTCATCTAAAGGCCTCAAACCTCTTGCCATACACTGAGAAGAAAACAGAAAATTCACCTTGCTTAAACATGAGTCCTTTTGTCTTTTAAGCCTTATAATAGCTTTTCTTGCTAGTCTTTACTAATGAGCAGACGTACTAGTGATTAAAGAAATGTTTCTGTTTGCCAGTCTGCCCCTTGTTCACAGGAGTGTGAAAAATCTATTAATCTGTTTAATGGTGGCATCAGAAACAGTCAATTCAGAAAGGAGAAACTTTTCTTTATACATTCAAGGCAATATGCTCTGGTAGTATGTAAATCAGACTCATTCCAAAGACTTAGGGGATCTGAAATGCGCAAGGTGAGCATGTCCCTCAGAAAGTATTTCAGTTTTATTCAGATGATACTGAAGTTAGAAATTAAATTGCTAATGACACCACCTTCTTATTTTCAGTTCCTATGTGTCCTGGGTTTAGCAGTAGCAGTCATTTTTCTCCTTCTTAGTAGCTGGTGCAGCGCTGTGTTTTGACTTTCATCCTGGGAACAGAGCTGATAACACTGATGTTTTAGTCTGACCAAGGACTTTCTGAGCCTCATGCCCTGCCGGGGAGGAGGAGAAGCCAGGAGGAAGCAGAGACAGGACACCTGACCCAAACTGACCAAAGAGGTATTCCATCCCACAGCACGTCATGCCCAGGATGTAACCGAGAGTTACCCGGAAGGGCTGGGACTGCAGGGTTGGAGGAGGTATTGGTCAGTGCTTGGTGCTTGCTCGGTCGGCAGGTGGTGAGGTGTTGTATTCTCTTCCCTTGTTATTTCCTTCATCATCATTATTATTGGTGGTAGCAGTAGTGATTTGTGTTATACCTTAGTTACTAAACTGTTCTTACCTCAGCCTGTGGGAGTTGCATTATTTTTGGTTCTCCTCGCCATCCCTCCTGGAGTAGGGGGAGGGAAAGAAGGGGGAGGAGTGAGTGAACGAGCTGCCTGGCTGGTTTTAAACCACGACACTATGTTTGACATAATTTATTCCTAAAAGACTGCATTTCTTACATGGTAAATAGGAAGAATAAATCATGTGCATAATTTTTCATGTCTCCATTTCTGCTGAATGTTACTTCAAGTACCCCTAAGAAATGAGGATTTTACTTTCCCTCTTTCCCTCTGTCACTTCTAACTTCTACAGAGCCCAGACACTTTTCCATGTTGAAACAGATATAATTTCCCTGACTCAATTTAGAACAAACTGGCTTATCTGCATCTCTGCCATTCATTATAACCTCTGCACTTTCCTGCAGAAGTTAGAGGTTGTTCTGCTGCAGAACTACACATTAAGAGAACAGTCTAAATAATATTGAGGAAGGTGTATTCAATTCACCCTCTGATCTTGTGAAACAAAAGGGCAGTGACTGAACTGAAGGCTGAACTTCCTCAAAGAACATCCTCAAAGATGGCACAAAACTCTGCACCATCAGCAAAATGATACCGACAGTCAAGATGTGAGGGCAGATAGTGAAAAGAATCAGAGTTGTCTTGGAAGAACACAGCTGACTGGGGTGACCACACTTCATACAAGGTTCTGGGGTTATCTGTCTCTAAAGGAAATAAATCTTTCCCACCAAGAAACAGTTATTCTGAAATACTCCAAGTCTAGATCTTCAAGGTGTTTTCTTATCTAATATGCATGATTGCTGTCATAGGGCTGGGGACAGGTTTACTAGGTGAGTTTATGTGATGGGGAGGACCAATAGTATTAGAAGGAAGTGGAACTGTTGAGCACAGAGCATGGCTGGGTGCTTCAGCTTCAGTGCAGTTCATCAGTGTCTCTCCCACATCCTGACCTTATGTACCAAATCCAGCTGGTTGGCAGACTGCCCATGATGTGTCATCAATGCAATTAAGCAGAAAGGGGCTGCAGAGCTGTGCTGCAAATGTCTGAGGTATACATCAGTGAGGGTAGACAGGCAAGTGCAAGATTAGAACTAATGGTGAAAGTCTCATGGCTCTGTGCATAGAACTCCACAGGTTTAAAGGACACTTCATTAAACATCACCTGGAACAAGCCACTGTTGCAAGAGTCATAAAATACAACACACTTGATTCCTAACCTGTCAGCTCAGGTTTCTTACCCAAACTTGTTCATGTCCACATACTAAGCTGCTGGCAGCCACAAGGGAAAAGAAGAATGTACTCTGTAAATACCCATTGCTAGCATGAGTGTCTGCTTGGTGCTCTCTTCACATTTCTGGGCAGGAAAGGTAAAGCTCTGTTCAGTCAACACATGAATTTGTATTTTAACTTACTCCTCTCTCAAGGAACACAAAGTCTAGTGTTCAAAGAGTTCTTATGAGTTACTAATAATCCCAACTCTTTTTTTAAAACTCTCAGCACTATCTTCCTCCTAAGCCTCTACAATTGCTTTAGCGCTTACAATGCATTTGACTCAATATATTTAAAAGACCTCCTCCTCTGTCAAATTTTTAAAAAACGATAATTTGCACTTTTATGGAAAGAGATAAAGACCATAGTCTTATACCCTACCTGTATTCTCTCCTTCAGCTTTTGGGAATGCTTCTTCATCTCATTTATCTTCTGGTTTTTCTCCTCTAGGTCTGCCTCCAGCTTCTTTACCTGCTGCAGCAAAAAACCTTTCTCAGCCTCTGAGCTCTTCCTTTCCTCCATTTCTCTTTGTTGGCAATTCTTTGTTTCTATCATAGATTGTTGAGTAGCCTTTTTCAAAGTCTCTTTTTCTTTCTCACAAGAGGCTTGCAGTTTGCTTGTTTTCTGAGTATATTCTTCACTTGCTCTCTGGTTTTCACTCTTCAGGTTTTTCATCTCATTTATTAAAGGTTGTCCTTCCACACTGTATTTCTCATCTAAAATCACTTTTTCATCTATATTTTGTCTTGTGGATGCTTTGCATTCATTTACCAGCCCATCAGATTCCTGACTTAAATGTAGAAGCTTGTTTTCAAAGTCTGTGTCCACAGAAAGGACTGTTTGCACTTGTTTAATTTGCGTTCTTGGCTTCCTCTCTTCCACCTGCTTCTTGCACAACATTAACTCTGCCAAGGCTTCTTCCTTTAGTCTCTTGTGCTGTTCTACTGCAATTTCAAGGGCCTGAATATGCTTTCTTAGCAACTGCTCTTCTTCAACTTTGCTTTTACACTGGAGAATTGTTTCCCTTGTCTCAGCAAGAATGTGCTGAATTTCTTCTTCATGAGCCTCTCTCAGAGCCTGTATACTAGCTTCATGTTCATCATTCTTAGTGTTCAGGGCATATATCACCTATTGAGAGCGAGAAAAATAATAGGAAATTAAAGTATCTGGTAAATGGAAGCCATTAATTCAGTTACTGTATGTATCAAGTTGTTAAATTCCAAGTTGTTAAACTGCTCCAGTTTAGTGTTTTGCTGTTGTTTCTTTGTGTTGCTTGTTTCTTTTCACTAGAAACAGACTGGACAATTATAAACTGCAAAATCTTCTAAGAAGTGTTCAGACAATGTGTTGGGGTATTTTCCTCTCACTTTCAGTAATAGCCATAAATCTCAGAAATCAAGTTTTAAAGGACTTGAGTGAGCCTCTGATGACAATAAGCACTGTTTCAAACAATTGATTTAAACCCTTTGATGCTTAATATTATTCTTGAAAATGCAAAATAATTCTCATTACTATAATACAAATTATTAGCCCAAGCATGCTTCATCTATTACCAAAGTCTCCTCACAGAAGATGTTGCACAAACATGCTATTGCTTTGGAAAGAAAAAGCTATTAGAAGCCCAAAGCAGACTGAAGAGTTCAGAGTTAAACCTGGTAAATGTGCATGTTAAGCTTAAAACACAGTTTCATATAACTGCAAAACATAGTAACTGCTCTGAAAATAACACAGCTTGTTTTTACAGGCCCCATTACTGCACAGGAGCTGATCCAGTTACTACTGAACATAGTTGGATTCATATAATCATAGAATAGTTAGGGTTGGAAAGGACCTTTAGATCATCAAGTTCCAACCCCCCCTGACATGGGCAGGGACAACTCACACTAAACCGTACCACCCAAGGATTCGTCCAACCTGGTCTTGAACGCTGCCAGGGATGGAGCATTCACAACTTCCTTGGGCAAACTATTCCAGTGCCTCACCACTCTTACAGGAAATAACTTCTTCCTTATATTCTATCTAAACTTCCCCTGTTTAAGTTTTAACCCATTACCCCTTGTCCTATTCACTACAGTCCCTAATGAAGAGTCCCTCCCCAGCATACCTATAGGCCTCCTTCAGATACTGGAAGGCTGCTATGAGGTCTCCACACAGCCTTCTCTTCTCCAGGCTGAACAGCCCCAACTTTCTCAGCCTATCTTCATACGGGAGGTGCTCCAGTCCCCTGATCATCCTCGTGGCCCTTCTCTGCACTTGTTCCAACAGTTCCATGTCCTTTTTATGTTGAGGACACCAGAACTGCACACAATACTCCAGGTGAGGTCTCACGAGAGCGGAGTAAAGGGGCAGGATCACCTCCTTCGACCTGCTGGTCACGCTCCTTTTGATGCAGCCCAGGATATGGTTGGCTTTCTGGGCTGCGAGCACACACTGACGGCTCATGTTCATTTTCTCATCAACCAACACTCCCAAGTCCTTCCCCACAGGGCTGCTCTGAATCTCTCCTCTGCCCAACCTGTTGCTGTGCCTGGGATTGCTCCGACCCAGGTGTAGGACCTTGCACTTCTCATGGTTAAACTTCATGTGGCTGGCATCAGCCTAATTCTATGAATGTTAGTTTGGCAAATGAATTCTATCCCCACTGTAATTAGACTATTTAGGCTAATGAGATGCATTAGTTCATATTTTTGTAGCATAATACAGATCAAACTTCTGGGATATAAATCTATCAAGTTCTTCTGTATGTTTTAGTTATGCAACAAAAAACAGACAGCTAAATTAGTAGTGAATTAAATGTAAATAAGGCCTTTTTATTCCTTCTATTGACACTGTTGACTTCGCTTCTGTACTAAAAATTCATCTGGACTACAGTGACCTAAAAATGGACAGAGGGCATAGACCCAAATCTTCTATTTCCTGCATGCTATCTATCTGAAACAGCTTCACAAGATGGAGTTGAATTCATCCAAGTCTGTAAAAGCCTGAGATTTAAGGAGTTATACAAGAATTTCACCAAGACAGGCACTGCAAAAGGTGAACAGAAAGGACTCCGATATCAAACAATTTGGCCTTTCTGATTATCTACATACATGTGTTTGTTGATTTACAGTGATTCATCTATGAATAAGCACAATATTTTAAAGTGTTTATATCTAGTTCTGTGGTAGCCATAGGTGTTATGATAGTAATACAGAGTAACGTAGTGCTCTTTTTATTTGAAAGCAATTCTGTCTGTGTTGCCAAACTGATCAATTTTAGAGCTGCTTTTTATAAGCTGTTTTATCAACACAACTGTTAAGAGCTTTACACAACATTGACCAGCAGCGTTTACACTCACAAGGTACAGATACTGAAATAATTTTCCAGTATTTTTCCTTTCAGTCCCAGGTTCATCTCACATAATTCCAGTCTCTTAAATGACATATCTGGAATAAGAATAGAGTAGCTATATTTGGTAGGGAGTGAAAAGCATGTGTGAGGGGCTTAAATTTCGTAAAGCACAGAGCAGCAGCCCTCTAAAAACTAAATCGCTTAAAAAGGCTAAGATACTGAAGAATTAGTTTCAGCACTCAAGCTTGAAGATTAAATTTAAAAGCATGCATTTTCAAATCAGAACTCTTTGTTGTGGTACTAGCCACTATTGAACGGAACTGTAGGAATAATAGAGCAGGGAGACCAGTTTCTTCCACTGTTTTAGATAATTCACTGAAGCTGTTGGTAATGGTCTAATGCTTAGTGGAATTTGGGAAATCTCTATGATGAAGTCAGACTTCAGAGGTATCCAAATGCCACCATCAGCCTGAACACAACATAATATGAGATAGGCAGTGCTGATTTACTAGATAAATTCATAATCAAGAGTGGAAGTTTGAGTCACAAGGGGCAGAAATTCATCTCTGTTTTGCTGGTAGAATGAAACACAGAAATGTGATCATCAGCATCTGACCTAATTCATTGAAGATTTGCCCACACTAATTATTGGTCATTTTAAATCTGTGGGCAAAGTTAATCTTCTAGTTGTTTTTATGTCTGTCCCCCAAATAGTTAAGTAGGGTTCATAGAATTATTTTAGTGGGGAGAAGAAATCTGCTCAGTATGTTGCAACTATTTCTGTTTCAAAGGAAAAATAGTTAAAAATCATAGAATCATAGAATAGTTAGGGTTGGAAAGGACCTTAAGACCATCAAGTTCCAACCCCCCTGCCATGGGCAGGGACACCTCACACTAAACCATCTCACCCAAGGTTCTGTCCAACCTGGCCTTGAACACCACCAGTAATGGAGCATTCACAACTTCCTTGGGCAACTCATTCCAGTGCCTCACCACCCTTACAGTAAAGAACTTCTTCCTTATATCCAATCTAAACTTCCCCTGTTTAAGTTTTAACCCTCTACCCCTTGTCCTATCACTACAGTCCCTAATGAAGAGTCCCATCCCAGAATACTTATAGGACCCCTTCAGATATTGGAAGGCTGCTATGAGGTTTAACGACTCAATGATTCAATTTTGTGAAAATGTTTCATTACCCAGATTTTTAAAGGAAGATCTTTAAGGAGTCTAAAATTGCAGACATGTTCACTGCTTTCAAAGGGTTAGGATTTGTTGGGGCTTTTTTTTTGTGTTTTGGTTTGTTTTGGTTTTGTCTTTCTTTGGGGTTTTTTTGTTTGTGGGTTGGGTTTTTTTTATGATTCTAGATATCAATCTAAAGTTCTCCCCTTCCAAAATATCTTTTAAAATCTTGTTACAGATTATGATAAACTGACATTGTCCAATTGTACAATAAATGAAGTAAACAAAAAAATACATCAAGGAAGTTTTTACTTAATTCCTGTTTTTTCGAAGTATTTCCTTAATTTAAATACAGTAGAATTTGGAAACCTCGCCAATATTGAATTGTTGATTTAATTACAGCCCTCGGTGAAACACATTTTTCCAATCAAATATATCCTTTCTTGGAGACATATATTATAACTTATTTAAAAACACAGTGTTTGTTGCAGGCTGCGCCACTGATGCAGATCTGTGATAAACACAGATAAAATAAATGCTGTTTCTTCCTAATCCAGATTAAAGCATTATAGAGACTGGATCAAATTTTGCTGTCCTGTAGCTCACAGGTGAGATTCACATAGAGGAATTTTTAAAATGTAAAAATATTTCTTTACATGTTCTACATACTTTGCTAATTAAAAAGCCTTCAGAACCCTCAGGCATTCATGAATTAATAATACCAGTTTCTTCTACTGCAGGCACCAAGATTTAAGTTCTTTGCTGCTGTAAGCAAATTCAACAGTGGGAATACATGCAAAACTTTCTCAGAGCCTTTGCTGCTACTCTGTTAAGAAAAGAGCTGTTGCTTTTTAATTCCCAGTTTATTATGTGTATACTTTGAGAAAAGAAAAGCACAGTATTCTAGGGGCTGTGGAGATTTCAGCTGCCTTGAAGTTTTCTCATCCTAATAAGATGCAGTTCATACTCTTATTTTGTTATGACTAAAGATATTCTCTACTCAGAGAGTCAGTTTTCAGAACAGAGATCATGATGAAGCCTCTAGAGCACTGTACCAGCAGCTATCCTACTTCATATAGCTATTACAATTTTGAAAAATAAAGTATCAAAAGTGATAGTTGACTACAGGAGTTGCAGAAGAACTTCACAAACAGTGGTAAAAAGACATATAAAGTTCAGTCTAGATAAATGTAATATAATGTACTTTAAAAGAGAAAATTAAATCTTCCATACACACTGAGTCTGAAATTGCTCAGAAAAAATCTTGGAGCATGTCTCTGAGCAACCTGATCTAGTTGCAGATGTCCCTGCCCATTGCTGTGGGGTTGGGCTGGATGACTTAAAGGTCCCTCCAGCCCAAACAATTTCATGACTCTATGATGAGAGCCTAGTCCAGCTATTAATGCTCAAGATAATTCTTAATTATGCTTTGATTTTAAAATTTTAAACATTCAAATGTAAAGCTTTAAGCCCCACAAGTCTCTGATGGCACTGATGATGTTTATATAACGAACAATGACTGTTCTGGATGACCAAGAGGCACTTGTCACTATTCCAACTTGACTATACTGCCTCACCACAACCTGCCTGTATTCACTCCTCTGGGGGCACAAGCCAGCAGGAAGCTGTTCTGTTCTCCAGTTTGCATTCCTCACCTTGAAAATCAGGAGACAAGGACTGTACCCACTGCACCCAGAGTGAAGTGGTGATGCACTGTAGTTGCATTGCAATGCCCTGTAGTTTTGAAGACAATTTATTATGTTTATGAAATACTAAGGCATATAGCATCTTAGTAAAATCATTTAAACATTGTACAGAATCATAGAATGGTTAGGTTTGGAAAGGACCTTCAGATCATCAAGTTCCAACCCCCCTGACATGGGCAGGGACACCTCACACTAAACCATACCACCCAAGGATTCGTCCAACCTGGTCTTGAACACTGCCAGGGATGGAGGATTCACAGCCTCCCTGGGCAACCCATTCCATGCCTCACCACACTAACAGGAAAGAATTTCCTCCTTATATCCAATCTAAACTTCCCCTGTTTAAGTTTTAACCCGTTACTCCTTGTCCTATTCACTACAGTCCCTAATGAAGAGTCCCTCCCCAGCATACCTACAGGCCTCCTTCAGATACTGGAAGGCTGCTATGAGGTCTCCACACAGCCTTCTCTTTTCCAGGCTGAACAGCCCCAACTTTCTCAGCCTATCTTCATACGGGAGGTGCTCCAGTCCCCTGATCATCCCTGTGGCCCTCCTCTGCACTTGTTCCAACAGTTCCATGTCCTTTTTATGTTGAGGACACCAGAACTGCACACAATACTCCAAGTGAGGTCTCATGAGAGCAGAGTAAAGGGGCAGGATCACCTCCTTCAACCTGCTGGTCACGCTCCTTTTGATGCAGCCCAGGATACGGTTGGCTTCCTGGGCAGCGAGTGCACACTGCTGGCTCATATTCATTTTCTCATTGTCCAACGCCCCCAAGTCCTTCTCCAAAGGGCTGCTCTGAATCTCTCCTCTGCCCAATCTCCAATTGCTCCAATCCAGGCGTAGGACCTTGCACTTCTCATGGTTAAACTTCATGAGGTTGGCATCAGCCCACCTCACAAGCGTGTCAAGGTCCCTCTGGATGGCATTCCTTCCCTCCAGCATATCAAGCGAACCACACAGCTTGGTGTCATCGGCAAACTTGCTGAGGGCACACTCAATCCCACTGTCCGTGTCACCGACAAAGATGTTAAACAAGCCCGGTCCCTACACCGATCCCTGAGGGACGCCACTCGTTACTGGTCTCCAGCTGGACATTGAGCCATTGACCATAACTCTTTGTGTGCGGCCATCCAGCCAGTTCTTCATCCACCGAGTGGTCCACCTCTCAAATTGATGTCTCTCCAATTTAGAGACAAGGATGTTGTGTGGGACAGTGTCGAACGCTTTACACAAGTCCAGGTAGATGACATCAACTGCTCTACCTCTGTCCATCAGTTCTGTAGCCCCATCACAGAAGGCCACCAAATTGGTCAGGCAGGATTTCCCCTTAGTGAAGCCATGCTGGCTGTCACCAAGCACCTTGTTGTTTTTCGTGTGCCTTAGCATGCCTTCCAGGAGAATCTGCTCTAAGATTTTGCCAGGCACAGAGGTGAGACTGACTGCTCTGTAATTCCCTGGGTCATCCAATTTCCCCTTCTTGAAAATGGGGGTTATATTTCCCTTTTTCTCATTGTCAGGAACTTCACCTGACTGCCGTGATTTTTCAAATATGATGGCCAGTGGCTGCTCCTCCAGGACCCGCGGATGGATTTCATCAGTTCCCATGGACTTGTGCACGTTCAGATTTTTAAGATGGTCTCAAACCAGATCCTCTCCTACAGTGGGTGCAAGGTCTTCATTCTCACAGTCCCTGCGTCTGCCTTCCAAGACTTGGGCAGTGCGGTCAAAGCCTTTGCCAGTGAAGACTGAGGCAAGTCATTCAGAACCTCAGCCTTCTCCAAATCCTGTGTAGCCAGTTCTCCCGAGAGCTTCCTGAGGAGGCCTACGTTGTCCCTAGTCTGTTTTTTATTCACTACATACCTGTAGAATCCCTTCCTGTTATCCTTAACATCCCTAGCCAAATTTAATTCTAACTGGGCCTTGGCTTTCCTAACCTGGTCCCTAGCTTCCTGGACAACATCCCTGTACTCTTCCCAGGCTGCCTGTCCTTGCTTCCGCCTTTTATAAGGCTCTTTTTTCCTTTGAATTTTCCTCAGTAGCTCTTTATCCATCCAAGGAGGTCTCCTGGCCCTCCTGTTGCACTTCCTTCTAGTTGAGATGCAACACTTCTGAGCTTGTAGCAGATGATCCTTGAATATCACCCAACAGTCTTGGGCCCCTCTGCCCTCTAGGGCTGTATCCCATGGAACCTTACTAAGCAGGTTCCTGAAGAGGCCAAAGTCTGCTCGTTTGAAGTCCAGGGCAGTGAGCTTGCTGCACCTCTTCTCACTCTCCTGAGGCTCTCAAATTTGACCATCTCGTGATCACTGCATCCAAGGCTGCCCTGGAGCACCACATTTCCAACGAGCCCTTCCCTGTTGGTGAGCACGAGGTCAAGCATGGCACCTCTCCTTATCGGCTCCTCTGTTACTTGCAGAAGGAAGTTGTCTTCCACACAATCGAGGAACCTCCTGGATTGCTTGTGCCAGGCTGTACCGTCCTTCCAACAGATATCAGGGTGGTTGAAATCCCCCATGAGAACAAGGGCCTGTGAGCGTGAGGCTTTTCCTATCTGTCTGTAGAATGCTTCATCAACAGGTTCCTCTTCATCAGGCAGTCTGTAACAGATCCCCATAGTAATGTCTCCCATTGCTGTTCTCCCTTTAACCCTGACCCAAAAACTCTCTGTGGACTGCTCACCTGTCCCCAGACAGAGTTCCATACTCTCCAGCCTTTCCCTAACATAAAGGGCGACTCCCCCTCCCCGCCTGCCGGGCCTGTCTTTTCTAAAAAGCCTGTAACTTCTCGGTTTGGGGGGGTTTGTGTGGGTAGGTATGTAAAAGGGCCTGTTTGCTTGCTCCCTCGAGCAAGAGAATTGAATGGAAACAGGGTTGAATAGATCATTGTTTCTGTTCTGCCTGCTCCATGGTAAGGATGATAACTAAAGCAGACTGGAATGTGAAGTAAGCATATTTTATATTATATATGGTATATAATATATAATATATATCATATATTAGTAGTTAGGTATGCCTCTCTCTGTGTTCTCAAGATCAAGAATGAAATGGAAAAAACACTGTGACTCCCAAGTAGCTCTGAGAATGTCATATCTTATGTGGTGTTCCTGACTCTGATTACACCTTCAGTCATAATGCAAATCTGCGGACATGGATTAATCTGGAAATAAATACCTGAGATGTGTTAGTATTAGATTGTCCACCTGCTACAGCCATGATATATAGTCACTTGCAGGCCAAGTGGTGCAAATTTTCCAGATTAGGACATCTACCAAAATATTTGTACCAGAAAGTGTCATTATTTGAAAAGCCGTAACAGGCTGAATAAATAATATTCTGCCAAAATCAGACTCTCTACAAGGCAGTAATTTCCTCAGGTAAACTGTGCACCTTTAAACTTTTTGACAACAGGGAATACATATTTTATCCCTCTCAGGTGTTTGCCTTCTGTGTTGTTCAGTTCTTTTTGGCAAATGCTCTCTGCTTTAAAATGTTGTGTACAGGATAATTCCTACGTGTGCAGGTGGTGTATTCCAATCAAAGGTATCAAAGAAATCAAAACACTGATGACATAAAGCAATTATTCTTCATATTTTGCAGATGGAAAAAGTAAGGCAGTGAGTCATCCCGTTATTTTTTTTGAAATCACACATTCAGGACGGAAAAATAGGAAAGAAACCTGTGTTTCCTAACTCCTAGTCCTCTCACATAATCATGGAAAATGCAAGGAGTGGTGGGAAATTACTGTCCCGATAAACACAAATAAATAATATAAAAAGTATATATTATGCCATGTTATGTTCACAACAGCATAGTAAGTATGAACAGATATACTAAGAAATGTTTTGGTGTATCTTAATGTCTAACGGTTCCCCAAAAGGATGAAATGCTTCCTCTGAGGAGAAATTTTGCATTTTTCTTGGTACTCTAGAAGCTACTTTCTGAAACAATGACTTGGCAGTATTGTCTTTTCTAAAGAGCCTGTAACCTTCCATTCCAACACTCCAGTCATAGAAGCCATCCCACCATGTTTCTGTGATGCCTATTATGTCATACCCCCATAGACGTGCACACATCTCTAATTCCTCTTGTTTGTTCCCCATGCTACAGGCTTTTGTATAGAGGCATCTGAGCCGAGCTCCAAATGAAGCCAGCTCATTGGCTGGAGTGGCTGGAATATATCTACATTGCTCCGAGCATTTATTATAAGTGCTGGCAACTGACTGGGTGTGTTGGGATGGAATGATGCCCCCCTCCCCCAACACATCTAGTTTAAAGCCTCCTGGACCAGTCTGGCAAACCTCCTACCAAAACTGCTCAGACCACTCCACCAGCGCCCACTAGACCTGGCCTACAAACTTGGGTCCTGTGTTCAAGACACCCAAACCCCTGACTATGACACCACCCTTTTAACCATTTATTAACCTGGCTAATCCTCCTAGCTTTTTTCAGGTCCTCCCCTGTATCCTGGAGAATTGATGAAAAGACTATCTGAGCTCCAGAGCCCCTAACTATCTCTCCCAGGGCTCTGTAGTCTTTCTTTATGTTCCCCAGGCTACTACTATCTATATCCCTAGCACCCACATGTATCACTAGAAGTGGGTAATAGTCCATGGGACTTACTAGAGCAGGCAGCCTCTCTGCCACATCCCTGATCCGTGCCCCCGGCAGGCAACACACCTCCCTTGAGACCGGGTCAGGCCGACAGATGAGTGCTTTTGTCCCTGTCAGAGTCCCCTACTATTATGACCCGCTGCTTTTTCCTAGCAGCACCAGTAGAGAACTTTACCAGGGCATCAGCCGGCTGTTTCTGGTGCGAGTCACAAGTCAGTTTCCTCATTAGCCTCCTGCAGGACAGCAAAGCGGTTCTGCGTGGGGACAACAGATTTAGGGGGAAGCCCCTTGCTTTTAATTGTCCTTTTCCTCCTTTTTTTGTTGGTTTTATTTGTCACTAATTCCCAGCTTCCCGGGTTAACGGCCTCCTTCTTTCCTCCATGAGCTAGAGGGGAAGGTTGAGGCCCCTCCACAGTTTGGGCCAGGAGCAAGCATTCCTGCTTCCTCTCAGCTTCCCTGACATCTCGCAGCTCAGCCCCTGCTGCAGGAGGACCTCCACCAGGGAGCACCGAGCGCAGCCCCCTGCCCATTGTGCACCATTCCCTCACAAGACCAGTGCAGGCACTCTCTACACTTCTCTGTGTATATATACTCTGCACTGCAGTCTCCCTTCTCATCGGCTCTGTCTGGGTGCCTACGCCGGCCACCGCCTGGGCAGCCAGAGCAGAGCTCCCAGAGCGGGCCCCAGTCGTACGACGGGTGCTCACCATCCCGCTCGCCAGCCCACGCGAGCTACCGCGCAAACTGCCTCAACCCGCTCTGCCTCTGTTTGCCCATTCCTGGTCGCGTGCCCTCCCTGGGGCAGGTTTTTACCCACTGAGGGCTGGTGCCGCTGCTTCAGGCTCCGCCCCGTGTGACTCAGCTGCTCGCTCTCGTCAGCTGAGCTGCCGGCTCCTGGGCAGGCCCTGTCGAGGACTTGAGGCTCCCTGGGTGGCTCTCGCCGCTCTGAGTTGAGGCTCCTGGATGCTGATGTCCCCCCCGCTCCGGTGTTGAAGGCGTCCTCTCTCGAGCTACTCACCTCAGGAAATGTTGTAAAAACATTTAAAAGTGCCACCTATAGTTCTTAACAGCCCTGTTACCAAATTCTTGTAGTTCTCTCCTCTTGAACGTAAAAAGCAAAATACTCAACTGTAATCTCATGTTTACATCTAAAGGTAAGCTCTCATATAACTGGCTAAATGTCAGTGCAGAGTCACAACCAAATGCTGTAGCTTCCAAAGACAGTTAAAACAGAAGACTTCTCTGGTAGTGACCTGTTTTAAGTTAAAACTGTATTTAAGTGCCTAAAGGCTAAGTCAAAGTTCTGAATGACAACTACATAAGAAAGGTACAATCTTATTTTGGATAAATTTTATTGAGGTTCTTAATTTCAGAAAAAAAAAAAAACAACTATTCGGAAACAGTCAGTTTGTAGTTTGTTTCTGAAATAAAGGCAGTTTTTCCTCAGCAATAGGGTTATGTGTGTAGTGCTGTCCTGAGCCCTTTGGAAGACAAATTAATATACATGAAATAAAATGCCAAGTTTAAACCAGCACTGTGGAGCCTGAGCTCCTGTGTCCTACTGGGAGGTAGGATAAATTAACCTAGCCTTGGTACTGGACTAACTACATTCACACTCTTCCTGATGGCTGTAAGCTCAGGCAACAAAACTCATATGCCTATCTGTTCCTATTAAAGTCACAAGTGGTCTTCAGCTCCACAGAGGCAGGCAGTTGTGTACGGGCAGGAGAAACAGGTGAACTGTTGCAGTGAGACTGTTGATGTGCTTAAGATCTGACTGCAGAAGTGGCAACAGAGGTAGTTCTACCTCAGTGTAACAGCTGGTTTAGTAAACCTAATGAAGACTTCACTTTGGGGAAAAAACATGATTCTTTATGGAAAGAAGTATTTTATATACCATACACAATGCTGAAAGGGCTGAAAGGCCTAAATACACAGCTTTAGTATATTTGAGACTATCTTAAGCTGAGTTGACACTGACCTCTAACTTCAGTGTAATTCTCTGAGTTGTAAAATACTGGCATCTACCTCCTAGTTCAAGAAAATGTTAGGAGAGAGGTGCAGTTACAGTGTTACTGAAAAAGGTACTTGTACACATGTCACGGTTTAAACCCAGCCAGCAAGTCAGTATCACACAGCCACTTCCTCACTCCCCCCACACCATTCCCCAGTGGGATAAAGAAAGAGAAAAAAAATGTAAAAAACCATGGGTTGAGATAAGAACAGCTTAATAATTGAATTAAATTAAGATATAATAACAATACAGTAACACATCACCCATGAAGAAAAGACTGAACATGAAAAAAAAAAATAGCCTTGCACTTTTGTGCAATTAATGAAACACTGGATATTTTATTACCTATTGCCTGGAATGTGCATATTAACAAAATGCACAACATTTTATATATAAACATTAACTAGAGTTCCTTGAAAAAGTGATCTGAATTTAGTATGCAGTTTCCATTATGAAGTAGCTTTGAGTTGTTCATTACTAGGGCTGCCAGATTTTCTTCAAACTTGGTATAGTCAGTGACAAATCTATATGGTAAGAGGTAATTCCAATACATAGATGTCATTCTTGTACCTTGAATTAATTTAAATGACAATTTCTAGCTATCCAAACAATAAGATTTTAGGTTCCTTCCTAATAGAAGTAGTGTCTTTAATGCTGCTTTTGACTAGCTGATCAACACATATGAGATTACACATTATTTTAGGACCCAGGAGTTCCCTTTTAATGCTGTAAAGAAAAGCTAGTGATGACAACTCCAGAAATCACAGTTTGTGCATTTTTGTCAGCTGGTAGGCAAAAATAATGCTAGCTCTTAAATCCTGATAGAAAATTGTACATAAAAATCACGAAAACAAATACATCACAAAGTAAAATACATGGGGATATTGATAGCTGACTTTGTTGGCCTTGTTAGTACATAATTTAAGCAGCTTTATAAAAAGCTTCTCTCTGCCTACATGGAAACCAGATTTTATATTTCTTGCCAAAGGAGAAGTATTGCTGCTCCAAAAGCATGATCCTAGTTTTTTATGCTGTACCATTTTGCTTCATTTCTGTAGGATATTGAATAACTCTCCAGAGAATTGAGATCAAAGAGCCCCAAGCACACAGGAGAGCTCTGGTAGCATAATAACTAACTGCAAACCAGCTGAGCTACTGTAAGCACTGGTTACTGAGTACTGTTAACACATCACAGAAAATAAGGTCAATAAACTTAGCTTAAGCTATATGAAAAAGGCAACATATTTCAACTAGGAACATGAGTAGAAAACAGGAGTGCTCTGTCACAGGTGCTCAGCTGTTAGGTACTTCCAGAATAAGCCATTAGTATTTGATCATATTTCATTCCTAAACCTGTCAGCCACCTTTTTTTTAATGGCAAATAAAACAGGAAAGGTTAACAGATCTAGTTAATATACAGCTATGCTACAAGACACTGGAGTGGTATAAACAGCCTATAGCCACATGCACATAACAGCCCATTTGCTGATTCTTCTATAAATTTCCACCCGCACAGTGAAGCTATTAGAACTAAATACGAGCACACACTTCTTCACAAGTCTGACATCCTTCCTTAAATAACTAATGACAGTGGGGTTTGCTTATCTGGCTGATTTTCCACAGGAGCTTATTAAATAATGCTTCACATTTGCTACCCTGCTGACTGAGCTGAGGGGCAATAAACCTCCTGGTGACTGCGGTGATAAGCAGCTGGAGTGTGTAATATTTTCAACTGCTCCACACAGAGTCATTAAGAAACATCTGCCCAAACTTGTTCTCCTTCAGTATTTCTTTCCCCTGAAGGAAACAAAAAGTTCATAATTATGTTTTACCAGCAATTAACTTTTTTTTACATTAGCACTCTTTTCCTCTGACTATCCAGCATACATACACAAAACTCTTGCCAGACTGCTTGACTTTTTAACAATCTACTTGACCAGAAATACTGCAAATTAAAATGTGCTTCTTATAACAAAGCTCCCAGATTCCCAATATAGAGTCAGATAAACCCCTAGGAAAATGAGTTTAAGGGTAGCTCTGTACTCTCGTTAAAAATATCCCTCCATTGGCACCCAGGAATTTGTCTCAAAGAAGGAAATGTAACTGTTTTGTGGGTTAGGCAGCATTCTGATCACCAGGCAATGCCACCATCCTAGTTATTCACGTTAGGTTTGGTTTGAACCCCACTGGCAGAGGTTTGAAAAGAAACCTGAATAGCATGAATATCTGCAGTGTACTTAGTTCTTGTCAGCCCTGCCTGAACTGCCCTTTCAATGAAAGCTGATCTGTTCTGCTCAACACTCTTCTTCAAGAGTTTATTAGCATTTCTCATCCTATCTCAAACAAAAAGGACTGTCCTGAGAATCCATAAGCACATGGAATTCCTGCAACAGGCAACAGATGATAGAAATCCATACCTTGAGGCAGCAGGGAATGACACTTCTTAAAAAAGTCACCATGCATTTTAAACTGCATTTAACTGCTAAACAGATCAGAAATACACAGAACTGGCAGGCATGAAACAGCATGCCAAGGGTCCCATGTCTGATGGAGAAGTCTAAACTTAATTACTGTTACAAAGTCATGCATTCTACTACAATTGTAGGAATACACTAACTTTAAGCCTCTATGAATTTGAATGCATTAGTGCACTACTGTTGCAGCAAGGTACCTATATATTAACTGTATTTTATGTGTGAGTGACAACTACACATGGACATTCCTATTCACAAGCAGAATGTTTCTGGTTTAATTTTTGTAAGTTCATAAATCAAACCATAGCTCATCTGGAAATAGCTGTAATGCTATCCGATTTTAAGGTCAAAATTCAGAAGGCCTAGACAGCTCTCATTCAAACTCACTGGGGCTTCTAAACGCTTTTACCTGCCCCCACGAGAACAAAAGAAAGATCAGTTTGCACTTTTTAGTATACCTTTTTTAAATATATATATATATATATTTCAAACAAAACCTGACTGTCCCACATGTTCATTTAGCACTGTAAGTTGTGGCTTTCAAAGCAAAAGAAAAAAAAAAAAACAAAAAAACTCTACAAAACCAAAAACTCTACAAGTAATAATAAAACCCTACCATATTTTCATTAGCAGATTTCAAATGTGGGTAGACAAATACCTAATGGCAAACAAGGATCTGTGGCCACTTCTGCCTTGAAATGCAAAGGCCACCTTACTTTTGGGGAGCCTGACTGAGCTTACAAATATACTTGTTGGTTTTTCTCACTGGGATAGCTTAATGGGCAAAACCAATGTATGTTCTATCTACATGTCAAAAGTGGGAAAAATCAATTTTTGTGAGAAGGGCCAGGCATCTAAAAATACTGATAAATTGCCTACGAAAAAAGCAGTTTGCTGCCCAAAGCAAACAAAACATTTCTAAAGGTTTGTAGTTTTGCTGCTACAGCCAAAAGGGTGCAGAACAGAAAAATGTATGAAAACTTGCTATATTCTACCTCTCCAAAAGCAAAAATAGTAGGGCAGTAGAATGGGAGCAGTTTTCAGTATTTCTGTGTCTTGATTAGCTATGAGGATTCCCGTACCAACCTGTCTTACAATGTAATCAACATTTCATGCAACGATGGAAACTCCATCACCTCACCCAGTTTGGTTCTGCTGCTGATGCCTTTTGCACACTCCATCGTTTTTGAGAATAAGAGGAGGCCACTAGTGACTAACTAAAGAAACAGAATGTAAGTGAAGCTCTGTATCCTACACCTCATTTAAACATTGTGTATTTGTTTCTCTGGGTACAAAGTGGAGTGGATGAGCAATTAGAGAATTATCACCCCATCAATGAATTCTGACATCACTGGGCAGGAAGTTGCAGCTGTATAATGACAGCATACTGCATACTATGCTGGAACAGAAAAGGAAAGCACTTCAGGCAATTTAAAGTCAGGAGGGATTTTATTATAATTATCCTGACTGTAACATAGCCAAGAAAACTGTGGTTTGAATAGGAGATCTCAAAGTTTCTAATCCAAAAATGATCAGAACAAATTTATGCCATGTTTAGCAAATCTGGTCTCAGATTTTGCTTCTCAGATGTTTGCTGTTAGTAAGCACTCAGAAATCAGAAGGGAAAGTGTATGATTAAAAATCCAATTCTGCCGTAAGTTCTCTATAAGTGTAGTGTTACTGCAGAGAAAATTGGTTCTTAAAAGCCACATTCCAAAATAAAATTATTCATTTTTCAGAAGCACTTTTTTGAGCTTCAGGTATAAATCATCTGTATTTCAGAGGACTGAAAAGTATTCAGAGGGGAAATTCTATTAAAAGTAATCACCCCACCCACATTTTAACAGTAGAAATTTAGCAAAAGCATCTGAAAAAAACCCACTGCAATAATTTGGCCATGATTCCCCTCCCCCTTTTGCTGCTAAAATAGCAGAACTTACCTCGCTTACCAAAGACAAGCTTTATAGAACTTTCAGAAAGGAGTGAGATATATTTTCCTCAAAATTTAGTTGAGATTAAAGAGACTTTAAAAATAATCACTTTATAGCGAAAGACATAGAAGTCTGTACAGACCATTACTTTAGTTTGAGAGCTGAAAATCTTGAACAAGTGTTTCTTTGCTCAGATCTCATCAATGTGCTCCAAGTCTGCTGTTGAGAAATGGATCACCCAGAAAGAGGGAGCCAGTAACTCAATTCTTGTTATTTACTATGAAGTATAAGGTATCAATTAATAAAGCACCACTATTACTTTTGTACTAGAAAAGGTAATACAGTGATGTGAGTGATACTTATGGACAAATTTTACTTAGTGTGCAAAACTGACCAAACATACCAAGTATCAGACAGAAAATAAGGGGACAGCTCAGGACATCTGAACCAATTTACAGTCATCTTTCATGTACCTTTAACTGTGGCTGAGGAATTAGCAATGTCATCAATAAATAGAAAGTGCTTCTCTTGAGGAATTTTTACAGACTTCATTGCTCAAACATATCCTTGTTCAAAATCACTAAAATTTGATGTTTTCTTTCAATTACTACAGACTGATAGCTCACTGTAAAGAGTCATTTGTGTACTTGTGGACAGAAAGAAAGCATCAGATTGTGTACAAATGCTGTTATACAAACATACAATCAAAGCACTGGTTAAAATTATTGGTATAGTACAGTAAGTATAATACAGAATCCTAGAATGGTCCAGATTGGAAAAGACCTTAAAGATCATCTAGTTCCAACCCCCCCCCCCCCCCGCCATGGGCAGGGATATCTTCCACTAAATCAGGTTGCTAGAAAGTATATGTGTAAATATAGGTAGCACTTGTGTATGTATTCATACACTGATATATGTTATCACATACAGCTGTCATTAGATGAGAATAATGGCACTGGAACTAGTTGTAGTCCAAGTTCTTACTAGTAAATCAGTCTAAGTTGAACATCTTAATGACTTCCTATTGACATGCATTTTTAGTGAGTGTTTCTTTTTATTGTCAGCGCGTTTTCATTGCTAAAATGTCTTTACCAATTGACATGAGACTACAAAATATGTAAAAACTGGATTAGTGAACATGGATTGGAAATAGGTTTTTCTCATTGAACAAAGATACAGCATAAAGGTTGGTGAAAAGATAACTGCCACCTCGTACAGATTTTCTCTTACTTCTTAACATGCTGTGGAAAATGTTCTAAACATTTAGCAGTGTAACTCAGTATTGACTAAAAGTTTAAGTACAATATACTGTGTAATTAATCCTATCTCTTCTCCAACTCGTCTTTCAGGAATGTCATGTAAAGTATCTGTACTTATGCCCATCAGGAACAATTAGGTGTAAGACAACAACTATCTTGTACTGTGTGGTATCACAGTTCAACTGCAGCTTTGCAACAATATTACTCGAGAACCTATAAAACTCAAATGAATCCCTGTCTTCATAATTCAGGGGGGGGAAACGGCTGCCGTCAACCCCTCCAAGCATCACACAGACAAATCCTATGTCCTCTCAGAGCTCGAGCCCCTCTCGCTATCGTTGAATGCGAATTAGAGCAGTTTTGACTGCGATTCTGCAATCGTCAGCCACAAAGGCAACCCGCTGAGGCTAGTCTGTGGCACCGGCGGGGGGTGGGGTGCGTGTTTGAAAGGAAGTTTGTGTACACCGATGTTTTCAGCAAAAGCCTAGTAAGAAAGGACAGGTTTCTCTTCCCTTCTCTCAGACGGGGGCCATCAGAGAAGGCAGCTCCGAGTCAGCTCTGGCGTCCCCAACCAGGGCAGCCTAACCTACCCGGGAAGGCTACAACAGCGAGGCTTACCTTAGTGAGCTGAGCGATCTTCTTGCACATTTTCATGTGCATTTCCTGACTGCATTCCTCCGCCGAGCTGCTGCGAGCTGCTTTAGACGCACTGCAAGTCCCGAGCTGATGAATCTTGTTTATGCCAGAGGCCATCAGGCTTGAATTTAATCAAGTCTGTCCGTGTACGCTCCGATGGTGCGATCCAGTTCCTCCTGCTGCCTGGCCCGGCGCGCTGCTAACCCCACAGCGCTAGAGGAACTTCAGCTTCACACAGGGAGAGCTCCAGCCGCTGCCGTTCTCCCTTCTGTGCAGATGTCCCAGTCCTTCAGCAAAACACCCAGGCGAGGAGGTAGAGAACAGCATGTGCAAACATCCTCATTGGGATTATTTTCCCCCTCCGCTTCTCTTCAAATGGTTGAGCTTCTGCCAGGAGCAGATGCCAGAGGCTGGATGCTGCAAATTCCCCACAGAAGTCACCGAGCCAGCCCTACAGGCATCAGCATAGACGTTGCTGGGGATTTATTATAGACATCATCTGCAGATGAAATTATGTTGCCTTTTTAGGATGCCAGAGGATTGCAGAGGTCATCAGAGAAGACGGTGTTGGCATCTTTCATAAACTCTGTTACTTTATCAATCCTCTCCAAATCCGGATGGACCAATAAAGTGATGAAGGAAATCTTGTTCAATTTTTGCTGCCATGCTGAAAGCAGAAGATTCCACTTTGCTAGTGGTGGGTTTGAACACTTTTTCAGGTTTATCAGAACTGGGAAGGAGGATTATCCGGTATCAGCTAAGGAAGGGCAGGGCAAAAGGGAAAAAGGAAAAAAATCTTTAGTGAAAACGGGAAATCCTGGTGAGGGTAAAAAGAGATAAAGCACTCTTAAGAACAAAGCACTTCCAGAGGGAAAAGTTCAAGGCAGAAAAATGCCTGCAGGCAGTGGAGAGAAGGAGGAGTGAGAAGATAAAAGTCTTGGGACAGAGAAACCAAACTCTTTAATTGCTGGAAGAAAAAGAGGGACTTCAAATATCCAGAGGCAGAAAGAGTATGAGAAACTCTTCAAGAGTGAAAGAAAATTAAGGCTGACTGAGAAACACAGTGTAGAAGAAGGGAAAGGCAAGGAAGGAAAACTGGTCACAGTTGCTGAGAGATGCTATGCAGGGAAGAGATGTTTAGCCCGGGTAGAACACTAATAAGAAAAGGTAAGGAACAGAGCCTTGCACACAAGGAATGACTTAGTATAGTTTCTTCCTTCAGTGGTACTAGTGACAGGATGCTGCTGCCTGTGGTTGAAACTTTTTCTGTGACTACGACTTAAGGACATGACATTGTTAATTGGTATCTGATAAGACATGTACTCACACTCAAGTTTAACTCAGTTAATACAGTTATACTATCTTCTCTATATGGTCATCAATTAAAAAAAAGTGTAGGAACTTAATTATATGTTGATATATGTTATACATTGATATCTGATTATATGTTTGATAAAACTTACAAGCTTATTACAGCAATAAAGAGAACAGAGAAGGCTGGAGCAATTTCCTAGCACCTTATTTTCTCAGAAAAAAACAAACCTGAGTGAAAATAGAAAGCAAATTAAGAAAAAAATAAAGATGTTCTAGAAGTAGTTGCAATTATTGCTTTACTAGATGAATAGTAACACATAAGTATTTTCTCCTTTACAGCAGAGAACACACTGAACCTGAATGCATGGCTAGACACAGACAACAAACATAACCAATGTCAGAGCAGAGAAGAACAGATGTCAAGTAAACTGAGAGACGAAAACAGCATTGATATATTTTCAATCAGACTGTTTATATAACTGGGGGAAGGAGGGTTAGAAGGAAAAACCTGAGGCTTTGGTACAAGATCGTGTTTTAGCAGAATCTACTGATAAAACACTGATAAAATATTCTGAGTCAGACAAGACTTGTCTGTCAGTCAACACTTCAAACACTGGAAAAAGCTTCAGTTGGATCTCCTGCAACCAGAAATGCAAGTTCATAGGTGATCAAGTTCATTAGTTCCACTACTCAAGAAAACCACCTGGTTTCAGTAACAGAAGTTCAGAAATGACAGCAGAGCTTTTCAATAAGAATTTGACCTATTTTTTTTTCTTCTAATTGAACTAGGGATCAACTGTAAGTAGGATTACAAGGGAGGATGTCCACTTAACTTTCCACTGGAAACTACTGAATTCAGTGTTGTTTTTTTTTTTATACATGAGGCAAAGTTAAAACTGATCCCCCAGATTACACTCTACTGCTGTTTTGCAGCCCAATTTGCATTTGAAAATGGCAGAACAGTACAGGTAGACATTAACAGTCATATCATATTTCAAATGACAAAGTTGTATTAATCAGATGGCTTTAAAACTTCTCAAGTTAGTGTCTCAACAAAGGAAGATGCATCCTTAAGTGAGATTCTAACTTAATTCATAAAACACTATCCCCAGTATTGATCTACACTTAAGTTCAGTTTGGTGCTGCCAAGGTCCAATTGGATAAAACCCAGTGTTGCAAGTATTTTGTTTGTGATGCTCAGAGTGAAATTAAGATGCAAAAGAAATCAGTACTGCAATCAGTCAATTTATTATAAAAAGATAATTATTATAAGAAAATAGTGATAGGACAGATTGGAAAAAAGGACAGAAATTAAGCAAGAATTTGGAGTGCAGAGAGAGATATTCACCACTGTGGATCCAATGACATCCCAAGGGTCCGTAGTTGTTGTCTTTGGTGCTGGGTGCCTCCCAGGGTCTGTAGTCATCACTGAAGGCAGATGGCCACAACGGCTATTACTTTTTTCCCCTTTTATAATACAGTAGGGGGAAGAGCCTCTGTTCGTAATGTCACATACTGCACATTCCTGGTTGATCACATGCATCCAGTTTCGCTGGTCTTGCAGCCAGCTCTCTGCACATGTCTGTCAGCAGTCCTTGAGATAATGGGCAGCAATTCCTCACATCAACCCTTGAGATAATGGACAGTGGAGTTCCATCTCAGCTCCTCACAGCCATCTTCGAGATAGTAGACCTCATCTTCTCACACCAATCTTTGAGACAATGGCCAGTGGAGTCTGATTTAAGTTCAGTCTCTCCCAGGTCCCACGGTAGTTTTTTGACCCCACTCAGCATACATAATTGAAGGACTGGAACCAACCAGATGCATCAGTTACAAAAGCTCTTGAAATACTAAATAGCATAAAAACAACTTCCCTTATTTACCTGTGTTTTTTATCCAGTGACCTTCATCTAAAATTACCACAAAGTAACTGTCATGCAGCAAGTTTGGCTTACGCTATGGCATTGTGTGCTTGTTCACACACAGGACTGACAAAACAAAGAGAAAGGATCTGGAACAGTGGGTGAGAAGTAGAGACAACCAGAAGTAGAGTATAGCATAGCAGATAAGGTCAGTATTTCAAAGGACAACAAAACACGCTTAAATTATTGGAGTATACTTTGCTCTGGAGCCTGAAGCACCATCCAAGGTTCTGAGTTTCATCATTTCTTCCTTTTTCAGATAGGACTGTGAAACCCACTATCCGCAACCTCCAAGCCTGTACCGCAGGTGAGGTCCTTGCCCTCCCAGTCGATCGCTGTATACATCCCTCAGGAAGCAGGTACCCCTTACTGAGTCAAGTTAGCTCAGAAAAGGACTGAAGACCCAAGGCTGAGCTGAAATAGGGCTCCTGGGCAAGAGGCATGGCTGGAAGCCCCAGCTGAGTCTGGTCAGAGGCCATTAAGGCTTATTAGTTCAGTCAAGGTCCTGAAACTTAACTTGTAAAAACTACGACAGCAAACACCTCCATCAGTTTAACAAGTATCTGGTATCACAGGTACACTCCATGTGGAGCAAAGCCTGAATGGCCAGTATTCGTGATCCTGCTTCAGCATGTGATATACCTACATGTGAAATACCAATTCTGCTACTGGGAATCTGGACCCTTGTACAGTATTTACCCTTAAAGCCAGTATGCCTAACTGGGTTAACATTTCAATATGGCATAACAGGAGCTCAACTTCTATTTCTACCAAGAAGTACAAAGCCTAGCAGAAATATTTAAAACAGACCTCAAGAAACAGATTTCACATCCCGGTTAAAATCCATCGTAAGGGACTGCAAGGTATTCAAGGAAAACCCGCATCAGTGGATCTGGGATGCAGGTAGGCACAACTGGCCTGCTAAACATATGTGAATCAAACATAATTAAATTTGCATTATTGATTTCACTTAAAACAAAAGTCCTGGTGTTTTAAAATCACAATGATCACAAAGTTTTACTGGCTCTTCTCTTCCTGTTTCCATCCTCCTCTCCACAAACAGACTCCTATGGTGGAAAAAGATTCATGGAGTTAATTGCCCAGTAAAAATATCTTTTTTTTTTTTCTGAGAAAATAAAACCTTAAAAAAACCTCAACTCACCAAGGATTTGCTGCTGATTATGCTTTTGTAGAGTGACTATTTCTCCAACATGAAATAAAATCTTTTGGAAAAATGTTAACATATAAGAGTCTATGTTAACGTTGCACTTGTGAATATAGAATCCATTTCCCACTCTCTAAAAGCAGATGGGGATTGGGCCGGACCCGTATGTTTTAAAAATTAATGCAAAAGACTCACATTTAAAAAGCAGGTATGTTTTAAACATACACAAATGCATGGTAGTACAATATGTCATGAAAAAACAACTCTGCCACATGTATAATTTTAAAATTTCTTTTTATCTATAAAATAGAATGCTTTTTCATCCTGCTGCTACCCTCCATTCTTCAAACAGCTCGTATACCCCATAACCCTTGACACAACCATAAGGGAAAATCATTCTACTATTTCCTTCATAAAATCTGCTTCTTAAAGAAAACCCTGGGGAAATCCAGATCTGGAACAAGACTGACCCCTAGCGCTTTACTCTTTTACTTGTTAGATTTTTTAATTATGTTTTCTTCTTAGCCAAAAATGGCACTTCTTCAGGACGCGTCCCGCCTATTTGACGTACTGTCGTTTGATAGTATGTCATCTGTCCTTATAAATAACTGTCATCACTTGAGGTAATCAGACACCTTTTTTTTTTTTAGAGCCTAAACAGACGTGAAATACCTGGAGCTCCTAGTGTCCAGTTATCTACTTCTGTCCACAGTTTTGAACGCTGTCTGTAGCCCTCTAATTAATATACAACCCTGTAGTTAACATATGCTCAGGATGTTTTCCCTCAGCTAATCATCTTCTTCCTTGCTTCTCATTAAATATCAGTCCCTGACTCACACTGTCTTTTGTAACCCATATCTCTGCAGTTTGAGTTTGCTTATCTTTCCTGATTTTAATGAGATACAGAATTTATTACTATTCTCAAGTTTAAGGATTTCTGAGAAAACATTAGGTTCACAACAAATGCTTGAAAACTTGGGGAAAATTTCCACTAGTTAAAGATTCAGTCTGGAAAGAACACAAATATGCATTCCCAAAAGTCGGTTATCCATAATAGCTATCCTTTCCCTCGTAGCTGATACAAACCACAATGTTTCAATAAGAAGCAGCCTGCAAGTCGGATTCAGCTTAGGTAGTTCACCCAGGGAACTAAGTAACCAGTTACTTAACTGGTTAGGTAGTGAACTTAACCCCTGTTGTTTCCTAAATCTTTAAAACAAGCAAAAGTGAACTTTAAAATAGGCAAACACACCTCGCTCTAGATAGCGTAGCTGAGCATTTTTTGTCTCGCTGGATGACCGTTCTCCAAAGGTCCTTTATTACTTTTAGACACAGGCTGAGCTTCCTTCGTTCACTACCCCAATTACTTGAGTGTGAGGTTCCCGTTTACAAAATATAACTACGTTTATTTTTCCAGAAAATCCCGTCCGGAGAGGACCTGGGGAGGGTGGCTAATGGCAGCACGATAGTTTACGAGCCCTATTCAGCTATTTTGCATTCACGTACGTTCTGTAAATCCTGTTACCAGATGCTTCTCCACAGCGGCAGCGTGGCTGACACCGAGCCTGCTTTAAAACAGCCGCCGTTAAGGCTGGGAGCGCACCCCAACAGGTGCAGGCGAAATCACCTCAGAGCAGCACCTCCGCACCCCGCTCCGCTCCCTCCGCCTCCCCCGGGAACATGGCGGCACGACACTTCCCGCGCGCTCCCCGACTAACTGCCACTCGTCATCACGCAGGCCCTGCCCCACCTCCAGCGCTCAGACATGAAGAGGCGCTTCCCGTCCCGTCCCGTCCCGTCCCTCTCGCGAGAGCTGGAGCAGTACTCGCGGCCGGTTTGAAGGTGGTGGCGCGGGTGCTGCGGCCGTTGCTGGTGTGCGCGCGCTGCTGGTGGCGCGGGACGGGCTCCGGTGGCAGCCCTGCGGCTGGAGAGGGAAGAGAGGGGCGGCCTCGCCTGGCCTGGCAGTTGAGCGGGAGCCTTAGTTAGCCGTTAGGAACGGCCTCTCCGCCGTGCGGGAGCAGCAGCTTTCCAGCTCCCCAGGGCGGCTCCGTGCTAAGGGATTGCGGAGCCGGGGAGTCGTTCCGTGACCGTCCCCCTTCTCTACAGCCATGAGAGCAAGAAAGAAGCTACAGATCAAAGAAGCCTTTCAGCTAGCCCAGAAGCCTCACCAGAACCGCGCGAAGCTTGTTCTTTCTTTGAAGAGTACCTATGACCAGGTACGCTTGCTCTCGGGCCGGGGTCCCGCTGCTCTGAGGGCAGAGCGATGGCGCTTAGCAGCGACCCTGCCTTTGCCTCAGGGGGCAGGGGGCCTCTTCGGCCCTGGTTCCCCTAAAACTGTTGTTACACCCCTACGACTTAAAAGGAAAAACCAGAAAAACAAAACCTTAACGAGCCACAAGCTAAACTGTTGTACAGTTACCTGCTGCGAGTATGGTGTAAGAACAGCTCACGGCAGGTATTAATGATGTTGCTGGCAGGTGGTTGGATACGCTAGAAGTAGGGGTGGCACAGGTTAATAATGGATGAGGGTGTTGATTGCCGGTCTGAAACCTGTCAGCAAGTAAATGTACATTCTAGAATGTAGCCCAGCGGATAGGGCATATGCTTGCTGTAGAATTAAAGCTAAATATTCAACTAAGAGTGCTCAACAGTGGATGTGCTCTAACGGCTTTAAACATTTAAATGGAAGCTGTCAATTTTTCTGTGGTACTGTTTTTGAAAGATGAACCGGGTAGTTATCTTTTGCTGTGGCTTAGTTTTTGCCTTTTTTTTTTTTTTTCAGTTGGGGGATAAGGAAGATTTTCATGAAAAATTCATTCACTTCCTGAAGTATGCTATGATAATCTACAGACGGGAACCTGCGGTGGAACAAGTGATCGATTTTGTGGCTAGATTTGTTACTTCATTTTGTCAAATGGAGAAAGAGGAGGGTAGTGAGGCAGGAGAAGAGGATAATTTGCTTCTGAACTATGTGTTTAACTTTCTGCTTGAGGTACAGTAACACATTATTAAATATTTAACACAACAAGTAGAAAACTCATGTGGTGAGGAAAACTTGCTGGTGCTATACCTGCACACTATGACTTAAAAGTGAAAGTAAGGCAAAGCTAGTGCTTTACAAGTAACATCACACCCCCAAACACACACACACAGACACACACACGCCTTGCAACAACTGGATTTGAAAAGTTAGGCCTGTGAGAAAATATGAATTGTTCTTTTATGTGTCTGTTAGTTGTGTCATTATAGGCTCTACTATAGGTGCACTTACAAGTGTGAATTTGTGGAACTGTTTTGGAAAGGAATTAACACTGTTTCTTTAAGTAAAAAAATATTGCACGATCTTTCATACAAGTATGGTTGGCATATGTATTATTTGTTTCTGCTTATTGCAAGTCTTATATAGAAAGATCAACAGTTCAAATAACATGAAAACACAAGTATAATTAAATTTTCTTAAATTATTTATCAGGCCAAAATCACTAGTCATTGTTGCTATTGTTTTTTTTTTTTTTTTGTCCTTCTAAGATTTTATGGACACAGTGTAAGTTAGCTAATGTAGTCTGTATTAGCTGATATACATTTCTTCCTTTGTGAAGGTGTTTCTAATTATGTAAAGTGCCCCTGATCTAGGTGATGGGCCATAGCTGTTTTCCAGTTCTGTGACTTTTTAATCTTATTAAAAATTAACTTAAATGGGAAAAGCTTTTGAAATAGAGGTGCCTGTTTTATGTACTGTATACAATGTCAGCTATTTACATGTTCATGTCAATAGTCTTAAGTTAGAAATGAGAAAATTGTGATTACAAGAATACTTTTTTTTTTTTTCCCCAAGTCTCACAATGCGAACAGTCATGCAGTTCGGTTTCGAACATGTCAGCTTGTTAATAAGATTTTGGGAAACATGCCAGAGAATGCCCAAATTGATGATGACTTATTTGATAAAATTAATGAAGCTATGCTGGTTAGACTTAAAGATAAATTTTCAAATGTGAGAATTCAAGCTGTTTTGGCCCTGTCAAGACTTCAAGATCCTAAGGATGAAAACTGTCCTGTTGTTAATAGTAAGTAGTATCGTTTATTTTCCTCTTTTTAAACAGATTTGTTGATTTTTTTTTTTTTATTAGTTTGAAACATTTTTGAACTTTTTTTTTTAAGCATTGAGTAAAAAAATGTTAGAGGGTGTTCTTCTAATAATTCATAAGCTGTGGAGCTCTCTGCTAGAGGAGGTTGTAGATGCAAGAGTCATGTTTGTTCAAGGGGAAAAGACAGAACTTCTTGAAGGACAGATCCACTGGGGATTAAATGACAGACAAATGATATTGTGTTCAGTCTATTCTGTGAACTGAATATAGCTGAAGGATGATGAGAGTAATGACGTGTTGTGAATTGGCGTGGAGATATGACACATGCTTGCCTAGTTCTTACCCTCTAAGCACTCTTTTGTAGTATTAAATGATTGAATTTGCACAAAAACACTTGGAGGGGTAGAGATGATAATGGAAAAAAATAATTTTGTCTCACATTATGCCTTTCTGCCCCAGGAGAGGCAAGCTGGTTACTGACATTGCTGAACTATGATTTTTGCATGTCCCCCACTCCCACCCAGTCTCATCTTATTCATGGCTCATTTTAAGAGATCAGCACCTTTGGAACCCAGGGTTCCTGATGCTGATTTTATGCCTTTTTAGGTTTCTTTGTATATGGTGTGATTCTTAACTTAGCTTCTACTTCCATTGCCTCAATTAGATGTAGGTTTGTACCAGCATAGCTATTATGTAAATTGCGCCTAACTGAACTTTACCTACTGTCTTTTGCAAAGCATTAGTTGTTTATTGTTGTTCAGATACCTTCTTTGAAATTATATTTTCTAAGTGTTTGCTTGTAAATTGCTTCTATAGGAGCATGTAAATTTCATAGTTAATCATAATCTCACAAAACAAGAAGGTGAATTCAAGTATTCTCTGATTAATTTTTTGTTGTTGCTTTTAATTTTGAAGAAGAGTCAAGAATACAGCAAAGAGCATTACGTGGGAGATTTGCTGTTTGAATTTTGGTAGGCTTAATGGAGATTGCAGGTTTCCATTTATAGGAAAATTTGAGAATCCATCTCAAAGGTAACAAGGATGTATAGCCAGTGAATAAAGGTGTTAAGGAGTCGACATTTGGAAGGTTTGTGGTTTTTTTTTTTTTTTTCCCCACTTAATGACAAAATTGTCATTTATAAGCAGGATTTAGAGCAGCAAATTTTGGAGTTATTAACTGTAAATCCTACTTATGATTGCAAATATTATTTTTGTAGTTGAGTTTCTTCTGATATCATTGCACAAGCATGTAGTTGTCATAAATCTTACAACTGTGACCCTAAACTGTTCCCTGAATTTGTATGAGCTGTGCAGGGGAGGGGTTTAATAACGGCTGTGGGGTTCTTAGGGTTTTTCTATCATGTTTCAAACTAATGAAAACATTATTATGACTTTCAGTTTACAGCACATTGCTTGAAAATGATTCAAATTCAGAAGTGAGGCGTGCAGTGCTCTCCTGTATTGCTCCATCAGCAAGGACTTTGCCCATAATTGTAAGCCGCACTATGGATATAAAGGAAGCTGTCAGGAAGCTAGCATATGAGGTAAATTGAATCACTTGACATTCATTTCAAAGGCTGACTTAGGAAAAGTCTTTAAATCTTTATTATCTTTCACTGGTTAAACACTAAGAACTGCTAAATTATTTTCACTTACCAGAATTTTGAGGGGAGTGATTTTTTTTTTTTTTTTTTTTTTTTTTTTTGTTTTTGTCCCCACAAGTTTTCAAGTTAAAACCTCTGAACCTGACTACAGAGCTTGCTTGATAGAAATTACTGTTATAATAGTACTTGGCTCTTCAGGATCATACAACAGATCATATACATAATTTATACTTTTGCTGTTTTCTAGAGGTGCATTTTGTGATGTTTGTGAAGCAAATTTTCTTGTATGTTACTTCATAATCAATAATTAAGTAAAGTTAGGGTCACAGCAAAACTAGTGTAAAAAATTGCATATTTTTGGTATTCCAATTTTGAGAAGCATCAATCTTTACATCTAGAGGTAAGGTCAAGAAGATATGCTGCCACATATATTTCTAGTGGAGGCATCTTGGGCAAACTCTTCAAATTATTCTGTCTTTTCACACAGAACCATCTTCTGCTCTTTCTTAAATTCTGTTTTTTTTAACTGAATCTCTGTGTTACTTTAAGTACATACTTCAGGCATTTCATTGCAGGTATTCATTGCTCTTGGAGTTTTAAAGAGAGATAATACTTTTCATATCCAGGTGTCGCATTCAATTAGTGCTGTCCAGCTTCTGAGCTGGTTGTTAACTTTATTCTTGATTTTTATTTTATGTTGTCTTTCATGCACAAGTATCTGCTCATTAATGTGTTTGTGCAGTGCTGATGGTATAAATATTACAGTCTTTTATTGACTTTCCATGCATAGATAGAACATAGTTAATGAATTCAGTTGTTATCACTTGTAAAATGTATTTTAACAATTTATTTTTTTTATTAAGGTTTTGGCAGAAAAAGTTCACATGAGAGCTTTGTCAATAGCACAGAGAGTAAAATTGTTGCAACAAGGACTTAATGACAGATCTGGTAAGAGATCGTCTTTTTCAACATTTTGATACAGATATTTGAGAGAATACTGTGTGATGTTTTGGGGATAATTTATACGGAAGCTGTGGTAATAATAATGAAGAGCTCAGAGGGAGTCATGAGGTACAAGGAAATGTTTAAGCACAGGATATTCTGCTTGCTGCTTTGGTTTTCTAGTCCCCTTGTAGTGTTTAAACCAGAAGAGGATTTCACTTTCAAAAAACTTGAAAGCCACTGAGCTTTAAAGGAGGACCAAATACTATTATAATTAAAAAGCAACAGTGTAATTAAACACAGTAGTAGAAACATGTAGTTATTTAATTCAGTGTATTTTGAAACATGTTTCATTACAGATATTTTTGTAACTAATACATGCATCAAAAAATTGAAATGTGAACATTAATATCAGTTTGATAATTGTTTGAAAATGTTTCCTGTGTGCTTTCAGAGAGAAATCTTCTAAGCTGGTTTTTTTTTCATTTGACTAGCTTGAACGTTTTCTTACTGGCTTTTTGACTGACCTTCATTTATTTCATCATGCAACAGCTTTATTCTTTTTGATGTCTTCTGTGCTGCATCACTTTATATAAAAAGCCATTCAGAATGTGTGGTGTTGCCAAAAGATCAAAAGGTCACATGCATCCAAGTGAGACAGTTTTGGTCTCCCTCATAGAGCATAGCTTTTATTTGTAGTAATAGCAATTATATACATGAATTTCCCAATAAAAGCTGCCTGTTTTACTGAGTGCTACTGTGTTATCCACATACGTTGTTTGGAAAGTCTGTACTAAGGCCTGTTGAATTTTACTCTTGCGAATTTTCCTTACTTGGTGATGGAATGCTTGTGAATTGTGAGAAATAGGACCTATGTGGATATTCACTTTGAGAACAAAAGTACTGTGTTCACTGGTAACTGCAGCTCTTACAGGTGTGTCATATATGCATATGTTTTGATTGATCTACCTTTCTTTTTGGCTACTGAGGACTTGCTCTTTTTCTCGACACGTAGAATCACAAGGGAAGTGTCTGCCAGAGTATGTAGTCTCACTGATTTTGATACCACATGCTCTTTGTTAAGTAAAAATTTGTTCCAAATGGGCTGTATTTGTATATAAGTCCACTAATATTCCCTCATTTTGATCTGTTTTGCAAATTCTATAGTCTTGAGCATGTTTATCAAAATTGTTTATCTGAGTAACTCCCAAGCTAACAGGGGAGGAATCTGCTCATTCAAGGTTGCTAGGCTGAAATTTTTGTTTTTCCATATTGGCTTCAGAACAAGGGTTTATAATTAAACAAGACCTAGAAGACATAATCCAGATTCTGCTTACTTCTGCTTTTCAGGGTGCATTCAAGCTGTCAATTTTCCACTCTTGCTTTCTTTCATTCTACTACATTCTAGTAGTTTATGCTTCTCGATTTCTTGGAGAGGTTTCTCATTCTTAGGACCTTAATTTATCTCTTTCAAGGCCTTTCTACAGATCTTTTTGAATTCCTGACTAAGTGCTGGTTTTATTACCATAAGTTACATGTAAGAGGAAAGATGAAGGTTGTCAGTGTGGGTGTGTGGACTTTGTTTCCCTTGCATTGGATATTGTTTTCTAAAAAGTCCTAAAAGCATGCATGTATCACTCCTTAGTTAGTATGCTTTTACTTCCTCCAGGCTATCAGCCTTTCTACTTCCGTGGTTAAATCTGTGTGTATGTATTTATGATGTATGTATTCTAGTTGTTCCCATAAATATTTTTTTCCTTGATTAACTAGTACTCTGCTGATCCAAAAACTATTTGTTCATTGTGGCAATGGGGAAGAGGGGCTCTTTATGTAAATTTCAGAATCCAGTGGAATAACTGAATTAACACAAGAATTCTGTGTAGCAGTTCAGGCTAAAGGTCTCTACAGTAGTATCCTGCCTCTGAAAGTGGCCAGTTCTAAGTGCCTGAAATGTATATAATCATGCTTCCTCAGATATTTCCTTCATCTGCAAGAGTTCATGGTCTGTAGATATTTTGGGTTGAGGTGCCATCTTTCTTTGTCAAGGGGTCTTTTTTGTTTGGGTTGTTTTAGTTTTGGTTTGTTTCTGGGTTTTGTTTTTTTTTTCCTTTTGGGGGTAGGGAACTATGTTGCCTCAAAAATGTGGTAGTGCCCTATAGGTGGCTCTTGTTTAATTGTTGTTTTGGGGGGGGTGTTGGTTTGTTTTTTGTTTTTTGTTTTTTTTCTTCTTTCTTCTCAAGGTGATGTTAAGTTCAACGGTATAATAAATTCTTTCTATAAAGCCTTCCACAGAAAAAGTATTTATGAAAAAGTATGCTGGAAATTTGGTGTTGTTTTGTCATTTAACATTTTAAATTCCTGTTTTATTAGATGCTGTTAAGGAGGTAATAGAGAAGAAGCTGCTTCAAGCCTGGTTACAAATGACTGAGGGGGATGTTTTGGAATTCCTTCATCGACTGGATGTGGAAAACTGCCCAGAAGTGGCCACCCCAGTACTAAATGCTGTGTTTTCATTATCTCCACTTGCTAACTTTGTTCATAACTGTAAAAACCTTGACAGCAGGTATGCAGATCAGATTTCATTTCTAGAAGCTTAATGTTTTGTATAAGAATATTAAAGATTATATCTAAATAGGGAGCAGGGTAACTATTATGTGTGATAAAAGACTAGTGTAAGCCATGATGTCCCCTCGATGTTTGTGTTCTTAAGTGTTTTGGATACGCTTTTTTATTCTTGTTTGGGCTTTTTTGTGGTGTTTTTTTTTTTTTTAATCTGTTCAGCAGCTGAAAATGACTGTGCCAGATAAGCAAGGGGAAAAAGTGAAAAATGTCCTGACTTCTTGTTTCCTGGACACTCCAAAAATCACACAATTAGAATTTAAGAGGAGGCAGTAAATTAATCAACTAAACAAGCTTTTTGAGTAACAATTTAGTCTAATTTATTTTATCTCCTGTGCAGTCTGTACAGCTTACAATAAAGGCAATGCTTCAGTTTACCCCACAACTGTGATTTTCTCTTTTTAACCTGTGTTACCTAAAAACGCCCTTTCTTCCATTCCTCCTCATTAATGCTTCTGATCTTTCTCACACATTTCCTAGTCCTCTTTGGCTTCCCTCTATCTTTTCTGTTGAGCTAGAGACAGCACCGTGTGGGGCTAGTTCAGTTATCCACAAACTGTTTGGAGAACCAAACAGAATGGATTACTGGACTTTCTATTTCAGACTTCTTTTGGACGTATTTTACTTGTATTAACGGAGCTTACCAGAAGTTGGTATCCTAGAGGTTTCTTGGCCACTGTTAATGTTTTATAGAATTTGACTTAAGTAAATTTCTAAGATATGAAAAAGATGATGTGATGAATATTAAGGTCTGTAAAACTGAAGGGGATAAGAAAAAAATTAGAAGTTGTAGGAAGTTGCTCGAGAAGGCAAAAAGGTGTTGAGAAGAAATGACTGGAGTTAATTGAGGCAACCAGAGTGGAATGATTATTATCAGTGGTAAATGTCTAATTTCAGGTGATAAACTTAAATGACAAATGTCACTGATTTGAAGAATGATAACAAAATCTCATTCTGTATTTTGGGGGAATAATGTGTAATGTTATCACATAAAGTGTCTTGCATTCTAGTGGTAGCTTACGCCAGATGTTTTGAAATCAGTTTATGCTACACACATTTACACTCCAAAGCAATTGCTGTGGACCTGACTGGCTTCAAAAAGCATCAGTAATTTCTTAGAGCCTCTGAAAATGTGCGAAAATCTTCAGAGGCCGAGAGGAAAAATTTATCTGGCTATAGACTTGTCAGTCTGATTTTGATCCTGCACAAAATGGGGGTTCCATTCTGAAAGACTAGGCTAACTGAGACTAGCAGTAGATCTATTAGACTAATGACACTGAGAAGTGAGTGAAATCATTCAGCTTGTAATGAGGTTATTTGATTTATGGAGAATATTAGACTCGTTCTTGTATGATATTTCTGACTAGAGCTTGATTGATGCACTATCAGTATGAGAAATCAGACTTCAAACACCTAAGTATTTATGTTTCTTAATTTTACTTTTAAATTAAGACATGCCAGATTAATGGGAACACATCAAATGGTCAATTTTCATCTATGTGTTAGTGATTTTTTTTTTTTATTTTTTTTTCTTCTTCTAATGGACCTGAAAGAAAACCAAAATTGTTATTGATGGTTTGCAAGTAAACTGGGATTCAAGGGAGTGAAAGTACCACTGACAGTGATAGTCTGTCTTTTTTGGTTAGAGGTAGAATTAATGAACAATTTACCATTCTGGTCCTGAAACAAAGATCGTATGCCTTGCTTGGCATAGAACAGACTAAGATTATAAAAAGGAGTGGGGATCCTGTGGCTGGTAAACAGAGGATGAGCACACAGAAATACTGCGAAGCAGTTCTATAACTTTTTGCTTTTGACAAGCTTTGATTGCTACTGGAATTATGGGAATTATTATAATTATAATATTAATATTGCTGCTGGAGATATGGGAAGATCTTGTATTAATAACGGAGCTAAAAATCCATAAGCTGAAAAATAATTTAATGCAGTTATTTCATTTCTGCAGATTAATAGAGTTCAGTTTTCCAGACTTGTACAGTGGTAACAGTGTTGCAGAGAGTTAAGCTACTTGAGTGGTTGCCCTAAGAGGTCTGAACAGCTGAGCAGAATCTTTCTGCAAAGTAGCATGTACAGCCTTGATTTACAATACTGAGAAGTGCAATGTAGTGAGAGGTTTGGGGACCTCTGTCCTTGCTCAAGACAGAGGAAGCTATTTTTGTCAGTCTTTTAAGTATTTCTATGGGGAATACCTTTCACAGGATGTCATTTTAATCTTGGGAGATAATCTATTTCTCTGCATGTGTTGTCTTTGATCCTATTTTATTTATCTCTCTGTGTTTTATTTTTTTACTTTCGTTTAGAAAACTGATTCCACTGGAAGACTTAACAGCTGAGAATGTGGTATATTGGAGATGTCTTTGTGAATATTTAAAATCAAAAGGTGAAGAAGGTGAAGTTTTACTAGAACAGATGTTGCCAGAACCAGCTATATATGCAGATTATTTATTAAGGTACACTGCATTTGCAAATAAATCTCTTGCCACTAAAATAGATTATTTTTTTAAAGTAGAGAATATTTCTTTTATGCAACTATTCACATTTTCCAAAGCCAAAGTTGTGCTTGAACAGTGATTTCTCTTTTTTTTTCTTTTTTTTTTGTTGGGTTTTTGGTTTTGGTTTTTTTTTTTACACTTAAAAAAAAAGATTTTTGAAAGGATTTACTTCTATTAAAGAAAAACTGTAAAATGCAAATTTAGAACATGAAAACAATTTTTGGAATGTCTTTTTGCATAATGGACTGATACATCAATAGCATCTAATCCTTTGCCATTTAAGATAACAAAATACTTGCTCTCCAACAGGCAGCTATCCTTTGCCTGTTATTATATAAGTTGCTGTGTGTTTGCAAAGAGCTTGCAGGAAGAGGTTTTTAGAGCTTGCAGAAACTGATACTTTTTCATTGTTGCAATTTGTGAAAATAAAGTAAAACTTCACTGCTGTCTTCAAGAGAAGTGTTTCTGAAACTGAAAGTTCCTTCACTTTTATCTCCTACTTGTGCTTCCCAAAACCTTATGTTTAAAGGCTGCTAAATGAGCCAATTACAGAACAATCTGGGGGGATGTTTTGTTAAGTCAAACTTTTCATAAAAGTGAAAGTGTTGTTTTTTTTTGTTTTTTTTTTTGTCTCTGGGATTTTTTAGTCTTAACATAAAATCTGAACAGAATTTATGTTTGTGAGCATGGAGACTGCTGAGAAATCTTAACCGAGGTATTGTATTTGCAAAATGTAGAGTGATGCTTCCTGAAACATTTATAAATCAGACCTGCTAAAAAAATGCATTGTTTTGATAGATGTTTTAATTTAAAATATGCATATTCTTTTCTCACTTCAGTGGCTGTAGTATATATGCCAGTAGTACTTCTAGTAATCATTGCTACTTTTCAAAGTAGAAGGTGCTAGCGTGTTTCATAAAAGTTTAGTAACTGAAGCATCTGTGCTTCCCTAATTTCGAAATGTGGATCCATTCCGGTATGTGCAAATTTATTCATTCATAATTAATTTAAAATTCCATAAAACATTTGTTCTCAAAAACAAAAAAAAAGGTTTTATTTTTTTCCATCCAATCTTATTCAAAATACTTTCAGTTATCTTCCCCTAAAGCAACAGGCTGAGTTAAGATGAATTAGGTTTACTGGTACTTGTTTGTAGTATCAACTGTTAAACTCTTCATGGTGCCAGCAGTTTTTTTTGGGGTAAGATTTGCAGTTTTACCGTTGAAGTCTTTCTTCGTACTGTGAGACTATTGTTTAGGAGGAGCAAGAAGCTGCAGGCCATCGATACAAAAGAAAAGGTGCAGGATTATGAGCTTCATTTAGATATTTTACTGTTATCTGGTGCAGGTGACACTCTGTTAAATGAGCAGAAACAGCTGCCTACTTTGTAATTTCAGCTGTCCTGAAATAGCAGCTATATGCAAAGTTTTTGTCCTCATTTTGAAGAAATTTTAAAAATCTCTTCAAAATTTAATGAGCTGTTGCTGAAAAATATCTACAAAGCTGTGGTAGAAGGGATCATCTTTTTCATAGCTTGTGCAGTACCAGTACAGCTTGTACCTAGTATAACTCCAGGTTTTCTGGAGAATGTAAATGCTCTCATTGATGGATAAAAATTTGATAAAGGAGCAATGGTTCTAGAAAAATAACAAAATGGAACCGAGTGATTGTACTTCCCATGCTATGTGTCTGAGTATCTGACAACAGATTGTTCTGTGCTGGCATACTTGATCATACAAAACATTTAAAATTCACTGCGCACTTGGATGGTTTTCTTGTACTTATTCTTGTAGGCACTATCATGTTTCTGAGCATGAAGAAGAGTACATAGTACCTACATACGCAGAAAAATACTAGCTGTATATATTAAAAAAGGTACATGTATACAGTTAGTCTTAAGACACTGACTTTATGCAGGGATCCAGAACTTGAAATCATATGTGCAAGCATAACTTGTCATTTTCTTACCGTTTTGCATTTTCAAACAAATGTCTTTTTTAAACAAAGTGCAATATTTTTAAACTACATTATTTGGGATAAATAAGTTTCTGGAACTATTAATCTATGAAAAGAAGAACACAAACATCGATTTTTTTTAGGTTTGTAAGATAACCACTTGTTTATACAGGGCAAGAAAGTGGTGTCTGTTTTTTTTTTGTTTGTTTGCTTGTTTTTCCTTTTCACTTTCCAACAATGATTCAGAATGTAATTATATCTTCTGTTTGGATACAGTTACCTTCAAAATATGCCAGTTCTTACTGAAGAACAAAGAGAAGACTTTACTTGTTTTGAAAACCTGATGACAAAAGAATTTATAGGCCAGCAACTGATTCTTATCATAGGCTGCATGGATACCACAGAAGAGGGAGGAAGGTAAACTTAAATATAAGATCTGTGTTATTAGGCTTATGGCACTCATGCCTGTGGACACGTATAGAGTCTCTGTTGGAAAAATAACCTGATCAGACAGACAAAATCTAGTTCCTATGCTGGCTAGAAATAAAAGGCACAGTCTCTGTAATGGAATTGTTCCCAAAAGTGTGCCAAATATTGTTTGCTTACTTTTATGGGAAAATGAGTTTTTAATGCAGATACAACATTGCTTGGGGGGAACAAACTCTTGTTTTCGTAATCTTGAGACTATGAAGTTACAGGACTGTTCATTTGGAATATAGAATATAAAAACCAAAAAGAGATCAATGGATTACTTCTCAGCAGATGACTTGCAGTAAGTAGTCTGCATTTTTCCTATGTTTTTTAAGCCCAGTCTACTAAGGCCTAAAAGGTTACAGATGTTTTAGATGAGAAGATGAATTGGAATGTGCTAACTGAGTCATTCCTATAATTTGAACAGCCTTCTGATGTGAAGTAATAAGCGAGAATAACTTTGGAAGTTCATACCATCACAGGCACTTTATGAAAAATGGCAGTTATGATAGGACAAACATAACAATGATTTCAAATGCTCAGTGGAACGCACTGTAGATGTGCCAGACTGGCAGGCGAGTTGAACTTGTAATCTTCTTTTTTTTAGTTTCCAGCCAGATAATTTCTATAAAAATATTCCACAATATTGACAATCTGACTCTTTTCTGCTGGTATGACCTTTCATTGGACAGTAGTGACACCTGATTGAAAAATTCAGCATTTTCTAATCAAGAGAAATCAGGTAAAATTAGGAAAAAAACAAACTTTGCTAAGTTAGAAAATATATTCAGCACTTAATATAGCTATAGAGAAGTTTCTTTTATAAGGTATTTCATCACAGCAACTGAAAGTGGGTAGAAATATTCTTACATTTTCAGTTTTCTTGAATAAACAAGCAGTTTTTGTTTACTCTTTCATGCAGAAAGCATCTGTTGGTTACTTTACAAAAGATCCTCATTCTACCTGTGATTTCAACAGCCCTTATATCTCTACTTACAGAAAGATTACTCAGTATTGTTAACGATGATGACAGAAGGATTCAAATTGTAAGTAATTTTAAAGGCTCACTGTTCTCTAGGCTTTGCCTCCTTTATATATCAAACAGCCTTTATGAATGAAATGTTGTAACAAAAATAACAGGAGTTAAAATATTTTTAGTTTGGAAAAACATTTAGGTGATGGTGTTGCTGTATCTCCTCCCCACCCCACCCTCTTTTTTTTTTCATAGTTGCATTTGGTGGCTGTCTAAAGATCTTTATCATTAGATGTTTGGCTGGTTTTGTAAATGTAATCCTCAAATTAATAAAGTATTTCACTTTAACAGCCTCTTTCAGAATTCTTGATTGTATTAGATCCAAGCAGTTTTGACTAAACATTTGAAGTGAGGGTAATGTACATTTCCAGATTTCAAATTTCTCTTCCCTCCTTTTAGCAGAGATAGGTATTAAAACCTGTATAAGAAAAATATTTTAGTAAAAGTGAAGTCTTTATATACAGCCTAATTATTTAAACTTCTGAAAAATAGACCCTCAGTTTTGCCCAAATATTTTAAATGAAGCCTGGACTGAAGGACAGAGATCATTTTTGGAAAACCTTTATTCAGTGGGAGAACCAAGGATATAGGTTTGTTATATGACTGCAATGGCAGAACTGTAGTAATCTGAGCATTACAGTACAATAGTAATAGTGAATGTGCACATTTCTAGTATTCTAGTGAAATACACTGGTTCAATATGTTCCATTAGTTTGGTACAGCTTGAGAGGAAGCTACACTGTGGTGATCTGATGGAAGATAAATTAAGACTATTCTGTTTCATTCATTTTTCCTCATGTTTCATCTCATTTTTCATTTATGTAATGGGTCTGATTTTAACGAAAACCCCTAACCAACTGCAAATCTCTCAGCCTAGTTCAGCTTCTAGTCCTATGCATGTATTTGGCTTGAATTTAAATTGCTTGTGAAGCCTCTTACACTACATGGGATGGTTTATAGACCTTTAAATGATAGTGTTCTTAGTTGGGTTTTGATTGATGTAGTAACAGGTGAAAAACCTTATGCTTGTTGCAAGTAATTCTTTTTAAAGCATGTGTTCAGATCTAGAAGAGATGGGTGCCTGTGAACTGTTAGCATAGAAACTGCTTAACTTATTCATGGATATACAGTTTTCTGTTTTCTTGCTTACCTTAGCTAAATGGTGGAAAACCCTGCACTTTCATGGTTAGACTATGTATTGTCAAATTGAGGATTTACTTGCAGTGAATTGGCTGTTAAGGGAAACTGCACAGATGTTTAATACTTTTTCAGAAGAGTGGTATTTTAAATTTGGAAAAGTTAAAAGGTTAGTATCTGACATCTGAGATTAAATTAATTGCACTAATATACTGTTTGTAACAATAGATAGCAGAAATTATATCAGAAGTTTGTGAGCCGATTGTTACAGCTGAGCAGCCTGATGCTATTGAAATAAGAAAGCGGGAGCTCAAGGTAAGCAGATTGTAGCTAACAAGAAAATTTATTTTTTAAACCATAATCCATCTAGTAAGACTTTTATGTAGTAGTGTATTATTGGCTAATACCACAAAGATTATAGTATTACTTTTCTTTTTACTTTGTATTTCAGTTGGCTGAAATAAAAGTGAAACTTTTTGAGGCAAAAGCAGCTTTGGAAGAATGCATTACTCTGCAGGATTTCAATAAAGCATCAGTGTTAAAAGAGAAAATAACTGAGTTGGAACACATTAAAAAGGATCTGATAAAAGAAGTAGAGCAACCTGAAATTGAAGAAATGCATGTGAAGAAGGTCTCTTCCTTTCCTGTATTACAAAGTCCTGGTTATGTTTTGAGGTTTATTCCTTGTTTTAAAAGCGAGTGTAGTTTGGCCTTGTATCATTTAAATTTTATAATTTGAAAATGAACACATATGGTATTAGTATTCTCTTCCTGCATGTACCAGAAGCTGATGGTATGCTTTACCAAAAAAAATGAATTGCACTTAAACTGCTCTTTTGTCCTTGAGTAACTAAAGGATTTCTAAATGGCCTGTTTTTTTATTGCTTTTAACTAACTGAAAACATGAGCTTAATTTTTTTTCATCATAGCTTATTGAAAGATTTTTATTAATATTCTTGCACAAAAAATGTGTAGTAGACAAGGAAATGCTTGTTTGGATAGGGAAAAATTATGATTGGTGTCCCCATTCTCCTTCTCACAGTCACCATTTTTATTAACAATGTGTTTTTCTTTTCCCTGGCTCACAAAAAGGATGATCCTGAAACACTGTTGAAGTGCCTGACGATGTGTTACGAGCTTCTGAAGGTCGTGTCCTTTTCTAAAGGAATTGGTCCAACCATTAATGAAATCATCAAATCTCTGGTACATAGGAATAAATACTGTTTATATTATAATAAAACCAGGTAGATCATAGCTGACCCTTAGGTGCTGGCAGGATGGCTTGTGATTATTTCACAATCACTTTGCTGTACCTGTAGTGCTCTGTTTCGTGCTTTCAAGCCTTCCCAGAACCTAGTGTCTCGGAGGTGCTCTCTTGAGTTCCTATGCTAGATCTGGTTGTGGCAGAGGGACAGTAAAATAAATCAAGAATATGGTAAGTATTTAACTAATGTATGACAGTGTTTGACAAGGCTGAGTTACAATGTGCCAAGTGTGGTGCTAAGCAATCTCCTTACCACAGTTGCTGGTATTTTAATTACTTGGATTTTTTTTATCAGCTGAAATTACAAGATCTCTAATAGAGAACTTTTATGATTTTATTTTCTTGTTTTTCACCTAGTCAAAAGCTTTTCATCTAAGAGAGACTGGAACTCATATAGACCTTTTTTCATCTCTTCCACGTACAAGGAAAGATGTTTGGGTGAATTTCCCTTCAGCCCCCTCTGTTTCTTAGCACCTTTGAAGAGCAAAATTACTTCTGTATTGAAAAGCCAGGCAGTGGCATTATAAGCCTCTTATAGTCAACAATATATACTTCCTAGTTTTCATGGTGAAGAGAATGGATTTTAAGCACACTTCTGAATATTAGAGACTTTTAACTGTACTGAGTATGCAAACAAAATGGAGAAAAGTAATATGCCATTTTATGAATGGTGTACACCCATCTGAATACTCTGTGCAATTCCTGTGCCATCTATCTAGAGCTGGAAGTGGTCAAGAGAAGGGTAGCAAGGAAAAGTATGGACTGGCTTCTGTATGAAGAATGACTAAACAAGTTACCTATTTGTAACCTGGAGAAGAGCAGGCAGGGTCTGAGAGAAGGTAGAAGTCGTAAGATGTGAGTGTTATTGGAGAAAGTGAATAAGGATTTGCTGATTTTCCCCCCCATATAGCTAGCAACTAACCAGCTCAAAACAAATGAAATGAGTTGATTCTTGCATAGTATGTAATCTGTGGAATTTCAAGAAAAATAAATATTATAGAATGATTAGGTAGCTAAGAATGGTCTCCCAGCTCTGGTATCCCTCAGCTGCACATCACTGGGACCTTGACAAGAATTCTTGGGAAATATCTGCTTAGTCTGTTTATGTAATGCTTTATAGGAATTTGGGTTTGATCTTTTTTGCTAATGAGACAGTGGGCCAGCTGACCTGACTCAGTGTGGGCATTCTTAGAATTCAAACTGCAAACAAAATTGCAATGCCAGTTTGGATTACCTTAAATAAAATGGAACCATACTTGATCTCTTTCAGATGTATAGAAGTATTCTTAGAAATCCTAACTAGTGTTGATGACACAGAAACCCCCAGAAACCTTTTATTTTTTTTATTAGGTCTGTTCTTAATTTTCACATTTGTTGTTTATTCCACTTTTTTTTTCTCTCCAAGATTGTGCTTTCTTATTGTTCATGCTAGATTTTTGCATATTACATTGGGGATTTGGGGTATCTTATTTCTTGCTGTTTAAACTTGAACTCTTTAGTAAATGCAAAAATATAAAGTAATGCCATTGTAGCATTCACCCTATATTTAGCATGGCTTTTCTTTCGCGTGGATTTTTACTATTGTCTTCTCAAAACTATTCTGTATACATGTGTCCTGGGTTTAGCAGTAGCAGTCATTTTTCTCCTTCTTAGTAGATGGTACAGTGCTGTGTTTCCAACTTTAGTCTGAGAACAGCGCTGATAACACCGATGATCTTAGTTGTTACTAGGTAACGTTTACTCCCATTAAGGACTTTTCAGTCTCGCGCTCTGCCAGTGAGGAGGGGCACAGGAAGCCAGGAGGAAGCAGAGACAGGACACCTGACCCAAATTAGTCAAAGGGATATCCATACCGCAGCATATCATGCCCAGTATATAAACTGGGAGGAGTTACCCAGAAGGCCTAGATCATTGCTCGGGTTGGGCTGGGTATTGGTAAGGGGGTGGTGAGCAATTTTGTTCTCTCCCCTTGTTGTTTCTGTTATCATTATTATTATTGGAGGTAACAACTGTGGTTTTGTGTTATACCTTAGTTACTGGACTGCCATTATTGCTGATTTCAAACGCCATAGTTAATCTGCTTCTAGTTATAGCTAGATAAACACTAGTAGTTAACCACTTTCCCATCCTGTATCAAACAGATTTTTGTTTTCAGGGTAAGCACATCTTAGTAGTCAGTTTTTTAGTTTTGATTTATGTATTTTAAATATAAAGTCTGTTATTGTTTCCAGATACTTCCTGGCATAACTAATGTCCATCCAGCTGTGAGAAATATGGCAGTTCTGTGTTTGGGGTGCTGTGCCCTTCAGAAGAAAGAGTTTGCTCGACAACAGCTTGCCTTGCTGTTACAGGTAAAACATCTGATGGGAAGTCGAACAATGGTCTGTGCAACTTAGTAAATAAAACTAGTCTTTTATCTGTAATCAGCTGTTCTGCATAGTTATGTTATTTGAGAATCAGTGATTTCCTAAAGATCTGAGTCTGGAGAGTGTGGTTTCATGTAGATTTTCCTGATGTCTAACACTATACAAGCTAACATTGTCTCTTGGTTGTTAGCATGCTGTTCCTTTGTAAGGTCACTTCTTATTTTAAAAGTTTGTAGGAATCCTTTGTAAGGATCACTTTCTCTTCTGGATTTGAGTAGTCATTCATATATTTATGTTATGACAATGAGAATACTACAGCTTGTCTTTTCTGTAAACCTTCTTGCCTTGGGAAAACAGACTAAAAATTTGACTGTGATTGTTTTCACATTTCTGTTGATACTTATCTGTCATCTTGAGTGTCAGATTTTAATTTCTGGATTATTAATTTTGTACGTATTAAGAAAGAGTTAATTAGAGGAAAAAGCAATATTACAAACCAGCAAAAGATAGCATGGCCAAATGTCTATGGATATGGAACATTCTGAATACCGTAATACCTCCATCTCACCACCTTTGTGGTAAAGGTTCTGATGCTGAGCTGATTATACTAAAGGCAACACTATTGTTAACTTTTTAGATCCTGGCTTTAACAGAAGTGTAGGTGGCCATCGTGCTTTGAGTGTGTTGCATTCTCAAGAGAACTGACAGCAGACATTGGGATGATACGTTCAGCTTAGAAAAGATCATAAAGCTGTCAGTAACCATACATATTGTTCTCAATTTGCCTTTGAGTATGTCTCATCAAAAATCACTTTGGGGAGGATTTCAGTTGTTTTAGCAACTTCAGACTTGAGCAATTAATATTTGTAAGTATTAAACCCCATATTCTTTCTGCAGGCTGCCATATGCAGGGTGTTGGGCTAAACAGATCAAGGATCTCAAGGCTAACCCATGATGTATGGTTATTTGAATATTAATTTGAACTATAATACATGTAGTAACCTATGCAACTTTTATTACTATTTTGCTCCCTGCTGTCTTTTACGTTGTGTTTATTTTATTAAGCTGTACAGTATTTCAGAGCAGCAATTGTCTTACATATTTTTTTTTATTGTGTTGTCTATCACTATGGAGCTTCTTTAGGCAAATAGACTTTGTTTGTCCAGTGTCTGTTTAGAAGCTGAACAATAATTCACTCACTCTGTGAGTGAATTTCAATTGATTTTATGCAATGGAAATTGCATAGATGACTTGATGATAAATTATTTCACAGACTGTGTTATAAATTCAGGTTTAAATTTATGTCACACCTTCTTAAAGTTTGAAATTTGTCCCAGGTACTATGAAAAAAATTCCCAAATCAAACAATCTTTTTAAAGCAAAATATCTTGTTGTGCTTAATGTTAACATCAGTGGTCTCTTCTTAGGTGATGTACTTTCCTTATTAAACCTAGGTTTTACAAGTAGATGATCTAAAGGTAAAGCTCAGTGCTTTAAAGGCAGTCTTTGACCAACTTATGCTGTTTGGGATTGAGCCATTTAAAGCCAGAAGAGGTGATGACTCTCAAAGTGGACATGGACACATGAGAACTGAAAATTGTGAGGAAGAAAGTGAAAAAATAGAGGAGGAGGAAGAGACTACTGTGGTTCACAACCTCCTGCAACTTCTTTCTGGTTTCTTAGACAGTGAGGTAAGAAATATTATAAAATTTGCCTTAATTTTGTTTTAAAATGCCTTTTGCAGAAAGTTTACCATCCTACTAAATTGCATGTGAATATTACATGATGTGTAATTGAAATTAATAGAATAGTTGTAGAAAATGACAACTTTGTCACTGATACAGACTAATGTTACTCTTGAGCTAGCTTTGAATTCTGTGCAGCTGAAAATATGTGAATGTAAAGAATTGATTGGCATAATAGGATGTGGACTGTTACCATAAAGTATTGGTGTAATGGGCTGTGGCTTACGTGGGGTGTGTGTGTGATCAGCTCTTTCTTCAGTTTCCAGAACTTAGGACAGATGCTGCAGAAGGCATAGCCAAACTGATGTTCTCTGGGAGGCTGATCAGTGCCAAGCTCCTTTCTCGTCTTATCTTGTTGTGGTATAATCCTGTGACTGAAGAGGATACTCGGCTTAGACACTGTCTAGGAGTTTTCTTCCCTTTATTTGCTTATGCAAATAGGTATGGCCCTTGTAAATCATTGCGTGAAAATACACATTGGTCTAGGAGTTTAAGGAACCTTTTTCCATCTTGCACGAGTAGAAATTGCACAAATGTAAAGTAGACCTAAAGGTCTAGTTCAGACTCCTGTGCATGTTACTTTTGAGAGTACATAATCTCAACCTATGACTCTTCAGAAGACTTCATTAATTCCCTCTTACCCCTGTGGCCTTCCACCTTTTATTTATTATTTTTTTTTTAATCTTTCCTAAACCCATAATTCAGATTGTTCTTCAAGACACTGAATAAAAGATTAATTAAAAAGATGTGCTTTACTTATTTATGCTGTTCAGCACTACAGGTAGACTTTGAAGTGCCACAGAAAAGTAGCTAGCAGAAGGAATTCTTCAAAAGAAAAGAATCAATGCCCAGCAGATATTAAAGCTGCATGGTTTGGGGTTTGGTTTGGTTTTGTTCTTTAACAACAGAATACTCCAATCTAAATTCATGGCAAATTCAAAATGTACTGTTTACTTTGGTAGTGGACAAAGAAAGTAGCTTATGTAAGGGGATAGGAGCTTAAATAGTAATTCTCATCTCTTTCCACTTGCTCAAAGAAATAAAATGTTTAACTTTTCAGTTGCTGCTAGTAGTTTTAGCCAGTCTGAACTAGATGAGCTTTTATCTGCTTTTTTTATGGTTAAGATTTAATTTAGGTTTAATATATATGACCTTATCTATTTTTCCAAACCAAATTGAATTCAATTTTTGTGCCCATAAATTGCCACAGTAAGAGGAGTAGCTCAAAGAGGAGAGGGGAAAAATCCCCAAACAAATATTTTTTTGCTGTTGTCTGAGAAAAACTAATTTCATATGTTTCCCGTTTCACTGATATTAAGTAATGAAATTAAGCTTTTAACATTGATAATCTTTTGCCTGTGAATGTCTTCTGACCCTGTGAATTTTTAAGAAAAAAACCTTGCTTTAAGCAAAACTTGGGTAAACCAGTGGAGAGAAATATCCTAAATCTTAGTCTGGCTCACTGGGTTGGAATCTGTATTTAGTTAGGAAACACCGTTAGTTTTCTGTCTCAAAACATGATTTCCGTTCTGGGTCACAAATGCTTCGTATTAAGATGAATCATGGAGTGTCTTTTGCTTACCAGTACTGTATTTTTAGAAGAGAATTATTAACGACTGTGTGTAATTCAGAACTGTCTGCAAAGCTGCCATTTAGCTCAAGTAATGAAGGAGATTTGGCTGAGCTTCATACCTTATTTTGGTCCTGATCTCTTCCCTGAATTCCGTTTGTTTTCTGGGTGCTGCTCTGTTGACCTCCCATCTGGTCACATCTATAATCAAGAAGTTTACTCTTTGAAATGAAGTATTTGAGCTCTGGGAGGAAAAAAATGTTGCTGCTGATTTCTGTAGATACTCTGTCATGTCAATGGGGTGGCACACTGATAACAGGGACAGGATCCTGTGACCAGTGAACAATTCTCTTTCATGGAACGTTTTCTAAACAGTTAGAAACTCTCTCCTGGCCTGAGAGGACAAAGTTGTAGATTTTTTTTTGTGTGATTTACAGGCAATAATCTGAATGATAGTTCAGTTATACTTGAACTATTTCAGCCTTAAAGCTGCTGAAAGGGAGCATTCTTGCTTCCATTCTTTCTTGCCCCAGCTTTAGTGCTCAAAAGGCCTTTTGGTCACCTCCTTTGGCTCAAGAATCCAGCAGTAAACAATCTGCTTTTTTGAAATTTCTTATTTTCTCCTGTAGTTATTTGGGTTCAAATAGGAGGTTAACAAGTATAAGAAATAAAAAAAGCTTCACTTCCCCAACTTCTGCCTTGTGCTTTTTGATGTCTTAACTTCTAAATTGCTTTGATCTGGCTTGCAGTACTATATACAATTCGGTGCAGAACCAAGCGCAACATGATTTTTAGGCTTGCCTGGCAGGAGTTCTTAACTCTTCTGAGAAAAGAAAGCACAAATACTTCTTCCAAAAATCTTGTTAACCACTGCATTTTTTTTGCCAGGCTTCCTTCATTTTTTACACAATGAAAAGTATCCCCAAAGAAAAATGCTACCAGGAAGGAGGAATGAGCAGAGGACAGATTAATCTAAATAAAAGATTTAGAAAAATGTATTTCTGTCCCTTAAGAGACAATATGTGTATATATATATCGGGTTTTCAGTAGTAAGGATGAACTTTCAAACTGTTGAGAGGCAGAAAGTGTTACTTAAAACTTACTTGAAATACCATGTGCTAAATTGGTTTTGTGAAGCTCTTCTGATCTCCTGCTGGCTGTCTACCAAGTTTGGCTGCTCCCACATTGCTTTGACTGATGTATTGTAATAGGTCTGTGAACTTTCGGCATAGAAGAGAAAACTTAAGGGTGAATTAAGATTTAATTTTGTCTTATTATATATTGAAACAGGTCTAACCAGGAATGCTTTGAAGAAGCTTATCTTCCAACTCTGCAAACACTGTTAAATGCTCCTGCAACTTCACCTTTGGCTGAAATAGATGTCAGTAATGTTTCTGAACTGTTAGTGGACCTGACCAGACCAAGTGAACTGAAACATCAGTCTAAAAAGTCTCAGGACTATCAGGTACAGTCTGCTAAACTGGAGGAAAACCATATTTGTGGCTAGAGATTAAGAACTGATCCCCTTCACTTCCTGCTAGCTCTGGGCCTTTCTGAGATTCCTAGTGTCAGCAGCTGGATTAAAAGAGTGATGGTTCAGGTAACAAAATCTTTTAGCTTGACCTTCCACCAACCCCCATCCTTGATTTCCTTTCCCTCTTACAATTAAAAGAGGCTCATAGAAACTTGCACCATGGCTAACTGTCTATATTGGGAAAAGTAGAAAAATCAGTTGGTGTTTATTCCGTAAGATCAGCTGCTTATATCTGAATGATCATATTGCTGTCTTTTGTAAATCCCAGCAAAATGTCTGATACTTAATTTCTTTCCTTTACAGGACTTAACAGTGCATGATAGTTTAGCAGTGAAAATTTGCAATGAAATCTTGAGGGACCCAACTGCACCAGACGTTCGTATTTATGTAAAAGCTTTAAATTCGCTGGAACTCAGTGGTTCTTCCACAGAGAATCTTCTGGTTTTGATCAATGAGATTCTACAGGTAGTACATAAATACCATGATTCTTTTTTAATCACTAACCATCCAATATTCTGATATACTTGAAAATGAAGAGCCTTTTACTTAATATGACAATGTGACTGGAATTTCTCTTTAACCAGGCTTTGAAAATTACTCTTTGATGTGTTGTTTCCAGAAATCTGAGCTCCTGTCACTGTATAATTTACAGATTTCAGCACCATAGATAGTAAAACTAGCATGAAGCATGAAACTTGATATATTTCAATACACTAAGTTCTTCTGATTACTGTAGTGAAATTTTTTTTTTTTTACATTAAAATAAAATTTAATGTGGAGTTTCCCAGTTTGGAGGCTTATCTTTATTTAAGTATTATCAGCTGAAATGTTGCACCTAAAGTTACACTGTAACTGTAAGATCATCAGGCAACCTGAAAAGGGTGCTTGATTTAAGATGATGGGAAGGGATTACAAGAGTAATGTGACAGGTTTTACATTGATGCTTTTTTAATATGGGGAGAAACACAGCAAAATGTGGGATTGTAACAGAAGACAACAATGATGTATAGAAACGTTGAAAAGAATGCTGATGCACTATGGGCATATCATGCAGGGGCAGCTGAGCTCCAGGACTTGGCTGGAAAGGTCCAATCACTTTAATATTGTTTGGTTTTTTGGTGTTTCAGTGCCTGGTGGTGATGGAGAAAGTGTTTCTCCTTTCAACTTGACTTATCATGTTGCACCTTGTGTCCTTTGTGCAGTAAATTGAACTAATCCTATTAGTTAAACTTATATATGGGGGGCAACTTTAATGAGTAAAAGAAATAGTTGTAAATGAAGTAACATTTAATATTAAATATCACTTTTCCAGGAAGTGAAAGATAAACTGTGTCAAAGAGCTATTGAGAAGTTCAAGACGAACTTGACCAAAGATCTTAACGTGGGCAAAGAGCACACTGAAATGACTGAGGAAACAGGCCTCTCTGAGAGGACTCAGGAAACGGAGACCACAATATCTGAAAATACTACTCAAAATGAAGAAGGTAATTTAGGAGAGGTGTAATTTAGTAGTAGGTATACAATGGAGTAGCTTGCTTAGATGCTGTGAAAATAACTGCTAGTTTTCCCTCCATTGAATTAACCTACTTTGTGGAAAAATGGGAAAAAGTACTACCTAGTAAATATGTACAGAGTTTAAAATGCTGCTTGTACTGAACTATTTTCTGAGTTTTATTGCTTTTTGATCAGATTCTGGTTTCTTATTCTCCATGTTAGTATAACTAGTGCTGTATTTTGAATCTTAAGCTCTATCGTGCAGCTCCTTCTTTTTAACAAAGACTGTATTCAAATGGGCTTTAGTTTTTTAGCAGTTTGACATGCTTGTGTGTCTGCTAGCTACTGGTGATGACTAACTCATCTTTAGAAAGTGACTTGTTAACTTGGAGGAAGAAGCAGATACTTCATGGTGCTTTTATGCTTTGGAGTTACCATGCCTGTGCTACTTACAGGCTGTATTGTAGCAGTATACGGCTGATATCGTCACTGTTGACGCTGGCCTGTCCTTGCTACGAGCTTATAGGTTGGAGCTGCATTTTTTTTTTATTGCTATGTAAGAGCTGGAAATGGAAATGGCTTGAAGAGTTTCTACTACTTGCACACCTTATGCAGCTGCATCTGCCTTGGTGCGCACTGTGCTGATGGCACAAAAAGTTAACGTTTAGGATTGCTTGGAGCAGTAAAGCAAAGATGGTGACATGCAACTGTTTTAAGCAGACCACGTTTTTGTTTAACATTTATTTGATTTATTTGTTTATATTTTCTAGTGGAGTATTTCAGGGCTTTAATCTGTTGTTTCTGCAAGTGCTAAATAACTATATCTTCTATGTTTATGTCTTCAAATACTTATTGGATGGGAAGTTGCAAGTATGCTTTTGAGATAATAGTTGTACTGTTTTCTGTTACCACCTAATAATACTTTTTGGTAAGAATTTCTCACAAAACAGGATTTTTGGGCATTTCTTAAAAGTAGGCTGTAGGAGAAAGCATTGTTTCCTCTGCCACCCTTCCCCAAATACATTTGGGATTGTTAAAAATAAAGCAGCACCTACTACTTCAAATTTGTTAAATGACAGCTGTGAGCAAAAAGGGCAACAGACATTATTTTTGTCCTTCAATTGCTGCAAAGGAAATTTAGATCTGATATTAGGAAAAAAGCTTCTTGTCAATATGAGGCCACACCACTTTTTGATACAAGCCAGGATACTATTGGCCTCCTTGGCCAAGTGGCTGCACTGCTGGTTCACGGTCATTCAGGTTATGGACACTCAGCTGACACAGCTGGTCCCTCACAATTTCAGTGTTCTCAAATGGAAAATCACTGTTCTCACACCTGTGGTCCTCCAACTCAGGGGAATGGGTAGTCAGTCCCAGGTCTCTCAGATTATTAAAGACAGGGGCAAAAAAAGCATTGAATGCCACTGCTTTTTCTTCATCTCTATTAGTCAGGTGACCATCTTCAACAAGAATCAGTCCCATGTTTTCTTTAAGCCTCCTCTTGCTATTGATATACTTACAGAAGCCCTTCTTGGTATCTGACAACACTGGCCAGTTTCAGCTCTAGCTGAGGTTTGGTCTCTTGTGCCTTATCCCTCCACAAATGAACCACAGCTCTGTGATCTTCCTGCAAAGTGTCTGACCTTTCTTCCAGAGGTCATACAGTTTCTTTTTCCTTTTGAGCTCCATGAGCAGTTCCCTGTTCAGCCAAGCTGGTCTCTGCCCTGCTTGCTTGACTTCTGATACAATGGAAGGAGCTAAACAGTTGTCAGGGATAGTTTACATGTGATTGACCTGTGCTGGGACAGGGTTATAGCTGAGTGACACTTGAAGCTTCCTTCAAGCTGCCTTATTGAATTTCTGTAAGTTTAAAGGAAAAATAGGGTTAAAAATGGGTGGCTTTTTTATATACCAGCCAATATTTAACATACTGGTACTTAAGATATATTAAAAGTTTATTGTCTCTAACTTCTGCATGTGCTATTCTGTTTAACAGAAAATAACAAAGATGCTCTTCATACTCCAGTTACTGATGTTCAAAGTAAAGCAACCGTGAAACAGAAATCCACAAGAAACAAAACTGGGAAAGGTTTGCAGAGCTTTTTCTGGCTACAATACTCCATTGTTTTTTAAAATGATAAACTTCCTACTAACTTTTTGTGAATATATATACAAAAACCCCCATTCAGTCTTCATACAGCATTCTATTTATTTTAAGTTTTATTAGTTAAAAATGAAAATAGCCTTCATGGAAGTTTTTGTGCTGTCAGCCTCTCTTGACATCACAGATTCTAAAAAAAAAGTTTGACTATAGGATTTCAGGGTAATTTGGCCACAGTCATGTACAGGTGTGTCAGAGAGACATGGTACTTTGAGGGGGTTTTGTTGACTGTTTCGTTTTGTCACCACATTCTGTCTCTGGTGAGTGCATAGTTACATGCGTCAATGAAATATCAAACACTGAAGAAACATACAGAACTAGCTGAAGAAAAGAAATAGTATCACGATATGAAAAGAGGCTTTTGCTTATGCTTAGGACAACGGAAAGCAGCATCAGAAGTGAGGTCCATGAGCAGAAGGAAAACTGGTACAACTGCAAAATGTGGTAATGAAAGGTAAATTCTTTTCTCTCCACCCTCAACCCTCCGGTGTCTGTCCTAGCAGGGACATCTATTTCAAATGTTTTTCTTTTCCCAAACCTGCATCTTTAGTGTCCTCTATTCCACATGCACAGATAAATATTTAAGAAAATAAAAAAGTTCCCTTTGAACTGGTACTTTTGAAACAGCAGCAGATTTGACAGCTTCGCATTTTATTATCATCGCTAAGAGCCTGGAGTTCTTTTTTCTCTCTTTTAATGTAGCTCTTGTGTGCAGCAGTAACGTATGCCAGCTGGCAAAAGTCAGATGTTTGGCTTGCATTATTGCTCTTCTTCCAGTCACTTTTTCTGCTCTTTTTTAATAACTGTTCTGTGGAGGAATCAAATTTTTCATTTAAATTCTCTCTCTGCCCCCTCCCCCCCCCCTTTTTGTTTCTTGTTTTTCAAGATGTCAAGAAATGACTGATGGGTGAATATACGCAATGCACTTTGATCTTGTAGGATATAGGCATTAAAACAACATCATGTTTGTAATTTTCAGTTGTGCTCACTATTTCGCAAGAAAGTATCCCCTGGACTTTAGGGTGACCAGGGCCAGTCATTCCCATTTGCCTGCTCATGTGTCTACTTTGATGCTGTCAGATCTTTTGCGAGTTTTGCTTATTTTGCAGCTGCTGACACATGGTTACTGATACTGCTGATTCTTCTCAGAAAATAAACAGCTTATAATTAGTACAAAGTACTTTTACTTTCTAAGACGTTGCTTCAAGTTTGTAAATGTAAATCCTTTTGTGTCTGCTTAGTCTTTTTGGCCTTATTTTAAAATATTTTACGTTTCAGTGGTGATGAGATTCCAGAAGCTGTCCCAGTGTCCAGTTCAAGGCCTTCAAGACGAGCAAAAACAGTGGCACTTGAAAAAACAAGAATGAATCTTTCAAGACTTTTGAGTAGGGAAGAAGATCAGTGAAGACAAAAGGAGAGAAAGTGGCCTTTGCTAATGCTGGTAGTTGACATCAGTCTTAAAACATATTTGTTTTGTTAGCCATATTTGACTCTTTTTATACTATGATCTTTTATAATTCTAGAAAACTTTCTATGAACTTTTACATTCTTTCTATATAGATGCATTTGATGATTTTTCCCGATACGAAGTCCATCATTCATGTAATAAAACAATATTAAAATATTACTGGAACTTGGATTTATTTATTTTCTTTACTTTATAGAGAAAAATACTCTTTCTCTGTAAATAAAAATTGCTGCTGCTGGTAGGTAGTCAGTAGTTAAAGCTGTTTTGATATTTAATGTTATTCAGAAAGAATGTTTGACCTGGAGTAGTTGCTTGTGATGGCAGCAACTTTGAATGTACCGACCTTTAATTGAACCTACTTTCTTCAAATTTCAGCCTGCGCACCCATGGACCAGGTTTTATTGCTCATGTTCATGTAAAACAGAAATGATCTGAATTGTGAGATCTGTTTCCTGCAGGTATGTGTCCACTGCATTGAAAAAATGGCAAAATGGTGATTCTGGGTTACTGATTTCACAAAGCTAAGCCTGGAAGTCTGCTACTGCTCTTGACCTTGTTCTATAAAATCAGTCCTGTGCTTTTAGGAAAGCATAAAAATATTTGTGGTATAAAGTAAGATCCAGGAATACTTAAATACAGAAAGGTGAAAAAATTTTTGAGGCTGGTGTACTGTCTTTTGAAGTAGCAATTGGGATTTCTTTGTAGCTTTCAAGTTCACAACCCTTTTTCTAATGACTTAGCTAGGAATAGGCATGAGTTTCACAGAGACAATACAGGATTTACTTTAAACTGCTCATAGTAGTCACTGGTGGCTTAGCAGGTTCACTCTGGAAATGCTAGTCTTTTAGTTTGGAAACAGTCAATGCTGTCTTTGTTACAATATAGGTAATTTTTCAGGTAGCTGGAAAAAAACAGGGCAGATGCTTGACACATGCATCTCTGCTGCTGGTGCCCAATGATACTTCCTAAGGAACTTGCATATAAAATAGGTAAATACATTGTAAAGGGACTTCGGTAACTCTCAGGAATAGCTTAGGGACACAAGTGTAAAGTAGCATTCCCAAAGTGCATTGCACCAACTATTAGGCTATTTTCGAGCTTGCACGTAGAAAACAGACAGGATCGTGTTGCTTTTCCTCCCATTCAGTTTTTGTTGGAAACCTGTCAAACCACAAAATGCCATTGCACACTTTTCTGCTGATACTTGCTATTCAGAAGCTTATATAACTGCAGTGAATTATTTTTATTCATCACTTTAAACAGAATTTTGAAGTCCTGAGCTCCTTCTTTTGATAATCCTTTTCTTCAAGTCTCCACGTGTTGCAGGGAGAGTTTCTGCAGCCACTTCAGATCAGAGACAGCCTCTGTCCCCTTGAATATTGCCTGAACCCAGTTTAGCAGTGTGAAGTATGGATTTTATTTTGCATCAGTTGATTGTCAGAGCTTACCCTGTGCTTTAAAGTTTAGTTTATTTTTAATTTTTTATGGTTTTAAATAATTTTAGTTACAAGTTTTCTCTCACCCTTACTCTCATGAGTGGTTTGCTCTTCTGCCACTGGACCAGCAGCAGTTGTTGAAAGTGTATCACTCTTAGTTTTGGCTAAAATGAGTTTCTAGGGAAAGCAGGAGCAATGAAAACTTGTAGTCTTCTCTGTGAATGCCTTCCAGTTTTGCCACCTTGTGTTCTGTTGTGTCTTGCCCCACGTGCAGGCTCTGTCTTTGGCATCTCAGGAATGCTGTAATGAAAAATATGAAGTTTCTCATTGAAGTCACCTCTCAATCTGTGTATGTCTCTGCTGTGACTATGGCTTCACTGGAGTGTATTGACAGAAGACAGACATTGATGCTGACAAACTGGAGTGAGTTCACTGGAGGCCCCTGTGCTGGTCATGGGGCCCTGTGAGCCCTGTTGGGAAAGGCTATGGGAGCTGGGCTTGTTCACCTGGCAGGTGGAACCAGGCTGTTTGTTGCATATGTTCAGAGGACAAAAAACAATGGGCACAAGCTGAAACTCAGACCAGAATATAAGGAGAAAAAGACTGTGGGACAGGTTGAGAACAGTTGGAACAGGCTGTGCAGGCTCTGTCCTAAGGCCTGACTAGCTGAAGCTCTGCACAACTTGCTCTGACCTCACAGCTGGCCTGCCCTTATGCAGGGTGTACAACCGTTGGCCTCGGTCTTTCTGTGCCTGAATTACCCTGTGATATTTTTCCAGACTAAAAACTTGCCCAGCAACTGGCATGTAATTTCCAGCCCCTCTGGGCTCTTCCTCTGCCCAGTGGAGGGTTTTCTGTGGAACAGAAAATTCATAGAATCATAGAATAGTTAGGGTTGGAAAGGACCTTAAGATCGTCAAGTTCCAACCTCCCTGCCATGGGCAGGGACACCTCACACCAGACCATGTCGCCCATCCCTCTGGGAGCGGGGGTGAGGAAGTGGGGGGAGTGAGCCAGAGGCTGCATGGTTCTGGAATTCTGGCTGGGCTTAAACAACGACAACACCTCACACTAAACCATGTCACCCAGTGCTCTGTCCAACCCGCCCTTGAACACCGCCAGGGATAGAGCATTCACAACTGCCCTGGGTAACCCACTCCAGTGCCTCACCACCCTCGCAGTAAAGAACTTCCTCCTTATATCCAATCTTCCCCTGTTTAAGTTTTACCCTGTTGTTACCCCTTGTCCTGTCACTGCAGTCCCTGTAGTGGCAATTTAGGTGTGTTCTGTCAAAATGACTTAACTTTTGAGGAGGAATGGCGGCGTTAACTGCAGGATGCTTGGATGTGTGTTGTGTTTTTCAAAGCTGATCATCAGCAATAATCGATGTTTAAAGGTATGCAGCTGACTTTCTCAAAAGTTGCCTATGGTAGCAGTAGGGTACACCCGAAGGTGATGGGAAGCCAAGTCTTGATATATCTTACAAGCTGCAGTGAAAAAATCTTGACTTGGTTAAAAAGAATAATGCTTTCTAAAATTCTTTTGCTGGTTTTTAGTGACTTCAATTCTATGGGTTGAAAGTACCCTAACTTCCTGTTTGCTTAGTTGAGGAATAAAAGCGTAATCCCCCAAATATTCTGAATGACTTAAAACTAGCCACTTTGTTGCTCTGAAGCAATTACTGTGCATCCTCCCTCCTTCTTCTGGTTAACCACAACAGGGTGTCCAACATGAGCCACAGTAGACTTAGGTTTGATTCCATATTAAATGATAAACCAGCAGTGGTCCTTTGTTGTCAAAATGATCCCATGGTTATTACTACACTAGTTTTTGTTTCTTAAAGCCAGTTTTGTGTTTGCTTTTGCTTGCTTGTCTGTCCAGACTACAGACAAAAAGACTTCCTGTTGGTAAATCTCCTTTAGCTGATAACTATCTCAAGAAGGGCAAGTGCTGCACCAAGCACACCTTTTTCTAGTTTTGTTGTTTGTCTGACTCAAAGCAGTGGTTACTGAGTTTGGGTTATGCCTGGATCTGCCTCCCTCTGAAACCATTTGGATTCATCAGCCAACTGAAACTCAGTATGACACACAGGAAGGGATAGCAATTGACTATTAAGTTAAGTTGACAAAACCAGGCAGCTGCTTGGGTGTGAGACATGTCTGTAATTAACAGAAAAGGTTCCAGTATTTACTTGGTCTTTTTTCCCTGAAAAAATCCTTGTGACATCTGCTTCAGGCACACAGACAAGAGACTGGGTTGACTACTAAGCACAGCTTGTGAGACCATTTATTTGTCCCTCTTAAGGGTCACCCTGGTCCTCAGGTGGGGCTCACTGAAGTCAACTCCAGTGCCTCTCCCCCAGTAAGTTCAATTCTTTTTGGCTTTCTTGCCTCAGAGAATCCAAATGCATTAAATAGCTGAGATACATAAAGACCCTTTAGACAGCGTGGTGTGGTGATGCATGTTTATTCTTTTAGCCATGTTCTGCACTGACCCTTCAGTGACTCAGTGTCCTTTTGGGATCTTGTGAGACTCACCAGAAACCACAACCTTTTTATTTCAGTTACTGGATAGCACACCTGCAAACCAACAAACTTCTGTAAAGACAAAGTGCATCTTCACTTTAAGAAAGATGATAATTTTAAGTGAATCCTTAAAAACTTTGTTTCATAGAACACAGTGTCTTCCAAGGAAACTGCCTTCTGGAAAATTGATTCTCGGCAAGGACAGGAGAGACCACTTATTAAGAAGTTGAATTAAGAATCCTCTACTCTAGCTATTGAATGTATGACTCCAGAAAAGAGAAATATATCATATGATTTTATTCTAACACTTTTTTATAGCTCTATTAATAATAATGTTTTGATGAATGAAGTACATGAACCTTGCCAAAGCTGATCTAAGCACGGAATGTCTACAACGTAGTTGGCTACAACCATTCGCTACTTCTTTGAGTAGAGTTCAAAATGTTGATGTTTACATTGAATTTCCAAAGTACACAGAAAAAAATGAAATAGGAAAAGCATTTACATCCATTTTAATTGGTGGCAGGCATAAATTCATAGAAACAAAGGGAGGAGAAAGACCATTTAGCAGAAACCTCAGAAAGTGCAGATACAGATTTGTTGAATGACAATCATTCAAGAGCTTCTCCCGCAGGCTCAGCCCATTCTTTTAGACATTATGCTCATGACACACTGTCACACAGACATTCTCAAGATGGGTGATGAAGATGAAAGCATACTGCAGAAACAACCTGGGTGTTTGGAACATTTCACTCTGTTGGTGAAGGAGATCTCACGTAATTTACCTTTTCACTGCTTTGCTTCGAGGTAGTCGGTCTCCACCTGTTACAGACTTAGTTTGAGTTGTTATTACCATAAATCTTTACATGGTGACCTATGCCACAAATTACATAATATATTAACTTTCGTGCACAAAAATAAACTTGGGAAATAATAATTAAAGAACATAGAAAAATCACAATACTATTAATGGGGAACATCTGATTCTGATATAAATTTGTACTGCAAGAATTTCATGATGGTCAGTTGTGAAACTTTACATTTAGAAAAAAGAAAGCATCAAAATGAATAATGCTAGTAATAAGAGAAAGCCAAATCACACAAGATCATTTCAAGATCAATGTAATGAATGCTTATTATTCATCAGAAAAAAAATAATCAGGAACAATGTATAAAATAATAGTGCAAGAACAGCTGTGATCTATTTATTCTCATCAGTTTTGAGATTTTGGTTAAAAACTTTACAGCTGGAGAGAGATGCTGCTGAAAAACTCAGATTCCACTCAGTGGGCTGATTAAGGCACGTCTTTATGGACTTCAAATGTTCAGTTTCTGTGTTCATGTCTATTGAATTCTGCGGCTCCGAGACTTTCACTTGTAGTGTGCTGTGAGAAAAGAAGTGGGGGTGGGGGTGGGGGGGAAAGAGACAAAGTTTAGTACATTTTCTTCTTCCTCTGCAAACAAACAAACTGGTGGTGGCAGCCTGTGTATTCTGTGGGTTTTTTCTGCTGTTTTACTGCACTATGGTTCAGAAACACTAAGATAGAACCTGACTGTACTGTGCTCTCCATGTTGTCAAAGTAGACGGGGCTTGTTCCTATTGAAATAGCATAGTCCTGGTGGTTGGCAGAGCCTGTCCCAAGCTCACAGTCCTGCTGATGCTGTTCCTCTGCACAGGAAGGGACTGGCCCTTCTTAAACTGTGTCCAGCTGACTACTGTAAAACCATAGACCAGGAACTGGGCAAGAACCTGGGGCTGGGTGGTTTTGCTGACACTGTTAATACAGTACAGCCATGAAAGAGTTGCTATATTGACAGTGTTTATTTTGTTTTAAATCTAGGAAAGTAAGTAAAGGGAAGAAAGGAAAGAAACCCAGCCCTTTGTGGGAATCACTGAACAGATGATACTGTGTGGACCGCATCATGCTCTCATTGTGCACATAGAATCACAGAATAGCATCATAGAATGTTTTGGGTTGGAAGGGACCTTAACAGTCACCTAGTCACGAGCAGAAACACCTTCCACTCCTGAGTTGCCCAAAGCCCCATCCAACTTGGCCTTGAACACTTCCAGGGATGGGGCATTTACCACCTATTTGGGCAACCTGGTTCAGTGTTTCACCATCCTCATCATAAATTTTTTTTTGTTAACATATAAAGCACTGTCATTATCTTTTCTCCATCCCTGCTACTTTTCTCTTTCCCTGCCTCCTTCCTGCAGTGATCTGTGCCCTATGTGCAATTCATTGTTTCTCACAAACCTCTTCAAAGATTTCAAGTGGATGAATGATGCAAAGTTGGAAGTATTTCTAATTACTGAGATGCTAAAAATCAAGTTGTATGTGTTGTAATTAAGGGCAGAAAGTAATGATTGTGCTATAAACTATCTGCACAGTTTCTCCTATCAAAGGCATGTTTAAGCAGCCAGAATCTCTCAGTGGCTCTTGTAGCATTTCAGGAAATCAGGTCCATCACAGTATGTTTAGGTGCAAAGTATCAAGGACTGAATCTGCTGAAGTATTTATAGTGTGCCCATGGGTGAACAGTCTAGCTGGGACATTCAGTAATCATAAGACTATAACCCAAAATACCTAGCTTGTGTTACTCGAATACTATTCACTGACTTTGATTATACTTCTTTCAATGTCATGGCAAGTAGGAAAGACAGCCTGTGTAACAGGTAAAGTCATTGTTACAGTTCACAGAGCATCTGAAATACGATTTCCATTCTCTTATATTTTAATGCAAGCTCTCTGGAAGGCCATGCGCCTTTCTCACAGGGTGGTGAAATGGGCATTTCTAAATTACCAACCCTAGCTCCTAACCCTCTGTAAGTGGGGTACTACTCCCATGCCCAGTATTTCCTAGTGTGCTTACTCTTCTGCCTCTCTCGTCATGTTTTTGCTTTGTGCTATTTTCCTTCATTCTTTCTGAGCTGCACATGCTCATGTTGCTCTAATCTGTCCCTTCCCATGGGAGACACAGAGTGCAAGCATAGGTGACAGGGAAGACTTCAGTCAGCAAGGTTACTTTCTTGAATTTACAGTTTCTTCAGACTTGAACTGTTGCCTTCACCACTATGCAGAAAGTCAAAGCCTTTTCTTACGGCCTTGGGATTAAGCGTGTGTTTGAGATGGTGCTAATGCTGACTGCTGCAGTCCTGCAGCCTGCCTCACCCCTACTGATTATGTGCTTTCTAGGCATGGCCAGGTAGCAAAACTTACCCTCTGAACAATCTACAGTTAAATGAAGTGAAGGCTGGAATGTTGTTACATTTGGGGATTTTGTTGCTGGTGTTTTGGGGGATGGTTTTTGTTTGTTTTCGTTTTGTTCAGGGTTGTGTTTGTTTTTTTTTGTGGTGGCTGTTGTTATGTCAAAGAACAGAAATGCCTCAGGAATCAAGAAACTACGAACTCTGCAGTAGTACATACCTATAACGTGCTTTAAAGAACAGCATTTCTACTGTCTTTAAAGTAGTAGCCACATAAACCTTGTTTAACAGTGGGCAAATGCCAGACAGAAAAAGCTAAAGGCTTGGGCTTCTCAAATGATTTGGCATCTTACTTATGTACACAAACCAGGAATTGTACTGTTGGTGTGGCCCATTTTCCAAACAGCACTGCTAGCTGTAACTATGTATACTAGGGCTTGGTGGAATTGTGACCATAATTCCTTCCCCTTTGCTTGGACTGCAAACACAGAGTGCTGTGATACCCCCAAGCAGCACTTTGCATAGCTGGTTCTCTCAGGGACTCTCCTACTCTTTATATTTTAGGTTTTGTACAGGCTTGGGTACCAGGTGTAAAAGGCAGGACTGAGGCTGCAGAAGTAGAACTGATATGCTGGTAGTTGTGCAGTCATTTACCTCTCATGGAAGAGCTCTATGAAACTCAGGAGTCTAGCATTTTAAGAGCATGCGTAAAAACAGGAACAGGGAAATGTTAAATTAATGTTTTCATCAGTTCCCCAGTATAGGTAACATCAACATAAAAAGCTCAAGTATTTTAAGGAAATTTATTTTTATCACAGTAAAAGTGGAAAACAGTAGGTCTGAGATCTGCACTAATATGTTTGTTAACCAAGAAGAACCTAGTCTTTCATCTTGCTTTTCACTTTTACCTGCAGCGATTTATTTCTTAGCTGTTGATGTAACCAGGCATGAAAATGGTGTATTTAGATAATTTTTTTTTAAAGCAGAGAATATAATTTAAGCATAACATTAAATAGAAGCAGCTGAATTTCTCCAGCCAGATCCATCAGCAGATTCTACTCTAAATTTTATTCCACTCTGCTTACAAAAGGTGCACACTGTGGCCCTCCTGTCAGGAAGACCTTCAGGTTACAGAAGCCAAGGAGCCTGCTCCAGCAGAGCCTGGAATGAGGCTGTGATACACCTCAGCTCTACAGCCTTCTGGAGTTCTCTGCTACCAACACTTGCACCAGTAAGAGGATGGAGGTCCCTTTATCTGTCCAGACAACAGGCAATGACTGGTTTATATAACAGTCTCTAAAAAGGTTAAAATTTGCCATTCTGAAGCCATCTGTTTACTATTCCAGCAATTATCATCTGCTTTGGTTTTATTCAGTTGGGATTGACTCAGTTCATCAGCTTCTGTGCATGTGATTGGTGGATGTCAGCTACTGAATCTCCTGTAACACTGAACATAAATTCCAGCCATGCAATATTCAATAGTTCTGCTTTCATTAGTGAATTTTAAGACAGGTCAACTGTGCTAACAGCCCAGTGAAAAGGAAGAAAAGAGTCTTTATTTTTTCAAATTCTTTGTATGATAAACTAGTGATATTTCTCAAAAACTCATGCTTTTCTTCATCTTTAAGTACTCTTGAAGTGCTGGCAACATTTACTGATTAATGTAAAAGACTTCCTATTTCAGAGTGTACAATAATCGATGTTGATAATTCTTGTCTTTTCTTAGAAAGTATATATATACACACATATATAAAAATGGAAATAAGGCTATACCTTTTTGATCTGAAACAATTGCAAATTAAAAATCATGTATCTCAGAGAGCTGAGGTGTGTGTACCTGCGGTCTGTTGCATGCTCTACATGACTGCTCTGTGAGTAAGTATATCTGAACAAGTGATGAGGTGGGAGGCACCAGGTACCACACTGAGGATGTGGACACACAGAGGTTGTGTACAGTGACAGGACACTCTGCTCTTGCCTTCCTTTGGATGCTGCTGAACCTAAAACCTATGGGCCTAGAAAACTGTCAGAGATGACTCCAGGGTTTATTTTTCATGTGTTGCTACTCAGCTCCCAAGTCACCACTATCCAATCATCTCTGCATTTACTATCCTCGAACAGTGTTGGAGACAGAGGCAATTACCTGTTTGTTATTCTAACAAATCACAGCAGACAAATTCAAATCGTGCCGGTGGACTCTGAAGTCCCATCTAGTCTCCCCTGGCTGAGCATGGTGTGTAAGTTTCCGGGCCTGCTAGGACCGAAAAGGATCATCTCTCTCCACAAAAATTTCCTCCTATCATTAAAGCAAAAGCAATTCAAGAGATGATAGGTCTTTGAATTCGACCTTCTACTAAAGCAATCAGCAAGGGGCCTTTACAGTCTTTCAAGAGCTGAAGAAAATCTTGTTCTTTTCCCCACTTCCAGATACACTGCTCGCATACAAGTATTTGTGAAATTTTGTTTCTTTCTTTAGTTTAACCTAAATCACTGTCAAGATAACAGAAGTGCTGACTAATTAATAGGAGGATGTGACAGCAATACTGTACGTGGTAGGCTGCCAAGCATACACACACATACAAGTATTCTTTTGAGCTTATATTCCATGCAGTTTGGCAATGCATTTTTCAGGAAAACCAGGAATTTGACACCCGCTGTATGAAAACAACAAAGTTGAGAAAACCTGGCTAGCTCAAGTCCATAGATTTGCTGAGTTAATCTCTGCCTACCATGTGTCAAGGCCACGCAGAAGAAACAAGAACAGGGATAAATGTTTCTTTCTGTTAGGCAACTCCTCAGCATTTCCCATTAGAGATTACCATCAAATGCTGTATTTGTAGGCTGTAAAATGACTATGAAACTATCACTGCAGGGTTATGTTTCTCTAAATCTTTTGCAACACTTATTTCATAAACACTTCTCTTTCCCACCTAGCTGAGGGCTACGGCAAACTGGTTTTTACCTTCCTGTCTGACAAAGATTCTGCAAACTGCACTGTTAAACACTGCCATCAGTGAGGTGCAAACTGGCAGCCTGGAAAGCTTAAGAGCATCGGTGAGATACAGCACTGATCTAAGGCTTTTACAGAACGGTTTAAAAAAATGCTGAGTAAGAACAGTAAAACTTCAGCAGCATAAAAAAAAATAATTTCTCTGTACAAAGCACTTAAACATTTCCCCAAAAAGAAACAGTGGAACAGATTAGGTTAAACCCCACAGCATTATAGTAGCCTTAGCACCCTTTCCAACAGAGGCTGATTCAGTAATGCAAGGAACATTGAAATGAAAGTAAACCAAGCACACACAGATATATTATCTCTAAAATTTAACTCATTGTTTCCACAATGCTCAAATGCAACAACAAAAATCTACAAAGAAATCTACAAAGAAATTTTTTACTGTCTTGTTTCAGTTTGTCAAATGGATTCTTGTTGTAATAAGAAATAGTTTGTTTTTTTTTTTTTTCAGCTGAGTGGATGGAATCCTATTTGGGAATCTGAGAGAAAGAAATGCCTTGGAAATAGACAATGTGCTCAACTAGATCAAAGCAAGCTGGGGAGATAAGCAATATGCAGGAGGCTTTTAAAAATTAGCCCTAAGAGCTGGATTTGACACAGTTGAACTACTGAGACAAATAGAACAGTACACAAGGAGAAGCAAGACTTGGGGGGAACTGAATGTAGACAAAAAGACAAGGTAAGAAGTCAGAACCAGTAGTCCCAGACTGAAATGATGGTGAAAAAGTTGCTTTTGGTCTTCAGCACTAACTCAGAAATGTTTTTCTTGGTTTGAGGGGGAAAAAAAAAGTGTGGGAAGAAAGGAAATAGATACGAAATACATATGAAATACATGAGAAAGATAACTGAAAGAGGCTAGGAGGAATTTGCTGAGCACTTGTGGAACATCAGTGAAAGAGATCTAAGACAGTCTGACAGACTTCTCGCTCTTACTACAAATCTCTTACCAGGTGAAAGAGATAGGATGGAGCAGCAGAAGTACACAATGAAAAAGATGCAGCACAAAACAAAACAGGGAAAGAACCCGGGCTGCACACATTCTGCTGTGCTCCTGAGAGCATGCTTTGACATTCACAAACGTACTGCTTGGAAAAAAGCTGATGCATGATCTGAAAATCAATTAAAGGAGAGCAAAGGATGAAGAGAGGACGCAGATGAATGTGGAACAACTGGAGGGTATTAGTTTGGATGGTCTGAACAGTGTTTCAGAGCTGGTTCCGAATAAAATCAAGGAATAAAAACTATGGTGTGAAATAAACAGCAGTTCAGCAGGACCATGGCACAGTACCAATGCAGGTTGGGCAGTTCTTTCACTAAGACATAGCGTCGTGGTTTAAGCCCAGCCGGCAACCCAGACCCACGCAGCTGCTCACTCACTCCCCTCCCCCTCCTTTCCTCCCCTGGCTCCCGGAGGGATGGGGAGGAAAATCGAAAGAATGTAACTCCCATGGGTTGGGATAAGAGCAGTCCAGTAACTAAGGTGTAACACAAATCACTACTGCTACCACCAATAAGAACAATGATAATGATGATAAGGGAAGAGAATACAACTGCTCACGGCCCGCCAACCAATACCCAGCCCGACCAGAGCAGTGATCTAGTCCTTCCGGGTAACTGCCCCCACTTTGTATACTGGGCATGATGTGCTGTGGTATGGAATACCTCTTTAGCTAGTTTGGGTCAGGTGTCCTGGCTCTGCTTCCTCCCGCCTTCCCCTCCTCCCTGGCAGATCATGAGACTCAGAAAGTCTTTGGTCAGAGTAAACATTACTGAGAAACATCTAAAAACATCAGTGTTATCAGCTCTGTTCCCAGGCTGAAAGTCAAAAGCACAGCACTGCACCAGCTACTAAGAGGGAGAAAAATGACTGCTACTGCTGAAGCCAGGACACACTGGCAGCTATAGTGAGTCACAGATGAAGCACAAGCACAAGTATGTTGGTGTGAAAATATAAGTATCATGATATACAAGAAGCAGTGGGATTGCCAACACTAGCAGAGAGCCAATGCCAATGATGGGAGCTGAGCTGTTATGAGTGGTCAGACATCCTGCTTGGGCTCGTCAGCCTCCCTGAAAAAGTGTGCACACTTTCCATGCTCCTGTGAGAGAGGAAAGAAGGCAGAAAGCTGCAGGGAGAACACAGCCAGCCTGACTTACTAAAGCGAGTAATGTAGAAAATAACATTGACAAAAATCACACATGGAGAAAAAAAAATTAAAAGTGAGCATTTAGATGAGAAGAGTTATTCAGCTGAAAGCTGGCAATCCAATAAGGAGTGAAAAGAAATAACAGATGGAGGAGATATGAAAACTGAAGTAATTCAAGATGATACCTTATGCATTATAAGGAGAAGAAGGAGAGAGATGTGTCTCAAGAACAGCATTATTTTATCAAGATACACTGCAACCACTCAAAACAGTGTTTTGAGTCACAACCTGGTTAGGAACCTGATAAAAATGCATGGAGTACATTTGAGTTATTGCTCAGTTACAAAAGATTCAATATTTTATTTGAACAGTAGTGAAATAATATGTATTTTCTTTTCTAGATTTTTATACAGCACCATTAAAAAAAACTCCTTACAAGCATCAAAGTAATTAAAAAATTCCAATTAACATCTCAGTTGGGACCTCAGTCAAGGTTTTCTCTTCAAATGGTGCATTAGAAATGTTCTCAGTACATATCGCTATACATATATATATATAGTTACAGGTCTATAAATCATACATTTCTATATACTTGTATTTGTTAAAAAAAAAATAAAAATCAAACCCAACAACAACAAACTTTGGTTTCCAAATCTTTTCTTCTGATTTATTTTAAAATATCTAATAATATATTTTAAATAACTAGGAAGTAAACTTTGTTAATGAGGACTCCATAAACTTTCTTTGTCAGATTACACACCCAAGAAGACCATCATGTTTTACATCACATTGAACTACAATGCATGACATCATCTCAAAGACCATGAAGAGCAGAACTGTCAAGCTGTGATGTTGCAGTGGTGTGTGAATTCGAATGCAGAATGTTGCTCTTAAAATCTTGGACATCCCATATTGAACAATTTCCATTCAGTTACATCATCCAATTATTTGTTGATCATTGCAAAAATATCTGGCTAAATTAGAACCTGAAGGCTGTCAACAGCTTTCAGAAACAGTGTTGGGAAACCGTCAAGATTCAAGGCCATTTGAAAGCGCAGAGTCTCTCTTTTTTCATATTGACCATAGGAAACACCTTATGATAAGAAAATGCTGTTCTTAAAATATGGCAAAAATCTTCTTTGAATCAAATTAATATCCAGCTACCAAATGAATACACGGAAGAAAGAACATAAAAAAAGAAAAATTACATCTACTAAAAGTTTACTTACATTTGAATCACAGTTTCAGGTAAGTTACTAAGACTCAGCACCACCCTGTAACACCCTGCAAATAAATGTTTAGACTTTCTCCTAAAATACTTTGGAATAGTACAAACATTTCTATTGTTTAAACAGTATCTTTAAGGCACAAATGCGTAATTACAGCAAGACAAAAGGACACTGCTAGGAAAAGCATAAACAGTGAATAAATGTGGCATTATATTTGGCTTGAAAAATCTGAAGAAGGTGCTGAATCATCAAATGACAGACTAGAACTTTCTTTTGCTGGAGTGAAAGAGGAATTCGGGAAGGAAACTCTACCCAAGAATACATTCAACAACAGCCCAGCCATCTCACACCATTTTAAATCTTACCCTCGATTCTGGAACCAGAATCTGAACTTCTTGAATGTAACTTACTCAGTTGTTTTGAATGTAACTTTGGGCTTGTTCAGCCTGGAGAAGTCTCAGGGGTGACTTTATAACAGTCTTCCAGTACCTTAAGGGCCTACAAGAAAGCTAGGGAGAAGGGTTTTTACAAGGGCATGTAGTGACAGTGGGGAATGGCTTTAAGCTGACAGAGGAGGTTCAGCTGAGACATTAGGAATAAATTCTTCACTATGAGGGAGGTAAGGCACTGGAACAGGTTGTCCAGAGAAGCTGGGGCTGCCCCATCTCTGGCAGTGTTCGAGGCCAGGCTGGACAGGGCTTTGAGCAACCTGGTCTAGTGTGAGGTGTCCCTGCCCACGGCAGGGGGGTTGGAACTAGATGATCATTAAGGTCCCTTCTAACCCAAACCATTCTGTGATTCTATGAACTAACTGGAGATTGTAGTGTAACAAATTTTAGCTTTACAAAAATCTGGTGAAAGAAAAGAAAACACTACTAGCTTTAGCATGTAAACAATACAGGAATGCAAACTAAGGCGCAGTACACATGCCTCTATAAATTAAAGCATCTTTCTTGAACAGAATATTTTCGCAGAGTTCTACACCAAAATGTGGAATTGTTTCAGTATAGTGAACTGCTTTGTGATGGTCAGACTACATCAACACTTCATTTACAAAATTACAAATTTGATTGACCTCTATCCTTTTCTAACACGAACTGAAGCTCTGCTTTAAGCTGTAAATTCCTAACAGAAAAAAGGATTTGAAAAGGGATACGTAGTTTTCATATTTTCAGAAGCACTAGGCAGGCCTGGCAAACCTGTTTTCTCTTCTAGAGAACAGCTTAAGCATAAAGACAGAAGCCTGTCTTTATTTATTCAGTTATTACCAGTTCTTTCTTTAAAGCTGAATAATTTAACCATTTCCTCAGGACTGAGGACAAATAGGAAAGCATGAGTATGGGTTTCTCAGTTTTTGAGGAAATAAAAAAGAAAATAAACCAATACTGAATGAGGAAAAAAAAACCCTCTTATGTTTTAAATTGTATATATAAATCCCACACAAAGGCTTATTGATCATGACACTAAACTACTGAAATTTCCTTGCAGGTAAAGGAAAAAAAAGACTTCAGAGTAGAGTTCTTTGACTCAAACAAGCAGAAGTATAAATCCTTAGCTCAGAACCCTCAAAAGAACCAGAGGAACAGCATACGCTAAGGCAAGATGCAAATGACGACAGTTTAAACCCCAAAAGTACCCAAGCTTTATGCACCTCACACTAGATCACATAATGGGAGAACAAGACAAGGGAAAGACTACATAATTTGATTTGGCAAATGGAATTCCAGAGTGTAAAACAAGATGGAGTATTAGGCTGTGGTATTAGAGCTGCTGATGTTGCATTAAGGGGAATGAGGCAGAGACCATTAAGTTCATTTAATTTATTATATATGTGTGGCCAACTGTATATCAAGTCTACCTTATTTGCTTTTATACTGCATTAAAAACAGCCCACTTACTGAGTAGAGTCGTTCATTTCAATATTGGTCCTGTATCTTCTATTAATTTTGTACCTTTATTTTATGGCTGTCTGTGAAAAAGTAGCTTTGTCTGGCAATTACAGTTATGAACATTTCTATCTACTTACTCTGCATCACAGGTGAAACTTACTCTGGTGAAAAACTTTTGTGAAAAGAGCTAAGACAAAGCTGTTGAAAAGGTTTTCTCAAAATCAACAGATTTAAGACTGTTACACTAAGTCTCTTTTGCATTTTATGTAATCTTTTAAATTTGTTCCATGCTAGGAGTATAAAATGTGCTACTTTATGAAAGAGAAAGCCTAAGAGACTTGCTAAAAAACAGTTGGTTTTGTCACTAGATCAAAAACTGATGTCTTCTACAGTAGTAGGAAAGCGATTCACATTGTAGCCTTATCCTTACTGGTCTGCACTACGACAAGACAAATAAGCAACAATAGGGGAATATTAATGGCATACTAATATAGATGTGTAGAGTTCACAACATTTTCCCTCCCAATTTTAAGAAAATTTAGTCTTGTCTTTTGTCTTATTAATATAGTTGCAGTTTTAAGTGCACAATCGAGAATAATCAGACTCATGAAGATACCAAGTTTTCATAGTTAGATTCCTAACTCTTGCAGTCAACTTTGAAACGATTACAAAGATTAGCAAATTCTCATTGTAAGTACTGCACTAACTTGATCTCATTAGAGATAGCATTTAAAGCCAGCATTCAAATATAATGAAAAATCAAAATTGAAAATTTATATTCTCTACCAACAAATACAATTGATTTTCTCTAAAAATCCAGACTACTGGAGAAAAGCCAAATTATAATGGAGAAAATTATTTTAGATGAAGAAAATATCCTAGCTTCAAGTGATTAGAATTGATTTTAGAAGCTTTTCTATGTGAACTCCCACCCTGACACAAAGGGTACGTAAACAGGTATGTGATGTCATCACAGCCTACAGTTCTGCCTGCTACTGTAGTAGGTCCACAGCCTCCTTTTGCATCTGTGATAAATCCACACCCTCAGAAGATTTTTTAAATACTCAGTACATTGTGAGTTCCTAAAATGGAGTCTTTTATAGTGTTCTATTTTACTGTTGAATAATAGTTTCTCTTGTTTCAGCTTGGTTCTCTTGAAGACTTTTGGCCAAGTCCAAAGCAATAGAATGTGTTCTCCAGTGTTACAATGAAACACAATGAACCACTCTCATGGAAGGAAAACATGAATGCTTTCCTAAAACCAGGCTTACATAATTTTCTTTGCCATCACAGAGGATAATAATGTTTCACTTTAGAAATTAATATGGTCAGAACACTGAATCTGTGTTCAGTAAAAGGGAACCATCCCCCTACACATCAAACCCATTGTTGAAACAGTTCAAAAGTCATGTGGACCAATGTATCTACCAGCCACCTTATCTCCAACAAAAAAGGCATTATGAAAAAGTGATTAACTCCCTTCTGTTGCTACAATGAGTACATGGCTAATTCTTGTTGCTTGGTACTACCTTGAGCCGTGAGAACTCAAATGCTTTATTCCCACTTGCACATTCTAGCATAAACTGAGTATACATAAAAATTTGTTAACAGTGTTCTGCCTACCTGCCACAATGCTTCACAATAAAACAGCATCACAACACCTTTTTCTTTCAAGCATATTCGGTAAGACACCAAGATCAGTTAAAACTTGAAGAAAAACTTTAAATATTGACCATAAATGTGTAATAAGAACATTTCAGGCGTGACAACAGAACAATGATACAATTTATGATACCACATCAACAAAAACACAGTCTAAATAACATAAAAATGAATAATGATGTTTTCTTGTGCATTAAACTTCCAAATGCAGGAATTACGTCTGAAAACAGGTGCATGCACAGCCAGAAATCATGTTCATTCTTTTTAGCCAGCAGCTATACTTTAGACTAAAAATGCTTATATGATTTCCTTGGCTAGTGCAGACCGTACACAATGTTGAACCAACGTGCCAAAACGAGACACCCTTTTCCATGTCAGACAATCCCCCAGTACTGCAATAGTACCCCTGAAAAAGATTTGGGTTACAAGTGTAGAGAGAATTCCAGAATCATCATTCTTTGTCTTTTAACATTTTGTTTACCAGTGAACTTTCTAAAGACGACAACTGATATGAGAAATTATGAATAAAAGCAAAAGTAACAAAAATTGTAAATGAGATAATGTAAAATATCAAAATAGTTATCAGATTTCCTAAAGATCCAAAACTAAAGGAGGAAAGTTATCAGGTAAATAAAACTGAGTCCAAATTAAAACTGAGACCATATCACAGTAATAGGTCTTGTATTGCCACAGCAAGAAAAAGTTTAAATATTTGAATGCAAAATTTTCTTTACTACAGTCTAAATTATGAAATAAAACTATGAGAGAGCTCTTCATTTGCAAAACAGAAACAGAGAGATGTTACCCTTTCCTTTTCTAGGCCTGGCTCTTACAGCAGTCTTGTGTCAAGGTTTGACCTTCCTAAAAACAAGATTTGTATGTTGAGTTTAGCTGCGAATCAGTGAACTAAAATACAAAATCGTAATCTAAAGATAAAAAATGCTGTATTTTGGAAAAGCAGGGTTATGTTGAATGAGCTTAATACAAAGAATTTTATCTATCAAATATAGCGTAAAAGAAATAAAGTATACAAGAGCCACAATGTTGTTTATACTACAACTTAAATAAACTTTTCAGTTTATTATCAGAGAGTTTTCTATAAAATATAATACACAAAGGCAGACATAAGGTTTTCCTCTGGTATTTTGAAGAGTTTTTCTATTTCTTTGGGCAATATAATCAGACTAGCTAACAGATTATTGTTTCTGTAAATTAATACTTCTGCACTAATTTAATTCCTATTGTAGATTTTTTCTTTCACTTGGTGAGTATTGCACGAGACTTCTGTTTAAGGAGATCTCTTCACCCAATAGAAGAAATAATTTCATAAGTGTACCCTCCTTGTAATAACATAACAGCCTAAGATCACACTTGTACTGCAATGTATTGTAAATATCTAGCTTCAAAAATGGATTTAATTTCACACTAGCCTAAAGAGTTTCCAAGCCAATGCATTTAGCATAGTAACTGTGTATCATACTTGTCTAGCATAATTTTGCATTTTAAGTTGTTCTGCTAGGATTCAGTGGGCAAACACTTTATAGTCATCAGATTTCACCTGGCAATGAATGGATACTAAAACAAATCTCTGAATGACTACTTATCAGAAGTACATAGTGCGATTTCTTAACATATAATTATAAAATCACTATTGATTTACATTAGAAAACATTCAGTGATGACTTTTTTTAAAAAAATTCAATACACTGAATTTCTGCTTCATTTTCATGATTTACCCTTCCTAAAAATATGAGAAACTACATAGTGGAATGAAATTCAGTTCCTTTTGAAACCAATAACCAGTTGTGACTGAGTTCAGACATGTCAGAACTTGATTTGTAGTATGAGCTGTTTTAAGTTAGCTCTTTTCCTTCTATCTTGGTGCATTATAGTTGTAATAGAATGTAACACACCTACTGTAGCTGAAATGTTCATGTAAAATATTACATACATTTTAAAATTCCACTTTTCTGCACTACTCTGATGCTATGCAATGGTTAATTTCATGATGTCGCTGAAATTAAAAGGAGGATCATGCAATTAAAAAAAAACAAAACAAACCCAAAGTGCTTAGTTGTTTGACTTCTCTAATTCCTTAAGACCATAATTTTAAGATGAAGGTGGGAACAGGAACTTACCTACTTGGTACTTTGAGTAATAAGTTGCCATTTGTCCTCTACTGCATGACTGTCTCTTATGCCTTTTCCTTATATGTGTATCAGTGGTCTCCCATTGTGGACTTTTTCTTTTATTTATTCTGATAAGAATTTCAGAATTACCAGCAGGATTATCATCATGGTTTACACCACTAAATTTTGAGCTGTGAAACTCGTCATCCAGCCTTTCAGTCACTTTAGAAGAAACAGATCCTTTAGATGTTTCCATTTCATTTTCGTGTTTCTTTAATGCATTTTGTTTAGTAGAATGGGACCTCAAAAGAGGATGTCTTTTTTCTTCCATATAGGCCTGAGTACTTTTACTTTCAACAGCTTCAGGAGAATAAATGACATTATTTAACTTAAATGAATTGTGCTGCTCAATATTGTTGATTTTTTTCAGAAATATCCTACAATCTTTAAAGGTTTTGGCTTTCCAAGTATTTTGAAACAATTTATCTTGGCTTTGTTCTTTTCTAACATTTTGTTGGCAACAAACAGTTCCATTTGTCTCTGCATGTGACTTAAGTATATTTGCTAAACCAGGATGTGGGTTAAACTCAGAAGATCCCATCATCTGTTGAACAAATGCATCTCTGGCTTCATTTTCAGTTGGTATGAGACTACTCTGAGATTCTACCAAAGTCTGAGTGGGCTGGATTTCTACTGTACTTTTTTCCTCGAGCTTGGGCATTTCACCATTGGTTTCCTCACTTGTACTTTTAAACAACTGGCTTTGGCAAAAGAACTGCAAATTTTTCTTTTTTGATTTCCAGCCTCCAGGAGCCTGGTTATAGAGCTTTTTCATCTGTCCCCACCTATCACACCGTAGCTTCTTAAACTCATTTCTTTTTAATCTGGCTAATGTGAAATTACTTTTCCTGCTTAAGACTGGAGACCTCACAATATTATGGAGTATCTGTAATTTCCCTGCTGTTTTGGAAGGTGAGGATAGTGCAAACTTTTTAAAGTGCTTTCTGAAAGGGCAAGTATTAAGATCAGACTGTTTAGCTTCCATCTTTATCTCTCTAGTACTAACTACTTCTAAAGGATTGCGAGCATTTGCCTTTCTCACTAGAGAGAGAGACTGTGTTTCTGTAGTTTGCATAAACCAGGTGCAGAGTTCATTCATGTTACACTTTTTCTGAAAAAGCATTTTTATAGGTGATGTTTCAAGTTCTACAAGGCAGGAGTCTAAAGGGTTTGACATTTCAGTATCACAGTCTTGTTCAATGGGATCCCTTTTTTCACATGCACATTTATCAAACTCATTTCCCCCCACTCGCAACCAGGTATTAGTTATCCGCTCAAATCTATTGTTTAGTTCTTCCAACAAAGTGTCACTTGAAGTGGAAGTAGGCCACCACCTGAGAGAAGGATTAGATGAAAAAATGGGATCCGATGATACTTCATTAATGGGCCCGAACTCACCATCCTTAAGATCCATTTTTACATTTCCTGAATTTCTCAGTTCTGAGGTATCTTTGGATGCTGTGCTCTGATTTGATTGCCTATGTTTTTCTGTTCGATCTTTAGCTTTTTTCAAATGGAGTTTGTAAGATTTATGTAGTAAGGCACTTCTACATGTAAATGCACTAGAAGATGCTAATGAATGTAAAAAATGCAGCGAGGGTTTTCTGTCTCTAGCAGAATGTCTCGATGGAATTTCATGTTTTCTTGACACTGTTGTAATAGCACTGTTTGTTTCATCCTCTCTAGAATCTTTCTGCATGCTCATTACTTGACCCATGTTATTGCACAGTTGATTTTTCCTCTCCGGTGGTAAATTTTTTTCTAACACACTCTGCTGTTGCAAAGGAGGCAAACAGTTGCTAATACTCACTTTTCTTTCTTGAGGGGAAACTCTATTAACAGTCACTGATATGCCGGAGATTTTTACTTTTGCTGGCCTGCCAGGTTTACGAATGGTGGTTAGCGGTTTCTTAATGGGCCGTATAATATTGCTGCACGGATGTGGCGATGTTAGGTTACTCTTGATAGGTCTGACATAGTCATAACCAGAGACCTCGTTTTCAGTAGAAGAATTTTGTAAGGCTTTTACTATTTCCGTAAAAGCATTTTCAGTTTCCACATTGTGCGTCACTTTGCTGTGGTCGTTAGCAAAATTAGAATCAATATGCTGTGTGGGCAGAATACTAACTACATTTAGATTACTTTCAGAAACATGTCTCTTAGTTCTTCTTGACCTTCCAAAAACAACTGTCACAGTAATGTTTTTGTTGCTGTTAACTTCTTCCATTACTCCTGCATTCAAGTTGGTACTTTTACCATCACTACTAAGTTTAGGTCTAGGTTCTGTGCTTTCAGTCATGTCTACTTTTGGTTTAGGAGGCCGTCCAATAGGTCTCTTGACCTGCTTAATAACTTGAGGACCTATTTTCTTTGGTCTACCAGGTTTTCTTTTTAAAACCAATTCACTGCCACTGCTTGATTTCTCCACAACTTCCTCATTTTGTTTTGAGTCATTTAAGTTAGTTTGACCAATTGGACAAGAGCTTGTAACTGCTTCTGCATAAACACAACTTGACTCCTCCTTGGTCTTATTTTCACTGTAATCACAGTCCTTGACACAGATTGCATGAGAAAGATCTCCTGTGACCTGTTTGTCTAACAAAGTGTTTGAGTGCCCCTGAAACAAACAAATATCTGTGCTTCCTTTTGAAGATGCAGCTGCAGATGTCAAAGTATACTTGACTCCTTCACTACTATTAACCTCTGAGACAAACATAAGCTTAATAGGACTGGAGTAGTTTAAGGGAGGTGAGATCTCCCTAGCTTCAGAAGTTGTATTTAAATCCCCATTGTTGGAAGCTGAACTGGATGAATTAAAGGTCAGAGATTTCAAAAGACTGTCATTTATTTCTTGATGTATAACCATTTCTTGTTTGTTTGTTGTCACGCACACTGTTTTGATTTTACTGCTGCTTGGCACATGTGAATGTGGAAGGAAGCTTTGTCCTTTGCATCTCATTTCACTCACAGTGAAAGGCAAGTCTCTTCTAGCACCTAGGTTCATAACCTGTTCATACGTATTAAGTTTTTGACTTATTCTGTAGCTATCCGAGTAGTTAGTCTTTCTGGCTAAGCTTATTGTATCTTCTAAACGCTGTACAACAACTTGCAGATTTGTGTCTCTCACAATTTTGCTTATGTCACTGTGTCTTTCAGCTTGAGCATCTTCATTTAGTTTCATTTTTTCCAAACTTTCGAAAGAATTTTTTGCATTGTATGACTTTCTAAACACAATATTGTTTGTTACATACACAGAGTACCATCCAGGAGGCACAATGTTACGTTTAGTTCTGCCCAAGATCTCATTACTCTCATCCTGTAGAGGAATTTGACCAGTCTCATTTAAGGTTGCACAATCTCCTTGCATTTTTGCAGGTTTCGCCTGTCTGGCGGCAATAGTGCTGTTTTCTGAAAGAACTAGAAATCCAGAGCTCGTGTGAAAATTAGTAAGAGGTAGTTTGAAAGACTCTGTTTGGTGTAGCGGAAAGCACCTTGGTTTGGTTTGGCAATTCATGCATGGGTTATTTTCAAGATGTTGCAAAGCCTCCTCTTCTATCACAGTAAAACTGTGTCTTTTATTTGGATATATCTTATCAATTTTTTTGGTGGATTTCTTTGCAGTTCTCTCAGAAATTGCTTTTTTTCTTACAAGGGTTTCATCAAGGCTTGCAAGCTCCCTCTTGATTTGCAAAGACTGTCGTCGAATGAATGGTGAATCAGGAGAATTATACATTGAAAATAAAGTTTCCTGACGCTTGCGAAATCTTGTTTGGATGATTTTATTTTCCATTTGTTTATCATGTTGGCGAAGTAACTCCTTAAAGCTGTAATCACTTGCCTTAGCATTATGCAAAAGAGAGGTTATGAACTCTCCTAATTTGACATCGTTTTCTGGTGCCCTGTCACTGCTAGAAAGTTTTACAAGATTTGTTGCTATATCTGTAGTGTCTATTGATTTTAGCTTTTCATTAATACGGTCCATTAAATCTTCAAAAATGGCAGAATGTTCACCTTTGTCAGCCTTCTCAGGATTTATATAATTGTTGCTTTCTTGGTCTGTTGATAGCAACGTTGTCTCTTTTCGTTTGCATGTTTGACTCTCATATTCAAATTCTCCATTGCTTCCTTCAGCTGGCAAGAGGGATGGAGGCTGGTTGATAGAGATTTCAAGCTTGTTGTTGTCTAAAGTTGGGAAATCTATAACTGATCCTTCCAATGCTTCAAATTCTTTACTCTGTACAGGTGATAGTGGAGGCGGTGATGGGCTGCGAGATCTATTTGAATTTTTAATGCTGTTCAAAAGATCACAGTCCTTGGTTGAATATGCACATGCTGTTGTTTTCCCAGAATGCCGGTGGTAATTTTGCAGCTGTTCAGCACAATACTTATGAGAACTACATGATTTGTTCACCATTGTCTTAAGACATCCAATTGCTACAGCTTGGCGTGACAAAGAATGGAAATCTTTAATACAGACAGACAGAGGTGGTAAACAAGTGTTTGGTCTTTGAGTTTGTAAACAGCAACTTTTTGTCAGCATATGTCCATTGCAATTACAAAATGAAATGTGAACATCCTCTTCAGTAAGGGAACTGGGAGTTTCAGAGTGGACCAAATGTGTTTGCTTGCAACTGCAAGCTATAGGAAAACTTTCATCTTGTATTAGGAATTTTAACATAGCCAAAGTCTGTTGCCAGTGATATGAACAAAAAGACTCCAAAACTTTGCTTAATGTTGATTTTCCTTTTTGAAAATTAGCTGTTTCCTCTGAATTTGCATCAGCTGTTGAGCTTGAACTGAAAATGAAAACAAATCAAAACAAAATATAAATTACAGTAAAACACCGTATCTAATGTTTGTTATAATGGTAACTGAAACCTAAAAACGTGAAGTTTGCAAAATAGTTCTGTTCTATTTGCACTATTTGATCTTACTTGCAAGTGTCACTAGCAACAATGTTCATCTTATCTATTGCAGTGCTAGTCCTACCATAAGAAAAATCATCAGGAAAAAATTAAGGGAAAAAAATAGTTTGAAATATAGCTTCCGATATCTAAATGTAATGAGAATAAAGTTAACTTTCTGATTTTCAAACTACCTTAATCATCAATGATGGAAAACCTTGCCAGGAACCAAGGGAGTTTAATATTACTTCCACGCCACAAAAGCGAAGCACAGAGAGGGTAAATGACTCGCCTAGGGTCCCAGCTCATGGTTGTGGCAAAGGCAAGAACAGATCCCTCTCTCCCAGATCCCACCCTAAGATATTCACATAGCAAAGTTTATTAAATGCTCTTCAGGATACTCGTAAAGATCCTTTTAAAGACATCTTCTATTGATATATTTGTTTTTTCAAGAATGCTTAATGGGCTAACAGAAAATTGTAAAGAATAGCCACTTGCTACTGTTATTCTTTGCATATAAATGTTTCCCTTCGGGTTTTTAAATAAACTGCAGTGGTGCATCACAGGCTCTTCATTGCAATTTACTACACACATTTGGATTCCTTCATTAAACAGAGATAATCACCAGTGGAATAATTAACTTCTGTGATAAAAGTTAATATCCTTTAAATCTCAAATACAGGGTAGGCCTATATCTAAATAAGACTTCTGAGCAGTTGTTCTCAAAGGTATTAACTCAAAATAAAATCACTCATAAAACACTACCTTAACTATTTAATGAATTTCTTATAAATTAAAACTAATGTCACTACTTACCTAATAAAACATTTATATTGAAAAGCTGAAAATTTTCCATGGCAAAAATTAATACAGATATTTTTTCAATTAAATACAAAATCCTTATTGCTGAATAGCAACTATCAACAGATAGTTAACACCTAACTCAAATGTTTAAGTGAAACCAACTGCATAAGTAGAAAATATTATAAGAATTCTGTTTTAGAAAAGTATGTATTGTTTAAACATATCACCAAACTCTGAACATGACATTAACTTTTTGCCTTGCTATTATCTTGTGTAATTTTTTGCATTTAAGCCTGACATTTGGAAAAAGAATCATTTTGATTTGGTCTACAATTGTATTATCAAAGAAGAAACATTTAAAATTTCTATAAAGTTACCTATTCATTAATTTGCTCATACCCAATGTTACTGGCATCAATAATAACTTTAGCTTAAAGTTTTTTACTGGAAGTTACATACAGAAATTTGTACTTTTATTGTCTCATGTGGATTTTAAAGTTTAGAGCATAAAACAAGTTAACTATGCTTAATAATTCCTCATGTTTTTTCCTTCGCCTGTAACACTTAGTATGAAATGATATATATTAGAAATTAAGCATTTAGATGATACTAACTCATAAAAGCATCAGATAATTGTGAAGGCCCTAGTTGAAATTGCAATTATGTTTAAAAACTTAAATAATTGAAGTATTAAAAAGAAAAAAACTCTCTTTACACTTTCAATCCAAAGTAAACCTCACTGTCAAGATTTAACTGGTTTGAGACACTGCTTTACTGAGAAAAGTCTGAGCGTTACTCCATCCAACCACCTCAGGAGTCATGAGGTGTTGAAATGTATTGCTACACTTGTGAAATCAAAGCTTATTCTAGTAATACAATTATGGATAAAAACTAATTCCCCTCCCATCACTGCGACTTCAGTTAAATAATGTTTTGAAAGGCCAGATAGAGAAAAAAAAACCACCCAAAACAAAACCAAAAATCCCCCCAAAACATGGCACTAGAACTTCAATATTTTGCTTGTAAATCTCAGTAAATTTGTTAGGTACTAATCTGGAAAAAAGATGGCTATTGTACAGTCTTTTCAGACTCCAGGAAGATATCTCTCTAGACTCACAAGGTATGTATAATGGAGTTTCACTGGAGAGCTTTAATAGGACCTGTTTTCATAACTGCTACTTAAAGTATGCTCACTGGTGGCAGAAACTTTCAGAGCACTAAGGCTTTCTCAAAGTCAGTAACCAAAATTTCCGAAGGCCTCGGAACTGCTCTGAATTTGCTATATGGAGATCAACCTGTTGTATAAAGTAATATCCTGGTTATCACACACATACTGGACATTCTTCCAAAATGATTTCTTTTCAACTTATCATAGCCTAATGTCTATAACCTGCTTTCCCTTAATGTGTGTTAGTTTCTAAAGCTGACAGACAACTTCAGCTATTCTACTGCAACAGCACCCCACTCCACATGTTCTTCCAAGTTTATGAAAACACACCAACTCCTTACTCTGTTATCATTTTGGGGAACAGCTTACTATGCAAACAAATTAAAGCAATAAAGCAACTTATTTCTTTTAAGTGTCTCTCTGTAGAGCTGTCAATATACTTAAATTTTTAGGAGCTTTTCAATAAAATTATGGAATTATATTTCAGTTTCCTGTAATTGCTGCCTATAGTGGTTTTGATTTGTGTCATCATACAGTAATTTAGGCTATCCTTAAGATAAAAGGCTTACACAATTCCCTCGAAGGAACAGCTATCACTTTCCCAATTGCATACTTTCTTCACAGAACAGTCCTATACTTTCTACAAATCACACGGGTAGGAAACTGAGGGAGTAAGAGGGTCAATATGCACTGCTCACCCCGGTGCCTTTTGTGCACAGTATCTCCAAAGACAAAAGTTAAGCATGGAACGATGTTATTTCCCTGCTGGAGGACAGGGATGGTTAATGCCATGGAATGGGGATTGACTGGAGTAAAGGAAGAGATGACATAAGGTTAAGTACTAGCCTTTCAGTGCACTATTTTAAGAATGTAAACATTTGCCTCCTCCACAAATCCAAAAAACTATCAGGAAACAGATCTGTCAGAGGACTCCCAAAAGATGTCCTTCCCTATTGTTCTATCCTCTTGTTGTCTCAGCCACAGACAAGACAGATCAATCTAGAAATTTCTTTAGAGACTGGGAACAGAACATACTTCTACGTACTCATACAAACAGCACAGAACTATTATAGAACAATAAATTAGTCCTATAGAAATGCTTGTTTTTTGACTTTCCTAAGTAAATAAATCCCTCAAAAATGCCATATGTTATCTGTAATATATAATATTTTTAAATGCAAACTAAAGAAGTAGCTGTTATGAGAAGAAAATTAGAGAACTAATTCTACGAGTAATGCATTAATTCTGCGAAATCATGTCTTTAAAACTATTTCTGGTATATAAAATACTCATAGTAAATTAGCCATTACGTGCTTAATTTATACAGTTCTTGATCTTATGCTACTGCGAATGAACTGTGCCTCAGGAGTAAGTCAAACGAGTCAGTGTACAGGTTTTTGTTTCTTTCTTTTTTTTTTTACTGAATGAGCAAATCAATCACACATCAGTGTTGTAAATTTATGTGCAAAAGCATTGAAGTGCTTTACTACAAATTACAACGTAGAAACACGTTAACTAAACAATTAAATTCATACAATCAGATTTAGGAATATAACAACACAAATAAAACAGAATTACAGTACATTTACAACACAAGACAAATACATGGAATTCATTAGAAAATATTGTAATAAATAATTCATGAATTATAGTGCAATTGATTTATGCATAAATATAACTAATTGCCTAAAAATCAGTTGTTAACAAAAATCAGTCAAAAAAATCAAGGCAGCCACAGAGTTTTACTAAATTACTGCGACAATGGAAATACTGCAATTAAAAAACAAATACAAGTATTTGTACTGTAAACAACTAAAAAAATCAGTCTCACTAAAGTTAATATACAATTTAATATAAAATTGTCATTAGCTACCAGAAATGGTTTAAACAGCTTTACTGAGCAGTAGTTCTAAAAACAGAGGCACTGTTTTTTAATATAAAATACTTGAGAAACATTCAAATAAGTAGAAAGCATGTAGGGCTTGCTTTCGCCTTCATTTAAAATTCTGTTGAAACAGGAATTTTCAGAAACTGTCAATTAATACGTAGCAACTGGTAACTGAATTTATAAAACAGTTCAAAATGTGTACTTTAAATGACATTTAATGGAATACATAGGGGTTGGGATAGGAGAATCTAAATATTTCCCTGCCTTTCCTTAGTTGTGTAGTCAAAGGTTAACCTAATAATTAGAAACAAATAATTCTGTTCCTTTAAACACTTACAGGTTGAGTATCATCTATAAACTATCAAAAAATATTTTAATATACTATTTCTGACCAAAAAATAAATACAAGTACTAAAATGTTGAAAATTAATTATAATATTACATACAAAACTACTGAGTACTGTTAAGTCAATAGTAAAATGATCCCTGATTTTATGAATCCTGTTAAGTTTTTGGTCAGGTCATCTTTTAAACGATATAAAAAGAGTACTCTAACTTGCCTTCAATATAAACTTTTGATTCAAGTTTATAACATTGTCTGAGGAGTACAAAAGATCAGTATGGTACAAATATCAGGCAAAGTGTTGAAGCCCCAAATTTTTGCAAGTACAACTGTATAAAGACAGATCTTGAAACATTTAAGGTTTTTCAACCTCATTCTTCTGTGGGGATATATTCACAAATTAATCCTTCTGCCCCTCACAAAATATGGCTTAATTCTTTTAAAATGAAAGATGACCCTGACATCTGTTGTTTCATGACCTCCTTGTTATCAGGTACAGTTCTGCTTATAAAAAGGATTCATTCTGTAATATGCAAGTAAACTTCAATCACTGAAGACAATTCAGTATAGATCTGAGAGACCAAAGAACTGAGACACTGGTGGTGCAGTTTCAATGGAGTATTTTGTTTTAAAATGGAAGTTATCACCTTTTTAGTAGCACTAATATGGGCTAGATTTTGCCATCAATATTGCAGTATGCTCTTTACTTTTTTAATGGCAAGTTTATCTATAAGTCAAATTACCTTATGTGGCCCACATGTATCTAACGTCTTATTTCATTTATATAATCAACCTATAAAAATGTGAATTTGTTGGGGGATAAAAAAAAAAATGTATGCTTGTGTATAAACGTATAAAAGTTGGAGAAAAGTTTTTTCTATGCCAAATTATACATTAAAAAATTACATTTTGAGAGGAAAAGGGCATTGATGTTCAGTATTGAATGTAAGAAGCAAGCCCCCATTCTTCATACGTAGACATATACTTTGTGATAGTACACAAAAAAAAAGTATGATATAAAGTCCAATGTGAATACTTTGAAATTCATATAAAAACTGCAATATGAAGGTAACTGGTCTCCCTTAAATTCTATTAAAAGTTACGTAAAGTGAACTGCCTAACTTCTAACTACCAAATTTATAAAGAATTTATATTATTGAAAGTTCAAAACAGCTTCACCGCTTAATATCTGTACTTCTATCAAGACCCTGAACTGCAAATTTGGTTATTAGCAAAATGATAATGTAACTTGGTATTCATTTGAAAAACTGAAAATGTTTTGAAATGTCACAGCAGCAAATACATTACAGTTACAGTGAGGTTTTTCAAAAGGAGTGTGACACAATCCTTAATAAATTTTAAGTAGTCAAAACATCAACTAACCAGCACGTTTCAACAAAAAACCCCAAACAAACCCAAACCATTCTCAAGCTCATTCTGTGCACATTATGAACATGCTCTAAGTTGCATTCCGACTTTCTTCTTAAACCTTACAAGTTACCTTATTTGTCAAACTAAAAAGGAAAATTATGTTAAATTTTAAGTTATTTTATGCTCTCAGTATTCCATCTTATTTCATATTTAATAATTCTATAACTACAGTAATTTCTCAGATTTCATAAGTGTACACTTTGTAAACACCAATTTCTTTCTAAACCAACAACAAAATTTTCTTAAACTGATAAAAAAATGCAGTTTATGCCTGCTAAACACACATTTTTAGTAATGAAATATTTTTCTTACTCGTATTGGATATTTAAGCAACAATGAACTTTTTTTCTTTCACAGAATGTACTATATCCTACTAATATTTCACAAATCCACCTCCTTGTAAGGAACTAGCTTTTAAAAAAAATCCCTTGACTTGTATAATCTGAGTTACTTACAATTTATTGCAAGTATTCTGTGAAGTATAAAAGTCTGCTAACCCTTGGTTGTGTACTTCCGTAATAAGATGGATTATTGAATGGGTAGTGGTTTTTCACCAATTAAAAATTATGCTTCACATGACAAATACTTGTTTTTCCCAAAACATCTTTATGCTATTGACTACTAAATAAAACCTGAATCTTTTCACCTATTTATACAAGGATTATATTAAATACACACTATCAGAATTAAGTGAGCAACTCTATAATTCTGTCCACAGTGAAAACCCTGAATAAAACTATTTTTCAAAAGGCATGTGTGTGGTTTTTGAACTGTATAGTTTCATGTCTTCTGTCAGAGTGAGTATATGTATTTCTCACATGGTGTGTGTATATACAGACATACATACACACACACAAAACAATTCGCTAACGATTATCCTACACAGGCTTGCTACTATTCTTGCAGCTGCCAGTCCCTGAATCTGTCATATTAAATAAGCCAGTATCTGGTAATCGGAGTTTCTTCTTCGGCGGAGTCTTCAGTGTTCCAGATCTTTCTTTTACTTTATATTCTAAAGTGCTGTGAGGTACCCCATAAATTCCTTGTGCTTTGGAAACACTCATTTTCCCGCTCATTACCATTGCAATTGCTTCTTCCATTATTTCATGATCATACTGCCGATAGCGGCCACGTTTTTTTCGTGGTTGCTTATTATCTTTACGATCCAAACTATCTTCTGTATTTTCTGAGGTTCCATCTACTGTCCCATTCTTAGCATTAAGACACAAAGGAGAGAGGTCCCCATGCAGAAAGTAGGAGTCAACACTTGAGTGAGTTACAGGTCCAGAACATTCAATTTTGTTCTGTTTGGGGAGTATATTTTTCAATTTTTGAAGAGCTGATCCTTCTAAGACTGAGGAGGTTTTAGAAACGTGGTACATAACATCCAGAAGACCAGCAGTATCAGACTGTGGTTTGGACACAGAACTTACTCTTAGCTGAGGAATTTTTAATTGTACAGTAGGACTTGAAGTTTCGTACTGTAGATTTTCACTTTTTTCTTTAAATTGAGTGACCATTCTCTGTAGAGTTAACTGGTGGAGGTAACTGGAAGCTGTTGGGAATTTTAATTCTGAGGTTTCAAGTAGACTGAGTTTACTTTTTTCTGTGCGCTCTGCTTGAGCTCTTGCCCACAAGGCTACTTTTTGTAGTACTGCACAAGTTTCTTTACTGTCTTTAAATGAATAACTATCACTGAAATCTCGAGTTTTGTTTTTAAAAGGTGCAGGCTTTCCTGCTGGTAAGGCTTCTAAGTGGAGAAGTAAAGTTTTTTGAGGTATGCCATAAAGTATGCCTGCTTTATTTATGTCCAGTGCTCCAGACTGAATGTCTTTCAAAGCTTTTGAGAGCAAACCATCTGCAAACTCAGCACTTCTTTCCACATAGTCCTCTCTGTGTCTGTGTAGTCTCCTGGATGGATGGAATGAAACGATGGTAAACTGATGTATGAGAGACTCTCACACAGCTATGGAAGGGAAGGGTCCACTCCTTTATTATACTCCTTGCTTCGGTAACATCACTGCTTCTGATACTTTAAAGCCTTTGAGATGTGGTAGTTAAATGATTATCCTAGCAAAATGTTACAGTTCTGGTAGGACAGTGCGTCAAAAATCATACCGTGGCTTCTACAGCAGCCCTTCCAAGAACTTTATATCCTAGCTCAGCATTTGATAATATTCTCATGTGCTTGCTATATCCCCTTGTTCACATGCTTGCAGAGCAACACTGTTATAATTTTAATTATACAATTAACGTTTCATTAAATACCCAAATCCTGAAGGAGTTTTTGTTAGTAGAAACGTGACGTTACCGCTAAACAAGTAATAAAAGAGTCAACCCCCTCATAGAAAATTTGCAGCAATAAGTATAACTACACACAAACATCCCAAACTTACACAAAACTAGGCTTTCTACAACAAGATAAAGTGCTGTAGCTAACAAGTCCATATTGGCAAGATAAAACACAGTATTAAAGACTTCTAGCCACTATTTACAGCTCTCTAATTACAAACCCATTTTTGTTTTAAAACTTCTTCATACCAACAAATTAATAAAGTGCAATTTTACACCTATTTGTAGTAAGTTATTCGGTAAGACATACAGGTGACAAAAAGGGTCCTTCTATGGCTAGTGGATGGGAATATGCCAAGATTGTAACAAAATCCAACAAAACAATGCATTTCACTAGTTTTGTGGTAGCTTTCAGCAGATGCAATTTTTTTTTTGCTGAATAAAGAAATTTAAACATTTGCCACCACACACCATAGTCAGAACCATGATGTAAGTATAAGTACGATGATTAAGAGCTCTCTCTCGCGCGCTTGCTTGCTCTCTCTCTCTTATTAAGGAATATTAGAGATAGCCATTTAACTTGTTCATGTTAGTTGAAGAATATTTTAAATCTAAATATTAACATGCTCACTTTAGTCCAAAATTGAAGTTTCCTATGAAAACTCTGAAAGAATGTATCTACATCTTCTACTAGCCTATTACTTTAAATGTGTTATGTAATAAATTTTCAGGTAATTTTTAGTAACATGAACTAAAGTTTGGTGATTGTTCTGATAACTTTTCTTTAAACAGAAAAAAAAAAGGAAAAAGACAAATGAAACATATGATATATACATAGACACACACTTATGAGTGACAAAATTCTTTTGAAAGCAAAATAGGAACCACGTGTGTGTCAGTATATACAAATATGTTATGAACACAAAACCTGACTTCAGAGGAGAGAACCTGGATTGTCTTTTATATAAGCTGAAAAGATTCCTAAGCATTGCTTACCCAGACACTGAGTTTTCAGAACACAACAGGTCGTATTTTGGTTCTTCCAACCTTGCGCTTTTCTTTGTAGAGAGATCTAGCACTCCATCCCCTGCAAAGAATGAGCAGTGGTGATAGCAGTTGTTTAATGGTGATCTCGGAAATTTTGTTAGCAAATGTTTAGACCTATGGCCCATTTTTTAAGCAGTTACTTCATCTTGTGAAATTACTGACATCCCTTTAACAATGTCAGCTGTCAGCAAATGGTTTTAGATACAATTTGTAACAAAACTTTTTAAAATTAAGAAAGAAGTACAAACATCCTATTCAGAAAGGATAAAATTTAAAAGAAGACTCTATCTGAAACAGGAACACATGACATTTGCCTAAAAATCACACGTGTGTATATACTGCATTGTTTACTTTCAAGGCAAACAAAGCAACACACTTATTCATGTTTATATACTGTAAACAACCAAACAGGATGCTGAAGTTAAAACTGAAATAACTAAATTATAGGCTTAAAGGATAATTCAGCCATACAGGGATCTCGGGAGGTCTCTAGACCAACCTCCTGCTCAGAGCAGGGTCAGCTGTGAGACCCGACCAGGTTACTGGATGAGACAGCAGTACCCCAGTAACTGGGAAGAAAGCTTCAGCCCAATACAGAGTTTTGGGCACAAGGCCTATGTCATTAAATATTCTAACAGTTTGTTTATACATATTCTCCCTGCCGCCCCCACATATATGTAATAATGAAACTAGAGAAATGGTAAGACCTAAACTGGGGTGGGAGTCCACTCTGTTAAGTCACTGGCAGATGTTGAATTCAAGATTTATAGTTGACTGTTGAAGTCTATGAAGTACTGAAATAGAAAACCATTTTTTTTTAAATCAATACTCAAGAACATTGAAACATAAAGCAGCTAATTAGCACATGTATTATTCCTAGTTTGTTTTTGTCTTAAAGAAAAAAAGCACATTTAAATTATAGACAAATCCCCTAAATATATTTAATTTTATACCTTTCTTCCTTGGTTTTCTGTTTCAAACTTGGGTTGTTTTGTATGCCTGACTTCTGCAAATCTGATTTTGTTTCAACATGTACCTCAACATTCAGCTCTACAAGAAACCTTATGCTACCCATTTTTTACATTAGTGGCATTTTCATGTTACTGCATATTATTTCTAAAACATTATCAACTGTATCTATTTTCCCACAGCCTCAGATCCAGACATGAAGCACTGGCTGAATAGTCCAAATACCAACACTCAAAGAAGTCAGAAAAACTGTTAGGATAACTCTCTTTTGTACCAACGCTGCACAGAAATAGTTTTGTGTAGTAATCAAATCCATCTATTTAATTTTGACTGGTTTTCCTCATTTTTGACTGTCTTCTCCCAACTATTTTGTATTATTTGAAAGGTAACGGGAGAAAAAGTAGCATTACTCAGCCTGAGTAAAAAAATACTTATAAATATGCCACTTGTCAAAGATGCTCCTTTACTCCTGAACACATTCCTTTCAAAGTCTTCCTTAACCCTAAGAAAGCTAAAGGAAGGACTAGTTAATCACCCTTTCTGATATTCCAGAAGGAAAAGCCAATTAAAAGCACTACAGAAATATTTTTCAAGGGCTACCTAGCATACCCAGCTGGAAAGTATCACAAATACCTAAGCTCACAATATCCTCAAGTCTGCATAACAGACAGATTTAATCTGCTGTGTTGTGTCAGTCACACAAAGTACATCTCCCTTTCTTAAGTGCCTGTTGTGAAAGGGAGCACACACAGTTTCTCCATCTTCAGTTGATATTCATAGGCACTGTGATAAAATAAGTTTAAAAGAGATCACTAGAGAAAAAGTGACTTTAAAGTTCACAACTCATCAAGAGCTAATACTCTCTGTATTCAAACTTAAAAAAGTTAAAATGAAGCCAACTAGATTTCTATAGAAAAAGAAAAGCCCAAACCCAGAAAACCAAACACCACCCAACAAAGAAAACCCAAAGACTCTTGCAAGACTCCATAACAAAATCCAATGAAAACCATTTTAATTTCCAATGTTTCAGAACTGACTTTGCCAAGATACAGCCACCAATAAGCTGAAAAATTATTAAAAAGAAGACAGTACTGAAAATACAGACCCCTAAAATAAAATTTAGATACATTTTGTGCCCCTAAAGGGTAAGAAGAACTGAAGAGTCATTTCAGGTTCAAGACAGTTTGTTCCTCCAACACAGCATATGTAAGCATTAAGAATATGACACCTCCCTAAAGACAATGCTTTATGGGAAGCTGGTCCTCAGCAGGAGTGAAAGGGAACCATGATGATTCTGATCTTCAAAGTAATGGCTCAACCTCTAGTCTTTGCTTCTTAGCACCACATCATCAGGTCCAGCAATACCAAAAAATAACTAAGTGTGATTAAAGATCATCTTCAAAACAACTGTGAGGTGGAAGAATAACTAACAGAAACTGTATGGGTCACTCTTGAATTCCTACATTTGGTGTTTCTAACAAAATTCTTTCTCCTGCTTTTCAGGAAACCTCTCACTAGCTATTATGAACCTCCTTCCTAGGTCAGACAACCTTCTCTATCCAGTCCTCATTCTCTAGGCATGGGAAAACACCACTCCTAGTGTGGGAGAGCACATCAGCCTGGCCACCACCTTCAGCTCATTCCTCTTCTGCTCTCCCAGTAGCTCTCCAGTAATCACTGAATTAAGGATCTGAGAGATACATCCCTGTCTACTCCAGCTTTAGTTTCTGGCCTTAGTTCAGTTAGCTGGGAAGTTGTCTAAGGTCTTTTTTGAACCCAGTGACAGTGTCCATCTCCAAAACCTCCTGTCACAGCAGTTTCTGATATTCTGAAATTGCTGTGCAAAAGCTGCCCCTTATATGCTTTTCCCTTCCAAGAAGTTTCAGCAAGCCCTGTCCAGTTCTAATATTGTGCAGTTCAGTAAGTAACTCTCCCTTTACCTTATCCATCACACTGTGGTAAACCTCAATCAGGTTTTTCATAGCAACAAAATTACATTGCCTTGTCTCCAATACCTTTCCTGGTAATGCCTTGCCTTCTGCTGTTTGTTTTCTGTGCTGCATATGGAGACAATGTTTTCAGAGAACTGTCAGTAAGACTGCTCTGACTAGCCCCTTTTTGCTGACCTGACATGCTATTTTGTAAAATGAAAAACTGCTAGATGAAAAGTACATGGCTATGCACTGGGTGCCCATGGCAGAGTCTTGTTAGTGACTGCAAAGAGATGCCAGAGGCTGCCCTGTGCTGGGCATAGACAGTTCTAGCTGATTCCAACAGACCCGCTGCTGGACACACCTGAACTCAGCAGTCATTTGGGCAGAATCTCTGGAAAATCATATTTAAGAAAGGGTAAAAAGTGCTGGGTGGAGACAGAAAAAAGGACCAAAAAGAATGAGAAAACAGGGGAGGGAAGCCCAGTGGCAGACGAAAATGGCAGAGAAGAAACTGTTTGGTACAGACTGTAGACACCCACACCCATTCATTCCCCTGCACCACAGGGGTTGTGGTGGGCACAGGGGTGTCTGGAGTGAAGCCGAGGCTGGGAAAGGGGGAGGAAAGATGGTGTTGTAATGTGTCTGTTTCCACTACCTGAAATAATTATTTTAATAGACAATAATTTAAGTTAATTTTCCCAAAGCAGAGCTGGTTTTGCCCATGATGGCAAGCAGTAAGCAATGACAATATCCTTAACTCATGAGCTCTCCTCCCTGTTCTTCCCATTTTCTCCCCTTTGTGCCATTGAGAGAGGAGCAAACAAGACAGTGTCAGACAAGGAGTGTGGCTGTTAGCCACCAAGGCAGCCAAGGAATAAATAAACACCTACTGCCCTCCAAAACCATACATTTTTAGGGTTATCTTGTCATGCAGAAGCATTAAACAAACCATTTCTTGAATATATTTACAGCTCATACAATTTGTCTTTGGAAACATTGTATGTGTACCTTAAAAAGCACAGTGTTTTCCCTAATACAGATGGTAAGAACAATATACGAAGAAAATAAAAGGTTATTTTTAGTAATGTTTGGGATTCTTGCAATAGCCCTGAACACAGCAAAGAAGAGGCCATACATGCTGTGAGCCCAGCTGCCGTACTAACTTCAACATGGACTTTCACAATATGAAACTACTTTTCAAAAAATTAAGAACTGTTTCCAAATTCTGGTCCATTACTCAGAAATCATTATTTTGCTGCAAATTTTGGTGAAATCAAACGAACATTGTTAAACTGGATAATAAAATGCTATTTTAAATCATTTAAACAGGATTTTGGCTTGGATTATCCTTATTTTTCCTACTTCTTCAGTAATAGCCAACAATGACAAAGCTACAGCCTAGCTGTAAAAAGTTCATAGTGTGAAATGTCACACATTGCCGGCTACATTCTGATGTCTTCCAATCTATGATGGATTAATTAAACATGGAAATCTATGCAAATTCTCTTCATTTTTCTGCTTTGCTTACAAACTATCATTGTTCCTAGAAGATACAGCAACAAGAATAAGATAAACTATCAGATAACTTGTTTGTACCTCTTTATATTTCTGCCTCTTGTAAGTCACTTTGCTTAGAAGCCTGAGAGTGATCAACTCTCCCGTGTCTATCAAGGGAAAGCGAACTCTGCACCAAAGTGAACTGCTCCTGGAACACTCCCCAAAGAGGTCAGCATCATTACTGAACAAGAAAATAATAAGCTACTGCAAGATATTCCAACACTGTTCTTCACTCAATATTTATTCTACAAGGATGCTGCCTTTTCATTGTCTTAGTTTTGAGGACAAATAATATTGCAAAAACACACAATACCACCCTATTTTTGCTAGTTGCAGTGTATGCAAAACACTTTTTCACTATAAAGAGCATTCTTTTCAAAGCCTGGACAGTCTTGAGAATTACATGGACTAGGAAAAAAGAACAAGATACAGGTATCTGAGACAGTTGATCCTAATTGACTGACGATGAAGAAATTGCCTAATTACTTAGCAGCAAGGTGCACAGGAATCAAAGTACCCTGCTAAGTTACTACACTTCCACATGTACAAGAAAGCAGAACATAATCTGTGACTCTGCCATCAGTCAGGCATCAGCCAGACATACTTGGATGCCAGTGCTTAAATACACAGTACTGAATGATTCGGTACCAGTGGTGCAATAGGTTGACCCTGGCCAGCAGCCAGACCCCCATGCAGTCCCTCTCTCACTCCCTCTCCTCAACAGGGGGGGCAGAAAGAAATAAGATGCAAAATGTCATCAAGATAAACACAGGGAGATCACTTACCAATTACCATCACAGGCAAAACAGAGTTGGGGAAAACTGATTTACTGCAAATTCAAACAGATTTGGATAATGAGAAAGACAAAAGTCAAAGCACCTCTCCACCTTTTCCCAGGCTCAACTGCACTCCCACTCCCTTTACCATTCTCCCCCATCTCCAGGCAGCACAGGCAGGATTGCAAATGGGGGTTAGTACAATCTACAGGTCCTTCCTCCTCATGCTTTTCCCCCACTCCATTGTGAGTTCTCCAGAGACTGCAGTTCCTTCAGGAAATATCCAGCTGCTCAAATGTGAGGTCTTCCACCATCTGCAGTGTGAATACCTGCTCCAGAGTGATGTCTTCCATGAGCTGCAGCAGAAGACCTGCTCCATCATGGTCCTCTCTATATGCTGCAGGGAAATACCTGCTCTGGTGCCTGGAGCACCTTCTTCCCCTCCTTCTCTGACCTTGTTCCTCCTGCCGTTTCTCACTCCTCCACCTTCTGGCATTTTTGTTCTTTCTTGAGTAAGTTCTCAGAGGCACCAGAAACCTCTTGGATGTGGCTCCACTTTGGCCTGCTGCACATCTTGCAGAGCTGACTTCTTCCATAGATGCAATCCCTGCAGCCTTCCCCAGCTACTAAAACCTGGCCACATAAACCCAATACAGAGGGATATTATGTCTTGAAGTGTCAGACCTAAATATTCTGGGAGATGACCAACAGGTACTGGAGGAAAGCAAGAAGGTTTCTTAAATGAAGATGAGATCATCCAGACATCTTCACTCACAGAATCTTTTTTCAGCTTCAGCTGAGCTAGCATTTAGCTTGGATCTACTCAGTGCAAAAAACAACCCTGAAAATGCTTCTAGTGATCTGGAAAATAAAACTAACTCCTTCCTCTCAACTTAAGTCCAAGAATCATTGCCACAGTAAAGAAACAAGAGTGCTTTATTATTTAGATCATTAATCTTAAAGATGACTACTATAAATACAAAGCATCTGCTTAAACAGAAAATGAATTTAAGTCATTATCTGCTTCACAAGACTTGAATTGAGACAGACTTCACCTTTGATGATCCATCAGAGAAATGTATAAATTTGAGCCTCCTTTGTTAATGCCACTTCATTTGGAAATTGTAACAGGAATTACAAATAACAGATAATAACAAGAGTTGCATGACAACTGAAAGACACTACTGAGAAGAGAACCATGGTATAATTTACGAGTCTCCAAACAGAAGAATACTATGTTAGGCAAAGAATAATGTACTTTTAAAAATGATCCAATTGAAAAATGTCATGATTCCCTACCATAAGCATGTAATGTGTCAATATATCCAAGTTTTCTTCAGGAAAAGGACAGAGGTGAAGAGTAGGTAAAATAACAATACACAGTCCCTGACAATAGCTAATTGAAAAAACTCTTCCTGAATCATTACACCTAGAACACAACGCAAAGAAAAAGAGCAGACTGACTTTTTCCATCTTGATCTTATTTGCTTGTATTGCTACCACTACAGTGGAAACCTAAGATAGCTCAAAACTGCTATGTTATGTTGATGGGAAATGCTAAGTGCACTACAACTTTGCTGGTAGAGAAGATGGCTTAAAGCCTTTCTCCAGCTGCAGCTTTGTTTCAATACTTCCCATTTCAGTAGCTCCAAACTACAGAAGAAGACTAGCACCTTTAACATCTGCAAAGCATTCCAGCAAATATGGCAATGTAAGTTCTGAGAATCTACAGTACCTTACACAGCTTATGAGTCTCGCATAGTAAACTATGTATGCTGAGCAAATATTTTAGCCTCAGATCTTTTGCTGAAGATGCAGAATTCTAAACTTGTTGGTTAGCCTTGTTATAAGAAAAATGCAAATCGTATGAAAAAAGATTTAAATACCTCAATCTCTCTATACTTTAAGTTATTCTTGAACAGATTAATAGATTTTCAAACAGCTGAGGGTGGCAGCAGAGCTCTCTTCCCGTTCCTGCCCTCTTCACCATCTGCCTTCCCCTTCATTCCTCAAAGATTTGTTTGGGCTCAGCAAGGACCAGAACCTTTCTCTGGGAACTCTGCTCCATCATGGACACATTAAACTAGTTATTCTTTATAAGCAGCTGTTGAAGTAAGCAACAGGCTATAGTGTTGATACTAGGGAAGTACTTTCTATTGCCCTTGCAAAAGAAACATGCTTCAACTCAGCAAACTATAAATCTCTAAAATCTGTTAATTCATCCATAGCAGAGGTATGTCAAAGAACTGCAGGTATTTTCTCAGGATTTAATCTGTACAAGGTATTTACTAAACAGAGGCATGAACTGGCTTCTGCTAACCACGCAGTACAAAAGCAGGAATTCCACATTTTCTCAATGACTTAATGACAAAGAGAAAGGATGCTTAAACTTTAATCTACACTAGGTATGTTTAGCAAGGTAAATCCATGTCAGACTACTGCCCCCCAAGCAAGTGTCACCTTACTGAAGACTGCATCATTGAGCACACACATATGAAATCTGCTTTCATCCTGACAAACGTATGTTTTTCTCAGAAACTAAGATCTGCAGTTCTACCTTCTTTTAATTTCTTAAGTATGGCACATGACCTAGGTATACTTTTTCCTTTGGTCTGCAGTATTATTGGATTAACATGGACTCCTGTATCTGCAAAAGACAAAAGCTGCTTTTGCCACTGCTTTCAGGTGCACATGAAGTCACAACCCTTCCTGAAAATGGCTGCTAATCCAAATCAAGTCCAAAACTAACAATATTCAGATAAAATATCGTTATCAGTTTTGGACAGCAATACTCCTTGAGGCAAAGAAATTATTTCCTTTTTGTAAAGAACAGCAAGACAAACTTTACTTTTCTTGTAGCTTTACTCTGAATTAAGAAAGTTGCACTGATCTGTGACTAAAGAATGAAGTATAGAAATTTCTTCCTAAACAAATCTCCTGCTTGCATCATTCTAACCATTATGTATTTAAAGAATCCATGTGTCCAAGGGCTGACACAGACACAGTGACCTTCGTTCTCTGAAATTCCAGTATCCTGGAATTTGTCGGAGCAATCCCAGGCACAGCTACAGGTTGGGCAGAGAAGAGATTCAGAGCAGCCCTGCGGAGAAGGACTTGGGGGTGTTGGTTGATGAGAAAATGAACATGGGCAGGCAGTGTGTGCTCGCAGCCCAGAAAGCCAACCGTATCCTGGGCTGCATCAAAAGGAGCGTGACCAGCAGGTCAAAGGAGGTGATCCTGCCCCTCTACTCTGCTCTCATGAGACCTCACTTGGAGTCCTCAACATAAAAGGGACATGGAACTGTTTGTGTACAGTTCTGGTGTCTGGAGAAGAGAAGGGGGAGACCTATAGCAGCCTTCCAGTATCTGAAGGGGGGCCTATAGGGATGCTGGGGAGGGACTCTTCATTAGGGACTGTAGTAATAGGACAAAGAGTGATGGGTTAAAACTTAAACAGGGAAAGTTTAGATTGGATATAAGGAAGAAGTTCTTTACTGTTAGGGTGGTGAGGCACTGGAATGGGTTGCTGTGAATGCTCCATCCCTGGCGGTGTTCAAGGCCAGGTTGGACAGAGCCTTGGGTGACATGGTTTAGGGTGAGGTGTCTCTGCCCAATGCAGGGTGGTTGGAACTAGATGATCTTAAGGTCCTTTCCAACCCTAACTATTCTATGATTCTATTCTATGAGTCTACACTCCTCTCTTTTCTCAGGAAGCTTCTTAAGAACCATTTACTTCTTCAACAAATTCTGAACTGCTGTTACCTGTGACAGTCACAGGTAAGCTGACTTAGATTCAGTATGTGAAAGAAATTCCAATACCACTTATTTAATGCAGGTACTCAGAAATGAGGATATTTTTCTTCTCACACACATTATGAAAAATGCTTCTTGAAAGAACATGAGGTTTTGGCTGGTGGGATTTTTTGGGGGGTTTCCCTCTGGCCAGTTCTCTTACAATATTTTTTCATGGTGCTTAAAGGAAAATATATTAGTTTCTTTTTCCTATATAGTGATTACTACTTTAGAAAAATGAAATAAAGATATCCGACACAGACATTGTTTTTAAATGAATAAGACTTAAAAAGGCAATAATTGACAGCAAAACACAAATAAGCAGATATAGACGTTTACCTTGCTGAGTATTCTGTTCTTGAGTTCGATTCACAGTGAGGTCTAGAGGGCTATCCTGTTCTTCCTGAAGGGAGTTTTCCGTTTGGTTCATTTGGATACTTTTACATATCAGACTTGGTTCAAATGATGAACCATTTCTGTTCTCTTGAATTTTGCTACTTTTTGAAATGTACTCAATCGCAAACTGACGGATCATTTTTTTCATTAATTCCTGAGCAACTAGGGGAATGTTAGGATCACAGTTCTGAGGAAGATCTAGGAATAAAAAACAACAACAACACAGGCAACAGATGCATTAAAAACAAATTTCATTACTTTTCTTTAAATAAAGACCTCCCATAAGCCAAATAAATGTGTATAATAAGTACATGTATAACAAACACATTAATTCAGATGTACACAAGTTTTTCTTATGAGCATTTCTAACTTGAGGTCACTTTGAAGAACATGTTTAGCACACATCAGTAACCTCATTCCTCTGTCATAGCATGCAAGTAAAACTATGTGGGTAGATCTACAATGCAAATATGGGAGTCGGTACTTATTGCTGGCAAGCAAGTTGAATTTTCACTTGCAGATTGCACATGTTCACTTTTGAAAATAATTCTGAATACAAACAGTAGAAGTTAAATAAATCTATGAATTAATACATAATTAAATCACTTTCAAAGAACAACTATAACAAAAATAATTCAATTGCAGTACTATTTATTAGTCCCTTTCTTAACAGAACAGTTGCACTTTTGAGGAGCTGATCTTAAAGAGACAAAATTTGTTTTACCTATGTACTAGATTACAATCCCCATTGTAGAATCAGGATAGCAATGTCAAAACTGATACAATGCTACTTGAAATGTCCCATACAAACTGCAGCAATACAAGCAACTGAATTTTACAATAAAGTTATATATTTTTATTGTAAAATCTCACAGGATTTTCAGGTCATTTTCAAAGTTCTACCAATAAAAACATCTGGCAGAAAAGCTTTATTTCCTATTCTAAACTGCAGGTACCTTATTTTTCATTTGTGTGTCTAAGAGTCCCATGGAGAGAAGTGTTTCAAAAAAAGCCAAAAAGGATCAAACATAAGATACCTATGAATTTATTTTAATGTTATCTGTCAGCTAGAAGAAAGTTAAACATCTTATTAAGCATAGCTGAAACCAAATTTCTTAATCACTGAAAAGGATCTGAACACAAATATAAGTGCCAGAAAGATCAACAAAATAAGGCATAAGTAACTATGTATAAATAACAATATTTAGCATAAATAACAATGTAATTAAGAAACTCACTTAAAGCAAGCTGTGTTATTCATCAGTGTAAAACTGCATTGATGACTGCAATATTTTATTTCACAAAACAAGCATAATTGTCTATACTCAAAAGATCTATGTTATTCTTTAAAGTGGTAGTAGTAGTACTTGTTTCACTACCCCACTGTTCCTTCTCTTTCAACTCTACACAAACACAAACCAAAAATACCCTTTTTGATGTTTTAACCACTGCCCATCCTTGAGTTCACAGGTAATGAATGAAACAGATTTCACCAAGAAGAGACAGGGATTTAAAGATTTAAGGTAAGTATGAATATGATACAAGATAATCAGCTTTTAGGTCAGCCTGGATTGCCTTAAAGAAACACCAAAGGCTATGGTGGCAGTTACTGGGATACTTAACATACTCTGAAACAGGTAAGACAGGAGACAAACTGAGTTTTGTTTTCAGGGAAGTGGAGAAACCAAAATGACTGGATAAGGTAGATGTTTGCATGCAAAGTGTAAATTTCCCAATAGGTAGTTTGGAGTATCACCCAGCATATTTGCTCAAGCATTTTATGCCAATCCATCTACTATCAAGAATGACCACTGAGACAGATCAAAGAATGTTGCTCTGGGTTTTATCTAGTTCAGTCCTGAATACTTCCATTGATAGAGACTGCACAACCTTGCCGGGTAGCCTGTTCCACTTTCTTACCTACCCTCACTTTTCCTTACACAAAAAGGAGCCTCTTGTTTCAATTTCTTATCTTTCACTGTCCCTTTGTGCACCATTGTAAAGACTTTGACCCTGTCTTCTCAGTAACCTCCTTAGGGGTACTGGAAAGCTGATCTTGATTTATTCCTATTAATGATGCTTTGCTTCCTAATAGAGAATGAAGCTGGAGATACATAATTTTTATTATGAGGAAGAAGTAATTTAGAGTATTTTGAAGTTGGAAATAATTTCTCACAGCTCTCCAAATGATATAACCAGAAACAAGATGTTAGATACTCAAAGAAGAAAAAGTTACATGGTTTCATAAGCCATTTTCTTTTTACACACTGTACATTTTTGAAAGAAAATAAACTTTTTAAGGGTAAATGCAACTTTTACATAATGTCTTATCAATATAAACCTCCTGAATGACCAGACTAGGGTACACGTACTACAAACATAATACTTCAAATGTATTATATAAAGTCTAATTACTTACATTCAAAGGCTGTAAGTATGTATTATTATACAAGTATACAATGAAAGCATGTAGAGACCTGTGATTTTAAATTCATGGTAGGAAAGTTTCACTACACGTGGGAAATTTGTAATTAGTCACCTAAAATTTTTAAACACAACTTACTGTATTCTGGGGTAAGTATTAGGTCTCTGAGCCTAGTATCACTAGCAAATATTTCTTAATTATTATCAGCAGATGGCACCAGACATATTTTGAATGACCCAGAAAGTTTTTCTGCTAGGATGCCTTAATAGAAGTCATGAATATAGCAACTTACAAAACTTTAAATCTACATGCCTACATCTGTTTAAGTTTCTTTTTTTCACATAGTTTTAAAACATGAGATTTAAAACAGATTTCAAACATGAGGCATATGCATTTACTCCATGGATTATGTATGTACATACATACAACCTCAAACCCAGCAGAACAGTCAGGAATCAGGAATAAAAAGTAGCTCTGATGTTCCTCTAGTTTCTCTCACATCACTGTAGATCTCCTGATATTATTAGGATAAAAGAAGGCTAAGTAACACATTTGTATGCTATAATCTGATACATTCTGTTTGTGATTGTCCAATTACAGACAGAATGTAAGAGAAGGCAGTAATAAAGACAATGTATGACTAACTGCAATGATTTATTTTAATTCAAAGCTCACATTTAGGATTGAAACTTCCTCAGTTTATGTAGTTTTATTATTAAAATCCATATTCTTAACTACTCTCTACATTAATGCAATGTGTGATCATTAGACTGCAACGCACAATGTAGCGACCAATTTAAGTGATAGTTCAGACCTACACATGTATTTGGCAAGACAATGGGCAAGGAATTAAATGTTCCCAAAACAGTGCTCCACAATAGTACTCTATTTCTTGAAAATCAGTATTTGTTTTTTTTTTCATTGGAAAATCAAAATAGTGACTTAATTTCTCTTCTGATGCTACACCAAAAACCACTGGAAATCAACAGTGAATTGCCCTCCTAGCTTAAAATCATGCTGTGAGAGTAGCAGAACTAAAAACACCTGGTTACTCATCAGCATGTTTCCTATATTCACTCCAGCTTCTCACAAAAAGGCCACATTTTCCAGAACAACCCTGCCTCAACAGACACCAACGGAGCTGTCCCAGCAATATTCTTAGCTATACTTGTGAACTTGTCCCATTCACTGCCAGATCACCAGCAAGTTAAAAACAGAATAAAGCAATTTATTCTGAGCCATGTATCATAATTAATTTAGTTAACTTGACTGGTCAACAACAGAAGGAATAGGAGCCAAGTTCACTCTAGTCTTCTGTTCAACATTCAAAATTTTTCCTTTCTCTTCTCAGATAGTCATGTTCATTACTCTACAAACATTCATATCTCTAAGGTTTTTCTTAAACCCAGTGGAAAATGACCAAGAAATTCAGAAGTCAGTGAAGACAGCAACACTGGCAGGCAGGCAGTCAACACAAAACTAGTATGTTTTACTTCCTTAAGAAAGCAGCTGAAATTCTGCTAAACATTCTTTCCTGATTAACTTGATGAAAAGGGACAGCAGTGTCATACAAACTGACTGCACGACTTCCTACAGAAAATCTTCCAGATTTTGACAGGATTTCTTAAAATTAACTAAAAAAGAACTGCAGTTATTGGATTAAGTAGTGAATACATCTCAAAACTACACCTCAGAAAGAAACACTTTTTTGTAGTTTGAGATTATGTGTGCAAGATTACATTTTCATAGGTTTGCCAAATTAGACATATACTGTCCAAGAAGCAAGATCAGCAAGTGATATCTTTGTGTATCTGAGCTATAACTTAGCAATGAACAGGAGGACTCGGAGTCAAATGCAGGTATGCGCTATGGTGTAAGAAAGCCCTAGTTATGAATGGAAATATTTTAGAAAACAGATACCTAGAAACAAACTTCAAAAAGCTTGGAGGGAAATTATTTTGGTATGGAAATATGGCACTGAACATACTCAACAGAGTTGCCCAGAGAATCTGGAAAGATTTAAGTCATCCTGACCATCTTCTCCCTCCAGTTTTGTGCCTCAATTCCTTAATTTCTGCAAAAGCTTTTCAGGTTTCCGTCTTCTCCTGGTAGGTCATGTCCTGAAGACAGAACCTGATTCACCATCAGTGTATTTAAATGACCTTTTCTTTTTCTTCCCCTCTGCTCCCTTAATTTTTGTTTTAAAAGGTCACATTAATATTGCATGGAAAAAAGCTTTGAAGAACATACAGTGTGAATACATACAGAACCAGGAAAATTAGTTATCCATGATCAAAATGTCTGATCTAGCTCTTACAGCTTCAGTTCTGCCATGTAATGATGATCACATATGCAACACTAATAGTCACAGGGGAAAAAAAAAAACAAGACTAATAAGTATTTTTTAAAGCACATCATGTTTTTTCCTTGTAATTGTTTCTTTGACAAAGAAAAATGGGTGGAATTTAATGTTATTTAAGTGGAAAAGTATCACAGTCTACTCTGCTTTCAACACTGAATGGGTAAAGAGAAATATCGTACTTAGGAATAAAGTATCTGGGTTTCAGATATATTGTTTAATGGAAACAATCAAAGTTTAATAAAAAAAATTACTTTGGCTTTAACTGAGGTGTCTGCTGAGGGCAGGAGTTTCCTACAGACCCCTATCTACAAAACTAGTCTTTTATACATAGGTAAGACAGGTTCCTAATAGAAAGACTGTTACTTAGTTTACCATCTTGGCAGTAATTCTATCATCCTCTTAAGAGGAAAGAGGAATAATCTTTGTCTAAGATTCTACAGACAATTGCTCATCTTATAAATGCCTAAAGATTGCACACTGTGGACAATGATATAACTTGGCTGCAAGTTTTGAGATCTTTTGGACTAATTTCCTCATGACAAAAAGCCCCACAACCCTCACCTAAAAGGAAGCCTGAAAACTACAAAACCCAGCCCCACACTAACTTGTTCTAAAATAAAAGAATAGTGAGACCAATAAAAGCAACTCTCAGATTTGCTCACTAGTCTTAGAAGTTGTTCACAGGGGGCCCAAATGAAATCTATGCTAGTTACAATAGTAAGAGACAGTATATGATTTTAAGGAGTTAGCAATCTAAACACAGAAACAAGCGTTACTTCTATTTTAAACACAGCCAGACAAGGATTCTACTTTCTCTAGGGGCAGAGGAGGAATGAGGGGCATGTGTGTGTATGTGTATCTGGTTTAGTACCAGTTATAAAAACTGTTCCTTATCTAAACAATTACTTAAAATTTTTTGACAGTTTTTCCCCAAGTTGATCTAAAAAAACTTACAAAAACTCAGAAAGCAGACTTGGCAAAACTCTTCATCTTCCTCCTATAAAGCCAAGACAATTACTTAAATACCTCATAAATTGGTTTCACATGCCCTTGTAGATATAGGGGTTTTCTTCCTTTTCAGTTCCAATCATTTGAACAACTTAAGAGACTGGAATCTGAACTGAATATTTTTAGAAAACTGTGCAGCAAGTACCTTTTACATAAGAACACACAAGTCCTTCAGAGAATCACAAAAACAATCGGAAAAGACTTTGGTTTTGTTATTCAGTAGACAAAACCTTTTTAACTTAGCATTACTGATCTGGCAGATAAAAAATCCTAAGGGAGATGCTAAAAGCCAAATGCTCTTTGTGAAAAACTTCACAGAAGTCACTCACTACAGTAAGGTCATGCAAAGTTTCACTTCTCCCATGATAAAAGTTCCTCTCAAGGAGTATCTCCAGCAGAAGCACGAAGCAGGAAAATGTTGAAGAACACTGTACATCAAGCCCAAGAACAGATATGAGAAAGTAGAAATTTGAAGGAATTAAAACATTTGCCTAGGGATATGCCATGAAACTGAGTCTGTGATGAATATACAAGAATTTCAGAAATAATGAGGTGGCAACTTCACTGGATATTTCAAATGGAAAAAGTTTTAAAGAAATCCAAGGAACAAAGACAGGCTCAAAATGCTGTTGCACTCCATTTAAAGCCCAAAGCAAAATGCAGGCTGAACACACAGATGCCCTGTACAGAAAAATATTTGGCACCCCCCAGGTTCAAGGGCACAGTAATCTCTTCCTGCTACAGCAAGGTAAAAGAGAAAATTAGCTTTGGGTTGTTCTCCCACCTACATGAAGGAAGAGAACATGGCTCACACTCTAATTCTTTGCTGGAGCAAGGAAAAGGCCGTCACCCTATTCATACTCAGCTATTTTGACATCCAAGTACATCTACTAAACCTAAGAAAAACCTGTGGAAGTTGTAGTTACCGAGTACAGCTGCTTTCACAGAAATTTAAGGAAGAAAATGAGTTATTTCTGCTTCTGGTGACAGTGACTAGCTAACTTATATGAGCCAAGCTGACTTGTCAGTCATTCATGTACTGCTATAACTTGCTGAGTGCCAAAGAACAAGAGCTACTAAATTAGCTCTTTAATTCTTTGACTATATATTTTGACAAGAAGTTTTAACCTCTGACTTGGATATATCTGAAGTATTAGGTTTTGTGTGAGAAGATCTCAAATACCATTTTCTAATCTGTAATACACATTCTCTCACCTAAAAACTGTCTTCCTGCTGAAAACTAGAAGTCAAAGTTTAGGAACAGGAAATGTTTACATGTTTAAAATTCCAGAGATTGGCACCTGAACTTGGCACAAAAATAAAGTAGCAGGTCACAGTAAAAAAAACAAAAAAAAAAAAACCCACAACCCAAACCAAACAATAAAATAACAGGGATTCAGGAATATAACACACAATGTGACAGTACTAACAGAAACACTAAATAGGAAGAGCAGTGCTTCCCTCGGTGACTCAAGTAAGCAGAGAAAAAGATTAAGGAAAACAAAAGGAATAAAGAAAAATGACATTCAGTAGATAAATGAAAACTACTTAAAGTAAACCCTGAATAATTTGATTCTTCTAGATTTGTGTCATTTCTCTTAATATAAAAGACATGCTTATTACCTTTCTTTCGAAAGAGTGCATTTAGATAGTTTTCTGCTTGGCATTCAATTTTATCAGTGTTGGACTGGCCCTGAGATGACAGTTCCTCTGTAGGTGTTGACTGTGAAGAGCCGATAACTGATGCGCGATCCTAGAAGACATACAAAGATTATAACATCTTTCAGAAGTTTGTCTACTGGTAGTATGATATACAATTAAATTATTGAGCTAAAATTGAGTAAAAGAATCACTAAAAATATATTTACAATAGAACCAAACCATCTCACTCCCTCTCATAGCCAAACTATCTTGAGTCAAAATGCAGTATTAACTTATTTGCAAAATTCAATTCCCCGTTTCCTACTTTCATACAAAAACTTGGGTGTTGGGGAGTCATGCTTGATATCATGTTCATACTTACACTGACTGTTTCTTTGTGTAAATTACAAAAGGAACATTTCTCATCCATAGACCAGTCAGTTAGCTCTTCTGGCTCACAGTCTTAAAAGAAGAAAAAAAAGCTAGATGTTTTAAACAAGCAAAAATGGATTTTGAGAACAAAATACACAGCCTCCAAATCTCTTAAATAAATTCCATCATAATCTAATATACATTTATTGCTACAATGTAGTCAGTATTCAATTCTTTTTTGTCTAGCTCACATAACTTTCAAATAAAGGGCACCTTTTTAGGCGGAAAGGTAAACTCAGACATTTCAATTAATTACCTATCACAGTTACTTAAGGCATCTGAATACTGTAAATAAATCTCTGAATTCCAGTCAACATTCATTTTAACACCGTGCAAAGTGTTAAACAAGTGTATAAACTTGTAAACTAAGCTAGAATTAAGACTCCTCCTCATTTCCTACATGTGTTAAAGTATTTTAACTGACTTGATATCATCACTGTAGGTAAAACAAACCCTTATACTCACTTGTAGCACTTGATTTATTTAGAAAACTTTCAAGTAACTTTGTATGTTTTATCAGAAGGTGTACTTTAATCTTGAGGGAATGTAGAACTTAAGCAGAATGCATATATCAAGTCCAGTCTTCTCCTATTGAATGCTTCCTTAAGCAAGTTAATCCCCACTTCAAAAGTTAAGTTTTCCACGTCATACACTGTTTTCTTCCCAAGCCACCAATTTCTTTAAAGCTTGTCCCAGATCAACTGTGCTAATCATCAAAATTAACCTTCTAATTTCTTGTTTAAATTTACTCATGGCAAGTTATTCCAGTTTGCTTTTGTGATATTGTTCTTATAAACAATAACTGTTTACGTATTTAGCACCTTGATGTATTTGTAGAGAATATCATTACATGCCATTTACACTTCATTTTGCTAGGCTAATGTAGCGCACCCAGTTTTCTCTCATGAGATTCAATCCTCTGCACTCCATCTGCAACTACCTTTTCTGCACCATTCTCACTTGAACACCCACTTCCTGAACACAGGTGACCAAGATGTCAAGATGATGCCTTTCTTTTACATTTACACCAGACTTCCTTAAACTGCAGACAATACTCTTCCTACAGTATTCTAAGTTGTGCATGAGTCTCCCACAGATGCAGCATTTTGGCAGGTGAATGACCCCGATTAACTACAACACCCTGTCCATCCCATCCATTTCCAGCTCATACACTTACAACTTAACACCTCCCCAACCTTAATTACCAGATATGTTTCTTACTTTTGTCTGTACTAGTAAATTACAATGACAGTTCTACCAGGGAGGTTCTTGGGATTACCTACTTCCAGTAACACACTGTGCTAGGTTGACCTTGGCTGGCTACCAACCCCCACACAGCCTCTCTCTGAACAGGGCAGAGGGAGAAAATAAGACTGAAAAACATGTGGATCCAGATAAAGACAGGGAGACCACTTACCAGTTACTGCCACAGGCAAGCCAAACTCCATTTGGGGAAAATTAATTGCATTTATTGTCAATAAAAATAGATTTGCATGATAAGAAAGGCCAAAACTAAAATGATCTTACCACTCTTTCTTCCCAGGCTTCAATTTCACTGCTTCATTCCTTACTCTTCTACCTTCTTCCCCATCCCAACCAGTGAAAGGAGGATAAGAAACAGAAGCTGTCCTCAGTTAATAACAGTTCCTGTCTGCCTCTCCTCACATTTTTACCCTGTACTGGCATGGGGTCCTTCCCACTGGCCTTCATGACCTGCACCAGTGTGGGTCTTTCCCACAGCTACAGCTCCTCATGAACTGCTCTAGTGTGTGTCTTTTCCACAGGCCACAAGTCCTTCAGGAAGGGATTACTCCAAAGGCCCACAGCTCCTGCCAGAAAATGGGCTCCTTCACGGTCTTCTCTCTACAGGCTGCAATTCCTGACAGTAGCATGCTTCAGCATGGGCTCTCCAAGGGCTGTAGCCTCCTTTGGGGCATGTCCACCTGCTTCAGTGTGGAGTCTTCCATGAGCTGCAGTGTGGCTATCTGTTCTGATATGGTCCTCGAGCTGCAGGTTCTACCTGGTCTCTCCATGGGCTGTAGGGGACTCTGCTTTGATGCCCGCAGCACCTCCCTACCCTCTTCTCTGACCTCACTGTCTGCTGAGTTGTTTCCCCCACCCCAACAACTGATGAGCCTTTACTCTCTCTTAAATGCATTATCATAGAGGGACCATCAGAAATAAAATGAGTCTGCAAAAATGAACTTCATGAGTGTGAACATAACCCAAATAACTGTATTATTATTTAAATCTAGTTTACTCAGCTCTAAAATACTAATTGAGAATAGAATTCTGTATTAACAATATATTATATGCTTCCAGGGATGCAAAACAGCAATTTGACAGGTTGGACAGCTGATGGTAAGAAACAGACATGAGATTTTTCTTGACTGGGCAGTAACAAAATGAGTTATTGCTGCTGAATTAATCTAGCTGTCTCAGCCTATTAGATTTATTCCTTTAAGATGTCCACAGATGAAAATAACCCACACTATTTCTTTCATAAATAAGTTCGTGTTTTTGCAGCTTCACTTGCAACCTCAGTAAGTCTGCTTATGGATACTGGGATCCTGTGCGTAACTCCAAAACATAATTTATATTTTAAGAGAAATTCTTCTGCCATGGAATCCTGAATTTCCACTGCTAAAAGTCTAACTAGAGAGCAATCCTTGTATATTGCCAAAAAAGCAAACCTTGAGAAACATCAGCCCTAAGTAATACTAAATTTATTTAAAGAAGTATAAACTATGTACAGCATTCCACATTTAAGTACGACAGTCAGCTAAGCAAAACTGCCATTAGACAGCAGATATATGCCAGATACATCAAATCCCTGACATCCAACAATCTCATGTCACCACTGCAGGAAACTTACTGAGACCAGTGTTAGTTTTTAACTTCAGAGACAACCATGATCCCAGAAAGAATAAAAAGGTGAACTCTGACAAAAACTACTACCTTTTTTTAATTTCTTAAGCCATTCAAATCTTTATTTCCCCAAACCATTTTTTGTTCCTCAAGGAGTCATGCTGAATTAAACACATTAATACAGATATCAGTATTGAACAGACTCCATTTACCTCTTAAAATGTGAAATAATTGCCTAGTAAATATAAATGATAGCTTAAAAAATTTAACCTGTACTTTTCATCATCTTCTGCATCATTATAATAATGTCCCAATAAATTTTCCAGCTATTTGTCACAATTCTGACCAAACAATCCCCTTTCTTTTTATATGGCAGTACTGCTTCCTGACAGGTATATAAGAATATCTGAGATGTTTATCACGTTTCTTAACATTCTTAATTTAATGAAAACTTGAATATCATAGATTCATGTTTCTAATATAATTTTTCATTCCATTATGTCATATATAGATATTCCAGAACAACTTAATGAAAAAACAAAACACACCCTCAAATAAACCTTTCGTTGTACATAAAGAGGGTTTTTTCCCTGGCAGAAAAAGAATGAGAGCTGCCTTTCTTTCACAAGACCCTTTTTCCTCTGTCCGTAAGAGAATATCCCATAAAAGAAAACACACAGAAACCAGATGATCAGAAGAAAAGCTTTCTAACAGTTAAGCTAAGTATCTGTAAGTAAAATGTCAAGAATAACAATTTACATGTGAATCTACTTAGCTGAAAATGGGCATAAGCAAAGGATTAGAAAGCCGTAAGGACTCAATGACACAAGAAGCCTCAAGCCTGTTCAGGAGATGATCAAGGTCAGATGCCAAGACATAGAACTTGACACCATTGCAACGAAGAGCTGCAGTACCAAAGCAGTCAGGGAAAAAAGAAACAAGGTGCTGAGTAACACAGGTGACAAGAACCATTTAGGCAAGACCAAGGTAAGTCCTAGGTACACTTGTAAGAACTTCAGTGTAACAAAAGAGAAACTTTGTAAACTTCAGGTAACTATCTGTCCTATGGCGGCTATTTCAGTCTGGCTTCTAAGCAAGATTGTATCTGATGTTTACAAGGTATTTTCTTTGGAAAATAAAAAACATACTAAAACTGAACAAAAGTCCATGGGTCCTGGTGAAATCCATCTGTGGGTCCTGAAGGAGCTGGCAAATGAAGTTGCTAAGCCACTGGCCACCATATTTGAAAAACCATGGTAGTCAGGTGAAATTCCCGATGACTGGAAAAAGGAAAATATAACCCCCATTTACAAGAAGGGGAAAATGGATGACCCAGGGAACTACAGAGCAGTCAGTCTCACCTCTGTGCCTGGCAAAATCTTGGAGCAGATTCTCCTGGAAGGCATGCTAAGGCACATGAAAAACAAGGTGCTTGATGACAGCCAGCATGGCTTCACTAAGGGGAAATCCTGCCTGACCAATTTGGTGGCCTTCTCTGATGGGGCTACAGAACTGATGGACAGGGGTAGAGCAGTTGATGTCATCTACCTGGACTTGTGTAAAGCGTTCGACACTGTCCCACACAACATCCTTGTCTCTAAATTGGAGCGACATCAATTTGATAGGTGGACCACTCGGTGCATAAAGAACTGGCTGGATGGCCACACACAAAGAGTTATGGTCCATGGCTCAATGTCCAGCTGGAGACCAGTAACGAGTTTGGAACTAGTTGGTCTCAAGGTCCTTTCCAACCCTAACTATTCTACGATTCTATGAAGTGCAATTTTTACCATTTAAATTTGCCATTACAATTAATTATTATCTCGAGCAACTTCAAGAGAATACAATAATCTAGAGATCAAATACTATTACAGGAAAGAAATGAGGAGGACATAGATCAATTAACACAGTCATGTAACATTTTATGCACATTATTTTTTTTCTATGCTACAAATAATACGTAAAACCAACAACATAAGTGAAAAAATGCTGTTGTAGCTAAGCAGCACACATTTCAGCTGTTTCTCACACATTTCTGGATAAGAAAGCCATATAATTTCCTGAGATTTTTTCGAGGAAACATATTCCTGCTAATAGAGCATAACGCTGCATGTTGCCAGCACTGGTTCAGTGTTTATGATGAGAAGAATGGACACCTTAAAAGATTCAATGATTTAGATACTGCCAAGAGTCTAAAAACTTGGGTTCTGATTCTGCCAACTGTGTATTTTGTTATGAAAGGCAATTTTTTACTTTGTATCATAGACTGAATAACTGTAAAGTGAAAAGTGGCACTTAAATTACAACTGTGCAAAATCTGTAACAAATTTTACTCAAGAGTTCTGTATACATCTACATAAATCAATTCAGACCTCAAGTCAGAAATAGCCTTGCATCTTATACTGTGAGTTCTACCTCTACTGGGCTTCTACAAAACATAGCAATTTCAAATTGTACTATTGAAGTTACAGACTGTATCTATTAAAAAGAAGCAAAAATAGTAAGGTAAGCTGGGCATCCCAACCTAGCAGTCCTCCATCTCTTCTGCAGTTACTCCAGCAGTAAAATCAGTTTTACAGATGTGTCAAACATGGAAACAGGCTTTAAATGTTGAAATATTCCTGATGCACATGCATGAAAATTGGAAAAAAAAGTTTTAAATTTTCCATAAACATTAATTTAATTTACAGGACAAACTGATTGTGGCATCAAATACAAAAAGTCGTCTGCAAGCAATGTAAATAGCATATCTTTTATAGAATCATAGAATAGTTAGGGTTGGAAAGACCCTTAAGATCATCTAGTTCCAACCATCCTGCCATGGGCAGGGATACCTCACACTAAACCATGACACCCAAGGCTCTGTCCAATCTGGCCTTGAACACCGCCAGGGATGGAACATTCACAACTTCCCTGGGCAATCCATTCCAGTGCCTCACCACCCTTACAGTAAAGAGCTTCTTCCTTATATCCAGTCTAAACTTCCCCAACCCATTACCCCTTGTCCTGTCAGTACAGTCCCTGATGAAGAGCCCATCCCCAGCATCCCTATAGGCCCCCCTTCAGATACTGAAAGGCTGCTATGAGGTCTCTATGTAGCCTTCTCCAGGCTGAACAGCCCCAACTTTCTCAGCCTGTCTTCAGACAGGAGGTGCTCCAGTCCCATGATCATCCTTGTGGCCCTCCTCTGGACTTGTTCCAACAGTTCCGTGTCCTTTTTATGTTGAGGACACCAGAACCGTACACAATACTCAGGTGAGGCCGCACGAGAGCAGAGTAGAGGGGCAGGATCACCTCCTTCGACCTGCTGGTCATGCAACTTTTGATGCAGCCCAGGATACGGTTGGCTTTCTGGGCTGCGAGCACACACTGCCAGCTCATGCTCATTTTCTCATCGACCAACACCCCCAAGTCCATCTCCACAGGGCTGCTCTGATTCTCTTCTCTGCCCAACCTGTAGCTGTGCCTGGGATTGCCCTGACCTAGGTGTAGGACCTTGCACTTGGCATGGTTAAACTTCATGAGGTTGGTATCAGCCCACCTCACAAGCGTGTCAAGGTCCCTCTGGATGGCATTCCTTCCCTCCAGTCTTTCAACCGAACCACACAGCTTGGTGTCATCGGCAAACTTGCTGAGGGCGCACTCAATCCCACTGTCCATGTCAGCAATGAAGATGTTAAACAAGACCGGTCCCAACACCGATCCCTGAGGGACACCACTCACCACTGGTCTCCAGAGGGACATTGAGTCATTGACCACAACTCTTTGCATGCAGCCATCCAGCCAGTTCTTTATCCACCGAGTGGTCCATCCATCAAATTGATGTCGCTCCAATTTAGAGACAAGGATGTTGTGTGGGACAGTGTCGAACGCTTTACACAAGTCCAGGTAGATGACATCAACTGCTCTACCCCTGTCCATCAGTTCTGTAGCCCCATCATAGAAGGCCACCAAATTGGTCAGGCAGGATTTCCCCTTAGTGAAGCCATGCTGGCTGTCATCAAGCACCTTGTTGTTTTTCATGTGCCTTAGCATGCCTTCCAGGAGAATCTGCTCCAAGATTTTGCCAGGCATAGAGGTGAGACTGACTGCTCTGTAATTCCCTGGGTCATCCATTTTCCCCTTCCCTTTTTCTCATTGTCGGGAACTTCACCTGACTGCCATGATTTTTCAAATATGATGACAGTGGCTTAGCAACTTCATTCGCCAGCTCCTTCAGGACCCGTGGATGGATTTCATCAGGTCTCATGCATTTGTGTATGTTCAGGTTTTTAAGATGGTCTCGAATCAGATCCTCTTCTACAGTGGGCGCAAGGTCTTCCTTCTCACAGTCCCCGTGTCTGCCTTCCAAGACTCAGGTGGTGTGGTCAGAGCCTTTGCCAGTGAAGACTGAGGCAAAGAAGTCATTAAGTACCTCAGCCTTCTCCAAATCCAGGGTAGCCAGTTCTCCCCATAGCTATTGGAGAAGGCCCACATTGTTGCTAGTCTGTCTTTTATTTGCAATGTACCTATAGAATCCCTTCCTGTTATGTTTCACATCCCTTGCTAGATTTAATATTAACTGGGGCTTAGCTTTCCTAACCTGGTCCCTAGCTTCCCGAACAACATCCCTGTATTCTTCTCAGGCCACATGTCCTTGCTTACACCTTTTATAAGACATTTTTTTCTCCTCTAAGTTTCCTCAGCAGCTGCTTATCCATCCAAGGAGGTCTCCCAGCCCTCCTGCTGCACTTCCTGGACGCAACACTCCTGAGCTTGTAAGCAGTAGCATATAATTTACAAGAAATTTTTAACAGCATTAGCTGTAAGACAGCTCAAATATATGCATACAGAAACTCTAGAGGAGCAATGTACACCTAATCGTGTGCTGTCAGGCTCCGTCAGCTATAACACTCGCAATATGTCTATTAGCTCAGTACTTTCTGATTCCTCACAGAAAAGGAAAAAAGTGCCCTGAGTTTTCTTTCAAAAATGTAAATCCTTTGATGCAGAAGGAATACTAAAGCTTTAGTCATTAATCAGCCCAGTACACAGCAACCCACTGGAATTACAAGCAGAAAGAAAAAGATACTGTACACTGTTATAGCAGCGCCCTGTTTCCTTTTCAAAGCAGTAACATGCTTGTTTATCACAGCAGATGGAAATAAGCTTTAACCCAAATTTACACATTTCTTAAATATTTTTAAGTCTGACTAGTGACATGCTTATAAACCTAAGTGGCAACAAATATTCTTAAAACATCAGTAAACTAGTATTCCATGCTCTCCCCCTTTTCCTTTAAAATATTGTATTATTTGTATGATGCAGGCCAAAGAACTTGCACAATATGAAGAGGACAAAACCACAACCAAGTTAAAGAAGTCATTCCAAACCTATTGTAAGCAAACAAACAGAATATGCCCACTCTGCCTCATGTACTAGCAGTATTCTATGATTCTATATAGGTTATATGCTTTACAAATTATACTATCAGATAATAAAGTCTAAAGAAATTAAATGGAACATTTTGAAGGTTCGATAACAAAACATTATTTAAAGTCACAAAAGTGAACTCGACAGAACACTTCAAAGAAAGTTTGTGCTGGATTTTCCTCCTTTGCTTTTGTTAAAGATGGATAAATCATTTTATATTTAACTAAGGGATCAGGTGTTACTGACAGCTATTCCAGCAAAACCAGGCTAGGTCTTATAAGGATAATGGAAAAATATCTACACTTTTACATATATATATATATATATATATATGTATATGTATATGTATACACACACACACTTAAATATAGGTATACTAAAAGAAAAAGCTTATTTTTTATATAAAGATATTAAAAATATACCTATAAAAAGCTTACACTTTCTTGACCAAGAAACCCAAGCTAGCATTCACTACCTTCCATTTCCCAATTAATGTCAATAGGCAGCTGAGCAGCTTGCCTTCCCTTTCTAAAAGCTGTCCAATGAAACAAAGTAGGAGCTGCAAAAAGTAGGAAGTAGATCTTTCCCATAAGAGCTTCTCAGGAAAGCTTAGCTAATCCAAAATTTCCCTGTACAGGAACAAAACCCAGGTACCATTTTACCTAGTGCTTTGCCTATGCTCAGCATTAACAAGAACATGATGAAATGAACATTAGAAAGAAAAACAATTGATGATTTTCTTCTTAGAATACATACATTAAAGTACCTTTAACTAAAAGAAAACATAAATAAAGGCCATTGCACTAGAGCTGACTCATTTACCTTCAAATAAACTGAGGTCTCTTCGTAGCCTTGGTCCATAAAGCCCTTCTAAAATACTTTCAAAACCTGAAAACAAAAGAAACATTTAAAACCATAAATCAAAAGTTTCTTAAAGAAAGCAAATCCAAGAACACTGGCAGCATGTATCTCAAATTCTGAGAGCAATTCCAAAAATCATTACATTTATCACACAAATATTTACTCCTTCCACTATAGTACTAGTCAACAGAATTAGAAGATAAAAATAAGACAGGCAATTGCCATCTGCACACAATCAGCCTATTAAGCCATGCCCCAACAACCTCCTTAGACTTAAAATAACTACCACAGAATCTTAAAGACGGGAGGATTAGCCTCATAGCTCTACAGAAGTGAAGTAGTCTCTCTCTGGCACTGAGAATTAGAATCATGGGGGAGGGGAAGGAGGAAGAAACCTTAAAAATAAGAAACTTCTCATTCACGATCACTCAAAATTACCTAATCTGAGAGGGCTAGTATTTCTACAAATGTAAAAAAAAGCAAGCTTATTTTGCTTCAGCTACCATAACAGTTTACTCTAGTCTTCCATATCTGTACAAAAACCTTTTAGAATTGAGGCTTAGATAAATCCAATTATTTTCCAGATTTACCAGCTAGTCTGTTTTGGTATTTGGTAAAATCACATACTGTAACTAGAGAGAGCAAAGCAAATGATTTAAAAAAAAAAAAAAAAAGAGCCAACAAATACCCTGAAGATGAATGACGACTAATACATGAAATATGATGAGAATTTACATCATCGTCATCAAAAGAAGTTTTGTTTGATATAGGAACAGTTTCCAAGTGTCCACTCTTTTCTCCTTCCAAATAATAAGCTTATTTTCAACTAAGAGGATAAATCAAAGCAGCATTCGAAGGTTCTCATTCTTCATTCTCAAGACCTATTTACATTAAAGATGCAAATATAAAATAGTCTTAGAAAGTACTGTAAATTAGCTACATCACATAAAAGATATTAATATGTTCAGGAAACAACTACTATCAACAAAGAACATTTAGAATCATAAAATCTGCTCACTAGCTATAAAGCCCTATAAAGACAACATGACATACAGCTCTCACGAAAAACGATATTTACTTTTTGGTTTAGATTGCTTGTACACTAGTTTAAGGAAGGAAGAATAAATACATACCACATCTTAAGCAGCACATTAAATAATATATTAAAATCCTAGCGGAGACAAGAGAAGCTACCTTAACACATAGGTGCTGTTGAGCTTGACAGGTCACATTTGGTTGAAATTTACCTTTCAGTTTTGTATTATTTTGTCATTTTAATGCTCTAAAGGTTATTTATTTCTATTTTAATTTCCCTGTTCTCTTTGTAATATAGTCCTATGTGAGATCACAAGTTGACAAAATCAAGTCTCACAAACATATATATACATACACTTTTTAAACACAGCCTACAAAAAGCAAAATTCCAAGGCCCAAGGTAACACTAAAAATTACCTTAAAGCATTATCCACTGACTCTTAGATTCAGAGTAATATAAATTCATACCTATTAGCATTGCACAAATTCCAAGTTCTTTTGGATTCAAAGGGTTATGGCAAAAAATAAACAACAACCAAGAGAGATGAAGAAGTAAAGATGAAGAAGTCTCAGGTTAAGACAGCAATTCCCCAAACACAACAGTCTGGGAACAGAAAACACGCTATGTGTATTATAATGATCATTAATGTCATAAACTGCAAGCCACTTTAGCTCAGCAGCTAACTAATACTTAGGTTCTTGCAAGTTACCGTCACTGGGTAAAGACATGAATGAGTGAAGTATCTCTTGGAGACAGTTGTACGTATTCCAAAAGAACAAACACTAACTCCCATTTCTTACTAGCTTTTAAATCAAACAGGAAGCTTGTTTACCACTCCAGTCAGCAACCAAAACCTCCCTGTTTTTCAGACACCTACCTTTTCCCCTGCCCCGAGCGTGGTGGGTGTCACTTGTTTCTGCCTTTACTTTTGTACTTAAACATATCTGCTTGTCCTACTGCCTGCTCCTGCCTATGCAAAAACATAAGCACAGAAAAACTAGTTCTATGAAACACAGGTTTGCTAAGGAATAATGCAATTTCCAAACAGGCTTCCATACAGCTTGTATTAGGGACAGCAATTAAAACCCACAGTGTACTTTTTCCTGAGCAAAGGACACACCGCCCCACATGTCTGCTAGTTCACCAAACTTAGTTCCACCCCACCAATCCAAGGTGATGCCTCTTTTACAAGTCCTCACAGAACTTTGCCGTAGAGCCACAATTTTAACATACCTGATGTGATAATTTTTTCCCTCAGGTTTGGATATTAGATCCTTTCTTTTAAAACAGTTTACTTATATAGCCTAACAACAGAGATAATCTTTTTCCAGCACTTATTCTAAAATTTTCCCAGAAAAGATGTGTACTACTTCCACTTTGTGCAGTTTTCTACAAAGTTGTTGTTCTGCTTTTCAGCAGCATTGATACAATTTTGATTTAGCCTAAAAACGAAGATATATCTTAGTTTCTAGTACAGCTACAGATGAACATGCAGTAGGATGGTTTCATAAAATATAACCACCTAAACACAGGCATTTCAAACCTCTGTTTTACATCATGAGACAGTATGCAAAAGCAAATGGTAGTAGTAGTTCTGGAACTCTTCAGAACCTGAAAAGCCTACAGATACTGGTCAGAAATATGTTTTGCTTATATATCTTGTGATTAAATAAATATTCTGCTTTCATTTTACACAATTTTTTGTTTCTTTTTGTGGCCAATTGAGCACTTGATTTCAAGCTACCTTTCAAAACTACTGTTGAGCCCTGACACATATAGCCCCAAACTGAAAAGAAACACCATTGGCTCTATTAACTTGTAATACCTCAATATATCAAACTCCCTTTACCTCTAATAAATTTCTTCTGTTACTTGCCTTACTTCTTGTGTTTTCACATAAAAAGATCAGCTTTCTTCATTACACAAAACCCTTAGGTTACACTAACAATCTTCATATGCAGAAATTTATGACACGGCTCTTAACCCAATCAGAAGTTTATACAGTTTGCTTTCTCGAACAGTGTCATGAACAGCTCTCTCCCCTACATTAACTATCCCCATGCTCCACAACCACCCTTCACCAAACCTACTGCTTTCCTCACTCAGGGATAGGATGAGGACTCCCAGGACCAGAAAGGCTGGGAGTTGTGACTTACAACCACAGGAAGGGAGCTCTCTCTTTTTGGTAGCTATTCAGGTGCTGAAGAGGCAAGCAGCACAGGAAAGAGTTCTATCAGGTTTGGCATCTAAGCCTGATCACGGCCAATGTCACTAAAAAGAAGTGATAAGTGATGGCAATTGCAGACCCCGGGGGGGTGAAGACTTCTGCTCAGCAACTGGGCTGTCTTTAAAGCTCTGCTGCTTGCCCACAGTCCAAATCTGGAATGTTACAGAGAAACTCTTATGGTTCATTTAGCCATTGCAATTTGTCCATCTCACTGCCACCTCATATGATACTGCCAAAGAAGATCTGCAGCAGATCAAAGCTAACTACAGGAGTCCAGGGACAATAGTGAATGACACCAGAACCACGTGCTGATGCAGGGGAAAGGCTTTGACAGGAGTAAACACTTTCTACGGATCAACATCTGACCACATGGCTGCAGGCAGGACCTCAGCTCTTACAACATCAACATCACAGTGCTTGAGAGAGACAGGATCCATTTGATGATGCAAGTGTAGTTGCCAACAGGCTTGCCTCTTAAGAAGGGCTTCAAACTATGTTTGCTAGAGAAGTGGAGGCCGACACCTAGAAAGTAGAATGGCAAAGAGGGTAAATGCACACAACTACACAGCAGCAAAGATCTTACAGTTCCACTGAAAAGGTGGCATAAACAGGAACACATCTTAAGCAGCTGTACATGAATACATTCAGCACAGGAAGCAAGCACAAGGGATTATAAACCAGAGTGCACAACAATCTTACTAGGAGTATGTGGTATGGTGAGACAGTTCAGACAACCGGAGAACTACAGCGAATGGATACTTGTAAGAAAAGTGAGAAAGTCAAGGACAGTGCTTATATTTTGCAAAGAGCTTGAACTGGAGCTTTAGTGTGGAACACACCACATGACAATTAAAAATCCATGGGTCAGGATTCAACCAGCGAACATCATGGTGAACATCTGTTACAGACTGGCCAATCAACAGATGAAGCCTTCAAAAAACAAGAAAAAATAACACACAGTCAAGGTGTTGGCTCATGTGAAAAATATCAGTCCCCCAACATCTGTTGGAAATACAATATGGCAGCACAGAAGCTGCCCTCGAGATTTTGACGGTGAATGGAGGACAAACTTGATCGAGGCAGACAAGCTCAATAGGGAAGGCACTCTGCTAGACCTGCTACTCATTATTAAGGGAGAGCAGATCAATGATGTAAACAGTTAACAGTGGCCTTGGCCACAGCAGCCACGGGATGGAATTTAAGATCCCAAGGGAAGTGGATAGCTGAATAATAGCCCTGGTCTTAGAAGCCACTGATTTACACTCCTCCAACAGGAGGCGGAAAGTGGAATGGAGCTAGTAGTGCTGCTGCACTGTCTTAAGATAGTCTTAAGAGAAGTCATAAATGGGCCAAAGGCCTAAGGCAAGTGTTTTAGTGAGGTACCCTACTAACTCTTTATAAAGTCAAAGAAATTGGAAAAGGTAATTACTATTAAGCAATTCAGAAACCATTACTTCGTGAGTTATTTCCAGTATGTTGTTTAAGTGTCTCTACAGGTTTAGTCAGATTTAAAAGAGTATTAAACCAGGATTATTAAATCCAAAATAAGTCTTTAGAGTACCTTTGTAACTTTTAAATAGTCTTCTTCAAGCACTCATAGAACTTTATGATTTAAGTTTTACATAACTATTTTATCACTGTAAACTACTCAGCGTCTGCCACATTTTCAAAGCCTATCTACATTAGAAAGTGTACCTCACCACATATGAACAGTAGACGCTATAAAGTTCTTTGTTATGAATGAAACAGAATAGTGATTAAATGGACACGTTCAATGGAAGCTCCCCAGATTATGCACCTTATACAGACTTCCAGAGCTATTTAAGGAACACACAAGGACTCTTTCTCACTGCATGACCAAACCCAGACATTTTTCTTCTACTCTTTAGCAGTAGTGTGGCTATGCATTATAAAGGCCTCTCCCACCCACAAACTGGTCAACAGCTAGGCTGCACTTCTTACTATGGAAGCTGTCTATATTCTAGCCTGGAGGAAATCACAAGGTGCAGACTTAGAATTGTTTATGCAGATTGGCCTAGGTTAACTTTGGACATAGTAATTGAACAATTTTACATACAAATTGACATCAAAAAGTTTTAGTTATACACTGGCCATTGTTCTTCCAAAAGCTATATTTCCATAATGTTTCTAAGAGGGAAAAGTTATTTTAGCCTCACAGTTGATCCCAGTTCTTAAATCGCTCCTTCCCTCTCTACATCCTCTAGGTGATCACAACTGGGACTGCAAGTACATTTTCAAGAAATCTGTTTGAATAACCCAGACTGTGTGTTAGAAGAAGAGCCAAGAAAAAATAAATGTCATGTAATAGATGGAAGCTGACATCTGAGTACTGAAGATAGAAGCAGTTACTATACAGTTATGAAAGAAAACAGTAGTATATGTGCAGGTTATATTTAAAAGATTTTTATAGGTTTGGTACTTTCTACATCATACAATTTTTTTTGATTCTCCTAGTCTTATTTATGGCCTATTAGCTTCAGTATTTGTATTGTCTTTTCCATAGAAAGCTTGTTTCACAAAAGCAGATATATTTCCATTTACCTTTACCTCTTTGTTCCTTTTTCTTTGCTCTTTTACTCAGTGCTAGAACACAGTAATACTAAATTTCAAGGAGAGGCCTCAGAAGACTTAGGCAAACTAGAATAATTACAACTGATGCAGAGCCATATTGAGATACTTGCTTAGTCACTTGTAACAGGATAACTGGGAACCCATGTAACCAGCTACCACGTTGCAGCCACCGAGTTAAAAAAAATAAATAAATAAAATTGTGATGGTGACCTTATAAAAACCCTTATAATTCAAACTGTCTTCACACTAATGACCTCACAGTAAGACACCTAGAAAAACCCTTTACTTACACTTGCAGTCACTTCCCCTGACCTGCTGCAGCTTTTTCCAGTTCAGGAAAGTATGAGCAGATGAACTGATAAAAAGCTTTCAGAGAAAATATTTCCAAATTAATTTTTTGTTTGATATTATTCCAAGCCATAGAGACTGGTTTATTCATATCGCTGTATGCCTACCAGAAATGGTGCATAATTGTTTCTTACATAGATAGGCAAAACTCACATGGAAGAGAGAGATGCTTTACAATACTGTCCATCTGATTCAAATTTACTGCTCTGTTTTTCATCTTAATGCTGGAAGATTACCCATTAGAACAGATCACACTGGTTTATGGTAAGGAATTTGGAAAATACTCTGTGGATGCAAATCAAGTTCTGCTTTTTCTCTTCTTCTTCAGCATATCCTCAGTTAAGCATAGGGTAAGAGTCTGTTGCACACTGCTTTGAAGGATGGGGTATATGTGCATATTTCTACTACAACGAAATAAGACTTCCAGCTTAAAGCACTACAGCCTCTGGAGGTATTGCAGGAAAAAAAGATGTGTGTTTTACAGACCCTCAAGATCCCCGTTAACCCACCTCACAAAGTTAGCAGAATCAGGTTGGATCTTCACAACTTCTGTGCGCCTAAAAAATTACACGGGAACTTATATCACCCCACACGTTGTGGTTTACTATACCGAGAACCATATCTGAATTATGGTAGCTCAAGTTGTTTTACTGAAGTCCAAAACACTTGTTATTTAACTTCTAAGGAAAATCGGCATCCTCCCCCAACCCCCTCAATTTGAGAAAAATGTACTGTTAAGTAACATGCATGGAAGGTTCATGCCTCCTCGTTTTCTGAGTTTATTCAATATTCTGAGCAGAGTAAATGGAATGAAAAGTTAAAGTAGAAAAAAAAAATTGCTCATTCTAAGCAGTGTGGAATTTAGCCCATTAATGCTGCTTTTCAAATCAGAACTAACGTGAAAATAGGTGGAGAATTGTTGATTTCAGTTCTTAGAGGACTGTAAAGTTGAGCAAAAGGTCTTTAAAATGTAATTAGGAAAATCCAAAGAATAGGATTATATTTAATAAGATTGGGCACAGTATCACCAGACACAGCATTAAAATGAAGCTTCCTTCTTTTATTTTTGGTGTTCTGTAATAGAGGTTAGTGTTCCTTTGACCACAGGAACACCGTTATCTAATTTTCATATAAATTCTGTTCCCATTCTGAAGTTATACAACCCATATATTGAGATGGTATTTCTTAATCTACGAGGACTATTACATAAATTGTATGAGTCTAAGAAACTAAAAATCACACTGGAAAAAAATTATGGACCAGTAACGACCAAAAGACAGATCCTGCACACACCAGTTTATTACCGTAACCGATAGGCTATTTAATAGCCTCCTTTGCCCCATACCCTTTTATTTAAGTAGCGGTAACTTCATGGCAAGGTACAACCCACAAACGCACATTTCTGAGCTAAAACTCACTGACATTACACGAGAAATGAAAATTTCCCTTCATATGTGAAAATAAACAAGCAGTGAAAACCATTAAGCTTGGTTCTCCCACACAACATCAATGACATAAAAGATTTTTTTCCCCTCCCCTTGGCATTTTGTCTGCTTTCACTCAACTAAAGAGTGATCCTTTCTGAAAACTACATGTAAATCAAGCAAGTATTATATATAAATGACAAACTTCAGTTCTACTTTCCCCATTTTATACAGTTGCATGACTGCATTATTCAGTTTGGCTCAGTACAGGAGTATATCTGAAGGAAATTTTGTGGTTAGCATTACTAAGTCAGCTACCTTGGATTTAAACTATCATACCACAGACAGAAATCGGCTTCATTAGTTTTGTCAAACATTAGAACCACTTTTTTTTTTTTGTTGTTTGTTTAAACAAATAAGCCAGGCAGACAGAGTACCAAGTCTTTCAGTTTCTCTGAAAAAATAACTTGTGGTTCTCTTCAAGCTCTCTCAACTGTGCTTCACTATTTACTTGAAAGTAATACAGGTGCAAGAGCAGTATTTTGTTCTGGGTTACTTAAAAAGGCAAAGAAGTCATTCACCTTTCTTACAAGTTATCCCTTTCATAATTGCATCAGACACCCCTTGCATAACAGAAACAAACAAAATAATATATCTTTATTCAATTACTATCTTTTTCCTGTTTGCAATGAGGTTACAGAACATCTAGTCAGTAAAACTCATTAGTTAATAAAATGCGGGCCAGATTCTCGCTTAAAACCAACCCATTTTTCTTGCAGAAAAATTCTTGAGACATGATTTAGGACAAATGTTACATAGGTCTGGCATAGTGAGGGAGCTTGTCTAGCTTGAATCCACTTCATGCTTATAACACACACACATACATAAAAATGTATTTTTTTAAATAGGAAGTTCTAAACATTTACCTTCATACACTCATTTTCTTTACCATATTGATTCAGAACCCTGAGCAAACAGGAACCAACATACCAGAGATTCCAATGTGAAAGGGAGGAAATCCTTTATTTAGACTCCAATACAAATTCTGAACCATAGCTAAAATGATACTTGTCTTCCTCTGCAAATCTTGACTTCAGGAATTAATGCAGCTGAGGACACTGCTGCTGCCACAGAGAAAAGACAGGGTGACCAAAAACCAAAATGAGACTACAGAACAGCTTCCCTTCTAAGTGGCTGCTTTTCATTTAGGGTAAAAATCCTTTCAACTCTCTGTGCTGTGCTTTCTTAAGGGGATGTAGACAGTGATGAAATACTGTTTCCAAAAAGAATATATACATCAAAAGAACTGGCTATAACATAAAGCAGTTACAAGCATCAAGCAGAATACAAGAGGGAGTAACATTCCAGCACTAGGAAGGCCAACACTGGCCATATCTCTGATGAAAAACAAAAAGAGGAAACCTCCTGCCTCCCCCCTAATTGTTCAACTATTTTAAAGAAATGGTGGCAGCCGACAGAGAAAAAATATTAAAAGACTGAGGTCAGCAGCAACACTGGTGTTTGGGTCCATTTTTCAGGTACTTATAAATCACATCAAGAAAAATAAGGTTCCACAGAAAAGAAGTCTGGAGCTTGGAGATGCTTCCAGGCCAGTAAGAACATGCCCTTGCAAACCTGTAAATAGGAAAGGCCACATGACAGCTTTTACTGTAGCTTCCAGAGGCTGCCAAAATTAGAGTTAGATTTAATTTCTGATACAGTAGCAAGATATTGAGATTTGTGTGTTATTTATAATTTAAAAGGCATAAGGAAAACACTTCAGAAGTGACTGCACTGCTCTGTGGATAAGGGGACATAAAATTGCTTCTAAGTGACAGCTACTAGAACTTAATTTCTGTTCTCTTTAAAAATTCTTCTTTCTTTGAACAGTGATGTAATCCCAGCTGCCACTCACAGGTATTTAGATATGGAATTGGTGTGAATATCAGTGTTCTTCACTGAAAATTATCCTACTGCCTTTCTTTTCTCTAGACACTACATCAAAGTTATCTAGATGCCAACAATTACTCAGAACAGTACTGGAGATAATTTGGACCAGTTTAGACTTTGTATCCTTACAGAACAAAATCCAGAGGGAATAGGCAACTGTAAAAGAAGATAACATCTAGCTTGGAAAAATCCTTGTGACTTCCTCATTGATACCAATTTAACCATTTTACAACATGAGAAGAATAAAACATAGAAACAACTATCACTTTCAGAAGATCAAGTGCCTGAGGCAGGTTCTTGTTTCTTAACCACATTTTAAGGTGCACAAGTAGTCTGAAAAGTCTACCTATTTTATCTAAAACATTAAGGACTGCCAGACAAAAGCTTCTTTTCTACATGAAGGCCTAGTCAGATGTTCACTAAATCACCATGGAAAAGTGAAGTTCACAGTGAATCTGTGACAATTAATAGGTCACAACACTGTTTTACAATTACACAGTATCACACATCTAACCAGCCTCTCAAGAAAGTCTAGAAGTCAACTAATGAATAAATAGGTCTGGCATGCTTCCTGGATTATCAGAATCAGAGAACATGAAACTTTTTGCTAAAAAGGAGAGCTAGTTGAAAGCTGTTAGAAAAAAATACAGTTATCAAAAAATACAAGTTCATTGAGCCAAAAAAGTATTTCATTCAAAACATTCCTAGCCTGATGGACTTTTGAAAAACTGAAGCTTAGGATACCATACTACACCATGGGTCTAGTGCAAGCTAATGGAATTGTGAGCCTTCAAGGGCATTCCATGAAACTGATGCCTGACAATATGTTTAAGGTGAATTTCCCAAAAGATTCAAGAGTTTCATGAGACTTTTCAGGAGGCTTCTTTTTAATTGTCATTTCTGCATCAAACCACCAGTCTATTCCCCACAAATTGCAGACTGTTTTGAAATGAACAAGAGAAGTCATTCTTGTCTCCCAGTAAATCCAACTTCTCATATTCAGAATCTATTTGTTGGTCTCTATTATTAAAAAAACAAAACCAACATTTGAATTTGACTGAAATCCTGCAATTACTCTGCACCAACACAGTGGTTCCCTGAAATCTGTTGAGACAGCTGCTGAAGCTACAGCACGAAAGGCATCTTGTATCTAGATGCCAAATTATAACACAGTAAGTGAACTACCAAGTCTGTAAATCTCAGTTCTGCATTCTTCAAAGTATGTATTTCCAAACATGTTAACACAAATGCTGAAAGCAGTTTATTAAAATACATTTTTAATAATCCCAGCCATACCACAACTTTACCAAGAAATTAGTGCAACGTTCCTTTAAACTAGTAGCTAAAGTAAGTTTGCTATAAGCTTACTTTCTTTGGTGCATTTTATAATACCTATGCCATGTATTTTCACCTCTAACTTACAGTTTATTTTTATGAGTAACTTTAATAAATAAACCCCACCCCCCACCCCCCCAAGAAAACACAACAAAACCAGCCAGCCATTATTTTTGTATCCTGCCAAAATTTGGCTTGGGAAATCAGACAAAACTTAAGAGCTGGCAACATTTCAATTAGGTCAACAAGAATTGGACACTCTTATCCATGTAAAAACTTCACTTGAAATTAAAAAAAGTTAACCAAGCTTCCTTTCTCCAAGAGGATTTTCTGGAATCCAAGGTTAAAACTGCAAGTGCCTCAGATACTCCGGTTAGATTGGAAGAACTCTAAATTCAGCTAAACCATGATTCAAATGAGTTCTTAAACATAGAATCATAGAATGGTTTGGGCTGGAAGGGACCTTAAGATCATCTAGTTCCAACCCCCCCTGTGATGGGCATGCTCAGTTCATAAAAGGTGACATTGTTCAAAAGCAGGTATCCTATCTCAATTTACATGTCAGGGACAGCCAACCTGTAACCTACATCTTCTCAGCATGCTTGTGTTGAGCTTGCATGGTGTACCAAAAAAATACACACAAGTTCGATTTAACATTTGATTAAGTGGGCTGAATTCTTTCCCACTGGAGATTAAAAAGCAGAAATACAGAAATGGAGACTTTAAACACAGATTTTAGCTTCACATTAGATACTCTTATAGGATAAAAGACGTCAGATATAAGAGAACAGAAAAATGTCAATTTATTGGTTTTGCTTTTAGCATTTGACACAATTCAAAGCTTAAGCAGCTGTGTTTGGGTGGCATTTTTAAAATCAATTACACACATCTGCACAACTTCTGATAAACTTCCTCCTGATCATTAAAAGGCAGAAGACAAAGCATGAAATTGTAAGATTCAAAGTGTGGGACTCAGAATCTCATCTGCTGTGGAACAGAACCCATATGATACTCAAATGAAACCATACACCAGCTCTGAGAATTTACTGGGCAATAATCAATTTTGTAACAATTCCATAATTAATTTCTGATTACATTCTCTAAAATTCACGTTACTAACAACTGTCCAACCTGACCTGGGGAACAGTGGGTGGAACACCACAAAGGAAAATCAGATACGTTTTTCAAGTGCCTAGTGGCAAGATTCCAAATACTTTAAATCATGTAGAGAACAGACAAGAGGTTTTACACAAGGCGGATGCACTTAAATAGTAGGCTATCCTGTCTTAGAAACACTCTGTTCCTTCTGTATTCCAGCACTGGCTCCTCTTTAGCAGAAGAAAAGATTATTTCCAGACAGACATTCATTGTTAGTTCTAAATTTGTTAAGTCTGCTTTAAAAATAATGAGAAGATAAACCACTTCGTTTATGCTGTGCAAAAAACGAATAAACTTATGTCCCTATTTTGCTCCTTAAAACAAACAAAAACTCATGACAAATTCTGTATTTAGTTTAAGCAGCTAAAAACAAACAAAAAAGAGCATTTGAATCAGAAACTTTAAGCAAAACAGCTCCTAATTGTTCTTTTCCCTCCTCCCCTTTCAGAAGGGCCACGAATTTAAAATGAATAGAAATCTGTACCAGATTTCACTATTCCATTCACAATTTAGTGAGTTTCTTTGACCCAAGACAGCCATATCCTATTGCTCCCCCACAGAAGACTCAAAGCAAGGCAAAACAGGAAACTTTAGTACTTTGAGTTATTTGTAAGTAGGGTACTTTTCCCTACTGAATGAAACAATTAAGAAAGACAAGAGCAACCACTTAGGGAAGCCAACTGCCAACTGAACAGCAAGGTCAAGAATACAGAAATAGGATTTCCTAAAAGAAAGGTGTGATTATAGTCTGCATTTCCAGCAAGGGGGAAACTCCTGCAGGAATCAGATAAATCTCTGTTCCAGATTTCTGGAAAACTTCACATAAAGTTACTTATCTGCTATCCAGCTTCTTAATCAGTCTCATAGGTCAAGGTCACTCATATCCCACACAAAGAGTGAAACAGCCTTTATTACTAACCTGCAAAGTTGAGAATGAAGGAGGAGAAAATGCCAGAGCACAACCAATGCAAAATGCACAACTGACAAAGCTGTCAAGTATCCAGTTGGTAACTGTTCTGCATGCCACATAATCAGGTCAGCTGGTTGTTAAAGGGCAGGTGGAGAAGCACCACCAGAACATAGTTAACAGCTCTTAAAATACATCAATCACTACCAAGTGGCTACTCTTGCAGACAACAGCAGACAAGGCAGCTCTGGCTATTCTGAGTTTGCGATGCTTTTGTGTTGTGATCATTCTGAGTTTTGAATGAGGCAACCAGATGACCAGAAGCTGTGCAACCTGTCGTTCCTACCTAGGAAATTAATAAGGCCTCGAGAAAACAAGCACTCCCTTTACTGCCTTTAAGATGCTCTGTTAATATCAGTTTCCTCAAATTTATTCGATTCCTCAGAAGAGAGATTCTGAAAAGATGCCATCTCCTCAGGCAATGGCAGTGACAGAAATTACTTCAAGTCATACCAAGTACGAGCCCTCAAAATGTTACATGTGACAACCTGAAGTAAAGGCTTCAGCATAAGCCAGAAAAAACGCTTCATGGACCATTGTACAACTATTCTTTAAAGTCACCATTGAAACAGTCATGTTTTGTCAAGACCACCTAGCTTTAAGAAAACACCTACACAGAGCATTTCTTATTAAAACCCATTTCCTCTGGGCAGAACACATTTGTTCAGCAGTCAGTAGACTTAGGCAAGGGTGCAGACAGGAAATAAAACTACTTTCCAATATATCCTAGCCAGTCAGGTGGCCTTCCTGAAGGAACTCTCTCCAAGGACTAGCATTTGGTATTCCAACACAGAAGGCCAGTATCAAGGAGGCAAGGAGAGTTGTTGCTGTTCAAAAGCAGCAAGGGATTAAAATGAAATACAGTAAGGTACCTTAGGAAAAAGGGAAAGGCTAAAATCCAAGCAACACTTCACATTTCTCAGCTACACATTAGACCACTGAGAGTATGTGATGACATGGATAAGGAGTGCATGCTTTTGGACACTGGTACAGCAGACTTACCAACTGCCTAAGGCATATACACCAGTTAAAGGTTAGTATGGATGTACGAACTGGCATCTTGAAACAAAACTTTTGTCAAGTCTGAGTGGAATTTGCACAATGCAAGTGTAACAGGCAAGGAACTGACAAAAAAAGGAGGAAGACAACAAGCAACGCTGAATGAGATGTTCCAGCCTGGAGAATCTTAGAAACAACTAGGCTGGAAAAGACCTTTACGATTATCAAGCCCAACCATCACCCCAGGACTGTCAAGTCCACCACCACACCATGTCATTAAGGGCCTCATCTACACAGGTTCTGAACACTTTCAGGGATGGCAACTCCACCACTTCCCTGGGCAGCCTGTTCAATGCCTGATCACCCTCTCAGTGAAGAAATTTTTCCTAATAGCCAATCTAAACCTCCCCTGGCACAGCTTGAGGCTGTTACCTCTTGTCCTATTGCTTGTTACTTAGGAGAAGAGACTGACTCCCTCCTTTCAGGTAATTTTAGAGAATGAGAGGCAGTTGTGAACAAGGGTTATTAGACCATTTCCTCAGGAGTCTTACCTGGATTTTTCCTGATTTTACCAACAGTCAAAAGAAGCATACAAGCATATCTGAAGTTCTGACTACATCAACACATAATGATGTAGGCTTCAAACATAAACACATAACATTTCATTTCACATCCGATTATATGACACATAGGAATGTACACACAGCAAGAAGTAAAGAACCCACTATGTGCTGCACAGTCAAAATTACTTTGACCAAAGGATCTCAATTCCTGATGGAACACAATTCCTCAGATTTAGGCATCAACAGAAAAACGTGTGTCTCCCCAGTCAGGAGATCTTTAACACAAAACCTGCCGAAGCTTTCGGCAAGACTCTCTAAACATGACCAGATCTCTGACCTCAAAAGCCAGACACCACAACAAATTGGAACACACAACAGGTGGCAGAATTCCAAAGTAAATAGTTAAGATGGTAAAAGTGAGTTTATAAACCAATATTTCCCCAACAGCCATTGTCTAGTATCACTTACAAGGTTTGTTTTAGTCAGCTAAATACTATCTGTGAGTTCTGTACAGCTTGATCTATACAAGTCTTATTGTCAACTCCTCAGGCTGAGCAGCTAACCCTTCTTTCCCTCATTCCCTTTTCTCCCCTCTCCCCATTTAACTCAATTCCAGCTTAACCTGCAAGCTGCCAGCCCGTTGCCAGGATAGCCCGCTACATATACAAAGGTCTCTGGGACCATTCCTCTGCCAAGGTAGTTCAGTTGATGCCAGGGAAGGAGTGACCTCTCCTGCTCTTCAGAGAAGCTAACTGACTCAGTCACACTATGATCAGTTTGTCTAAAGAGTAAATAAAACATGCTTCTTGTAATAACAGCCTCTTGTTGACCGGAACAAAAAAGAAAGTAACAGCAACAAGAAAAACTGAACTGATCTTAAAGGTGATACACCTGAACAAGTATTTATAATGAAGAAATCAGCAAATGATTACCTCAACAGTAGAGGACAGGAAAGGGGCAAAACTTAACATCAATCAACAAAAAACTATCAGCAACTGTGCATGCCTTTTACCAGCCTGTGTACCCCTACCAGACAGACACCTGCTTAGAATATATACCAAAGGCATCCATAGAGTCACAGTATCTTTTAGGCTGGAAAAGAACTTCACAGATCAAGTCCAACTGTAATTCTAACACTGTGAAGTCCACCACTAACCCATGTCCTTAAGCACCATGTCTATACTCTTATGTACCTCCAAGGATGGTTACTCGACCACTTCCCTGAGCAGCCTGGTCCAACACTTGATAACCCTTTCAGTGAAAAATGTTATCTAAGTCTCCCCTAGAGCAACTTGAGACCATTTCATAAAACAGCAAGTCAAATGTTCATAAATGGGCAAATAAAATCCAAGGAACAGGATTACCAAATGCATAAAGAATTACAATGTATTACTGAAGACCCAATACAACTTCTGTGAAGTCATACTTCAAACATAATTGAGCTATCTGAAGATGTCAGCAGACAGGTAGACATGGGACGCTAAGATTAAATCAAGATTTCTGAAAGACATCTATTGACATCCATGCCCAAAAGCTTTAAAAGCTTCCCAAGCCACAGAGGTAAAGTCTGTGCACAGATAAGTAACTGGTTGAAAGACAGAAGTAAATGGTTAATTTTCACAGCAGAACACCACAAATGAGTGTTACTCTTCCACCCAAAACAGGTGATCTGAAAAAGTGACAATGCACTGCCTAGTAAAGTCTAGTATTAGCAGCAAAGAAAAGCAAGAGAACACCAAGGAAACTTCAAAATACTGAGGTACTGAGGTGGTATAATTAAAGACAATTACCAAAAGCAAGTACATATTAGGCTAAATAGTGGAGAAAGTAAAATGTCATATTATGCACACAGTAATAGGCTCCAGACTGATTTATCACTTTAGTTTTATCTGGGGTTCAAATATACAGTACTTTGAAATATCAGTTCCATAAAGAGCATGTCAAATGATTTGACTTCTTAAAGGAAGAGCTTCTGCATTGCTTCCTAGTTTGTCACCACATAAATTCACACTGATGTTATCCTGAATACACATAACTCTAGTTTCCCCATCTCCAGAAGAGAGAACTAAGAAAACACAAGAAAGGAGGGGAAAATGATCAGGTTTAATGAACAGCTTTTCTGCAAGGAACAGCTAAGAACTCTTCAGTTTGAGGGATGGAGGAGATGGCCAAGGAAAGATAGGTCTTTTCAACACCTTGGCTTTTTAAAGTAATTGTTTCATACAGTGTTTCTACTTCTTGTTTTAGAACAAACAGAAGAGTCACGTAACAATATAACCAGGGACAGCAGTTACCTACTGAAGTTTCATGTGGCTTTGAAAGCACATACCCATACAAAATTAACAATAACTTATGCCAGAATAATCTAGTATATCACTTATAAAACCCAAAATACCTGTTTTTTCTCCCAAGGATCAAGACAAGTGTCATGGAAGGCTGAAAGATATTTCAGAAATATTATTAGGTATTAATATTTTTTCCCTAGCAATCCACAAGTGGCTGCAGACAATAGATCTTAGGCTACACAGACTTGCTCTGATCTAGTAGAGTTGTTTTATCTGACAATGCAGAGACAGATTATTATGATACTCATTCAACATGGTCCAGACTATACCTCATTTGAACTACTGTTTAGCATGACTCTGTAGAACCCATTCAAATGGTATGGGGGGAAATGAAAATACTCAAACAGATGAAAGGAACAGAGAGCTTATTATAGCCTCTCACTGCAACTGGGATTGTACCACAGTGCAGCAGTAAATTTTGGACAATATCCAGTATTAGCAGTTTGCACTAGCTGGTACATTTGTAGCAACATTTTTGACACTTGTCTGGAAATTACTTGCTTAAAATTCAAATCCACTACCATGGCTTTTGAGTCATCAGTGCTCATTATCTGCTCAGTTTTTACTATGATACTTGAATAGGAAGAAATACAGAAGGGAAAAAATACAAAGGAAAAACTTAAGGAAAACCACTGAGTAACAGCACTGACACAATGTATAAAAACTGGGGATAAATTGAGGCTAGAAGTGTCCTAATTTCTAGTGAGAATGACTTCAGGATCAATTTAAAAAAAAAAAAAAAGATAAAAAAAACAACCCCCCAAAACAATCAAGTCCTTTCAAACAACTACTGCTTAGTATGTGAAAGTATGATAGCAAGGTAGTAGTCTTCTTGCCTTAATTGACAAAGACTGACATTTCCTAAATGAGGTGGTAGGAAGAAGCATATACCCCCTTTCCTCAAGCACCATGACATGGGATATCTGGCAGCAGTATATAAAGAAACAAACAGATGGGATTAGACACATGGAGGAAGAAATTGCCTAGTCTCCCAAACCAAAACATGAAAAGTGTAATTTGCCTTGGTAAGCATGCTGGTGGTGTGATGCAAGTCACCTGAAGACACTCCATACACGTGTCAAGACATATACGAAAATTGAAAGCTGAGATAAAACAATTTGTGGAGACACAAAGTCGTTAAAATGGTTTTAATGTCACTAGCAGTAAGTAAAAGGAAAGGTTTGGAAGCAAAGACAAATGGGTGGTTTTAAGAAGTCAAAGACAGAAAATGACCGATTATGAAAGCTGAAGGATGACGAGATTGGGTGGTCCAGGAAAAACAAGAAAATTGAAGGAGCTTGAACCAGGTAAGTCCAGAGTCACTGCATTATTCAGCTGGTAGCACAACAAACTTTTGAGACAGAGTTTGGCATGCTTAGCACTAAAGCCATTGCACAGGGCAGTCTAAGGCAGTAGTGGATCCTAAGAAGATCCTTTTTTTTCTTCCCCTTCATCAGATGGCTAACACCAGAATGACCTACATCTGTACAGGTCACAAAGCATGTGCCATTTGATAATCCTCCCCCATATTTACATTAGGAGGCTTAACACCTACACTTAGGTAAAGTCAGAGCTTCACATTTAACTGGGGCTTGCAGTGGCACACTCTCTGTTCTGAGCCAAACAGACAGCTGCAATCACAAGCTGGAGTCCTTTAAAGCAGTCTTCTATAATCTACATCATATGCAACAGCAATATTAGTTCACTGTCAAAAGGTGTCCAGCAGTTTTGCACCACTAGTATTTAACCTGGCATTACAAAAAAAAACTTTAGTGCTTTTAGGATGAAAAGAACTTTTTTAAATATGATGCACAAAGGTTTTTGACAGTAGCTGTAAAAGCAACAGCATATTCAACCCTAGCTTAATTACACTGCCCTCTGACCTATTAGTGGCTCAGCAGACTAGAAATGCACTAAAGCTAGTTTATAAAGCAGTGGAATTCTGCCTGTGAGAACTACTATTCATCTGTAAGTTTTTTAACTAGCCTTTAATTAAGATGATTTGAAGAATGATAGGAATGAAGGATGATAATTATTTATAAAGGGAAAATTAAGCATTTTTAAAAGCAGCAGTACCATTTTAGAATAAAACGTATTGCAAAATGACGAATTTTTCCACAACAGCTCTTTAAACAAGAGTAATCAATCCCCAGGTGCCACAAAAGCTAGGATGTCTCATAACTGGAAAGCAGGATCCTACAAAGTTCTACAGAAACTGAAATCTGAGGAACATAAAGAGGTCAGAAATTCAGTGACTTAGGAAAAAAAAAATCATCTCTAGTGACATTTACTCAACTCTCACTGCTATAATACAACACATGCTGATATGGAGATACAAACCCAGATGGATGTTGAGAAGCAAACACCATTAGAAGCAGCAGCTGAGAGTCCAGAAAAATTTTGTCAATGATAAAATGTTAATCTAGAAAGCGGTTAATCCAGCTTTCAAGATACTACACAGGAACTCTGTGCCAGAAGTGGAAACAAAAAGAAAGATGAAAATCTTATACAGGAGTCTTCTGTATGCAGGGTCACATGCTGCTCACCACACCCCATAAAAGGGAATGCAACCTCATTGCTGCAGATTCAGTCCCCTAACTGACTGAATAATACCTTTGTAATACCCCTGCTACCCCCTCCGTACAGGCTCAAATAAATGAGCTGCTACCATCCACCTTCCCTTCCCTACTCTTTCACTGCTTCTTCCTGGCTTCTCTTTGCCTTTAATGGATGGAGGGATAAAGCACTGGACTGGGCAGAAGGGAGAAATACATATAATAGAATAACTTCACACCCTCAAATAAGGTTTATTTTTTTTTATGTATGGTAAATAAATTTATAATGCCATCCTGTTTTTAGCAAGTTCAATACTAGACACACGAATCACACAAATTCAGTTTTATTCCAATCTCTGCCAGTGTTCCAACCTATCTTATCAAAGTACCCTCCAAGCACATGGAACAGAGCAAGGTTCAAGAATACCATAAAAGACAGTAGTCCTAACTGGAATGAAGAATTTTAAGTTAGCGAAGTATAAAGCTCTGGCTGACGTCTACACTTTACATAAATACACTGAACTCTAACGGTTAGAATAACAACCTTGTTTGAAACCCTGATAACTCTAGTCATATTCAAGGAGAACGGATCCATTGTAACTACCTATTTAAAGCATACATATAATACAGCTGAAAACAAAAAAAGGTGAGGGTGGATAAGGGGAAGAGGTACTGTTTTATCCCCCACTTTAGCTACAGGCAGTACAAGCCTTGGCTACTTGCCAGCAGCCAGAATACAGCTCTTGAACAGCATACACTGATCTGATAAATTGATCAGTATGACACATTCCTGTTATTTTCCTTACACAACTACCAGTACTTATTACCATAGCACGACCGTTCAGGAGACTCAACAGAAAACTAACCCAGAGAATAACAGAAGGGCAGTTCACTGTCACATCAGAGGTTTCCCTACAAAGGGAGAACAAGTGGAAGGACATTATTGTTAGTGGTACTGTCTTCTTGCTCTTGTCACCAATTTTGTTGATTAGGATGTTGTTCAGCTAATTTAGTTTCGAGTTCACTTCAAACCCTCAAACACTGTTGCCAAAATAGGCAGTTACTAAAAATCAGAAATCTTGTTTTCTCCAGTACAGCTACTTATACTTGACTAGGGAGAAAAAAAGCAGGTATGTAGTAAACCTGATTAGGAAACTGATCCAAGTTCAACTAGATCTGACCTTTTCTTTCTTATTCTTCATCCTGCCACGTTTCCCCTGCCATTTTCTAGGTTAGTGTAAAGCTAGATTAGTTTTACAGCCTAGCTCGCTGAATTGTTTAATAAATGAATGCTCGTAGCAGTTGACATAAATCATGTAGGTACAGTGAGTCCAGAAAGAAAAAGAATAAAATTGCGTAATGCATCAACAAAAAGAAAACCCTGAAAGTTACCAACTTCAAGCATTAGTACACAGTTACTGAATGGCAATTCAAAGGAAGAACAGAGACTGAGCTGCCGTGACAGTATCTGTACTCTGGGGTTTTGGTTTACACAAGTTCCAGTTCAGGAAACTCTTAGAGCCTGCAATGTAGAAAGACTATCAGAGTTTGAATTTCTCAGCTCACTATCAGCTACATAAAAAGTAAACAGCTACCATATAAGAACATACAATAAGAAAGTTCAAGCTATGCCTAAAAACATTGAAAAAGATTACAGTAGTTCCTGGAACACTTAAAAATTGACCTGCTTCCACATACCAGTATCTACACATAAGGAGCACCAAAACCAAATCACAGGTTTTAATCAGCACTACTGAAGATATGTATATCTACTTGCATGACCTGAATCACATTTCTGAGTGGAAAGAATTCAAACAAAGCATTGCTTGCATCCTGCACAGTCCCTGGATTAGTCTCTGTGTACCAGGCAGTTTTGTCTTCAAAAACTGTGCTCCATACAACCTCACAATTGCAGGTTCACAAGAGATAAGTGAACTGGTACTGCATCTACCGCTAGATATGTGGAACTTCCTCCCTCTGCCTTTTAAATTAAGCCTCTGGTGTTTTTACTCTAACTCTTTTTGTACTGTTTTCACAAATTAAAATTTCAGAGTCAAATGTAAGATACCCCTTTAAAAACACATAATGACAGCAGTAGGCAATTATTTGTTTCTGAGAGAAAAGCTGATGAGTTGAAATGGATTGTTAAGAGGACACAGAAAAGCTGATTTAACACTACGTATTTGAAACAAAGATAGTCCAAGACAAGCAAAACAAACCCCATGTGTTTTCTCTTATTTCAATCTAAAGACAGTTAACACGATACCTACAACTGCAGCAACTTCCAATGACACACTGACCATTTTTCCTCTTCTGTTAACCTGCTCAGTTCAGGGGAAATGGGGATGGTACATTTAGGGCTCTGCTCCACTCCTGGCACTGACAGTGACACAGGCAGCTAAACCAATCCAATGGCTTCCTTCTGCTACTATCCATCCTACTTCAGTCACACAGTCCCACCCCATCCTTGTGCTAGCACCAGCAGCCATCAGGTTTGGGGTTTGTTTTTTTTTTTTGTTTTTGTTTTTCTTAAGTTCCTAACTCCTCTCAACAGAATTGCCCAGCTAGAGAGTTACAGCAGATCAGACAGGGGTCCAAGCAGTGCTGATGCAAGCATGTGAGCAGCAGAAGCACAGAGTCAGGACTGTGATTTTTCCATTCTCGTAATAGTTCTGTGAGACTTGAACATACAAAATGGCACTCCAGTGCATTCTTAGATTGTGGTTTCATAATAAGTGTTCAGCACTAATGCTGACTTGCAAACCTGCTTCTGTAATACTAGTTTGAGCTATCCCCTTACATGATGCCATCTTTCCCCATTGCATAAAAACTGCCTGTGAACCTGTGCTGTGATTCTGACCTAGATTTAATTCATGTTCTTCTCCAACCATTACAGGAGGACTGAGATTAGTTCCTCAATCTGTTTTACACTGGAATCAGGCTGTGAGCTGCCCATCACAGCTCAAAGGATGACAGATCCATAAAAACACCTTATACCAGTATTACTGGCTATCGTATTGGATGATGGAAACTTGTTTGCTGTTTAAAAGAAGCTAGAGTGCCAAGAAAGCCAAAGGGGTAAAAGCGGGTATCATTTTGAAATCATTCTTGTATACAGGCTGTTGGTGGCTTGACAGGTAATAGAGCATTAAGCCACCAAAACAATCACTAACAGAAAAAACATTATAGATATTATATAGTAAAGTAACTAGTTCTGTCACTATTATTGTGGCAGCTATAGAGAATCACCTACAGCTGCAACAGTATTACAAAAAAGTGGCACTAACCTGAGGCAAAGTACTTAACAGCCACAGTGAAAGTGAGACCACTTCTGTGTATTGTGGGCATAAAGATACAAAGTACTTGATGCAAGAGTGTTGCAAGTGTGGGGGTAACACCAAATGCAGTAGGTACAAATCTTTCATTTGAAGGAGGAATTCCTCCCCCTGAAAAGTGCGCTTGAGAGGCAGCCTGTTCAAAAAACAGTAAGCTGGTGCAGAAGTTCAAATAGTTTAAAAAAATAACTGAAAGTCTACATCCATCAAAACAGAATTAGATGCACCAACGTATTGTAGTTCAGAGGCAAAAAAGTCTGAAAAATTATAAGCGGAGTAAAGGAGTACTGTATGCTAGATTTCACAAGCATATAAAAATGGATTTTCACTTCAATCAAGTTTCATTTTTCATAAGAAAGCAATACCAAGGCTATTTCCCTTCAAATGTGCGTCCTTGAGCTGCAGGAGAGGAAGAATAAAACTTCTACCCTTCCCCTCCCCTCAGACATATATATATATAATCTTCTTTTAAAGTAGCCATGATAATATTTTAAACTTTCATTTTCACAATGCAAGATTATTCAGATGCTTTTATATTCTCACAATACAATGCAAGACCCTAGCAAGATTTCAACATCCATGACTGGAGTTACCTAGTAATTCCCATTAAAAAGCCTCAAGTTACTGATCCAAACTTTAGACATAGGATACTGTGACAAGGAAGTACGAAGCACCACCTCAGCATTTTCTTCCACCCCAGCAATTACTAGGTCCGTCCTCTCTGCCTATTCAATAAAGTTATTGGGACTCAATGTACTTGCCAAGATGCAATCTGTAAAGTTCAAATGAAATCAGTCAGTGGGATCAATGACTGGTTGGAAAAACTGCATAAATCCTGTTTCTTAATGCTGACCATGGTATGAAGCTAGACTTTTATAGTTCCATACTACCAAAGCCTCTCGACTCAATTCACATTACAAAGTTTTAATCAAAGAGCATCAAAAAACAATTTTAACTATTCTGATATTTACCTATATAAAATACCTTGCAATTTAAACCAACATGGAACTCAGTTGCTGGCTAACTTAGGTACTTCAACTCTGAACTTTCTGTCACTTCTCCAGAAACACAGAACTTAGAATTAGGATATATTGTTTCTTTGTTATATAACAAAGACTGTACCTAGGACAAAACATACCAGTGAGCACTGCTATAAACAATATTTGTTATCACATATTGTGTATGATTTAAGCACATCAACAGAATCAAGATCTTCAGGCACCTGCCAAGATCATCTCATTCTGAACCCTGATCAAGTCATGCAAGAGTTAGGTACATGCATAAGCACAAGTCTAGGCATCTTAGGAGTATTAGTGCTTAACACAACCACACAAAGACTACCACCTGATCAGCCATTTTGTACTGAACACCTACTTAGAATTTCAGTGAATATAGTCAAGTAATTTACAATGTGAAGTCTTTTGTACCTTCAAGTATGTCTAGATACCAAATAAAATAATTCTCAGTAATGTCAATGAAATCGCTATTTTTCTTCTCCAACTCTTTAAATGCACAAACATTTTGGCCTGAGACTTTAAATTATATTCCACAGGTCACAAATTAAAATAATAGGCTGGCAAAACCCAAGCTTTTGATTCTGAAGCCCATGTAAATACCCAAGTCTGTAACTGGGTTCTGACAAACAAAGAATTCGGCAATGAAGCCCTTCAAGCAGAGGTCCCTAACCATCAGTGACCCGCAGCAATCAGTACACTGCAGGCAACTGAGCATTATTTCTGTTTCACTGTTGTGGATATGAGCAATCCCCTACAATCACCATGTTGGAAGTAGTATCTCTGACTTGGTTTACTGCTTCTACAAAGTAAGTGAATGAGGAATCCTGTACAGGTAGAGGATTTTAAAGTGCTCAAGTGATTATACTACAGAAAGGCAAATATCAAACTTAGTATCAATGAATGATACAAGACATCAAAGTAATGTTCATCCAAAAGGTTTAGCAGAAACAGTATGACATGTTCAACAAGTCTGTACTTTCCTGCTTTGCCTTCTGAGCACAGTGTTTGACAAGTAATAGTACACAGAACTGCATTAACTGCCAATTTTTTTTTTTTTTTAATTAAATAAAACCTCTAAGGGTAGAATCAAAGTTTTCTGTTGGTGGTGGTGTTTCGCTTGCCTGAGGATTGACAATAAGCTAGCTCCAGAACTGGGGGGCTACTACTTTACCACATCATCTTCCTCACTTTGCTACAAATGTATGATTCTTGAGAGGGGTGGAAAAAGATGAAGTTATGACAGATCCATCCTATTCACCGCTTCTCCCTCCACCATGTTGCCATTTCAGTCATCAACCTGACAACTTTTCAGGCCTTCCAGTTAATACTAACTTTGTTACTCTTCAAATCCTTAGGAATACTTTGCTTAGTGAGAACAATGAACCATTTCTACTTTGGAAGTTAATTTGAGATAATGTAGGAAGTTATATTACAGAAGCCAATGCTCTAGAATTTCAAAGCAGTAAAGAAAAAAACCCTCAGTCCAAACCTGTTAAGTGTACTCTACCTCCATTATCCTGACTACTCACTTTCTTGCCACTTTATTTACATTTTCTCTCAGATAAGGGCTGCTCAACAGACATGCCAAGTTAACAGTTCTTAACTGAGATATCTCTTGACTAACTATTAAACCATAACCAAGGTCCTTCCTCCTGAGCACTTGCTAATCATTTCAGGGCTCCTTTCTATTAACTGAGTTTTGCATTTTGAGCATACAAAAGAATCATATTCTACACAGCTTTTATTAAGAGGAGGAGAAAACTGAGTCTGAAGCAATACCACAGTGACATCAGTGTAAAAAGTAAGTAATTATGTTATGGTTTTACACTTTGCAACTCTAAGCGAAAGAGCAATCAAAAAACAACTTTGAAGAAGTTCCCAAAACACAACAGACCTGCCCAGCAGAGGATCCAGCCTGTGGTGACAGTTTGTCTTATGGAGCTTTCATTACACTTCACAGTCCCTGTCAGCGCTGGTTGTGCTGTACAGCTGTGTTCCCCAAACGCATATGGCAACACACTATTACCACCTGAAAGTCCCTTCAGTCATCAATTGATAAACAGACTTCTAGGATTTTAGCTTAAAATTAAAACTGAACCACCATTAGCACCTGGTGTTTCACAGGTAACCAGAGGAACAGCCGCTTAAATGTTAAGATACTCCTTCATCAGATTTAAATTTACCACATCATCTATGCCGATAAACTAGCTCTCCCTACATATTCTAACTAAACTACTTTCTTTCCACAAGAAGCATTATATAATGTATTAGGGTACAGAAGTACAGGAACACTGCTTTCCTAAGCAATATAATTTGAAGGCTTAAAAGGGCAGTGCAAACATACACAGGTATCGTAAGACATACACAGGTGTGGTAACAGGTGCTTAAAAGTGTTATTGGGACAACACAGCAAGGACGAAAACCATGCGTGCATGATAATAGATAAAACACAAAAGGCTAATCGCCTGCAATTGTAAGTGTGCCTACTTGTTAGACGTTTAGTTCTTTCCCTGCTCTCGCCTCAAGCACACGCAGAAACACTGGAATGAGTTGCTGCGTACTCTCCCGGTTACATGTAGACGCATTTCTTCCGCTCGGAGTGGCTGAGCACCGACACTCGCACGCTACTTGAAAACCAGGGATCAGTTTGATCCACGTCCCCAGGAAGGGCAGCGTGTGTTGGAACCACACAGACAAGAGACTCCTGGCGTAGACGCGCCCTGATCCCCCCCAACACACAGAAACCACCGCCCGGCGCCCCCCGCCCGCAGGCGGCACTGCCGCGGCGGCACGCGCTCCGGCAGCCGTTATCCCCGGCCGGGGTGGCCGCCAGGGCCCGCGCTCCCCCGGCCCCGCCCCGTCACGTGGCGCCGGGGGGGACCTCGCGGCACGAGAGCCACCGGGGCAGCCCCGGGGGCGGGGGGGAGCGCGAGGGGAGAACGGCCGTCGCCATGACAACTTCCAGGGGGAGGGAAAACTTCAAATCCCAACCGTCAGTGCAGGAGCGGCTCCCTCTTAAAGGCGCACACACATACACATATACACACACACGGGCGGGCTCCCTTCCCCCCTCCGCCCCCCAGGCACTGGTGGTGGAGAAGAGGGGGGCAGCCACCGGCACTCACCGCGCGAACGACGGGAAGCAGAGACAAAAGGACCCGAACCGAGAAAGGGTCTCGGTCGGCGGCGAAGGGAGGGACTGAGCGTCCCCAGCCGAAGGTGTAACAACCCACCTCAGCTGCCTGAAGGCGGCTTAGGATCATCGCTCTCCCCACAGACCCCCTCTCCGCTTCCACCCTCCGAGAAAGCCTCGGGAGCCGCTCATCCGTCTCTGCTTTCCCCCCCGCCTACCCGGGAGACCCGGGCACCAAGCGCCTCGCCCGCTTCCCCCTTTCCCCACCTGAGCCCCCGTTCCCTGCCGCCCCGCTCCCCTCAAGGATCTCGCTATCCCTTCCTCTCAGTCCCCTCACGGCGGCCGTGGTAACCCGCCGTTCCCCCCGTCTCTTACCCACACAGTGCATGAGCCGGTGCCGCCAGGAGTCGAGTTCTCGGCGGACTCCCCTGCGCTCCGCCGTGCAGCGGGGACTCCGGCACTGGGAGGCGGCGGCAGGAGGAGCGGGAGCCGCGGCGGCCATTCTGTCTGTTCCCTTTTCCATCTGCCTCTGACCTCACGCCCGCTCATTTACATACGAGCGCGCGCTCCCCCGGCTCCTCTCCCTCCCCCCCCCCCCCCCCACTACCCCCCTTGCCTCGTCGGGCGCGTGCCCGCGTCCCCCCTCCTCTCCTCTCCACACCCCCCTCAACCCGCTCAGCATCCGGGGCGGGCAGCGCGCGCCGCCTGGCGGGGTGACTGACACGCGTCGCCGATCCCCGAGGAGCGCCCGCCCCGCTTCCCCCGCGGCAGCAGCCTTCCCTCAGGCAGCGGGGCGGGTCGGTGCACGGGCCGAAACCGGGTACCCCCCTCACCCCTTTTCCCATCGTTTCCCGGCCTACAACTCCCGGGGGGCAGCGCGGCCCCCGCGCCAGCCCAGGCAGGGCCGGCTGCAGCGGTGCACGCCGGGAGGTGTAGTGCGAGGGCGGGGGAACGGCACCCACCGCCAACACTCCTCCAACGGCTCCGCGCTGCCCGAGCCCCCACACGGCAGCGCGGCCTCAGAGCTGCCTCCACGCTTCGGCTGGAGGCGGCTCTGAGCTAAGAAGGACTCTAACAGAGGCGCAGGTCTCGCCTCATTGCATGGTGTGCGGTGGGGCTGCCTGAGAGGGGCTCCCTCATGGCCCCCCGCGGTCTCCTCCACCTCCCTGCCTGCACCTGCCCCCGGGCCGCTGCCCGCCACGGTACCGCTCATCGTCCCTGCGCCACCGCCGGCACGGACGCGGCTGGCTCCGGAGGGAAGGCGAGGTGCTCTGCGTTCCTAACTAACTCACCAAATTCAACCTGTACGGAGATTTTCAAAGTTCTCTCCGCTACTGCTCAGCCCATCAGGCTGTTTGTAACGGCTTTGCCCTCAGCGTGCTTTCGATGTAGAGCTGGGCAGGGCGGCGAGCTAGGGATCGGCATCACACAAAACACAGGGTTATCCCCCTCATTTAGTATGGGAACTACTATTAGTTATTACTATTTAGCAAGTCAGTTTAGTTCAGTTTCTGGGAGCACGCCTGAGAAAGCTCACTCTCAACCTAGGGATGCCTTGAGAACGGAAGCCAGATTAAAGATAACTGCAAGAAAGTTAACACACAGACGTCAGGGTGGATTACTCGGAGCATTTGACAACCGCCTGGACTGTCGGTTTGGCTGCTCGTCGCACAGTCACCCTCACACTGTACCTCCAAACTCCGGCACAAGACGGACATCCCCCAGCACCAGTCTGATGTGACAAGTGCTATCCGCGCCTTGCAAGAGAGCAATTAGCAGTCTTGAATTCCCCAGAGGGAAAAATCATGATCTTGCCGTTTTCTCAGATCCTGGTGCGTCTTTGAGTGCCTCCTCCTCCCCCCTGCTCCCCTTCTCACAACGGTCTTTGTATGCAGCGTTACTTCAGCAAGAAATGGCATTTTCTGTGCCTATTTGCAGGTTGTGATAGAAAACAGCATTTTAAAAAGCCATAGAAAAGAAAAGACACCCTTGATTTTCCCCTCCCTCCCCCATAAGGGTTGAAGGAGCAATGCTGGAAAGAATCATGTCACCTCTATCCGTACAGTTTTTTTTTTCTTGTGCTAGAGGACGAGCAGTTAAAAACAGCAATACTGCATCAAAGCTGCAGAGGGGCTTCAACTTTGAACAAAGAACAGGAATCAGTTCCCCAACTCATTCATCCCTCTACTCATCCGTGTAGACTGTCGGTGCAACCAGAGGCAGGGCTATTTGGAAAGGAGCCCTTAACGCCTTTCAGTGGAACGTTTCAGGAGCGTGGCAAGACTGGAGTGCAGGTGAAAGGCAGCCTAACGCTTCCTCTAGCTTTTCAGCATGGCAGCCAGCAGTAAATAGCAAGCAGCAGCTACATCCTCCATCACCTCAGATCTGTTACAAGTGCCTTGCCTCTCTTATTTACACTGGACTCCCAAACAGCCACAAAAATCATCAGCCTTCCTCGGAAAAGTAACAAAAAACAAGGCAACTCTGGGAAGGCACTGTCAAAACCCATACAAACTAAAAAGTAACCTTATTTGAGTAGAAGACAATTTCAAAGCGATAAAATCCTCCAGTTTTGGGCTTTTTTTTGTTTGTTGTTGCTTTTCCTCCCTCTCCCCCGATGGACTTAAAACCAACAATAACTACAAAATCCACCCTGTGTTTGCTTCTCCTGCAAACATTTATGGTGGAACCATGATCTTCTAATAGATGTTCTTTTTTGCATGTGAAGGACATATTCAAGGACTCCTTGTAGAGCACATCGCTGTAAGTTCTACCTCCACTGGAATGAGCAAAACTTTGATAACAAATGACAGGTCACATCTTTTTTGGCAAAGAAATTTCATAAAAATAAACTTTGTCGCTTCTATAAGGCAGCTAATTGAGCTTAATGAATTCAACACACAGGAATTTTAAACAGTATTCATTTAATTGAATCCCTGAGGTTATCTGACATGAATCAGTTTTGTAGGGACACAAATGACCTGCATCTGAAGAGTTTTATTTCAAGATGTCTAGTATTATTAAATAAAGAGTAGAGAAGAAACTGCACTCCCCCCACATTCAGTTAATTTAACGTACTTTTTGTTGTAGTTTCAAGGTTCCTCCTGTTTGACAGAATTCTCTGTGCATGAAAGAAAAATGTAATAAAACTGGCTGACAAAGTTCAGGGAGCAGGAGGAGGAAAGGGGAAAGAAAGAAGGAATTTCAAACTGAATTTTTTTAGTTGTTTAGATTTTTAACTCCTAGGCCTTCTTAAAAGACCGCCTAGACATCAGGTATGATGTGGAAAAGAGGTTTTTGAACCACTCCCTCCATTTGAGATGTTTTATTCTCCCTAACTTAAAACTGAACCAGGTAACCAAGGATCCTGCTTCATCAAGCCACCAGAGGTGTTATCTTTACATTAGCTGTACTATTTTTTCTTCTCTATGAAAATGACTGTTCAGCCAAGAGGTCACTTTTTACGTTTGTACTTCATTTTATAGAAGCAATTCCACTTTTCCAAACAAATGTTGGATCAAAACTCCAAAGCAAGCCGATTGAGGGCAGAAGCTGGAGCAGTGAGGGATAATTTTGATTCAGTTAATTTTAGCTGCCTATCCTGGCCAATTTTTAAGGGATCAGAGAGTCACATAGAAATGGCTGTGGAGGCAAAGCCGAATACAATTTTGTTTGAAGATACAGGAATTAATACTGCTGTTCTTTCTCTGTGTTTCGCCTCATATTAATTTGGGGGTAAAAAGAAAGTAAAATAGTCATAGATGCTTACAGTTTGATAGCACAAAAAAAAAACCATAAAATCTGACATTCTGAATTAATTTTCTTGAACACACATTGGGGAGGTTTAACTATCCTATTGAAACATTGCAAAATTGTTCATCACCAAACCCTCTTTATAATTAATCCCCAAAGGTGAAATTTGCTCCTGTACAGACAGCTTTGCATGGCTCTTTGTCATGTAAGTACTGCTTTGCAGAAACTGGGGGTGAGGATGAAGAGTAATTAAAACAGTTTAACTTGAACAGTCAAATCCCTGTAGCAGATGCTATCTTTGAGTGAACACTTCCTGAAGTGTTGAGCTCCCTCTCTCATATGAATGCAATTTGTAAACCTGGAAATTGTCAGTGTCTTGGTAAAACAGAAAGAGTTAACTGATGAATTATATGATAGCTTTATGAATGAATATTCCAGGGAACCATTCATACTTACAAGATGTACCACAGCTGAAAATAGAAGGGTAAAACTCAAATGACACTAGAGGAGCGTTCCCCATAAACAGTATCATGATCATTTAGATACAGTATCTAGTCAAACTTAATAAGGGCTTAATAATCAGTATGAATATTAGATTGCCAATACATGACTACTTAAACCTATTTGCAATATCAATTTCCTAGCAATTTAGCGCATTATAAAGAATTTAGAGATGCTAATAAAATATAACACTTTCTTTTGTAGTGTCAGATGTAGGAAAAATATCATCTTAAGTGATCCATTATATAGGCCATTTTTCCTTTTTCTTTTTTTTTAAATTATCATTTTTCTCTCACTGATCATTGAGGACTTAATCTTAAAAAATGTCAGGGGACTTAGCAAAGAACTTCCATAGCAGCAGCTTTGAGGAGCAAACCCTCGGTTCTGTTCAGCAATCTGCATATGCTTTTATTCATGCTTTGAAGGCAGAATCCCTGTGGTCACTCCTAAAGGCACATTCATACAAAGTATGTAGGTTGCTCTAGAGGTGCCTGCACAAGGCAGAGGTGAGATTCAGGAGCCGGAAAAGTACACCTATTCAAAAGCAATAGGATTTTTCAGGTGCAATCTCATCCTTACATTCAGGCTGTAATTAGTGTATGGCCAGCACAGATACTAGTTTTGTGAGACTCTGGGAAGATGCAAAAAAAGCTCCATCTCATCAGCTAGAATACTATGAATTTCAGAGATTTAAACTGATATGCTGTACTTAAAAATTGCTGTGGCTGAGTAGGTTGACAACCTCCAAACAAGGTAAGCACAGACAGCTAGGGAATGGTAATTATTTTTCACTGCAGCCAGGTCTGAAGCATTACTGCTCCACCTACTACTTCACCTACTGCCAGCCAATACTTCTACTAGTCCAAGGTTGATATACAGCCTATTCTTTTTCTGCGGAGGAGGAAGGTAACCTCCAGCAGAAGCAGCTGGATCAGCAGCTGTAGAGCAGTATGACAAGAATGCTGTGAAAGAGGGAACATCCTACTATCTACCACTTCCCTGCCTATGGTGGCAAGCAGCACCACCCAGGTGAAAAGATTGTGCCTAATCTAACAGTTTAGACTTTGATTTTCCATAATAACCTCAATCAGCGTGAAGTTACACAAAGATATCCTTAAAATCCAGAATTATTTCTTTAAAAAAAGCTAAATTCCTTCACAGTTGGCTGCTGACATCTGGGTTACGGGCCCTGTGAACCTTGAAGCTTATGGCCAAAACATTCACTTGCATCATCATCAGTTCTAGCAGGGAAAATGAAAGCTCAAATTCGAACAAGAACACCCGGAAAAGTTTCCATTTAACAAACAAGTGAATTATCTAACAGGGCAGAAAAGTCAGGCAACTTCAGATCTACTCATTGGCTTTTGAATCACCAGGAAGATGCGATATTTGCAAGCATTCCATGCTCCTGGGGCTTTAGACCTCTTATCTCCCTGTGCTCCTATAAAATTCAGAATAGCTTAGAAATGGAGATGTGTGGAGAAGCTATAATTTAATACCAAATATCTTACAGATGAAGAAAGAAATGACATATATGAAATCTCAGGATATAATATTTGGTGTTCAGTGACAGTGTATTTCAGCAATATATAAAGAGTACTGCTGCCTCCTAATTACAGGGCTACTTTTGTGAATCTCAACAACATTAGCCCATATCACCACCTTCAACATATATGCACAATTGAATCTATGCACAGGTTAATAGAAAGCTAGCTAAGCTGTACAATAACTTTTTTTTAGACAAAACCTGCTCCTTATTCTCTAGAGAAGTTATTATTTCCTATAGAAAAGTACCAGGAAATTCATTAAGTGAAACTTTCTTCAGGTAGAAAGGCAACGCTAAGGCAATCAAGTCAGCACTATATTTTTGCCCTGCTATTGACCTAATTCAAAGTACATGGAACATAATTATTGCAGGAAGATGACAATTTTTCACAAACATCTTTATTCCTTGTATAGGAAGGGAAAAGATGGGAGAGTGCTTCTTATGTTCTAGTGCTCTTAAAGCTGTGAGGATGTAAATAGGCAAAACAAAGTTTTCATCTGAGTGGATGTTTTCTTCTCAGACCATCTAATTTAGCAAAAACCAGCCAAGCTTTCAAGAACACTGTATTCTTCATGTCCCATCTACTTAAATCAGCTAGTATAGTTAAATAGACATGTCACTTCCATGTATCAAACTGGACTTGTTTATAGCAAGCAAGCATTATAGTAAAACTCTACAGTAAATGTTTATGAAATAGATGCATTCAGTTTTACATGGATAACTATAACATGAATAGAGCTCTCGGTTTATAACACTTTAGAATACACAGTGAATTTTTTTCACAGGTTATTTTCAGATCTTTGTTTATCACTACTTCAGAGGCTGAGGTTCTGGTGATACTGAGGCCAAAGGTCCATGGTCTCATCCCACACATGTTCTGCTATGCACAAAAGCACACATTTTTGAAGTCTGCATTACATTTAGACAAGCCTCTAGAGCTAGAAAAAATAATAATCACCACATGACTTCTACAGTGAGCTGAGTACATTTGATCGGAGTGGAATCCAAAATGTTACTTTATAGAATCACTCTTCAAAGCAGAGCTACATTGCAGTGGACAGTAAGGTAGAATAAAATAGGGCTCTAAACGATACAGGCTTGTAAGGAGAAATCAAATTCTAATATGCAAAGTATATGAAAGGCTCTGTAGTATAAAAATCCAGTTAGAATAGTTTGCAACTCGAAATACAGTAATTTTTGTTAGGTACTAGTTAAAAACATTTTTTAGTCTTTGTGTTTTGATGAGGATGATATGTCCTATGTTTCAGTACTAGCCTGGCAGAAAAAGGTGTGCAAGTGAAAGGAGCCAGCTTGAAATGCCAAAAAATAACAAATTAGTCTTCTATAGATTAGACTGCTGTTTTAACATGTCATTATTTGACTATTAAAATTAAATTTAGAGAGAAGGTAAAAACCAATATATACTCCTAAGTGATGTCTCCATAGCACTATCAATCAAATATGGCTGTTTTTTCCTTCACACAGCTGAGTAATGTCACTCACTCTCTCTAAAGTTTCCCAAGTGGCCAAGTAATTTAAGTATGCCATCACCAGAGCAACTCTGCAGCTGAAAATATACTGCTATTAAACCCAGAGAGAATAGATCACTAATTGCAGCTTAATATTAGAGATAGACATGAAACACTGAGCCAGCCATCAGAGCATGTGCTGGTAATCCAAACTTACACTATTATTGAAAAGACAAAGAATTGTTTACTGTCTTCATGAATGACTTTTACAATTACGCTAGCTAAGAACTCACTAAAGCTGCATTATACAACGGCTACTGGTTCTGCTGCAGACCGCAGATTAATTATTGTTTAAACTAAGGAGGAAGTTTTTCCCCCCAAACCTACCCTTCCCTGGGTGGAAGGTCACACTGGGTAAGTTTCCCTGTATGCCACTGGTGTCAACAAAGCATGTGACAAGATATAGCACACGTGGAGCATTAGAGGATGTGGTTCTTTTCTGCTAGAAGGATTACAGTCTAAATAGAACAACACCCAGCTCACAAGTTGGCTGCTTTAAAAAAAGCCATTGCTCCAGAAGCAGAGTGTAGGTCCCTAGTATCTCCCCAGGACTGGGTGAGTGTGTTTGATTCTGGGTGGAGAAAGGTGTATCCTGTAACAGGCTTTGAGTTTTTTGTTTTTACTGCAGAAATTCATGTTTCATAGTCCTTTGTACATTTTCCAGCTGTGGTTTCCAGCATAGGCTGCAATTTTATAACCAACCTAACCAGCATCCACCATGGGAGATGGTAGGAGACGAGACTGAATAGCTCATTGGTCACTTGGGTAAAGCAGTTTATTTCCTGTAACTTCACTTACTGAGTTACTACCTCTTGTTTTTTTGACTTAGAACAACTATTTTTATTACATCTATAAGCTTCATTTTATCAATTTTATGTATAGCCTTTCTTTCAGCTGATTTGTCAGTAGTTCAGGTTATGCTGTCTTCTGAATCTCCCATTCAACTCCCTTCTCCTTCCTTTCCTACCAATACCATTTCTTCCATTTTCAAGCTAAACATCCTGAGTTAAAAAAAAAAAACCAAAACAACTTCAAAAAACAGTAGAAGAAGAAAGGGGGAGCTTTGTGGATGAAATTCATCCCCTTTTGCAAAATAAACAGTAACATGATTTCTCAGACCCAAAATAATTTGCAAGTAATTTCATTATAGTTATTCTTGAAATGTAGCTATTTCTCAAGCAAGATCAGTGCTGGGGGGTTTAGTTTGCTATAGCCTTATACTGCTTTGCATAACTGCTTTCTTCAAATGTTTGGGCTTTTGTATGTTGGTTCTTGATAGGTATCATGTGGTTTCAATCAATCTCTGTAGTGCTGAAAAAGGACCAAAGATAACATTTTTATTTTACAAAAGCAGTTAATTCAATGTAGCCAAGATATTTTCTTATTGTCCCTTTTTTCATCCTTTGATTTTAAAATCAAACACATTGAATATTTTTCCCCCATGTTATTTCTCATGTAGCTTTTTAAAAACTTTATCTGATTCTTTTCTTACATTGCCTGACCATTTTCACATGAATTTTTAAAGACTATTTTTGTATTAAGTGAATTCAAATTAACAGAACAATTATAGATTCACATCAAGTATCCCTTTTTGGGACTACATGAAGTGATCCCCTCAGCTAATATAAAAATGAAGTCACAGTAGGCTGAATATGACAGACTGAACAGCTCCTCATTGAATTCCTGCTGGGAAAAGCAGCCAGCAGAGTAGATCTATTGCAGATCATCATAAGAAAAAGCATAATATTGTTGTTGTCCTTTCCCATAATTTTATCATCCCTGGAAAGGTCTTTTTCATTCCAAATATTAATGGGTTCAGTGGCAAACAGAATTAATCTTTTCCTTCTCTTTCTTAAGGAAGTCTACTTCCTCTAAAAACCAAAACATTTGTTTCTTCCCTTTCCTCCTCTTGCTCATAAATATAAGTGTTCTAATATCTACTGTTTGCCTTGAAGGATATTTTCACAGCTAGTTATCTGTATTTCCTGGCAGTACCTCCCCACAGTGCAGAGCAATATGGCTAAGAAACTGTTGTGGATCTAAAAGTGCTGTAAGCAGTTCAGAGCAAAGTTTGACCCCAGTGATGCAGATACATTCCTTCTCCATGCAGTCTCTCTAGTGTACTACTTTCCATTGTGCAGTTTTTCTTGCCTTTCTGCTTATGGTTGACTTAAAGTATGTTTTCAACCTTTTCTGCACTATTATGTATGCAATTTCTTCCAAAGGGAAGCCAAAAAGTCTTCACTGATTCTACAGTCTTGGGCTTAAAGAAATAACAGAATTTGTAATGCAAGTGTGAGATGTGACAATGCTTTGTTCCTTAATGTAGGGGCTCTATCTTAACTTATTAAAAATAACCATAGGCTTGAGTGCTACACAAATATTGTTACAAGCCAAGACTCTACCACCGCTTCCCCAGATTCAGTTAAGTTTCATACCAAGTACTTTAGGTACCCTTGTAATAAACCTTCCACATTTAGATCATTTCTCATATTCTCAGGCTTTTAGGCGTTCGCACAACCAGCTTTTTCCAACATTTATCAGCCAGGTGTTGCTGCCATAAAATAGATTCCAGTGTCATTCAACTAGTCATTCACACCAGAGAGTCAAAGGAGGTGCTAGGAATGTCTTAAACCAGCAGCAGCGGTTGCTGATCATTAAAGTCAGTTCTAATCTTTTATTATTATATCTACAGGACTGTGAAACAGGAAAAGATTTAGCTACAAGCTCATTGTAGAAAGCACATAAGTTTTTAAAATCCAATGCAGTTTTGATCTGTTTATAAATTTTATTTTGAAGATAGCTTTTTCAAATCTGAAGACTGGAGACAGCATCCCTAGAGATTTGCTAAAAGAGGTCATACACTTCCACTGATAATTCAGGTATTTCAAACTAGAATTCTTTAGAACTCAAACGATTACTCAGGTCTTGATTTATTTTCAGTGTTTATTTTAGCAACTTGTTCCATAGTTCTTGCATAGCCACTTTGATTTTAGACAAGTCCTCTGCCAAGTTCCCTCCTCCAAGAAATAAAGGGTTTGGCATAAGGATCTCCCTAGCTTCTCCCACCTCCAACACTGATGCAAAGAACTCATTAAGTTCCTCAGCGGTGGCCTTTTCCCCTGTGAACGCTCCTTTTATACGTGGAATGCTACTTCTAAAATAAATCTTAGCTCTATTTCCACATTGACCTTGTACAACTGTTTTGCATGATTATTGGCAACAGATTATTGGAAAGAACATCTTTTCACTGCTAGGATCAAGACTTCTTATCAGTGAAAAATATTGTATTTTGTAGAAAAGGAAAGGATAGGAAGAGCATATGAGCTGGAATGTAAATAGTCTCAGTGGCAGAATTTTCACTGTGGTGTCAGGGATATTAGGACTTTTAGTTGCAGTGCTTTTCTGTTTGGTGTAGCCTTACTAGGTGTGGCCTGCAAAACAGGAGCTTGTTCTGCTGCTGAGAAATTCCTGTGTAGGTCTGTATAGGACCGTAGGTTGCTAGAGAAGAGCTTGTGCATATGTGAAAAGTGATCTCCCCAAAACTACTACCTCCTAAGCTAAAAGAGAACTTGGCCTGTCATGTGGAAACCAGTCAAAGCCCACACAACTTGCTATGATGCACAAGTATCGTTATGTGTTATGTGCTTCACAAGCATACTAATTTACCATCACAAAATCCTTCCTGCCCAGTATCTAGTGCTTATTAGATTTCCCTTACAATGACTATCATGTTTTCATCTTGGTTATCACCATTCTCCCCACAAAGAGTCCCTGGCTAGATATGTCAGAGCTTCCACAAGGTTTGCACACTCCAGCACTGGAAAAGTCATTCAAGTAGTAACTAAAACTCCTCTCCCCTTATTTTTATACATGGGCAATCTGTTGATTAAGTGTAAGAGAAGCTGATAAAAAGCTGTTATCCCCCAAATTTTGAGCGAATTCTGTGCCCAGTGAGGGGATAACAGTGACAAGTTTCCTACCTCTGTGCAATTACAAAACAATTCTCAAATTTAATCAGTCATGCCAATCTTGCTGTTTCCTGTCTCTGCAGAGCTAAAACCAGTCTCAGCATTCTGTTTTTCCTGTGACATGCACACTCCTGTTATTCTCAGCTGCTCAAAGAATTTGGTTAAAACAGCCATACTTTCTCCTGTTAAAGATACCTAACAGCACTGTGCTTAATGTTTAAACAGCTCCATGTGTACCCAATTATGAAAGCAATTAATTTAGTCAAAGACTAGATTAACTGCCATCTGTGGCCTGATTGTTTGTTAAATTTGAGTACTTCTGATCAAAATTGTTGTAAACAAAGTCTTATATAGCATGTGATAAATCAGCATTGCTGAAGGACATCTTGATATGAAGAGAGTTCAGCATTAAATATTATTATACCAGTTTCTACAGCATATATTAACTGTGATGCATTTTACCTGTTTCAGAAAAGTGAAACCCTGGAGTTTGCTAATAAAGTAATGCTGTTGTTAGTGGTGTAACACATGATATAAGAACCACGTCTGGGGCAAGATTATAAACATACATACAGTGGAGGAACAAAAAGCTGAGGGGAAGGTACAAAACAAAACCATGCTGGAGAAACAAATGAAGCAGAAGGTTGAACTAAGATCAGCCCTTGTGATAGGGCCCTATGGATGTACAGCTAGTCACCAAATAGACAATGTGACTATATAGCTAATCCATAAAAAGTGGACTGTATGTAAAAAGAAAGAGCATGTGAGCCAGCAAACAAGCAAGCCTTGCCCTATGCCCTTGGTGGTGTAATAGCTATCAGGCTCTTCTCTGTACTCAGAGATGCCTATTGTAACTTCCTAGCAAGAAGAATAACATGTCTCCCATGATCTGGGTGTACATCATAGACTTATTTCAGAAAGAAAACATGATCAAATGGCAGAGTGACTCCTTCCTCTCTGATCCCTATGTCCCAGCCTTTGTTAAAAGTGCATGAAACACCATTTCAAGAACATTGTCATTCTCAGGCCAAAACCACTCAATAACCATGATCAACATTTGTGAGATCTTTTGGAGATTCCTCAAAATTGTACTTTTTAAAGAAGTAAGCAATGACAACTTTCTTTTAAGAAATACGCTTCATCATGAAATATACTAATTTATATTTTGGAATCATGTTTATTAAGTCAATGAAAGGATCTATTTAAAAATATAAACTTAAATGACACGTGATTTTAGACATGGGAAAATGGTCACCTTTTTGGTCATCTGGAAAGACACTTCCTCTTAGTTACAAAGATATTCATGAAAGCAATAACATGCCTTGTACCAAAGAAATGCATTTAAAACAAGTCTTTCAGAGTCAATATGCTTCCTTAAAATGCCAATTCACAACATTAAAACCAACCAATCAAAACAAACACTAAATGTGAAGAAAAAGCTCAACTCCATGCAGAATCTGAATGACCTGCAGCAGATTTTTCTCACTCAGAAGCAAAGCCATACACACACACATAAATCAGTAGCAATCTCTTGTCATATAAGGAAAGCTCAGCATGAAAATGAAAGTCAGAAGAAAGGAGTATTAAAACATGTTAAACGTTTCTCCCTCTTTCACATTGCTTCTTATAAATACGACAAGATTAGAGAGACAAGTGAGTATTATCTTACCAATTCAGCAGAAGTATGTAAAATAAGAGTTATTATGACAAGTTCTTTTCTATTGCATATTACGAAAAAAACAATTTGCTTCTTTATATGAAGTGACCGACAAGAGTAGCTAGAGGTTGTAAGGAAATCCTCTTTGTACAAACTGTACAAACCTCCAAACTGCAGTTTCCCGAGGTTTCATTTTAGTGAGCTCTCATTTCATTTTGATATTGTTTGCTTGAGAGATGATAACTTAGAAATCAACTTTCCTCAAAATATTAAGTGATCTGGTAGTCATCTTGCTTCTCTGCCTGAGAAGGATCCTGAAGTTTATAGAGAAGTTGCTTGAGGGCCTGCTAACTTGCTTCTAGCATAACCAGTCTTCCTACCTCCAGCATGTACTGTCAGCTCTGTGAGCAGTGTCAGCAGATCTTTTTTTAAAACCAAACCAAAACAAAACAGCCAAAACCAAAAATCCCACCAGAATAAAAAGATTTTAACGTGCACCTTCAAAAGAATCTGAGGAAAGAAAAAAATATTCAAATACCCAGTGTAAGCACTGAATAATGCAAAACACAAGCTAATCACTCCCCAGATGATGGCTATAAATCAACATCTCTTTTTTTTCTCTTCTAGAAGAGATGCACTTCAGATTGGAAAACAGGACACAAAGGTTATTTTTATCTAACCTGGTCACCCAAGCTTAAAGTTTTAACCAATCCTATTACAATAGTCAATTGGAGTTTTTGCACATACATGTTATGTTTTATTACAAAATCTGTGACTGAGCACAGAGAGAACTACCTACCTGTACTGCTCTGGCTGTTGCACTCTATTCAGGTGAAGTCCATCGGGGAGAGAGAAGTAGTTCCTCTGGGAGCAGCTAACCTTGTTCACCTGGAGAAGGTTTAGGTGTGAAAGAATAGGATTAGCACAATAAGTGATTTATTTTCTACATGATGAGGAAAAAAAAAGTTTTGTCTATTTGGGTGAGTGAGGAAGAGAACATAGTGAACTGGAAACAAAATTATAAAAGAGTAAGGGTTAAGTTAAAGGAGTGTGAACACTCAAAGAGTTAAATCTTAGGAGGAATAGAAGGAACTCAGTTTTCTTAAAGAGATTATGCAGTATATTCAGTTTGGGAAACCTGAATAAGAAAAATGTACTTTGAGGAAGGTCATAGCCTTTAGGGGCTCAGCAGGTAGGGGACAGGTTTGTTCTCAAACCATTTCTTAAACGTATGTCTCAGTATTTCTGAATTTGCTCTAGTTATAGCAGTGTGTTCTACTTCATTATTATTTGTCTAATGGACCTCTTTTTAGGATTTATAACTCTATATCACCTTTGGGTGGCTTTATATTTTAAAAAAAGATAAAACTGAGCTGATGTTAAGCTTGTGGCTGAATTTAGGTTCTTTTTAAAATAAGTTTAGGCCTTGATTATGCATGACAATTTATGTGGACAAGTGTTTGCTCATGTAGCAATCTTCCGAAAATTGCATCCGAGTTTACCTGCAAATAAATGAATATATATATATATATCACTAAAAATAAAGGTATTTGTGTTCTTGTTTCATTACTCAGATCTGTATATGCAAAATAATCTTCCATTATCCTGTAGCCACTTGTTACTTTTCAGAGGTGAATTTTTAGTAAAGCTTGGTTTAAAATATGCAAGACTGAGGGTATATATAATATCTTTTTGCTCTGGAGAAAAGAGTAACACCAAATCTGAAATATAATCTCCATAGGGATGATTTTCCTATCTCTGAAATTGAGTATTTAACAATGTGAACCATACTTTCAGAGGGTGAAGATCAAACTTTGGACTAACAAGTGGCCTTCCTGATGTTGTAAGTGTCTGGCTTGATTCTGGTATGACCAGAATAAACTGCATTTACTGAAACCTGGGAGTTTTTCAGACTAGCTAATGATATTGTTTCTACTTGTAATGAATCATGTTGGAGAATGCTTAGTAAACACAAAGGTGTGGAAGGGTTTTGGTATGAATTCAGTGAACATAAATATTCTGTGCTGAATGATCATTTTCAAGAATAAATGTTCCGTTGTTTACAGTGATCAATAGGATTATACTGACTGTAGCTCATGGTTTGTTATTTGTTTGGATTTTTAAATTTGATTTAATCATATCAACTTTATGTAGCTCTCATTCTTTAAAAATTAACATTTTAATTAAACTGTTCTGAATTTCTTTCTTTGTAAATATTTACTCAGAAAGCTGCTTCACCAGTGTGGGAGACAGGAAACAGCTGTCTGCCATATCCACTGAAGAGTTATGGATGGAATTACTGCAAACCTAACAACCGTATCTACTTAGCAATAGAAATAAGAAATGGTACAAATTGTTATAATATGAGGAAAAACAAAAAAGCAAAGGGGAAAGGAAGAAATGTTTTTATATAAATAGTCTATTGCTTAGAAACATAGCAATCTCAATGACAAAAATCAGACTTCTAAATAAAGGTCAAACTGGTATGGCAGCATTAAGAAAGCCAACAAAACTAGCATGAATAGAATTTACTGGGCTTCATTCCTCTTCCTTTAATCCGAATACTTTCCTTCTCAGCTTCTGTATAGAATTATAAAATGGAGTCTATATAAAGATACGCTTATCGGTTATACCAGTGTATGGCTGTAATTCAGGAAAGCACTTAAGTAGGTGATTAACTTCAAGCATCCACTTACCCACTTTCCTAATTATGAACTTAAGTGCATACCAAAAGTTCTTTCATGGATTGGTTTTATGCTATGCCTGTTGACTGCAACAGAGCTATCTGAGCTAGTTTGAAAGCAGCTTGCTCAGGGGCTGAGAACAGCCTATAGCCACAGACTGCCTGGCACTTGGGGCAATTTTACTGACTTGCTTCCATTGCTCAAGCTGCCTTGGTAAAGCCTGCTAAGTTATGCAGCTTGCAGTATACACTTCCTTCTGTTAGTATGCTCTAGTTTCTGCAGAGCAGTTACCTCTCTTGATTTTCCCAAGATTCTGCTATTTCTTTTGTAGGGGAATTGCTAATAGACCTCAAAATCAGAGGAACTGGATAGTAGCTCAAGTAAAGGGTTTATGATCCTGAAGACTAAAGTATGATCCAAAAAGACCTTGCTCCAGTAGCCATTTCATTCTAGATGCACTTGACTTTCTTTCTTTGCCTTTAAAGGTCTAAATGTGTCTACATTTTTGGTTTTGTGCATGTTCAAGGAGCTTGCTGCGCTCTGCCTCAGTCTGGCAGAGATCTGGGAACTGTTTCTCTACAAAATCCTCTAAGCAGCTTGATGTGGGAGGCATTCTCAGAGCATACCTGATACTACAGGATTAGGCCCCATACAAAATGCAGTCATAATGTCTTTTCCAAACCAGTGCTAGGCATCACTTTCTGTAATGGCAGCTATAACTACCTGCAGATTGTCACTGAGCATTCCCACCATCTTTAACAGAAACATCTTAATAAGCTGGGGTTATTAAACAACAAAACACCTCATAAAACTCTTGGAAGTCTTTCTAAAGGCTTGCTTCTGGCACTTAAGGGTTCTTTGCTTTATTGTTTGGCTTTCAGTATTACACTACAATGTAGTACAGTGTTGGCTGATTACATTTCAAATTAAAAAACTCTGTCCACATAGATTTTGTTCCTGAAAATGATCAATTGAATAAGATGTTCTGGGTAATCTTTTCCCAATTCCATTTGTCTTTCACCATCTTCATGCTTTGGCAATATTTACAAGTAGAAGGGAAAGTAAATTTAGGGCAGTGTATTACCATACTCATTATAAGTGGGTGCTTAAGTCTACATTGTGTTTAGCTGCATGAAGCATGTACTTAAATACTCTGTTGAATGGGGTTGCATTTAGCACAGGTAGTTTAGATGCCTGGCTAAACACCAGCTAAAGTAAAATAGTAGGACTTTAGAGTTCAACAGCCAGTAGGCCTGAGGACACTTGCACTGATCTTACTTAAAAAATTGATTCAGAACTGGAGTAAAATAACAGCAGTGCTGATCTCCTCCTGGGTGTAAATGGAGGCAGAGTTTATGTGAGCTTAATTTTAACCACGTTATTTGTAGTCTCTTATTTCTTGGTTCCATATTTTTGCTGCTCTGCAAGAGTTTCACTGAAGTTAACAGGATATTTGCTCAGATATCCTGTTAGTGGAAACTATGGCTGTTAAAACCCACATCTGCTGTTTGGAATTGTAATGAACTCATTTAAAGTGTTTTAAAGACATATAAAAAGTGGAGACAAGATTCCAACAAAAAAGGATCTCAGCTCTGCATAGAAGTTTGACATGAGCATGGAGTGTCGGCATTAAATATCATCTGGGTTATTGAAGATTTTGATATTTTAATTGGGATTGTTTCAGTGCATTTTATTGTAGTAAATATGCTAGGGCATGCTCATGTAAATATGAATCATCAGTGTACTATCAGAAATATATAAAGTAAATAAGTAGTCATATAAGTAAAGCTATAACTCATAAAAGAGACATAAAAGTAACATCCCTGCTGCAAATTTGTCCCCTAGTCATAACTCCATTATCTCTCTCTCCAGGTTCTCACTAAAATTATGATGGACATTAATTTTGCAAACACTGTGCTCAGTAATACTGTCATCTTCTTCACTTGTATCAGATAATTGTTTTGATTTAGATTTTTGCTGTGTTGTGCCTAAGAAGTAGAATTAACTTCCCTTTTTATATTCTCCCTATCAAACTAATGCCAACATAGTACAGGTCTGTTTACTGTTGCTTCCTCTTTTCTAGTTTCAGTTCTGGTAGCTAGCTACTACTGTCTTTCCACACAAGGTATACAGTCTTATCACTCATCTTGCATGGACCGTGTCTTGGTCACTCAATAGCTGAATATATTTTTTGTTTAAATGTCCACAGTTATGTTTAAAATTGTTCAATATTACTTTATTGTTACAGGCTTGCATTTATTTCTAAATTTTATTACAGGAAAATTCAGGCAATCTTTTGAAATTGAACTGATTAATGTTACAGACTAACTAAATTTGCAGTTAAGATTAAAAAGATCATTATTATGCCTTAAATGTGAGACTATGAATTAAGGATTCTGATTAAGTTTTGGGGGTATCAGTGCTAGGTATAAATGAAATATTAAATATATATTAAAACATTCTCTCAATCTTTAAAAGTATATTTAATAAACAGGCACAATTCTTATCTCAGACTGTTACTCTTACATGGTGAAGTTAAGTGACAGGTTATCTCTGTCTGGTGTTTTAGTTTGACCATGGTGCAATTTAATATAGTGCTGTGCACAAGCCAGCATATGAGTCTTTAGGGACCAGGTATTAACTGGAGATTGCCAGTGTGCAATATCATCCTCCATTGCTCTCCTGAATTTTCTCTATCCCTGACAAGACCTACATGTTTCTGTAGCGGTTGTGATGAAAGTAGCTCGACTGGAAGACTGAATGGAGCTGACCCTAATGACTCTGTGGTTCCCCAAACCTCTTAGATGCTCTCCTAGCACATATTAGCAAACTTCTGACCCATTTACAAAACAGGGCTGAAAAGACCAAGACTGGGAAATGGCTGTCTATTGTGTAAATTTATCTTATTCTTAGGTATTTTTTGTACCTTGTTAGGAGCTAATTCATGAAATTTTATTTGACATGTGTCATTCTCATTGTTTAATCCATTAAACAATTAATGTTTGCAGAAAGGAAGTCTAACCTGGAAAACAAAGTGATTTTAAAAGATGCGCAGTATTTCACAACCATTGTGAAAGAAGAGTAAGAATAATTTTTTATTTAAAATATGTATAGCATTTTTTACTGTGAGGATTCACTAAAAATTAAACATTGTGGATAGGATTTCATGGATAGCATTCTTTGCTAGCTATTAAAAAAAATACAAATTACTACAATATTTTGAACTCCATAGTCATTATATTCTAATGACATTTCACAATTTTAAAGATTAAACTGGACCTAAGATATAAGTTGTTAATACTTTAATTTTATCTGGATTTTTGGTGTCAAAAATAATTTTAATACTAAAGGACAACTGTAGACTCCTAATGACTTGAATACAGTTTGACTGTTTTCATGAAGTGCTCTGTGGGATGTCAGAATATTTAATTCAGGATGTTAAAAACATCCCAAAATGTCACAATAATTATATCACAGCAGGCAATTAAAACACTGGAAAATGCCAACTGACTAAGTGTGTTCTCTGTTATTTAGGAAACTAATGAGTGAGTGACACATAAAGCAGAAAATACAAATTATAACCACAGAATCCAGTATATATTATAAATGCTTTTAATGTAAAATATGTATTAAAATAAAGCAACCTGTCTTAACAAAAGCAAAGAAATACTTATTTAAAGCTGCAATTTGAGCCTTAGGCTCTATAATTTCCCACACTTGAGAAACTTTTTATGTTTCCCCTTCATCATTTAGTTAATTAGTTATATATTTGTATTACAACACTGTAATATGGGCTTGCTCATGAAACCCTTACAAAGTAGAGAGGTTCCATTCACTGCACTGTAATAGTCTCTGCCGAATTCTCCATGTGTCCTTAAATTAGTCTAAGGGCAGCTAGGGAAGATCTGTGTGCTTGCAGGGTGGAAAATACAACTCCCTTCACAGCAGGGCAGAGGCACTGTAAAATCTGTATTGACTCAGGGAAGTTACAGTGCAAGTAAGGATGCTGAATCCGACACAGAAAACAACACAGGCTTGGAGGAGTTCTTGCAGAATTTGTGCATTTGAGTGGCAATGGGTTAATCAAAGTGGCAATGCAATAAGAGAAAGAGGGTTTTGATTTAATTTATGTAGGGATTTAATCCATAATTATTAAACTGATATCCTACTCTAGTAGACACTATGAAAATCAAATTGTCCAACTCACGGGGAAGAAGTATTCTAAGAAGCATGACTGTTGAAAAAGGAGGGGCTTAATAAAGATAACAGTAGGCAATTATTCTCATTAGATAATGAGGTACGAGTAAGTATTACTACTGCAATTAAACAGTTTAAATAACAAAAATGTATGAAGTGCCAGGCAGAGAAAGAAACTATGAGATGTAGCTGAGGAATCACTGTTGCTGATCCCATGCAAAGCTACAGTTGGCAACAGTCTGTTTGCTCCATTTTAAGGTTTTCTGTGGCAATCATTACCTGGACAGCCAACAGCAGTTTAACTGTCATGAATCATCAATGCTACTGAAGGGCACAGCCTTAGTTGTTTATTATTGCCCTGTCCCTTGAGCAGACATGAACATTCATGTAGCTGCAAGGTGGACTGGATCTGGCATTAATCTGGTTAGAAACAGCCCCCCCCCCCCTTTCCGCCACTTATCTGGTTAGAAATTAAATCCTCAAATGTAATTTTCATGGATATGAGCTTTCTGACAAGTGCATCACATGTCTTCCTGAGTGCTAGTGCTAGCGCTAGCACAAGAGAGGGGACAGGAATTGGGAAGGGGGGGAAAGAGACAAGCTCAACCCCTTCAGTAGTAGTGCAGATCTATACTGAATTAAACTAATTGGGGAATTGTGACATAAAATGTCATGTTGCATACCCGATAGCAACAGTTCAGACACAATGAATTATCACTGCATTGACCTGACCAATGGAAATGTCTCTACGTAGCACTCTTTTAAATTGCTACCCTTTTACAGTTCCTTGACATGAAATAATCCTCAGATTTCTGTAACAGAGCTGCATGCACTGAATGCCTCATAACTGTCTCAGGAAAAAGAGTAATGGTTAATCTGTTTTTATGTAGCCCCTGTTGCTTGTGCTTAAAAACTTAAGCTTGGCTGCTTTTTACATGTCCAGATGATCCATTTGTAGCTGAGTTTCCTTTTTGCATCTGGCATCATATGGTGGTCAGTCATCACTGACCCTCTACAACGCTTGAATTGTGTGTTGTTTTAAGGTGTGCTATTTTGCTTCTGGCTCTATATTCACGTCATTCCTTGGGCAAGTTGTTGCCAGCTGATATCTGTCTCATTATATAGCCTTCAAATACCACTTGCTGCTGGTAGACCTTCAAAAGCAAGATTTTTGGGCCAACTGGTTACATGTCCTACTGCTGCCAAAAAAACAAACCCTACTCTTCTATCTAGTTTTGGGGCAGAGGAGATCAAAATCTTGTCTTTCCCCATTTAGTTGCTGTTAGATAAGCTTACATGTCACACCTGCCTGGGGGTTGATTCCTATTCTCACTGAAGTCTGAACCAGTGCCCTGAAAGAGACCCCAGTACTCTGGGGGTCTAAAGGTTAAGTATTTGAGGCATAAAAAATCATGTTCTTCCTTGTCTTCACATACAGACTAAATGAACTGTTTTCAGTGTGTCAGCTCAAATAAAACTGAGGATCCTAATTCTGTCACGTTTATATGTACAGGTCCTTTTTTTTAAAATTATAAACACCTTCAGGAGTGTTCTTTTTGAGTCACTGAAATGGTCTAGCAGTAGTTTGGCTTCTGGTGATAGTTATCTTAAAGTAAAGATGTGGGATATGTTTATTTGAGATACATAGAAAATGCTTGGCAATACTTATATATATATCAAAGAATTTTAACTTAGCAGTCAAGCTAAGGTAGGGTGAGATAGCTGGTAAGACTACTGGCTAATTCCATCCCTGTAAACCCTTTTGTTCCATAAAGGTCAATATATTTCTCTCTCCACTAGTTGCCATGAAATAGAAAACATTTTTATGCTACATATTAAGAAAGGGTGGATAATTAATAAAACACAAACATCTCCAAACCCTAGTTGTTAGGAATTCTTGTAGTTAGCGTGGACCTTACTTAGCTCTGTATTCCAGTCTCGTTTGGTTTATTGCATTAAGGAGAGCACTAAAACAGAGAGAGACATACTCCATGGGATATCTTAAAACAGCAGACAAGAGGCACTTACACAAGCAATGTCTTCAACTTCACTACCTGTTCATATTATTATAGATTTAATGTAAAAAACACTGAAGACTGTAATTCTGAGAGGTGCAAAAAGTCACTTCTTTTGTCCTTCAGGACTTATTTATGTCTGTGCTGGTGTTAGGAGTGATGATGGGTGAAAGTTATCTAAGGAAACAATGAAAGGAGAAATCCTACTTGTTAATCTGGTTTTCCTGTGTTTCCCTATATTAATCCAGAAACGTTTCACTTTGGTTCACACACTGAAGCAGAACCGGTTATTTTAACCCTGACATCTGTCTTTCTGAAGTCTTCCGCTTGCCCTTCCCCCTAAGACAGGTTTTCAGTCTACTTTGCAATGATGCCAGCTATTCCTTTTAAACAGGTTTGGGTTGTTGTTTTTTTTTTTTCTCCTTTACTGTGAAAGAATTAGTCTTGCAGAACACGTGCAAAGAGGGTTAAAGAAACCAATTTAACAAGTAGAAATTACTGAATTGTGATTTCCTTGAAAAAGAAAATCTGGACTGACAAAGATTATATTCATTATTATGAGGCTCTTTTCAGTACCAGAGGCATTAGAAAAGGTATTTATAGCTGACCTTTGAAGAATCATAATTTCTTTCAGTAGAGAACCACAGAATTTTGTAGTAAATGTTTTATTACATTCTTTCAGTTAAAAATGACACATTTTTTTGTAAAAGAAGTTCTAAACCAATTTTTAGAAGACCAGTGAAGCAATATGATATTATGTGAACGATTTCTGTTGCTTAAAAAGGTGAAGGAACTCTGAGGATATTTTTAGTCCATATAAGGTAGAAGATTAAATATTATAAATAAACTTTCTAGCATGCACTTCTGCGCTTGAACTTTGTACTTTTGCAACACACCAGGAATTTCTTCCTGTTGCCCTGAGGGAAGATTTTTTTTTTCTTTTTTTTACAAAAGCGTGGCTTTAAAGGTTTAAAAAAAAGTATGGAACCAGAAAACTAGAAAATAATTACTGTTTCTGAATGACAAGAAAAAAATTATAGCCTTTTTGCTTCAAGAAGCATTATAAAAGACTTTGTTTTTTTTCAAAGGTGAGCTTTCTTTCCTTTATATTTGTTCAGATTTTTCCCTAGTTAAACCTGCTTTTCTAAACCTACATTTGAGTACAGCACCATGCTGCAAGCTGCTCTTCTGCAAATGTGTATTACTGTACTCACAGTGACAAGAGGCCTTTTAGCATCAGCATGGCTACTCAATATAGGCTAAATTTTAGCCATTAGGCTATAATAAAATATGTTATCAATATCCCACATACTTTTGCCTCTCAGGTAGCTATATAGTTCAGGTAAGTATATAAAGCAAAAACCAACCAACCAAAACCCAAACAAAACCAAAACCCCCCACATATTAAATTATACTTACTAGATGCCTTAGGAAGTTTCACTACTTAAATGACTTGTACTTCATTACTTTTTTTGGTGTATTAATCTCATATGGTATAAAGAAATAATTTTAAGATCAAATTTAAGACATTTCTAAAAGATTTTATAATAAAATGCTCACTTTCTGTTAATTATTTTTAATATAAATTCCCCAAATTATTTCCAGCTAGATTTACTTTATTTTCTGGAAAAAAAAAAAATCTATTACAAAGAAAATCTATGGCAGTGTTATATGATACAATTGCTCCAGCTTTTGAATTGAAAGAAATACCTTTTATTAGCAATCTTGAAACTGAAAGTCACAGTGAAATTAACACCCCCCCTTTTCCTGTTCTCTGTGTGGCCAGAACATTGCAGAACAAAACATCTACATTTCAAAATTATAGATTAAAAATTGTACATCAAGTTTTGGCATCTTCTGAAGATTTTTCCTTCCAAATTTGTGATTATTAAATTATGATACCTAGTGTGTTTAATCTATGTGAAGGTCTTGCAGTCCATACAGTCTTAACCATGGAGCTGAACAACCTCTGTATTTCTGCTTTCTCTTTTGTCACCTGGCGTTGGCTGCAAATTCATTATCATAGTATCTTCCAATTAAAACAGTCTTTCATTGAATCAATCATTTTTGTTCTACAGCATTATTGAAAAATAAGAACTTAGGTTTGCGGGGTGATTTGTTTGTTTGTTTGTGTGTTTTGCTTAGGGATTGTAAAAGGAATACAGCAAATGAGAGACCAGCATTTTGGGAATATTTGTCATTTCCAATATTGACACCTTTCTGAAAGGGAAATTGGCTGGCAGGAACAAACAAAAATTAATTTCTGCTGAACTATAACGAACAGTACAGGTGCTGTTGTTTCATTGTAGCGGGGAGCACACAGCTCCACTAGAAATCTCAGCATAAGAGGGTAGATTTTGGGACAGCTGTTTGAAACATGTTCTGTAAGTTTCTATGATCATAGCTACAACACACAAATTCCAGTTAGCTCTTTTAAGGCTGAAAAAATCAACTCATTCCTTAAAGAAGGATTGCAGAGGTGTACACACTATGTTGGAACTGGGAAGATATCTGTATATTCTTTGTCAGAGACTTGGCACTCATACAAGTTTTACATCTTTACTAAGACATTAGTCCCAGTATAATTTTCAATGAGCAATAAACTGTTAATCTCAAAAAAGCAGTTAAACCCTACTAGCAATATGGCTTGTGTTTATTAGAAGCAAATATGGAAATACATGATAGTTGCCTTTAGGAAACATAGACATGGACCACTGCAGTGCAGTCAGGGGCTTGTTTTACCCTTGGGCCAAGGTCAGAGGAGGCAGATCCTCAGAGCCAGTGTAGTTAGATGTCACATAGAACCCTCCTAATCATCTGAAGTTAAGCTTCTGGGTCTCTTTCATGAAGCTTGTACCTGAGAGTTTATTAATATTTAATTAGGAGTTTGCAAATAACGACTACTTCATTTTGGGGGCTACCATGAAAACTTTACATGGGAAAAAGAAAAAAGGCATCTGAACAGTGAAACTAGTGGAGATGCCTTCAGTTGGTCAATGTTGTAAATCTCTTTTCCTCATCTCACAGAACATCCTGATATACTAAAGCTCCTGTCCTCTGCCACTCAACTTTTTTTCCAGCTCCTCAATCGCTTCCATGTTTGGGTGGGCATGCAGCACCTCATGCAGACTGTCTTAGTCCATGTGTATACTGTCTGGGTTACAGGAAACTGCTGGAGTTATGCCGCCTTGTTTTAAATAGGGATATGAATTTTGGTCTATCTTCTCCAAACAGCTGTCAATTATCAGACACATTTGTAGAAATTTGTATTTTCATGTAATCAATTTTAAAGTGGTCAATGGGGTGAAAAGCTATTTGAAGATGTGGAGTACAGATGCCAGTTGACTGTGCTGTTATATAAATACGTTAATTAGGAAATCAGAATAAAATTAATTTGGGAGGGCTCAGGATAGAAACTGGGACATATGGAAAGTTTCTTAAGGGGGAAAATAGCAAAATCATCTTAGCTTGAAAAGCATTCTTTTATGTTGTTCAGGTCAGGTAAAATAGCTGAACTGAAATAAAATGTGTGATTTCTGGGTTATTTCACATCTTATAAATTGCTTCTCTTTTAAAACAAATACATAGTTCTGAAAAAAAAAAACCAAAACAGTAATTCTTGTAGAAAATGTCTGGTGTAATCAATTTCCCCCTATTTCTGATGTTTCACTTTTTGACAGATCTACTTATTCAATTGCCTTGATTAACTTTTTTTGTAGAACTTAGATTTGGTACTCTAAGGGGTATAATTATTGTTTCAGACACTACTTTATCCATGCGTAGATCATTTACTTGGACAATTTTGGTGATTTATGAGACACGCTATATTTGTGACAGTAATGTCCTTTGACTTCATCCTAATAAGAATAATTGTCTGCTTATTTAGGGAGTAGGTGTCTGAAATCTTCCAACCTCTTGTTTGCTATGATTTGCTGTGATCTGGCCTCTTAACCCAGCCTGCCTCTTCTGTTCTTCCACTGCTCATCTGTCTGTTGGCAGAGACAGAGAGATATGAAAGGCAAGAAGATCAAATTATCCATGACCATGGAAAGTAGGTCAGAAAGCAGTGATAGATTTCTAGTGTTTTTCAGTCTGAAAGCTATTCAGCTGAAAAATCTGTATGTAGTAGGTTTTGGGCTAATTAATATTTTAATAAAAAAATCAAGCCCCTAATTTAATTGCAGATTCTTTCACATTTTAACTCTCATTCATTTCCTAAAAAATCATCACTGCAGTTGTACATAAACATATGTACAGGAGAAATACATATAGCTGTCATTTCCCCTCCTGTGCACTGATGACGTTATTCCCGGGAGACTTGTAAGTTCATTACCTGTTAAACCAAATCCCTTTCTGTCTTTTCTCTTTAAGTGATTTTAAATCTTGAAAAGTCCTAATCTCTCTGTCCATGAAATCCGGTTGCAACTGGTGATGATACAAATTTGAAAAACACTCTTTTAATGTTGAAAGGTGACGATATTAGTCTAACCTTGAGAGGCTTCAAGAACTCTTTTCTTCCTTAATGTCTTCTTGTGAACTGAAAGACTTTAGCCAGTTTTGGTAGCCCTGTTCTTATGCGTGATCTTTCAGGAGTGAATTAGCAGGGTTCCTTAGGAAAACAGCACAAATAAATAACTCTCACAGTTGGAAAATCAATAGCATACAGTGAACAATAATTTAAAAAAAAAGAAATCTAGTGTCAAGTTAACTGGAAGAAGCAAAGACAGTTTAATCCATAACTTCTGTTTATTTAAAAGGAATATCAGTGTCCCAGACTTTCCAGGAAATATTCTTAGAACTGAGTATCCAAAGCATTAATTAAGCACTGAAATAAATTCCATGATTGTCAGTGCTGGAAGAACTAGCTCTGATTTTCTGTGCTGAACACCCACTTCAGGCTTGGTTTGTTTTCCACTGTCACAAACGATATTTCCTTGGCACTGCAAACTGTAAACCTGGTAAATTGCTGCCATTAAGTGATTGTGCTCTCTGTGTGACTGAGGCAGCCAGTGTCTAACCTGCTCCAGTCCTGTGCCCCATCCCAGCTCTGTGTGACACGTATCATGTCAGGCTCAGTGGTGGGAGTGTTGTCTGTTAGAATTTGGAGAAAAAACATCACTTGCTACACTCAGGGTAAATAAACAATCACTGATCTGCCCTGGTTCAAAGGGAGAATGCACACAAGGCAATTTTTGCCTCTTTCAAGCAGCCTTTTGAGACAGTGAACGCTCCTGAGATACTTAAAAATAACAGATCAGCAAAAATATGGAATGGCTCCTGGGTTGTTCCTGGCAGGTTTGTGCTCCATTCCCGAGCCTGTGTCCTCGTTACCCAGGGAACAAGGCACAAGACATCTCTGCTGGGCACCCACTCAGGCTGTCGGGTTGTTAGCACAATTGAGGGTGGTGTACTTAGTAGGGACTGAAAAGTCCCTGAATGTATTTATTTATTTTTAATCTATAAAGAGATTAAAAGTACATCTGCGTTTAGATAGTTTATGGTTAAAGAGTACATTTTGGAGTGCAATTAGATAAGACTGGAGGCAGGATGGATGTAGTTTAGGTTGGGTCAATCACTGAGAGTGCTCAGAAGCACCCTGAAGCTTTTGTGACTTCTGCGAAAAATATTTAAATGCTATGTCGAGAATGCAAGTAGCAATGAAGGAGTAACTGCAGTCTCGTGTTGTTGTGGTATATATAGAAAAATTCCTTTACTTTAGCAAACTTATAGGAAGATTTGAGAACAAACAATACTGAGTTTATGTGGTAGTGAGGGTTTTGTTGGCGAGGCTCTGAGAGGCTGAGTGCCCTTTGCTTGTGGCACTTGCTCTGGTGCCATTATTAATATTTACAGAAGGCGGCACCTACAACTTTCAGACTTTATAGGAGGCAAAGTCTTTGTCTCAAATTTATGAGCCACCTCAGAGGAATTCACCAGTGCATAATCTAATAGTATAAGTAAGAAATACGGTTTAACCATTTTTCTAGCTTTGTTAACTTGTTCAAGTAGCACTTTTGTCTTTTCAGGCTGTGAAGATATAGTGCTTTATCAATATAATGAACAACAGAATACGTATACTAGAATTGACACAGTGGATCAGACCAATAGCCAGACTTTTCCAATAGCCAGGAGTATAGATCGAAGAAGACAGTACCAAAAACTCCAATAAGCAAAGATTTCCCATACATTAAACGCCATCCTAAATTCTAATGCACAGTGATTGGTTTAAACCATGTTTAAGTTTTTTACTAGGTCTTTCAGTTAAAAGGTTTATTTTTAAGTAATATATATTAGAAACTCTACTCCCAAATATCTAATCCTTTCTTGGACCTGCTATTTAATAAGAAGAGCTATTTAATAAGCTCCACAGAAATGTCTGAATTTATTCTGTCAGTTTTGTTTCTGTCATTGTGCTGATCAAGAAACCCCTTTTTATTTGTGACATTTATTTCCTCATGGGAGGTGGGGGGGAAGCACTCAGCCTATAAATCAGAAATGCTCTGTGAAAGAGAGAAACCATGATTCATTATTTCAGAGAAAGACACATTGTGTGACAGCTAGAAATCCTTTTACCTGCTCTGACCCAAGAAATCCCTAGTAAAATCTGTAGTACAGTTTGGCTGTTTATGTTCTGCCTTGCTAGATTATCCTGTGCTCTCTGCTGAGAAATGCAAAACTTGAAAATGGACTAAAAGGATTACCTCTAAAAATGCATGTTTTGCTTATATGACTGATGACTCTAACTAGGAGGTTTGTTGCAAATGCTTTCAAAGTTTCGGGAGAGACTGGAGTCCCAGTAGCCCAATGCAATAATCTGCAAGTTTCCAGTTATCCTCCTTTACAGGACAATATGCTCAGAACAGTATGACCTAGCAGTGTGTATTTCCAGACCTGACCTAAAATACTTTAAAATCTTTTTTTCTGACTCCTAATGAAGGGATAGGATAAGAAGGAATTTACGTATATTTATTATATATACATGGTATTTAAATGAAACTGTTGAAAGCCTCACACAGATGCAGAATAGTGAATAAACTAGGGGAATGACAAATGGGCTTAAACACTGAAAATTAATAAAATATGTTTTTCCAAATATAGCATAAAAACTTGTGTGTGTGTGGATGGGAGAGGGTGGGGAAGGAGAGAAATAAATGTTTTATTGGCATTTCTAAGAATGAGTTGTGTAACTTCTTTGTAAGGAACATACTTTTCTCAGAATCATGGCTATAAAACTTTTTATCATTATGTGTCCTCTACCTATTTGATGGTCTTTTCATGTCACTATCTTTAATTGCATAAAATAGAAAAAGGCGAATGCAAAATAGGGTGATGTAACTGTTCCACAAGTTACACAATTGAATAGTTACACACTAGTTACACAAACTCTGGATTAACAGTCTTATATAATTCATTGCTGGAGCCTGACTGGACTTTCAAGAAAAGTCAATCTCAAATTACAGCAATTTGCAGCAGAGCAGCTAACAACTTGTCAGCTTAGTTGAAGAGCTAAGAAAACTCAAACGAACTTTGGCTGGTACTTACTATTCAAAGGAATCTGAAAGGACAATTAATTCCCAACATGTCTTGTTGTACAGGAGCTGGTCTTCAGAAAGTGAATTTGGGGCTTCCTGAAAATCAAAAGCACTTGATATATTCCAAGTTGGGCACCTGAAGATAAAGTGCACTCAACAAGCTTTTGAGCTTGACATTGTTATTTTTGTTCTGAGGTTGGTCTCAGTTTTCTAATCTTTTTGCATTTCTCCTGTTTGCTCTGCCCATTGCCTTTTAGACAGGACAAAAAAAGTTGTGGGTTCCACATGGTGTCATGGCTGCTGTTTTCCAACAGTGAATTCCAAATAGCTGAAGAAAATGAATATTCAGGTTCTTGAAATATCAAGCAACATTTTGACTTTGAATTGATATATTTTTCAGGTATTGTTTGTCAAGTTTATAGACGATATAGATTAAAAACTACCAGGTGGCCATACTGGTTTTCCAAGTCCTCTTCCCTGCTCTGAACATGTTTTGGAGAAAACCCTGTACTCCAGAGGATGTGAGGACACTTTAAAATAAGCATGAAAAATATATAAAGTATGTAAGTATATAAAAGCTTTTCTGGTTCAGGGTGTACAGAGTACAGAGATAATTCTCCAAGAGGTGATCAAGTATTAAAGGTGTTGTAAAAAGTTACTAGAGACAACGGGAGGCCAAAATATGAAGTACTTATTATGGGATGTACTAGTGACAACTTTTATTCAACCTTTTTTTCTATGAACAAAAAACCAGCCAGGCTTTTCCACCTGGGATAAATTTTCCAGGAAGAACTAATGTTGAGGAAGGTCTGAGAGGTGATGCAGGCTAGATCTGAAAAGATGTGATTGTGCAGCATCTGGATGAGGTGATGTCCTGGGTTCAGCAGTAGCAGTCATGTTTTTTTTCCTTTGTGGTAGCTGGTGCAGTGCTGTGTTTTGACTTCCAGCCTGAGAACAGTGTTGGTGAAGCCGATGTTTTCGGTTGTTGCTAAGTGATGTTTACCCTGACCAAGGACTTTGTGAGGCTCATGCTCTGCCAGGGAGGAGGGGAAGCTGGGAGGAAGCAGAGAGGGGGTACCTGACCCGGGCTAGCCAGGGAGGTATTCCATACCACAGCACGTCATGCCCGGGGTGGGGGTCACTGGGAGTTACCCGGAAGGACACGGGCTTCCGGGTGGAACTCGTTTTCTTGGCTGGTGGTATCGTATTCTCTTCCCTTGTTATTTTCCCTTATCATTGTTGTAGTTGGTGGTGGCGGTGGTGATTTGTGTTGTACATTGGTTGCTGGACTGTTCTTGTCTCAACCCGTGGGAGTTGCACTTTTCCGATCCTCCTCCTCGCTCCTCCGGGAGTGGGGAAGGGGAGAGGCCCGGTGGGGGGGGGACACGGACCTCGATTGTTGTCAGCTCGGCACCACTCACTGGGAGTGAGTGAACAAGTTACCTGACTGGGTTTAAACCACGACAGGTGAGAACTTCAGTGAAAATGCTTCACCTGGGAAATAGCTGAGCTGATTCAGGATGACTATAAGTGATCCAGATGATTGAACTAGGGATTCAACCCTTTCATGAGTTTGTAACATGGGTGAAGGGTATGATGAAAGGGCTTGTTCTTTTCCTGCAAGGAGCAGTGAAGTGAGATTAGGTGCGCTTAAATGTTGTGTTTGTTGCTGGGGTTTGGCATATTTAATTCTTTGAAAATGCTGTCTTCTGTTGTTGCCATTCTGTGGGACTCATTGTAGACTTGTGCTTCTGAACTTATTACAGTAAATTCAGTTTCCAGTTTTGCTGGAAAAAGGTACAGCTTTATGTGCAGGGTTGTGTTTGCTTATGGACTTTGTGCCTGACCTAAAGGAGCTCGCATGTGCAAGAAAGTATGAACAAGAATCTTGTCCCAGATGCTGGGAGAAAGACTTCCCTTAACCTGTTTCCAGGACACCTTACTTTGCTTGTGGAAGTGTTTAATAACAAGGCTATAATTTTAGTTCTATGTTGAGAAGATGTAATCTGTAAGGATTGAATATGTGGAGGCTATGAGTTTAAGCAATGGCTTATGTTTTTTCATAATGTGCTGATTAACATGAACTAACATTTTCTGTGAGTAGTAGCTGTACCTTATTCTTCTCAAGAACCTTTCACAGGTGTGCAGGATGAATACATCACATAAAATCTAGATAAGTGCCATCTGATGCCTGAATATACCTCAAGTAACTACAAGTAGAAATAAAACATCTACATAAGGCAGTAAACCACTTTTGAACATAAAAATGAATGCCATTAGCAGCTGGAATTTGCGTAGAACCTTTTAAATCGAAAATCACTTTTGCTGCGCTTAGAAACTGGCAACATATGGTGGCGGAGCACAGAATCAGGCTATATTTAGTCTTGTTTGACAGGTGTAAAAACAAATGTTTAGATGAAAGAGGATGGGTTTTTGATGATACCATATCCTGAAATGAGTATTTTTCCAGAAGTGAAATGCTTGCAGATTTGCCTTTTGGCTAGTGAATATTTTTCTTCCTTAGAAGCAGAGAAATTCTGTGGTGATACAGAGCTCAGTTTTTGCTTACAGAGCTTAACTATGCTTTTATTAAAGGTAGTTTGAAGCTACCAAAAGCATTGCCAAAAGAATTAGATGGCACAAATAATGGAAGAAAGCAACTTGAAAAAATGTAACTTTTTAAAAAAATATGTGGTAGCACAGCTTAAATGTATAATTCTGTCAGTAAGTGCTGTGGAAAATCCATCACACAAAAAAGAAGGAGTAGGCATGGAATCATTTCAGTACTTTCTTTACTTGGGGCAAAAGCCTTCCTCATAGCAGACTTGAGTGGAGTGTGCTGGCCCCTCCTGGATGTGAACTCAGTGGGTTTAGTCAGTATGCAGCTCCTTGTTTTAGTGCTGGATCAAGGCACTATTGAGAATTCAGACTGCAGTTTTATCTAGTAAGGGAGATGAAAAGACATTCGGTGTATGACATTGGCAGGAAGGTAGGCAGTTCCAAGCACTCTATAGCTGCAGGTTAAGTGGTCCACAATCTGGTTTCTAAATTCACAAGGTGCACCCAAGTCATGTATCCAAGAATGTGGTTGTAACTATTGAAGCCTGAAATCATTATTTCTATTACATGAAATCTGCAAGTCTCATTTCATGGCATCAGTTTGAGAACTAAGGCCTTAAAACCCCTTTTGTACTGAAAGTTTGTGACTTGAGGCAAAGTGGCTGCAAAGTCGTCAGCAATCAAGCTCCTGTGCAAGCAGTGTACTGCTATTTCCACTACATATTTGTATTCTAGCAGTGGGGTGCAGTCATGAGTGTGGTGGTTTTTTTTGTGATATTTTCAGGTAGTCTTGAATAGGGCTTTTCAACTGAATGGGAAAGCTCAGATGTTCTGAAAAGTAATATCTCTTAATTGCTGTGGGAAGTAGTAACGATTTTCTTTTTGCAGGTTTGGGCACTATATTGTGAAAACTAAAACCCAAACCCATGCAATATAGTACATTAAGATGTTATTAAGATGTAAGAAATCCCTTGTGTTTGGTAATGGGTGGAAAAGAGGGTCTGAATATGTCCATAGCTGTTTACCCTGACCTGCCAGGTGCTACAGGGCTCATGGGCTCTTTCAGAAGCTGCTGCTACTTACTCACTGCCTCAGGGTCCACCTGAAATCCCAGCTCCTACAGGGACAGGGACCGCAAAGACTAACTGAAATGGCTCCAAACCAACCTGGTTCACCTTTTGGGTTTCTTTATCAAGGTTGCCCGGAAATTGAAAAGCATTGAGTGCTTTAGTACTTAATTGTCACCAGCACCATAGCATCAGCTGTCCAGCAACTTGACTCACAATTCTCCTTCAGGGACGTCTATCAATTCCTTAGGCAAAATCCTAGAGGTTATAATTTTTATCATGTGCCTTTTTAAGTGGTTAATTAATTTATTAATATGCAAAACATGTACATAAAAACTAGTCATTAGTAGCACCACATGTTCAGTACAAGCTATATATATTTGAAAGCTATTTCTGGTGTTTTCAAGACTGCATGTCTATCTCCACACAGTACCACAAGTAGACACGTTCTTCAATGTACTATGGGAATCTTTCCTGCCAGTCTCTACTTCAGATGCACAGCTATGATAAGTAAACGTTGCATTTTTCCTGTTTTCATATCCTTGTGTTAATAACCTTTGCCCAGTTTCATGTGAGTGTTCATCTAGTCAATGGGGATCTTTTTGCACTTGGGATGTACACTAGCTGAGATAGGGACCTTTTGTTACGTATGTGTACAGTGCTTTGCACAGTTCTCAATCTGGAGCCACCAGAGCTCTAGTCCTGAAGTGTTTCAAAGCATCTGAATCTGGCAGCAGAATTTAACACTTCCAGTTTGTATACAGTTGGCACCATCAATCTGTTTCAGTATATGCCCAAGTGCTGTTTTAGAGATCTGTAATAATCAACAAATTTCTATCATTACTGGGCTGATACTATGTCATTTAATTTCAAAATAGCAGCATGAGCTCACAATTTAAACAAGAATCACTTAGAAATAAGAATGCTGTTTCTGATTCCTTTTCTAGAATATGCCCATGTATTGTGATTTGCATTAAAAATAATACCTGTTAGAGTCATGTATTCACTGTGTGCAATTAAAAGTTTAGAGTGACATAATGTCACCAGAAATAAACAATAAAAAATAATAAAAAGTGCAGTTTTGCACAAAGAAGGGCTAAGTCCTGCTACAAAGGACCTCATTGTTGTAAATTGGGTATTTCTTTATTTGCACATTACAGTGAAAATCAGGGTCCTAATGGTAACTGATTATTATTGTATGTACTATAATTAAATTATAGTCAGCTTCCATTTTCTATTTGTCTCTCACTGCACGTGGGAATGGAGTTGTATTTAATAATTCAATTTTTGCAAAATGCATGCCCTGATCCCTTCCCCCCCCCCCCCCCCCCCGTTATTACAAAAAGAGCTCAGGTCATAAAAATGATCTGTAGTTAAAAAAGTAAAAGAAGTCATAGTGACAAAAAGTCAAAGATGAGTCACATGAATGAATAAGGCTGGCTATAATAAGATATCGGGAATTAGAGTTATTTATGACATATGAACGGCAGGAAAAAGGAGAGGAAAACAGATCAAACACCATAGCAGTGAATTATAGCATTTAATGATTACTGTCATCGTTTAAGCCCAGCCAGCAATCCAGAAACCATGCAGCCATTCCCTCATTCCCCTCCCTTCCTCAACCAGCTCCCGGAGGAATGGGGAGGAGAATCAAAAGAATGTAACTCCCATGAGTTGAGATAAGAACAGTCCAGTAACTAAGGTATAACACAAACCACTACTGCTACCACCAATAAGAATAATAATAATGATAAGGGAAATAACAAGGGAAGAGAATACAACTGCTCACCACCCCCCGACCAGTACCCAGCCTGACCAGAGCAGTGATCTAGCCCTTCTGGGTAACTGCCCCCAGTTTACATAGTGGGCATGACGTGCTGTGGTATGGAATACCTCTTTGGTCAGTTTGGGTCAGGTGTCCTGTTCTCTGCTTCCTCCCACCTTCCCCTCCTCCCTGGCAGATCATGAGACTCAGAAAGTTCTTGCTCAGAGTAAACATTACTGAGAAACTATGAAAAACATGGGTGTTATCAGCACTGTTCCCAGGCTGAAAGTCAAAACCACAGCAGTGCACCAGCTACTAAGAAGGAGAAAAATGACTGCTACTGGTGAACCCAGGACAATTACTAAAGCATCTTAAAACCTGATGGTATTTAGGATATTGGAATGAACTCTGCAGTGGCCCCAAAAAACAATGTTTTTAAGGAAAGATACCTTAACTGGTCCAACCACAGTATGAGGAAGAGGGGATAGCTTTCAGGTACATATGTTTACTTTCCACACAGACTTTCAAAACCATCCTGTGTTTTGAAGTGTTATTTTCTAAACCAGTTGAATTGTTTCCAGCAGTTTGCAAGCATATTCCAGGAAAAAAATGATCTGCCTCTTTGAAGGACTATGTATTTGTCAGAAAACCAAGTGCTACTACTAACTTCTAATGTCCAATTGGATTGCATTTGCATCATCTTGTATCACAAGAATATAAACAAAAATTGCACAACTATTCAGGAGTATTTCATTGTTACTCCAAAAGGTACAACAAGACGCTTTGGTTACCAAGAGTCTTGCATGATATATTGCTGTGTTTAGCCAAATACTGAATCAAACGCTGTACTGGGTTTACTTGGTGAGGCCCTGGCAGCAGGGGATGGCGGCGGGACAGCCTCAGTGCCAGCAGCTGGGGCTGCCCCACGGCGGACACAGCCGGTTCCAACTGGCTCCAGCCCACCCACCACAGGGCACTGGGCAGGCTGAGGGTGCAGGAGGCTGAGGAACAACCCTGCAAACACAGCCTGGAGAGTGAGGAGGGGCAGAGCTGCTGCAGGTGTTGAAACAGGGGTTTCCCTGCAGCCCGTGGCAGACCCCATGCCAGAGTTGGTGAATATTCCCTGGTGGAGCTGTGGCCTCTAGAAAGCCCATGCTGGAGCAGGGCAAAAGTGTGAGGAAGAATGAGTGGCAGAGAGGAACTGTTACAGACTGAGCACAGCCCCCATTCCCCTCCCCACCCTACACTGCTCGGGGGGGGGGGAAGGTAAGAGGAGGCGGGAGTGAAGTCAGGCCTGTGAAGAGGGAGGGGAAGGTGGTGTGTTCATTTTTGTCTTTGTTTCTTACTACCCAAAGCTATTGTAGTTGGTACTAAATGAAACTGATTTTTCCCAAGTCAAGCCTCTTTTGCTCATGATGATAACTGGTAAGCAATCTCCCTGTTTTTATTTCAGCCCATGAGTATTTATGTATTATTTTCTGCCTGTGTCCCATTGGAGAGAGAATGACATAGTGGCTGGGTGGGAGTTTGGTCCTTGGCCAAGGATAACCCACTACAAACACAATAATTTTCCTTAAGACAAGTGCACTGTAGTTCAATTTTCCATAAACCAGAGTACAAATGTACATATTATTCCTCATTTTCTGTATTTTTGTATTTTTGCCTTTATTAAGAGAAAGCCATCATAAGGTACTCTGTTACTGTATTTTATTTTCATTCTATAGTGGATGCTCAGAAAGAGCTAAGCAAACATGCTTTCATATTCAAGTGATTCAGTTCTTGAAAGGGTTTTCATCCTAGTCCTATTTTTCTTATTTGCTACACTGCAGAGTTCAATTTCTGTGTGTAAACAGGTTATTTCGTCTACTTTTCTAATCTATCATTTTATTAATATTGTTATTTAAAGACTCAAACTGGAAACAAAAGAAAAGGGGGAGGGGGGGGAGGGGAGAGGCAAAAACATGTCCTGAGCATAGCAAACACCTGCAAACACAGCTAATTCCTGAGGAGCATTTAGCCATTAGCAAGTGCTCTCTGTACACCCTTACAGTCATTTGAAGAAGATACCTTTCTTGCTTCTTAATTGCTGAAAGCTCTTTAAAAGGGTTTCACTTTCCACCTTTTTCATTATTATAACCACTGCTAAATGCGATTACTTAAAATAAATACATGGCTCCTCAGCAACACTTGTGAGTAGGAGCATAGCCTGATCTGCTGCCCTGTGAAGGCAGTCCCTGTTGCCTCCAGCAGTGTGTAGAGGCACATTGTGCATCGCTCCCTAAAGCCCTGCTTGGCCGCTTTCCCAGATAGCCCTCCATTCAGATCTGAGTTCTGAATGGTTTTCAATTAATGTAACAAGGCTAATTAACTGTATAAGAGTAGGGATTTTCTTAGTGTTACTGACAATGTGTCTATTCAGTGGTACCTTGGAAATTCAGTGCTTCTTATTCCAAAAGAAAAGTACACAAAGTCAGCAGGTTACTGGGGGTGAAAATAAGGAACACAAATTTCTTTCTTTGCCTCTGAACCTGAACAAATTACAAAGCCGCTAGAAACAAGCTGTCTAATCAAAATGAGACACCTTTCTGACTGGGTCCCCAACGACTTTACCAGATAGCCTTTGCTAAAATTGGTATCATGTGGCATTGCTGTTTTGATTTCATAGTTGAAGAAGGTCACTGCACTGGTGCCTAGCACCGAAGAATAAGAACTGTTAAATATAGACATCATATACAGAAAAAGACTATCCCCTGGGCTCTTTCTCATGGTAATGTAATATTTTTATGATAATTTTCAATGCCAGGCAGTGCTAGTGAGAAATTCCCTGTATCATCTTGTCTAAACCCTGGTTTGGTGTAGCACCCTGTATGTTGAGAGGCGATTTAAGCCAATTATTCAAGATCCTTACCTTGAGGTTGTCACCAAGTGTGCCAGTTAATATCTCCTTTGTTTTGTTTTTTTTTGCGCAGGGGAGCTTCACTTGCTGCAAGAAGGTGGAGTGGTGGAGTGCGACCTAGATTATATGAGCTATTGAACACCATCAAATGGTAACAAGTTCTGATAAACACAACATCTTGACACTTGAATCATGTACCTGAAACTGAAAGATTTGCTAACCCTCTGAGACATCTGATTGCAAGTTTTATGGAAATGTGTTTTAAGAAAGATGTTTGGAGTATAACCTTAGCAGAATAAGAAAGCCATTTTAGTAACATATTCTATTGAATACTTCGTATATGATTCTGTGGCTGTGATTATGACAATATATGGCAGTGTATAAAGTATGCTATCCAATTCATGATTTCTTACTGTCATATTTATGCATGTTTATGGGTTAGAAAAAATTATTTTTATTATGAGAGCTAGCTGTTAATCAGTGAACAGAACTTCAGGAATTATTTTTTTTATCTATTAAAGTATTGTCACTATTTTATCCATATGAAATCTGAAAGTCAGTAGTAAAGGAATGAGAACATGAAAGAGAACAATAACACTTATTTATTTCATCTTACTGAATAGTGAACATCAGGATCTGGAAGGAACTCACTTTAAGAAGAAAATGTATTAATATGCAACAGTATGAATATTTCTAAAAATATTAGTGCTAGCTGTGGCACTAACTTGTTACATTAGTATTTTATGTTAAAAAGCATTCTAATTGATATATGAGTATTTCCAGTCTGCAAACCAAGAATGATACCCATATTATAAGTAACTCCTATAGTACAGACTATTTAAGTGTGAGGAGGAAAATACTACCAGGAGTCTGGACATATACAAACTACAATCCTGCTGTAGGGGTTTGTTGTTTTGTGGGTTCTTTTGGTTTTGTTTTTTCAGTTGAGCTGAATCTTGAATTTTGTGGTCAGCAACTAAGGCGTAAACTGTAGTAATGATATTTTCAATTATTTGTTATTCTGCAGTCTCATCTTTACAGTTTTCTACTTTTCAAAGCCATCATTAGAAGTCACTAGGGAGTCGCTTCTTCCTCTTGGAGGAGAGTTCTTTGACTGTAATACAAGCTAGGGCTATTCAAGATCCAATCTAAAGTTTATTCAATTAAGCAGAAAGATTGCCACTGATTTTTACTGAGGTTTGAGTCAGACTTTTAAGTAGTGTACTGTGATTTTTAGTGGCACTTATCTGAAGGAATAGGTGCTGTTTTTTCATATGGACAATAGGTACTTACTTTTGTCTCAGCAAAACAAGTGCAAAACATTCCTTTTTTGATTCTCCTGAAGTAAGTATTCTACAGGATTCAAGGCAATGGCACATCTAATAAAGGTAGGATGAGAGAATAGTTTAAGGACAACAAACTGGCCAATGGAGACGTGTATTGAAGGGCAGAGCTCCTACTGCTAGTTAACAGAAACCCAATCGATAAATGACTGCTGAAATGTAGCCCATAGCTCATTAGGAGTTACCTACTGAAACTGCTTCCCTGATTAAAGATGTATATGTAATGCGTTGCATATGGAATAAGGCCATTATTGATGCTCCATTCATTCAGTTTATTTTCAAACTGCTTCTGAGGAGAAGCTCGTAGAAAAAAATTAAACCATTCATGGCTGACCTATGTAGTTATTTTTTATTTTCTTTTCATAAAATCAGTTAGACAAAGATCAACAAATGTATTTTGCAGGCTGTCATTGTAAGTTATAAAACATTGGCACAAGAGCCAAAAATGAGGACAGTGGTATCAGCAGCTTTGCCATTACTGCCTTCAGAAACACAGCAAGCCATCAGCAGCACAGGGAAATGACAGTTCAGTGACAAGAATGAGAAATGCAAACAAAAAAATGATAATTTTTTTTTTGTTGTCTTTCTATCAGTATTTCATCTTTCACATTACTCTTAAATTGTCTATGCACTTGTTTTCCATCTTTCTGTAATTTGTATGTGACAAGTACTGTACCTTTTGTTATTTAAAAATGAAAATTTTACAACTGTAACTTCTAATCCTGCTAACTTTCCCAAATTCCCACAATTAAAAATCCTGTAATCATGAAAATTGTTGTAAGGACATTAGACCTTTTCAATACCAATGCCATAGCTTCTGTTTTATTATTAATTTTTAATATGGAAATGTCCTCAAAAGCCCTTACACTTTAAACTCTCAAATACTATAAATTAGCTTAGAAAAGCATTACATTTCTGAAACAGCACGTGCCTCCTTGAATTGGAGACTTCTAGTTCTCTCAGTAACATGCATTTAGGTAGTTTCCTAATCATTGCAGACTTCACTGAATCCCAGAATCGCAGAAGAGCAGAAATTGGAAGGCATGCTTGCTCAAGAGCAGGTTGCCCAGCACTGTGTCCAGCTGGTTTTGAGTATCTCCAAGGATGAAAACTCTGCAACCTCTCTGGGCAACCTGTTCCAGTCTTCAACCACCCTCAGAGGAAAAATTTATTTTCTTATGTTCATTTTTATGCTGTTTAGCTAAGACCTGCTTCAGTAGAGTGTCTGCATAGCTTCCAGACAGAAAAGGACTCTTCAAGAGCAAGAGCAAAAGAGCAAATCTACTGAAAATTATCTTTCTAGTGCAGGATAGATGCACAGCAGTAAGGGTCAGTGAAGGTTCTGAGTTACCAGCTGGGCTTAAACCACGACAGCTATTAAAAAAAATAGTCTTCTTTAAACATAAAAAAAAAATTCTGAATTTCAATTCTGACGTATTTAAGGTGCATATCAACAAGGCTATTAACTCACAAAACATGTTATTTTGGTGTATTTAGTGCCAATTGGGTGAAGAGAGGAGGAAGCACTGTACAAAATATTACTGGGTCTAGTATTATGACAGCATTTCCATTATAGTTACACAAAGCTGCTAGAAAGCACATAATTCTTACTGGCCTTGTTTTGTTTGCTAATACTACACCTCAGGTGGGTAACCACTTTCTTTGTAACTACCATGCAACAAACCTCTAGAAAGGAAGCATCCTTGCAAGTCAGAGTTCATAACTCCAAATTCCATCCCAAAGATATTAAGTGTGCTTTTCTTCTGATCAGCTTCCAGGTTTGCCTCGGACCATAAATGGTTCTGACTTGAGAGCAAAGTTGTCTTTTCATCCCATCATGATTTAAATTATACCCAGGCATAATTATTTCAGTTGCTTTCCAGTGAGACTTCACTTGTTTTAACTTTGGATTTGTTTTGTTGATTGAGGAGAAAATTTGGAGTTTTTTTCACTCTAAGTTTGGGAGGTTTGTATTCCATTTTAGACCCCCTCACAACCTTTCCTACTGACACAAACACATGCATGCTCTCAAAGGGGTTACTAAGGAAACCAGAAACTATGGTAACCTAGAGTAGAAGCACTCTTATTTGTCCAAGGAGATGGAAAGGAAAATTCAGGCAATGCACACTGCAGTCACACTGAAGGTCCTGATCTTTGCTTTTCCCTTCAGCTGCAGCAGACCTGTTTCTCATATTCTGCTTCCAGCAAAGCTATCAAACCAGAATTCTGACTTAGATAAAAGGAGGTGAACATAAATGAGGGTAAATGGATTTGGGCAATATACTACACCAAACTGGTAAATATATTTGATTTTTCTTTTTAACATTAGATCAAAAATCCCTGTAACTTCAACTGTTCTTGTAGCATTAACATAGCAGCTTGGTCAGCAATGCACTGTTTCCTTTATTTCTTCTGAGGGCTAAGGTGTTGTGTTAGCAATACTCTTTGCAGAACCTCTTGTCAAGCTGTCACCCTGCACATGCTTATACTTATTTCTAGTTCTGCTCTTATAAATAGTCTCACTGAGTAAAAGCTATCAAGAGCTAGTAAATGCTCTATCTTTGCTAAGTAGTGGTGCTTCATTAGAAATGAAGGGAGCTCAGAAGCTTATCAAATTAGTCTGGAAATATTTCACTTGTGCCTTATAGAAACAATCCTTTTACCACTGAGCACAGCAACAAAACAGTCTCTGATTGCAGGCACCCAACAACATTTAGTAATGGATGATGAAAAAAAAAATACGTCATAATAAAGGAAGAGTTTAGTCTTGACTGTGTTCATTCCTTTAAAGCTCCTCCAGGGCTGTTTATGTTGTAGGATAAGCTCATTAATTTAGAAACAGGGAAATACAAGTTGCCTATAGCTGAATCCGTTTGTATATCTTTACTAATGGCCTGATTCAGCAACAATATTGAACAGCACCAATGCAAACAGATTTACTGAAATTAGTGAGATTATTCCCATGAGCTCATTTGAATCAGGGTTACAGGACTGGAACCTGTGCTAGCAGAAAGTGTAAGCTGTGTCAGAAAAAAACTGGCTATAGTGTTCAACATATTGTTTAATGTATTGGTGCAAGAAATTGCTAGCATCAGGTATTTTTCTAAGTGAAGTAGCTAAGTGAAGAAAAGAATGTGTCTTTATTATTTAAGCAAGAATAACAAGAGGATATGTAAAAGTTCATGCTCTTTATGCATGGCTTCTGGGAAATTGGAAATTAGGAGAAGAATGACTGCATGTACCATACATTACTGAATTAGGAAAGAACATGAAACAGACTAGTTATATTATTGATTTATTTTTATTGCTGAATAGATGTCATCAATAGCAAACTGATTAGCATCACAGACAAAATGGTTGTTGCTGAAAAATAAACATACTGAGCAGAGCTGTGGCATTTTCTGCAGGTAAGCTAGAGAGACAGGAGATTGTATGAAATCCTCCCATTTAGCATATCTACTTCAGGGGTAGCCAGGATTTTGTTGCTATGAGAGGGGGAGGAAGCTAATCTGTGCTGAATTGTACGCAGCGCTTTTTAGTCACACAAGCAAAAACACAAGAGCTAGGAAAAAAAGTCTGATACAAACAGATTAAAGGAGTTAATTAAATGGGAAGTCACATTACAAAATGGCACAAAGTCCTTTTTGCTATCTGCATGAATTATGACCTGAAGTTGGCAGTACATATTTTGTTGCATTAGCAAATATTTACAAAGTGAACTACAGTTCAGAAGACATGAAATGTCTGAATTAAGTATTAAAAACATGCCTGAAATTTTACTGCTATCATTTGCTAATTAATATTTTAACGGGACACACAATTTAGGTGAATGTTATTCTTACTTTGACAAATAGTTTGACTGCAGGTAAAAAAAGCTGATGTATGTATTGGCCAGAACAAATGATTTTGTGCTAGGTCCATTTGTACTGCATTTGATATGCTAATATGGAGCATTTGAATCAACAGTGTCACTCCTGTTTGCATTTGCAGGTGAAAACTCTTGTTTATGCAACTGTGAGGCACAGATTACAATGGAGGTGTTGTTCGGTTTTGGTGCTGGAAGCACTGCAGAAACCCCACAAACTCTGCTCCCCTGGGGAGCCCATGCATCTTGATGGGAACAACATTAAAGACACAGAGCAGAAAGTGGATACAACAAATTGAAAGCAGAAACATTTCTCTCATGTGAATCCAGGTGTACCAAGGAAGGAGGAAAGTCTCATTTGAGAGCTCCAGAGAGGAAGGAAACCTCCTTTGCTACTCAGCAGATCAGTAAAGGGAGAGATGTGAGGAGCAGAAGTGTGAAAAAAAATAGTTAATGTGTTCTTTCTCTACCTACTCACAACTTGCAGACAGAAAAAGTGGCTAATAGTTTTGATGACTTGTCAGGCTTGAACTATGTGTCTTCTTCCCTGTAAGTGGAAGGGAAAAAACAAGATACAGGTACAGAAAATAATGGGTTTCCTGATATCTTCTTTTCTTATCAAGTCTCTCCACTGTTACACTGTATGTGTCCTACAGAAGCATGATAGGACCTGAAAGCTCTGCTTAGGCTTCATTACCCATTATGACCAATGTTAACCATACCATCTGCTTCTGTATTAGTGTTTCTGGTATTGAGCTCTTTTTCTGTCATAGGTGGTAGCTGTATTTTCTTAGGGTGAATTGTGAGAGTAGCTTATCTGGGAAAAAAAAAAAAAAAGAAAAAAGCGACAGCATAAGTTACTGTTGGAGGCTTGCTTTGGTCGCCTTGTGACTAACCCAGTACTTCAAACTTTCAGGAGCAGTGAAGAACAGTTAATTATAGGGACATATTATATCCTTGAAAAGAAATGCAATGCTGTCGCTTGCTTTAATCAAGCCTATTAATATGGTACCACCACATGTTCATAACAAATTTAGCTCTACAAGAAGATATAAATCTATGCCAAAAACCAAAATAATTGATTCCTTGTTTTGGCTGTATCAGTCTATTTCAATTCCATGCCCTTTGATGTCTGTTTTATCTAAACCAGGCCTATTTCCCACCTCATTGTCAGAATTTAGGTAGCCCATTGCAGTTTTTCAGTGCATAGATTTCATCTTTTAAATTTATCCATTTGATTTTCAGTATGAAAGTCTGGACAAAAAAATGGGAGAGGGAGGAAAATAAAAACTGCTGTTGAGGATGTGTACATCTTTTTAATTTCTAGCAAATAGAAATCCAGACTCTTTCCTGGTGAATAACAGGAAGATTTAAGAGCCCAAAGAGTTTATGACTGTTAAATGGACTTTTTCTGTCTCTTGGTATTCATGTGTCCAGACACATTTTTCATTTTAGATTCCCTGTTACTTCTGTCTCCAACTACAGAAGATAAGTCTACCAGCCAATCAAGTGTGGATGACTCCATAGTTTTCACCTATGTTTAGGCAGATGAATCCTTCTCAATCTGTCTACTATACAGAATAAAGCTTACCTGTTGGATTAGTTTTTCCATTGAATATCTGCTGTTAGTGATGCATTGGTCCCTGAAATTAATTCTATGGAACACCCATTCTGCCTCTGAGCCCATGACTCCATCACAGCTGGCTCTATATTTCTATTTTATTTTTCTTCTGTGTTCAAGTTCTTGTCTGTTTGTTTAGATAGGGAATATGCAAGTCAGAGTTTTCAGCAGATCTGCTTGCCAAAGAATACCATTTAATCACCTTCTGTATGTCAAATGTTGCTACATTGCATACTGATCTCTCCTAGAATCCAAAGATTTCAGTTAGCGAAAATCATTCCAAATGTCAGGAGACTTAAACAGCAGCATATTCATTGTCCTGGATATGTTGCAAGCAGCAGCAGAAGTTTTCTCTTTCCATATCTAGTGACAGAGATATGATCATGCGAGCTCAATACTTCATTCAGACATGCTAAGGAAGTGGACTGTACAGCAACAAAGTAAGCAAATTGACCTGTCCTGTGTCCCTTCTCTGGCATTCACCAATACAGTAAGTCTTAAAAAAAAAGCTCTCCCACTGAATGCATCTCTCACCTTGTGTGTTGCAGAAGAAAGGAAAGGAAATCTTCCTAATATGATTGAAGGCTTGACTGAATCCCTGAAGTATGAGTTTTGATAAATAAAATGCTATGTGAATGCCAGACCAGTATTACTGTTCTCCAGTTATTTTTAACATTGGCAGGTGGGGATTTACCAGGGCTAAGTAACCCCAGGCTCTCATTTGGATCGTTCTCCCTCCCAGTTGTTCCTGTCACAGATCCATGCATGGTGCTTTGGCTTTTTTCCAGCTCCTGGGACACTGACTTTGTGGAGGGATATGCCTGCTTCTGCTGCCTTGCTACAGAGAGCCCCTGGAGCACATGAGAAACTGGAGCATAGCATCCCAACAGAGGCATCTGTACCATTCCCAGGGTACCTCCAGTCTGTACCCACAACCTTACACATTGCTGGCAACATGAGCCACTGTACAACCAGGCATGAGAACCCTTCTGTTCACCATAGGATGATGGCTGGCCTGGGTCCCTGATTCACCCTCAAGCTTGCCCATGTCTGACATTGGAACTACACCAAGAGTCTCAGAGTTCTTCAGAACAGTCCTAGACTGTTCCAGTGAGCTCCCCAGCTAGTTACTGTGGGGATCTTGGATATAAGATATTCAACTTTGACTGAAATAATTAATTTTAGCAAATGCTCCTTCACATCTTTCTTTGTAAACAGATGGTAAACTTTTATTGCATCCTTAACATCATATGGGATGTAACATATCCTTCTGCTTCACTGCAAATACAGGATAGAAATAAATAGTAGATAGCTCTGTCAAATATACATCACTACTTGTGACTTTAATAACTGCATCTAGCAAAAAACATAGTAATGGACTTTGCTTTGTTTTTTTTTTTTTTTTGGTGTTTTGGCTATAGCCAGCTCTGGATTTTGCTGGAGAAAGGTGACTAAGAAGCTCTAGGTTAGTGGGAAAAACCTGGATGCTATGAATATTGTGAATCTGGCTGAAAAGCAAAACTTTTTTATAGTTACTTAGAATTTACTTTGGGCTCAGTAAAACTTATCTCCTGGCTTTTGCAGGTACATGCTGGATTTGTGCATCGGTGTCTTTTGACTGTATCACCAGGTAACTTGGGTGCCAGGCTTAAGCCTGCTCACATTCTGCCATTCACACACTTCTGTGCCCATCTAAGAAGCTCTCCTGTAACTGGGTGCTTAGAACTGCAATCCTGAGGCACTGAGATGGTTCTCCAGGAGGAAAATTACAGCTGTGGAGTTTGCAGCCTCAGCCTTTGTATCACGTGAAAGAAGCGGAATTGTTTCTGGGCAAGAGTTGTTTTGAGATTAATGTCTCTCTATTTTGTTGTTTCTGAGGCTGAGCCAGTGAGCTCCATTAGACCCAGCAAGTTCTTCATCCATAGCAATAATAATTCACAATCTGGGTGGATGTCAGTTGACTGCGTGTTTAAATAAGTAGTTCCATGAACACTGGAACTGAAGAAGTCTAATTTGCTAGGAGTTTGCATCTCACAGTTAACTGACTTTTTAGCTATATTATACTAAACCACAGAGTGATCTCACCCTTCTTTGAGGTCAAATAGCATAAGTAGAATTTGTATAATGTGAAGTACAGAAATTAATATTTTTGGGTCTCTCAGTACAAGGTGACTTCTTTTCAGTCACCTGCAGCCTTTATTACACTTATGAGGATCTGTAAGCAGAAGCTGATGAAATGGCCAGAAAACATGACAACAAGCCCAATTGTTCTTATTACCCTGATAACAGTAGTGTTTAGAACAGGAATGATTAGAAGAGTTTTCAGAGAGAAGAAAGAACATCATAATTAAGCTATGGTTTTGTTTACCTTGTGCCCTGGGGTGAGAGGAGAAGGCATGCCATTTGTTCATAAATCTAAATAATTAATTGAAATAAAATGTGACTCTGCAAGAGCAGAGAAGCATTAGAACCAGATCATACAGTTTAATTGTGTGTTGTATTTGCCAAAGACATGCTGTTTCATTGAGATCAAATTAGTAGCTGAAATGAGGCAGGTGAGAAAAAGTACATGTGGGGCCTTCATCATGTTTTATCAGGGCATTCAGTTTTTAATAAACATGGAAGAAGAAAACTGTACAATATCCATCTTTATTAAAACAATAAATAAATTGAGGTTCTGGTTTTCCATGAGATCATCATTTTTGTCAGAAAGCAAAAGATGGTGGAAGACTAAAAACCCTGCACTCACCTACAACTGATGAACAAGCTGTTACCTCAGTATAAGCTTTGGGAAAGATTTCTCAAAAATAGAAACCAGAAATAAAAGTGCAATGAACATCCATATATTCTATTTTTGTGTGAGATCTATTCATAGGGTATCTGATTCTCCTTATACCTGTTTTCCATCAGTTTTACAGTGAAGCGACACCCAATCTTTTCCCTTGCTTTTCTCCGCTTAAGAGTTGCTGTCTGTGCAAGATTTATAACTTAATAACAACCATTGGGTAGATGCAAGCTATGAGAAAGCTTCACGATACTGAAAATGTATTTAAAAATATAGAACCACTGCCTCCACCCCCAGGGTGTAAGGAAGGGGTTGCCCAACTAAAAACATACTTACCCCTTTTCTAAGTACAGATATTTTTTCCCTTAAAGTTGCCTGCAGTACTCCATAAAAGTAAGTTCTCCCTCCTTTAAAAAAACAGAATAATTAGAGTTGAGGTCAAAACCTGACAAAGGCCATGCTTTTGATAAGGATATGGGACAACTCATGGGATGATGTGGGATTTCCAGTCCATTACGATTTCATTTTCTCTTAGGAAACAGCATGCAATATTTACAAACCCTTGTCAGGTTTGAGAGTTTTGAAGCAAACGGTTTAATAATGACTGCTTACAATTTTTAATCTAGTATTCTAAAAAATAAACATTGAAAACCATATTATGCACCAGAAAAAACCTGTCTGTTACTTATCAGTGCTTCAAAGAGAAACATATCACTTCTGCATTCGGTTTGGTTGATACACTGGAGGGAGGGAATGCCATCCAGAGGGACCTTGACACGCTTGCGAGGTGGGCTGATGCCAACCTTATGAAGTTCAACAAAGCCAAGTGCAAGGTCCTACACCTGGGTTGGAGCAATCCCAGGCACAGCTATGGGCTGGGAAGAGAAGAGACTCAGAGCAGTCCTGTGGAGAAGGACTTGGGGCGTTGGTTGGTGAGAAACTTAACATGAGCTGGCAGTGTGCGCTCGCAGCCCAGAAAGCCAACCGTATCCTGGGCTGCATCAAAAGGAGCATGACCAGCATGTCGAAGGAGGTGATCCTGCCCCTCTACTCTGCTCCTTTGAGACCTCACTTGGAGTATTGTGTGCAGTTCTAGTGTCTCAACATAAAAAGGACATGGAACTGTTGGAATAAGTCCAGAGGAGGGCCATGAGGATGATCAGGGGACTGGAGCACCTCTTGTATGAAGATTGACTGAGGCAGTTGGGGCTGTTCAGCCTGGAGAAGAGAAGGCTGTGTGGAGACCTCATAGCAGCCTTCCAGTACCTGAAGGAGGCCTATAGGGATGCTGGGGAGGGACTCTTCATTAGGAACTGTAGTGATGGGACAAGGGGTAATGGGTTGGGGAAGTTTAGATTGAATATAAGGAAGAAGTTGTTACTGTAAGGGTGGTGAGGCAGTGGAATGGGTTGCCCAGGGAAGTTGTGAATGCTGCATCCCTGGTGGTGTTCAAGGCCAGATTGGACAGAGCCTTGGGTGGCATGGTTTAGTGTGAGTTGTCCCTGCCCATGGCAGGGGAGTTGGAAGTAGGTGATCTTAAGGTCCTTTCCAACCCTAACTATTCTATGATTCTTCTATGATTCTATGCATAGCTTATTTTATATCCTTTATTCTGGTGCTTAATTTCAGGCATCCATGTTTGAAAACTGTGATATAGTAGCAGAGCTTTCTTTTAAGAAAGCACAGATACTTTTCAGAAAGTAACACAGATACTTTTAAGAGTGTCTACTGAGTTCTGCATACAACCTCTTTTGTCCATTTTCCATTTGAATTACTATTTGAATTCAAAGAGGCATACTTATGGTATCTCTAGCATAGTATTGAGAACTCCACGTAAGGGCTAAAAATTACAGCCAGAAAGAATCTATTAGAGAACATTTAATAAAAATAGAAAACATCTGACTGTAAAGTGTGGCGAGGAAAAGGTATAATGGCTTTTAAAAGCAAGTATTGGAGAATTTATGGAGCAAGAACCTTTAATCATCATTAGAGGTTTTAAAATCAAAAGCAGTAATTTTATAATACATAAATTCCCCATGAAGCAACAATATTTTGAACCTTATTATAATGGATACATTTGACTGAACTTGAAGTTTAATAAATTTGGCTCCTTTAGTAAGAGTTATTAGAAAGTAAGTAGGTGTTCTGATTAAATCTTGGAAGTTATGATTCCATATCAGGAAGAGGACTAATTTTCTTAAAAGCTTACCCTAATCCAGTGACGCAATGAAGAGAAACAGAAAAGCAGTCTATGAGATGGAAGAAAAGCTAAGGAGAGAAGTAATCTTCAACTTAGAGCATAGAAAATTTGTAATAAAGTAGGAATTGTTAAAAGTTCCGGCTGCCAGTAAAAAGGGTAATAGAATTTTGTTGGTTTTTTTTTTTCAATTACTTTGGGAACAACGATGATCCTACTGGTGGGACAGGCCATTATGAAACTGGACATGGCTAAAGTGAAGATAATTACTCAGGAAATGCTCAACAACTTCCTATTCCCTATTTGGAAAGATTGATGTAGAGGAGTTATATAAAAGCAAGGAACAACTTTCTGCAGTGCTTACTGAAGTAGAGCAGATACCACTGCTGATGGCAACAGCTGGAGCCTAGAGCTTGAAAAGAGCTGAATAAGCTGGCCAGTCTGCTGGTATTAATTTCAGTGCACATTTGAATACAGGGGAAGTTCCAGACAGTTGAAAACCAACCCCGTAATTCAAAAGGGCAAAGGAAACAGTTATGTAAATATATTCTGGTTATCCTGAAATCAAAACCGACTGAAATAATGTGCTATCTGATAAAACCACTGAAGAATAGGAATAGAATTTATTGTCATTAATGTGACTTTAAGGAATTAGAATCATAGAATCACTGAATGGTTTGGGTTGGAAAACACCTTCAAGATCATCTAGTTCCAGCCCCCCTGCCAGGGGCAGGGACAACTTCCACTGCACCAGATTGCTCAAAACCCTGTCTAACCTGGCCTTGAACACTTCCAGGGGTGGGATATCCACAAGTTCTTTGGGCAACCTGTTCCACTCCCTCACTACCCTCACAGAGAAGGATTTTTTTCCTCATATCTGTATCTCCCCTCTGTCAGTTTAAAGCCATTAGCCCTTGTTCTGTCACTACATGCCATTGTAAAAAATCCCTCTCCAGCCTTCTTGTAGGCTCTTTAGGTACTGGCAGGCCAATAAAGATCTTCCCTGAGCCTTCTCTTCACCAGGTTGAACAAGCCCAACTAACTTAGCTTCTCTTCATAGCAGAGGTGTAAAGACTGTGTAAAGATTTTTATAATAAGTACAGATTTATAGCACAACAAAGAAGTACTGGATAAATTTACTAAGGATTAGATACATGATAGATTCTAAGTGCTTGCCAGTGGTGAGTCATCAACTGGTGGATTTTCTAGTGAAGCACTACTCAGAATGGTATTAGGTTCAATAATTTTTCAACATTTCAACAATGATATGAGGAAGCAAATATGAAATCAATGATGATAAAATATGTGGTGGACGTGTAAATAATGCTGGAGATTTGGCAGTCATTTAAAGAAATTTGGATTGCTTAGCTGGACATACGCAAGGAATACTCCTGTTCAGGAGTATTCTATGTAAAATTTCATCAGTGAACTAAGACTTTAGTCAAGACTTTAGGAGACTTCAGCCTGGAAAGTAGTGTATGTATGTGATAGTTTCAGTCTTACCTGCATCTTTTGCTGTGTGAGTGTTTTCCCTAACACAGCCTACATTTCTGTATGTTTAGCCCAGCAATTTTGGTCCTTTTCATAGATGTTCAGATCTTTTGGCCATGCTGTTCTTCCACTTTTCACTCATGAAAATATTTCTTGTGAGGATTTTAGTATCTTTTTGATAAAATGTACACACACATCTGTCTTGAATTTTCAGCATGTTAGCTATGGAATGTAATGGGAATAGCAGCGCAGGAGTCACCTGAAAGATAAATTGAACATACATAGTTGTACATGGTATTTTTTGAAGGGTCGCTATCAGCATAAAAGCATTTATTTCTTGCAAGAAAAAAGAAAATAATCTTAGCCTTCCTTCAGTAGAGATACTAATTAATTTAATAATATACTAATAGATACTTTCTCCTGAAGTACTGATGCAAATGTTTTCCAGTTCATTTACTCTCATATTAAGTTCACATTGTTTTATAACCTGGACAGTATTTTTATAAACCTGAGTGCTATCAATATAAGTTTTAAAACATGAGGTTCTTCTGAATCTAAACTACTTTTTGCCCTATACTGCCAATGCAGTACCTTGATACCAACACACCTTTTGCAGCAAGGCTCTTAGTACATCTGCTGTTGCAGTTCTGTGCCTTGTGCCTATGAAGCGATCTTTGAGCTAAGGATCCTTCTTCTTTTTGCCTTCACTGTCTTGCATCTTCTTTCAAATATTGGCTCGTAATTTCATTTGTATTGTTTGACCAAGTGGCTTTAGTGCTGCTTTTGAAGACTAATTTGAAGTATGTTTGCTTTTCTGCTTCCAGGATCATTTCTTGTAGTATTTTGTGGTCTCCATAACATGAGAATATAATCTGGCTTGCATAAACCTTATTTTGATTTGGGTGACTGCTCAGCAAATTCTATTTACTGTTTCAGGATAAAACCCACTCCAGAGATTTTATATCCTAGATCCCAATAATGTTGTTTGTTTTTTTTAACTTTAGCAAAAACTCAATCTCCCAGAATTGCGATATTAGATTTTCATTTTTATCTCAAAGAAATAGTTACCTCATTCTTCAAACTGTTACATAAAACGTATAAATTGTGTTTTATTTTTAATGTGACAATGCAGAGCTTCTCACATTTCAAAATCACAACTTCATAGTTATCCTCCTCTGCCTGAATTAACTGAAATCTGTTAAAAACAAGTACATCCGAATAATTGGTTATCAAATTAGAGTTTCTCCTGATTCTTCCTTTTAGCTGGTGACTGTTTAACACTAGCAGAAGTTTTAAGAAAAACACAATTCTAGTTTAAGACATTCTCCAAAAGGAATTGATATTATTGGCTTTGAATTCTGAGAAGGAACAGTGAGCAACACTGAAGTAACTGTGGCTTTTACGTTTATAACAATCATGTATGTGCAAGTGAAGGCAAATTAAAAAAAAAAAAGAGGACAGTTAAAATGTTGGAATATGAATAATTCGATTTTTTCAAAATGTTGAATTTTTGTAGCAAATTGCTAAGGCAAATTACAAAGACAAGCTCTTTATCAAGTTACCATTAACAGTGTTTGTGTGGGTTTGTAATAAACACAGAATCTCAATTTTAAATGAAAAGCAATCTGTGTGCTTGAAGACTTTTTGTTTTTTTCCAACTCTATCAGAAATTATAATAGCAGATGTATCATTTCATCATTTTAATTGATTCCATCCTCTGTACTGACTTCCTATAACATTTCCAGGTTCGAAGCTACTTTGGTGGATACTGGCTGTGTGACTTGTTCAGGTCCTGAGAGACAGATGGATGCTACAAGGCAGGGTAATATAGTATTGAGTGCCTGATGGTTTCCTTTTGTGCAGCAGGGGATGGTTGGCCGCAGCAGGTATGATTGGTGAAGGTATGGGGCTCTGAGGGATTCTGCACATGGGCCTAAGGCCTTGAGAATAACCATGAAAAAAAAGAGACACATAAGGGTGGCTCTTAGCTTCTGTGACTTTTAAGATGACTGAAACATAAGACATCGCTCTACTGCAGATTGTAGAAAGGCACCACTATTAATTGTTCAGAGTCTCTGGAGGTTCAGTGCAGACAAACTTGCGGGTTCCACCTTGAAATACTGCCAAGTTTGGCTTCAAGTTCACAGTAATTGAAATATTGCCTAAGGCTTATGCGGGAATACAGTCTGTATGTCAGATTATTTAATTAGTGGTCTTATCGCTTCAGTGAGCCCTTGTGTGGATGGTGTTCCACACACTACCATGGGGAGGTAAAAAATGAAAAGATTCCATGAATATTTGTAAAAAGACCTGACCTGCAGAAAACTGATGCAGGTCCTTCACCCCATCATAGAAGCTGTGGAGAAAATTCAAAGACTTTACATTGAGGACATTGCCTGATAGATATTAAAAAACAGTAACTGCACAACTCTCTGAATGAAGGATATTACCTGATGTTTCTATATGATCTTGGGTTGGAAAAGTCATAAAACATACATTTACTCTCTGTCAGTTATGAAAGAAATGGTTTCTGACAACTTCAGATTTATATGAAGGAGATAAGGAAGCTTTTCAGCTCCAAGCACTAAGTCTTGGGTTGTGATATGATTGAAAGCATGCACCCTCTCCTCACATGGATCTCAGACAATGAGGAAAATCATTGGTCAGAGAATTATTCAGAGCTGCTCCTCCTTTGTGTCCAAACTAATCAGAATTTATTGACTAAAGGTAGAGAAGGTGGAACTAAATAATTTTAGATATGTATTTGTGTTAAGAAGTGGTTTAAATATGCTGAACATGACTTTGCTTATGAAGGTTATAAATACAATGGAAAAATCTAAAAAGAATCCCATGGAATTGGATATAACTGCCCAAGACCAGCACAAAACTGGCTCTTAACGAATGGTAAAGCTGACAACTTCTTTGGGTCTGAAAAATAATACTTAATGACTAATTTTATTAAAAACTGTGCTTGTGGTAAAAATAAGTAGGAAAGATGTGAAAAGATATGGCATTTCTCTAAAAGACAAGTAGGAGGAGAATGAGAGAAAATCTTATGTAAGGCTTAATGAAGAAGCTGAGAGAATCTTCAGCAGTGTTTCCTGAGGTTAAGGAGTTTGTTCAAAGCTTTTATATTCCTTAAAAAAAAAATCACAGGAACTAATTTTCCACATGACATTGGACAGTTGGTTGTTGGTTTTCTTTATTATTATGTAGTCATGTCTGCAGAAATATTTGCCTTTGTGTACACTTGACTAGGAATGGGACTGTTTCAGGATTCTTTGGAAATTTGGTCCACAAAGTCTTTAAGGCTTTGTGTGAAGGACTTTTTAGATACTGAATCCAACACTTTTGAAGGTTGTTGCTTATGATTTAAAAAAAATGAATAAATACATGTATTATATTAGATATTTTTTCAGTTACATTTTATGTAACATTTAATAGCAGATTTTTGAATATCTATAAAATGTGATGACTTTTTTTCACCAAAAATCATTCACAAGTGGACATTTCTGGAGCTCCAAAGTTATTTCTGTCATTTCACTTAGAAAGGGTGGATTGCTTTATTCTCAAGGGTTGCATAAATTTATGCAGAGGACTTTCCCCTTTAAAAGAATTTCAATTTTTATGACGTATGCTTACACTTATTTTCCCTTAGATATTTTATGTTATAATTGAGCTGAACATGAAACTTGCAGTTACAAATTCTACATTTCTGTCAAAAGTAATTCTCTTGATGTTGACATGCAAATTATTTGCAAAGATACTTTATAGGTAGCACACAATTCCCATCCTTAAGGAAGCCAATAATACAGCTTATACTAGAAACTTAACATGGTGATAGAAATCTTTGGGAACACACCAAACAAAATATCCTGCGTGCCAGTGATAGCATTTGCTGTAACCATGCATGCACATCTATCACTAGCTTTTGATCACCACTTAAACGTATTTCCTACACTTTCAAACTGACTGTGGAGCATGAAGTCCACACAAATTTGGGTTAAAGGCTCAAAAATGATAAAGCTTCTTTAGCAGAGCTTTTTCTCTCAGATGCAGAGGAAGCTTTCTTTATATACAGCTAGCACATATTTTTAAATCTGATGGATGGAAGAGATTATGTGTACCCTGGGAAAAGTGCTGCATCACCAAAGGATTCCCTGGAACATTAGCAGATTTTTTTCTTATGCATGCTATGCAAAAACCTTACCAAGCTATATTTTACTTGACATCAGACTATTAATTCCCATCTGTACTTATGGAAGACATTTTACAAAATTAAATGCTTCTCAAATTATGAAATAAATTGTTAAAATACATTTTGACCAGTCTACTTTGCCAAGAATTTGGTGGGACAGCAACAGATGTAGCAAGCAAATATGGCTCAAGCGTAGACATCTTACATTTACTTTATATACATGCTGTTTAAAATTGTGGTGGTATTGTTGTTTTTTGGTGTGGGGTTTTTTTGTTTGTTTGTTTTTATTTCCAGAAAACAGGAAATCTGAAAAATACAGAGTCCATAATTTAGCAGAGTTCAGGATATAGGAAAGGTACAGTATAGTAGGTCTTGAACTCCAAGGCTGAGATTCACTTGTTTCAGTAAATGATTTTTTTCTTTTTCTATTAAACCACCGCATTAGTGATTAGCCTGGCATGATTACCAAAAGATTTATAGATCTGTACTTAAAAGAGTGCTACAGGCTTTTATCATGCTACTGTAGCACTCTCCTAAACTCTATGCAGCTCTCCCTAAAGTAAGTTTAAACCATAGTTTACATTCATATGCAAAGTAAAGCTTTCTTTGAAGGCTGTGATTATTACCATGTTTGAGGTTAAGCACATATTTATATAAATTGCTGAAGAAGGGATAGTCTGTTCAGCATTTTGGAGAATCAAATCCAAATGTCCTGAATCAACTGCTACTGGTTTAATTTCCATGCCTGTGAGATCTGCCCCTGTGGGGTGCAGGAAAAAAAAAACCCAGCAGCTATAATAGTTGTAATGAAGACCTTCCTTGTTGATGAGTGCTTTAACCCTAAAATTGAGCTAATTGAAAATTGAGCTAAACACATAAAAGTGTTGTGTTAGGAGTCATCTCTTCCACAAAAATAGAAGATGTGAGAAGATACAGGTAAAACATGGAAAGGGAAGTGCGCAAGAATATAAGGCTGGAAATGGTCACCTGGGTCATGAGATCTAATTCTCTGTAAACATAGAATCATAGAATCATAGAAGAATCATAGAATAGCTAGGGTTGGAAAGGACCTTAAGATCATCTAGTTCCAACCCTCCTGCCATGGACAGGGACACCTCACACTAAACCATGTCACCCAAGGCTCTGTCTAATCTAGCCTTGAACACCGCCAGGGATGGAACATTCACAGCTTCCCTAGGCAACCCATTCCAGTGCCTCACCATCCTAACAGGAAAGAATTTCCTCCTTATAACCAATTTAAACTTCCCCTGTTTAAGTTTGAACCCATTACCCCTTGTCCTATCACTGCAGTGACCAACACCCCAAGTCATTCTCCACAGGGCTGCTCTGAGTCTCTTCTCTTCCCAGCCCATAGCTGTGCCTAGGATTGCTTCGACCCAGGTGTAGGACCTTGCACTTGGCATGGTTAAACTTCATGAGGTTGGCATCAGCCCACCTCACAAGTGTGTCAAGCTCCCTCTGGATGGCATTCCTTCCCTCCAGCGTATCAACCGAACCACACAGCTTGGTGTCATCGGCAAACTTGCTGAGGGTGCACTCAATCCCACTGTCCATGTCAGCGACAAAGATGTTGAGCAAGACTGGTCCCAACACCAATCCCTGAGGGACACCAGTCGTTACCGGTCTCCAGCCGGACACTGAGCCATTGACCACAACTCTTTGTGTACGGCCATCCAGCCAATTCTTTATCCACTGAGTGGTCCATCCATCAAATTGATGTCTCTCCAATTTAGAGACAAGGATGTCGTGTGGGACGGTGTCAAGTGCTTTGTACAAGTCCAGGTAGGTGACATCAACTGTTCTACCCCTGTCCATCAGTTCTGTAGCCCCATCATAGAAAGCCACCGAATTGGCCCCATCATAGAAGGGCACCAAATTGGTCAGGGAGGATTTCCCCTTAGTGAAGCCATGCTGGCTGTCACCAAGCACCTTGTTGATTTTCGTGTGCCTTAGCATGCCTTCCAGGAGAATCTGCTCCAAGATTTTGCCAGGCACAGAGGTGAGACTGACTGCTCTGTAATTCCTCGGGTCATCCATTTTGCCTTTCTTGAAAATGGGGGTTATATTTCCCTTTTTCCAGTCATCAGGAGCTTCACCTGACTGCCATGATTTTTCAAATATGATGGACAGTGGCTTAGCAACTTCATTTGCCAGCTCCTTCAGGACCCATGGATGGATTTCATCAGGTCCCATGGACTTGTGCACGTTCAGGTTTTTAAGATGGTCTTGAACCAGATCCTCTCCTACAGAGGGCATGGGGTCTTCATTCTCACAGTCCTTGCATCTGCCTTCCAAGACTTGCGTGGTGTGGTCAGAGCCTTTGCCAGTGAATCCTCAACAATCATACCAAGTTTGAAGGATCCACAGTATCATCTGGGCTGCTCACTATGTATACGTTTCAAAGGCCATAAAACACTTCTGCATCCTATTAGAAGTACAGGCTCAGTAGTAAAAGATGCAAGTCTTAGCTAAAATATTCCACAGGAATAGTAGCAGGATGTTTATTAAATGACCTTTCCAGATAATCCCAGAAAAATACCCACTCCATATGAACAAAAATCCCAGTGGCTTTTGACTCTCTGAATACAAGAAAACTCCCAGTCCCAGTTCTAGTGGTCTTTTTAGAGTAATAATTACTGTAAAATAGATATTTATTATCTTGGATTCACTTCACAAAGTGAATCCAAGACAACTTCCAGTTTTACATGCACATTGATGGAAGTGGAAAATACTTGACTACAGAACTGTTACAGTGCCTACCTGTAGATGAGACTGTTTTAATTTGTAAAATAGAGAAGTTACATGTTGGTTAGAACATAGCATCAGTAAAAAAAATTACTTTCTTTTTCTGTAAGAAAAAGGGCTGATTTCCATATGAGTCAGTGAAAATCAAACTAATTAAAGATGTTAAATTATCTGTGTACTATCAGCCATGCCAGTTTATCCTATATACAAGGTGTACATTGTAGGTCTATCATCTAGGTCTTACTGTCAGTTTAGTCTGATTTCTCTTGTTGAAATGCTGCTCTGGCCTGTAACTCTTGGGCATTCCTTTCACATAGGGAAGACAGGCAACCACATACCAAATACAGTAATATTCTAGGGCCATGTTGTTCTTGTGAGCCTTTTCAAATCATTTAACTTAACCCAACATGCCACAGAGCTCTTTGTTAGAAAAGAACTTGGAGGAGGAGAGTGAGCTGATGCTGGGAACTGCCATGGGGAATTTGTGGGATCAAGGTAGCACTTAGGCATGGATCTTGGACAAATTGCTTAGCCTTCTTACAGTGTCCACCCCCAACCTGCAGGTCCTCATATTCTGCACAATCTTTAATTCCCTTTAAAAGATGGGGGAGCTGTGTATTTAAACAATGATTGCACTTTTGTGGATCTAGCTACCGATAGGTTATAAATTTCAGGCACCTAATTCCCTTTGAAATCAACTAGAGTGTGAACCTCCGGTTAGAGGCCTTCTTAAATGTCCATCTGCATTTTTATCTGTCAGTCTGTCGTTTAGCATCTTGTAATTCAGTTTCTTATTCTTAGCCATCTTCGTTAACATTTTCACACGAGAAATAGGTTAAGCCTCACAAGGCTGGGGACCAGTGAAGTACTCACATGGATAGCGGTCGATTATACCTCTAGGCCATGTGCTCCTGCATTCACTTCAGCTAGCTTCATCCTTTCAGAAAGCACTAGCAGATCAATTGTTTCCAGAGTTGTGAAGCAGCAAGGTTAGGCCTTTTGCTCAGCATGCATGTAAAAAAAAATATGTTATTTTAACCTTCATTGTCTGAAGAATACTCAAAGATCAAAACCAGTGTTCTTTATAATTGCTTTTGTAAAAGGAGCCTTAAACAAAGAAACTGGAGAGCTTTATGTGGTGAAGGGAGAACAATGAGTGTTGGGGAAAGCTGGACTGTTAAGAACACTGCAGTACAATGGAGCTTCACAGAGCATTTTGGTAGTCCTTCACCAGGCCAAGGTGACACAGCTATAAGCATTTTTCTTAAAGCATGAATTTGCATTTAGGATAGGAAGGACCTGTTTGCTTGTTTATTTTCTGTGAATTTCTGGATCCTGAAATGTGTCTTATTCAAGAAAGGAATGCAATATCAAAATCTCAGGAAGTCTTCACAACAAAAAATGAGGAAAATAGGCAGCTCAAGTAATTTTAAGTGCTTTATTTAACAGCTTATAATATTTCTCCTCTATTTGACTGTGGGTTTTTTTGAGCCTTTTGTTTTATTATATTTGAAACTTATTTTTAGTTTAGGAAAAGTAATTTTAAGATTTCAAAGCCCCAGGATGAAATGTTTTGATGTTTTCTGAGCTTTTTATATGTAATTTCCCAGATTTTTCAAGGTCAGTTCTTTCCTGGTTCGAATGAAGAGGTATTTTCTGATTCAGTGTGAATACTGAAATATTCACACTGCTGTTTTTAAAGGCTCTTTTTACAGTAAGGCCACAGCTATTATTGTTTGATAGCTGCGTTACACATATTCTAGTATCTGTAATTAGTGCAGAATATTTTAATTAATGAATATCTTTTGTTTCTTGGAAAGCTTAATTTTTTTAATCATGTTTCCAGTAAGATTTAGTATAGATTGGCAGTATCCTGTGCAGACCACTAATGCAACCCCTGGCCATGGCAACCTTACTCCATATAGTGTATCCAGTAAAGAGTATGAGAAATATATATGAATGCCCTTGAAAGTATTTAGGCAGTGGTCTGATTAACGAGTTTGGGACTCACTGCTCCAGATACTCACTGTATTCTTTTATCCTTAGGAAGGAGCCACAGCTTAGTTTCAGAAAGACCAAGGGTAAATTTTTCAGATATTTAAGAGTTTTAGGCATTACAGCAGCTAAATGGTTCCACTGCTGTTCTGGCATCCTGAAACATTTCTACTGTGACTCACAGGGATACTAATGAAGTTATCTGGGTGCACTTCTAATGGGCAACTGTCCCTGCAAGTCATTGCCGGTTCCTACCCCAAAAGGCCTCCAGCCTCTATCTGCTGTGAGGACGATGCCCAGCACCTGGGACAAGAGCATGAACCAGCACACACAGCACAGTTGCTTTGGTTTTACACCCCTGTTTCCAAGAACAGATTTTGGCTCAAAGTCCCTAGAATGAGGTATTAGGGCAAAAGATGAAGTCAGAGCAAATGCTAAAGGCCATGAGGACTTGCAGAGCACTAAACTTTAGACCCAGGAGCTGTGCCAGTGGGAATATTGGTCACAGGAGATGGGAGAATTAGCAATGAAATAGAACAGGAGCGGTAAAGTAGCCTTATTTTTTTTTTTTTTTTTGATTCCCAGTTAATACAGAGAATTAATGTAGCAAAGTGAAAGAATTGATTTTAAGTGAAATTAACACAAGTTCACATCTCACAGAGCTGTGATGGTATCATGCTGCACCTGAAAGTTCTGCAGAAAAGATGAGAAAAAACTTAATTTTTGAAACCCAGTGATTCATCTTATGGAGGAAGTCCTGTTTGAGTAGAAGAAACATAGTTGGAGGGACTGCAAATATTATCCTTCTTAAATGTAATTTTTAGTACTGAAAGGTAGCTGACAGAGCTTGGTGTGATTTTTCAGGCATAGTAAAGGATGAGTTCTGGTAGTAATCATATACATATACACTCAAACTGAAGCTGTATTCTCAATGAGTTTAAGTACAGCTAGCTGACATGATGCTGAACATGACTTGTCCTTTGCTATATCAGCTGCAAAATCAGCATTATGTTTGCGACTGTTAAAAATGGAATAGGATGAAAATGTCCTGTGTAAGCAGGACTGTTGAGCTACTGTGTAAATATAGAGTTTTTATTACTGTTTTATTATACTTTCACACGTAAAGGAAAATACTATTACAAAGTCCAACATTTAGCTCACACTTCTAAAGTAATTTTTAAAAATTATGATAGATGTTAACAAATATGCTTTTGGCTTTACTGCAGTATGAAGAAATATATCATAAAGTGACCAAAAGATAGAATGCTTTGGTCAATTTCTTCAGCAGTATTTTATCAGAAGGTTTTACTGTCCCTCCCATAAGACTTATGCAGCAAACACGTTCATAGAGCTAAGTCTTTCATATTCACACTTTACTAACCTCTACACTAAAAAAGTACCTTCTTCCTTTGTGAATATTTAATAAACACTATGCTGCAGCCAAATTGTATTTTGTGGAGAATTCATTTGGTACAGAAAATATTTTAGAGGACATTTATGGAAAGAGTATTAAGGAACTAACCATGAAATTAACTTGTGTTTATGTATTGTGGTGGGTTTTTTTTCTCTAAACTTTAGCAAATATTTATGTAAATTTTGAAATATGATACAATATTTTACATTTGTTCCAGTACACTGAGCAACAGAATTTCAGTAATAGCAGTACATCTCCTCCAAATCAAACCAAACAACCCTCATTTTCATTTTCATCTACAAGAAAATGCTGTAAAAATCGCACAAATGTATGTGAAGATTTGGATTTCAAAATTACTTGGTAGGGTTTAGACCTGCAATCTCTACTGACTTCAGAAAACTCCATCAGGAAACTTGCTTTACAAAATGAGTGCCAACATTTCAGTCCACTAGAATCTGTTCAAATCCATAGGAAACACAACATTACCACCCGAATCTTCTGATTAGCTGGATCAGGATTCTTTCCCTCTCCCTTTTGTCTCACTCTTCAAGCGCCAGCTGTCTTTACTTTCTTCCACTTCTTCTACTCCCAAAAGAGAGGAGATAAGCAGGTACCCGCTTATTCCTTTTTAAATGTGAAGACCCTCATTCTGCTTGTCCTGGTTTAAACCCAGTCAGGCAATTCGTTCACTCACTTCCCCCCCTTCTTGCTCTCCCCCTGCTCCCGGAGGGACGGAGAGGAGAGTCAAAAAGAATGCAACTCCCATGGGTTGAGATAAGAACAGTTTAGTAACTAAGGTATAACACAAATCACTACTACTACCACCAATGATAATAATGATAAAGGAAATAACAAGGGAAAAGAATACATCACCTCACCACCAGCCAACCGATAACTCACTCCCCAGGCCCGACCAAGCTCTGACCCATACCTCCTCCAACCCTGCAGTCTCCCAGCCCTTCCAGCTAACTCCCAGTTACATCATGGGCATGACGTGCTGTGGTATGGAATACCTCTTTGGTCAGTTTGGGTCAGGTGTCCTGTCTCTGCTTCCTCCTGGCTTCCCCTCCTCCCTGGCAGAGCATGAGGCTCACAAAGTCCTTGGCCAAACCAAAACATCGCTATCAGCTCTGTTCCCAGGCCGAAAGTCAAAACACAGCACTGCACCAGCTACCAAGAAGGAGAAACATGACTGCTACTGCTGAACCCAGGACACTGCTCCATCACATCTCAGCAGCTTTTCCGTCTTCTTTCTGCTCCCAGTCTCAAAACAAAACAAAAGCACTGGTCTAACTCTTCTAGCACTGGTTTCAGTACTGAAAGAACTGTACATAATGCTTTTTTGCCTCTTAGCCCAAGATTTCTCCCCATTTTGTGGCCCCTGATTGATCCTTCAGTTCTGTATTTGTGGTCCTTGTTCTTAGTCCCCTTTGAATAAATACAGAATGCTGGTTATAGTTGCTTATGCTTCAAAAGCAGAATAGCAGCAGGTAAGCAGTAGGTTTGGCTGTATACATCATTATCGACACTGTCCTATTGGTCATGCTTAAGCTGGTCCATAGAGAAGTAGCATCTTAATGTAATTTATGACTTTCTGCTCTTCAAGTAGCTATTCAGGTTTCCTCCATAAAGTTGTTTTGTTTAGGGAGCTGTCAGGCTTTTTTACATGTGTTGGGGTTAGATATGCCTCTGCGGATATCCCGACTTGACAGGCACTCCTATACAGTTCCCTAACAGCAGGGGAGAAACATCTATCAGAGGTCGCATGTGCTGGACTTCCTCCTTGGCAAGGGAGCAGAGAGGAATGACCCTTGTAGAGCCTTCCAGACTGTAAAAACAAAGAAATGAGCTACTGTAGCTCTTGGTCTTTGATGTTAAAGCAATCGCTCCCTGTCAGGACTTCAGTGCCTCATTCCTTTTCCTGGGGCCAACCTCCTCTGTAGTACTCACATCAGATGCTGATGCCCTAGGCTCTGCTTGATCCCTCTCACTACTTCCTTTGGCATTTGCCAAATCACCCACTCTGTTCATACTGGAAGTCTTACCCAGCCACTTTGAAGCCCTTAGGCACAGTTTGCTCTCCCCAGATGTGCTGCGGTGACCCTCTTTTCTGCATCAGCATAGCTGTTCTATGTCTCCCCAGACAGATGAGGGAGAAAAAGGAAAGCCTTTTTCTCAAAGAACCCCAAAGGCAGTCTTCAGTCAGCGACTCAAGTTAGAATAGGAGGCCAGTGCTCTGAGTCTAAACTGTCTGTATCACATTTTTAAACAGAACAGCAGATAAAACTGACAAACATGAGGAGGTTTCCTTCAGAAGGAAGGCATCTGCAGCTTAGCGAGGCTGTCTGCCAACCTTAATATGCAAACCTAGTTGTAAACAGAAAGGACCAAGGGTTGATACTTTTCTACCTTGAGGATGTTATACTTGTTCAAAACAAGTCCTAAGAGCTGATTTTAACACTTATTTTTTTACAGGAGTCTCTACTCTGGATAATTTCAAATGCTCTGGAAAGCTCTTTCTCTGCTCTTGAGGCCTTTGTGTGTGAACACAATGGAGCTTGTGTGTCTTCATTCCTCTACATCACACCAGGACCTTTGAGGCTCTGTTGTTCTTCTCTTACATTCAGGGTTATGACTGAATTCTTCCCAACTTCAGCTAGATAATTCAAAAGGCTTTTAGGATTTCTCTTGCCTCTTTGGGATCATCTGCCAAAATTACTGTGTTTGATGAATCTTAGCTGAGTAATAAGTTTGAGCAAGGCCAAACTCAAGGGAGACACTGATGGCTTCCCCTGAAAACTATGGTGCTCCTTAAAAACTGCATTAGCTCTAGCAGCCCTTCATCAGAACCAAGACAACTCCAAGAAAGGCAAGATTGGCATTCAGAAGTGTTCCTCTTGATGAGACTGATCTGATGACTCTTTTTGGGTGAATATGTGCTGTGAGATGAGTGTGGAAGGGAAGGGTATAATAGTAAGAGGAGAAGCACTGGATGTAATCATGGCTCTTGGTCAGAGGAACATCTGCTTTTACAACAGCAAGCTGTGAATGGGATAGTGGCATCAGTCAGGTGGAGATTTCCTTGTAGATAGTGTTTTTCTTTACCCATACACTGAAGGCCTGTAATCTGGTACTGCGTATGTGTGTGTATGTCTGTTGCCATGTTTACTACTCCCAAGTGTGGTCACAACAAAATCAGCATTCCTGTTTTCTTCTTCAGCTTAATATAACTGACAGAAGTGATGACAAATTTCACTTCACTTGTTGGACCAGAGGGGAAGGAGAGGTATAGCAGCTTTCTCCTGTGCCTAGTGTGTGCCATGGATCTTGATGTTCAAGACTAGTTTGACTATCTGAGGAAGTTGTTTTGGGACCAAGAAGAAGAAGGAGGACGAGGAGCAAGAACAGTGTACGAGTAGTCTGATTCCTTCATTGAGCTTGTATCCACTGATCTTCCCAGTCTTTGTCTCCACAGATGTCATTGGTTGTGAGAACTGGGTCAGACCATGGCTTTAAGGCTCTGCAAAGCAGTGCTTAGCTCTTCTGGTTTTAAACATAGAAATAAATCAAAACTATTTAATTAATCTTACTATATATTTCATAAGTACTCCAGGTTTGAAGTGTCTTGGACCTCAATTATTAACCATATACCTTAATCATAATCATAACCTGTATCCTTCTTAAGGACTGCCCTAAAAGTCCTGTTTCAAATCTCCATTTCACGTGTATTTTTAGAATGGGAGGATAGGAATAATTTTAAGTTTGTTTGAATAAATCTAATTGTGTATAACTATATTTTAAAATAACTGTATAGGTTACTGTGACTTCCATTTTACCACCCTTTTAAAATATTTGTCTTGAAAGAACATTGTAGCATTGTCTTTAGCTTTCTTTTTTTCTGACTTGTGCTGGTGATTGACAGATACAGCCTTAAAAGCAGCATAGCAGTTTTTTGAACTGGGATCCCTGTCAGTGTATGCTGCTACATTGAGTTTTTCACCTCAGCTAGAACATGAATAACTTGTGTTTTCAGGAACTAAATGTCATATTCATGGTTTCTTTGATTCTTTTCTTATTGGTTTTCTTCAACAAAAGGAACTTTTGTAATGGCCCCAGCTCAGATAGAGACCAGAGAACATATTTTTTTTTCCCCTTTGGATTATTTTTGACAGTCTTTCTGTTTTTTTCAGATTGTTCAATAGATTGTTTTCCTCACATGGGAGAAAACAGTTATTATGTTTTACTTGCCAATGGTGCAGAAAATGACATAAATGTTTTGCTTACTGAGCATCTTAAAGTTCTTCCTGAGCATTAGGCATCTATAAAAATTGGGTATTACTTTTGATTAGGACCAAGATTATTTTCTTTTTCTTTTAAGATGCACCTATTTTGCGTACAAGTAATTTAGAACACTGTCATTAGTAAAATATGTGAGAGATACTATTGATCAGACACATGCATTAAGGGTTCTGGTGTCACTATGAACATAAGCTTGTTACAGAGACCTCTTGTTGGCAAGCTCATTTTAAAAAAGTCATTATTATAAATTGTTTCAACTAGTCAGATCATATAAAATCTACTTGTACTGTAATATTCCAGATGCTTGATTACTGTTCTTCAGTGTAGTGAGTTGCCAATTTCTCCCTCCTGAGAATGTGTGACAGATTGTAATACAATCTGTTGACGTTCTTGATTATAACTGAAGTATATCATTGTCACCCATGCTAAAAAGCTGGGACACATAGTGTAAATATGTAATTTTGTAAAATGCATGCTCGTGTTTTGTGTTCCAGCAATTTCAAATGGTACACAACAATATACTTGATCTGGTGAAGAGGAGAATCAGAGCCAGAAGAAAACAGCAGATAATTAAAGCAGTAGAATGTAGTGGATACACTAATTCTCTGAACAATACAGGTTAACTTGTCTTTAGTGTGTGTGCAGGCATTTGGGGAAAGGGAGTGTCAAAAAACAGAGGAAATTATATTTTTGTTGGTCCCACCCTGAATTTTCTTCTATAAAAGGTTCAGGCACAACAGCCATACCAACACAACGTTGCAGATGGCTTGAAAGTGAACTGCAGAAAGGAAGGAATTTCACATGCTTGTGCCACAGCACCTCACTGAGCTGTCACAGAAGGGCAAAGGCATGGCATGGTTTGTGCTCTGGTCCACGAAGGGAGGCAGAGACTTTTGCAAGGTGATGAGATTCTTGTGCTGTGGGGTCAAAAAAAGAATTCATGATGGATTAAAAGAGTGATAAATATCACAGCCAAGTCAATGACAGGCAATTAGTTAGGAAGTTTCGAGTTGAAACTTAAGCAGGGGAAGTTTAGATTGGATATAAGGACGAAATTCTTTCCTGTTAGGGTGGTGAGGCACTGGAATACCTTGCCCAGGGAGGTTGTGAATGCTCCATCCCTGGCCGTGTTCAAGAGCAGGTTGGATGAAGCCTTGAGTGAGATGGTTTAGTGTGAGGTGTCCCTGCCCATGGCAGGGGGATTGTAATTAGATGATCTTAAGGTCCTTTCCAACCCTAACTATTCTGTGATTCTATGATTCTAAATGTGGATTGTTTATTTCCTCCCTTCCCCTGTGGAGGAAGATCAGGGATAGAAAGGCTTTATTTGTTCCCTCACCATCATAATTTCTTTCTGTATATTTCCCTCTCAACTTCCTTTCCCATCATAGTGTTTCTTCATTCAAGTTCTTTAAGGTTGGAGCTCAGGGAAGCATTAGGCACATTCCCACTTAGCAAATGATGTAGCTACCTAAAATGTAGCTGACTTGGTCTGGTCCTCTCACTCTCTCACAGCTACACATGTACTTCCTTCTCTGAGCACCTTGGTCATGGGACTGGAGACCTAGACCTGCCACCAGCTTTGGGTACTGCCACTGTGTCATACTCTCATAGCTCTTATAACCCACAGTGGGATTCACATGTAGCTTGACCTAACAGTGTCTGCCTATGAAAGCAGTGGTCCTGCTCCCCCATCTACGTTTGGCTTCTCCCACTTGATTGGAAGTTGCAGTTGTGCAGCAGAACACCACCCTGCAGAATCACAGCTTATTTTTGTTGGTCTGTCACTTGTGGCTGTGCAGATTTGGAGTCAGACTCAGACAGCTTTAGAAACCTACCCCTGAAGGGCTGCCCACTCCAGGAGTGCCAGTTCAGATGGGCTCCATAGAGCTGTAACACAACATTGTGCCATCAGATTTCCCGGTGGAGATAGTGATCCTTCTTTCCTGCACGTAGTGCTTCTGTGTTCATGGATGCAATGTGCCCCACAGTCATGAGATACTAACATTTGGCTATACTGTTACAACAGCAAAGAAAAAGAACTTGTGTTTTCCACATTTCAAATATGTAAATAGGGCTGTATGACAGGAACTCTCCCGTGGTCTGTCTAGGCAACACATAATCCTGAGGATGAGTCTTGAAGTAAGAAAGAAAGGAATAAAATAAGACATGGTGGTTTTAAGCCTTTTTCCTTTTAAATCCGATTTCCCCTCCTCTGCTTTAGCTGACTGTTTTCCAAGGCTTCAGGGTTTTTTATTTTTTTCCCCTTCCCCTGTTAATTTCGTAACACATGGATTAGCAGACAAAGAGAAAAAAATGAGGTGGTAGCTTTACTGCTAATCTTCTACTAAATGTCTTGGAAAGATACAGTAATCACAGAATCGTAGAATAGTTAGGGTCGGAAAGGACCTTAAGACCAATAACAGAAACTGTCTCTTGGAATTTAGGTATAAGATCAGGCTCTGTCATAGTGAAGTGCACAAGGCGCAGCTGCTCTACTAAAATTGTAAGTAGTGCATACACATTTGTAAACACACTTCATGGAATACACTGGAAACAGCATGTAGTTATCTCAGGCTATAATTTGGTCTGAGACGGAAAATAATGATGTTAATTCACAGCTCTATTAATTACACCGAAAGTGTTATTTTTTAAAAAGTCACATTGAAAACAGCTTTTGTTCTTAATTTTATTTGATTTCAGTAGAGAAGCTCTGTAATTTCCATGGTGTATGAGGTAGCTGTGAGTACACACTGGAACAAAAAGCTGATTTACAAAAGGTATGTATATCTGAAAGGAATTACTAGGTTCTGCCTACATCTTTGAAAGAAGATCATGAAGTCAAATAGGTGGTCCTGCTTCCCTGGCAGCTTGTGAAGCCATTCAGTGGGAACCAAATCAACTTTCAGGTCCTGTTCTGTCTTTTGCTTATGCTGAATAATACCTCCCACTGGGAAGTCAATCATTTCCATGCTGTCAAACCAGTAATTGCAAAGGTGGCAAAATTGGTAGGTTACTGTACAGGAAAATATTATTTACATGATATTTTAAGTTTTAGGAAAACTAGGAGTGTTTTTTTATTCTTAGAAGGTTGAATATAGTTTCCTGAATGTTCTAGAAAAGTATATAGTTCCATTAGTTAATTTAAATACTGCATAAAACTTAGTAAGTGGCTGTTTATTTACTACGAGCCAATTCAAATATGTAATATTTGGGTTTTCTTCTTTCTGAACATGACTAGTCCTATCTGTGGGCTATGTTACTGTACAAAGGGAAAGTATTAACTGCATACGAAGATTTGAAAAATACATGTATTGCTTTTTCTGGTAGCAGATGGTGCTGAAAGAAGATCATCTCAAAGGGGGCATTACAAGATAAATATAGAGATCAAACAAACAAATTTATGTCTTAAGTCACGTTCAGTAACATAGACTTTTGTTTTAAGGTGATACGTTGCTGTTAGTTTAAATATTAACAAAAAATTTTCTGTGATACCCAATACTTACGCATGCAAGTAGGCCTGTTAATGTCAAAAATTTCCAGACTAATGCCCTTTGTCTCTTTGTTATTTTTATAAAAGCTATTTCCTTAAAATTCCTCGTGAGATCAGCTAGCGATACTGTTATTAAACTGAACATGATGAAAAGAGAGCACTGAGGCACAATCAGCCATTTTGTGCAATGATATCCATAAGATGTTATCTCTAAAACCCCAATAAAATAGTGTCATAAATGTTGTCTTGGATTATTTTCAAAGCTTAGTCTGTTCTGACACCAAGCTTCACAGATCCATCTGGCTTTTAAGTATGCATTTTTGTTCAGACTGTGAGGAGTTTGGTGGCCCTGACTGCTTTTTCGGGGAGCAGCCCCTCATTTGGTTACGTCTGCTCATGGGGTTTTCCTGTAAAAGATTCCCGACAACTATGAGCATATTTATATATAAATATAAGATAATCCTAGCATGAAAAAAGTTTAAAGTGATGAGGAAAACTTTCAGGAATTCACCTAGCTGAACTGTGCTGAGCCAGGCTGACCCATTTCCTGGTTTCTCTCCCTGCAGTTTGCTAGCTTGTGATGGAGGGATTTCTGTAACAGTGTGGGCTGGGTCATGGAGATAGCTGCTTAGAAGTGTCATGAACCCTAATTATTACAGTGAAAGGGAAAAACCCCACAATGATGATAAACTGTAATACTGAATAAAGGGAGTCGGCAGTCACCCTGTATGTGGTCATGGAATATGACTTAGAAATTGGAAAGATTGCTACTGCTAATCTTGTGTGAAATACTAATTTATAACCATTGCACAGAAATATTTGGGCTTTGCTTTTATTTTTTATTATTTTCAGGGAAGAAAACAAAATTAGTAGGGATAGACTTTGTATATGTACTTACTAATTTTTGTGAAGAATGCTCTATAAACATAAGCCATATTTTCCTGTGGACTAGGATATGTCACATTCTGTTCTACACCAGGACCACTGTTTTGTCCTCCAACGAATAGATGGTTCTCTTTAAAGGATAAGAAATGAGAAGCATGGCAGTAGGTCAGTGGGTAATATATATATGCTCTCACTTGTTTAAATTATATTTCCTCTTTACACTCTGGCTCAGCAGTATCTGGAGACTGTTGTTCCCTGGGCTAATGCAGTCTTTCCACATGAAAAGTGCTTGATGTGTTCCTTATCTACACTCCAGTTGCTGGCACCAGTGTTTCATCTACTTGATGCGAAAATGCACAGAAAGCAAATACATATCACTCCCGTGCTGAGGTATCCTTCTTCTAGAATCTTTAGCTCAGCTTATTTTCATTAAGTGAGGTTTTTCCTTTCAGCAATATACATGACCTCTTGTCCTTCACCCTAGAGAGAGAGTGAAAAATAAAGAAAGGAAAAGGGTCTATGAGGCTTCAAAAGCAAAAATGCTTGGAGCCATACTGCCTTTCAAACAGAGATAGTGAAATTTACCTTGTGTATCTAAACACATACAGAATTATTACATCCTTATTAATGCACATTGCTACACAGATGCATATATGCACATTCACTCACCCCACTTGTGACATGATAGCTACTAACATTGGTGCTGTCAAAAATAAATAAAAAATGACCTAGTGATGTTTGTTGCTAAAACCTTTTTTCTGCTATTAGCATCAATACAAGTCCATGCTGCACATTAGCTAAAATAATTAGTTCAATTTATCATGGTCTTTTTTATTCTAGAGCTTTTACATGGTATTTATGGGTGTTCATTTAAAAACGCACATCTGCATAACATTGATTATTTTTTTAGAGAAGCAAAGGCTTATTTGTTCTTATTAACTGGTATGATTTGGGACTCAACATTATGAAAATCAGATTAATATCAATCTACTAAAATTCATTACACTTTAACCTCTAGCATGACATTCTGAAATCTGGAATATCTCTTAGATCTCACTCAAGTAAAATCAGAGATTATTTTATGAATATTAAAAGTAAAATTATTTTCAATTGAGAATTCCTATTCAAAACCAGATTTTCGGTAATTTAAATTAACATTCCCTGTAAACCCCCACAAATCTCTGCACACCAGAGATGATTAAAAAGAAATTTAAAAAAATAAGAGGGTGATGAACTGCCACAACAGCTTAGCCATGCACACACTATTCAATTACCAGATTATCAATAGAAGAGAGAACTGTAAATCATAATGGTGAAAAATTTCAGTGACATGCCACAAGCCATGTATTGTATCAGTCAGAACAAAAAGCATGTAAGAAGGTACCAGAACTAAAGCCCTTAATTCACTGATCGTGTGTTAAAAAAATTAATTATTGTAATATTTAATTATAAGCTTTTATATGAATAATTTAATAAGAGAAATCAGGAGCTTATAGGAAGACAATCTTAATACAGTAATAGGTCTGGGTTTTCATATGCCTCTTTTATTTCAGATTATTGTTAATTATAGATATGAATACTTCTAAGTACCTTCACATGTAGTGTTTAATTATCAATATTTGTAATTTATCATCTTTGCATAATTGCTTCATATTGGTATTATAATATCTTGGTTTTAATTAAAATTAATACAAAATTTGGCATATGTAAAACTCCTAGCATTATATAGAGATAATTATTTATATAAAAAGTGAAGTCTTTTATTACCCTGGGAGATAAAAAGGCCTTTAACAGTGGGAATGTTATCAGCAGCTACTGACCAACCATCTTCTCCTCAATAATTAAAGAAGCAAGTAAATGTACTCAAATTTAGTTTTTTAACCTCTGCAGTTATGCAGACTCTGTGCTGACTGCAGACAGTAGTGAAAGATACTGGCATTATGCCAGGGACATTTCTCTCAGCCTTAAATAAATACCATAGAATTGTAATCAACATATTGTGTGCGGATCCTGCTGAGCTATATTTCTTTTCATAGTGAGTGTTTTTAAGCATTTGAAATAGAAATCAAAATCATAAATTCTTTTTGTATGGGATTAAAAAAGCATGAAGTACTCCAGTATTTGATCTTGAAAGTTTGCTTTTGTGAAGAACTGTGGTCAAACCCAAATTTTGATACAAAGTTCTAATTCTTTCATTCTGCTCAATCTTTATGGGGTTTGAGTAACTAATGGGTCCAATTCCCTGAACTATTTCCCTGACAATTTGGTTTACCAGACTTTTCCTTATATTAGGAGACAATAATTTGCAGCATCAGTCCTTGGGGACTTACTTTATGAAAAGGGTTCAGCCTTCACTTATGCTTGGGTGGGGTTTGTATTTACAATTGCTCTGGAGTTGTGTGGTAGGCTGCAGGAAGTTTTGCAGGATTAAGACAATTGTGGTGAGTATATGTTTTTATTTTCAAACAAATCTGGCTTGTATTATTTTTGCAAGGTTACTGAATATATATAACAACTTCAGATGAGACTAACTGACCATCTGGTTTAAAAGATTCATCGCCAGGAGATTCATAGCATCCCTATTTCAGTATTACGCCCAGTTCCCTATTAGTGTTGCAGCTACCAAAAATACAGCCCATTTGAGGCTTAATTCCTCAAACACAGCTCACCATGAATGGTGTTAAATGAACTCAGCAAGCACATAGTCCAGATTTTTAAAGAAATGCGTAGGTCTCAAGACACTGAAAAGCTTCATGCTTACTAGCAGAGACGGCAATTACATGTGTAAGTGCTTTGAAAAAGATCTTCAAAGCCAGTATCTGTGTTGCAAACCACCTAAATACATCTCAAGCAAGTAAATAAGTTATCATACCCTTATGAGCTACTACAAACTCTTGAAAATCAAAGGCAACAGAAGCATTGTGTTTAGTATTTGAACAGACCGTGAATTAGGGCAGCCTGTGAAAATACAAGGGGTATACAGCTGAGGTACTTGGCAGGAAAGATTAGAACATGGTGGCTGTATTCATATCTGAGTACATCTCCGCCACTTCAGCTCATGGCTCACTCTTCTCCCTGGGGCAGACAGCTTGTCACCTCAATTTAGGAGATAGCAAGGTGTCAGTAAGATTTGGCTCAGTGAGACTTGTCCTTGTCGATTCACTTCTTGCTTTGGGAAATCTGTGTTTAAATGCTCATTAAGAAGATTTTACACGTTACCTTGTTCTCCACTTCAGATCTACTACAAAATTACAGTGATATTCATGATATAGTTTACTAAGTTAATTATCACTTGTGAAGCTCACTCTTCTCCTGCCCACCATTTCTTCAGCAGCTATTTAGACATGCCAGTTTTCTTCACTGGCAGCAGCTATTCTAAGATCCTAATTTACGAACATTTAAAATGCTTTGTCATCTCAGGTGTCTCACTGGGTCAGCTGGGTATTGCTAGAATTCTGTTAGAACTGGTCAAAAGCTTGCTTCAGGACGTCATGTTTACTAGGTGACAATAGTGATGGTTGGTTGAGAACAAAGGCTGCTGAAATTGGCAGAAAGAATCCAATCCCTCTCAGAAAATTAATAATCAAAAAATGGTCTTTGCTAATGGTCTTACCAAAGATGGATCATGAACTTGCTAGAAGTGGAGTCAACATGCATTATCTGCTGAATGCAGGCCAAGACTGCTGTTTGACATTTACCTGAGTAATAGAGGGAAAAGGATCTAGGTAGAAAAGCAAATTATTGTGCTAAGAGCGGGAGGATTCCTACCCATCTAAGCCATCTAAAAGTTCTTCCTTAAACAAATACAGTAGAAATTGGCAGAAAAAAACACTTAAGTAGAAATTTCAATTGCAGCAAGCTATGAGAAGAAATGTAATTTATTCCACTTGCACCTGCACATTTTCTTCTCTTTGGGTGACACTGTGCTATAGTTGTTATCTGTAATAACAACGCACTGTAATAGGCACTATGCAGTGGTGGTAAGGGAAGACTCCTTTCCCAGAAAGGCTGTGGTGTAAATGTGACAGTCTAGGTGTGAGTTAGGGGTTAATCCTAACCCAGCTACATGGCACAGCTGAGGATGGCCCCATGGAGGAAGCACACCTTCCTCCTCCTTCTCCCGCTCTCACATGTGCACTGTCTCATGTGCACAAGGACCTGCACAAGAGCAATATTCTTGGGTGAAAAAGTCATTGTGGGTGCAATGGAAGAATCACTTGGAATGAATTTTGCTTGCAGGTAACCTGTTGGTTCAGTATGGGCTAAGCAAAAAAAATAAAGCAGGGGAAAAGAAAAGCAAGAGCCATGGAATGACCTACTTCTAAGGCTGAAATCCTTTTCCTATTTAAATATAGATTCACTTTTATTAAGCTGAAGACAACTGACTTTTGGATCACCTAATAAAGACGTCATCTTTCTCCATTACCCAAAGTTTCAAAATCAGGATGTGAGGTCTTTCTAAAAGACATTCTAGCTAAACCATAAATGATACAACCAAATCTGTGATCAGATTCAGAAGATCATCACAAAAGCCCTGTGTGGGGCCCACAGAAACTACAGGTATATTATTTATGAAGTGTCACAGAGGAACAGTTGTGCACTGTGAATACCTCACTGAAATACCTGGCTGAAATCCTCAGTGCTAACTTACAGATCCTGATAGGATCACTTATGTTTTATGTAAATACACTTTGAAATAAATGCCTAAAACCACTCTCAGAGGGCAAGATCTATAAATTAAGCATAATCACATAGGCAATGTACACAAGCACTTTTTCATAGTAATGCATCTTGCCTATCCTAAAAGTACCTGTTTATGACAATACACTCATTTAATTTACTAAAATAGGGCATGTATCAAAAAATGCAGGAACATGTTTGTCTTCCCTGGTGAAAGTAAGGTGTTAACAGCTTTTGAATGATACACAATATCATATTTTGTAGACCTTGCGGATATAAAGGAGAAGTAGCTTTGTTTATGGGCATAAAAACTGACGTTCCTCTAGCAACTTTGCTCACTTTTGTGAATTTCTTCTAAACTATGTTTCAGCAATCTGAATATTATTTTGTTTTGCAAGTAATTTATTGGAAATATGAGGACTGTCTGAAGACCAAAACACTATTCAATGTGAAAAGAAGGGTACAAACTGTACCTTACTTTCTTCCAAAAAAACCATCCTGAATTTTGGATCCCTTGCCATGATCTATCTACCCCTGACTTTGCTAGAGCTATCGAATTTACACCAGATAAAGATTTGGAATAGAGTCTCTTTATCTTTCCCTTTTGGTATAATCAAACACCTAAATTCTTTTGATTTACTTTGTCTTTCTCTATAGTTGAACTATGTTTTTTCCCCCAGAGTTGTCATTATTTCATTTTTCCAAGAAGCTCTTGGGGGCTGCTTTCTCTTTGCAGTTATGTTTACCCTCTTTGTGCTGATTTTACTGTCATTTTAATTGCTGTTGAAAAGAAATTGTAGGCTGTATGCAGGTTGGACAAGTCTCATCTCTATTTTAAAGTCTCATTTTTACTGAAGCATTTACAAATCCAGGTTACTTATCACAGAGATGGTTTACGATGATTACATGTTTACTAGTTATACCATTGTTTCATATACTAACATTTATTTCATCAATTCATGTGATGCAGTCCCACATGAATTAGTTTAACTGAGCTAATGTATAATTAGTGTTCCTTTCCACCCCCATGTTTGCTACCTTATCCAGCTGGGAATTCTGCTTGTACTTTATGTTTCAGAAAAATCAGACATTGTCAGTGTTTGAACAATTTTCCTCATATATTCTTCGGAAATCTGACTTGCTTCTAAATTAGAATTTCAGAGTCCCTTTTGTTTTTTTAAATACTTTAAGAGATATAAACAAAGGTATTTTTTTTAGTGTCTTTAAGACTCAGTTATTTAGTCTTATATATTCCTGCAGTGGTGGCTTCCTCTAAAATTGCTGCTTTTGTGCAAATATCTCTGTACCTCTCGAGATTGCATAGTTATCATGGCATTGCAGAATATGATGTCTGAGATCATCTGGTCCAAACCCATTCTTAAAGAGATTCTTTGCAGTTACATCAGTTTGTCTGGAGCCATATCCAGAGGATTTTTAGATGTTTCCAAGAACAGAGTGCACCTCTGGACAACCTGCTCTGGGTACCACTTTGCTTACTGGGAGGTTTTTTTCCCCGTCATAGAATTGTCCTTCTGTGACTTGTGTCTGTTGCTTCTCATACTTCCACTGTGCCTCTCCATTGAGAGTTTGGCTCTGTCTTCCCTGTGATCACCCATGAGGTAGAAAGCAATAAGGTTCCCCCTCAGCCCGCTCTTCTCCAGGCTGAACAAACCCTCCTTCAGCTTCTCAATGTGTGCCAGCCCCTGGCCATCTTGGCAGCCCTCCACATGGGCTGTTCATGTGTTATAATACTGCACAGCACATACTTAATGAATCCTCTCAGTACAATGAATTCTGGCAGCCTGGTGGAGAAAACACAGGAAAACTGCATGGAAGGTCAAATTATTTTCACTCGTCCCTTTTCAAGTGCAGATGACAGGCAGTATAGGTACTAGGCAGTGTATGATCCAAGAAGGATCTCCCTGACTACACCTAATGGGTGCTGTCTTTAGGGGGATTCATATTTTGTGTGCTGACCAAGGATTTTGGCAAATATAAAATGTGCAAATTGGACATAACTTTTTAGGAACTGTCTTGATATAATACATGAATTATTTATGTATTATATTTGCTTTCTAGTCTAGTAACTGTAGCACCTGTGAAAGTAATAAAATCTAAGTATATAAAAAGCCAGCATATCAGTATTGATGTTTCTGTGTGCATGCATATATCCTACATATTTCATGAAAGGTTCTTATATTTTTGAATGTTATACTTTCATATGACTGTAAATATCTTTAATTATGTAGAAGTTATGGCATTTGTTTTCTCACATTTACTTTGGGCACTTGTAGGTGCTACTTGTAGGAACAGTGTTACTTTTTAGGGCTCTATCATGTCTGCTTTGAGGGAGAAAACCTCGCAAGACCTAATAATTCCCATTTTGTCAACTTTTTCTTTAGAACCTTGCTTCAAGAATGCTATGTCAGTATCTCTGTAACTCCAAGAATTTTGCTTTAGTCAAATTTGTGTTCAGAGGAGGATTGTGGAGGGTGTCCTGCTTACCTGGTCATTTTGTGGCACTAGAAAAATGAAAAGGACATTCTGTCAATTCATATGCTTCTAGAAGCATCCTCCTCTTACTTAACTTATGCTGCAAACTGCCCACCCTACTCCATACCAGTAGTTGCCATCAGTGAAAAAATATGATTGGCACATGATTTTTTAAATGAAAAAAATGCATATGTATCCTAGATGTGGTTTCCTGTTTCCCTAGATCAAAAGGCCTGTCTGGTCCCTGGCTTTTACTATATTCCTAGTAAATTCTTCATTTATTCCTGCTTCCTTAAAAATCTTTGTCACACATTTTTTCTACTACTATCTGGAATTTTTTCACATCATTCTGTTCTTTGTGTGTATAAATACATATATGTGCACACACAGGCACACACAGACACTCACAGACACACACAGACACACACACATATATAGAGGGGTGCGTGAAAGAGCCCTACAGGAATAAAGGAAAAACTTGCCATGATGACCTCACCAGTGACGGGAAGGCCAGGAGAACGCGCAGCCATTTCAGAAGCAAAACAAAGGTGTAAGGTCAAATGCTTTACTACCGGGCCCAACCACTCTCCAAATGCACTTTGCTTTTGTTTACTTTGACAAAGGCTGTACTGGCCACTTTTGATGGTACATGGAGCTGGCAGCCTGAAACATGAAAGACTATTTAAAGGACATCTGTGAATCGTCAGACCAGTCCCTTAGACCTAGGCAGCTGGGATTTGCTTATGTTAATTTCCCCAGGATTTCAAGTTTTAATTCTCCTTAGGAAATCTTTTCCAGAGTGCTGTGAGTTAAATAGATATAAGTTCCCAGATAAACACAATGATTAATAAATATTCTAATAAAATTCCCAGTACTAGTGACAAGCATAACTACCCTTATAGCCTGCTTTTGGTGGCTGATGTTAAGTCTTAGCTTTCCCCAAGACTCAACTCAGACATGCTGCAGTTTGTTGTTTTGTCATGTGTAAAATATGATACACTTTTGTAGGTGCAGAACACCATCCTGAAGCAGAACATTTCAGTAGTAACATGGCTTTTTGGTTTGCTAAGGTGTTCAAGGTATGTTCATTTTGTCTCAAGAAGGTTGCAAGAGGAAGAAAGCAAATGGCAGCAGTATGACTTAATTGTGTGTGCAAAGGAGATTTTTAAGGGAGGTAAATTTCACTGCAACCTAAAATTTTGCTTGGTAAGCCTGTATACTTATTCTGTGGACCAAAGCACTTGGTTATTCGTAGGTGAATTATAAACTCTTCCTTGGAAATCTGTGGTGCTATTTCATACATCTCCAAATGAGCTTGGTACCACAACATGCTGGCTTATTTTCAGCTTTGTGAAAGTTTTTAGCTTGTACCGCCTCTGTGTTCACACACAAGGTAGCTTGTTTCCCCTTAGGGTGAGAGAGTGAGAACTGGCTGTAAGGACTGATCTTATTCCCTTCTGTTTTCCTTCCTCTACCTCAACTATCTGAACTGCTGTCAACAATTAAAGGGAATTTGTAATTCCCTGGATAATGTAAACATTTGTAGTTAGTAATTACAGAGGCTTTTCACTCTCCTAGTCCTGAAGAAAATGAGCTGCTGGAAACTAATAAATACTCTTGTTTTGTAGTATCCTTCCAATTGCCAGTTCCCTCTTTAACCTTTTTCTGATGCTTCCACCAATGATGAACTACAAAATGTCAATAGTGTTAGGCATCTATGAAGTCGATAAGCTCTCTCTGGATAAAAACGCCCAGCTTTTTCCCTTAATAAACAAAAGGGGCATAATTCTCAGACCTGGGAAACTGCAAGTTTTGAGAGAGGGAGAACGATTCACTATTCCTGCCTTGGTGTCCTTCAGGGGTCAACTGAGTATCATTTTAAGCCCTTGTACATCTTATTAGACAAATTACCAGGCAGTGAAAGCAGCTTCAGTGACTAAAGTAGCAGCCCAGCAGGACAAAGGCACTGTGCTGAAGCCAGAGATAGGACCCATCATTCTAGGCACTGTGTCAAAACACTGAGTCCTAATTTATTCAGTAATTAATCCCTGCCTTCTAGCAGAAACCAAACTGCTGGAGCTGAGCATGACCACTAGACATTAGGGGTCATGGTCTAGACCTGAGATGATGGTCTAACGCATTGCCTCAGACTGTAGCGAGTGCCTCATCTGTTTCCCCACCAGACTTGTGCAGCGGAGTGGACAAGCTGTGGGGTGCTCAGGGCAGGCCAGATTATCCCCAGCACGCATCTCACATATGAATACTTATATCCACACTGGCAGAACTAACAAATTTGTCTGAAGTCCCACTTCTAGGGCTACCGTTAGTTAGTCAGCAGGATTAGGAAAGGGAATTCCCAAAGGTCTGCACAGTCCCATGTGCAACTTCTCTCAATTTGGGAGTCTAGAGACAAATCTGCGCTTAACACTAACTCTTGTGGGCCCTTTCCATAGAGATAAATATGCTGCAGAGGGCACAGTGGAAACCTTTTAGCAGCTGATGAAAGACAGAGAATATTACAGCAATTGCCTTAAAATATTCCCTGAGGGGAACATTTTCAGAGCTGCAACACATACTTGGTAGGACTTTAAGGTAAAAGTGGGGAAACCTCTCTCGCATTAGTGCACAGAGACTGTGTGACCACATGATTTCCCAGTGTGCATCAGTGACAGACAAGAGCGGTCAAAACCAAACAGCCTGTGAAGGATCGCTAAACTCTCAACAATGGTACAACCGCTGTTACTTCTCAGTGTATGCAACATGTTGCATTCTTGAGAGTTTGCAGAGAGCTTAAAACAGTTGTTCTTTAACACTGACTGTTCTGAACACCTCAAAATGTGTTATCTGAAAAGTCAACCAATGCTTTAGTTGCAATTTAGATTTATTAAGTGTCTTATTGCGTTTGAATAATTGTGTAGTTTAGCTTTCAGACTGGTTGCTGTGGTTGAGGTTTTGAGATGGGGAATTCTGACTCATACCAGAGAAATAACCTTCTTGCAATATATTTTCATTATATAATTTTTGCTTCAAAATTAAGCCAAATAAGCAGATATTTATTTCAGCAAAAAGGGAAGAAATAGCAAATTATGAACTGCTGTGTGTTATTTAAGGACTTTGATGTGGAAAGAATTAATCAGTCTTGGTTAAATTGCAGCCACTTTTGGGGAGTTTCAATCTTCAGTGCCACAAAGGTAGTTTTTTGTTCAGTTATGACTCTTTTGCTAAAGAGACATTCATATTGGGCACATTTCTAATTCCTTGTTTTAATTACTACTCCACTTAATTTTGGGACATTAACTTCCAATGGGGTTGTTTCAAGTTTTCTGTCCTTATTAGTGTGAAAAGAGGTTACCAGGGTATTACCCATCATCTGTGAGTACATCCATCCACCGGGTCTGTTACACAGAACTTGATTTAATCTTTGGTACTTGATCTTAATAAACAGGTTTTATTACTCTTCAGGCTTAATATAATTCATGTTGTTATCCCATAGTTGCCCATATATTATTCAGATGGGTCAAGCTTCTCTAGGCCTATTCTGCACATTTCAGTTTTAACACCTAGTTCCATTAGTTCACAGCTTGCACTGTAGCACATGCCATATCAATGGTGTGTTTTCAGATGTTACCCAGATATCACACTGCAATATTGGCAGCTATTTAGTCATTAATCCATAGGAGAGAGAGGATCTTGTGGTGAAGATACAAAATCTTCTAAGAGAGGCTGCTCATATTAACTAACACTAAAATCTTAGTAAAGATTTAAGACAGGGAGAAAAATACCACAACAGCCTTGTGGGACAAGATAAAGCCATGGAGAGATCACTCACCAACTATGGGTAGAACAGACTTGACTTGGAGAAATTAATGATTATCACCAGTCAAATCAGAGGAGGATAAGAAATAAACACAAACCTTAAAACACATGCTCCACCTCCCTCCCTCCCTCCCTCCCTCCCTTCCTTCCTCCCTCCCTTCCTCCCTCCCTTCCTCCCTCCCTCCCTCCCTTCCTCCCTCCCTTCCTCCCTTCCTCCCTCCCTTCCTCCCTTCCTCCCTTCCTCCCTTCCTCCCTCCCTTCCCCCCTTCCCCCCTTCACACACCCCCCCCCCCTTCCTCGGCTCAACTTCACTCCTGATTTCTCTACCTGCTTCCAATAAGTGGCACAGGGGGGATAGGAAATGGGGGATTGTGGTCAGTTCATCACACACTGTCTCTGCTGCTCCTTCCTCCTCACTCTCCTCCCTTGCTCCTATGTGAGTCCTTCCCATGGGCTGCATTTCTTCACGAACTGCTCCAGCATAGTCCCTTGCAAGGGGTAAAGTACTTCAGGAACAGACTGCTCCAGCATGGGTGCCCCTTGAGGTCTCAAGTCCTGCCACCAAACCTGCTCCAGCATGAGCTCCTTTCTCCATGGACCCACAGCTCCTGCCAGGAGCCTGCTGTAGGGCAGGATCTCAGAGTCTCCTTCAGGTGCATCCACCTGATCCGGTGTGAGGTCCCTCATGGGCTGCAGGTGGAACTCTGCTCCACCATGAATCTCTATGGGCTGCAGTGCAATCTCTGCTCCATTGTGGATCTCTATGGGCTGCAGCGGTATCTCTGCTCCAGCATTGGAGCACCTCCTCTTCCTTCACTGATTTTGGTGTCTGCAGAGTTGTTTCATTTATTCTCACTCTTTTTTTTTCCTAGCTGCTGTTGTGCAGCAGTTTCTTCCTCTTCTTAAATATATCCCTGATTAGGATGTTAGAAAGAATGTGCCAGAGCTCTTGAATGGATTGTCCAGCGGGCGTATATGAATCTTCATCATTTTAGAGCAGGCTAGACAAACTGGTCAGGTATGATATTTAACTGATTTTGGCTGGGGTCATGGTCACTTTCTAAATGTCTGAGATTTCTTTCAACCATATTACTAGATGTTTCTATCATAAGTGATGTTGTAGCATTCCTTTCTTTGGGACTTCACACATGCAGGCAGAATTTATTTGTCCAAAATAACAAAGACAACAAAAGAATATTTATGGCTTCAGTGTCTTCTCTTGTTTATATATTTTTTTCAGGGCACAGCATATTCTGACAGTATCATTTTATTCCAGATAACATTTAAAACTAGGACTTTATAGATGTTAAATGCCTTACAATTAACCTTACTGGCTTTGGTGAAAATAAACTAGGAACATTTTTAAAAGATAAATTAATATTAACAGAATAGTAGCTACAGAATCTGAGTTGGATCACAAACACTGCTTGGCCTGCCAATGAATTTGAATGCCTTACAGTAGGCATTCTTTTTTTTCAAAGCTCTTCCATCTATGTGGATTCTTATGCTAAATCCTCACAATCATAATTATTGAATAACTTACATTTTGCTTAAGAAAATCATTTAAGTGGGATCAGTATGGGCAATTCAGAAATTCAAGTAATTACTTAAGATGCCAGTATGTTAAATAAGCACCCGTCTTGATTTGGACAATATGTCAATTAAGGCTTAGCCCCAGTGCTACTTAGTAAAACTTACAGCACTGGTTTAAATGCTGCTATTAGATGTGCAAAGTAAAGGGACTAAGCTCACCTCTGCTTCAGGCTTTCATAAACGTGACTGACTCAGGAGTGGGGAGACAATGAATATATGACTGTGCACTCATTGGACTGAATATAAAGGTCCCATCCTCTGCCATGACTGAGGGAAGGGGTGGTGGTGAAAATGCAATCTGTCGTCACAAGGTGGTTTATTATTCAGTGGAGCATGAGACCTTCCTGGCCCTCAGAACTGCCGTTTAATTTGCACCTCATTGAGCCAGCAAAGATGAAACCTGCCAAAAAATGCTAAAATGTGTTTGCATTTAGAGGAAAGAACTAAAAAGTGCTTCCAATGCTTGAGTGACTGCCTAGAACTGCCAGTAATAAACACTGTTTGCCTATTGCCATGGCAATACAATGATGTGCCTGCCTCTGTGCTGTCATATTCCATGATGGTAGCTATAATGTCACAAACATACTTGCGCTTTGTAGGCAAAACAGAAAGAGGAAATGGAGTGAAACAAAAAGCACTACTGTTCATATGCTTCACTGCTAAAGGGATGTGCGGAAAATATGCATGGTGTCTTAAATTTGGCTTAACCTTTTCAGTAGACTCTAAAATCATTCTTTATGCAGAAAAAAATTCAGTTGATGGAAAAATGGAAACGTTAGTGAGGAATGAGACATCTTGCTCGCTCTGCCCCAAAAAAGAAACTAAGAAAATACTCAGCTTCCACTTGGCTCCTCTGGCCTATTTGAAGTACTGATTACCTTGGAAATTCTCAAAAGCACAGATGGCAGAGGTGGAAAAGACTTATGAGGTCACCTAAAGCATTACCTCACCAGCACAAAAAAGTTTTGTGTTGTCAAGAAATTTTTCAAGAGAAAGTCATGTTTACTGTTAGCTTTCCTGATAAGCTTAGACCTGTAGTTAATCTCTGAAAAGCTGTTTATTTCCTTGAAGTTGCTACAGGGGACACCATCTCTGCAAAGCTAAAGTTTACTCTAGATACTTATTATAAAGACAATTTTCTACTTTCAGTAGCTCTACTTGAATAAAACTTCATCCTTATAACAGGTGGATTTTTTTAGGAGAAATTTTATCTTTTCTGGAGAAACTATATATAAAGAAACTTTTATAACTCATCATCACTTTAGCTTTTGTAGATACCATTTGAGTTCAGTGGTGTAAATTAGTGTGAATTCACTCAACCCAGTGGATCTATTAACACCCACTAGAAATCTGGTCCTTGGTCTTTGTCCTGAATACAGGAATGCGTATACTCTTTTGTCCATCTGCACTGGAATATTCTGGAAACTGCCTGTTTGCTAAAAACATTCAATCACTGGGTGTTTTTTTGTTGTTTGTGTGTTTGGTTTTTTTTGGGGGGGGGGTAGGGTGGGGTGGGGGGTGGGGGTGGGGTTGGGGAAGTAAAGAGGGAGGCTTCCAGAGGCTTTCAAGTTGCTAGCTTAGCAGAAAATGCAATAGAAACATCACCTAAGGACGTGATGTTTCTTCTGTTCTCATCCTTTAAGAATATCTCATTCCCAAATGTTTTTGTTTCTTGTGTGTAAAATGCAGATAATGGCAATCCTTTGTAAAAAGCTTTGAAATCTCTATTTGAAACATGCTGTTCATAGCAGTAGCCTGCAGGCTATTACTGCATTTAAATGGACTGCCACCCTGATTTAGCAGAGAGAGGTGGCGTTAATCCTGAAGTCTCTTGGACTGTGGCATAAGGTTTCAGGCTTGGTTTCCCCACTCACTAGCCTTTCATGCATGTGCAAAACTCTTTCTTTTGTCTGTTGAGGTATGGTCTGAGACACTGAGTGCTGAGAGAGCCAGTGAGATTCTCAGTTTGGTGGTGCTATTAATAAATCTTGTGATTGTTTTAAAAATAATTGTACTGATTTTAAGAGGACAGCCAGAATTTGCTTTTTCAATGAATGTATTCCGTGAATGACAGTACAAAAATGTTGTGTTTCCTCCCTACCGATAGTCTAAATATAAACTGATCATAAATTAAAGACAAAATAATAATGTAAGTCTGATTTATCCTCAGTGACGTCATACAGTTACATTGTGCACTTGAAATTTTCCCACTTTTACTGTAATTGCCAAGGATATTGTGTCTCTTGACTAAAAATAATCATTTTTTCTTATCTCAACAATGTTTCTGAGGGAGGAAAGCCTAAGGGGTCCTTAAGGCTGAGAAAGATATTGGTGTTATTCCATAATATTTTCTGAGTAAACAACAGTAGTTCTTTGCTCCATGAGTGTTTTCAATTGTATTTGGTTATTTTTTTCCAGTGGGAAAATTATTTCACCTGTCTCTAAGTTACAGCCATCTGAGATTCCAGACTCTTTATGGTCCATTTGGATATCAGAAAAACTGGAGGAAGAATTAATGATTTCCTTGGGTGTCCCTTTTCTCTTGCCTCTGGTAGGAAGACCTCCTACCATACTGGCTGCCTTTGAATTGTCATTTCATAGAATCATAGAATAGTCAGGGTTGGAAAGGACCTTAAGATCATCAAGTTCCAACCCCCCTGCCGTGGGCAGGGACACCTCACATTAAACCATATCACCCATTCAGAGCGTATTGTGGATTGGAACAGAACCACATAGCCTTCCACAGGCTTCCTCTTTTTCGTGGTTGGATATTATGGAGAAATTGCTATAAAAATTGCTATTTGAAATTTTTCTGCTTTTGATATTCCTTCCTACAAAGTAGTGCTCTACAGCAGTGCTGCAGAAGGAGAAAAGAGGGTGCCCAGTAGGCTTAAAGTGCCTTCGGAAGTATACATGAGTGCTTGAAATAGATTCTTCTGTTCCTCCCCTCTGTTATAATTGTGTTCTTTAAATGACTGGAGAATTGGTTACAGATGGAGAGGGCTCTCCCACGTACAGTGCAGCAAACAATATTAAGGCACACGCAAGGGAGATGGTGCTGCTCTTAGTTTTTCTATGTTCTACCTGGGAGCCAATGGTCCAGACAAACCGAGTGTCATAGCAGAAGGGTGGTGCAATAGCCTGAAGTTCTAGGGAGCAGGGCTTGATTCTCACCCTGCAATTCTGAAAAAGTCCTAAAAACATACTCTGACCAAGCCATGCTGTAAGAGGTGTATGCTAGCAGGGTACTTTGTTTCTGAGGTCTAGGCTCATGCTTGTTGAGAGTTCAACACTTTTGATTATGTACTATAATTACAGGACTTAAAACCTTGTGGAAAACAGGACAGGATTGCTTCCTATAAATAGCTGTATCACTTTGCGTGCGCCGAGATATATTAATAAAATGCAGCCTAGACTATTTATTTTAACTTTGTTCTTATTTCTGTGAGTGCCATTCACTTTGTTGGTTTTTTGTTTGGTTTGGTTTGGTTTTGGTTGGTTGGTTTTTGTTTTCCACCCTTTCTTTTTTCTACCTCTCTCATTTAGGTTTAGAAGTACCAGTGCTACCTATTGAATTTCATACCACAGCACTTTTCACAGTGGGGAGGTGGTGGGGGAAGAAGTAATGTTGCTTGGTTTTAATACAAGAGTATTTTTTTCTTGAAGATCCATTTTTGGATTTAAGCATATGGAATCTCAACATCTTTCATATTTCTATACAAAACTGTCAGGCAAAAGTTGTCAGAACAAAACAACAGATACTGGGACTGAGAAGTTTTTCTTCTGCCTCCTGATTTCATGGATTTGTTTTCCATGATATTACATGGAAGGAAAAAACCATTACATGCACAACAGTTTTAATTTTCATCATAGTGTACTCACTGGTAGTGCAGACTTTCAGCTGTAATATAATCCTGACCTTTTCTCTGAAACCTGTGAAAGTCTGCAAAGTTTCCAAAGGCAAAATCTGTCTAAGGGTGCTGTACATTTAAAGTAAAGGGACTGAAAAAAAGAAAAGCATGGCTTTTCACTTTGGCAAATTAATTTGTCATTCTGATCTCATGCCCCCTTTTGTTAAATCAACCAGCCATTTATCGAGTCAGACATCCTTACTGTTCCAAATTGTGCCCCACGGAGACCTTATTCAGTTTAGCTTACACACTCAGTGGAGAGCCAGCAGTGTTTATTATGAGGTTTGAACAACAGGAGAATCATTTACACTGTTTGGGAAATTCGAATGTAACCCTTTTACATCTTGTGATGGAAATTGCCAGTCTTAAACAACATGTCAAGACAGAAACAAAAGATCACTCTTTCTGTGAACCTGACACTTTCGTAATGGAATAGGCTACATAGGACTGGTTACAAAGAAACTGAAAAAAAAAGCATAAACTATTGATTTTACTGGGCTTTGCCCCAGACTTAGTGTTTAAAATTTGGACTGTTTCTGTACATGCATATATGTACAAAGTGTTTCATATCTTTTTAGTGTTTCCGGCAGAATTTATAATGTTTTTCAAAAGCAGAATGAAACAAGAGAAAATATTTGCAGAACTGAGGAACTCATTCTCACACGATACCTGATGTAACATGACAGCAGACAGCAGAGATGTTCTTCCATATTCAGTAAAATACCACTTACGGCAATTAAATAATTGACCAGGTGCCTCCAACAAACAGGTATATATCAGGGGAAATGCCATGTCAACAGCATTCAATTTGCATTAGCAGAAAATTATAAACAACTGAGGTAACAAAAATGTGATATTAAAATGAACTGATTAGATCTCTAGAAAACACTGTTAATTGTTCAGGTTGAATTTTATGTTATCTAGGAGAAAAATGGAAAAACATGTACTAATATTTGTGAAGAGCTATGAGCACTAAACCACTAGTCCTAAAATAAAGTGCATTTGGATGTAAGATTTTGCTTTAATCAACAATACCGAGGGTACAATTGGGAATTTCAGATCACAGATCAGCTTCTCTTCTAAGAAGCAGTTCCTCTTTTATTCCCTCAGTGCTTAAGGCAGCCATTTGTGAAAGAGAGATTTGTATTAGGAGAATTACTAATTTCTAAATGTTATTTTAAAAGTTGTAGGCAAACACTTCATGTAATTTTTTTAAATAATACTTTAAGAAATTGTTCATTTGTTTTCTGAAGGTCGTTTTGAGTCTATTCCCATTTCCTTTCCCAAGTAACTCACATTATGTTCCCAGAAAACTGTCTTAAATTTTTCTCTAAACAGGGTCATAATTTAAAAAAAAAATGCCAAGAGAAACTGATCTGAACACAAGGCTATCCCATGCTTGTTTAAAAATATGGATTTTAAGTTATTAGACTTGATATCTGCAGTCATTTTAGCTTGTTGATCCTTTATCAGCTGGGATGCTTTAGTGGGCATTCCAAGTATTAAGAGCTGTTCTGAATGGAAAACAAGTGGGGAAATGACACCTCAAGAACAGCCTGAACTTTTGTCCAGGTGTTTTCCTCTTACAGAGAAAAGAAGTATTGTTGTTTTGGGGAAGACTCCTGCCCTCCTTACTCTGGTTGTACAGGCCTGAATAGAGTATTGCGCCGTTAAGTACTTTATGGTTGGCTGGTGCATTATCCAGTTATGGCAAAGGGCAATTTAAGTTCCTTCTTACTGCAGCAGCATGTTTCTGTTACATATCATTCTGCCTTTAGCTTAACATCTGATGACAACTGGCAATAAGGTAATTAGGAAGATGCTACTGCTGACTTGAATTATAAATACTCTATTAAATGCAAAAAACATTATGTTCACTGCTGAACTGTACTGTTGTTGCATTGTGCATTCAAAGCCAGGAAATGTTGGTTAAAGCGGCCTTTACTCTGCCCCCTGGTGTATGTGCATTACAATAAAGTCTTTAATTACATGATTTCAACCGTTTCTCGCATCATAGACTGCACAAACATTCTGTAGTTTTGAATTTTAGCTACAAACAAAAAGCTTACCATAATACTGCTCTTTTCTGTATAAATTAAATGTTCATGTCATTTCGGGGTATGTTGTAAATACTGTGTTAAGAAAACTTCAGCAGAAAAGAAGTAAGATTAAAATAAATATTCATAGCAGATAACATATACATGAAAAATCCATGCTGTCAGCATAAATGTCCTTTTGTACTTCTTATTTTAGAGTTTTAATTTTCAACAAACATGTTTAGGAATGTGTCGTGGTGTCATGTGTCATGTGAGTTGTGTCCTCCGGGAGCGGGGGGAGGAAAGGGGGGGAGTGAGAGAGCGACTGTGTGATTTACAACTGAGCTTAAACCACAACAGAATGGGACAAAATCTTGTTTTCCTGAAGTCTCTCTATATAAAAATGCTATAAAAAAGCTGGATTTTTTGAGTATTATTACTACTATGTTATTGCTGTAATTACTGCATCTCCTTATCTCTAGCATTTTAGTGTTTGGAACACACAACTCTCCTTTTGTGAGGTGGAGAATTAAAGCTCAGAGATAGGTCCCTAAATGGTTTTAGTTCTCACACTGCCTTCTGACCTGCTGTCACTGACATTGCTGGAGCTCAAGAGGATGCATGCAGATTGCCTTTAAAAACTAGACAATGTGGACACCACTGGGCCCATGCTAAGTGGTCCATGCTTACTTCTCTTATAATTTGCACAGTACAGGGTGCTTTCTATGCAGTACTGTCCCCCTTCTTTAGTGGCAAGACTACTTAGCATAGATAAATCCATTTTACCTTAGGATGGCAATCCAAAGCTCAGCAAAATCCTAAACTCTAACCTCAATTTACAATCAGTACCACTACAGGCATCAGGAGTATAAGGACACTGAGTACCACTACCCTCTCTTAGAAATCTTTCTTAGGGTTAAATAACTCTTTCTCTGGAGATGCGTATCTTTTTCTTTGCACTGTTGGAAGGAAACCTTGATATCTGGTGTAGCTTGGATACTTTGCATCATTGTAAGTTTAATGAGATCAGCTTGGTTCAAAGAGTCTAGTCCACAGTTATGTTGTGAGCTTACAGCTCATCAGGATGCAAGAGCAGGAGTATCTATCTGATTCAGACTGTCACCCTTAGCAATGGGACTTTCTTCTTGCATCTGCTGTAAAATTGAAACACTGAGCATTAGAAGTTAAAGAAACAGCCTCATCCCCTGTGGCTTGCTAAAAATCCCATGAACTGGAATCAGTTAAATTCTTATGCCCTTTTCAACTGAATGAAAAATGATTTAGTGAAACCCAAGTGAATTACCCACTACCGCTAGCCTCTATGCTTGACTGAAAGTTACAGTGCATTGGCCAAGCCTGAGAGATTATGAAGAAGATGGGACTGCATAAATCTTGCCCGTAGACATGCTAAACAGCTAATAAGCTTGTGTGTAGTCATTAAAGTAAGAGATACCATGTTAGAGGCTACAATGGAATTTCAAAGTTGAATTTCTTACTAGCTCTACTGTAACTGAATGGTTCTTTGTTATGGCTAGCAGAAACTAAAAGACTTAAAGAAAAGAATGCTTAAGTAAAGCTTGTAACAAACGCATGAAGTTGTGCACTATGTTGCTGCAGAATTTTTCCTTCCAAAAATCCTCTTGTTCATAAAGGGCAGATTGTATTTACATGGTTAGATGGCTTAAGGAGTAAGAACAAACTTGTTAGAGAAGTGCATATGACAGAAGCACATCAGAATTGACTGAGAGTCGAAGAGAGATTGTTTTCTTTCTGTTGTGCTGTAATGTTTTTATACTACATTTTTTAATTGATTTCATTTGTATTGGTGCATTCTGCTCTTTTGGTGCAAAATTTCTTGTGCTTGTGATTAAGACTTCTTTGGTGAAAATGAATTGAAATATACTAAGAGTGTGCTCACAGCCCTTGAGTGTTCTGTTTATTTTTGTTTTTGCCATCTGTGTTAATTGCAGCAGGAAAGCCTAGCTTCTAATCTTAATACAGCACATGCAATGTTTTTGAATAGTGAGCAGGTGAAATATGAAAAGAAAAAGGAAAATTATTTTTGCCTCTCAAACCAAAAGGACATTCTAAAGGGCAGGCTGTTCTCAGCATCTACTTGTTCTAATTCCTGGAATACTTCTGCTAAATTAATTACCACCTAAGAATCCCTCTGGGCAAAGGTCACAGTTCTTATATATATATAAGAATTTATAAAGTTATATATGTATATATAAGAACTTATGTTCTTATATACACACACAAAGTGAGAGAGAAAGTATCACCTACTGCACTTCCTAGAGAGTACTGAACCCTCTACAGGCTCAGTTTTATGTTCACATCTAAGTCTCTGGCCACATACATAGTAATAATATGTACAATTCAAATGAGTCTAGCTCAATTATATATTCTTTTAAAATGTTTTTGTGTGGATTTTATAAACTCTGCTGAGATGGGAATTGCTGAGTCAATGCTAAAACTAACAAAATCAGATAATAAGAAAAGAAGACTCTTAGCACTATTTTCATCATTGGGAACTGAAAGAAGGTAGGAAAATAGACTTACTTTTACCTTTTTTGTAATGCCCCAGGTTCTCATCTAGATATGACAACACAAATCCAATATGTAGTAAACATGTTGAAATGTTCTGGCCTTTACAATTTTCCCAGCCTGAGGTAAGAAAATGGGTTATTTAATCTCTTGTCTGGATCAGACTCATTAGGACTGCGGCATGTCTTCTTCATTCACAAATGGCAAGCAGAGACCTGATGTCTTGTTTCTCAAGGGCTCTTAATTGTGTTACATGCTGTTTTCTCAAAATAATCTCTTCCTTGATTATCTGTGCAATGTCAGGCTCCCTTCCTCCTAAATACATACATTGTTTTCTTTACTTTCACTGGCTTGTGTGTACTGTGAAAAGTACCTTTGAAGGCTATTCAGCTTCTGATTATGTTAAGCCAAAGTGTTTGGCACAGATTTTGAGTGGCATAACTGATTTCCTTATTGACAGGCCCAAAACCAATTTCCTTGAAACTAGTTAACGTGTATCTTAATGTCAGGTTGTTCTTCAGCTTGGAATGATTAAATCAAGTGGGCTTACAATGTTCAGATCTCCAAATTACACAAAATTGTACCCTTCTGTCTGAAAAAATGCCATGAAACTTGGTCTGCTTTACAAAGTAACCAAAGATAGCAGTAGGTATTGACTAAGATACCAAAGTATCTTAAGAAACAGAGCATCACCTTTCTGTTAGAATTTGGGTTAATAACACAGATCAAATCCTTACATCTTGACTTGTATCTTCCTGACATTTTACTCAGCAAAATCAGCAATATACAGACCTCTAAACAGAAATTATTAAGCAGAACTTTGCACAGTTCTACAGATAACTGAAACACACACATGCACATGTGCATGTCTGTGACCATTTAATTTAATACCCACTGTGCAAATGCCACAGGAAAACCAATTTTGCTTTCCAAATTCGTGATCAGCGTTGGCCAGATTTTTGGTTTGGTTTACTGGGACTAAACTATATCACAGAGTAAACTATTATTCAGTGTAAGTCAGAATACCAGAAGGAGGTCCTAACTAATTATGTAGATGTATTACGATTAATAAATAATAACTGCAATTACTGAAGAATGGCTTAACCAATGAGGTCTTTAATAAATGTTTAATAGTTAAAATCCACAATAAACAAAACCAGATGGCAATATGCTATATTGCCAAGTCCCACTTGTGCAGCACAGGATATACAGCCTTATTAGTTTTGAAAGCTTAAATGAAAAGTGTCTCAAAAGTATTTGCCTTAAGAAGAAGTAACTGGAATGTATTTTCATTCTTTGTGTCATTGTGTGACTGTATAGTGCCCATTATAACCCCAAAGTAGAAATGCCTTTTTTGTATCATTCATTGATTTCCCAAAGTTATCCACATGCTCCATTTATTTCTTTTAATTACAATTTTGAGAATAAAACTCAATAGCAAAATGGGAATGAATATGGCTGATGTCTGTACCAAACCTTCTAATAACATAGCTTTTAGATGAAGTCCATAGCTAGCCTATTGCTCCTTGCTTCTCTACAAAAGAGAGATATATATTTTACTTTTCGTTGGAGCTGTGGTTAATCTGTCTCTGTGTAGATGATCTTGGTCTGGATTCCATGTTCTCATTTGATGGCTAGGGCCCTAGGTCCAGATTTCACTCTGGCTTCTCATTCACCTAAAAATCAACTTTTGTGGACCCCTTTTTAAAGATATGAGCACAAGTTGTCTTGGTCTACATGGCAGTACTGCTGAAGAATGGCTACAGATTGTGCTCAATGTCCTAACATGAACTGACATAGGGTAGGCATAAACTTTGTGTCTTGGGTCTCCTTTTGTAAACAAAGATGAAAATACTTCTACACATAACATTTCCAGGAGCTTAGCAGAAAATATATTAAAGATGATGAAGCACTTACATATGAAGCTGTTGCTGTTCATAGTTATATAAATATCCCAATTAATGGTCATAAATTACTGGATTTTGTGTGACAGTATAGATTAGTATTACTATGCAGAGCATAGAATTATTATCAAACAAGAAAAAGAGTATATTCAGTGATGATAAAAGAAGCTATAAAAATAAGTCTGATAGAAAATGGTTATTTGTAGGGTATAAAATTAGACCATGGAAAACATTGTCACAAGTTTAATTAAGACATTTTGCTCAGTATAATTCAAACATGATTAGGATTTATATGAATAAATAACAAACTGGAACTAAGTTACCTTGGTTAAAATGTGGCTTTAAAGCACTATGTACTTAATAAGTAAATCTATAAATAGTCCCTACGGGCTTCTTACATCTTGTTCTACTGAGTATTTGCAACTCACGTGAGCAAGAAGCGCCTCAGAAAGGGACCTGAACTTACAAATTAAGAAAAAAGAAAGAAATCCAAAATGTTGTTTTGGATCTTTTAATTCTTAATAATAGGAAAAGGATAAAAAGACATTTCTGTAATGTCTGATGGAAAACTGTGGAAGGCAAGGAAATGTTTCATTCTGTTTATAGCTGAGTTGCAGACAGAGTGGGTGAAAGGTGAGGAAGGATGAAATGGGAAGAGGGTGCAAATTTTCAGAGACTTAAATTCCCTCAAAAATGCTTTACTGGAGCACTGAATGCAGGGCTTACATATTGAATACTCATGATAAGTACTATGCATTAAAATTAAGAAATAATTTAAATATGTAACTCTTTGTATTTCCCTAATAGCTTGAAAATTTAATATCTTTTCCTTATTATTTTCAAAGCATTTTGCAGGAAAATGATTATGATCTGAAGGAAAATTTTTCAAAGCAGAACAACATTTTTTTGCATGTTTGGTGGTGCACTTTTTATCAATTTCCAACTGAAAAAGGATAATTAAACCAAATTTAAAAAAGTAATAAAGATCTGAATTAACTGAGACTTAAATGCAGTTTTTTTCAGCAACTAGAAATTTGGCTAAATGCTTGACTTATAGAGAGTGTATGAAACAAATAATGGCAGAAAATACATGTCTTCCCCTCTTTCCTGTTAGCTTCCTTTAAAATGTACTTTTCCAGCTATCTGCATTGTCTTTTTCTTTATTAAATCTAATTTTTCTCCTCCTTTCTTCTTTCTTCTCCTTTCCAATGTGTTTCCTCCTCTTATTTTATCTGTCACAGTCCATTTTTATGCTTGCTGGTCCTAACATAACCCTTGCTCATCTTACTCCCAGTCTGCATTTCTTTTCCTTTCTCTCTTCTTTTCCTTTCGAACTCTCCTCACTTTCTTCATGCAGAAAAAAGGTATTTAATCAGCAAAATTTTCTTGCTTGGAGAGGTAATAGTGAGGTACTGGAAGCAGGACTGTCATTAGCAACTGAAGTTCCTTCTTAGTAATTCCAGACAGTAATTTGACACAGTGAGATACTTATGGGTTAAGAGAGAAGGTGGTATCTCAGTCCACTAAGAGGGTTTTTACTTGCTGAACAGATGGCAGGTACGAGCGAGGTCTCTCACTTCCATTTAGGAGGCCTTGTGCGGAAATGTGTAAAAATTTTTCTTGTGCTGCTTAGAAAAGCATTAAAATCTTCACCAGTAAGTCACGTGGCAGAGTAATAAAATGCTGTCCAGTGCATGTATTATTTCTCTTCTGTAAAACGCTTGTCATACTGATTCCTAAGAGATGATGAAATTACAGTTCAAAGACATAAAAGTACAAAACAAATACTAATATTATAATTACAATTATAATGGATTATTAATGTATTGAGAGAAGTGCTCTAGGTAGATAATTTGCATTATAACAGCTGAATTTAAGCTGTCAGTGCTTGTCTGAGATTTTTTACTAAGTATGCTGATCTTTACTAATGGTATTCACCATCTATACATTTGCAACTGGACCTGCACCACATAACTGTAGGAACAGCAGCAAGAAACTAAACACAGGTTTTCACTCCTGTTGCCAATACATTCTTTGCACTACATTGTGACTTTATGCAAGACATTCCCTTTTCCAAAAGGACTTTGTTGTCACAAACTTGCAAGTTCATGACCTAAGAATAACCCTAAGTATGACTTCTAATTATGACCTAAATTCAAGTTAGTTTTACTTTTCTCATTGTAGAGCTTTTATAATACTGTCTATGGGGTATTAATTTCTGGTAGGAGCTGAGAAGCTTCTCAGAATTCAATGTTGTCAACATGAGAAAAGTCTATGTGTATTCATTTTCAGAACATTTAGAATGGGAAGGAAATGCCAAAACAGATATAATCTACTTAAATATGGGCTTCCATATTGTGGCATTAAAACACATAAAAATAAAATATATAGTTTTATTGCCAAATTTCTCCCTGTTGAGAATAAGCACACCACCCTCATGTTGAAAGGATGAAGTATGACATCTCAAAATTAGAGCTTTATTAAATAACACCCCCCCCCCCAAGTAGATGTTTATTTCATAAGCAGCTGTCCTACCAGTGTATCATATCAGTGGTCTATGTTAACAGCAAACCTTTCTTGTGTCCTAAGTGTGTATGCAAAAGGCCATAAATACAGTCTCTGCCCTTTGGTTCACCTTCTAAATACGACACATTATGCCTAAAAGTGGGAAAGGTGATGCAGAATGTAATTCTAAACCAGAAAATTCTTTTTTTTTTTTTTCATCTTACTTCCTAAAAACCCTTTAGTATAATTGAGGGAATTGCTGGAGAGGTACAAGAAGCAGATTTTGAGAACACCAGATGGGGAAGCAGACTGGACGGTGGGCAGAGCCACTGAGACAATTTGGCAGGAGCTGTAATGTCCAGGTACTCCAGAGGTGTCTGTGCTGCTATCCTTACCTGCTGGCCGGGGTGTATTCCTTAACATGCTCCCCTGAAACTGAAGTCACCAATTTTCTGCACAACACTTTACTCTTCTGCTACATCTTGTTGGCCAGCAGAGTGAGGCTTGAAGGAAAATCTAGTATCACTCCCCTCCTCCGTCACCCTCCCAGCTGTAAATAGGACCATGGAAAAATGACTGTGTGTTTCAGTGTCTTTTCCACAGTGCTCCCACACTAGTTCTGTTTTCAAGGTCACTATGACATTTTTACAACTGCCACTCAAAGAAATAACACAGAAACTAGCTGCAGTTTCAGTGGCTATGGTAGCAATTTCAGTTATTTAAAAGAGCTAAAATAACCAGAAAGTTCAATTGGTGAGCAGCCTATTTATCTGGTGATTCAGACATCATTTGAAGATAATGTTTTCTGGAATTGATGCGTATCTGTGTATGTGCTGAGTCCAGGAGAGAGCTTTTTCTTTTTGTAAGAGGTCAATCAGCTGAGCACTACACTTGCTCTGTCTGATTTGTTATCTTGGACACTAAGAGTTTGGAATTTTTCAAGAGTTAGATTTTAAAATGTGAAGTATTCTGAGGAATAAAATAAGTTGTTTTTCTCATTCATTCACTTTCTGAAGTTTTATGAATTAAATAACTGACATTCCAACCCTTGCCATTCATGAAACTTCAGTTAGCAAGAACTTATCCCAGTGGCTTTACTCAGTGGAGGCTTTCTACATGAGTAGTATTTAGTCACATGTAGATGTGAATATCATTAATAAGCCTCAGTTCTCAGAGGTGATCCAACACTATGCTGAAGCTAGTCATTCAAGGGCAAAATGATGAAAAACTGTGCATGCTACAAATACTACCTGTACACTATTTTAGATTCCCTTTATACTGCTGTGACTGACTTAATGAAGTGCAAAGAAAGAGGGGATCATTAATGAAATAGGAAATAGGTTTCCCCACCTGTAAAACAGGGATAATCATTCTTACTTTTCCTGAAGAGTATAAATAGCTGCTAGAATAATGTGCTCTGGTCTTGTAATTATTACTATTAGAAGACAAGCAAAATGAAATGATTTATAACATGCTTTTAAATGGATATTCAAACTATGGAACAAATACTTTTCAGGGCTGTCTGAACACAGTTTTAACACTAATTAACTGGATTAGAATCTGATTTAATTAAATTCTCTTTGTATGAAAAGATTCTTTTGGGCGAATAATATTCTAGTCCTTTAATTTTTCTTGGTGATTTTTATTTACCAGTTAAACAAAACTGAAGAAGGAATAGTGAATCCGAAGTAAGAGTTCTTGTGGTAGGAATATATAAAGATTAAATTAGATTGGTCTCTGGAGCAATTCGAGCTGTAAAAAGGAGGTCATCTAGATCTGTTACCTAGGTGTCATCTGAGCTGTGACTATGTGCATATACCCACACAGAAACTAGAGTGGATTCCACAGTCTAGATTACTGTCAATCTCTTCTATAAACAGGTCTTTCACTGCACTGTTAAAATAAGGAAGTTATTCAGCAGAATGAATACCCTCATTTCAGTAAATTTTGGAGGATTGTTCTCATGCTGAGAAAGGCTAAAATATAAAGGGAAGTTTAGGTTAGATATATGGAAGAAGTTCTTTACTGTGAGGGTGGTCAGGCACTGGAATGGGTTGCCCAAAGAATTGGTAAATGCTGCATCCCTGGCAGTGTTGAACAGAACCTGGCCAGGTTGGACAGACCCTTGGGTGACATGGTTTCATGTGAGGCGTCCCTGCCCATGGCAGGCAGGTTACAACTGGATGATCTTAATGTCCTTTCCAACCCAAACCATTCAGGTTTCTTTTTGCTTTTTTTTCATTTTTGAACTGCTGTATGAAAAAAAAGCTGTGGATTTTCCTTTTTCCTGACTGCAATAGGCTTCAAAATGGTGACATTTTCCTCTGAAGGGTATAAGTTCCCTCCTTTACTGACATCCCCTGGAGCTGAAAATACTCTGCATCTTCAGTGCCCTGAGACTATAGTCATAGTAACTGTTACTCATTATTGCATGGAAGTTCAAGTATTTTGATAACTTTAAAAAGTCTTGTCTGAGTCTGTATTTATGTGTATACACACAGGTACACATGCACTCATGAGCTTAAAAGGTTCTGTATTGCTTTCTTAATTACTTTGGGATTTTGAACAATAATCTTTAAATAGGTTTTTATTTTGAACTTTCCTCAACCAGGAAAGAAAATGATAATGTTAAACATATGATCTAAAGAATTACAAGGGCATTTAGATGAGATTTTTTTTTTTTTTTATCATATAAGGCCCATGATTTACATTATTCTAATCATAAAGTGCATTTTCAAATTACAGAAGGCTTTAGTAATGATGAGAGAGATTGAAGTTAAAGTGAAGCTACAAAAATACACTGCTTTCCTTAGTTTAGGTAATTTCTTAGTGTGCTTGAATCATACTGTAGTGTTCGAATCCAGATTGCATTTGTGAATGTTATCATGAATTAATTTACATCATAGTTATAGGTGTAATTATATTTACTGGCTTTGTAGCAAATTGCTTTCAGAGTGAACTAGTGATTAAAATGCAGTTTCTAAACAGTACTGTTCATTAAGCTTAGTAAATAGTCTAGATGTATTGACTTCAACTGATTAGCTAGTCACTTGCATCATAAAAGAAATTTTATTTGAAACTGCTTATAGAATACTCAGTTTGTGGCATACTAATAGTTTACTCCAAAGAGACACCCATAGTAATGTTTTTAAAAAGCATGAACAATGATGAAAAATCTTATATCATTGAGCCATAAGTGGTTCAAACTTCACTTGTTTTTTAAAAAAATGCAATACTCTGAACATTATACTTGGTGCTACAATGCTCTTTCACTATATGCTCATATTCATAGGAAACCAGTTGTTAGTGAGTTTACTGCCTGATAGTTGGACTGAATTAAGCGGAAACTCTGGAGTTAGGAATATTTCTGCAGTAGAGGTAAGAGGAACAGGGTAACAGTGACCCTTTGTAAGGAAAATTATGATACTTAGCTGGCTGTGGGCCCCAGCTGTAAACACAAAGTTCTGGTTTTCAGTCTGTTTGACAAAAGATTGGACTTTTCTCTGGTTAGAGTCCATGGGAATATGGAGTCCTGGTTTACTGACATAACCCTATGGACCTCAGCCAAGAACTGAAGGGGACACACTTGGGCTTGTCTTCTGAAGTCTTGTGCTCGAAGCAAGGAGGAAGAATCTTCCAGGAGACCTGGCAGTATGCAGCAGTCAGAGCGACTGTGTGGCTCAGTGCAACAACCTGCCATGGTAACCTTCTGCTTTAAGTAGTCTCAAAGGCCACATGTGTATTAGTAAATGACGCGTAGTTGAGAACATCCCTGGATATGGTGGCCAATAGCAGTGGGACAGCCTGCATCCCTACAGCTAAACGCTGCCAAGGCGCCTTTTGGGAATGGCTCTGGGAAAGTGCTGCCTCTTGAACTTCGCACAGGAACTATTTGGGAAATTGTTAGCTGACAAAAAGAAGTATGCCAAGGACCATTGTAGCAATTTACTAATGCATATAGTTGTGTTCCTGTGCCTGGGAAAGGTTCTGGTCTTCAGCTGAGCTGACTAGCATAGCCACAGGCTACTTTTGTAGCAAAGGTGCTGCTTCCTAGGAGGTGGTAAGCAAAGAAAGGAGTTGCTTTTGCACAGTTTATGTACCTGCATCTCTAATACAAAGTAGATCATGAATATGTTTAACTAAGCTTTTGCAAACACTGTCTTTTTGTGGGGCTGTTTTCTGAGAATGTGATTCACTTCTGATTCAAAAGCAATACAGCCATACCTACTGAGCCAGTGGATGCGAGTTAATAAATTCTGCTTGGTTGAGGGAATGTCTTTAGATCATGGAGATTTTGAGGTAAAGAGCCTTACTGAAATGTATTGGGCTGATGCTCATGGCAAAATTTTGGTCCCTCTGAAGCCATTTGAACTCCAGTGGAAGTTTGGCCCTGCTGCAATTTATTGTAATTTAACCTCTAATCTTCTAATGAAAGAGATTAAAGACAAAGGCTTTTATGTAAAGATTTTTATTTCTTTTCTTTTTTTTTTTTTTTCCTTTGGTAGCTGTAGTTTCCTGCTGTGAGGGTTCTGCAATTTAATTTAAGCATGAACTATCTCAACCCTTTCTGGAATAGCAGTTTAGCTCTGGGATCCCTGCAGACGGGGCTCCCAGGAGAAAAGGCCTGAAATATCTTGAGGAAAGATTCAAAGCTTCAGTAATGTTCCATTAAACCTTGCTGCTTTTAAAATAAATGGACACTTCATTGCCATAAGACATTTTACCTGTAGACATTCATTTGGTGTCTCATGTTTTTAAATGACTTTGCCCCCATATTGTAGTCAAACCTTAAGATATTACAGGAAAGAAGGATTAAGGAGAAATACTTATAATGACTGGCAAGATCAGTAATGTTAAGCAGAATGACTCAAGCTCAGATTTTAATTTCATGTGATGCTTGATGTGGCTTCAGGATGTTATTGTTTTGGTTGCTTCATAGTATCAATTCATTAAAATAATTAGATGTGGCCTGGAAACCAGAAACATCCCACCTATGTATTTTAGAGATGGTCAGATTAAAGTATGTGGGTTTTTTTAATAAGCACAAATGGATATATGCTGAGTATTTTAATGGAAACCTGAAACCACAAACCATTTTCCTGCCTGTATGTTTTATAAGCAAAGCACTAAAACTTGGAATAGATTTAAAACTCTCAAATCTTTTGTTCTAACCTAATTCCCATTTTAAATGAGTTTAGGTGAATAAATGGTTTTAACCTCAGGACTAAATCTAGTACACTAACCCTCAATTTCATCAGTATTTCATCAGTATTAGTGCTGTGGTAGCAGGTATAGACCCTTTTAAGTAATTAATATATCACTGTTACAGGCAGTGTTCACCTGTGTAAGAAGGGGTGGGAGCTCTTGTACAGGAAGTACAAGTATGTTGTCTTAGTATTTTTAGTAATACAGAAAATAACTCAGAAGTCCCACTTTAGCTGTTGCTCTGAATCTTTGGTCTTCCATCATCCTGACATTGGGAAAATGGATGACTGAAATCACAACAGAAGTTTTGCAAGAGGCTGTAATATACACCTGCATTACTGACATCGTAGGCTCTCTTGTAGGGCTTGCATCTGGACCTGAGCCACTCAGGTAATATTCAGGAGTCATTTTTTCTCCTTCTATATATTGCTTTTTATACAATGAGTGGTCAGCTCTTTTTTCATTTCAAGTAAGTGACTTTGGGAAATCAGGGAGGCAATATCATTTCTCAAAACATTGAGGTCCTGTGACTGTTCTAATTTTCTTCAGAAATTATTTCCAGAATCTTATCTAGTATTCTGTAAGGTCTTGTCTTCACTGTGTCAGGTATGTGTTTGTCAACCATTGGCTTTTGGTTCTGGTGGGAAGGAGCAGCTACAGGAATCCGTAGTCACGGGTGGAGAGGTGATCTCAGAGGTTGTAAAGGTCAGCCCCATGACAAGAGTCCAATTAGCTGGGATGGCATCAGGCATTTGCCCATTCGTAATAGGGAGTCAGTGCAGAGATTGGAGCCATGCTGTGATATGCTTATGGTGGCCTCAGCTGGTGGGCAGCTGCACTTGCGTCAGATGGAGTTTCTCAGGAGCATGCAGTTTCTTCTCCTGCTTACATGTTGCAGTAATCCAGCACAGGAATCAAGTATGTGGGTATTCACACCAGTCAAGCTGCTTCTATAACTGCCTAGCAAAATGATCTAGTCAACCCACAAGTGGGAAAGTGTGGTATGTTTGGATATCCAGTTGCAAATGGACTTAAAAAGCTTTTAGGAGAAGCCAGTAATAGAAAAGGACATTGTACAAAAAGTAGTTGGAACTATTTGTTTTCCACTTTGCAGATATTCCCTTTAGTGGTCCAGCTGCTGACTCCTGTTAGGCACTGAGTAACCTGAGATATGGCTCTGCTGTGGCTATCCACAGCTGGGTATAGACTGTCAGTTATAAGAGAACAAAGTATTTTTGCTCTTTAAGAAGAACCTGGTCCCCAGATAAGTGTTGAAAGTTCAGAGATGAATAACTGATCTGATAAAATCTTCATAGCAGTATTCAATGGACTCTGATGGGGCTCTGTGCATACGTGCTGTATCTAACATTTAACATACTTAAACCTTACACTCTTTATATTTAACAGGGATGTACAGTGAACTCATACTGACCTTTCCAAAGCCAGTCTTTCATTTGGCCTTTCATTTTCCTATGCTTTTCTCCTAAAACTGACAAAATGTCGGAATTGGGAATATTTATGAGAGCCATTTAGAAATATAGAAGAATTCAGCTCAAATGAGTTGTGATTGAATAGCCTTCACAATTGTTGTGGCAGGGAAACTTAATACAGAGTTGCCATGGAGACTGGTTCTTTGGCCACTGGTCTAACACATTAAAGCCTTTCAGTTCAGAAATATGCTATTTGCAGATGATGCAGTACATGATATTAACAAGTAGTTTGCCTCCATTAAGAGGAAAATATCTCTAAAATTACAGCACTTCTCTTTAAAGCAGAGTTATATAAAACTCCTTGAAGTTATTTGAATAATCAGTGACCTGCATGATATCAGTTAATGAGAATTCTGTGTTCTTATAGGAGCAAAACATGTTTATTGCATCAAAACTTAGCCAGACATCTCAGTCAGTGCTATTAAATGTTTGAATGGAGGCTGGCAAGGTGAAAGTCTGGCAAACCAACCATTTTCCAAGTGAACTCTTTGCTCAGTTTAGGGGTGACCTGACCATTTTTCCCATTAGCCTTATTCAGAGTGATTCTTTTGAGTGCAGAGGTGCTTTGACTACCACACTTGTCCTATACCATGAAGGGACCACTTTCTTCCCCCAGAATAGATTTATATTTGTCACTGTTTGATGACATTTTCTTTCTATAAATGGCATGCTGTATTTTTGTCATATGACCATTGCACGCAGTTCTGTAGAATGACTTCATAGAATAAATGGGAAGACACAAATGCAAAAAATCAGCAGAAGTAAACCACTTAATAGAAATACCTGCAATGAATTTCCTAACTGGTCCATTTCATAAACTGATAACATGGACAGAGACTTAGCTATAAAGGTCCATGATCAAGCAGTGGGCAGAAACAAAATAAGAGGCAGAGCTGTAGCTATCAAACCCTATTCTGGACAGGCAAGAGTCTGGGGTGCTTCTGTAATGCCCTATTTGCTGGCTAAGTCAATATTTCATTCCTGCAGTCCAGCTGGACTGGAATGCTAAAATACAGGCTAACAGCGCTGTGTCAAATAGAGCCTGAATAGGTTCGGAATTCTTTAATTTTTGCAGAGATTTAGTTTTCTGCAGAGCAGCTGTGCCGCTGTTTCACTGGTATTTTGTACTGGTCATTCCTGCTGGAGTATAATTGCATCTGCACTACCTAGTATTTTTGGTTTTAGGAAGGCAGATTTATCCTTCAAATGTTACTCACTGTTGTGATATTTTTAGAAATGTCCTGTGGTTCCTGGCACAGATTTTGGGTTCAAGAGTTTGGGAAAGTATGTCAGTATCAGTATGAAATTTATATGTATTCCAGTACCCACAGATCTTGCTACTGTTACAATGACCAAATTCATAATGCAGTAATGATCCAGCTATATGCTCCTGTTTGGTCGGTTAGTTTATTAAGGCTTTTTTTGGTACAAGAGGGCTGTGATTTAAGTGTGTATAGCAATGCCTTTGGAAGTCTGAAGAAGGACGTCATCTGCCCTCTGTGGGATCAGGTGTTTCAGCTCACTCCTCTTCCACTATGCAGTGTTCTGTAAGGCCCCTTTCTAACTTTTATTTTCTGTGGTTGTCTGTAGTTCACTTAAAACTCAGCAAAATTTATAAATAAATCAAAAGTTTCTTCTCAGTTTGTCCTACATTTCACTGATTCATAGAGCTAGGTGATACATTTTCAGTTTGTCACAATACTTCATTTTGCTAAAGTCAAATGAGAATGGGAGTGTAAGACTCACTGCCATGCATGAGGATTAGTTAATTAGTAATGCGAGACACCTACATTCAAATCACGAGGTTGTGAGTGATGTGGATATGTAAAATTCCAATATGAAATAAGCAGATTGCCTTCATGGGTGTTTTTTCAGTAAATGTGAAAAATATAATTTATCCAGAAAATGTTTTTTGGACTATGATCTGTCTTTAAAGATAACAAACTTTCAGAATCTTTAAAGTTGGGGAAAAACCTCAGAGCTGTCACATTCTACTCAGCTCTAGTAATCAGCAATGAATTTCATTGCCATATTGAGTTTTATTTTCCTAGTTGCATGAGGTTTCTCTGAAATTCCCAGAAATTTTCCTTTATATTCCTTAATATAAATATAATTTATATCTGCAGGGATAAAGGCATACATTCATCATACGCGTTTAAATATTACTGCATTAGACACAATTTCTTTAAAAGAGATTATATTCTTACTTGGAATCTTATTATATTCTATAATGTATATGTGAATATATGTATTATGTTTATCTTTGGAATATGACCCAAAGCCTGCTGAATCAGTAGCAGTACAAAGATTTTAGTAACACATGGAAATAACTGAAGTTCATGGTTGTAACTTGGCATAAAGCTGGATGGAAAAAATGTTTGGATGATGAGAACCAGCTGGTAAGGTGAGAGCGAGGAGGATCAGAAGTAATGTATTGCTGCTCCGGTGGCTGCTACTGGGGGAGAACACGGAGGCTCTGACTCTGCTGCAGCTAGCTACAGCATTGCCTCAGGTGTCCCAATGGCCTTGGAGAAAAGAAGGTTTTGCCTTACTGCTGAATGCATGCAAACAGCAAAGGGAATTTCTGCTTCCCAGTGCCACCCCAGATGGTGGCTGGAAAAGAGGATGGGTTTCAAGACTAGTGATTAGCTTTGCTTGCTCTTTATACAGCACTTACTGCTGCAAATGATTATGTCACCCAGGAGGAGCATCTCTGTTATCTTAATCAATGAGAGGTAATACAAGGACCCAGCACTCTGGATATTTGGGTGCAATCCTGCAAACTGCAGGGCACTTACTGGGGAGCCCTCAGCACTTCTCTGACAACTGGTATCAATGACAGTTGGGAAAGGGACACCTCAGTAACCCAAGGGACCTCAATAGTCCCAGGAGGGGCTGAGCCATTGGCTCAATGGCTACCTCTGTCTTCAGGCCCAAGGGAGTATTGAACAATTGAAACTACGGTAAGGAAAATCAAAACCTTCAGATGGAACAGAAGAAATTATTCATCTGCTTAGGAAAAAAGACAACCTTGAATGATTAAGAACTCTGTGAGTGATATTAATAATCACATGACTGAGCATAGTATCCAATACAATACATAATTCATGAGCTCACAGAAAAGAATGATTCACCTCTCCTTGAACAATAATTAAGAAAGATGCCTGGTGATGCTAAAAATTCACCAAAGACTGTCATTCTGAAAGAGAATGAAGAAATGTCTGTATTTGTATTCTACTAAAGCATCCCCAAATTCTTATAAAAAGAGGAAAGAAATACGATGTTTCAAATAATTATCAATCTCCTATGTAATCATCAGGAAATCAGCTCCCCAAAAAGTCTAAATTTACATAAGCAACAAAGGAAATTATATAACCATAAAGCAATCCACAAATCAGACAAGAAAAATTCATCATATTTTCATGAAATAAAGCTGACAGGTTTTGTTTTTCAAAAGGAGCTGAAGATGTTCAGTCTCTTGTCAGGAACGGTTAGCCAGTGCTGTGTTCTTTGTACTGATTTGCTTTGCCTCTTCCCAGAAGCATGGGAAATGTGCTTCCTTATCAGCTTATGAAACAATACTGGAAAATTTGCAATTGTAATTATTGGTGGCTGAGGTCAGTAGTGTGAAAAGCTAAATTTGAGAGGTGCGAGAAGCATTTTGCAATGCACTTACCCCAAAATATTTTCATTTTCTTCTGTGACAAAATAAGAGAAAAGCCTCTCCCAGATTATCTGATGAATGAAATACATAACTTGAAGGTATTAAGGATAAAATGCAACGTTTTTCTTACTAGCTAAAACTTTTCTTCTGTCCTGACTTTCAGTGTAATGCACCGTTTCAGAAAACAAAACATACCAGCATGATTCCATGGTCTTTGCAAGGGCCAAACAGAAGAGAACTGCAAATGAGCCTGGACCACCCAGTGCTGGGAGAAGGGTCTTCGTCTCTGTAGACCATGTTTTCTACCAGTGTTGTGGCAGTGTTGTGGCATTTTGCACCTAGTCAAGCTTGCGTTATTTTAAGGAGAGAGGCTGGCTGTGCACCACCAGTACATTCTCAGGCTGGGCACTTCAAGTCAGACCATGCTGGGAGTGCAGTAGTCACCAGCTGTAGGATGATGTTCTGAGACGTGCTGTTAAAGGCAACCAGGAGAAGTATACGAAGGTGATAAAATGTTTGTGTGTGGGATGCTGTCCTTCCATGGGCAACAAAAACATCTTCTAGCTTTGGAGGCACACTTATTAAATGGCAACAAAGCTTTCAGGTAATTAGCTCTTTTCTCACCAGTTAGCACTGTAGGAGACAGGAGATTAAATGCAGTGTGTTCTTTAGCTGAGGGAGAGAAATACTTCCCCTGCATGAAATTAAAATTTTCCAGGGATTTTTTTTCCCTAATATTTGCTCTAATAAGCTTGTTTGTGTGAGGTTGTTCATGCCTGTTTCTATTATTTCACAGTAATAGTGAAGACTTGGTTATAGCATTCACCCAATTTATTTTATAATGATAGCAGCTTAAATAACTGCTTTGTTATGAAACAGCAGATGAAGGTCCTTTATCAATATCATTCAGATGGGATACTTAGGTGTATATAGGTAATACTCACAGGAATTGTATATGTCCTAAAGAGCAGGTGCTCTTTCTTCAAATTTATAGTTAATGAGAGACATCAAACATAGGATGTTTGCCCAGCTAAGCACTGTTTGTCAAGAAAGAAAAGGTTACTAAATATTCACACGTGCTTTAGTCTAGCTGTGTGAATACACAGGGGTCAAGACTGTTGTCTTAACAAAAGAGCACATCTCTTGTGGAGAGCAAAGACCAGCTCTAGTATTGTTGTATTTCCTCCTGATAATGGTAATTACTTTGCTTTGTCTGCTTTGCACTGCTTTTTCTGAATGTAACTAGATGAAAGCCTTCAGCCAGTAATGGTAGCTGGCTTTCCTTTGGAACTCTGCCAGCAACCTATAATTAAAGTGTTTTCTTGAGAGAGGACCACTGTATAGCACCTATTGTGCATTATGTCCTTGGAACTTGACTGCAGTAATTGAAAAAAAAACCCTCCAATTTATACCTCTTTCTGCAGTTAGTTACCGCATGGGACTGCCACAAGTGAAATTTTATAACTGTATTTCGTGGGAATGTAAAAATGAACATAATCAAATACCTTACAGTGAATTAAACTATCTAGAATGAAGGGACTGGTTCCAGAATAGAAGTGTTCACACCTGCAATTATCAGGAGTGCATACTGAGTTTTAAGCACACACCCAACATTAATCTTTTAAGTTTTCTGGCATTGATAAGACCTAAAAGTTCAAGTCTTGTTTGCTGTGTCAGTTCATACTCCTGAGCAAAAGGATTTCATAGTGGCTTCTGTCAGAGAGCTTTGAGAAGCCATTGTATGTGTTCACCTGCATCAGGCAGATAGCTAGAATGGCTTTATTTTTAACTGAAAGCTGAACCAGAAGAAACCATCATCCAAAGCCTGGGCCGTCATGGTAAAGTTGGAAAGATTTCCATAGCTGACAGTTGTGTGCAGGTAGAGGTGAATGACCTTTATCTTCTGCCAAAATGAGATCTACCTGGAAGTCAAGAGCCAACCAGCATGAAACATTATTATTTGTTCTTAGATAGAAGAGAAAAGGTGCTTTCAGGTACACAGGTTATGGAAAAAGAAAAGTGTGAAGACTGTGAATGAGAAAGTTGCCTTTTATATTAGTTCCTGCCGTCTTACTCTTAGTATTTTTTATTTTGCATACATGAAACAATACTTTTTGTACAGTTTAAGGGTAAATGGATTAGTTTACACTGCTTGTGACAAACAAATACCTGGGTTAGTTATATCAACAATCAAGTTAAGATCCCTAAGACATTTTTCAGCAAGGTTTAAACATTCACCAAATTGCTGAGGTCAATTTTTGGCATTTTGGTCAAAGGGCCGAAAATATACGTAGACTATTGCTCCCCACTTGGAATGCATCAATAGAGATGCAGCTGTAATTGCTGCTGAAGCAGAAAATACTAAGTATTCATGACTTAGTTCTTGTCAGTGAATGCTGGGAAATTTGATGCGACTGTTTAAAACCTGAAACATCTTTTTTTTTTGTTTTTTTTTTTTGTTTCTTATGTAAAGAAAGAAGCTAAAAGCGGATCTGTCAAGTTACAGGATGTAACTTGAGAGCTGTGTACTTTATTTTTGTGCTCTCTCAGCCAGTCTTCTATGGTAAAACACGTTGAACACTTTGCTTCTGGTGTCTTTCTGACCATCTTCATACCAAAGACACTTGGAGAAGTGCAAAGTCAGACTATGCTTCAGGAGCTGGAAGGAAACAGAAATTACTTTTTCAATGGGTAGAGGTATTCAGAAGCTTTCCGTGCCTTTTATAAACTAGAGTTTTGAAAGAAGCACATTTTGATAAAATTCTTGAATGAAAATCTGGCTGAGTTTGAATTAACAAATTTCATCTTTTAAAATGGAATTTGAATGTTGTTCCTTCCAGTGTTATTATTGAAACTAACCTCAGTACACTTGAGCTCAGTACACATGACCTACAGAAAGTTTATACACTTTATTGATTGCGAATTTCTTAATATATACATGCAAACTCTCCTGTGTATATTGTACTTGTCTTAATTTGCTTTAATTTCTTTATAGTGTTGCATTAAAATTTGAAATGATGGTGGCATATGAATGATGTTGAACTCTGAGGATCTTCTATTCACATGGAAGCTGCTTTAAGAATTGACTGTTCTATTGAGTAAACCAGAATTTCATGTCATTGTGCTGGAAAAGCCTATATATAGGATTTGCCAACATCCCATTTCTTTCCAGCAGCGATGCCAAATAATCATAAATGATAGCAAGCTCTTCAATTTGTTTAAAAAAAGGAAAAAGTATCAGAGAAATTAGTTTAAGAACTTTGAATTTAATATCTCCGGTATAATCCTCAGTAGGATGTTGTGCATTCTGGATTACATGGTGATCTGAGGAATTACTAGGGCAAATAGTCCTGTTCCTTTGCCCAGAGAAAAAATAGATCCAGGAAACAAGAAACTTGGAAGCAAAACTGGGGAAGATATTTTGGATTTTGTGTTTAAAAAAACCCAAACACAAAAAAGCCTTCAGCTGTTTATGCAACTCAAAGTACATTATGAACTTATTCCTTCTATGTACCAAAACATATAGTAGATAATTTCCATGACCAGCTAGAATCCTTGGATATGAGGCCTCTAAGATCAGCAAATTTAGTTTTATATCAGAGGCTTTTCCTTGAGATTCCCTCCTTTGCTAGTTACATATTCTGCGAGGTCAGCCTGTTCAATGCACCACAAGCAGGTGAGCTCACTGTCTTAACTTCTAATGCTCTGTCCAAATCACATGGCACAATCAGGTCTGAAATAACTGTGCTCCTCAGAGACCCCCACACAGAGTCAGTGAGGGACTCCTGGCTGGCTCTCTAGTCTTCCTTATGTACGGCCATTCATTTCCTTACCAAGTTAATTTCCTCTTTATTATTACTGATACAATGGCAGAGAAGACCAGAAATTTTCTCCCTCAACTGTAGATGAGTGCATTGAGTTTAAGGGCTCTCTCCCGCCTTTTTGGAGAAAGATGGTGCCTTTCCCCTTGACTGACATAGTGCAATGCAAACCAGAGTGAAACATTCTGGAGTCCAGCATGTGTGTCCATGCATGGATGCAGTATCTGAAACTGGAGTTAGGCAGAGACCTTAACTGAATATATAATTACACTTTGCCCTTTTTTCCAAGCAAATATTCACCAGTCTATAATCTCATCAGTTTCTTTCATACTAAATCATCTTCATTTAGTATTTTCACCAGCGGCTCATAGACTTCTGTTATGCTTATCAATTTTAGACTTCTATATTATAGTAATATAATTAGAGGCCAGCCATTTCAGACAGCTTTTGTGTGACCTTTTTCGCAGCTAATAACTGTATCTGGGCCCTTGGCTTATCCATTTTGTTTTCTGTGTTTGTTTTACAGTTAATTCAACTGAATTTTTTCCTATTGTCCGCAATCAGACGCATTTCTGTATGCTTAAATAGATTTTGCCTTCATAAAAAAAAAAGCCCAAATAATTTCCTGGCAATCAGACATCAATACAAAGGTTTCTTTACCCCAGAGATATTAATGATGTATGAGTTTAAGTAAGCGAGTTTGGAAGTCCAAGATTCCCTCCAGAGACTGCTGTTTCAAAATTTTTCTACTTCCATATCACTGATCCAACGGAATTTGGAATTGAACTTCCTTATTTGTAGTATTCAAATGAAAGTGGTACATGAATGAGATAACATTTGCAAAATGTAATTTTGATCCAATTCCAAGGAGAACATCTTGTTGTGCTACAGATGTGCTTTAGCACTAATTGATTATTGCTTTAGCAGAAAAGCTATTTAGAAGAGTTCCAAGATACAAAACTGACACTGCAACACAAATTGCATGGCATATAGCTATACTGTGTTTTCTCTTCGTTCATCTTGCTGAAATTAAATACGGCCAGAAGGAGTGATACAGCTTCAGTGAATCTTATGCTAATGTTTTCCCAGAAAATGTTTTCTCCCTAAATTATTGATTGAGCTATTAGAGGTCTGAAATAAAACTTTAATTAGTTGTTAGAGGCTTCATAAAGTACGACCTGCTGGAGCATACGAATGGAGTTGAAAGAGAGCCATCTGACTACAGGAATTGCATCCAGCAGAACAAGGCACTTACATGGGCAGAAACATAACATTTGTTGCAGATTTTTAGCGTTTTGGGCAAAGTCATTTTTAGCAAAAAGTTGACTGATGGTTTTTAGTTGACTACATTATGAAGTTTAACAAAACACATAAAATACTGCCTTGAATAATGTGTGCTGTCATTTTGAACTGGTAATTTCACAAGAGACTGTCCTTTTCTGTCCACAAGCTAAAATTCATCATTCTAAGGACATGTACCTTGTAAAACAGTGCTTATTGTTTTCTGCTCCTGAGATTATTTTCAGATTCTCTCCCCTCTGTGTTCTATAGCTTTTTGCTTGAGATAGGTAGCAAAAGTGGGCTGGAGTTTTCAAAGCAACAGAAGGAGCTTACGTACCTGTGACTATAACCCACCCCTGTAATATATTTGAAATAGAAAAAAAAATCCTACTTTATGGTAATTCAGATGACAGTGAGACACAGTAATTCTACAGTCTGTTTTCTTGGTTCTGCATTTAGACAGAAGCATCTATTTGTCCTACCTTATTTAAGTTTGTCATTGTTGCAATATGTGCACCTACCTCAGCCTATAGCATTGCACTGGTGATTTCAGGATGAAAGCTTGTACTTAATTATCAGTATAATTGTTTCAGGAAGAGTGACTTTCAGCAGATGGGAAAATAACAGTATTAGTAATTGTTATGATTTTATTGCAGGATTTGCAAAGTCCGGCAAGGTTTATTAATGATTCTGAAGTCAGATATATTGTCACACTCAAAATATCCATCACTTCTTACTGTTGTCACTGGGACTTAATCTTTCCTCTTGGAGCACATGGATTCCAAAAAATAAAAAGACCCTGGTTAAAAGCTGAACTCCTGGTATAATAATAATAAAATGTATGATGAGCAGATAAAGACCTATGTGACACTTTAACAAAGAGGGATGGAAGCTGCTTTTCTCCAGACAGGTAAAGGAAGACAGAGATAAAAATAAAGCAATGCTTACAGGCTTATGGTTTTCATCCCAGTGAGGTTGAGGTTAGTTTACAAAATAAAGGACACCAAAGACAGTTTACAAAATACAGGACACCGAGGAACAACAAGTGGTTAAGAGAGTAGAAAGCTGCCTAACATGAAACTTCATGAAACTTCAGGAGTAGTAAGAAGGGAAAAAAAGTCCTGCTGAATGAAACAAGGAGACTCAAGGAAAGGAAGAACAGGAATCAGACCATGGTGGTACCAGAGCGTTACGGAAAATACCGTTTGCCACAGCAATAGGGCTGGCTGAATAGCAGGCTTTACAGTTCACAGATTTATATATATTTCTTTTCCTTTTTAATTTGGCTTACTTTCAAATTGGAACAAATCCATTTTTTTTAAGAAAAATTTCTTCAGAAAAAAAAAACAAATTCCAGGAAAATGTTTTGGAAACACTGACATACTGTGTTTCCAAAACCACACATTTTCCCCTGACCCTACAGCTGCTAGATGAAACTGGCGTTCATGGAACAGCTCTGTGGGAAGGCGAGGTCTGTGGCTCGACCTAGGGGTTTCTGGTTTTGGGTCAGCCATCTTGGGCAGGCAGCAAATAATGGCTTTATATTGAACTATGAGATGCTTTAGATTTTCTGTTAAAAATTATTTTTCTTTTTTATATGTATTTTTCATGTGTTTTTTATAGCTATTTCTATTTATATTTACATCTATTTTTCTGGAGAAGTTTGTCTAGAAAGAATTGTGGAATTGCTTGTAGAGGGTTTGTATGTGCTTCTTGACTTTTTCACATCCTTGCATAGCAATTCTAAGCATAGTAACAGCTGACTTGCTTTTGTTATTTTGCTTTTCACAATCCATTTTAAAAGTAATCCATAGGTCATCAAACATTTGCAACCCAAAGACTAAAAAGCCTGAAGTACATAGATGACATTCTGCAATCCATTCCACTCATATTTAGTGTGATTATTAGAACTACCTGGGATATGTCAATGTAGCTTGGAAAGATAATGATTAAATTTTTTCGTAATGTTCCCTGTATCCCAATTTTTCGCAGTCTCTCTCTAAAAGGTTCCTTTTCCAAAAGGTTTGACTTCCTCAAGCCACTTTATGATTATACTTTTAAGATCCAAGAATAGAAACAACAGCCCTTTTCTTTCTCTTTTTTTTTTTGTGGCATAGCAACTAAGCAACACAGTTTGAATTTTTAAATGCTGAGTGTCCAATACTCACACTGTCACGATCTACTTGTGCAGAAAAAACCCTCTGAAAAACAAAAACCAGCAACTTGCAAAAATATGGCTAGTTTATAATGACAAATACAATCTGCTGGTGGATACAAGCATGCACAAAAATATGAGTAGTTCATGTCAATTTTTTGCATCGAATCATTCGCTCAGTCTAAGAGTGAAAGAAAAAAAGAGTGAAAGATATGAAAAAATAGAGTTGAAAACCACAGAAATTAGAGAAAATGCAGAAGGCCTAGATTTTCATCTAAAGATTTATAAATATTGGCATGTAAATTTTTGATTAAAAGCTTTAGTGTGGTATGCTATCTGAAAAACTAATTGAATGTCTTTTACTTTAGCTAGCAAAAATCTTGTTGCACATGAATTTTGCAGTTCTTAGCTGATCAGTTTTCAAAGTATGTGCAGAGTGTTCGTTTTGTGATTTGAAGTCCAAATAGTTAAAATTACTCAGAATTCAAAGAAGTTAAACTGATATGAATCAATATATTTAGGAAAGTTTTCCCAGATTTGTTGCTGTTTTCTGTATAAATTAAGGCTCCTTTTCAGGATTTCAGTGATTAGATTAGGAGACCAAAATGTATTATATACCAGCTTTTCCAATGAGTTGGCTGTAACATAAGCTCTTGATAATGATTGAGATATGTTTCCCTTGGACAGTGCTGTCATTGCTGGCAGGAAAGGCTCAAATGCAAATGAAAGATGCTTCACAGCTCTCTTTGAAATGGATTTAAGTATTTTTGGAATTAAAAAGAATTAAGACATGAGATGAATTACAAATTACTAAAGTTTGGAATTTGCAAAATACTTGAAGACACAATTGAGCCCACATCTAGGATATTTGTGTTATTTATGGATGTCTTTATGTTTAGGAGGAGAACTTATTTGAATAGAAATTTTTGTAGTTTTCAAACATTCCTGCATATAAATTTCTGAGATGAACAAATAGGTACGTGCACATAGGATTTTGCTTTCCCATTTTGAAACATGGGTGAACAGTCAGCATTTGTAAATGCATTCTTTTTCTATTTCTATTACTGTTTTTTTAATAATTCACTCTCACAGTTTGAGTAAGTTTAGCTTACTACTTGAAATTTGAGCTCTGTTTCTTTGTTATAAGGCTGGACATGACAGTCACAAGTTATTTCCTTAGTTTTCTGGTTAGATAGATGTAAATCTTATAATCCTGTTAATGCTGACTATATTTTTAGGAAAAGAACATTACCTTATCTTACACCTTTTTGAATGCATCTAGTGAAAATTCACTTTACTTGAGCACTCATACTGAGAATTCATGAAAATTATTGAAAGCAAAACTGGAAGAAATTAAAAATGCATTTGACATAAGTTTTCTACAGTGCCAACCAAAAGATTTCTTAACCTTTAGCAGCTAATCAGTAACATACTAGGGAGCAGAATTTTGGTGTTTTAACATCTTTATCCCAAGTTTAAATAAAGTTTAAATAGATAGCTAATGCCAACTACCAACTATAATTAAAATTAAATAACTTAAATGTGTATATTCAGGAGTTCTTCCTGTGTTTCTGGTTATCTATATAAACAGATGAATATATACTAAAGAATGAAATATAGATTAGTTTTCAGGGTTTGTTTCTACTTCTAATTTGCCTTAATATTCACTTTAAAATAGGTGATTCCTCTATGTTTAGCAAACTCAGTACTGTTTTAAGGCCTACAAACTCTTCTATAACCCACTTTACTCCATATTCTAAGTGACTTTGTACATTTTTAGCAGCTGGCCCTTTGCAATTTTTGCTTACAAAAATGTAAAACTGAACAGTTAACCTTGCATAAATATTTATAGATAATAAAACTGGCATGTAATTTGATGCTTGTCTCAATTTAAAGAAAACATTAGGTGAACTCTTGGTAATATTAATTGTGAACAATTTGGCAATGCTCACATTTTTTAAGGTGTCAGTTTATAGTTGCATTGTAACATAATCTTATACAAACTCTGTACAATCTGTTCCAAGGCTAAGGAGATTAAGAATGGAAAAAAGAAAAGGAAAAATGTGCTTTCAATCTGTAGCTAATATATACATTCAAGAGAGATTATTTTTAGTTTTAAATGCACATTGTTATATTTGGAAATAGTTTAAAATGAAATCTTAGTGTAAGAGCATGTAAAGATATCTCATTACATTAAATATAAATCATGTTCATGTTTTCAGTGGTTGCCTTTTCTATAGTTTCACTCATCTTGTTCTGAAGTCTCTTGGAAGTACTTATTGTAATTCTCTTGGTAGTACTTACTGTAGTAAGCTGGATTTTTGAGAATGCATTCAGGGATTTCTAGTTGGGCTATTTTACCTTGATGCCCCTAAATACTCCGTAGTATAATAAAACCCAATGTGATTAGAAGATGGTTATGGAGGTTGTGCTGTACTGCAGTTTGATATTAGTCTTACTGCTTTCTCTCTCAACAGAGATACATGGCCTGGGATACAGTGATTAAACCAAGGGAAAGCTTTCAACTGGACCAGAAACAGTTTTCTTACTGAAAAAACACTTCCTCATTGCCACTAAAGCCTGAGAAAAGGCCGAGCGTATGGACATAGCGTGTATCTTTAACTGCATTTACTGGTTGCAAGTGCTGGTTGAAATTCTAGGATAATTAATAGATAGAACACCTCTTAGTTTTTTGGCTGTTTTTTTAGATTTAGTTTTCACAATGTCATGTTTAGGTGCTTACACATTTTCAAATATTTGATATTAAGTGTAGTCTTAACTCAGAATTCTTTTTGGTTTTGTATACAGCTGTATAACTTTAAAATACTAGCCCTTGTGCATCTATAACATACTGGGTTAAAACAAACGCTGAGTCCTAACCTTCCTCCCCTCAGGGCTCCTCCCAAGCCTTCAGGTAGCTAGCAGCTGATAAATCCAGTTTCTAGGTTACCAGTGAAACAGATGGTAACACACAGAAAAGAAAAAAAAAGAAAGAAGAAGAGAAAAACATGTTTTTTCTGCACTTATTTAATTATGTTTTCATGTTGTTCATTAGGTAACGTAACTTGTGCTAAAAACATATTTAATTCCAGGAAAAAGAAGCTGTTTTTTCAAAATGTGACTAAAATACCTGTAAGAATTTTGAGCTGTAGGTTCCCAACTGTTAAAACAAGCTGTCGTGCAATATAACAACATTTAATACATGCAACTATGTAATTATGTGTAATAACTAGTGATCATTGTGTATGCTGATAAGAAGGATAAGGAGGGGGATTGTTGTGTATTTAGCTGGTCCTCTGCACCTGTGGAAAGCAGACAACTCTTCTCACTGTGGAGGAAACAAGATAATGACAGTATGATATTAAACGCAAACATTAATTCTTTGGAATAAAATACTGAGAAGTCTATCAATTAAGGTTTGTTATGGTGAACAGCAAAATTATGTTGTATGTCAGCTTAAAGACAAAAGACTAGTATAATGAAATCCTTAATTCTCTGTTTACCACATAGCTGCTAAATCCATTATTACTACTTTGGAGAAGATTTATATTAGCTATTTAAGCTTCTGTTTGTAACAAACTGTACATATTAAACTCTACTTGGTTTTTGAACTAAATAATGAAATCGTCAGCCTGTGTGATCTTATATTTTAGACTAAGAAAAAAACAAGCTGCTGTGGAAACATAATTGTACTAATACCGGGACTCTCAGCAGTTATTAGCTCAGGCGTAGTCCTGCATTAATGTAGCTAAATGGCTTTCGGACATGAGGTGGCCTGCATCCAGCCGGTTTGGAGTGTGGGTGGGGCTGGCCCACAGCTTTCTACATCCAACAGTATAAGCACACACTAAGCTGATCGGTTATTTATAAAAAGCAACTTAATGTGTTTGGGAAAGATTACATTCTGCTGAAATATTTGTGCTAGCATAGGGATGTAGATATCTGCCATCTGGGGTTGATGAAAGCTGGTAAAGACTCCTCCCAGAGATAAAAACACTGTTTTCAGAGAAGGAAGCACCCCATACCATCATAACTGTCAAGAAACCAGTATGTGTTACCAATGTTTTCTCCATGACTTTCCCTAATAAAGGCCTTTGGAAGAAGACTAGTTGGAAACTATTCTCTCTTACTAACTAAGTTTATATGATATTTTAAGTTTATTATGTCATATCCTTTGTACACTGAGCCTTAGATCAGGATCTCCAGTAGAGATGATCTGCCAACACTGGTGGGCAGGTTCCTTCTGGCATCTCAGAGACCATTTTTGTTGGTTTCACAAGGACAAGAGTTGCATGGTGATGTTAAAGTATGAGCTACAAATATGAGATGGAGAAAACCAGGCCTTAGTCCACATAGTTAGACTTCAGTCAGTCACGATGGCTAATCTTTCCTTTTTGAGGGAAACAGCTCACTGAGACTTGTTAACAAATTAACTACACTTCAGTACTTAGCTTGGCTTCCTTATGTACCAAAGTTTTATGAAAGGAAAATGGAGCCTGCCCTGTAGTGCTGACAATGGATAGCACTGGAAGCTTTTGCAGTAGTTGGTATCAGCACTGTCACCTAATTGTCACAGTAGCTATCTGAGGTCTTTCATTTCAGAGTAGTGTAGATAAGAAGGCAATGAACTTAAATGCCCAGGTTAAATAAACTCCTTGAAAGTAAGGTCAGATAAAACCTGTTCCAGACAAATACTGATATTGTAAGGTCAGATTGGAGCAGAGGGTCTTACTGTAGTTACTGTTTAACACTTAGTCTGCTGAACGTATACCAACAGGTACATCGATAATTGCTTCTTTGTTGTTCAGCTTTTAGAACATTCCTGCAAATCCAGACTACCCCCACTGCAGCCAACTACATTGTGTTGGATTTAAATCAGTAACTATGTGCAGAACCTCAACAATGCAATCCTAAATCTTTGTCATATTTTGGATTACTGTGATAGGTGCAGGGACACAGTACAAGAATGCTTCTATTCAACAGCCCATCTGCTTCTAATAAAGAATATATTAATAGTAATGGATTACACTGAATCAAGCGGGAGAACACAACTCATGTTCATATCATACTAGAAGAACATTACTACAAACTTAGCTTTAATGTGCAATAATCATATTCACAAACTGACAATTCCAATCAGCATTGTAAAACTATACAGTTAAAGCATCAGTGTAATTAAGAGCAAAGCTTTCTGATAGCCCACATTACAAACAAATGACTATAAATTTGAATAATGTTCTCATCATGAAATTGGCTGTTAATCATATCATAATCAGTATTATAGACAATCATAAAAGAAATGGATGATCTGGCTTCAGAACAAAATGCTGCCCTTCAGCTCATCTACACTCCAGATTATATGTATATGTGCATGTCATATCCTGGAACCCTTGTTTCCTGAGCGTCTGATTTCTTTGTCTACCATTTTTTGGGTTTTGTGTGCAGTTGAGGTAATACATGTCAGAGAAGGATAAATGGAAATGAGAAAATAGTCCCTCAGTCATTCTAAATCCAACAGAATGAAGAAAACGTGCAGTACAAATGAAGGCTATTGACATGGCTTATTTCTTTCCCTTCAGGAAAGCTATTTTCAACTGTGGAGATTTCCATTAACATAAACAGAGTTACTGGTGACATCAATTTCAAGCTTACTGTTAACAGAATAGTTTCACAATAGGGTTGAAAAATGTGTCAGAGATGACTTCTAAGACTGTATTGCTCCTAAAAGGAATTTGAACGTGCCTTCTTTTTCCCTTTTCCTTTGTGGTGAGTTGTATTAGTTTCTTGATCAGACTGGAAGCTGATCTTCCTGGCAAATGTTTTCATCAGGGGAAATCAGCTGAGCTGGTTCACCTCAGCATCACCACAGCCCAGACAAAGCAACAGGGCAGGGAGGCAAGATGGGAAAAGAGGTTTAGAGCAGATTAAGCAAACTTCAAAACTCATTTTGAGGGTGGTCATTTTGATGATTCCTGACTTGCACCAAACCCTCAGAAAGCAGCTGGAGTGATTTAATGGAGTGCATTAAGCTTTGAATGGAGATAAACATTAGGTAGTTTCTCTGAGAGCTTTTAGTTGCTTATACAAAAGAAGATTGTAAGACTTGCAACAACAAATGCTATTTTATTACAAATGACAATTTTATGACAAAGAAAATATTACTGATATCATAATTATAATGATGACAGATTTTGACTGCTTGTTTATAACTCACAACCTAAAGAACAGTTAACAATCTGGAAACTGATTATCTTAGTTTCAAACTGTGAATTAGAGCTTCAGGGTACTTATCCATAGTATTATTGTTACACCTGTGATAACAGAAATACATAAATGAGATTGTGTAGAACAAAGCTATGTCTGTTAGATCGACTTGGTACAGCTGAAAAGGATTTTTTTTATTCTTTTAATCTTTCTTCAAAATCTGAAATTGAAGCAAAATTTTTCAAGGTGAATATAGTTAGAGAATACTTGTTCTGCTTAAAACTATTTTGAGGCTAGATATGAAGATGATGGTGCCAGGTTCTTCTTGGTAGGACAGGTTATGTAGCAAGGGCAATGACCACATATATATCTCAGACATTATGAAAAACATTTTCACTAGATGCCGTTTTGAATGAGTTTATCAGATAAGTTATGGAATCTCCATCTCTGGAAGTATTTGTTGTCTGGCTAGACCAAGTCTTGGCCTATCTGGCTAAGAGCTGGCTGTAGTTAGTTCTGCTTGGAGCAGGATGCACTAGATAATCTTCAGAGTCCCTGCCCACCAACACAGTTCTGTGCATCTAAGCTTTGAAGGCTGAAGCTTCCATTTCAGTCTTAAAGAAATTGTGTGCTGCCAAGCTTTGTCCGTTTGTTATCCAATCAGGTGAGCAAGTAAAACATACCACTTGCACAGTGTTTCCTTTATTGATGAGGCTAAGCTTGTGCCTGCTATCATCAGTATCCTGTCACTTCCTTCAGTATCCTGTCACCTCTTCCAATGGTTTAATTTTTGACTGCTGTCTTTTTTTGGGCCTCATGTCAGTCAGACTGTGGTACATGGATATGAAACCAGTGGTTTCCTCTATTGGTTTATTCAGTTGCTTCTGGTTTATACTCATATAAATGATAACTGTAGAGATTTGCCCTGAGCTGATGAGAATTCAGTGGATATAAAATCAGTATTATGTGCCAACATTAATGATTTCAGGGCTGCATAGGTTTTATGATTGTGTTTTCTATTACACAGGCTTGAAAGGTTACTGTGAGGTTAAAATACAAGATTTTTGCTTTTTAAATTCCTGGTAGGTGATAATATTTACAAATGCTGGTGGAAATCCTTCCTTGTGTAAACAATACATTTATTTCTTCTTAGCTTTTGAGAGCTAATACATATTTAAAACTCTTGTTTGAAAGGAAGGAGATAAACCCCACCTGTGCTCCTACTCTACTGCATACCTTGTTCTAAATCATTCTTTTTTAAGAGACTGAATGTGATATATATCAAACATACTGTATGTGGAGTTTAACAGACAACAATTATAAACAACAGGATTATACATTATGACAAGACAAGGATGTAACTCATGGGAGAAGAGAGAAGTATATTCTGATGATCTATCTTTTCCACAATTTTTTTTAATATTCAATATAATTGTACAAAACAGTGATCCTTTTTCTTCCTAGTTTTGTAATTTCAAGGCAATAAAAAGAAGCATAATAAGAACATATGGAACATGGACTTTGAAAAAGAAACAGTTGGCAAAACTGTGTTTCAGATTGCTGTCAGAATATCAGCCTTTCGGCAAGCTTGGAGTAGAACAGATGGGAAAAGTCAAAACTGGTAATAGTTTTCCACGCTTAACACAGGAGAGCAAGTTAACATTCTAATTCATCCTTGGCATAAAATAATTGCCTTTTCATTTTTTTCTTGTAACGGTATTTGTGGCCAGGGTGTTTTTGTTCTCTCTATTTCTATATGAAGGCTAGAGAATCATTACAGATAACACATATGTGCTGAGATTTATGCACTAGACTAGGAAGACTGAGGTAGGACATGAGATCTCTTTGTCAGTGGAGCACTAGACACCATTTCATCCACACTGGGTGAAATGAAAGCAGTGTGATGAATGGGAATGGGGATGAACGGCTGTGCCTTGCTCCAGGACCTGTTTCCACAGGGTGCCTGGCTTTGACAGGCTTCATTTTACCAGCTTGGATAATCCTTTTGACTTCAGAAGCCTTTTTTCTTTGGACTTAAGTGGGACCGTGGATGGACTGAAAGCTATGCATGCAAATGCTTCAGGTCCTTGGGGCTTGTGCATCACTGGAATGATGATTTATCTCTGTATTGAAGTGACTTTGCAGGTTCTCAGCACTTTATAAAATACAACTCCAATGTATTTAACCTTAAAAATAATAATAACACAGTTGCTACGTGCTGAGATATAACAAGTGTGTCATACCACAGCAGATAAAGGACTAGGTTCTTGGTTTCTGGAGTAGGGGAGAATCAGTTTTCTACACACATATAATTCTAAACCAAAGACCAGACGAAAAGACCAGTCTTCAGTAGCTAACAAATTTTCATCTTAAGAGGCAATAGACTGGTTTGCATATATCAGTTGCTCTGAAAAAATAGCTATGGAAATATCACTCAGGTGAACTGTGCATCCTAAAGGATTGCAAGTCCTTAGCTACAAGCATCTCCTGTTGAACTTTTATTTTTTTCCCCACAAAACGCTGGAGTCTTGTTATATGGCTGCAGAGATAGATACATGCAGGCCAATAGAGCTAAAGCTGTTGAGCTTTAATTGAAACTTTAATAATGAATCTTATACTATCAGGTTAGTTAATTTTAAACCACCTGATTATAACATCTAAAAGGACAATGTATACTACAAGCCTGAATTTTGAACTGGTAGAAAGACTAAGTATTCAGGAACAGTTAGGGTGAGAATTTGAAAATACTTAAAATAGTGTATTTTGATATTTATTATCTCAGAACAGAAATATTATTTCAACTAATGCACTGTTCCACATCTACATCTGCCTTCTGGTTTGATCCGTTCTACCATGGTGTCTCAGATGATGTTTTCAGGCTTACATGAGCAGAAATGATTTTTAGAAGACAGAGGGATAGAGGGAAATATGTTGATATATTTTTTGCTTTTCTCTGCAAAGGGAATTGTTGAATTATCTCATTAACTGATATTTTTTTTTCTGAGCCAGAGATCTTTAATTTTAATTTCTATACCTGTATGAGAGTGCATAGAATGCCATATCTATAAAATGCCATCCATAAAGCTGGAAGGTAATTGATAAGAATTTCTTGGCATTCTTCATGGCATTGTTCTATGTCTTCCTGTAATAACTCTGAGGATAGTGAGATGTGGCATAACTTCTGATCACTTCCCATTGGAAGTCCTTTTAAAGCAGCACTAGCTCAGTTTACTCTGTAGGTTTAACCATCAAAATACCTAATTTGAACTAGTAAATAATAAGACAGCTCAATACATAGCATCTTCTGCACTCCTTCTGCTTATGTTCTTTTCTCAAATATCTGTGAAATCAGTAGGCACCCTGTGGTTGCTATGAATATTGTGGTGAAACCACAGTATGAATACTGTGGAAGAATAAAAGTATATCCTCTTACTTCTCTACCTTGCCCTGTTGGTGCCTCATATAGCTTTTCAAATTTTCCTGTCAGAGTTATGCTATATGGACAATGAAGTACTTTCTAGTAAACAGCAGGACTAGGCAAAAAGTGCTTTATTTTACTCTATATGTCTTTAGAGTAATTGCTACTAGACAGGCTGAACATTCAGAAATGCCATTTATCAGGTAAATATCAACAGATTTTTGTGAGAAATCTGTGATTTTTGCAAACATGAATAGTTGTAAGGTCATATCAAAGAAATAAGGCCACGTGGCAATGTGCAAACTGAAGAAGGAAACTCAGAAGCTGATAGCTTTGTGAAACAAGTAAGAACATATTACAACATGCTCTTAGGGAGGGTTCACACTTTATCTGAGCTTGACCTTGAAAACAAAGTGATTCAAAATGTTCCAGAAGTTCTAAAAGACATAAAAGGAAAACACACATCAGTAAGAGTCAAAATATGCTTCAGTAACTAAATTTCTAATGCTATGTTTATTTAGTATTTTTGCATTGTGCCTGGTTCTTTTGGGAACATTCTACTCAGTTTAGTTTTCCATTCCTACGTAGACATTTTTTTGTTAATGTATTTAACTGAGAAGCTCTTACAAAACACATGAGCAAAGGTTTGCTAAACAGTCCCAGGAAAAATAATTCTCAAAATATTTCAGTGGCCAAAGTGTTGCTGCTGAAATGAATGTAGGAACAAATGGAATTCTCTGATCTTATACATCAAAGTCAGACTGGAGGTGTGGAAAAAGATCTAAATGTTCTGCATGGCTGCTTAAATTATAGGAATTGTTTTTCCTGATTTTCCTCTGGAGTTTGAAGATAAAAATACCTTCAATTCATTCTGGAAGGAACTAGAATATCAATTGTGCACAAACTGTGGTTTATGCACTTATACCTTCCTATGATATTTCCAACTCTTTTGCACTTTAACTCAGTTTCTTGTAGAACAAACTGAAATGAACAGATCTCAAAGGAAGTGAAATATTAACAGGAAAAACAGATCTGTGCCAGATCTAGTCAAACTGCAAAGCTAGATAAAGCTATGATCCTGCATGGTCATCTGAGGCCAGACACTGGAATTAGGAGCTTTCTGTCTCATTCTGCTGTCAAGCAGTTCAGAGTAGCTGCTTGATTTTGATCTATTTGAGACAAAAGAGCTGATGGGAAAAGGCTTAGTGAGGCTGGAGAGAGAGTCTGTAATGAGAGCAAGAGAGAGAATCAATTAGCTGCCAGGGTGGGACCAGAGACTGGAACAGTTTAGGGAAAAGAGACACAGTGATGCACTCTCCTGGTCCCCACAGCATGGTGCGCAGAGGAAGGTGTTGGACTAGGGGGGAATCATATGTGATCAAGTAATTAAAAATCTATCCAAATGCTTATTAAAAAAGGAAGGTGAAATGAATTTTTCAGATTAATCTCTCGAATTTCTAGTGGTTTGCTCAGGACCACAGCTTTATTTTGCCTTTAACATACTTTCTTTGTGTGTCTCATTTGAAGTATTCTTCAATAAATAGAAAGGTTATTAAAAATTGTTTTTAATTCAAATTACAGTGGATCTGGGTTGAGGGTCTGGTTTCAATTCAAGGGGAGTAAACTATAGTAAACAGACCTAGTATAAATATACATTTTAGTAGAGCTGCTTTCCTGGTAAGGATTATTTAACACGTTACCATTCCCCTGAACTTTTCAAAATAACAGATACAGACAAACCACACAATAAGGGAAATTTGCTCTTAAAAATAAGCAAAAAATCATTCCTCAGCAGGCTTGTAAATATGGTATTTAAAACCCCTACTTCTTCCCCACTCTTTTAAAGGCTGAAACACCGGGCAGAGATCTGTTTCTGATCATTTATGAGCTAATTACTGCACTTTGTACTGAAATAGCTCTCTGGGATTAAAATTTCTGGCTGCAGCTGTGGAAAGAGAAATTCAGAATATTAATGAAGCAGAGATTTCTGTTACCTTGAGTATTTTTATTCATTTTTTTTTGTGTTTTGTCTTTTTCCAGTATAAAAGCCAAGAGAAATAGAGAATAACAAAACCTGAGAACCGTTAATTGATTATTTCCTAAACTTTAATAACAGAGGAGAAAGATACAAAAGATTTATATTATTGCATATTATATACAACTTCACCACTTTAATGTTGTTGGAATAATAGGAAGATTAGTGGCAAGCAGCAGAAGAGGACAAAAGCTCTGCGAGGCTGAGACAAACTTTTCATAAGGGATATTGTGTCCTTTTTAAGATTACAAGAAGCAGTCTGATTAAGATTATTATTTCAAAAGATATGCAAAGAATTGAAATAATTTCTTTTTTTCTTGCAAAGTGTTTACTGGGGCAACAATACTAGCTCAGCTCTCTGGACATAGTATTTTTCCTTGGTATGTGTGCATGAGCAGAGACAATATTGCTGGGGCTTTAGGCTTCCAGTGCAGAACTTCAGCATCAGTAACCATCCATGTGCAAAGTGACCATCTGCCTTCTACTGGAGATGCTGCTGTTGCTGCTGAGACACTTTGATTAAACCTGTAGAACGTGGCTAAGTTACCTCACAGGAAGAAACAGACCACTGTAATCTACTATTTCCTCTGAACCTTCTTTCTGTGGTAGAAGACATTCTTCCTCTCAGCACCACAACTCCTCCTTGTGGCATTTGATTTACAGATAATCTATTGATCTGCAGACTAATAAGGGCACAGTCTGACCAGACACTTCTTCAAGGTACTCCTTACACCTGTGCAGGAGCAGCCTTGTGCAGGCAATCCTGTCACTGGCAAAGCATTTTCCTGGGGCCTCCTCAGATTGGGCAGAGCAGGTTGTGTGCTGGCTGATCTTGGCATGCCACATTCTGCAGACAACCCCTAGTTCCCACAACATTTTTCTCTCAAAAGTGGAATGAAGTTGCTGCTATACTGCTTTTTACTTCTGTCACTGGACTTGAAAGAAAGCTTTCTGAAAACATACTTTGCAAAATTTCCTTTTCAAAAAGGAAAAAGAGCATTATTTCAATTTTGTGACTCACAGTGCTGTTGGGGTGAGTCCTAAACTGTCAGTAAACTCAGGCTGGCAGAAATAGTTCTACATTTCTTGAGTAAATAAATATTTGGAAGGCCATTATTTTTTCTCTGCAATGTTTTCTTAAAAAGAAAAATGAAGAAATGTTTTTAGTGGTGTTAACTGTTAGAGTTTTGATGCGGAATCACGGCTTGTTTTCTAGGAGGAGGCTTCCATGAGGTGCAGTGATTTGCCTCCTCAGATGCATATAATTTGTCTGGATTGATTTTGGCTTTTGGTATTGATATAAATGAGCAGGTCTGAGCCAGCATTATGTAATGGAATGCAACAGAACACCATATCTAGTCCAGGAGAAGTGTTTTGAGCAGCTGGACCACATGCCTGCAGAAAGCTTCCCCATTGTGCAGCAGCAGCAAGTTACACATCAAAAGGTACAAAATAGAGGCCTTGTCCATGCATGCAGTTATTAGAAAACTCACAGAAGCAGTTAGACCACAGCACTCTGATTAAACATGAATTAAGCAAAATGGTTTAAAAACTGCTTTGAAATGCCATTTTTCCAGAGTAAAGCACTTTCTGCATGCATTTAACTTTACTGCGAAGACTCCCATTGATTCCAATGGGACTGCTCTCAGTAATAAATTAAACACTTGTAAAAGTTTGCAAGATTAGCCCTTTCCCAGTGGAATTATTTTGAATATATATTGGCTCAATAATGACAGGAGTAAGTCTAATTTATCTAAGAAGCATTCCTCAGAGAAGGTGATACATAGAAGTGTATTTCTAAATGTAGAGTTCAGACACTCTAAGCTTCAGTCTATATTTGGAATAGATGTGCTCCACAGTGTGCTTTAAAGACTATATGCATGGATTAATCCATTTTTTGGACTTGGAGAGCAGCTCTACAAACAGCTGTATTGGCACAACACAGATGTGCTGTGGTGGGAACTCCTTAAGCTCAAAATGCTGCTACAGCTTCCTTCTCCGTTATGGAATTACTGCTTCAGTCTTACCATGCCCCAGGGTGAAATTATAACCTTTAGTGAAGAGCCTCAAATCTCTAGAAGATAAGAGAGTTAGACTGTTAGGATTGTAATGTCTAAACACCCACTGATAGTATTATACCAAGCTGAAATGGAAAGAAGGGTTTCTGCATTTTGATAGAGCAAGACCTTTTGTGAAAGAAAATTAGCAGAACTTACAACACCAAAAGCAAAAGTAAATTGTTCTGGGGCAATCTGCTTAATATCTGAAACCAGAGCAGGTAATCAGGTAATAACTTATCACCTACAACTTTCAGATATAAAGAAGTGGAAGAGAAAAATGAGAATGAGAAAATGAACATGAGCTGGCAGTGTGCAGTCACAGCCCAGAAAGCCAACCGTATCCTGGGCTGCATCAAAAGGAGTGTGACCAGCAGGTTGAAGGAGGTGATCCTGCCCCCCTACTCTGCTCTTTGGAGACCTCACTTTTGGAGCATTGTGTGCAGTTCTGGTGTCCTCAACATAAAAAGGACATGGAACTGTTGGAACAAGTCCAGAGAAGGGCCACGAGGATGATCAGGGGACTGGAGCACCTCCCGTATGAAGACAGGCTGAGGAAGTTGGGGCTGTTCAGCCTGGAGAAGAGAAGGCTGCATGGAGACCTCATAGCAGCCTTCCAGTATCTGAAGGGGGCCTATAGGAATGCTGGGGATGGACTCTTCATTAGGGACTGTAGTGATAGGACAGGGGGTAATGGGTTCAAACTTAAACAGGGGAAGTTTAGATTGGATATAAGGAAGAAGTTCTTTACTGCGAGGGTGGTGAGGCACAGGAATGGGCTGCCCAAGGAAGTTGTGAATGCTCCATCTGTGGTGGTGTTCAAGACCAGGTTGGACGAATCTTTGGGTGAGATGGTTTAGTGTGAGGTGTCCCTGCCTGTGGAACTTGATGATCTTAAGGTCCTTTCCAACCCTAACGATTCTATGATTCTAAAAAATGAATATTATTTCAATTGTTTTATGAAAATACACTAAATGGATTAGAAACAAAATGAACCAGTAGAAGAAAACAAGTTCATACATCCTCTGGAACTGGCCTTGAAGAAGCAAAGAAAAACAAAAGTGTCATAGCAGTAATTGAAAATATATAGTACCATGTTTCCCCATAAAGCAGTGTTGTCAGAGCCAGTGAAAGCCTGTTACAGGGATCAGTAACAATTTGTGACTTTTGAGGAACAAAGAATACTTTTAAATATTCTGTAGCCATGGATAAAAATCAGGTAAGGGAATACTTGGAAATTAGTACCTGTTCTCTTTCCCTGCAGACAGAGAGGTGGAATTTCTCATATCTATCTGCTGTCAGTTTGATTGATATAACTGTGGAGAGGGAGTTCATGCTTAGTTTGCTTAGCAGTTGTTTATTATGAATGGCTAATAGTACTCCATGACAGCTCTAGCTCTGCTGTGGTAGTTGCAGTCCTTCCCCAAAAGCCAACATTTACACAATAATAAACTATAAACAATGAAGAATTATTATATGGCAGGGGCCTAAAGAACATGTATTGGTTTGGTTTTCCCTAGAGCCTCTTGCTGCTTTTGGGCTTGTGACTTTCCCAGGTACAGCATTTAGCACTTGTTCCAAAGAAACTGTTTTAAGACAGCAACTGCTTAAAAGCCATTGTGCTGCTAGTTTAAGAAATTGTAACTTAAAAATATTATTAAACTGATGTTTACAGCAGTCAGCTTACACTTGGTTCTGTCTTTAGCTTGCTGTTAGGAACTGCTTAGAATCACAACATAAAATTTGGCAAAAATGACATCCTGAGTAGAATTCTGAATTGCCATTTCCCCCCTTTGTTAACCTAAACTTAAAAATTGTAAGCTGCCACATAGAATGAATCAAATCCTAAAATATATGTTAACGTAAAGAATACCCATTAAAATAAAAGAGAACAAATAGCAAAAATATATTAATAACTGCATGTGTAACAAATCTAGCATGGAGGAATGAGCTATCATGCTCTCACACACACACTCTTTCACTCTCACACGTACTTGTTTGCATTATAAATTAATGTGGAAGTCTTTCATTGGTGAAATGGGAGAGCCAGTTGTTTCCAATCACATGCACAAGTGAAAGCATGGGTGTAACTAATTATGCAGTTGCTTGTGTCTCAGATGGAAAAAGGATTAACTCTCCCTGTGCTGCCTTTTTCCTCTCCTAATGGAGAATAGGGTCAATTAGCATTTTAAGTCTTCAGATATGCAATAAGACTCTTAAACCAGAAATGTGAAAGAAAAGGCCTGTGCATGGTACTTCTTTTCATTTTGGTTACACAATGAATGCATTTCTTTGCTGTAAACTGAAACTAGCTGCTGGATTAGATTGGTGTAAACACAAAAAAATAGTATTTTAGAATGCTTTGTAAATATATAAATATTTATGTATATTTGTATAATCATAAACTTCATCTTGGAAATATTTTACTTTTAGATTGTTGTATATGGTTTCCTTAGCAATTTGTAAACATTACAAAAAAAAATTGGAGCTTTCTTTTCTTCTTTCAGCCTGACTTCAGTTTTGGAATGAGTCAAAATTGTCCTTTCACTGTGTGGTTTGTTTTGTTTTTCTTTCCGTATTTAGTAAGGCTTTATTTAATATGCAGTTCTAAGATGTATTTGCTTCACTATGTCTTAATGTCTTAGTTTCTTTATATCTTGTAGTAATATATATAAGTAACATATAAGGTAATTATTCTATACAGGTCATTAATATAGGGTGAAGATTTTCTCTGAAATTATTTTATTTAAATCAGAGCATTTCAGTTTGACTGGTCATGACTAGCAAAAGCACACTAATACTCTGTGGTGCATGCTTCTTCACATTTAAATAAATAGGCTGGAATCTCCTTTAGTGTCAAATGTTGTATTTGCTAAAATGTAAAATTTTGCCAGAGAATTGTTTAAGAAAAACGAATAAAATTAGAGGCCAGTTAACACAGGTTCTATTTATTGCTTACATTTAGCATTTCCATGAGCTTGAGAAAGTAGGTATAAACTGAAAATGAATTTGAATGTGTTTTCTCATGTAAGTCACTGGGCTACAGGATATCAACAGTGTATCTTGTCAAGTCTCTCCCTTGGTACTTTTCCATTTTGCACACAATATGTTAACGTTCATTAAAGCAGACAGTGTGAGATTTGAGTAATGCTTTAGCCTGTGGATTAAGACACCTGGGTTCCAGTCCCTGGACTGGAAAACGTTTAATAATTTATGCAGAGGGAACAGCCTCAAAAGGAAATACTGGGGAAGAGCAGTGAAGGGGCTTTGTGACTTCTAGTTCTAGAGTTAACAGACATGGATGTTTTGTATGGCAGCTGTAAGCAGTTCTTGCTCCTGAAATTCAGGTCTCTACAGCTGTAGATTTCCAGAAATTCATATACAGTTACTGACAGTCTTCAGAGTTGATCTAAGAGGAGGAAAGAATTTACGCTTCTTATGCACTCAGCCCCAGTCAGATAAATGTACTCTTTCTTGGCTTTTTTATAGTGAATAGAAGAAGAGTAAGAGATACTTCTCTGTAGGGTGATATGATTGTGAATCTAAAGCAGATGCTCTGATCTTTCCCTTTGGAACTGTCTGTCTTTATTAAATATCAGACTGGTTCTTGAGAGTCTGTGCCTCAAGTTAGGCAGCATGACTACTCCTGCTATTGTAGTAATTAGCTTCTCCAAAACACAGCCCTAATGTGGGAAAGAGTTGTGTATTTAGGTGCCTAAGAACTGAGCAGAATAAATGCCCAGTGGGCACATACAGTAGTATTTATATAATGCTTCTAGGCACTTGAAAGGTCTATGTTTTATTTTTTCCCTAGCCCTAAAGAAATCTTTAACCTCTTTGTGCATGAGCAGACAGAGGGAAAGAGAGAGGGAGATACTCTTCCTACTTTACTGAATGCCTATCCTAGAAATGCACATGGGCTATTTACCAATAGATTTGACTTCTCAGTTACAGTAAGAACTTTCTGATGCTTTTACTTCAATAGTTTTTGTTAAACCAGCTTTTGCGACTGAAGCTGTCAGAGAAATCATGAGCATAAGGCTAAGAAAAGACCAGAAGTAGTATGGGGAGAACAGGAATACTTCTCACAGTGAACAGGTTTCTCTGGAGTTACTTCTGTAGTATTTACTGAAAGGCATTCCTTTTTAACTTCTTCTCTGCTACAGTGAACTACTATAAACTCTTGCTATCATAAATACAAAACATACTTAGGGGAGTACAGGAAGGCAGGGACTGTATGATTAGAATTGCTTTCCACATCCATTCCCTCTGACAAATCCAGCAGTTCCCAAATGGGAATTGCTTTGGCTTTGCTGAAAAATGTTTGCAAGGAGGAAAAATTGGAAAACACTGCTATCTTGTGGCTGAAGGGTGAGCAACAACTGGAAAAGACAAAAGCGTTTTTACTCCCTCATCTGCCTATTAGATCTGGCTTTGTATCCATAATAGTAAAAATATATTGCATAAAACCTATAATCTTGAAAAAAAACCAGATTATTTGATCATTTGTGAGACTTTGGACCTGGGAGGACTGAAGAACTTCTCCAGATAAACTGAGTTTTCCTCTGGCTACGACTTTCATGTTACGCTCCTAAATTCATAATACCACTGTCAGATTTCTAATCGTAGAGTTTGCACACCCGTCTGGTTCAATACAGTTTGAGCCTGCTGACTCGACAGAAACAATGCCACTGGTGTATTGCATGTTTTAGCAAAGACAGATACGTGGTTTAAGTTTTTAGAAGTTCTTTTCACTTTATTTTAGGAAGTTCAGGCATTTGGTTTCTGATTTCCAGAGCTATGGGACGAGACTGTCTTCTCCTATCTTAGGCAACAGCATCTATTTATCTTATACATCCTGTGATCTCCTGCAGACTGATCTTGCACCTGCTTGAAAATGTGATAACCTCAAATAACTCTAATATTGCAGGGCTGAGGTCTTTGTGATGAATTTCCATTTACTTCAGTGGAGTTCTGTGCAGTTTGGTAAAATCAATTTTGGTGTTCCGTTTCTTTGTTAGTTAACAGTTCACAGTCTCCTATAAGAAAAAATGTGCTTCAGATTTTTGTCTGTTCTTTCCAAAGTCAGTTGTGAATTTTATTTCCAGGTTGTGATCCCGTCTTGATTATGGCTTTTGGATTCCTCCCTGTAACATCTGTCTTCTGTGACTGATAATCTATTATCTGTCCAAATTCCAGTGAAGCCTTCAATCCATAAAATTACTTGCTTAGTTCATTAATATCTTAAACACAGGAGAAAACTAGAGACTTTGGGGACAGTGATAGCCTTTAAAAAATGATGACCTAATTTACCAGTATCTTTGCTACAACACAAAACATTAGTCATTTGGGAATACTATTACTGTAATGTTGGAGTTCCTAACATTTAAATGTAAATGTTATATTTTTTTTCTTTCCATACGTCTGACATCCTTTTTTTTCCTAGGTGTACTGGTAGAATTCTTGAACCAAAGAAGACAACTTCCAATTCAGTCTGTATACTGGTCACACTAATACACAAAAAGTGACATTAATGAGACATGAATTCAAGTCATCAAGGACTAAAACTTCCAAATGGTAGAGCTTAGATCAAGCTTTAACCCTCCAGCACTAAACTTAAAATATTATTCTCAAGCTGTTGATAATACTAAGTCAAAAGAGAAACAGGAACTATATTGCCAAAAAAGGAAGTAGTATGCCAGGGAGTCAGGAATGCCTGCTTTGTATTTAATTCTTCAGCATCTGAAGGAGTGATTTGATAGAATTAGTGTTGTCATGGTTAATTACATGTGATTCTTGGAGCTGTATGGTTGCAAGATTGCTGTGATCCCTAAACACAGAGGGAAGGAATAACTAATAAACAGAACAAGAAAACCTGTGACCATGTGTAACATTGTGATAGGAGATAGGAGTTTTGGCAACTAAATTTTGCTTGTAAACGGGCCAGGAGTGGATTGGAAGACTTTTCAACTCAAGGTTGAAGAACCCCTTCTGTTCATATCCATTTCTTTGCTTTTACTCCTCCCAGCTCCATATTTGAGTCACCTCAGAATCTGAGACCTGTGATAGCAATGGACAGAATTCTCTTTCAAAAAACAAAAATTACTTGCTTTTTTTTTCAGCTGCAGCAATTCTTTATGTGTGCTGGAGAGCACCCTAGGTTGGTAGGAGTAGCTGTACACACATTCTGTGCTCTGGCGCTGCACAGCAGGGCACTCAGTTTCTCAGTTTGGATAAAGTCTGTGTGCTTATCTGAAAGACATCATAGTACTTTGCTTCTGTCCTCATTCCCCAGTATCTAAAATATGTCAAACCTTGTCTCCAATCTTAATTTCTTCGATATCCTCTAATTCTTAGTATTTCTTCAAAGTACTGGTCATTTTGCTTGCTGGACATTGCAATGTGGATGGGTTAACAGTGGGGCTCTAGTCAGTCCCGTTCAGCAAAATGAGTTAATGACAGGTTTTAGCTCAGGTTAATGCATTATGATCCATTCAATGTATTGCCACAGATACAAAAGTTTGTTCTTGATAGAAACATTGGCAATTCTTTCTTACAAATTATTCTTGTACTGTATTTAAGTAGAATGCTTATGAAATGGTGCTTAATGAAGGTTGACTTCCCCATTTAAAAGTCTAATATTCTCTTCACCTGTTTAGCCTTTGTAACAAATTAAAATATATGACTCATGTACTAATTTTTTGCCCTGGACTCATTAGTTACAATGATTCTATTTCAGTCCCTGGAAAACCCATTATCTTTCTTCTACTTGCCTTAATGTGCTGCATTTCACATTAAATCTTCTCTGAACTTGTCTGTGTTCGAAGAAGCAAACCCGAACTACAAGGTTACTGGTACAATAATTTGTAAGAATGTAAAAGATCTCTAGGTAACATTCACTGTATGTGTACTGTTTCTATGGTAGCAGTCTTTCAGCTGTTTCATTACGGCTTTTTAGACTAGATACATATGAACCAGATGGCAGGTGGGTTGACATTTCAGTTTGAGTCATGCCAATTGAAATCAACAGCCTCCTGTTAAGTATGCTAATCCTTAATTGGAAAGTATATCCCTTTTACTGAGTTTGCTGAGCTTTCATTGAAGAAGTCTCCCTGCAAATCTCTGTTGAAATCTATTAGGATAAAGCAGGCTTTACAAGCAGGGCAAACACTATATTCTCTTGAAAAAAGATTCACTGGGAGGAATGGATGTGATACTGAAAATTAAACAATGATTGGCTTTTGTTTTGTTGGGTAGGTCTTTTTGTTTGTTTGTTTTAAGGAAGAATGCCTTTTTGGACTTGGGGTCACACTGTTTAATGAGGCCCCAGTAGTGCTGAATGAATGCAAAATCTCGAAAGTTTGGCTTATGTTGACTCCTAGGTTTTTAGAAGCTAGGCACAAAGCTATACACCCAGAAGGCTAAAGGATCCTATAGGGCTGCTCCTGCTGCTCAGAGAACTGATAATATGTAAAGGTTCCCATTACACCAGTTAGATTTTCAGGGACTGGGACAGAAAGCAGCAGGGATAGGAAAAAAGGGTGCTCTTGATCAGCTTATCTGGGGCTATGAAAGCTATCCTGTCTTCATATATCTTCACTAAAGGAATTATGTAATAGTTGTTTATATTGAAGACAACGTTTCCTATGGTTATATAGCTGGTTGATGAAAAAGAGTGGCGTTTGGGATTTTTTCTCCTTTTTCTGTGAAGACTCTGGAACAACAAATGAGATAAATTGACTCAAATGTTTGGGGGAGGATGAAAAAACACATTTTAATGAAATTTCCTTTTTGCATTTTGAATGAGAAATTTAAACAAAAGTTGAGGTTATTTTTATGTGGATTAACCTTAAAGGATCATGTCATCTGCTGCAGTTTTATCTGCTTAAGTTCTTGCCCTTTGCTCCATTGTATATTTAACATCCTCTCCAAATAAGAGGCAGGAGAAGATGAGGGAATGCTTTCAAAGCAGTTGACTTTTTCTGTTCGAAATGAAATATTTATTTTGAATTTTCAACCAATTACAGAATTTTAAATGATGCAACTTTATTTGGTTGTAAAGATACTTTCTGTGATGTTTGAAATTAAATGAAATCCATTGTATTTCTTCATTTTTTGTAAAGAAAAAAGAGGAGGAGAAAAAAAAAAATCCCTTTCACATTCCTGGTGAATTACCTCTCAGGTTTCATAGCTATTAGGTTTCAGATGTTCATGTGTTTCCTTGGAATATCTGACATTTGAGGGAATCCAGAACTGAAGATTAAGTAAAAACAATGAATTTCATAAGATTCATGTTAAAATCCAAGTGTTTAAATCTCTGGAATAATTCATGGGAGATAATAGAACACTGGAAACTGTATGAGCCATGTTTTGGCTAGAGACTGAATATGGCCTTTATTGAAAGAGTTTTGCATAATCAACATTCAGTTTTCTACAGATCTCTGCTAACACAGCTACAGAGGGATGGTGGCACCTAATTAACATGGATAAAGCATAAAAAAACCTGTGTTAAAATGCTGTGGCAAAATCTGACTTGTTACTTGTGCAGACTTAGCAAAGGGTTTAGAAGGTCTACAACTCTCCATTAACACCCCCTGCTGTAGAGTGTGTATCTTCTGATTTTTGTGATGCTGTGGTTATAGCACATCTGTCAATTTTTTCTCATTCATACTTTGGCTGTATCCATGCTGGCTCTGCATAGATTGTTTCTCTTCTCTGTGGCTAGAATAAGCCATATAAGTGTGTGATTTGGCAGATAGAACCTATGTCTGCGCTGCAGTGTTTTGCTAATGCAGTATGCCTGTAAAGTAGTCCTGGTGTTGAGTAAATGGACAGTGTAACACCCCTCTCCTCTCAGTGTATTGAAGATACGCTTCAAGTTTTCTTCTGTTCCCGTGACTGTTGCATGGGAGCAGGGAGTCTGAGAAGTCATGGTGTCACATGGACCATTTGAATTTCCATTCTTTAGGCAGTCCAACAGTCGTGTCTGTAGATAAAGAAGACGGTCTTCTTAGTTTTTGTCCTGTGGAGTCTGCATCTGTAGGTAGCCTTGAAGATTGTCGCTAGACCATGTCAGTATCTCAGCCTACCATAGTCTGGCTAACAGATGTGAATCTTTGAGTGAGAACAGGGACAGCTGAAGCTGATAGTCTGATGGGAAACAGCAAAGATGCACATCAGAAGACATGTATTTTTTTTTATTAGGCAGAATATCTTGTGCCTCTGTGACTATATCTCTTGAGTTCAATCTCAACATTTAACAGTCTACTAAAGAGAATTAAAATACATATGTGCTATGCATCATTTACAGAGGAGCAGAATGAGTCCTTCTATACAAAAGTATTTACCATTGTGACTGCAGCTGCAGAATTGGGCACATTTTCAGCTTTCATATGAGAAGAAACATGGCTGCAAAAATAAATGAAACCTGGCTGAAGCCTTTTTGTGAAAGAATTCTTCAGTAAGAGAAATTAGTATCCTATTACAGTCTGTTTAAATTGTTTTGAGCACAGTCTCATCCTACAGGTCCCATGCGAACAAAAATAATAGATAAGCAGTAAGCAATATTATTAAAGTCCCTGAAATTGGCAAACTATTTTCCTTAATCTTGCTTCATTACATAGAATTAAATTCTTAAATGTTACAATACATACAGATTCATAGCCCCGTCAGTGTTTGAGCTTCCAGAGGATTTCTATTTTTGATAAATTGGTATTGCATGTTAAACTAGTTCTGAATACAGATTGCTCTGTTCACTTACAGATGTAGCAGCTACATCATTTTGCAGCTTCTGGAAGTGCTAGGGATCCAAGGGAATCACAGTGTTCAAAATCTCATTACTTATTTTGAATTTCAGCCTCAACTATAGTCATCTTTGTAATCTTGTAACTGTGAGTTGATTTATAGCCCAGAAAATTCTAAGAAATATTTAGTGGGTTAACTTTTCTATTCTCTATACAGTTGCATAATTTTGGCTCCCTAGAATAAGTTTTGCCACAGACCAATGGCTTTATAGAGTCAAGCAGTAGGGTCTGAAGTAGTCAGTTGCACCTAATAGCAAAACCACAAGAGTCTGGGACTTAAGCAGGACACTCAAATTAGTTAAAAAACACTTCATACATATGATTTGATTTACCCAGTCTTTCCAGTGAGACATGATGATGGTTATTATCATTATCTCCAGTAAAGTCATTATTATATTCTAAGATGAAATTTTGACATAAAGGCACATATTATAATTCAGAGGTGCACGTGCATAGAGGTCTTAGCTAGAGCATGACAAATGGTGTCTGTAAATGTGATGCTAGATTTATATAAAGGATGGCTAAAACTACAAAAAATGACAAGAACAAAAGTTGAACAATGACTTTGAACTAACACTTTAAGCTCAAAGGGACTGTTTGTCTGTAGCCCTCTGAAGAACCCAAGACTCTCAGGACATGAAATGGTGAGATTCTCTTAGCGAGATGGTGCACCACTGCTCAGTTTTTCCTGTCTGTATATGCACACAGCAAAGCTCATCTGTTGGAAGACAGATTATATTTCTCTTGGTTGCTGAATATTCAGTTGTCCAGCATCCTGATGTAGGACTTTGACAATAGCTAAATCTGTTCCATCTTTAGCTTAAAGTAAGTCTATTAAAAGATATCAAACACAGGCTTTAGAACTTCAGTGGTGAAATATCTTACACTAAAGAGAGACCACATCTGTTGAATGGATTAAAACAAAAGTTTTGAAAACAAATCCCTTCTCTCCTCTGCTCTGCTCACTCTTGATAAAGTGTATTTTTTTTCTCTCTGGTCTGACTCTGTAGTTCGGCCACTTTCTCTGACTGCCTTGGTTGCAGCAAACTATATACAGCCCTGCTTGGGACTCTGGGAAAGTTTCTTTTTTTCTGTCTTCTCTTGACTTTGGGTTTGTTTTGCCCACAAGCAAGTTCCCTGGACCACTTAGAGAAACTACTAGTCTTGCCCTGAGCAACAGGGAAATTTCTCTTACCTCAGTGTGTGGGGAAGAATCCCTCTAGATGGACCTGGGATAAAGGAAATGGAGTAGCTTCTTCCTTACTGTCCTGTTGTGACACTTTTGAGCAAAACATAAAATGGGAATTTCAACTAAAGACAGAAGTTTTTACATCCATCAGAATTTGCTGCCAGACACGAAGATTTGAACTGAGAAAGTTTGGTACCACAGTCAAATTTCAGCATAAATTTGTTCCTTGCAGTGTATTTGTTTCATTAGAAACACAAATACATTTGTAACCTATGAAAAATTGTATCCTCTGAAAAACACCATAATTTTGGGGTCAGCCTGCTCAACAGTAGCATCTGGAATCAAATCACGCAGCCATTCGTTACTTGCCATCAATTAAAGCTCTCGTAACCAACCCCATTGAAGGGAAGTATGGCTATCTAGGGGTATACTGTGATTTACAAGGGAAAAAACCAAGGTGTTACTTAAGAGAGCAAGCTTTAGTTTAGCATATTTCAAAATACTGACATGGTCCATGTTTATACCTACTGTCTCAGGTCTCAGAAAGCAGCATGTCTTTGAAGGAAGGTATGTGTGTGCCTGGTCTGAGCATTTCTTTGCCACTCTTGACTGTCCCTGCTGTCTTTGTCACCCCCCCAGGCTCTTCACACCCCACCCATGGCCCAGGACCCCCTGTTACCCCATGGGCTGTCAGTCCCTGCCCGTGACGCTACAGAAGGGCCAGTCTCCAGCCCCGTAGCCCTGCCTGGCCACAGGTCCTGCTGAGCCGTGAACAGCCAGTGATCCAGCCAGTGTCCCAGCTGTGCCCTGGCTCCAGCTATCACCATGGACTTGCCTGATGACCTGGGCATGGTCCCTGGTCTGCCCACCTCCGACCTGGTGTGGTGGGTGGGCCCTGGGGAGGAAGGACCTGACAGCTCCCCGCTCCTGCCCTGTGAGGAGCCACCAGCTATTGCTGCTCCCTTGTCTTCTCAAAGGTAAGTTTGGGGTTTCTTCAGGTTTTAGTTTAAGCCATGTTGGTCAGGCCTAGAAACTGAATGATGAAACCTTTAGGCATTCAGGAGATGTGTCAGTTTTTAAATGCCTGCCATCAGCTGTTGGCTAAAACACCTCAGACAGTTTGGTTTCCCTTTCCATAGTCACCTGGCAGGAGTACCAGCACACCCAGGGCCTCCAGCAGTGCCAGGCTCTGTCTGGGACCCTCACACCCTCCAAGGCTGTGCAGTCAGTGCCCTGAGTGTGCCTGGGGCAAGAACCTTCCCTGGTGTGATGGCTGCTGTTTGAGAGGTGGCCCCAGCAATACTGCAGGGCTGCCACACATAGGATGGAGCTATCCCAGGGGTCTCCTCACACCTGAGCTGCAGGCTGGGTGATGCCGGGCAGCCACACAACGTGGCCCAGGTCCTGCACTTCCTGCTGCCCCATGGGGTTCAGAGAAAGGAAATGACCCTTCTCTGGGGAGTCATTACTCACTGCCTGGGACCCATTTTACATCACCTCAGAGTGGTGGTTTCTGAGCCTTTTATTGTGGCAACCAATCTGGGCAAAGCCATCTGAGTTGATCATATTTTTCTGTGAGACTGCCCTCTGCACCATCAGTCCAACCTGGGAGAGCAGCGGTCCATGACTGCCTGCTTAATCTGATGAGGAAAATGCACTCCCAGACTGTCTTTGTGTTCTATGCCGAATGAATGAAATATCCGTAGTAAGAAAGGAAACTTTTTTCTTGTTTTTATTTCTGTCTAGTCATCTCTTACATAAAATATTAAAACTAAAGTGTCAACCCAGATTTCTTTTATGAGAAAATGCCATGCTGGCAGGCATACTTTGGATGGCTTTGCAGATTTTGTGTAAGTTGTTTCACATGTTTTACAGCTAGGCTTAACTTTTATGATAGGAAATGCACAGGTATTGTTTATGGCTAATATTATCTTGGCTATAATGTATTATTTGGTGTGTGCTTTTGCATGTGTATGTATGGGCATATGTATAAAACACACGGTATTTTTAGGCATTTTGTAATAGTCATTATATCCTTAACCAACTAATTCGGAAGGGAGACTTGTAAAAAACAGCAAACCCTATTATTTAGAGTATTAGCAGATATTGTTCCACGTGTAGCTCAAATATCAGGACATACTTTAATACTTTGGGTATTTCTGTGTGTCAGCACATGAAACAATAATCCTAAAAATATGTATCATCTTTTCAAAAGCTGCAATTCCATCAGCAAAAACTGAACAGCAATTGAAGGAATTCATTCTGGTGGTGGAAACATTTTGCACTGTAACTATGGGATTTTACAAAAGCTCCCTTAATACTTTGTTGGTTGCTGCCATGTAGAAGTTGGATAGCTCCAACAGGAATGTCCTGGAATTGAAATCCTTATGGAATAAACATTGCCTCATTTGGGAAAAAGAAGTCTGATAGAAAAACAAAAACTAAATCAATCACTTGTTTTTATCCTAGCTTCCTAGCTAGGAAGCTGATTTCATACTAAGGGGTGTTCGCTGTTTGCCAACTGGATTTAAGAAATGTCTTAAGCCTCCTGCTGCTTCACTTTTATTCTTGGATTTGATTAAACTCATGCAAATAAAGGCACCATGGATTAGTATACTAGCTGTTAAACCGTACAGTAATGTCAAAGTTCTTTTGTCATGATGGAAATGATGGAAATAAAAGAGACCATGAAACAAAACACGAACTAGGGGAGAAAATGTACCTACCTGGTATGAAAGCTTGTCACCGGGAACAAATGCTCACCACAGCAATTTTTTCTATGGTTGTTTATGCCTTCAAGGTTATTTCCTTAGTCCATTGTTCAAGTTTCTATAAGTAAACATAATTTATATTCATATCCATTCACCTTTAACTTCTGTTGAAAGCTTTATTTAAATAACATCTCTACGACTGAAATTATGTGTGTATGTGCTTCACATAAAAGAAACAGAAGAAGATGATCCCTGATCTTTAATATTTTATTTCCATAACCTTTCAGGGAGAATCTGTGAGAAAAGAAGGGGAAGATGCTTAGATTAAAAACTGATTTAGAACTGAGATTACAGTTCAGGGTAAAATGTATTACGGTACGTTTGGCTTCATCATCAACCAAGATCATAAATCCAAGAAACTTCAGATTAAAGATTTCAAATTCAGGGTATCTTAAAGTCAGTTTAAATTTCTTGCACTAATAAAAAGTTGACTAATTATAGAGCCAAACATTGCTGCAATAGTTTTGAGAGTTTGGATAAACCGTTTTACTTAAAAAAAAACACAACCAAAACCAACCCCCCTGTACTTCTATCAGTGCCAACACTCTGGCTATACTTTATAATAATAGGGTTTTAACTCTGCTGTTAGTGAAACGATGCAATCCCTATGGAGGATTTACAAAGCACCTCCTCTCTGAGCCACTTCCCTGTGATTTTTCAGGCAAGTTAAGGTTAAAGGGATTAGGTGAGAACCTGGAACATGAGCAAGAGGGAGGACAGGATGAATGAACGTATCAAGGGACAGAAGTTTGATTTATAAACTGGAGGGGCAGAAAATAAATACTAATAGAAAAATACTTCAAGTTAACTGGATGAACTACCCACATAAGAAATGCAGTGATCTTTCAGTACTTAAAGGGGGCCCATGAGAAATAATGGGGACAAACTTTTTAGCAGGGCCTGTTGTGACAGGACATCGGGTAGTGGTTTTAAACTAAAAGAAGGGAGATTTAGACTAGAAATAAACAAAAAATGTTTTACAGTGAGGATGGTGAAATACTGGCACATGCTGCCTGGAGAGGTCGTAGATGCCCTGTCCCTGGAAACATTCAGGGTCAGGTTGGAGCAATCTGATCTAGTTGAAGATGTCCCTGCTTATTGCAGAGGCGGGGATTGGAGTAGATGACTTTTAAAGGTGCCTCCAATCCAAACTCTTCTATGGTTCCATGATGCTACTGTATTTCAGGCTATCATGTTGACCAGCAAATGGTTACATGACTGAGGCTGTTTTAAGAGCTGTGTGGCAATGCACTGTTAGGAGCAACTACACTGGCTTAAGTGTAGTTCATACAGTGTTCATATAATAATTTGCCACCGTGGGAAAAATGGGGGTAATGCCTGGATTTTGAGGTGTCTATATTCAGTAAAATGTTGTCTCTATTGTTTGCACTATCCGTAAGAATGAATCTTTACTTAAAAGGAGATTTGGTACATAGCAAAGCAGTTGGGCTCTATTTCAGTGTAAAGTACTGGTTTGGGGTTTCTCTTATTCTGTGTTTCCAGGTGTTTAAATAGGAAAAAACATTCTCATTCTAAATGAAGCATGTCCACAAATGGAAATTATATATTCATAATTACCTCTGTGTTAGCATTATTAGTGGTAGTAACTTCCATTGTAACTAAGAGCTACTCAGCATAAACTTGATGTGTGTGGGGGTGCTGAGTAGTATGGGAATGGCTTTTATTCTCTATCCAGCTGCATGGAGGAAAGTTTCATGTGTTTTCTTTGTCATGGTCTTGTTTTCAGAAGTCTTCCTCCAATCTGAGAAATAAATACCTGGTGTTGTGAATGAGGTTGGGTAGACAGTGCAGTCATTTGTTTCTTCTTTCAAAACATCTCAGTTCAGAGCAAGATTCTCTGATGTCTCCAATGACTCATAATAAGTTGTTCCACTTTTTATGGAGTTCTAGGAAAAGCTAACATTTGCAGTCTCTTAAACTTCCAAACAATTTCATCTGGCACAATAGCAAGCTTGATGCTTTTAACTGGATAGGCTAACTCAGGAAATGAGTATGCTGGTTTGAAGAATCAGATGATCTCCACTGAGATTCTGGAGATCCCACTGTGGTTCATTCTTCACTTGGCAACTGCTAAGACTCTGAAGATGCCCACATAGAGTTCAGGAGCTGTAGTAGTCTTCCTACTACACCCCAGTTAGTCTTACCTTTCACAGCCTGAATCAGTACTGGCCAGTAGCCACCAGTGTGTCTCATGATGTCCTGGGGTTATAATAGTTTCCAGCTGTTAAGGACCCATTTTCTTACCTGTCTACATATAAGCCACCTGGCCAGGCAAAGCTGAAAGATCAGGAGGTCAGCATGGAAGTTCAAATTACCTCTACCAACTCTTCAGAGGCTCCCAGGTCCCAGCTGTCTGGGATCTCAGCCAGTGCAAAACCCTTCTGGGAATTTTCTGCCCAGTGCAAAAGCCAAAAGCAGAAACATGCTGTGTTCTGATTGATCTCCTGATAATTCAAAAGGTAGATGGAAAAAACAAATTACTTGTACACATAAAAGAAAAACCCATTAGTTCATAGATTAGTCATAGCTCATGGGAGGTCTGACTCATGAGCACTCAAGGCTTGGGGATATTAATACTGCATAAAGTGTGCTTTCTACTTCACACATAAAACCTGTATTCATGCAAAGTGGTGGTTGAAAAATTACCCAGGTTGAAGTCCAAATTTAGATTTACAGTTGAAAGCTCAGCTTGAACATCGGCAATTTTTTTATGCCTTAAAATGAAGTGTTAAGATTACAGGGTAACACAATCTCTGTTATTGCCCGCCGAACATGACAATCTGGTAAACCTTTGCAGTTCCCGTCAATGGCTTCTCAAAAGCAAGGGACAGACTGGGACTGCAAGACTGAATAGCCATCATGTGCAATGAATGGACCATAATGTAGGGGGATATAAACTAGCATCACCACCACTTGCTAAGCAGTGCTGTTAACCTGCACAGACTAGTGTGAGCCTGTTCATGTGGCTTTCAGCTGACAAAGACTGCCTCTCAGTCATGCCACACTGCCATTACTGTATTATCTGTGTGACCTTTGCAGCTCTCACCATACCCACCCCTTGATCCATTATAGAGTATTGATACGTGCAGACCTTTCCTCGCAAAACTGCTATGGAAAAACGTCGTGGGTGAGGATGTGTGGAAAGAGCTGAGGAATCAGGCAGAAGTTTGCCTTCTCAAAGATAGATTTTAACTTCATTCCTTTTGGTCCTCTTCATGTCAGGCTGTCTACAGTTTGCAATATTGTGTCATTTAAAGACACCAAAGATGTCTCAGAATAATTGAAGTGTGGAACAGGAAGAGGCTGACTCTATTCAGAAAAGCTCTCTGAAAGAGAGCCTGAAAACACTGCTCTACTGATGCATTTCACCATTTCCAAGACCCATGCTTATCTTTACAGCTGTAGATGGGAGCTGGATATTTTGTAGTATTTTTGCTGCTCCTCACCCATTAGTTTTGGAGTGATAAAGCAGTAGAGCTGGATGCCTTTTTGTTGTCACTCTGTTCAAAGGAGAATTATGGAGGGTGACAGTTGTGGTTAATACCCCACCTATGTTCTTGTGAATTTACCCAATTCAAAAAAAAACACAAACCCACAAAAGTTGGTATCTATCTCTTTAGCACCTTAGTATGAGGGAGACTACCTTTTAGAAGTGCCCACTCCTCTTTAATGACTTCAGAATTACGACTATTAGTTGTGAGTAAACGTCTCAAGTTTAGGGCAAGAGGTGAAACTTGCCCTGAAGTGGGAGATGAAAACCAGTGAAAACTTGTGATATTTCTAGCATACATTATCACTTTTCATCTCTTTTTTTTAAACATGTAATTTCCTAGGATTTATTCACTAGTAAGCCAAGGAGTGCAGAGGAGTGAAGTCTGCCCGCCACAAATGGTTTTCTGTCTACGTAGATCATGAGCTGCTAGAATAGGCAGGCAAATGACATGTCCAGTAAACCTAGTGACATCTGGTTTGGTTTGGTTTGGTTCCCACCCTTGCCCCTTGCCTCCTCACTTCATGCATGGAGACAGCAATTCTGTGAACAATTTGAAAGCATGAATGCAAAAAACATATCTTACAGATGCAGGAGAACATGGACAGCTGTTCTGTATAGTTCATCAGTCTTGACATCCATCTGATCCCTTTCCTTATGCAAATTCACTACAACTTGAAGAATAACTACTTGTAAGTCAGTTACTTAGGAAGGTAGGAGCCCACCTGAACTACATCTGATGTCACACTATGTCTAGGTAACTAAGCTATTGCCTCTTTTAAAAAAATATAAATCCCTGGATACTCAGAACCATTGGAATACAACCACTGGTAGCTCAATGCCTGGTGGTGTTTGTTGTTTTTTTCTCAAGTGTAACCAGTGCCCAGTATTTCAATATATTTAGTGATATGAAAAGGATTAAGGATCTACATTGTCTCCTTGCTAAAGTTTTTCAGATAAAGACTGTCTCTGACGCTAAACTTTGTTTTTAATTACTTTTATCTCTAATTAATGGCTTTGCTTTTTTTCTTCTGTGCTTGAAAAAAGAACAGATTTTTGGAGAGAATGCAATGAAGTTTTTAAATAAATTCCATATTTATTGCTGCTTTAGTTACTGAATAAAATCTTGATCAGACTGCAGCCCCAAAACACTGCGAGTGCAGCAAGAATTAATGTAACAGTAGATGGCGCTGAACAAGCTGCAGGATTTTTAATAGCTTTTCAGAAACAGCAAAACTTGTTCTTTTCAAATTAAAGTATGGGCAAATTTAGTGGCAGCAGTACTATAATTTACATCATTCTAATCCCCAGTGAAGGGGTCTGCTACACAAGCAGCAGGCTGATTAGGGATTAGAATCTTGCTCAAACTGTGAGTTTTCCCTTGTTTTTGAGTGCGAATGTGGTTGGGTGGTATGCTTCTGAGGTTATTATTTCTTATCAATCTGTTTAATCATTTGATTACTTATTGTTCATTGGACTTGTTATCCACAGCCATGATATTCTCAACTACTAAATTTGTACAAAGAGGTAAAACATTTTAGCTTCACCATAGAATGGTATCTAATTTTGACTTACAGTGTTTTGATGTGGAAACACTGATTTTTAAAAGATGTTATCTATTTTATTCTTCATGTGAAAAATATGTTTCTGCTGGACAACCTGATACATGGGCTCTCTCTCTCTGAAATATGAGATGAAATCCCTGTCCTGTGGTGTTTTCCAGAGGCAAGCCAATTCTCACAGCCTACTGTAGTCTTGTGGAGAGGATCCCTTTTGTAACATAGAAGATTATATGCTACTCTGTTTTGCATCTTTTAACACAGCTGTTAAAATTTCTGAGCCTAAAGTCAGGACTGAAGAGGGAAGATGGATGAAAGGTAAAGATTCCAGCCTGTTTTTTAGAGGATCAAGCTCAGCTCCTTTCTGCCCTGACAGACATCCTGTGTGGCTTTAGATAACTCTTAAATCCTCAAAGAATGCAGTGCCAACAGCCAGGCATCTCAACCTGTGCTGAGAATGTGCGCCTTAATCCTTCTGTTCCTGAGTGCTCCATTTGTAAAATGGAAAGAGTAGTACTGCTCTACTTGCAAATATGAATGTATTATCTTTTACTGTACTGTGGTGTAGGAGATGTGTACCTCCTTCACTGAAATTCAATTGGAACTAAATTCTCTTAATCTCCTTTGAAAATTCTCTGAACTTATCAAGAATCAGCAAAAAGCTGGCACAAAGAACTTTTTTTTATGCATTCCTCTCTCACGTGTTACAAAAGGTTTTCTAGCTGTGCTAATTTCACTTAAGATTGTCCTGTTTCCCTTTCTGTTTTTATATTCCACCCAATCTTCAACTTCATTGCACAATTTCAGATGTCTGCCAAGTTCAGAAGGGCTTAACCATATGCATGGATAGTGCCATTTTTTCCTCCTCTGAAATACCACTAATCAGTTTGTATTCTGTAATGGTGTCATTTTCTGGGTTATTTCTCATGTGAGGTGTTTGCTTTACAGGCTCCCATTAATGTCCAAGATGTCTGTTTTCTTTCTTCAATCAATGTTTTCATTGCAAAAACATCTGGGTTGGCCCACTGGTTTAGCTTCCAGATAGAAGCACTGGAAGCATGACTGTTAGGCCTGTCATAAACTGGAAATGCTCCTGTCTTTATGTTGACATTGGCATTGGAAGTGCTGCACTGAAACCACAAAAACTGGACCCAGAGGAAACAGGAAGTAAACCAGTGCATTAGAGCAAAATGGGAAAAGCTCATTTCTAAGAAACAGGTAATTTATTATAGAATGTCTACAGCTGCATTTTTTGGGGGGGAGGGGGGGGAGAGGAAAGGAGGTGGTAAAGAAAGCCCTATATGAAACTGTTCTCGCCAACTTTGGCAGAGAACAGAAAGTCAAAATGTGTGGTGAGTTTACCTTCTCCAAAAGCCAGACCACTGGGTTACGAAACACTGAATTACCATGACAAGGCCTATCCCCTTTGTAACTGCTGTATACCTCCTTTCTTAACCTTCTGCTTGTCTTGTCATTATTTTATTGGGAAGTATCTTTCCTTTCTACACCTTTCTGAAACCTAACTCCTTCTAGGTAGTATTGGAAACAAACAAAAAACACTGGGAAATAAAAGAAGAAAAAAAGTCTGTTGTAGTGGCAGTATCAGTTGAGGAATGTTAACTGGTACTCCCTTGGTGCAACTCAGTCAAATAAAACAAATAGTGTTCTGACAAATACACAGAAGCAAGCTTGAGCAGTTTTTCTTGTACCTCTTAGGGCATATCCTTTTGCAGAAAAAACAAGACAAGCATGGCTGAAATCTTTTCAAAGCTATTCATAGGGGAATATTAATCTCCAGGAAGCACAATAAACACAGACTTTGATTTCCTTTTCCTTCCTTATATAGACAACCCAAGAAATGCTGCAGAAAATGAGGAAACCAGAACCCAGACAGGAAGCAATATACAGAATGTGAAGCACTGCAGGTCTTGTTAGCATTAGATAACCATATGGCTCCACAGAAACCATAGAATAACAGCCATCCTAATTATAGATCAGTGTTGAAAGCAAGCTTAACCTTAACCCCATTAAAGCAGCAGTTTTCATCATCACAATGGAAAAATACAGCAGAGTGAGAAGGATGCCCTAAGAATGATACCTAAAGAACCATGGTAACAAACTGTATATACTTTTACAACAGTTGTGCTAATTTGATTCGCTTTTAACATGTACCAGCTTGATTGCAATTCTACTCATAGTAATGAAGATCCTGGTTCCTTGCCTTGGACAGCATTTTTCAAACAGTTTCAAATTTTTCTACCTGCTGTTCATGACAATTCCTTTAATTCTGCTGAAGTGTATTTTATGGATTTTTCTGCAATTATGACGTTAGCCAGCTCATTGAAATGCCAGATAGTCAAAGTTTCAGCTGTACATACTTTTATGCATGAGGTGATACCCTTCATTCTATGCTGTTTCCTGGGGCTAGCCACCATTTCACTGTCTGCAGTAACTGAGTTCCTGGGGTCCTCTTTGCTGACCGTATTCCCCTACTGTAGCTGAACATTGCTTGACAGGGCTGAAGATCTTCTGTTTCAGAGGAACTGGGGAAACAAATTAGTAGAAACTCACATGCTTTCTGCACCTTCCACCTCTTAACGTTGACTTCACCAATCCAGTTATACTGGCCCACAATACAGACTAAAGTTATACAAGAAGTTTCTGGCATATATAGAAATACTTCTAATCTTTTCAGTACAAGAGTCTTAGAACTTTAGCCAAGAAGTAATGACGCATATTAGGGATCTTATTTTTGTTCTTTTCATGACAATTTTCTTTGCTTTATGGTAGAAATGGACAGGAGATGAATTTATCAGCTAGTGTGAATTTGCTGTATGGAGGCCCATATAGTTACCCAAGTTTATATTCATAAAAAATGGAAAACCAGCACGCCTTCAAATAAAGCCCTCTGACTCATTTTTTATAAATGTAACTTGTGCTTTGCTAACATTTCTGTCATATTCTTTACACTTCTTTTCATGTTCTGTGTTATGAGTAAACAGCAAAGATATTTCATTCTCTTACCATACTCTCAATTTGCCTGTTTTTCTAGAAAATGTGGTCCTTTCTGATTTCTTTTTTGTCAATATGTAACAGACCATCCAGTAATATTGTTGAAGTACAAAATGGAGTTGTCCTGTTGAGACGATGTTTGGATCTAGATCAGGTCCACAATAAATTGTTATTTATTTTGTTAGAGAATGAGTCAGTACTTTGGATTTGACAGGATTAATTCCCTAAGTGGCTTTAGATTTTGGCTGTAAAATACCTAGAAAAAAATATCTGAAAATCTTTTGTGTATTCTATCTATCATCAGGGGTCATGAAATATGTAGATTCACTTATTGTGAAGTTAAAAAAAGAAAAAAGATATTTTAAGCAACTCCTTTTCTCCTCTAATCAAATTCTGCTGTGAAATAGTTTCAAATTTTGAAATAAGAGTCAAGTTTGATTAGCTAATGACTTTTTGAGTTAGTTTGATGGAATAGGAAGTGGGTCAGTGTCTGGGTGATGTCATAACAGATCTCTGACATCAGAGAGATATATCTGGCCTTGTAAACTGAGTTACGCTTATGTGAGGTAATACCTCAAGTGATACTAAATGGATGTTTCAGTACTTCTGGGAATTACTAGTGTTTAGATTTCTTCCAGGAATACCAATACTAGCCTTCAACTCTGGTTCAAGAGTTATCTCAAAGAAATGTTCCTGTCTATATTTGTATGCCAAAATGTAAAATAATGAGTCAGTTCCCAGGAACTAAGGAAATGACTGAAGGTAAAATAGTACTATACTGCTGCCTGCTGAAATTTAACAAAAGTGGGGTCTCGCATAGGGTTTTTTCTCCAGGAATTTTCCATCCTATATACTTACCAAAGGCATCCTTACTCTGAGAGAACACAAGAAAATAGCTCCTTCAGTACTCTCATGCAGTCTTAAACTAAACGAAATTAAAGGATTAGTATTCTGTGATCAGTATTGTTTGATGACATAATGCATTTCAGCAGAATCACACTTGACCTTTAAAGAATTCAGTGCCTTAAAACAGTGCCTTAAAAATGTTAGAGGATGTTCTGTAATAGAAAAAGCAAAGTTCATTAAAGGCTTGTATAAACAGTTTGGAGGTAGAAAACAAGTGAGCTACTGCTTGGTTGTGGTCTTGCTCCTTGCAGGATTGCCTACAACACAGAATACAGCTTTACCATATGCTCCGTTATACTACTGCAATTCAGATACTATATCTGTATCAGGTTCAGTTTCCAATGTTCTTTGCTCATTTTTTCATGACTTGTGTTTCTGGTCAGAGGATGATAATTCTTCTTAAGAGAACTGTGAAGGTAGTTTGGGAGCTATCATGAAGTGTTACCTGAATCTCGTTGGAAGATTTTCATTAAGTGCTCCGACTCAAAGTAAATACACCATCATAGTACTGCTGCCTGTGCACTACTGCCAGAATTTTCTTCATGACAGTCTTGTTTTCCTTATATCAAAGAGTTTTCACAACATTCATACAAATCATTTTTGAATAGTCTGTAAATATTTATTACTCTTTGATTACCTTACTTCATTACCCATACCACTGGACAGATGAATCAAAGCTCAAGGTAAAATTTAGGAGCAAAATGCCCCACAACACCTGCATTCAAAGAACGGTATGTGTTTCCAAAACTGAGAAATGAGGAACTAGCAAGAAACAAGAAATTTGCACTGGATTTCTCTGGAGTTGTATCATGTGTTGGCAGCTTTTAAGAAATCAGGAAAGGTTGGCTTGCATCAGGTGTACTTGATGTGAGAACAGAATTAAGTATCCTGTCTCCTGCTATTCATTCTGACCACTACATGACACTTCCTTTGGAAGTTTCCCTGCTGACATAAAACTGGAAGTTCTTTCAATATTGCCAGATATATCCGAGAGTTTTTATTCAACCTGTTAATAAAAGTTCAGGACAAAAAGAGAAAACCAGTAACCCAGCCAAACCTGTTGTGCTATTGCCATCGTTAGCAATGTATGCATCAGTACAAGCATTGATTCAGTACAGTGGATCTTTCCAGTGTGCCTCATAACACAGCTGCCATCAAAAGACCCTTATCTAGATTGTGAATACGGGCTGAACAAACACTTTCTTCCACTTTACAGACTGATTCATTGATTTAAGTTAGGCACTGCTACTGTTCACCATCTTTACTAATCAGGCTAACAGATTTATGTGACTTTCCTTAAATTCATGAATGGTCATAAAGTCCTAAGATATTTAAAACACTTCAACGGTGCTTTTGTCCCAGGTAGGGACTGTGAGTTTTGAAATTTGACATTTATTAAAAAAAAAAAAAAAAATGTTTAAAAACCAATCCAGAAATGTCACAACAAATCTTTAAAAACTAGGAAGGAGCAAAGCTATTATGTCAAGGAATTATCTATATGCCCCTGGCTAGGTGTCAGGTAAAGTTCTTCACTCTGCAGCCGTTTTGTCTAGTATTATATATTCCTATCCTAGTCAGGACTATTTCCTTAAGTGTGTTCCGTTATACTGCATGCTTTTGGCATATGGGTTTTGATTTGTCATTTAAACTTTACTACATTTCATTCATTATACTGCTAATATTATGAAACACATCATTATACTCCTACCAAGTGTCACAGCTCTGCAAGATCAAATCTCACCAGTCTTGACTGAAAATCAGTTTTGAGCGAAACCAACATGAAGAGTATTTCTCCTGCCTCTCTGCCCTTCCCCCAACTGCCACAAAAGATGCTAATATGGTTCTGCTCTTTCTTCTGTTCTTTCATCCGTGGGAGAAATTTCACGTGTGGTTTCTACATTTGCCTTCTGCATTCTTTTCTGTGGCATGTCACTCAGGAAATGCCACTTCCACGCCTCTTTGAATGTTTGGAAAAAAAACACCCAAAGTGTCTTCTTAATCTTCAGCAGTGTTGAATTTGACCTCTATATAGGATTCTCCTTAATTGACTATTTTTAGGTGTAATTTTAGTGGACACTGAAGTTAACGGTTACAATTTCATAGTATTGTTGTGAAGGAAAGTATTGTTATATCACTAGTTTGTTTTCTACTGAACAATACTTGAAGTTTTTATAATAATTATTGTGTTTTAATTATTTATTTTTTTTAATAGTGCTTTTAAAAGCCCCAGCTTTCTGTCCATTCTGCATCTGTATCCTCATTCCGGAATATAGTCGTGCTGCCAATGAGTTACATGAGCTGCTATTGAGAGTGTATACTTGGAACTGTGTTAATAGCATGATGTTGCCAGCACTCTATTGCTTCATTAAGCACCAGATTCTCCTGGTGCTCCTATGCTATCTACTCTTATCTGTTATAGTGAGGAGTGTTGACATTTTTATTTTTTTGCAAAAATGTGAATTTTATGAAGAATGCTATCTTTTGTGGTTATACCTATATTGAAGTGGTTGCAGCTCATGTTTCCTGAACTATCTTTACATTATCTACTGGGATTAACATGACAGTACAGCGGAGAACCGCCAGATGCCCAATGTGAGCCAACCACCCAAATTTCTACTCAATATGTCAAGTGTTTCTTACTTTGAAATCTATTGACTTCAGCTACTCATTACTGAAATGTTTTTGGAGTTGGGCAGATTAGAGAGTCCTCACATATTAATGTAGATATTAGAATGCAGAGTCTGCCATGATAAAGGTGTTTTTCCCCAAACACTTTCACTGATGAAGCAGGTTAGTACTATTGTGGATTCAGACCTAGAATGGTGTAGCAATGTTTAGAGGAAGGAGAATAAAGAATCCTGAACTTTGCCTCCTGCCATTTCCTCCTGTTCTAGATGGTGAAATGAAAACCGAAGATCAAACAAGAATCTTACCTCTCTAAGGAGAGACTAGATTTTAACAACTTGACAGTCATAAAGTGACCTTTGACAGCAGCAGTGTGATGATTTACGCCTTTTCACACATGGGTGAATATGTAGGCTTATAACCTGGTGTATCCTAGAGATTCTTACAAAAGAGAGAAAAAAATTAATATTCTATCACCAGATAGCTGCTTTCAGAATAAAAAACATTGCACAGAAGACAAGTAAACTAGCTAGGAAGCAGAAACTGTTTCTAATGTTTTAGGTGAAATTGCAAATTGAATGAGAAGTCTAACTGCATGATTGTATTCAGATGCTAAGCAAACAGGCTTTAAAGCCCCTTTGAATTGTGTTCGGAAACTCCCTAAACTTGTTTCCCAGACCCCAAGGCAAAGACGTATGGTAGATGTGCTAGTGGTGTGATTCTGCTGGCAAAAGAAACATCATGAATGCTAACAAAAGCCAGGATTTATACTAAACAAGAGGTTCCTGTTCACAGTGAATTCAAGATCACTGGAGGCGCTTTCAGCTTACTTCTCTGCATGCTGAAGGTATACAATGAAAAATTTAATGAAAAAATAATCCCTCTTTAATAATGGAGTTGTAACTGTACATATGAAAAGTGTCAAATGCTGTCACCACAGGAGAAAGTCTTTGCTTTGCTTACTGGATGATACAGCTCTAGCAGTGTCAACTCCTGATTTTAAACAGCAAATGTACTTGGATCTGATCAGCTGGAACACCTCTTTGGAAGTGATATCTATTTGGCTCTTGCACTTCTGAGACACTTTACAAATCTAGAAACTATTTACAGACTATAAATTTTCTACTCTGGAGCAGATAGTTCTTCAATTCTTAAATAATGTTAATCTTTAAAATAAGGGAAGTGCATATTTAAGGCTGTTATCTTATGTTTCTGTAGCAGTTAGTAGATAACAGTTAGTAGGAGCTGAGAAGAATGTCTACGTATGATACTAAGTATATCCTGTGAGATATATCAGAAATATCCTGAAAGCCAAGAATACTCTACAGAAAATTTTATTAGGCATTTGCAGTAGTCTCAAGGTTCTTCAAAAACTCTATGTTTTGACCTACAACAGTGCATGATGGGGTAGTTTCTGAAGAACTTGAATGTCATATCAATCAAATATTTAGATATGCAATTACCAGCACATACATCTGAAATGGAGGGTAGCCAATGGGTGATTTTTCTGTTTCTATTCATAACTGCTTTAAATAGTAATTCAGGATTAAAAAAAGAGAAACCATCGCTCATTGTGCATCAACTAATTACTTTGATTGACAGGCCATGCATTTTCAGGAAAGACAGGCCAGCCAGGCGGGGTGGTGGGGTTGCTCTTTATGTGCGGGAGCAACTACAATGCACTGAGTTCTGTCCAGGGACAGATGACGAGCGAGTTGAGAGTCTGTGGGTGAGAATTAAGGGGCAGGCTGGCAGGGGCGATACTGTTGTGGGTGTCTGTTACAGACCACCAGATCAGGGTGAGGAAGTTGACGAGGCCTTCTACAGGCAGCTGAGAGCGGCCTCACAGTCACAGGCCGTGGTTGTCGTGGGGGATTTTAACTTCCCTGATGTTTGCTGGAAGGACCACTCGGCAACCCAGCCGCAGTCCAGGAGGTTCCTCCAGTGTATGGATGATAACTTCCTCCTGCAAATGGTAGATGAGCCAACCAGGAGAGGAGCGCTGCTGGATCTCATCCTCACTAACAAGGAGGATCTGGTTGAAGCAGTAAGGGTTGAGGGCTGCCTTGGTTGCAGCGACCACGAGATGGTGAAGTTCAGGATCTTGTGTGGTAGGACCAGTAGAATAGCAAGTAGAATTGCAACCCTGGACTTTAGCAGGGCAAACTTTGGCCTTTTCAAGCAATTGCTAGGGGAAATCCCATAGGCAAGGCTGCTTGAAGGTAAAGGGACCCAAGATAGTTGGTTGGCATTCAAGGATTGCTTTTTCCGAGCTCAAGATCAGAGCATCCCGACACGTAGGAAGTCAAGGAAGAGGGCCAGGAGACCTGCGTGGCTAAATAGGGAATTGCTGGGTATGCTCAAGTGGAAGAGGAGAGTTTACAGGTCATGGAAGGAGAGGCTGGCCACTTGGGAGGAATATAAGGCTGCTGCTAGAGGATGTAGGAAGGCAGCTAGGATGACTAAGGCCTCCTTAGAATTAAATCTGGTGAGAGGGTTCAAGGACAGCAGAAAGAGCTTTCAAATACATGGCAGATAAAACTAACACCAGAGGCAATGTAGGCCCGCTGATGAACGAGATGGGTGCCCTGGTGACAGAAGATACAGAGATGGCAGAGTTACTGAATGCCTTCTTTGTCTCTGTCTACTCTGCTGCAGGCAGTCCTGAAGAGCCCTGTACCCCTGAGACCTTAGATGAAGTCAGGTCAACGGAGCAGTTTGCCTTAGTCGATGAGGAATGGGTTAGAGACCAGTTGAGCAATCTGGACATCCATAAATCCATGGGTCCAGATGGGACGCACCCGCGGGTGCTGAGGGAACTGGCGGAAGTCATTGCTAGACCACTCTCCATCATCTTTACCAAGTCTTGGGAAACGGGAGAGGTGCCTGAGGACTGGAGGAAAGCAAATGTCACTCCAGACTTCAAAAAGGGCAAGAAGGACCCAGTAAACTGTAGACCAGTCAGCCTCACCTCCATCCCTGGGAAAGTGATGGAACACCTTATCCTTGGTGCCATCTTAAGGCATATCAAGGATAAGAGAGTTATGAGGGGCAGTCCACATGGCTTCACCAAGGGGAAATCATGCTTGACCAATCTCATAGCCTTTTATGAGGAAATAACACAGTGGATGGATGATGGCAGAGTGGTGGATGTGGTCTACCTTGACTTCAGCAAAGCATTTGACACAGTCTCCCACAGCATCCTCACAGCTAAATTGAGGAAGTGTGGACTGGATGATCAGGTAGTGAGGTGGACTGCGAACTGGCTGAAGGAGAGAAGCCAGAGAGTTGTAGTCTATGGGGCGGAGTCTAGTTGGAGGCCTGTAACTAGTGGAGTGCCTCAAGGGTCAGTACTGGGACCAGTATTATTTAATATATTCCTCAATGATTTAGATGAGGGAATTGAGTATACTATCAGCAAGTTTGCTGATGACACTAAGCTGGGAGGAGTGGCTGACACGCCAGAAGGCTGTGCTGCCATCCAGCGAGACCTGGACAGGCTGGAGAGTTGGGCAGGGAATAACTTGATGAAATATAACAAGGGAAAGTGTAGAGTCCTGCATCTGGACAGGAACAACCCCAGGTTCCAATATAGGTTGGGAAACGACCTGTTAGAGAGCAGTGTAGGGGAGAGGGACCTGGGGGTCCTAGTGGATGACAGGATGACCATGAGCCAACACTGTGCCCTTGTGGCTAAGAAGGCCAATGGCATCCTGGGGTGTATTGGAAGGGGGGTGGTTAGTAGGTCGAGAGAGGTCCTCCTTCCCCTCTACTCTGCCCTGGTGAGACCGCATCTGGAATATTGTGTCCAGTTCTGGGCCCCTCAGTTCAAGAAGGACAGGGACCTGCTGGAGAGAATCCAGCACAGGGCAATGAAGATGATTAAGGGAGTGGAGCATCTCCCTTATGAGGAAAGACTGAGGGAGCTGGGTCTCTATAGTTTGGAGAAGAGGAGACTGAGGGGTGACCTTATTAGTGTCTATAAATATATAAAGGGGGAGTGTCACGAGGATGGAGCCAGGCTCTACTCAGTGGCAAACAATAATAGGACAAGGGGTAATGGGTACAAACTGGAACACAAGAGGTTCCACTTAAACTTGAGAAGAAACTTCTTCTCCGTGAGGGTGATGGAACACTGGAACAGGCTGCCCAGGGAGGTTGTGGAGTCTCCTTCCCTGGAGACATTCAAAACCCGCCTGGACACATTCCTGTGTAACATTATCTAGGCGTTCCTGCTCCAGCAGGTGGATTGGACTAGATGATCTTTCGAGGTCCCTTCCAATCTCTAGCATACTGTGATACTGTGTGATTCTGTGAACATGCTGTGATGTGGCCCCACCTTTTGCCCTGTGTACTGATTTCACTGCATCCAAAATGTCAGGGAAACATTTCTCCTGAATGTCCTTTTCATTTTCTTATGTGTGTGCAGATAAGAGCAACTCTTGAGATATCAAGTGAGCTTAAGGCATTATTATCTAGAAATACTTTGGATTTGTGAAGTTGTGTTTGTGTTTCTAGTTAAAAGAAACAGGAATTTTCAGTTGTCATCTGCATTTTCTTGGAGAAAAAAAAAGTTTCTTTTCAAGTTGAGAATTTCCATGTTTGCTGTCAAATTGAAAGGGAATTTTTTGGAAAGTCTAAGGTTTTGTAAATGAACATGGTACTCCATTTACCATTATAATTTGTGCTGGTAGGTGTTATTTGTTCAGCCAGAAAGCTGTATTTCTTCATCCATCATGAGGCCAGAGTTGAGGTTAGGTCAAATGGTGAATGCAAAGTGTTTGTCAGCTGTTAAGTAAGCTTCAGCTATTTCTGCAGCTGATTTAGAGTTCTTTGATCTGCCTCATTCATTATAAATACAGCGAAGATGTAACCATGATGAAGGCTGCGAGTAGAATATACTGACCGTAGTTACCCCGTGCCAAAATAATGGTGGGAGGCAGAAAGGAAAGAAAGCAGGAACAACGAATTAAAGTATAAAGAACCTGATTCTTCACATGCTTATACCAGTTTGTTCCAGTGGATTCCACCTAATTCAGTAAATTTACTTCTGATTTACAATGGTGTGTGAGAGAGCAAAAGCAGGCTTCATATAAATGCAGAGAAAACTAACAAGGAGATGTAATTAATGTTCTGCATTTCTCACACACCACAGATAGATTAAATACATTACAATAAATTGGACCAAGAAATGTTAGGATAAAAAGCTTCTTCAGGAAGTCTAGGCTCTATAGAAAAATTTGTGATTTAGTAAAAAACACGTGCGAGCACTGAACCTATTCATTGTCCACTGCAGTGCTCATGGCTTTTTTCTATCAGAGAGAGAACAGTCCAGTACTGTGGTAGATTTTTAACATGACAATTTCATTTTCTTACATTTCTCCACTACAAAAGCTGAATTGCTAATATTATTGTTCAGCCAATTACTACATTACATTCAGCAAAGAGGCAAAACTTTTATTTGTTGGAAAAGCACGTTTGAAAGTCATCAGGCTCTACTGTTATAGAAATCAATGATACAAAATCAAGTGTCTTCTAATGCAGTTGTCTTTTTTTTATACCATACTGTGAGTTATTTTGGTCTTACAGGGAAGGGTGAGAGCTCACAATATGCTATTCAGTTCGTTTAGTGTCATCCAGTCACTGGCATGATTCTTTGTCTACTTTTGTGTGTATCTCTTTCTAGATGGGGCACATTCCTCATCTTTCAATGCTAACATTTTTTTTCTTAAACTGTTTTCCTTCTTGTTTTAGGCTTTTTCCTTTACAGTCATGTGACCTCTAGAGCAAGACCTCTGCAATAACCGTATTTATAACTTGCAAAAATCACTTTATAGCACATATAGCATTTATTTGCCCAAAAGCAAGATCGGAATAATGAGCCAAGTACTTCAGAATTTAAAGAGTGAATTAAATTTTGATATTGTAAAAATAAAAAATATTTTCTTATTTTTTGTTAATTTTTTTTTAGCAGCCGGGGAAGTAATTTTTACAAGCAAAATTACTTTGTCAAGAGCATCAAAAATAAAAACTGAGCTCAGATAATCTCATGAGTTCAGAACCTGAATAGTTTGCATATCAAAGCTAGTTAAAATGGCAGAAAAAATACAAGAGGAAAATATATTTTCCAAATATCAACTTCTTAAATACAGAAGAGGCATGAACAGTTTCACCACACAATAAAAGGCAAGGATGGGTCTTCAGTATGCATCTTCAGAAAAACAATCAAATATTCCCAGTAACTCTTGTATATTCACACAGTCTCTCTAGAAAGAGATTAAACAGTAATGTGTTAAATGGTAACAGTTGGATTCATTGTTTTTTCCACATATTAAAGTTAGGCATCTACTTAAAATTAGTTATGTAGGTGGCTGTCTAGTCACTCAATATGTATGATTTTGATATGAAATCTATAATCTGAATAATAAGTGTGTTGATGTGTCAAGGACCCACAAGATCTGTTTGAAGTATGATGGTAACTGCCATATTAATAAAATACAGTAAATGGAAAATACTGAGAAAAAAAATGTGGTTAGAGATTTTCTAAAGAATTGGTTTCTCTCCATGTGTAGTTTCAAAATATGTAGGCAACAGAGAAGGGTTTTGACTGTGCCATATATGCCTTGAGCAATGACCGCATCTTGCTTCTTTAAGCGAGATGTGGAATAAGGCAATTTTTGTCTTGGCCAATTAATAGTTCTGTCAGGCTCTGAGAAAGCAAAATGTTCAAGAGCTGCACCTACATTCTTAAAGTTCTGCATTCTGCAGAGTTAGGAGTCACTGAATGAAAAGGAAATGAGAGAAACTGAAATTTTGACCATGATCACTGCTGAATGTCCACAGTTCTTACAGATGTTCTTTCTGCCATTGTAAGTTTGGAGATAAAGGGGCTTGTGCAGTAACCGTGCCTCAATCTGGCATTACACAGGTGATAGAAACTCTCCCAGAAAACATCAAATTCCAGCTGTTTCTGTGAGATAACTTATCTTTTGGAAAGATGTTTAGTCTTGAGGAAAGGCTTTCAGGTGATAAAAAAATTGTCACTTTCCTATGTAAGCCAGTCCAAAGGATAAATACCACTGGGACTTTCTTAAAATGAAACACTTTATTTTGAATTTGCTTAACTTCAGCATACACTTCCAATATAAATTTTCCTGCAAGGTCAAAGCTGTTAGGTGTCAGAGATGTCCTCCTGGTATATATGCTTGGAAGGTCTTCCAAAACCTTGCAAATTTGAGTGGAAATAAAAAAAATTATGTTTATTTTCAGAAAGTGCTCTGTCTAGACTGTGAAGCAAATATTTTCTGCACTGAGGCCAGGTCCCAAATACAAATAGAAAATGAAAGTTGGGTGCACAGCCAAAGAGAAACAAACCTATAGTGTGCTTCAATATGTTCCCCAGACTGGATCAGTCAAAAGTAAGACTGCTGGGCACACAGCAAAGCATACTTACCCTGTGGAATAGTTGCAATCAGTAAATCCTAAGCCTTGTAGTTAGTATTCACAGGGGAGGAACAGCTTAAGAATGCTGATTTTTTCCTTCATGGAATATTACAGCTGCATGATGAAAAAAGCCATTGAGATGTTTACTTCTGCAATCTATCAGCTTTGTTTCAGTCAAAATACTGATGCTTTTGTTTTCATTGTTGAAGTGTTCCAGCTCAAATATACTATGATGTGCCTACCAAACCTAGTTTCTGAAGGGAACTGGTGTCTGCTTTTCATATTCAGTGTATCTTATGTTGTCTAAACTGTAGGCATACTTATATCTTTAAAGTATCTGTAAACTCAGCTATAAATTCTCTAGTTACATCTATCTGGGGGAGATTTTGGTATGCCATTGTAAACTGAAGGGGCTTGATACCAATTTAGTTTCAAGATACATTGAATCTGTTTAATAAAATCTATAGTTTTCTAATGATAAATCATGACAAATCATGACATTTTTTTCTGGCATAAAAGATACAGATTAAATGTCTTACTAGACAGACTACAGATGAAACAATAGTATTACCTGAAGACTGGAAGAAAAAAGATATAAATCTAAATGTCCAGAATACTAAACTGAGTCTGTCTCCATATGGTCTCTTAAATTCTGATTTAGTTCTCTATGAAAGTTCAAACATTTTGAGAAGTAGTAACCAGTCCAGAAAAGGTGCACACTTCAGCTTTTCTGAAAATGAGGGCATTATTTCAGTGCAAGAAAAAAGAACTTAACAACTTAACTGTAAATACCTTTTTTTGTTTGTTTGTTTTTGGTAATCTTCTTGGAATATTTTTCTTATTCTGGGGTAATATTAATACTCTCAGCCTGAGCATCCAACACTTCCTGTGTCATGAAAGCTGAATTATGGGCTGAGAACCAGAGTATTTGTTTGACAGCTCCTGAGGATATTAGTGGTCTAAACCACTCACCTCTTTATCCACCAATATTCAATTAAAAGTTTTTCTAAAAAAAAGAGCTGTTTTGGAAAGAAGGTACATAAACAAAACTGGTTTTAGTTGCCAATAACTTTCAGGACACACCTACAGCCTAAGCTGATTCTTTCTATATTCTTTCTTGGAAAAGTAAGAAAATAAAGATTATCAGGTTCCCTTCATCTTCCAGCAAGGCTCCCCTTTACCCAGGAATATCACATGGCTACTCTATGAATTTAATTTCTTTCTGACCTTGTTCTCTAAAAGCACAAGAACAGTCAGATTGTGTATCTTTATAAGCCATGTGACCAACATTATTTACTTTCCACACCTGCACACTTCTTTAGGGGCAAAACATTTTGGATAGTAGATACCAGTAACTAGTTATCTCCCTTCAAGTGACTTTTTAGTCTGATGTAGGTAAATCTTAAATGTAGAATTTGTGAACTGATTCAGCAACAGAATACAGTTTATATATGAAATGCATTTATGTTGGGCAAAATATAGCCATGGGCGACCACATAGTTGGTTGGAATTCAGCAGTTAAAAAGAGGAAATCATCCTATTTGAATGTGACCTAGACACAGGGACTATTGCATTATGTTTGTGGAAAATTAAATGCCTTTAAATATTCATGGCCTCAGTTTAATATTGCATCAAAGGATGGCAGACAGTGGCTGATTTACGTAGCCAGAAATACTACAGAAGTTGCCAAGGTTAAAACAAATTTAGTATTTTCTTATTCATTTACTAAGTGAAAAGTATGCGACTTTGATGTTAATGCAGTGCAATAAAAATGAAATCTGTGACAGTTTCTTGCTGCCAAATGGACTGCTCTGCAAACACTGTGGAACCATCAACCAGGGTAAAAAAAAAATTATCAATTCCTTAACTTTAAGAAAAATACACTAAACTTGCTGGGTCTTTGTAACAATTAAATGATGTATGAAATGCTTATAGTGTGCAGACAGGATATACACAATGCATCTCTGTTATTTGCAGTAATATGTTGTTCTCAGAAGTGGCTAGAAACCCCATCAAGTATGGAAATGCCAGCTAAAAGAAGGGAAGGACTATATGTGTGAGGGGATTGGATCAGAAATAGCATACAACTCTTTTACTCTTTTTTTACTTCCTACCCCCTCAACTCCACAGATGCCCAAACATGCCAGTGTAATAAGTTTTCAGAGTCATTAAAAGTCTTGCTGAAGTAAGAAGATAAACAAGGACACCCCTGTGTCAGAAATATGGTGAAAGCCTTGTTAATGTAGTCATAGAAATCTTGTTTTTCTAATAAAATACTGTCCAGTTAAAATCTTTGTCTGTATTTTCTATAGGACTATGAACACTCAAACATATGAGGTCAGGAGGAAATAGCTTGGGGGTTTCAGAAAAGGGGAGTTGCAGGTAGAGAACTGTATTGAATGCATTGAAACATTAAGCTTATGGAGTGAGGCAGAAATAGGTAGGAGTTACCTGCTAGGTGTATATGTATATACGTGCCTATGTGGCCCCACACAGAGATGAACTTGGAAAACTGGAGTAATCATCTGGAAAGATTATTAACAAACAAGGAATCTGACAGCAACAGGAAAAACGTGCATCCAGTGAGCATAGCAAATCAAGATGAGGGCCCTGATCCGGCAATATTATGTGCATGTTTAACTATACCCCTGGGACTTGTTGGATTTATAGGAAGTACTCACATAAATAAGGTGAACCGTCTGCAGAGTTGAGGCAAAGGGCCAAAGCATCTGTCCTCAATCTTATAATACAGTGATGCAAAATAAATTACCTGAAAAATAATGGAACCTTTAATTCCAGTACTCTGAGCCTTTAATTCCTTAGTGTATTATATGTGGATTCATTACAGTATATGCACTGAGTCTCTTTAAAGAGCTAATACTGCATGTAAAATAAACTTTTCTGATGTAGGAAATACATTCTCATCTAAGTGAAAACTGAACTCATTTTATTTCATAATCTGGTTTATGTCTTCCACATGACCCAGCTGATTAAGGCCAAGTGGAATATATTTTTTGGTAATACTTGCTTTAATAGTTGTGGTTTTAGTCTGTAAAAACCTGAAATGCCATTACTAATGGGGAAAAAGGGGTTTGTTTCTAAGAAGAAATTGTCCTCTTAAGGTTGAAGAAATTGTGTAATAATTTTTGCATGATGATAATAACTAATCTTGATTTCTCTTGTTGGTCTGTAGTGTTTCATATATAAAATACTGGGTATCATACCTATGGCCTTCAAAGATAATGTAGTTCATTATAGCTTATTAACATAGAGATAATATCTAGTGTGAGGCACAAATCTACTTGAGACTCAAGGCCAGAACAAAATTTAAGGGAGTTTATCTGTGATAAATTCATCAGTTAACTTTTGATTTTGGAATCCTTTTTTTTGGAAGGATTTAAATCAAACAACAAAAAAAGACCAAGTAGACTGCTAGACAGATGTCAGGTAGTTATGTTAATGCATACTGTGACTGACCTTTTAAATGAAACTGAAAGCTATTTTCAGACCAGAACAATGGTCTGAAAAATGGCATTTTTTTTTCCTAGAACAGCAGCTGTAGAAGGGTCTTGAGTTGCCTGGGCTAAACTCCAAAATTTAGCAGAAGGAGTCTGAAAAATCAGCAGATAATTCCAGTGATTGTGTTGTTTCATTGTTGTTGAATACAATGGAAAATTCTTGTTCAGAGAGAAAGTGGGGTATAATAGGCTAAGCTTAATAGTATTTGTTTTTAATAATCATCCCTTTTAAACAGATTTTGACAGTTTGCTGTGAATGTAGTCCTCAAAGTCCAAGTTTAAACCCCATCAATAACTTCAGAAGTATGACTGTGTGCATTACAGATGTCTTTACTCTTTGCAGTTTCTGCATCTCTGAGGCTTCTGTTTTCTGTTGGTTTCTTCATTTCTATTACTTTTTTGTAGTGTGTGTTAGGTTGGAGTTGTTACCGGTTCACTCCCTCAGCTCATTGCTCACTTCAGGCCTTTGCAATCCATAGTCTTTCCAAAATTTCATTTCCATTTTTATCAGGTGCTGGCTTTTCTCCATACTCTGTCATTTTAGTTATTCAGGGATGCACACTGCAAGCCAGCTTAATAGTTTGCTGCCACAGCTTGATATTCAGAGCTTGCAGGACATGAACTGTTTACATTGATTTTTAGCACATGCTGATGGTTAATATCTGCCTTTCTGATAAATGGTGAGAAAATTGATGCTTTAGATGTCCCTTCCTAATTTTTATCCCAAATCCCAAAGGCTCTGCTTCATGTCCTGGGTTAACAACCCTTCAAAATTTTAATTTAGAAATCATCTGGGCATTTGGATAGAAATGTGGTAGAATTCATTTTGAACTAGCATGTCTCATGTGGTAGATTACCTGTCCTAGAAACATCCTTCAAGAAGGTCTGCCTGGTCCCACAATTTGTGTCAGCATGGAGGAAGGAGTAGGAGAGAGTCTTCCATATAGACACTCCCATGAAGACATTTTTGACATCTTGAGGCACATTAGGTAAAATTTTAGCTTGTGAAGGCAATAGAGCAAACTCTGTGGCTTAGGATAGATTTAACCTGTGCTGTGGGTTACCTTTGGCTGGCCGCTAAGCCCCACACAGCTGCTTGCTTGCTGTCCCCCAGTGGGATGGGGAAGAGAATTAGAAGGGTAAAGTGAGAAAACTTGTGGGTTCAGATAAGGACAGTTTAATAGGTAAGGCAAAAGCTGCATGTGCAAATAACCAAAATAAGGAATTCATTTACTGCTTCCCCCCAGCAGGCAGGTGTGCAGCCATCCGCAGGAAAGCAGGCCTCCATCAAGCCTAATGGTTACTTGAGAAGACAAATGCCATTGGTCTGAATATTGCCACCTTCCTTCTTTGTCACACAGCCTTTATTGCTGGGCGTGACACCATATGGTCTGGGATATTCCTTGGGTCAGCTGGGGTCAGCTGTCCTAGCTGTGTCCCCTCCCAACTCCTCTTGCACCCCCAGCCTACTCACTGGTGAGGTGGTGTGAGGAGCAGAAAAGGCCTTGACCATGTGTAAGCTGCTCAGAAGTAACTAAAACATTCCTGTATTATCAACACTGTTTTGGTCACAAATCCAAGACATAGCACTATATGAGCCACTGTGAAGAAAATTAACTTTACTGCAGCCAAAAAAAGTAAAACCTGTCATTTAGAAGAGTTAACCTGAATTTTACATTAACAACGTGGAACACATTGCTATGATGTCTGATAGCCTCACAACCACTTACTTTTCTTACTTCAATATTGTAAGATAAGAAATACTGTTTTTCTTATTTAACATACCAAAACCAGAAACACTGATTGAAGTTCAGTCTGAGATGCATAGCTAGTTTTGGGCAAGTCACTGTATTGTATTTTACAAGGTACATTCAAAGGCTCCTTTGTTAGTGTGAAGATCAGAAGCAGAGTGATGGCTTTACTGTGGCATTCTGCCCAAACTCATTTGACTTGAACTAGTTCCTTCTGAGTTAGATTTTGACATGTAAACAAATCCTAGGCTTTTTACCAGTGTCATTCACCAAGTCTCTTGCAAATCAAAATTTAAATATAGGTCCTGCTGATCTTCTCACTTATGACTGAAAAAGGTAACACTGACTTTCTTATTTGAGTGTTTCACAAATTAGGTGTAATGCCTTTTCCCCCTCTACCTAAAGCTAAGAGGAAAAAAGTGCCTTATCTCAGTATTAGGCTTTTAATTTCACACAGTGAAAAAGTACCTCAATGAGGTATTCTGTTATCAGATTTTGGGCAGCTCAGATAGACCCTGAAAATTAACATCTGAATTCCCTTCAACTTCACTACTACTGCCAAGCAGTTTAAAAACATTGTTGATACAGAGGCTTATTAATTACTAGTATAGTCTTTGTAATTGCCTAGTCTAGAAATTGATGAACAAAGTCATTTCAGAAAGCAATCAGTTTGAAATCTAATTTGTTGGCGAAATGAACCATATAAACAAAATGTCACTCGCAGTTTGACTAAAATGAGATGTGCTTAACGAGCCTATCATCATCTGTGATATTCATCATGATGGGTCACAGTTACATAAAAAGTTATAAATCTGAACCAATGCACATAAAAATGAAATATAATACTGTATTCTGAAAAGAATAAATCATAAACCAGATGGCTGCCCCATGGGAACATCCTTAAATCTCACATGTTCTACTCATTGCCTTTTGGGCAGATGAACTGAAACTGAGTAGGGGGATAAAAAAGAAAAAAAAGGAGATGTCCTTTCCACATTGCATTTTACCTTATTATCCATATTGGAAATTAAGACTGGGGAGGTGGAGCTTCTAAACTTTAGAAGCTAAACATGGGCCCTTTTGGAGTAGAGTGATGAACAACTTTTCCTTCTTTATCTTGCACAGCTCCAGAGCCAGTTGTTAGAGGAGAGAAATATTCTTGCAGGCAACATGGTGGAAACTTAAGGACTTGTTGGGATTTTTGTAATTAGTAATGATGAATGAGAGTTATAGATAAAGTTGTAAGTAAAAATGACAAGAATAAAGTTGCAAGTAAAAATGCCTAAAAAGACACTCAAGGGGCTAAGGAAACGAACTGCTTGAGAAAGTACGAAGTCTAGTTTCTATTTCTTCAATACCTAGCTAACCAGACAGGATGTCACCTCCCTTCTGACCCTATCTTTCTTTGGAATGTCTAAACCAAGAAATCTGCTTTTGCAGATTTCCCATTTAATATCAGATGATTGGATGTTCCCCAGCAATCCCTTTTTTTAGAAATTATTTATTAAAATATATCTTGAAAAGGGGGATTTGCTTAAATATGAAAATTTTCTCTTTTAAATTGTGAGGGAGCAAAGTCCTGTGTACAAAGAAATTTTAAAACTTTGCACTGAGCTCCAAAAGTGGGGAAAAAGTATTCAAAAAGATGGAAGGTAATAGAGAAGAGGAGAGCAAATATACTTGCTATATATTCATTTTCTTCTACAACACATATTTATATAGGATTGCTTATAGATCTATGGATGCATGCTTATATATATGTGTATGTGTGTTCTCTGTGTGTGTAGGCATATCTGTACACACATAAGAAACGTTATATGTACTTACATATGCATGTGTTGAAAGAGAGGTGATATCACTCTGCTGAAGCTCTTTGTTCTGTAGAAAGACACACTCTCCCCTCCTTATTTCACTTACAGAAAGAAAAAAAAAGGGAGGGGTGTCAAAGAAGGAAGAAATCCCATCCGATTAGCAGATTAGCTCTGCAAGAAAGCTGCAGGAGTGATGCCACCCTGCCTCTGGTACCTGAGCTAGCCAAGGTGCCCTGGAGGTATTTTATCCCACTTGGGGCCCCATGGAATGGAGGCTGCTTGAGTCAGCCCAGGTAGGAGAGGATTTGATACAGGTCCTGGTGAACTTCCCAAGCCCTGGCAGTTGAGAACAATTAGGATCTTTTAAATAGGGATAGTGCTTAGGTGGGGGGACTGCAGCAGGGCATTCCTAGGTGACCCATTAACACACAGACCCCTGCTGTGGGCTATTGGAAGAAAGTGTTAGTTTTCTAACATCCAAGGGACACTGCCAACCTTACTTATATAGCTGGGTTTATTTGAAGGAAGTGGAGTGATCAACTCAGTCTTTATCTAATTTGGAGGAGAATTCTTGAGGAGATAGCTTTGCAAATTGTTTAATTGATTAGCTTTTCATAGAAAAACCAAGCTTTGTAAATGGAATGAAATCAATAAGCAGCTACAATGATTTTTCTTTTCCAGAAATTTTTTTCTAAGCAGAAATTTCTAAAAATCCTTATGCCTAGTTACTATTCCTGTAAGAGCTCTACTGACATGTAACCATGTTTGAAATCGACCTGTGTGTTTCTTGGCTACTTTATGGTCTAGTATAGTACTGGGAAAAGATATTCCTTTACTTTCCTTAGGGTTTCTGCCTCGCATCTTTTGAAATGGAGTCAGTGACTGGGGGGGAAATCTGTTTTCCAAAGAAAAAGAGAATAAGGATGTAATGCTTTGCCTAGGAGGGCTGGAGCCCGACAAAATCCTACTTGAAAAGGTGAGTGAACGTCATATTGAGTAGGAAAGTTTAAAAGTGAGTTCACAAAAATAATCTGTCTTTGAAGCTTGATCCTTCACTGTCATATCCCTAAGGTCTGTGTGTTTTCTGCAGGTACAGATAGCTTCTCAGCTGCAAATCCTCAAGGAAGCCGGCAGGCAGCTGAAGGCTCAGCTGAAGCTCAACCATAAATAAGTACAGCTTTAAATGATTTCAGCAACATTGTCACTCCTGTTGTGTTTATTGCACACTGTAAGCAGCACCACTGCTTGGCTAAGCCACCAAATACTGAATGGAAAAACTGAGAACTCAAGTATTTCTGTGTTTTCTGCTGAAACTGAGAAGGCTTTATAATGAGGATATAGTAATAGAGCAGTGGAACACAGCTGATCATTTTATATTCCTCAGATGATTCTGCTAAAGGAAGATTAAATAAAAGAGTTTCCTGTCTTAAGAGTAAGAACTGAATTAGACTCATTGCTATACCTGGTCTTGAGCAAGTTCTATAATTTTTGAGTAATAAATATGCTGAAATGATTTCTTGCATGGGCAGGTTCATAATTATAACAACTATGGGAATAAACAGTTCTGTTTAATTTATGCTAAGAACAAGGGCATCAGTGGCAGATAGACAGGTATCAGAGGTACACATTCACCCTGGTATAGACAATTAATGCTTCTCCTCAAGTACCCGAGAGCAATTTATGTGCATTAGTCCATCCTTTCCTAATTTAAGGTTTATGATCCTTGTAATATCAAGATATATGAATTTCAAGGATTATGCATGTCCTTGGATCAAATTTCTCAATAATCAATGAAGTGTAACAATTAATTATAATAAATAATCTAAGTAGATCTCATGAAACAAAAGGCCGGGTCAGTAGCTGAACAAAATGGACAGGACTTCTACTCAGCTTATTTAATATGCAGAAGTGTAAGAACGAGGTATTTACCACAAAGATTTATAGGTCCACCTGGCATGAGAATGAGGAAAAGAAACTTTTATTTTCACAACATCCTTCCTTAGATACTGCCAAGTTTATACAATACGTCTGAGAAGATTCTGTTCTTTGGCTGGATCTGACTCTAACGTCTCATGGATCAAATGACAGCATAACCCTTGCATTGCTGCTATGAACTGAACTTTAACATCTGCTTGCAGTGTGTCATCTGTGATAAGCCCTGAAGTTCAATTACCCTAGTCATTTATCTTGTATTCAAATCATGATGATGGGGCTTCTCAGAACATGTGCTTTAATGATGCAAGAACTCTGTACATTGTCTATAATTGCAAAAAATCCAGATTTCCTCTTGCAGTTTATTTTCTTTGCCCGTCCCTTCTGGTGTTTGTATAGAATGCATAAAAAGTCTGTCAATGGAAGTGCTTGACCCATCTGTACATGCTGAAAGGGTCCACAGAACTGCAGCATCCCAATGTCAATAATAGCTCATTCCATTGTCAATGCACTTTAATTAAAATATAGGCTAAAGATGCATATCCAGTATTCCAGTCATTCTTGCATATTATTACACATCAATATCTCAGAGGCCACTGGCAACAGGTACAACACCTGGTATATATCAGTGATGGTGGGGGAGAGTCCCTGAATGAAGTCTTTACTGAGGTCAACAAAACACAGATGGTACCTAAGTGAAATAATATTTGTTGGTTTTTTTAGTTTTCTGGTTGCTCTCAGAATTCACTTGAGAGACTCTCCTTCCATACGTTAATAGCAAGTTTCAAGTAAAGATCTGGATAGGAAGTGAGCACACATTTTCTGAGATCAAAGTCTGTTTTTCTTGCTTATTACTAATCCTTCCAGTCTGTTTAGCCTTATGGCCCTTCACTTACAGACAGTAACATAGCAATCATCAACTTGAAATTTTGAGATGCTAAAAATGTTTTAAACCACCTATTAGTTCATCGCAATCATCAATGCCTTTTTCTTGGTTTGTTTCTTGTCTAGTAGTTCTAATCATCCCCAATGAAGATTAAAATTCCCAGTTTTCTTCCTTTTAACTGAGGGAGTCATGAGCTACATCTTTACATCAAGGGTAAGACATTCAGAGGCAAAATTGAGTACAGTAATAAAAAAGCATAACATCACTTTTCCTTCTCCATGAGCTACACTCTGAGGAGTTCACAGTGGAAACCTTTGCAGTAAGACTAAATATCATGGAAGCCCTTGTCCTCTGGAAGTGTTAAAGATGTAGATGCATCAGTGAAATTTATCTCGTTTTTAAGGGAGGTTTATTAGCCTGTGGTGTCGTGGAAAGAAAGCTTGTTCTGGAGATGTCTCATGCAAAAGTTCTGTGTGACACATGGACTTTGAACACAGCACCTGGAATTTGCGGGTTCTAATTCTGACTTGTCTTCTGATTTATCTGTGAATGCTAAAACCGGCTAAATCATGGTTATGTCTCTGTTCCTCCTTGTGTCACTTGGTTAATGGGTACTATGCTACTCCCTGTTTTGATGCTGTGGGTATTGATGAAAAAGAAAGTTTGTATGGAATTTTGTTCTCCAGGAATGTGAAACCCTCTGTATTATTGCACTGAAGAACATTGCTGACACGTTCCTAATCCATACAGATAGGTATTACATTTAATGCTTTTAAAGCTGGCAGTATTATGTGTATGCATAAATGTTTTAAGTATAAAGAAAATAAAACTTGGGAGTTCTGTCTAAAGACATATATTGTCCTTCTGGGACTAATATTCCAGACTTCCTCTATGAAATAGCAGTCTATTGGTCTGAAGTCCATCTTGAAATCTGATTTTTCACTTGCCAAAGCAGAGCCACTGTTGTGTTTTATTTACAAACTCTAGGGAAGGCCACAAAAATATAACTGGGGAAGAGAGGGGAGGAAGAAAACTGTTTGTACTTGTGATTTACATTTGGTTAGCTTACCCCATGTTCAGATGCAAATTAGTGTCAGTTTTTGTTTATTGAACGTATAAGAAACAAATCACTGTGCTTTGAAATCTTGATTTTTATAGTAAGATTTCTGGTGTCTGCTGTAAACAGACACACACAGGTGGTATACTTCCTAGAATGCAAAATATGAGACCAAGTTTTAAGACAGTGTTTGCATAGGTAAAATAAGTATCCACAAATGACCTGAGCTTAAAGTTGTTCAAATCTATACCTTTGGTGTGAACAAATTAAAGATATGCTAGCTTTCATGCTTCTGAGATACATGTCTAAGGAAATGTAGCTGTGTTGTCTTCAGTTCACAGGCAATCTATTGCCTAAGTGTATTCTGAATTCATAAAATATCTAGGAGTTGGATAAATCAATTCCTTTGAGGGTCTTTCAGCATTCATTATAATGTAATGCACAAATTTTGTACTGACTTGAAGCACCAATACTCTCTGTAGGATAGAATGGTGAGAAAAACATTGGTAGCTCATCAGTAGTGTATTATATTCCTTGAAATACTTTGTGCTTTGGAATCTATTTTTTTTTTTTTTTTTTTGAAAGAGCATTTGTCATTTGAAAGAGATGTATTCACATTTTCCACACTTTGTATTCATATTTTATGTGAATCTACACATGCATCTACGTGTAAACCTACACTCATAGATATGTACGTAAATACATATGTGTATATAAAAATTACTTGCTGAAGGCCAAAAATTGACTCAGTAGCAAAGCCAGGAAAAGAAATGATGTCTCCTAATTTTAATGGCACTTTTCAGTGAACTACACATAATAACCTCTGGCTTAGCTTCAATTTTTGATATTAAGCAGACAGCAATGAACAAGATTACGCAGTCTAAATTAGATATGATTCCCTAACATGTCCTGTCATTAGATACCATTGCGTCAATAGTGAGTTGCACTTTTACTCACAAAGATGATTCAAAATGTACAGATATTAAACACTTATGAACTTTTCATAATGGAGAGAAAATGGAGAGAAGAGACAAGTTGCCTATTAAATATATTATTCTGGCAAAGAGATTTTTTTTTTTTTTTATTGATTCTCTTCATCATTTCTATTCCAGGATATGTTTCTGGCTTGATTTAATATAAGGGAAAGTATAGATTCAATGTTTTAGCTCATAGATTCTACGAGCTCTCTATTTTCTTTCAAAACATGTTCCAAGGTTTCTGAAGTGGTTTGGCTGATGTACTTATACTGTTATTTTGAAATCTGTTCTTCACCCCACTGAAACACCTAAAGCATGTAGGTGAATACATTTACTCTAACAGGCACATTTAGCAGATAATAGGCTTGACATGATGTCCTTAAGTAGAAGATGTTCGGAATTGGTTATTCAACAACATGACTTCCTAAGACACAACATAAAAGCAACATTTTTACCCCAGTTAAGCATGCATTCATAGTTTAGCTTGTTTTTGGTACAAGTGCAACTGCTAATCTTTAATAATCTGATGTGGCAAAAATATTTAGTCTCTGAATTGTTCTCATATGTATTACAGCTAACCATGAGGTTAGGTTGCTTGGAATTTTTAACAATATTTATGGAAACTTCATAAAATTAATTTGAAAAAATGGATTTTCCACGGTGTATTTTATGACTGTGTTGCATGATCAATCACTTTTCACTAACACATTAACAAGCAAAATCTTGCTTTTCCTATTCTTTTCTTTATTTGGAGTTCAACTTCCAGGTAGAAATTTCTGTCACTTCCCTCAATGCCACTACAGGGCTTTTATTGAACTGTTTGTCTGTCCACATGTCCAATTGAAGAGAAAGCCATCATGACCTGTTGGTGGCTGGGGTGTATTGTAATAAAAGCTTGTTATTTAGTATTATTTGTCTTAATATATAGTTGAAATAATAATTTGGTTAAATTCTTTGCCCTTCTCAAATGGGATTTTATTTTTAAAGAAGCCTGGAAATTGTGGCCTTACTGTGTCCTAAGCACATCATAATTGCAGCATGTGCAGAAGATATCTAAATTTGCTTATTCGCAGCTAGCATGAGTGATGATGGTAGAGTAGCTACACAGATATTGAATAATTATCCAAAGGTCATCGGCAGGATTGTGCAGACTGTTTTGAAACCTATGCCACTTTGTTATCATGATACCATTATTAAAGATAACTGATCATGACCTATAGTAGCAAAGTAGAGAAATGTTTGCAGTCACCAGATTTTTTCTATGTATATGTGAGTCTGGGGATGCACATCCAAATCTACTTAATAGATCATATCTAGAGAGAAAAAAATGCTGTCTTTTTACTGCTTTCTGCTTCTGTTCACAGATAGAGGTATATAAAAAAAGAAATTAAGTCTATCTGGGCTTTCTTTTCAGTTTCTTTTCATGCCAGTTTAAAGCACAGAGTAAATTTTTCCTCTAACAATTGCATTAAAAACAATGGGAGAACAACGAGAATATAAAGATACGAATACAGCATCTACCTAACAGAAAATTGATTGTTTTGTCTGATATATGAGGAGGAAGAAACACCAAGGAACTGGCTGAATGAAATGGTATTTGGAGGGTTAAAAGAGCATGAACACAAAGTGACCAGATTTTTAAATGAATAATGAGGATACATACCAAGAATGGACTTGGTCCGTGGTGTAAGGGTTATTGGGATGTAGATAGACAGGCTGACATGGAGGGGCATAAGATGCTGAGTTATGAGATGAGGAATGAAAGGGTTTTTACCATCACCTTTCTGAACCATGTCCTCATTCTGTTTTAGTTTCCTGCCTTTTAATATAGAAATTAAATTATTTTAAAGAAAGGAGTGAACACATCATTCATTTTCTGTTTTCCTTTTTTTTTAAATCTTCTGTTTATATGGTTTGTATTATGGTAGTAATTCCCAGTTTGAGCCCTTTGCTGTTATTTGGGCCCAGTGGCTTTTTGTGTCTTAAAGGCTTCTATTCCAGTTACTTGTAATTCCCCTCTTCACTTTCACAAGTTTTATATCAAAGCTTTCCCAAGTAGGTTTGTTTCTTTGTCCTGTTTCCTCACAGTATTCCTTAATTGTTCTTTGCTTCTGTCCTTCAGTTTAGTTATGATTGTTCATTCCTCATTCACCCACTTGCTTTACTTTTCCCATTATGCTGTCACCTACATACATGGTTTTATTTCATTCACCATTCAATCTCTTTCCTGTTTGATGCAGTCACCCACTAATACATGCCTTATTCTGCCTACGCTTGCAGTTGGTCATTCACTCCATTTTAGGAAACTGGGAGAAATGCAAAGGGAGTTAGTGTAGAAAGGAGGCATAAAGAGCATGAAGAGAGACATAAGCTGTGAAAAGGGTGTATTGAACTGCTGAGAAAGAGGCAGTTAAAGAGATAAAAATGGTAATCTGATGGAGCAAGAAATTCTTGGGTGTCAGGAAAGCAGGTACCATTGGGGCGAGTGTGCCTGGGGAGCAGATGGTGGAAAGGAGGGTTTTGGAGAATGGATAGATGGAGTAGAAAACTGCTGTTCCAAAGAACTTCAGTGTTCTCTGGCATCAACTTGATGTGTGAATTCCGTGTGGCTGAGCAGGTTCAAAAGCCTTTATTTTGAAAGTGATGACTGACTTCTAGCTTTTTACCTCAGAAGTTTAAGTGATCATTTTGACAAACTGTCACAAGACTCATGGTGAATGCCAGGAAAGTCACCACTTGCTTCTGTTCATCATCCCATGTAGACCTTATTTATGAGTGCATGTTCCCTTGGAGCACTAATGAAACATCTTGCACTGTATTCAAACAGTGAATTATAATTTACAAATCTTACTGCAATTTGAACTCATAGGCTTTGACCATCATCACTTATTGTATCTCCAACCACAGTCTTCACCTCACAGATAAACAGGCTTGGATGTTTGCATCTTCATGTTAGCAAACATTATATATAATAATCTAGAAATTATAATATAATAGATAAATTATAATATATATTTGGACATTATATATAATTATATATAATGCCCGCATTTATATAAAACTGAGGTATGTTTCATGGAAAAGACAGGAAAGTGCAGTGAAAGACTTTCAAGTAGTGAACATTAAATAAATAAAAATTACATCCTCTGCGCAGAATAAACAGGCAAGAAAAAGAAAATCTTTATAGGTAACACGCTGAGCAGAACTTCACTGAGATGAAGGACATTAAGATGATTAGGTAATATTTCACATTTATCAACTAATCCTACAGCTGCTAAAGCATAAAATTATTTAAAATGAGTCTTTGCAAAACCTACGTGTATTTATATTCAACATCAATTTGTGGAATGGAAAGTATTGTAGAAAAAAATGTCACCACGAGATGGCAGAATTCCCATTCGAACCTTATGAGTTTTTAACAGAACGGCAGAGAGAATTAAAATACCTTACCTTGAAGTGTGTTTATTTCCGCAGGTATAATATGGCACTTCTGGTCCAAATTTCCATTTAACTTTTCAGACCATGGCAACTTACTAGAAGGCTGGTTTTGTGTTTCAGTTGTCTATTTTTGCACCATTCTACTCTCCATCACTGGTACTGTTACCATTTCTCTGACACACGTATTAACCTATTGAAAATACTGGTTTAAAACATCCACATATTTCTTCACAATAATTGCCAACAGGTTATGTTGTTTCAGTGGACTGAGAAATGTGGAGAAGACATATAAAATTTCTGAAATTCACACAAAAATATTTTGTGAATCCAAGATACTTCTGTTTGTTACTTTTCAAAACATGTCTTGCAGAGCATAGTTCATCAAGGTGGGATTTTTAAGGAAGCTTGATGTTGGGTAACCTTACTGTCCAGGGAAGCAAGGTTGGCAATTTGTAGAGTTTATTGGGATGGGAATCATAATACTGTGTGCCTCCATTATGACTCACCCCCCTGGTTTACACAAATACACAGAAATCGCAGTTTTCATTTAAAATAACTTTTTCTAGTCCTGAGGACTACAGGGGAAACCACTTGGAAAACAGTCTGATAACTGATGTAAGGCACAAGCCAAAAAGATCCACATATATATGATTTTTCAAATTAATTATTTTAAAGGCAGTCAGATTTTTGTGACCTGACTCATAGGCTTTTCTCTTTTTTTTAACTGTATCACTTAAAGCTATTATTGACATCAACGAGTTTTGCTATTGACACCCAATGAATTTAGACCAAAGCTGAGGATTTTTGAAACCTCCCCATGTCCATATTTAGAATGAACAGAAATCTTCCTGCCTCATGTTTAACTTCAAAAAGAACTACAAGTACTAATGCACTGATATAGGAGGAGGAAATTATTTTTTCTGTGAACACAGGGGGTATATTTCTCCTTGCAAAGAGGAAAAAGTTATAAAATAAACAGCACAGAGAAATGACTTCGAAAATCCATTGTCTGGAGAGTTTTATAGTATCAAACTTTAAGAATTTGCACTATATAATAAATCCACAGGTTAATATTTTTAATACAGTGTGTTGAATGTTAAGAAAGTTGCAATATTTGCTTTTGGCTCTGCCCTTTACAGTTTATTTTATTTTATGGTTCATATGTGCAAAACTTCATGCATTTGAGGGAGATACGAAAAGGGACATAGTAAAAAGTTGTGCATTTATACTACCTGCATGATTCTTACCTGTCATTGGAACCCAGCATATATACAAGGAAGGACCCAACTATACTAAAATCTTAGCTCAGATTTTTAAACCCAGACAATGTTACAGGACTCAGAATTTCACTTAAAAAATCTTAGCATTTTGTCCTGTTAGTTCTTCTTGTGAAAATGGGGTTTCCATTAGCACTTAGCTAGCAGATCAGTGCCAAGGAGCACAAAGCACAGCTGGGTTCTCTTGTAGGCACTGCTGACTGATCTTTTTTGTACTTACATTGTAATATCATCATTAGTTTCAGTTGTTTGCCAGAGGCAGTGTTAGTTCCTCTATAGATGCCAGTGTTTACCACAGCAGTATCTAAGATACTTTATTTTTCATAGTACTAAGGATACAAAATAAGTTAGTTTCCCTAGACATGTCTCTTAAAAACCCCCTCAGGGCCTGCATGCAATCAGGACAAGAAACTCATTGGGCTGTGACTGATGAATTAATCTTCATAATTTTTCATGGTTTTTAAAAACTGTATTGCTGCAATATTTTAGTATAGGAATTTCAGTAACTGATATATGTTAAGAATCATCAGTAATATAGAAACTGAGCTGCAACAGGTAAGAAAAAGGTTTTGCTTAATATCTTTTATCAAAAGTGGTTTTTCATGATGTAAGACTATTTCAGTCACAGAAATATGAAACTATATTCAGAAACAGTCATAGATATGTATGTCTTATGTACATGTCTAGGAATATGCATAAGATACCTTTGAATAGTAGTTTTCCTTATTCTACTTCTCAGGCTTTTAATCAGAATCAGAAAACAGGAGATGGAGAGGTATTAGATTAGCATCTGTCTTTTTCTCTGTGCGCTCTGTCACTGCTGATGCAAAATGTGGTTAGTCGTAAAAAATCAGCTGATGTGAGATGTTCCTCAAGGAACTAGTTAATTCATAAGGAAATTAATGATATGGACAACTGTTTTAAAAAAAAAAAAGTTAATTCTTGATTCAGGTATCTGCTGAAGAAGTTTGTGCTTTATTTAATTTGACATATGGAAATCAAAACTTTATGAGCCTGTGTAGGTTGTTCTTATTAACCTTGTTTATTTGCTTCTGTTCTCTTAATGGAAGAGCTATCTACATTAACACCTTCTTTCTGGGAACAGTAAACCAGGAGCACTGTTTCCAAAAGTCTGTCCAAAAGAATAGCCAGAGCTTGTGTGTAATAGCTAAAAGGAGTTATGATTCTCTGTGACGGAAGTTGCTGCATTTCTACCACAGTGTGTAAGGATAAAAGAAAGATTCACTAGTTAACTGGTAATAAGTGTGAAGCTATCTACATTGCGTCTTTTGAACTGCAGGGACAAGGTACAGGAAAATCAGGGACAAAAGCTTTAGCATACAAGAGGAGCCATTCCAGATCAGAGTAACAACTTTCTTATGCTGTTATTCCAGCTGACAGTGGTCATTACCAGATGCTTTAGAGGAAAGTGCAAGAAACCCTGTAGTGAGCGCTTATGAAATATTCTGCCCATAGACGAAATTTCTTATTAATCTCTGTCAGCTATGATTGGTTTATATCCTAGAACATGGTGCTTTGAAGGTTAATTATAAAACAACTTTAGGACTAGAACAACTTATACTATTCTAAAAGAAGCTGTTTTTCCTAAAATACTTTAGTTTTATAATGTGATAATACACACCAGCCAAATTATATTAGGCAAATTCCTTAGTATATTTTGGCACTTACTGTAGAGGCTGGATAATGAAGGAGATCTGCGATAAAAACAAGAGACTAAGTCCACGTGATTTACAAAGAATTTGTGAAAACAGACTTTTTTTCAATGACTTCTTGCTTTCTTACATACATTTAATGGTAATACGGAAAGTCTTACCTAATTTTGCTAGAAGCTTTTATGAAGGCTTTAACCTGTTGTGTGTCTTCAAATGTTTCTTAAGGAGGAGAAATTTTTAAGCTTTAATAAGTAATTTTATTAGAAAATACTAAAATACTGGCTTTTGCACTGAAAATGCTTTCTGTTCTCTGGTCACATTCCTGACTTCTGTGAAATCATTGTTTTATTGTTCCTTCTAGTCACAGAATATTCTACAGGCAATGACCAAATTTTCTTGCCTTAAAAGAAAAGAGAAAGAAAAAAAAACCTTCAAGCTTTCTTTTCATATCATGAAGGGGCAAAAAGGCACACATCCAAACATATTTCCTCCCCCATTAAAAGGTGGTTAAATAAAACCTGATACACTTTTATTTTTCAATCATTCACAGGATTTTTTTTCCCTTTGTGGTGAAAAAAAGAAAGCTTCTGAATAATTTAGACTGTCTAATCTAAATAGGGTCATGAGAAGATTTCTTCTGGATCTAGCAGTGCTGAATGAAGATGTTACTATGCTCAGCTCTACAAACCTATAATCCACCAGATGGAAGTTGCCGTTCTCACAGCTCTGCCAAACAATGGAGTCTGAGAGCTTTGCCTTATCCCCTTCAGGCAAAATCAGTTCTCTTTTCAAACTGCCTTCATCAGCTGATTAATACTACCATGCCTCCATATGGAGTTCTCATATGACCCCTTCTGCCAACAAGATGCAGAACTGGCAGCCTCTTAGGAAGAGACAGGAAAAAAACTCTTAGGGTAGCTAATATCTTCAATTGTCACTGCTCTTTGCTAGATACTTGTCTGCAGCCTACAAATGAGCTCTCTATGAGCACTCTGGTAAGAACATTGCTATTACTGTGTTTTTTTTTACTGTGAACTTTTCATCTCCTTGCTAGCTTGGCTATCTTGCTGGGTATCTTGAACTTAACCCACTGTGGTGTAGTTCAGGTTCTGCATATCCTCAGTGCAGGTTTCAGCCTAAGAATAGTCCTGCCTGCCAAAGGAGAAAAATAGGGAAGAATCAATAATCATCTAATGAACCAAACAATCAAAATTGTTCATGATTGCAAATAGAATTACAGACAATATTCTTTTTATTCACTTTAGATATAGACTTTGTGTGAGGTGACATCGCAACATACAGAAACATAGAGCAGGTAGCTGAAAGTTCTCGGTATTTTAGTTATGGAGATTTTTTTTCTCTGCTTTATAATACTTTATATGCCACTTATATGTCTGAAGGGATTGTAGAGGAAGGTGAAAGCTATGGAAGGCAGTGTTTGAAATAATGAAACTGTTTTCCCAAGGATTTTTGATGTTCAGGCAGACCTCATGGAAATTTTGCCATATATAGTAATAATACTGCAGGTTATTTGTAGACAGCTCATACCTGTGTTATCTATTTCCATGTTATGGGAGTGAAAGGAATGGAGAGATGTCCAGTAAGAAATAGAGATCAACAGGCAGTTGCTGTACTGCTTTGCCTAGTGCTCTACTAACGGGGTTTGGTTACTGCAGGTGTGCTGTCTCCAGTGCTTGCTGTATTGGCCATGAATCTGCTGCTGTACCCAAGGAAATTTTCACTTCATTTGACAGGTTGAAGAGAATCCTACATTGAATAACAAATCAGATGACCACCTAACAGAAAATAGAGAATGATCTTCATAGAAAGAGCACCCTGTCAAGACTGAGGTGTTCTTACTGGAATATCCAACCTGTTTTAAGAATTTTTTTATTCCCTTTTTTTATTTTCACTGACACCTTTATTGCACTCATTTGGTTTCATTTTCCATGATATGTAGCACTTTGAAAGTACAGCTCATCCACATGAAAATGTACTTGAATGAGCATTTGCAGGATCAAAACTTAGGGTGTTATATGAGATCGAAAAATCCCTGATGATATATGAAACCCTGTCACCTTCCAGCTGGACTGATTCTTAGATGAACTCTGAATTTAGCGATGTTCATTTCTTCTATATCTGTAAGACATGTATAAATAATTTATAGTAAGAATAATATTTACTTTAATTTTTTTTTGTATGTGTATAACTTCAAATGTGACCCAAATTTGATAAAAAGTAATATTCACATGTGCTTAGAATTGAATGTTATTATACATAGAAGTGGTAGTGTGTTAAACCAAAAAATTAATAAATGTAAGTAATAAAAACAAACTTTAGAAGGAAATGGAGGTATACCTCAACATTTTTTCAAAGTGATAAGAAGTTGAAATTACATACACCTATAGAGAAAAAACCTTGGGGAACATCAATAAATTAGCATGAATTCGTTCGAGGTGTGCCAGACACTACCTGCTGAGGTTGTACTCCCTGTTTTATTTTGATAACATAAGGCTAGATAAAATGAGATTTTTGCCTTTTTCCTACCAATGGCAATCAATATAACTAATGCAGAGCATTTACAGTATTGGCATCTTTCTTTAATGCTTAGGAATAGTCAACAGAAACAGTGACTGGCAGAAATGAATGGAAAGGGCTTGGCTGCCAACAGACACTTTCCTTCTGATTGTGCAAATTATTTGCTGTCATACTCAAGTGTAGAAGAATTTAATCTCTAAGTGGATTTTCAGTTTCAGCAAGGCCAAGTTAGTACCTCTGAGTAGAAGGAATTTCTCCAATATACAACATGACTCAGACTTTCTTTTTGAAGTTTAAAGGGGTAGTAAAAGTTGCTTGGAGTCCATTTCTGTTTACGTGAGATCAGGACAGCTTTCACAGTGTCAGTGGTCCCTGCTGTTCATGTGTACTAGCATAGATGTGACTCAGCTGGAGAATGATATCAACTATTTTTCATTTGTACTTTTTGCTGCTGTCATTATGTTGTTTGGTTTTAAAGGACATAAGGTGCTTTTTAGAGACATCACATCCTGGAGATGATGCATAGAAGTTGTAGCTTCTGATACATTCACATGAATAAACAAACTGGCATACATAAATTATGCAAACTGCTCTCTGTGCATTAGATCCTGCCCTTGGCAATCTATCAATATAGGTTGCAGCTGTTCTAGTAAATATTGGCAAGTATTTTTTGTCTTTATCAGTATAATGAGAAGCTAACTAGCAAAAATGGCAGTGGGTTTCATTCACGTCATTTATATATATAAAATTTCATTGCTTAATATACAGTTGCTTTAGAGAGGTATGGGCTCTGCATTATTTGCTCTTATTCTGTCCACTTAGTAGCAGAGTCTTGAAATTAAGAGATCATCCATATGCCTCCTTGGACCCTAATGCCCGAAGTCCAGAAAATCAAGAATTCACATAGATAATGGTTTATTTCTGGAATGGATAGAAGCAATTGAATGAATTAAAAAGAGTCAAGACTGTAAGCAGATTAATACCAGTGCATTGCAGAAAGTCTTAGCAACTTAAAGCAAATTACAGTGGCACTGGAAACAGTTTTCAGATCACCATAGGTAGCTGGGCAGAGCTGCTTTTTTTGTGTATTGCTAAATAAGCAGTATGCAAAGTCACTGTATGGAATAATATAGACTAGATTTCCTGAAGTCATTCAATTGAGAAAAATCAGGCAAGCAATCTGAGTTTTATTTCTAGTCAGTGCCTCAGTGCTACTTGGAAAAGAAGCTTCCTTCAAATGTCCCACATTGTCAGGCTTGTATTGATTTAAGAGCTCTTCTGTGCTACTTGAGCAAGACATGTTATGATCCCCTCTGGGAAGAAATAGCCTCAAAGCATCTGGGTAACAATTCCTTTACTAATCATGTTATTGAATCTAACGGATGAATTTTAACGTGTATTGTCAGATAATGACAATGAGTTACATCCTCTTTAACTGCAAATGGTGTAGTTCCGTAATGTTAACTATTCCTGTTTTATATCAACTGAATACTGGCCCATGCTATGTAATGGTACTCTGGTGTGAGATAGCTTTGGTCTAACATCTGAGAAAAACCTGAGGAATCATACTCTTGCATAATGTTTGTTGTTAAACAAGTACTGGTAAAGTGTTCTGAAATTCATACCAAATGTGGTCTTTTGTGAAATGTATGTAAATTAACTGTGGGTTTCATTAACTGTAACCTCTCTTGGGAAATCTGTGGAAGCCTAATACCAGGTGACATTAACTGCTTTTCAGAGGCCAGCTGTAGAGCTTTATAGCTTTACTTTTTAATGCAAAAATGACAACTCATTCAGCTCAAGAGAAAAATACCTAATAAGATCCTAATAAGTCTCAATTTTTTACTGTCATCTCAGAAAGCACTTGAATACAGTATTCCTGAAAGTTTTTCAGGAGTTAGGCTCTGCTCCCTCAGAGCAGCTGTCTTTATTTAAATTCAAACTTATCAGCTCGAGTTCCCAGACTGATCTAAACTGCTTCATTGTGTAAAACAAGGTGTCAGTGTCTGGAGATGCACCTAGAAGCAGACTACAGAAAAATGCACTTTACAGGCTACAGGGCCAATAAACCTATTTGGTACAGACTGTTAGATAAATCTGTCTTGAACATGCCACAAATGGTAATGCTGTTCCTGCAAATTAGGATAGACATTTAATTTGGGTAAAATACTGCTTCATTGAGCATCTATAGGAAAAAGAAGCGTTTGCAGAGTAATCATTACCCTTATTTTAGCAAGTTTATTTCTAATCAGGTGATTATCTCAAAGATAAGCCTCTTGTGAAATGAAGTGATGACCATAAATATAAGAACACAAACAAAGACTTAAGTAGATCAGTATTCTGACAGTGGCCAGTACCTAAAGCTTTAGGAGAGAACAGCACAACAAGGCAAGTAGAAAGAAAAACTTTCCTGATACTGCTTCTAACTTCTGCCAAACCATAGCTCAGGGACCCTGGGAGTGAGAACCCTTTTTTTTGTATACATGTGTGTTACATAATAGCCTTTGATGAATTTTTTCTTCCAGAAGCTTTTCTAATTGCTCGTTAACCCACCTAAGCTTTTGACATCTCCATATCCTGTAGCTATGAGTTCTACAGTTTAATTATGTGCTGTGTGAAAAGCGTTTCCTTTTGTTTGCGTTAAGCCTGCCACTTGATAACTAAGTCTCCTGAATTCCTGCATGGTGGGAACTAGGGAACTGCTCTCTGTGTACTTTCTTCATTCCAGTTAATATTTTATAAGATTTCACCATATTAATCTCATGGGTATTTCTTTTTCACCTAGGTTTTTTTCATCTCTCCTCCTTAAATAACAACTTCTTGTCATTCTAGGCATACAGTTCTGTCTTCTCTACTCTAGAGTCCATTTTCAGATGTAGGGAAGTAGAACTGCATTCAAGATTTAAAAAGATTTATTCTGTATTCCTTTTCCAACTATGCCTACCATTCTGTTGTTTCCAGGTCCTCTCACGAGTATTGAGCTTGTATAGGGGAGTTTATAAAGACTCCCGAAACTCTGTTTTGAGTGGACATAGTGAAATTTGTCCCTATAGTAATAGTTGTTTTGTATTACTAGATGTTGATATTCATCAGATATATTCTCGTCTGGACACTCATTATGATAACTTTCTGTAGCTTGTTGCAGCTGGCTTTTGTATTCATAGCCCTAATTTAACAGTGTCAGCAAAATTTGTCATCTTTTCATCACCATACTTGGATTCTGCACCTAAACTTTGAATAGAAGAGGTATTCATATCCTCATTGGGTTTTTCTGGAAAATTTTCTTCATAGAAGAATATATATATCTATATATATATAATTTTTTTTTTCTTTTTATTCTTATCCTTTAGTTTTTATCCTTTAACAAATCTAGATGATTGGACTAGATGATCTTTTGAGGTCCCTTTCAATCTCTAGCATACTGTGATACTGTGTGAAATCAAGAATCTTGGGAAATATTTTTTTATTATTCCAAATAACTTACTGCCTATAAGATCCCTCGATGAGGAACTTTGTTAAAAGCTGTTTGAAAATTCAAGCACATTACATCAGCCACATCTCCCATGCTACTATGCTCCTGAATTTTTCAAAGAGCTTCAATAGGTTTGTGAGGCACAATAATACACTACAAAAGCTGAGTTAGCTTTTCTCATTGTAACTTATTCATGTATTGGTCTAATAATTTTCTAAATTTAATTTACATTTTTTTTGTTTTGTTTTGTTTACCTTTTGTTTAACCTTATCTTTACAGATCAATACAGATACTGCGAAATAAGATAGATATAAGTGAGGATTCATCTGAAAATCTGGAGTAATTAAGAAAACGGTTTAAATTTTGTAGTTCTCTTGGACTTTCCAGCAAAGTGATGGCAAAGATCCTCAGTGCTATTAGAATACTTCACTGCAATATTCCATTTTATTGTCCTGTGTGGCTATTCTGAAGTGACCTTCCCTCTAGACTGCCAAGAAATTATCATATTTCAGTGTCTTTTTAAGGCATTCCTTGTGTGTTTCCCTTGGGTATTTGGAAAAACTTCCTCCATACCATAAAATTTTTCCTTCACTTGCCACATTAGCGAGCATTTGACTATTGAGATAATTAGTGGCAGAGATATTGGATAGGCCTAATGCTAGTGGTATGTTTAAAATATCAAAACAGAGGTTTCTAAGCTGCCTAGAAAGTTGGGTGCTTCATATGTAATTTAATCAGTCAGTGGAATAATTAAGAAATAATTTCGATATTCATTTCAGTATTATATTGAGGCACTCTGACAACACTGCAAACAATATACAAGTCATGGTATTGTCCTGACAGAGAACTATGTAAGCATATTTTCTTCTAGCCTTATTTGGAGACTGTGTATGTAGACTTGGAATTGACTTGCTGTCTGTGGGGTAACAAATTCAAGTAGCTAGAGTGTAAACATTATTGTATCTATTTCTGATTCCTTCAAAACCTCTCTTGAGACTTTTGAATGTTTTCTGGCAATCACGAATCTTGCCTCACTGCTAGAATTTACAATTTGGTTTACTGTGTTAAGGCTGATCTTCCAGAAAGCTGAAGTGTTCAAAAAGACCTTTATGCCACTTTCCACAGTAAACTGAGAAAGGGGAGATGAGTCCATAGCTATTTGAGATCTGTGTAGAAGGTCTTGAGGGCAATGAGTTGATCCTTAAAATTTTATATGGCTTTCAGATATTCACAGCTTAAAGCAGGAGAGCTGAATGAAAATGGAGGTGCTCTATACATAATTCTGAGCTATGCAATGACCAGGAATGCCAAAGGATCTGGGCCAGTATGTTAACAAATATTTCTCCAGGGTGTTGGTTTTCAGTATAAGGAACTCATAAATAATCAGTTAAAAAATAATATGACCGTTGTAAATTAGTGTTTTACCTAATGAACTGAGAATAAGGTTTCATGGATTCCTGTGAAGACTATAGGTATTTTCATTTACACAAAGCATTACTTTTTTTTGGTAATACAGAAGACATTTATTACTGCTGAAATCTTAGGAACATAAACGTCTGTAAATATTTTCTCCAAATACGGTATTTGTTCATTCTCATTTTTAGTTAATCATAGAATCATAGAATCATAGAATAGTAGGGTTGGAAAGGACCTTAAGATCATCAAGTTCCAACCCCCCTGACATGGGCAGGGACACCTTACGCTAAATCATATCACACAAGGCCTTGTCCAACCTGGTCTTGAACACCGCCACAGATGGAGCATTCACAACCTCCCTGGGCAACCTATTCCAGTGCCTCACCACCCTAACAGGAAAGAATTTCCTTCTCATATCCAATCTAGACTTCCCCTGTTTAAGTTTGAACCCGTTACCCACTGTCCTATCACTACAGTCCTAATGAAGAGTCCCTCCCCAGCATCCCTATAGGCCCCCTTCAGATACTGGAAGGCTGCTATGAGGTCTCCACACAGACTTCTCCACGCTGAACAGCCCCAACTTCCTCAGCCTGTCTTCATATGGGAGATGCTCCAGTCCCCTGATCATCCTTGTGGCCCTCCTCAGGACTTGTTCCAACAATTCCATGTCCTTTTTATGTTGAGGACACCAGAACTGCACACAATACTCCAGGTGAGGTCTCATGAGAGCAGAGTGGAGGGGCAGGATCACCTCCTTCGACCTGCTGGTCATGCAACTTTTGATGCAGCCCAGGATACGGTTGGGTTTCTGGGCTGTGAGCGCACACTGCCTGCCCATGTTCATTTTCTCATCAACCAACACCCCCAAGTCCTTCTCCACAGGGCTGCTCTGAATATCTTCTCTGCCCAGCCTGTAGCTGTGCCTGGGATGGTGTAGGACCCAGGTGTAGGACCTTTCATTTGGCATGGTTAAACCTCATGAGGTTGGCATCAGCCCACCTCACAAGCGTGTCAAGGTCCCTCTGGATGGCATTCTTTCCCTCCAGTGTATCAACCGAACCACACAGCTTGGTGTCATTGGCAAACTTGCTAAGGGCACACTCAATCCCACTGTCCATGTCAGCAATGAAGATGTTAAACAAGACCGGTCCCAACACCGATCCCTGAGGGACGCCACTCGTTACTGGTCTGCAGCCGGACATTGAGCCATTAACCACAACATTTTGCGTGCAGCCATCCAGCCAGTTCTTTATGCACTGAGTGGTCCATCCATCAAATTGATGTCTCTCCAATTTAGAGACAAGGATGTTGTATGGGACAGTGTCGAAGGCTTTGCACAAGTCCAGGTAGATGATATCAACTGCTCTACCCCTGTCCATCAGTTCTGTAGCCCCATCATAGAAGGCCACCAAATTGGTCAGGCAGGATTTCCCCTTAGTGAAGCCATGCTGGCTGTCACCAAGCACCTTGTTTTTCATTTGTTTTAGCATGCTTTCCAGGAGTATCTGCTCCAAGATTTTGCCAAGCACAGAGGTGAGACTGACTGGTCTGTAATCCCTGGGTCATCCATTTTCCCCTTCTTGAAAATGGGGGTTATATTTCCCTTTTTCCAGTCATCGGGAACTTCACCTGACTGCCATGATTTCTCAAACATGATGGACAGTGGCTTAGCAACTTCATTTGCCAGCTCCTTCAGGACTCGTGGATGGATCTCATCAGGACCAATGGACTTGTGCACGTTCAGGTTTTTAAGATGGTCTCGAACCAGATCCTCTCCTACAGTGGACGCAAGGTCTTCATTCTCACAGTCCCTGCATCTGCCTTCCAAGACTTGCGTGGCGCAGTCAGAGCCTTTGCCAGTGAAGACCGAGGCAAAGAAGTCATTCAGAACCTCAGCCTTCTCCAAATCCTGTGTAGCCAGTTCTCCTGAGAGCTTCCTGAGGGGGCCTACATTCTCCCTAGTCTGTTTTTTATTTGCTATGTACTTGTAGAATTCCTTCCTGTTATCTTTAATACCTCTAGCTACGTTTAATTCTAACTGGGCTTTAGCTTTCCTAACCTGGTCCCTACCTTCCCGGACAACATCCCTGTACTCTTCCCAGGCCACCTGTCCTTGCTTCCACTTATTATAAGCCTCTTTTTTCATTTGAATTTTCCTCAGGAGCTCCTTATCCATCCAAGGAGGTCTCCTGGCCCTCCTGCTCCACTTCCTTCTGCTTGGGATGCAACACTCCTGAGCTTGTAGCAGATGATCCTTGAATATCAACCAACAGCCTTGGGCCCCCCAGCCCTCTAGGGCTGTATCCCATGGAACGTTCCTGAGCAGGTTCCTGAAGAGGCCAAAGTCTGCTCTTTTGAAGTCCAGGGCAGTGAGCTTGCTGCACACTCTTCTCACTGTCCTGAGGAAATCATATGATAAGAACTTTGATTCAATAGTATGGAATGTGCTTGTAGTTTTGCCAAAAATGCCAAAACTAATTTTTCTTTAGAATACTTAATATTTATTATGTGTTGGAAGTATAATGTTTCCCCTTCTTTCATGTATAGTTAAAGTAATAAGTCGCTATGGAAGACAAAATAATATTAAGCTTTGGGATAAAAAACCCAACACCTTTCTATCTCTAATTATTCTAACACTTTTGTCTTTGTAGGATCTCACACACACGATAATATGTTTATTTGTGTGGTATAGATAGGTAACTTTCAATTGCCAATAAATTCTTAATGATAACTCTTATTTGAGGCTTTAAAATTTAATTTCTGCAAACTGATGATATCTTAATATTTGTTTCATTTTGAGGGTGTTGGTGGATTTACTATCACTGAGAAGCAGACATAAATGTATTATATACTAATGTAATGCAGTTACTAATATTACTGTCTATTGATATTTTCCATGATTTTTGGATTAAATTTGAAAAATTAAGCTTTTTGCAAGCAGGACAAGAGTTAAACAGCTGTGGTTGTGTTATGTGTTTCTAAAAATGATCACAGTGCATGGTGCCCTGTTATTTCCTTTGTGCTTAAAACTGTGTTAGGCCTATTGAACTTAGTATGTTGAATTTGTCATGAAATAGTTTGGAACTTAAGGGACTACGTGGCTCAGAGTTTTGTGTTACAGAAAGGAGAATTTTATTAGCGTTGGAAAATGGAGACACTGATTCAACAAAGCTGTTTTTTTTTTTTTCTCTGAAATAACATAGAATATTTTGCTAATATGTGACTTCAAAGTGTTCAGGACATACAGTGTCAGCCTGGCATAGTCGTTGCAAGTCTTGGCACAAGCAGGAAAGTATCTGGCTCCAAAGATTATGGCCTTGCATATCAGTACATTTTCTTGGTGCTCTCTGACTTGTGAAAATGTTCATTAGAGTGAATATAATCTTGGAAAGGGGTGAAGATCACTTAATGTTTGCCCAGTGCCTTGTATGGTGTATAAATGCTTATAGAAATGCTTATTAAATATAGTGGATGCACCCTATGGTATTTTAATTATCTATATGTGCACAGAAGGTACAGGGTGCTAAATATGAATTTAACCAAATAGCTTTTTATAATTATTATTGCTACAAGCATGCTTACAACAGGCAGCATGAAAAGTTTAAATGAATACTTACTACAAGCTGATACAAAAAAAGATAAGAAATGCACCATCCTGTCATGTAAATGTACAACCACATGACATTGGATGGTCCATGACAATGAAGAAGACAAAACATACTTTCATTAGTGCAGATTTGACAAATTTTTATAAATACGAATGGAATTCTTGATCTGGAAAAGCCTTTTCATGCAGCCTTTACTTGTCTCTAAGTAAATGTTTAAATATTTTACTGATTTACTACTGTTGAGAGGTTTTATTTAGGGTGCTTTTCTGCAGTTGTGTGCAGGGTGGTGTATGGGCTTGTAACGCTGATTGCATGGCTGTCCAGCCTGGGAGACTGTTCAGCTGTGTTTCTCTTTCTGGCTTTCATGCCAGGTCTCATCCTAACACAGAGCTAGGACATGGCCGAGTGTGCACCTTGGCTGACAGTTTAGGAGCAGTCTTGGATCCCTTAGGATTGGTATGCTGTAATTTGCAACATTTTTGATCACTTTAATTTTAAAGTGAATTCTGAAGAGCAGCTGTAAATTACATTTTTATTCAAGTATGGCTCAAAATTGCTTCAGGCTGAAGTAGTTTGATCTTCTACTAAGATGCAGGCAAATAATGTTGTCACAGATAATAAAAACACTTTTAGTCCTAACTTGGAACCTTTTCCTGGGCTCAGAATTAAATACAGCTCAAGTACAGTTTGCTCTCATCCATAATGGCTAGTTAAACATTGTTATTTTATTCTGAAGACACCTCTTGTAACATGTTTTAGTATAAGTATCTCTAGCCTGCAGTATTGGTCAGAAAGCAACTGCTGTTGGCAGTTATTTCATTTCTAATGTGCAATAACACAGCAGAAGCAATTCAGTGAATCTCAGAAGTAGCTTCAGGGAGCCCATAGGCCATAGAACTAATTTCAGCCTGTGAGTAAATAAAAGATGTGAAAATACAGTTCCCACTTTCTCAGTGGAATCAAAATGACAAGGTCAATAGACACGGATTACTGAACTGAACACATTCACAGTATTGGTACTTGTACCATATCGAGTATAAATATACAAATCCTTCCCACCCTGTCAGTCTAATGAGAATTATGTCGTTTACAAAACAGTGACACTATACTTCAGAGTAAAGCAGCATCATTTGCTTTTGTTTTAATAGGCAAATAATTTTCATAAATCAAATGAACTAAGTTTGGAATACAGTCTGATAATGACCATAGAGACTGGTTTTTATTTACTGATTCAACCCAAGATAAATATCAGGATTGTGACAAAGTTACCAGTATGAAAGTAAGAAAAAAAATATTCCACCCATTTCACAATTTTTACTGTTTCAGTGATAGTTAATAAAAAAACAAACAGCAAAAAACCCCACAAAAATAGGAACAAATTAAAAAAAAATTAAAAAAAGGCCAAGGAATTAAATAAAAAAAATCAGTTTTGTGGAGTTCTTGTGTCAGTTGCTGTCTGAGTTATGAGAGTTAGCCAGGATGTGTAGTAATGCTTTCTTTAGTGGTCATTTTCCAGGTATATAAGATTACAGTATTTCTCCTTTTTTTTTCTTACAACCTGAAAATTTTAGTATTCTGAGGAAGTAATTTATAACAGTACATCTAATATAACAGCTATATGTTGCCCCCAGATTTGCCACTGGCTTATCATTTTGTTCTGTTCCTACATCAATGAGTCTTTTCTGTTTGGTGAGAGAGCAGTCCTTTCCTCCTCTTCACAGCTCCTAAACAAAGAGGAAACCTTTCTGCCCAGAAAAAAAGTACATGCAAAAGCAATTCTGACCAGTTAATTCATACAACTCCCATGTAGTTGCTACCAGTGATTTCTAATTTATCTAGGCAGTTAATAGACAAAACCTTGTATAACCCTTGCCCCACCTGCCTTGCTATCTGTTTAGACACTGAAACCTGTGCAGACAACAGTGAAATAAAGAAATTAAATTATAATAAGCTACAAACTCTACACTTGACCTATATTGCCTAAGTGCACGATAATGTCATTTAATTGCATTTCTCTGATGAAGTCTTGTGACAGGACTACTTATGAGCTATCTTGGAAATTGATCTTTAGTGCTTATGAGACACCTTTTGATGGTTTCGAAATGAAAATCTATGCCATTACAGTGTATATCACATAGAGAGCTCCTCTGACTATGCAAACTTCTATGTATGTCATACACTTTGTATCACCATCAATTGACTTAATAATTAGTATTTTCCTCCTACCTCACTGGATAAAGATTCTCTGAAGCTTAGTAAAGTTCATGAAGTGACATGAGCTGTTTTCTGTATAACATCTGACTGATTTACTGTAGAAATGGGTAGATTTGCCATGACTGAAGGAGAAATGCAGTGGAACAGAAAGGAAATCTTCACAGTTGAAACAAATTAATATACTGCCATGAGAAAAATACATTCCATCTATCTACGAATTTTTGCAATGCAAGTGAGCCAATTAAACCAAAATTCTCAAATATTAATTTTCATTTTCTAGTACACGTTTGTTTTGAAAACACTCTATCTTGTATGCTCAGCTGTATCTAAATCCAAGGGGCTTCTACCTTAAAAATATATGCTGCTGCCTAAGGTTCAGTACTGTAGGAAAATCAGATATTGGTATATTAGAATAGGCATACGATGTAATGAATGCTTTTACCTTACATTTTCTCTCTTCCCATTTGTTAATTGGAGAGTATAATCCTCTTTTCTCACCAGATTGTGCAACAATACATTAATTAAGTTTTGGAAAGTATTCAGATTCTAGAGTACTGAGACCCTGACTGAAAAGCTCCTGAGAAAAGGAGTGATTTGGTCCACCCGGAGGATTTGAATACTGTCCAATAAATGGGGCCTATAGATATGTATTGAAAAGCACAGGGAGAGTTTTGAAGAACTGTATGTGGGGTAACCACTGTCTCTCTGCTGTTCTGTGCAAAGGTACAGCATATGATTCCAATCCATATATAAGACAATGGATTTGCAGTTTGCAGACAAGGGATGTGTATGGACGAGTTCATGTGAAAATGCAAGCTCATGGCAGATGACAGTTGGATACCAGTTTAAAGACTTTCTTGGAAACAAGGAAATGAAACAGAAATTTTAACTGAACTATTAGACGTAAAAAGGCAGAAACCAACTGAAATATTGTATCAAAAGATGAATTAAAAAACTAAAACAAACCAAAACCAAACCAAAGCCCAAACCCCAAACTGCTCTGAATTTACCTTCCCAGATTTTTATGGTTAGATGTTGATGATTACATTCTGCTTTCTTCTCTTTTTAATTTTTTTCTGTATTTGTGTGGAAGACCATCGGCAATAATGAGGGAAATTTATTCTTTTGGCTTCCCTCTAATGAAGCTGTTAGGCAGATACTTAAATTTAAGCATGTGACTGATGTGGAAGGCTTCAGCAGTGTTTTGGTTGGTTAGTGTTGCCTTTTAGATGACATCCAGGAAAACCTCAGACGAAAAATGATTTAAGCTAATAGGATATTCCACAAAGTGATGTGAATTCTCTCGCATGGCCTTTGTGGAGGAGAAGAACCTACAGTTGTGTTTCTAAGAGCAGCTCTGCACAGGCAGAGAAATCAGAATCAATTTGTTGGGGCTATGCCATAAGCGTTTTCTCAGTTTCTGTTGCAGCCTAGGGAAAAGTCACTTAATTTCATAGGAAAATAGAATTGCTTTACATCTGTGCTATATACAAGGCATTAGAGTAATTCTTTATTTGTTAAGTTAAATACATCATCTCCAAGTTATCAGGGGTATACTGTGAGCTGACATCTGTCTTCTGTTTTCTGCACATTAAGTACATTACTTTTTAGGTACACTGGACTTGATTCTATTGTCATTGACTTCGATAGAAAAATTTGCAGTTACCCACAACAATTACAAAGAGGCTTGACAAAAGTTCTCTAACTTCTCAATTGCAAATAAGATAGCATCAAATGCAGTTATGGGGTATGTTTTTCAGTTTACTGATTTAATCATTGATTAACTATAGTGAGTGATAGAAGCTTTATTATTATTGACCATTTACAACTGTTTGAGAAATGATAAGATATGGGGTTTGTAGCTTTCTGCTTTGCGAGAGGGCATTTGCCTTAACAAGTAATTTGATTAATTCAGTAAACCTAACCTGTACGTTTGTTTGAATGTCAGGTGTGAAATCAAGGCTTGTAAGATGATCATGAGCCCTATATTATTTTACTGTTACACTAGTAAAAAAAAGATGCATATTGTTTTTGTCAGTGGCAGTGAAAATTAATATTGCTCAACTGTTCTTGAATTCTTGAGATGGAAGTAACTCCAGTAACAGGATGATTTTCGATGCACCGTATTTAAAAAATGAAGCCCAAAATTCATTTGTAAATAGAGATGCATCTAAAGTCCTGCAGAACTTCCCCAAGATGATGGAATCAAAAAAATGTCAGTATTAGAAGAGATTGTCCTCTGCCCTTCAGCGTAAATGAAGTGAAGGTGTCAGCTCACATTCTCCCTTCCCTGTGATTCCAGATACAGAACAGCACTGTGGGTAGGCTTTCAATCTCTGGTTTTATAAAAGTGTCAACTTTTGTTTTAGATGCACCAGTTCTTACTTTTGCTTTCCCATTCATTCATGACAGTTCACCAGTCAGTTTAAGAAAAAACAGTTTTAAGAATTCATGCCTTGGTGTTATGAACACCTGAGCTCCCTTGTGTGTTTCAGTGCAGGAGTTAACAAGTGAAGACGGGTGATTTGTAGTGTAGATAATACACAGTTGGGTACCCCAGACTTGTGTCTATTCCTTTGTCAATGATGTTAACAAAAGACAGGCATGCTGAGTAGTCAACCAACGATATAAAATATTTGTAGTGGATAAGTTTACTGGAAAGAAAATACTATTTTTGCTCTTCTAATGTATTAGTAAATTGAACATATAAATAAAAATCACCACTGACTGGCATCTTTCCTATTAAATTTAATACTTAATTGTTTTTTATTGTCAATGGAAAGCCTAATCTTTGTTTCATTTGCATTAAGTTATGTTTAGCTTTCTCTGGAAGTGTTTGTGGACCTGAATTTACCAAAGCTATATTTATGTTTTTACTATAAATGAGAATTAAGCTCTGAGTATTGGAGATCAGTGGATTTAAATGGGGTGAATACAAGATGTTTTTTTATCTTAGTATCTGGAGAGTATATTGACAGATCATACTTTGATGTGGGGACCATTTACTAGTTATAGCACAAGGAAAGCATTAGTACAATACATTTGACTTGTAAATATTTCCATCAGAAGTGTATACTGATAAAAATGCTAAAGACATAATTTGAAATAGCTTCTACCTTTCCTCTCTTTCGAAGTTTAAGAAATAAAGCCCATGTCCTCTCAAGTGTTACAGAGAGGAGGACAAAAGGAAAATAAGGAATGACTGTAAAAATCCTACTGTAAGACGCACAAGATGCATAAATACCCAGATCTCTGGCACCAGCATGTGTAGTCCAGAAGCAGCAATGCTCAAAGAGCAAGTAAAAAGATGTAAAACACATCCCTGTTCCAAATCTTGGTATTCAGAGGGGAAATTTACAAAATGTGCTTTCAGATTGAATACTTCATTGGTATTGTTTGCATCTCTTTATCATTCAGACAGAATTCGCTTCCTTGTGTTTCCAATAAAATGCAAGTCCATGAAAACCAGAAACATTGCTGTGTCAAATTAAAAATTGTTGAATGAAAAAGACTGCCTTTCACAAGACAAGAATCAGGAGTGAATTAGCCAACTGCAGGAAAGGACCTAAACTGCTATCAACTAATCTATAAAGATTTTACTTGTTTTTAATATTCAAGATAACATTTTTCGTCTAGGTTTCAATAGATTTGTTTAACACAGGACACAATGCATTACTCATACTGCATTGCCAGTATTACACACTAATTGTAATCACCATGTGATGAGAGTGCATGGCTTGTTATGCTTTCATGAGGGTAGAGGAAAGAAAACAAACTCTTATAAGGAACAATTTAGAAGGCTGGTAAACCTAGCTCTCTAGGTAGGAATAATTTTCCGCTCCATACACAGTTGGGACCCATATGCAAAGAAGGGAAACTGGGGAAAAAACTCACGCTGATAATTCCATAGCAATTTTTAGTGCATCTATCACCACTATTTCATTCATACAGATTGTTTGTGGTTCAGGAAAAGCAACTATAGGAAGTGGGAAAGGAAAGACTTTATTACAAATGTTCTGAAAGCTGGACTGCTCATTGCTTTGAAGTGCTAACTACCTTTAGCTAAAACAACAGTAGACCATTTAGGAAAACATTGGTGATATTTACATATGCCTTTACTAGACGAATGCATTATCCATGAATATAGGTATGCTAGTGAATTCCTAATGACAGATTGTTTAAACCACATTGAAAATGGCTCCAGTCTGAAGACTGGTGATATAAGTAAGACAATGGGGCATTGGACATGGAGCTTTTTCAGTAGATGAAGCTCTTTCCTTTCTACTGTCTATGGTACTCTGTGATGATCCAGCTGCTATGATGTCAGGAACATACTATAAACTATTTATTAAAAATATATTAAGTACTGAAAGGTGATATGTGTGCTGCATATAAGAACACTGAGCCTTTCTATATCTTTTCACCTTCTAACTACATGTCTGCAATGCTTTGTGTTTGCTGGCTGCTTGAGATCTCTTCTAGTCTTCAGGGTTTCTGGACAGAATGGTGGATTTTGTAAAGGAAATGAAAAGATATAAAGGTATTGTTTTCCCATCCAGGCTGTGGTCTGTTGCATTGTTCACTGTAGATTGTCACTTAAGTGAATATAAGGAGCAAATGAGGGTCGGTTTCTCACTTCAGTTCGTAGGAAAGGATTGATGGCATCAAAGTAATGAACGTTTTTTAGCAGTGATCTTTTATGCATGCCACCAGGGTTTGCTGTGCTTCCAAGCTATTGTCTGCAATGTCCATTCTACAAGGGCTGTTACAGCTGGAATCTGTGAAACTATTATGTTGAAAATTCTCTGGAGCACGAGCCATTTCAGAGTGTAAATTTTTGTAATATTTTACTCCTAACAAGCCAGATTATGTTCACAACAAAAAGAGTAGGAAAAAAGTTTTACCCCAAGAATGGGTAAATGTCCTTGAGAACGATATAAATAAGTTGAATACGTGGGACCTAATTTGAGCATGAACTGTACTGTTATTGAAAAGACATGTCTAAAAATAGCTTGAACAGAAATATAGTGGTTCCACTACAGAATGGCTATTACTAGCAACAGGTCATTGTATTTAAGGAAGCACATACTACATTTTGTGTAAAATCTCTGTGTCTTCAGATGGAAGTGGGATCCCATCAGATACACACAAATACACGCCCATGAAATAAGTTCCCTAATTTGGAAAAAGCATGTGTCCTCCTTTGCTCTTGTTAGTAGCAAGTTCCTTCTCTCTCTTCACAGCCCCCAGATTTTTAAGCTATACTATTAGGGAGGAGGATTACCCACAGATTTTGATTCATGTTGAATTTGAAATACAATACCCCTAGCACCACACAGGGCTATGGAGTCTTCAGCTCAGCAATGTCTCGGAGAGAAGCATGTCAATTATTGAGTTGCCAGCACCACCTCCTGCACTATCTAGTTTTTCTTTGAAAAGGTCTCCTCTTCAATGCCTGGTGCTGCTCACCTTATGAAATCTGACGACATCACAGCCTAATATATAGCACAGCTACAGGCCTGTTTTGCATTACTTAAATAGTGCATTGGACATAAGGTTTCCTGCCATGGGGGGAGGCTTTCAAAGGCAATTTGAACTCAACTCTCATGGAAAATCAAGAGGAAGACTAATCCATGTCAATGCACTTCTGTAATTTAACTTACGTAATGCCAGGAAGTGCTATTTCTGTGAGTAGGTTTGGTCTTAAAATAGAATTTCTTTCGGGAAACTTCACATACATCAATGCTGCCCCATTAGCAAGAGGCATATACCTTAAACTACTGTCTGGTTATGACTTTAGGAATCATTCTGTTTCCTGCTGCTCTTTGGATTCCAAATTTCTCTTGAGATAACATCTAATTACAAAGTTGATTGTCTAAGATAATAAAGTTTCCCAAATTCGTCTTCTGTGTGGCTGCTTTGCTATGCATATGATTTTGTCAAAGTGTTCATGTCTCATCAGAGAGTACAGTCCTTTAAACAACAGTAATATGTTGTCTAGAAAAAATGTGAATTAATACTTATGGGTTATTGTAGGCAGTTTGATCCAGGAAGATGTCAAGAAGGAACATTTTAAAATATAAAATTCCAAAATATCAGAGTGCACTCATGACTGGTATACATATTTCAAGTGTCAGCATGGCACATTGCTGGTGACCGCAATACCTCTTTTTTGAGTGCTAAGTTTTCATTTTGAAAAATGTAAGACATAAAAGATTAAATTTATAAGGTATATTCATTTTTCTCCTTTATTAGTAAGCATGCAGGGCCACGATTCTGATGCTCATGGAACTACAGATTCAAAGCAGTTAATCAGAAGCTTGTGAAATATACATAGCTAGAAAGACAGTAAATTTGTGTCACAGCTGCATGTCTAAGACGCACAAATGCATGTGATATGTGTACTTTTGCAAAAAAAGTGTGTGAGTACATGTTTAAACAGAATAAAATGTAACTTTGACCTCTTTGTTCTGTGTCTATAGTTCCACTCTGTTCTTATTGATGTTGAAGATGTTCTGGTGCTTAATCAAGGCATGTCTTCAGTTTTAGTTTCTAAGAGTAGCACTTTAGTGTGACAAGTCTAGCGCAAAGGATTGTAAGTTTTTAATTTTCTGAAGACTGTTAGGTGGGTTGACATTAGAAGCATCTTCTACAATTACACAGATACTGATAGGTGACAGCTCTAGGTCAGTATGGAGGGAAAGGGGAAGGTTACTTGCCTCAGTTACTGTGCTATTGAACTAAATAGAAGGTAGAGCACCTTTGAAAATGGTCCTTCTTTATTGCTTTTTTTTTTTAATATGGAATTTTAGAAGACCTTCAGTGCAATTACATCTTTGATATAATTTTAGGTTCTTTATTCTCCAGCTTGCATTTAGCTGATTCTGTTTGTGCTATGTTTGGCACTGGGTTTTTCTACTTCACATGTCACATCTAGATGGCTGTCTATTCATTGCGAATGTTTGCTAATGAGAACCAGTTTTCAGGGTGCTGTCACTTTTCTTGCATGCAGCAAAAAAGCAAATGAGAGTCACCATCACCAGCTTTTATACTCAACTGCACCTTTATTTTGCTGTTCTGGACACCTACAGATTAAAAAATAAGATTAAAAACTTTTGAATTTTTTTAGACCTTTTTCTCAGTAAGGTTTCTGCTTCACCAGTACCACAGCAGACTTTCCAAAGCAGACACTCTGAAGTGGTTGCTTTCTTCTGTGCTTTCTAGTTAGATCTTGTAACTATGTCACTGACTTCTCAGTGCTCTTCCAAAATGTACACATTTTGATAAAGTCCTGTCTCTTTGTGAAATACTGATCTCTGTGAAATGTTTTTGTTGTTTGTCTGTATCAGAAGAACTGGGCAAGTTTAATTCCCAGAAAACTTCAGTAACTTCAGACAAGTTACCACCAATGTAATTTGGCTAATCCTATGCATTCTAAATACTGAAAACTAACTTTTTATATTTTCAGGAATAAGTCAAGAATGCCATTGGTTTTCCTGTCTTGCTAGATTAATTTCATAAACCCTGTCATGAAATATTTGTTTTCTGCTCCTCATCCTCATCTGCTTCTCATGAATTTCTCACTAGTATTTTCCACATCCTTCTTCAAATATGGACCACAAAGCTCAAAATAGAGGAAGTTTCCTCTGGTAAACTGTATCAGAGATAAAACTTTCCCTACTTCTATTTGATGTTCTTCAGGTTATGCTCATAAGTGTTACATTAGCTTTCTTTGCAGCAGATTGCTGTGACAGCTATGCTGGTGTAATTAACTACAGTGACCCATATGTCTTCCTTTGAATCCCTGCCTTCCAAGACAATTCTAATCATTCTTGAGGTAAGCTTGCATTCTTGAGTTCCAGATGGAGAACCTTGAATTTGGCTGCTTTAAGATTTCTTTAACCAAGTAATTCAGCTAATTATTTATGACCCACTGCACAGTCAAATTTCTGCCATATGTCCAGCCTTCTTTTGGCTTCACTTAATTTAGGCTTGAAACTGTTAAACTCAATTTCAATTGACTAGCATTTAATTTTTGACAAGTAGTTTTAGTAATTCTGTTCAGTTAGCATCTCTTGCTAGGTTTTGGCTAGGGTAAAATAAGACTAAAGCCATATGCAGTGTCCACTAGTGTGTGTCTGCTATGGAACTCAAATAATGATAATATTGTATGGCACAGTAACACTAATAATTTTTCACTGGCTATGTTCTTGCACCAAATATGCAATCTGTGTATGAATAATTAGCTGGAGAATAAAGATGTTGATTTTGGTGAAGTTTCACCAAGGTTAAAAGACAAGGAAAAAAGTGAGCAGTATGAGTTGTATAAAATTAGTAATTAGAAACAATTAAATATATACATTATGTTTAATGTCTATATGCATATTATCACTGAATCAGCTACTGAGCTACTCCAGATTGGCTTGGGCCTAAATGCTCTCATATGAAGAGGAAATAAAAACTTCCCATGTTTGACAACAGGAGAGATTTTTATTATTCTCCTTGGTCTGCAAAAAACTATTAAAAAAAGCCTAAAAGAACTTTACAAATGGAAGGATCTTCTGACTCATCATGAAGGGTTTGCTGTCAGTGTTTCCCTTCACATCAAGTTAGTCAGAAGGAAAGCAGACTCCAACAGAAGAGTTGTTAACCCGATATACTGTTTCCATCTACACCAATAATGGTTAACAGTAGAGAATGATCCTCCCATGGTATAATTCTGGCAGTGTGGAAGATTGCATTTCAAAGATTGTATTTAATATCTACCAGTAAATGTAAAATAATCCATGACTTTGTCTAACTGTGAACTTCTTTGCTCTTTTGGCCTCTACAACATCTTGTTGCAGAGGGTTCTACAACTATGTGAGTTATGATTTGATTGATACACACACTATTCTCACTTAAAGGGTCTCTCATTCTTTTAATGGAAGAAATACACTGACTCAATATTATTTCTTATTTTCTGTACTATATCATTCACTAGTTAATTTCTGCCAAAGTACTTTGCTCCTGCTGTTCTTTCTTTTTCAAGTTAACTTGTCTGGGCTTTGTAGTCCTCCTTTGTACAGAATGTAAAAAACCCAGGAATACGTGCACACCTGGGTATGCCTTTTAGATGTCTAGGGAACTTTCAGGCAGGTGACAACTGACTTCTGAGTTTTTGTAAGACTGGTGGTCACAGAAATAGGGATTTCTGGGGTAATTTTCTTAGGCTTACTTAAGGAGCACCCAGTTGAGTTTGGAACTGACACAGACTCCCCATAAGTAAAGACACAAAGCAATTAGAAAGAGCAAATGCATTATGTTTGATGTTAGTGTTACTATCCTGTGTATATTGTTTTCTGTAAGAGAGCAGAAATCCCATCTTTTCTTAACCTTTGTCAGCTTATCTTTCGCAGCTTTTTGCTGTTTTGAAAGAAAGCTAGAATGTTTGTTTACCTTTTTAACAGTATTGTTATTGCCCTGCAATTCTCTACACATAGTATCAAGATCTTTTTCCTTCCTTTCTCTTTTTTAACTATTTTTATCTGTCGCTAATGTTATAAGTCTTCATTATGCTCTTTAAATCTTCTTTCTTTCTACAGTGCTCCTTTTGTTATGCTACATATATAATGGGTCAAAATGATGTCTGGCACGAAGCTGAAGTATTAAACCAGGAATTAATATGGACCAGTACTCTTAGACTGAAAAATGCTTACAGTCATTTGAACACCAAAGATAAGGGAGAGAGGCATATTTCTAAAACCTTTGTAAATGAAGGAGACAGAACTGCTGTTTTAGGGAGTTTCAGCTGAGCACAGAAACAGACTGAATGCAATCAAAAAAGATTTATTCAAGAGTCATAAATTAGGCTCTACCTTAGATTCCTTCTGTCTCTCTTTCTTATATATCATCTCTTGTCCTGACATTCAGTCTGAAGTATTTCCTCCAGTCAGTAAAGATTTTCCAAACTCAAGAGTCCAATTAGGAAAAATGCTCCCCTGCCTTTCAGCATTGCATTATCTGAACCAGTTCCCTCCAGCGCACCCTCTACAATGGAGTCATTTATAACTGAATGTATCTTAGTAGGAAAGGTTACTCACTTATTCTATGAAAAATTGAAAACTACAGACTGAAAACAGGCACAGCTTGAGTGCTGCAGTGTACCTGCTTTGTGTCTGTTTTATGACTGAGGCAGTATTCAGCGATTGTGAGGAAAAGACAGAGTAAGATGGGCTGAAAGGTTTGATAAAAAGTAAGAAAAGTGGTTCCAGACCAGCTGCTATGAGAAGGGTCCACAGTTACAAGTGCTTATTCCAATTTTCAGTAAGGAATTACTTCAGCATCTTTTGTTTTTAAGGATTCCCTCGGCTTTTGAAACTGCCTCCTTCACTGGGATGTCCAGTTTCCTCAACAGCTCCTATTCTGCAAGTTAGCTGGCATTTCATGATCTGCAAGAGGAATATTTTAAAAATAAAAAAAACTTTAGCCTCTTCCCCTCCGTTGTCAAGGTTTTGTTAACAGTCGCAAGAGGTAGAAACAGTCTCAATTGCTTGTTCATCATGCAATGATGAATGGGTCTCTTAGCTGTGCTGGCAAAAGTGTCTGTGCACCCACGCTGTAAGCTTGCAGCAAACTGAGTTGGCTTTGAAAACACTTTTCTTTCTCCCTCCTTATTTCTCTCCCCCCTCTTTTTTCCCCAAATAAAGTTTAAATGAGAGTAGTTGCCCAGATCTGCTCTCAGCAGAAGCATAGAAGTGGTTCTGATGGAAGAACAGAAAGGTTAACATGGTTAGAGTGGTTGTTTACTGTTTTTCAAAGCAGTAAACAACCAGGGACAAGCACAGACAGGGATTAGTAACATCAGAGAAGCCAATATTGCTACTGAAACCACAGCCTGGGACACCAAGAACTGGTGCTTTGAAATGACATCAGGGGTTGTAAACAAAGCTCCCCTGTACTTTAATTGCATGACATATAATGTAACTGTTGGAGGTTGAGAGCATGCACTGGAGAGATATTTCTTTTTCTGGAGACTGGTTTCTAGGCTTGATAGACATATGCTGTGTCTTATATGCCCTTCTTTAAACATGGTATTTCTGTCTAATCATCAATCAAAATAACTAGGCAAGACCTGACTCTGTTATTTCCCTTCAGTTTGTGCTATTTGTATTCTCCACCTTTCCCATCACTGTACATTCGTTTTCCTTGTGACAGCTGATGTCAAGCTGATCTGTATTTATCATCTCACCTTCAATATTTGCTAGGATGTGCCACAATTAGAGCAGCTGACATTTTGCTGTAGGCAGAACGAGAATTATATCGTGTGTGTTCTCTGTGGGTTAGTCGTCTGGCTACCTTTTACAAACACACAATCATTTAGATTCATTGCTAGGCAGTTCCATGTTAACACAATACATGACTCATTTTGGGTCCTGGGTTTGGCTCCTACTCCTCCATATTGCAAAGAGGTAATGTGGCTGCTGCAGAAGATAGCTGTGATGGAAGTTAGAAGGGGCAAGACGATAGAAATCTGAATCAGAAACTGGGCAATGACTAAGACCATTTCTGGCAGGTAAAAATGTTGTAATACACAGCTCTCTGAATTGGTGAGAGGCTGATGGCTGCAGCAACATCTGAACAATGCATCCATGGTTCAGGCAGACCCTAAATATCTGAGTACCGTAGCTGGGCTGAGCACAAAATACTGTACCTGTTGAGGACACATTGTTGGGAAGGAACATATCAGTGAAATATGTTCAGGGAAGAAAAAAAAAAAGGCTTAGAACGGGTAAAAGGGACAAAATAGTTGAAGATGCAAATCTATTTCAGTTTCATGGAAAACATTTACAGGTGATGTCTATTTCTTCAGGATAAGAATTTGACTATTTTTGAGATCAGTTTAAAAGAAATATTGCTGACCTGGGATCTGAAGAAGGAGCACAGAACCAAAATCATATTTTATAACTTCCAAGTAGTTTTGGATAATCATCTGAACTTAAAGTTCACCTGAACCTTTAGTGCTGATCCTTCACTGATTTAAAAACATCATCACTCTATTTGCAACATTTCCAGAGCCACTGTTCAGGCACATTTTGTCACATGGAGTTTCATGCCATCAGGCATGATAGATAGAGCTATGCCAAGTCAATGCCTGATGGAAGCTGGCAGAATGTGGTACAGTATTAAGAAAAATGCTCAGTAGGGGTCTTTATGAACCAAGTGAAAATCAGGAAGGAAGTACCTAAGTTTCTTACATGAAATATCTGTGGTCAAGGAAGCAAATATCTTTTCATGTTTCATTTCTTTACAATAGATTTGGAAGTATCTCTGCTTTATTCAGACTACTACACTGGTAACCTAATGATAATTTAATGAGATGGAAGTGGATCAGTTAGCATTGTGGCTGCTAACAAAGTGGCTCTCAGCGCTTGGAAGGTTAGAGAATGAAGCCCACAACCTCCACTATCAAAAACTGGTTGCCATAATAAATGAATGGTCTCTCCAGCCTTCAGGGTACAGTGCTGTCTTAATGTCTAGACATCCCGCTCACCTTTGCAATTGTCTTTTGTATTCATTTATCTTGGCTAAGCATTTAGTCACAATTTATTCTTCAGTTGTTAGTCCAGAGCACCTGTAACATCTTCTCTTCCTTGAACACATTTAAAGACTAAATTTTGCTTAAGGCTGGTTTTGAGAAAAGTTGTGTTGCCTGGAATAAATGTGTCAATACAGGTATTTAGTCTGTGTATACAATGTGGAGGGAGGATAAAAGCCACACATGAAACCTGTTTATGCACATGACCAACATCTTTCAGAAAGCAGGCTAAGATCTTGAAATCTGACTGAAAACCAATGTTTCCTGTGTGAAATTGTACCTTCAGTTTGCTTTGGAAAAGGGGAATTCAGGTGCATAGGAAAAATTCTGTAAGCTATTGCTAGACACAGCTGGGGAGAAGTTAGGGACAGACAATGAAGTCAATGTTTAGACATAACAATGCTCATTTTCATCTGTCTCTTAATATTTAGAACTCTGCAAGTTTTATTTTTCTTTTTAAAGCAAAGAAAGGCTTATAAAGAAAAGCACCTTCTGTTGGAATAATTATTAGAATTACACATACAAGTACTTCAAGTCTGCAGAAAAAGCAACAAATTTCAAAATGAGTTTAGGTTGAAAACAATTCCTCCAAATTTATCTTAATGATGATAATTTGCTGTTTTGTTAGTGTTTAATGCTTAAGGTAACATTCGAAAGCTTGTTAAATGGCAAACAAGAATAGTTAAACTTGAAGGTGTACTTCCAGTATCTGAAGGGGGCCTATAGGGATGCTGGAGAGGGACTCTTCATTAGAGACTGTAGTGATAGGACAAGGGCTAACGGGTTAAAACTTAAACAGGGGAAGTTTAGATTGGATATAAGGAGGAAATTCTTTCCTGTTAGGGTGGTGAGGCACTGGAATGGGTTGCCCAGGGAGGCTGTGAATGCTCTATCCCCGGCTGTGCTCAAGACCAGTTTGGACGAGGCCTTGTGTGATATGATTTAGCGTAAGGTGTCCCTGCCCATGTCAGGGGGGTTGGAACTAGATGATCTTAAGGTCCTTTCCAACCCTAACGATTCTATGATTCTATTCTATGATTTTATGATTCTATGATTACGCCATTGTGAAGAACAAATTAAGAATAACGCATCCTTCAAGTACCCCATGAAGAGGTTAGATAAACTACACTATCTAGGACTAGTTAGTTTAATTACATTCTCACTGCACATAGACTCAGTCTTAACCTCAGCATCTCATTTATTGTCTCTAGAGGGGCAGGCAGATTTCAGTGAGTTCAGGTGGACTTAAAACTCGAGATTTGGTTGTAAGCTTAACAATAAGGGTAAACATTACACATTAAGTCACCCCATGTTTTTGAACATAACCTAAGAAATAAATTTCTGTTTTTCCTTTCTAAGTGCACATTTTTTATAGACTTCTAGTTAATAATTTTTGGCATGTAAATCCTGGAACCTTTGAGCCTTTTTTTCAGTGGGCTTTGCTGACTGTCTTGTTCATTGTGTTCTTCAACAATAGACAAAAATTGGGTTTATTTGCTGACTACTTCAGATGTATTGGTACAGGTTCAGAAAAGTAGAATTTTGTTCCTGAAAGAAAAAATGATTTCAACAATTGTTTCATTAATTATCAAGACAAAAAACTAGATTTCTTGTGAAAATAAACCATTCCATGCTAACCAAGGTGTTAATGCCTGACAGTATTCTGACAGAATGCTGGAAACTTTAAGCAATAATAGTGTTGTGTGGTCTGAAGATATACACAGGGCAAGGTATGTCAGGAGAACTACTATATTGTATTAGGTCACCTGATATACATACAGTAGCAGACACTCATCGCAACTTCACTTGTGTTGGTCCACCATCTAGCCCCAAGCCATGAACTCTCAGCTGGCCATCACCTGTCCATAGTCAGGGCACCATGCATCCCTGTTGCTCTGTCGCATAAAGGACAACTGCCTATCTCTGCCATTCTGGTCTTCTTTTCCTAAAATGCCTGTATCCAGCTGTGTCAGCATGCCAGCTGGGTGAGCCATTCCGCATCACCTCTGTAATCCCAAAGAGATTGTAGCCTTGCAGTCACCTGCAGGCCTCTGATTCCTCCTGTTCCATGCTGTGTGTGCATTAATATACAGGCACTTCAGATGGGCTCTACTCGTGCAGATTTCCAAGGGAAAGTGTGAGTAATTCCCCATCATGCCATCCTGTCTACGTTTCCTTATTTGTGTGCATACTGTTGGGGTGGCTTCCTTTCAGCCCCAGTTTCTTGATTGTGAAGTCTCTTGTCCACAGCACCCTGCACACTTTGCCAATCTATGTATTTTCTTGTGTGTTTTTTAATGAAGGCTCTTATCAATCCTGGTCATTGTGGGTACAAACTGGAACCAGAGCACCCGCATTGTGAGTGCAAACTGACAGCAGGGCTAAAACTGATGTCCATTTATGTCGTGCATAAACTGCAGCACTGGGAAAATAAGTGTGCTTACATCATTAGACAAACAATACAGGAACTTAAAGACTAATAATGGCCATCTTTCAAGCCTATCTTGGATATTTTATGGAAGCTTTGCATTACTTTCTCACTGTTCTATCCAGCAGCACATGATAAAAAAGGACAATATTTTTAAATGGCAAGATCTAATAACTTACTCTGTATGAACATAGAGAAAAAATTACTATACGTTAATTTAAATTAATAATTTGGTTTCATTTAATTTTCATTTAGCAGTCTTAGTTCAGATGGTAGCACTATAGCTGTTTCATGCTTTCACTTATGCCTCATAGACTTCACTATCTTTTAGTTCATTACCTGAGTGATTTAAGATATTGGACAAATGTACTTTAAATCTTTGGGTCATGTTTATCTTAGATTGCATGTCCTTCCCTACAGTCCAAGCATGGGATGTTTTGGAATAATAGTAATTTAGAGCTGCCTTCAAGATGAACGTTATGGCTAGATACTCAAAAAATGCCATACAATTTATCATGGTTGTATATGCGTATTACATGTAAAACTCTGTATGTTCAAGTGAGTTATTTTAGTTTCAAATAATATACCAGTCAAAAATAGTGATGAAAGAAATGAGCCACTCCCTAGATGATTTTCTCCCCTCCCCTGCTTCCCCTAACACTGTTGGCTGCAATAGTCAGCTGCAAATTCCTGGATATCTAGCTTCAAAGAAATCTTCTGAGATGGCTGAAGGTTAACATCAGACATTGTCGTGGTTTAAGCCCAAGCTGTAAGTCAGCCATGCAGCCCTCTCGCTCACTCCTCTCCTTCCGTCCCACCATCCCCCTGTTCCTGGAGGGATGGGGAGGAGAATCAAAAGAATGTAACTCCCACGGGTTGAGATAAGAACAGCCCAATAACTAAGGTATAGCACAAATCACTACTGCTACCACCAATAATAATAATGATAAGGGGAATAACAAGGGAAGACAATACACCACTCACCACCCGCCAATACCCAGCCCGATTGAGCAGTGAATTAGCCCTTCTGGGTAACAGTCAGTTTGCATCCCGGGCATGCCATGCAGTGGTATGGAATACCTCTTTGGTCATTTTGAGTCAGGTGTCTTGTCTCTGCTTCCTCTCAGCTTCCCCTCCTCCCTGGCAGAGCATGAGGCTCAGAAAATCCTTGGTCAGAGTAAACATTTGAGCAGTAACTAAAAAAATCGGTGTTATCAGCGCTCTTCCCAGGCCGAAAGTCAAAAAACACAGCACTGCACCAGCTACTAAGAAGGATAAAAAATGACTGCTACTGCTGAACCAAGGACAGACAGTCACTGAAGTCTTAGTCTTGGTTTGAAGAATATTCTAGAAGTAACTTTCAGTATTTATTGAGTAGTTTGACAATAAAAAGAGATACTAGTTAGGTTTAGTTCTATTGTGGGCATTTTCTGCCATATATATTCTCATTTTTGTCAATCTGAAGTGAGATGTGGCATTGAAGGTAGAAGAGATGGAAGAGGGCTGCTGAGAGTCTGAAAGAGCCTTAAAGGCTGTTAAATGTTTCCTTCAGATTGCACGTTACACATACACAACATCTGTATTGTACTGTTTTATCTAATGGTGTATTTACATCCCCCAATAAAAGGGGATTTAAACCAGAAAGCAGAAAACAAGAAATACTTTTACGTCAGAGCAGCCTGATTCTTCAAAGAAAACAGAAAAGCTTTTCATGGCAAATTTTGAAGTATACTATTTGTTTTTGAAAAGGCTTGAGATGTATGCTACCTTGGTGATACACCATAGAACTGGAAATGTGCAAGCTGAGTATTTTCTTCATTCCTGAGAAAAAGAACAGTGTCCCTTTTCACTTGTACATGGATTGTGGTATTTAACAGCATTGGTTTTAAAGTTTGGCAAGCATCTAGGTAGTGGTAAGGCTAGGTAGCAAGGTAGCAAGGAGGCTAAGGAGTGATTGGAGAGCTTACAGCTGCTTGAAAGGCACTCACAAAGCTGACCGAGTCATACTTTTCCAAGTAACACCAGATGACACAATAAAGGGCAACAGCTGCAGACTGCACTTTTGAGTCATTTAAGTTGCCGTGCTCTGAGCAAAAGGGCCGCCAACATTTCTGTACTTCTAACAAGAGGAAACACACTGTACCAAATTAATTACATGTTTTAATTTAATACAGTTTTACCTTTGTGTTGTATTTTAACAGATGGCTGTATTAAAGTCTGAGCTTTAATCTTTTAATGCTGTTTCTTATCTTCACAATATTTTACATAGTAATCTCATGACATTAACCCAAAACTTTCATTTGTTGTCAAGTACAGCTCTACAAATGGGAGGAAATAAGAGATTCACCAATTGTGGTGCTGCAAAGGACAACTGTCAGCACCTAATCTAACCTCCTGACTGCAGGGCTTTTTCAAATTATTAGTTGTGTGAACTAGACACATCATAGGGAAAAAACTTTCAGATGTGATATGGCATTTCCAGTGAACTTGTAAGACTGGTAATTGCAAGAGTGATCACATCTCTTCAGTCTTTGCATTTTCTCACTCATTAAATTTTTTCAGACATGATTGCCAGTGATGTGATGGCTTTTTTTATTTTTAATTGATAAAGATATCAATGAACATAAATCTGAGATCCTATCCAATACATTCCTTGTTAAAAACATAATCTTTTTATAATTAGTCACTGTTCACAACTGTATGCAGACTTATCCATTAATATTTCCAAATATTAATATTTGCTTTCTTGAGGTCTTTTTTTACGTAGCTTCCTTTTAGAGTCACGTCTTGTTTTGAAAAACACATCTTACCGTGATCAGTTTTTCCAGGTATCTTTTCCTCTTTTCTTTTATCTGATGATGTTTCCCACAAATTTTACCTGTGGTGATTTCATTTTGATCTGCTAAAAAAAATGGGGACATTAGTTCAGGGTCAGCTATGACTCGTCCTCCCATCCATCCCCAAACTTATGAATACAGTTAAAATCTTGTGTCCTTTGAAGACATACCAAGTCTCAGATTGATTTTGTCTGAAGATTTTCTCAGTATATCTTGCATTATCTGAAGTAGCACATTCAAATTCTATTTCTAGCAATAAAAAGACAGGAAAAAAGCCGACAAAATAGAGCTTTTAAAGGCTATTTAGAAGTTTAAAGGAAGTTAAAAGAAATAAAGGCATATTTTATTACTTGCATGATGACGAAGATACAGTCAGCTGGGAACAAAATTAGTGAAGAACGAGCTTAACAAATTACTTTCAGATAATTGCGCAAATCAGGTTCTTCTGCCTTCTTTCAATTAATATTTGATTTTCTCTAAAGCTCCGCTGCTAGTTTCCATTTGCAACATATAATCTGCTTGTCTCTCTTTTCTTAACTGTAATGGAAGGTTTTCAATTATATATCACTTCAGTTGCTGAAGTGTAATCAAACAATGGGTTGTGAATTTTCAAAAAAAGGTCCTGATGTCTGGACTACAGTGACTTTAAGTGGTGGAGCTTCTCCTTAAAGATGTCTGAAGATAAGAGACATCTTTGCTTACAGAGACTGAGCTTGATTTTTTTCAAGCTTGATTTTTCAATAGGAAAAAAAGCAATGTAGGAATATTTTCACCTATTTCTAATTGTATTGCCATATTATTTTATTTTTCCTAGGAATATAAGGAAAAAGTCCGGATATTGATCTCAACTGTACTGTGTAAAACAAGTAAATTAATGCAATAATTTGTTTGATTAATAATTTGATTCCAAAAATAGAATCCTTCTGCAGTTGTTTTGCTCAGTAGGGAACAGAGGGAACTATTACTACTGATTAGCAACTCTTAAAATCATGCCTAACTTTGTTTAATGTTATCTTTTTCTCGACATTTGAGACCTCTAATGCAGTGACTTAGAGAAGACTGCGTGAGGGAAGCATCATGTGCTTATTCTTTATTGCTGCATCATATACCGGGTCATTAATCATTAGCAGAAAGAGTAAAGGTCCCAATTTAGTGCCCTGGGGAGACATCTCCATTAATCGCTTGCCAGTTGGAGGGGACACAATTGACTTTAACCTGCTGGCTATGGTCCATAGGAAAAGCTCTGACCCATTTAATCAGCCTGGAATGTGTTCCATTACCTTTCAAGTTGGATCATTGAATGTCAAGTTCTGTTGAAGGCTTTATTTAGTCAACCATGACTGGTAACCTCCTTATCTTCTGCTTTTCGTGTCAGAGGTACAATAGTTTTGTCAACACATGTGCAGCTATTTTCTTTAAAAGCTGCCAGACTGTGTTCAGTCTAAATGGGTTTCAAAGATTTACCATAACTGTGCTGGTATAATATTTTATGCACAAGCTCAATGAAAAAGTGCAATTTGTAATTACTTTCTTTTGTCTATCATTTAATCTGCACTGTGAATAGAAAGCATATTTAGTGAGCTTCAATACACAGGAACTTCCACAGACAGAAATATTAATCAAAGACCCCTCTACTTTCTGATATGTAGTGTTTTCCTTCATTTTGTTTATTGACCATAGTATATGTTAACATGGTGTCATCATTACTGTACATTGTGTCACTGTTAACAAAGAATAAATGAATTCAGAAATTCTGATGCCACTGTATGACACAGTGAATCGAGATGTTACTGTTGCTCAGATTTATTACTCTTATTTCTGTGCACTTGCTTCATCTGCCAATTTAGGTCACTTAAATCATTTTGTGATGTTTTATGAAAATATCCAGTAATATATGTTGTTGTGGAAAGGGTAAATCAGAGTCCCTTCTGAGGGAAGTACTGACTTTGTATTTGGGCTTATTAGGAAATAGCAAACCAAGTGCAACTGTGAATAGTGGCAGTCCTAACCATAAAACTTCCGTGTTTATCTGATGAAGCAGCTCTCTGACATCTACAGCTACCTCATAAATAGGACTGGATTGATGAGCTTAAGTTATTGAGTGTTTCTTGGTTCTGTGAGCATTTTGTTGCCTAGAGCTGTGTAGGCAGTTTTCTTTCTTTTGCTGTTTTCTCTCATTCTCCATTTTTGCTGGGAAGGAATGCTTTATGCTTTCAACTGTTTCATTTAACAAATTGGTCTTTAAAACGCTTTGTTGCCTGGATGAAAGTAATGGTGGAATAATTTCTAACTGTGGGAGCATTCATGAGCCTGACAGAGTGAGTGCAAGGTGTAAAACTGTAATTTAATTAGTGGCATTTCATTTCATTTTCTAAGTTAGGATCGGCATCAGTCTGTTATTAGGTCTGAAAGGATGTATTTAAGAAAGAGTACTGCGTTTCCTTTAATAATAACAGCCTAAAAACTTATTAATGATAACGATATGCAAAATGTTATATACAAAAAAAAAGATCTGACAAGCATGAATGGTGACAGATGATGACCGGAATTCTCAAAATTTATGATTATTACAATGTGAAAAAGTAATTATGAATAACAAAAATCTGTTGCAATAATTAGCTGTAATGAATGCTCATAGCAAGGTAAATGAACTGGAACAATTTAAGGCAATAACACATGATTTGCATTTTATACTATGTCAGAACATTTTATCATTAAACAAGTCAGCAATATACTCATATGTTACCACAATTTTCAATTTTTTAGTCATGCACCGCATGTTCAAGTCTGTTGCTAAGCTGTGATCTGTACATAAAGGAAAAGTGATAAAAAGAATTAATCACTTTAATAAGGCAATCTTCGCTCTATTAAAACAAATATTTTCATGTGAATTTTGGTTTTGTACATATGGTAATAAATCTGTTTGTAATGTAGGACTTCTCTACATAGTAGCAAACCATTTGCAGTGTGGGAACGAGTCTGTCTAAGGTGTCAGCGTGTATTTTTTACAAACTAGGGCACATCTGTGACGGTCTTGTGGAATTGTCTATGAACATTCATTCATGCCGTTCATTCTGAAAGCAAGGCCCTTTTTAAATGATCAGGCTCCACTTCTCTGAATCTGTGTTTTAGCATTTGAGAATGCAAGAGCTCAGGGAGCCCAGAGCCAAGGGACAGATATGGAACCATTTAAAGTTTGCAGCTCTGCCTCTTTCAAATTCCTTTCAGCAGTGAACCATGAATTTCAGGATGATAAGATTACATCAGACTGGCTTTCACTGTTGGATCAGAGTAGTCACTCTCAGGTTGATTGTCATCACTAGCACTCAAGGTAGCTTTTCTCATTACAGTGGACCTTTCCAAGGGCTGTGATTCATCATTCCATAGACATGTGATGTATTGGATATAGGGGCATTTCTGTGATTTCCTTCAGTTCTAAGTCTTCTTCACTTGTACCATCATCCTACCAAAACACACAGTTCGAGAGCTTTGTGAAGACCATGAGGCAAGCTGCCATTTTTTTTTTTCTGTTCTTCTGTTTTAAGAAAATGATTCTGAGATCACTGAACTGATAATACTTCTTAACCTTGGCTAGTTTGTTTGCAAGGAACACTGTTCACTCTTGCATAGCCAAACTGTTTTTTGAGAAGTTTATCTGTTTCCTTGCTATGAATCTGTCTGACATCAGTTTTATCCTTAAGTAACTGAGTTTCACTACACCTTGCTCTAATGCACATGTTCTCCATTCCTAAAGACATTTATGTCAGAACAGGCATTCAGCAAGTAACATTTCCAAATAAATTTGTCCCCCAACTGATGCTGAAGTCTGTGGAAGTCTGTCTGCAAACTATAAAAACAACTGAATCAGGACTTCCAGAAATGTGGCAAATGGTTCCTCTCCTTACCCTCTAGTAAGACACGGAAGCTGTCCTGGAAGATGCACTTTATTTTGCTATTGAGCTGTCTGCTTTTTCATTCAGTACTCTGAAGCTGAGGGAAGAATTTCTGAGTTTGCATTTTGAGTCAGTGGAGCAGACACCTTTGTCAAAAGCTTAGAGTAGTTTAAAATATTAAAAAAAAACAACCCACAAAACAGCAAAACTAAATAAGAGTTTATTTTAACATCATTTTAAATAGCATCATATAATGGTAGGGAGGCTGCTATAATTGCATTTGATGCAACCTTTGTTTTCTATCATATGAATCAAGTATTAATGGCTATATTTTTCATACAGAAAAAATATAAGCTGGTTCTACCTTGAGACCACTTTTGCAAAAAAATTTTCCAGGTATACTGTAACCTAGGAATTTTGTGTTGTGTGAGTGAACTCCCAGGTGGAGACCTGGAGAAAGCCATTCATGACATTTGGAAGTTGGAGTCATTTTTTAAATTTTTTTAAAATTTTTTGTTATTACAGAAGTGTTTGGATAGTGGTACAGGACCAACCGGACACATTTTAATTACTTGTTACTATTTCTTCTTAATCTACTTCAAACAGAAATTGCAGTGTAATACTGAGCATATCATACTCCCAGTCCTTGTTCTGTGTGTGGGTTCTTTACCCTCTGAACGATTTATTTTTTCTGGGTCAAATGAATTTCTAGATAGACAAAATACTTTCATGTATGACAAGGACAGTAGGACATCAAAACATATATACCCCAGGGAATGGCTTTAAACTTCTCCTTTTGATAATACTCTTCCTGACATATTCAATGCATCCATCACATCAAAGCTTTAACTTTCTTTTTTTTTTTTAAGTCTGTTTTTCCTGGAGAATGCATGAGGTTGTTAAATTAAAACAAAAATGTACATTCAGAACAGGAATTGCAATGTGCTTGAGCACAGACATCTGCTATTTTTGTTTTCTGTTTCCCAGGAACAGAAATTTGTTGTAGGAGATGGCAGTGTAATTTGAATGTCTACAGAATACTGAACATAAAACCTGGTGTCTATAGAAACAATAAAAACATTAACTGGTATGAGCCTGTAGCTCCATTCTGGGTTAGAGCATGCAAGAACCTAGAGCAATTTTACTCATAACTAAGTTTTGAGCTGGTGCTTTGGTGTACTGTCTGTGCTACACATGGAAACACTTCTCCCTTTTCATGGCTTTGTTTTGAACTAAGTAGAAATCCTTGTTTATGACTGAAAAGAGTTCATACATATACAGTGCTCAAATTGGGAAGAAGAATTGCAGATGAAGTGATCACTACTTTGTAAAGAAGCCCTTTTACGATCTGAGTTGTCACATGCCTGCTTTTGCAAGCTGGGGTACAATCTGCAAAATCGCTGAGGGTTACTGTCTGGGTGTAGTAACTCCGTAATGTGTTTAAGCACTTGTAAAAGGAAATATGTGGGGAAACTTGCTACATATAATAATGACTTATTTTCTGGTTTTCATTGTTTAACAACTAAATATTCCTCATCTTGTTCATATCATCTCGATAATGAATAACTTACATGGTTTCTTACTTTGTTGTGTTATGCTTCTGCTGCCTTATACTGTTGCTGCACATTACTATTATGAGGGAACAACAAAGGAAGGATTTGTATTCCAGCTCCTAGTGAGATCTGACCTCAGAATGAGGGCAGACACCTGCACATTCAGGGATGCAAGACTTGCTTTCTGTGAATACTGGGATCTCTCAGGTTCTGCTCCATTGAACAATTGGCAGGAATAAAGAAGCAGGTTCCCTTGCCTCTTAAGGGGGGGGGGGGGAATTGCATGACCTTTGTGAGAAGCAGCTGCTGCTGGATCCTGATCCCTGCCAAGTTTAGCAGTAGCTCCTGACTTCAGTGCTGAGAATTGTACACCTATGCTTTCCCATGCTCCATGCTGAACACGGTCAAGAGTGCATTGCTCAGTAGAAAACAGGCCAAGGAACCCCATGAGTAGTAGCTTTCTCTGCAGGTTTTACACAAGATTGATTACAAGTGGTCAGTGACTGTGACAAAATTAGGTAAACTAAGTTGTTCAATATTATAGAATCATAGAATCATAGAAAAGTTAGGGTTGGAAAGGATCTTAAGATCATCTAGTTCCAACACCCCTGCCGTGGGCAGGGACACCTCACACTAAACCATGTCACCCAAGGCTCTGTCCAAACTGGCCTTGAACACCACCAGGGATGGAGCATTCACAACTTCCTTGGGCAACCCATTCCGGTGCCTCACCACCCTTACAGTAAAGAATTTCCTTCTTATATCCAATCTAAACTTCCCCTGTGTAAGTTTTAACCCATTACCCCTTGTCCTATCACTACAGTCCCTAATGAAGAGTCCATCCCCAGCATTCCTATAGCCCTCCTTCAGATACTGGAGGGCTGCTATGAGGTCTCCATGCAGCCTTCTCTTCTCCAGGCTGAACAGCCCCAACTTTCTCAGCCGATCATCATACGGGAGGTGCTCCAGCCCCCTGATCATTCTCGTGGCCCTTCTCTGGACTTGTTCCAGCAGTTCCATGTCCTTTTTATGTTGAGGACACCAGAACTGCACACAATACGCAAGGTGAGGTCTCACAAGAGCATAGTAGAGGGGCAGGATCACCTCCTTCGACCTGCTTGTCATGCTCCTTTTGATGCAGCCCAGGATATGGTTGGCTTTCTGGGCTGCGAGCGCACAGCGCCGGCTCATGTTCATTTTCTTATCGACCAACAGCTCCAAGTCCTTCTCTGCAGGGCTGCTCTGAATCTCTTCTCTATAAGCAAATTATCTTGAGTAATTTATGTTGAGAACTCTTGTTGCAGGGTTACTTACAAATTTCTTCATAAAATCCATGCTGTATTTGCAAATGATGTTCAAATAATTAAAGACAATAAGATTTAATTTCATGTAGATTCAGAAATGCGGACTATGTAGTACACTTCAGCCTGACATATTTAAGTTGGTGTCTATGGAATCACAGTGTTTTGCCCAGTGTTTTACTTTATACTGTAGATTTACATTTTTTACATTGTTATATTATGTGCAGCCGGAAATTTTTTATTGCATAAAGTCAGTGTTATTTAAAAATAATTAGATGTATGAGAATACTGAAACTCTGGAGAGCAGAAATACAGTTTCAATAGACAAAGTAGTTCTGCTACATTCATCTCTGTGCTGTATTGCTGAACTTAGCCTGTTTTTTTTTTGCTGCATCTTTGTGACTAGATTGAAAAGACATACAACCCTCACAAGATAATTTAAATGCAAACCATCAATTTAGATGCAGCACTTATTTCTACAAGATGATGCTGTGGTTTGTGTGACCATTCATGTTTCTGTCAAAACTTCTTTTCAGTATTAGCCCATGGATTATTTTGAGGATGAGGGGGAGATGGCCAGTGCTTTGATGCACATGATGTTATATATTTTGGTATGCAACTTCTGTATAAGCATTGAGATATTAAGACTCACAGTCTCAAATCTTATTCAGCTGATAGATATGATATTTTTTATTTTATTGATATTTTCTAACAAAATATTTAAAGCTTTGTTTAATCAATTTAAGTGAAGCTGCTTGATGTTAAGAAAGAAGAAGGAAAGGGTGAGAACTAACTCTGAACCAGCAGTCTGTGTAGAACAGTATATAGACCAGCAACTTATTGGCACTTTTAAAAATGAACAGAATTTTGAGTCCCTGTGGACCTATGTGGGATTTACGGCCTCCTGCAGAGGAAGGGAAAATCATCTGCTTCTTGCAAGGTCATGATTCATACTGACTGTTGTAGCTTTGGTGGGAACAGCTGAAAGGCAATACTTTGCCTCTGCAGATAGCAAGAGAGCCCAAATTCCTCTTTTTGATCGACACTGTCAGTTGTATTCTTAATTCTATGAATTAGGATACTTTTGGATGCCTCGCCATTGTTCTTACTGGCTATTTACATGACTAAAATATTCTCTGTTGAGAATATTTTCTCAACTGGCCACAATACAGGTGATAATGAATCTGTAGAAAAATAGCATGGCATTCCTTTTTGATGAGCAAAATTCATTTGAATGAAAAGTAGTAAAAATCTTCCTGCCATAGATTATTACATTTCATTATGTGTTTTGTACAAGACATATGACTGTGGAAGCCAGTCTTGCTTGTAAGTTCATCCTGCAAGACTTTCAGCTATTGACTCAGCTCTTCACAATGCCTAAGCGTGCTTTCTCTCTGCCTGCCTTAGACATATATAGACATTTTAAAATTGATATAACCTTACTTCTCTGTGCACAACAAATGTAAATACGTGAGAGGGGAAAAAGAAGGTAATGCACATTGTTAGTGTCATACTTCATGGAACAGTGGTTCTGTACGTGACACGGAGGCACTCTCAGTGAGCTTACAAGCTAAGTCCTTATTCCTGCAGGCCTAGAGCCCATGGGCTCTGTGAGAGTGCGGGGTCTGACTACAAGCAATAGCTTTGCAAGGGACTTTCTGTTTCCTTTATGTTATTCACTGATATGTGAAGCCAAAGAGATCCAGAATCCCATTGGCACAGACGTACTGTATTTCCTAGTTTAACCTGTGCTTTTAATCCACATAACGCCTCGTTAGTCAGGCTTTATGGGTGTAATCCAGACCCCATTGATCTTAGTGGAAAACTGCCCACTGATTCCACTGGGCTTTTGATCACTGCCTTTACATGTGATGTTAATTTCACCTTTAAATCTTGTGCAAACCTACCAGGTTTGTGACTGGCTTAATTTTTTCAAGGTTATACATAACTGAAAGTTAAGTAAAAAACATGCTTCCCCCCATGTACCAAAGACGAAATCCTGCCAAGTCCGGCACAAAGTGGGAAGAAAAGCAGGAATTTCTGGACATGAATCTTCCCCTATCCCTCCCAGTTATGAGTCTGGAGGACCTCTGTGCCATGGAGGTTCACAGACTTGGCTTCAACACCTGGCCATGATGTCTAGCTCCAAACTTGGCCTGGCCTCAGAAGTGTTTTTCCTCAGAACCATGGGTGCCTCCCACAGAGAGCTGAAGGGGATGGAAAGCTTAAGCAGTCTCACGGGGAACTTAAATCCTAATTCAGGAGTACCAAAAATTGATTCTTTGCAGCTGTGGAGCAATTTTTTCTTTCCTGAATTGAGGGAAGAAAAGGAGCTCCAATATATTTCTAGGAGCCAACTTTTTTATTGTACTTGGAATTTTTTATTTGATCAGCAGCCTTGAGATTTGAAGAGTATTATTCACCTCCCTTCCTGGTTTCGAGAACTAGCATAAATAATCCATTTAGCAATAATGCTGTGCCTCCCAGTGTGCTTGTTTATCATTAGAGTTCTCTAGCTTTCAGTGGGCTAGTGCACTCTGATTCCTGGCTAGATTTATGATGGTAATGTCAGGCAGGAACTCTGTCCCTCTGTTTTCAAGCCAAACCTCTTTATTTTTACACTTGATTTAAATAATACACTTATAGAATCATCTGCAAAGATTTGAAAACATTCAGATTCTGTTTAAACTTAAAACCATTTTAGCTTCAACTTGAAACTTAACTCCATGGGAGTACCATTTATGTATTGTTACATTCACTACATTTTCACTAAGGGTCATCATGTGGGGTTTGGCATGCATATCAAGCATGGCATTTTTTTACTCACTCTGTAATGTGTTTTCACTTATTTTGTTTGTATATTCTATCTTTCTCTTAGAAAAATTCGAGAATTTTTAAGGTTTCTTTGTAGGTAACAAGGCCCTCTTACAGGTGCAAGTACATTAGTGAAAACTACTGCAGGAACTAGAAGAGAAAAACTGTCTTCATTAATAAGATCCATGGGAATAACTGCAGGAACAACTTGTCCCAAAAAACTTTCACACAGTGCTCAGTGCTGTCCAGCTGACATGATCAAAATCAACATGGCAGGCACTGAACAGATTACAAACTGTCTAACTGATAGGTCTTCAAATGCAGTTGTTGCTGGGGATTTAAAAGTGACTGATTTCAGGACTTCAGTGAAATGCAGGAGGTACTATCCTTGGCAGCAGTTTAATAACTTAAGCCATTAAACTAAAGTATTTAATTTAAATTATTTTTTACTGTTTAAAAATATTATTTTACACTAAATAGTTTAGTTTCATAGAAAAACATAAAGGGTTATATTGCTTGGATGTTGGCACTGAAGTATGACCTGTACCAGAATTACTGTCCAGTTGAATAACAGACCAATAAATACCTCGTTAAATTAGAGAACCTTCAGATAATATCTACAAGAATGACACAAAATTTGAAAACTGTACCTGGCAGTGAGAAAACTGTGAGAAGCTACATCGGTTTAGCTTAGACAGTGACAGTTAAGGATGACCTTGGTGGTAATTAGAGGTAAAAGTATCTGTTATCCAAGTGTATGAGGTGCATAAGTGCAACCATATCACAGGAGATGGATCTGTGCACTGTATCTGCAGAGCTAATGTAGGAGATAAAAGTCTGTATAGCTTCACAAGTAAAGGAAAGCAAAACTTGATAAAAAGCAGCTGTATGGTCTAACAATGAAGATGGAAAAAGATTAGTAAGAATATTGTAGACATTGCAACTAGATCAATTCAGACCAGAAATGAATCATTGGAGAGTAGCCCAGTGAAAAAATTTACCAGATCTTGCTGTGCATTTTCCATTACTTCAGGGTTTTCTTTTTATTCTTCATGAATTTGGTTGTTTTTAAGTTATCTTCTACTTCAGACAAATTAGTTTTAAGAAAACCCAGCATTCAAGACATCACAATGGGGGAGTGTAACAGACATTCTGGATTTATTACTTGTGAAAACATAGTACTCATGTTTCTTACAAGTCTGTTTTCAGCAGCCTTTGATTAATAACTTATTTGGATACTATGGGAAACCTAGTGACTGAGGATGAGGAAAATGCTGATGTACTTAATGCTGCCTTTGCCTAAGTCTTTACTAGTCGCACCAGCCATGCTCAGGGTACTCGGTTCTCTGAGGTGGATGACAGAGATGGGCAGCTGATTGAAGCCTCCATAATTCAGGAATAAATGGTTAACGACCTCCTGATCCACTAAGGCGTACACAAGTCTATGTGGCCAGATAAGTTACACCCAAGAGTGCTGAAGGAGCTCTCAGAGGAGCTTGCTAAGCCACTCTCCATCATCTGTCAGCAGTCCTGGTCTAGTGGGCAGGTCCCGGAGGACTGGAGGCTGGCCAGCATTGTGCCTCTCTACAAAAAAGGAGGAAAGAAGACTGCGGAAACTATTGGCCTGTCAGCCTGACCTCAGTGGCAGGGAAGGTCATGGAGCAGATGATCCTAACTGAGATCAAAGAGCACTTGCAGGAAAACAGAGGAATCAGGCCCAGTCAACACTGGTTCATGAAGGGCAGGTTCTGCTTGACCAACCTTATCTCCTTCTACAAGAAGGTGACCCACCTCACTGATGAGGAAAAGGCTGTGGACATTGTCTATTTGGGCTTAAGTAAAGCATTTGACACTGTCTGCCACAGCGTTCACCTGGAGAAACTGGTAGCTCATGGGTTGGAAACTGTGTGGATGGCCAAGCCTAAAGAGTTGTGGTGAATGATATCACATCTAGTTGGTGACTGGTCACTAGTGATGTCCTTCAGGGCTCAGTGTTGGGGCCAGTGTTGTTTAATATCTTCACTGATGATCTGGATGAGGGGATTGTCTATGACACCAAGTTGTCTGGGAGTATTGATCTGCTGAAGGATAGAGAGGCTATGCAGAGGGATCTGGACAGGCTGGATCTACGGGCTGTGACCAGTGGTATGAGGTTTAACAACAAAAAGTGCCAGGTTCTGCATTTGGGACAAAACAATCCCATACAGTGCTACAGGCTTGGGACACACTGGCTGGAAAGCTGCTTGGCAGAATAGGACCTGGAGATGCTGATTGATGGAACTGAACATGAGGCAGCTTGTGCCCAGGCAAACAAGAAGGCCAAGAGCATCCTGGGCTCTATTAGAAATAGTGTAGCCAGCAGGGCCAGGGCAGTGCTCATACTCTGTACTCAGCACTGGTGAGGCTGTACCTTGAATCCTGTGTTCAGTTCTGAGCCACTCACTATAAGACAGACATTGAGGTGTCAGAGCATGTCCAGAGAAGGGCAACAAAGCTGGAGAAGGGCCTGGAGCACAAGGTTGATGAGGAACTGTGGAGGGAACTGTGTTTTTTTAGTCTGGAGAAGAGAAGGCTCAGGGGGGACCTTATCATTCTCTACAGCTACCTGAAAGGAGGTTGTAGTGAGGTGGGGGCCGGTCTCTTCTCCCAGGTAACAAGCTAGGACAAGAGTTAACAGCCTCGAGCTGCACCAGGGGAGGTTTAGATTAGATATTGGGAAAAATTTCTTACCAAGATGATGCTTGGGCATTGGAACAGACTTCCCAGGAAAGTGATGGAATCACCATCTCTGGAAGCGTTCAGAAACTGTAGATGAGGCACTTAGTGGTGGACTTGGCAGTTCCAGAGTAATGGCTGAACTTGACAGTCTCAAAGGTTTTTTCCTATCTCGTGTATTCTATGATTCTATGATTCTAAGTATTTTAGTTTGTCTAAAGTTAACGTTTGTGCCTACAGAACATGTGTATAGATAGAAAAGACTTCAAACAAACCCAGATTTCTCCATTTTGTGTGGAAGTTTGATTTTTCACAGATAGACTACCATGGCAGGGTGTTACCAAGAACCATTAATTTCAATGAGAGCTGTAACTTTTCAGTGTTACTAAATTTGAATTGGGGATGATTTATCTTTTGTAGCATGAGAACTGCATCATGGTACCTTAATGATAAAGTTGTACAAGGAAGTGAATGTAGAAGTTTCAAGACAAGAAGACCATGGGCCCTGGATGTACCCTGTGACCTCTTATTTTTAGGAGGAATTGCCCAGTTGCTATGTATATATGTCAGAAAAAAAATTACAAGAAACTAAGAAAGGTATCTAAGCCACAACATAAAAATTCATCTTTGGCTTAAGAAATGTCAAAGTTTTTAGACAAAGAAGCAATACATCATCAGCTGAGGTAGGATGAAATAAAGACATTGGAATATTTTTGTCTGAAAAAGCACCTACTTTGAAGATAGAACAAAAATTCTTGTTAGCTGATAATTTTTTATGTCTTCTACTGCTGTATTTTCTAGTTTGTAATTTATCTGGAAATTTAAACATTGCTGGGAAAGCCTATCCGTACGATATTTCAGGCCTGAGAAAAAGTGAGAAGGTGAAATCCTCTCAAGAAACACTGAATTCATATTTCCTATCCAATTGTGTAGAAGTCCATCAGTTTGAAAAAATTGAAGGCATGTGTCCAAAGCCAAATTGCTATAATCATGTGTGCCTAAATCTGTCCCCAGTTACCATGATGAAATCTATAATCAGAATTGCATGATATTTGAATGGGTCCATTCTATAACTAAAAATATTCTCTAATACTTATGAAAATGAGAACCTGAAATCTTTATTTCCGACCTTGTCTTTCAATCTTTTGATTTTCAAGTATCATCAAAAATGAAGAGATAGAATAATACATGTGACAGTTAAATTCGTGCTTGGATAGGCAGTATTAAGAACAGATATAATCTTTGTAAATAACACCTGGGGACAGATAATCACCAGTTACATTGATTTTCCTGCTGAGGATTTTTGTCACTGGCATTAGTCAGAGCTTGATAAAGGAATAAATAGTTCTGTATCAATAGATTTTGTAGACTTTTATAAAAAAATTTCGTTTTAGAATAAAGGGAGCTTTAGACTGCAATTGTGCTGCTATGTTCTTTGCATGAAACCTTTATATATGATACTTATTTCAGTCCTGAGGCAAATGACAAATAATGTTTAAGCACTGGATCACTTTTCTCTTTTCCTTCCAAGCACCGACTGAAAGTTTGCAAGGAGCTCTGATGAAGATTTGTTCTCTACAGATCTCCACCACTATTTTCATCTAGGAGATCCAAACACTGTGGCATTTATAGCAGTCCCACTGAGTCACTGAGTGCTCTTGGATATATGTATATGTACAGTAACAGTTACAGGTAGGTAATTGGTGCTTACTTCCATGAAAAAGACACTGAGAATGGTTTTAGAAACTTCCTCTAGTGAGCTCAGCTGAGCTGGATTTAAGCCTCCAAGGAGTTTAGGGCTTGTTCTGCCCTGTAGCTCTCCATGGCTGAGAGCATTCTAAATAAACACAAGGAGATGCTTTCAGAAATAGGATTCGAACCTATGTCTGCTTTGTGGGGGGAGTTCACTGCTGAAGGACAATGTGATGCTATAAAAATCTACTAGTTATTAGGTGACACTACAGCTGTACATTTCAGTGCAGGAAATGGTATTCATACATGGGGAATAAGACTCAATCTGAAAAGGTTAAGACCTATGTAAGGTCCTTGTCCTGAAACAGATTAGCAATGCCATCAAGAAACTTCCTTCCTTGCCTATCCTAAACCCTTAGGACAGACAGGGAAGTGACTCCAGGCTTCTCAAAGACTCTCTCTCTCTCTCCCTTTGTGTGCTGAGCTGAGCATTGTGCAGTTGAAAGGTCTTAAGAAAAGGCCTCTTCTCATGTAACCTCTCCTGGGTGGAATGCATTCCTTATAAACACTTTAAACTAAGCCACACACCTTAAAGCACCTGATAGGCAACAAGAATTCGAGGTGATAGCCTGCCTGAAGGCATTTTTACTGTAAGCTTATATTTAGTCCTTTACTCCCCACCCCTAACCCCCTTGTTTTCATTTTACATTTACACCAAAGCTGCAGATATTTATCTTTGAAAGCCTTACTTCTGGGAGTTTGGAATCCAGTCATCACATCTTTTTCCTCTCATCGAGGCAAATGAGTTTGCACTGAAGTCTAAAGTGTTTGACCTTTATCAAAATCTAAGCCACTTATAGTATTATAACTCCATCTCAATTAATTTTATCTAAGTAGTATAGCATGCCTTTTACTGGAGGACAAATTATAGCCCTTCTTCGTTAATACAAGCTGCATTGCAAGCACAGCTTTGATGCAAACTAAATCCACATAAAGTCAATATTTTTATGACTTTACCAACATAAGAACAGATACTGAGTTGGAATAGTATTACCTCTCTTGATATCAGGTTAGTCAAAACAGAATCAGAGAAACCTGTAAAAAGGGAAAACATTTTCCTTAAGTCAGAATCAGTTTTCTAAAATTTTATTTTCCAAGATACAAAACTAATTGCAATTATATTAAATTGAAAGACTGAAATAGAGGTGGATGATTAATCAACCAACCCCTCCTATATATTGTTGGGCAGGGAAGAGTTCCCAGCTGCAGTAATTTGTCACTTTTGTTGACAGATAGAGCGCAATAAATTCTGATCTAGACTGAAACACTCTGAGCTTCACATCATCCAGCAAATATCTGTAATGCTTCTCCTATATGGCCTTTCCAGTGACCTGAAATATAGATTGTTGCCTGATCACTACATCTTCACCAGAAGTCAGCTTGCTGTTAATCTTCTTTAGCATAGAGTTGCAAATGGATGTTTGGGAGCATGGAAGAAAATGGTTGAAAGTATTGTTTTACTTGAAAAACTGTTATTAAGATGCTGTTGAAATGCTGTGATAGAGATCATGGGAGAAGTTCTTGCCTTTGATTAAGTCAAGATGTTTAAGGACAAGAGGACTAAGACATAACTTCTGGGGATGCTTAATTTCATTTTTCCCCCTCTCCTTCATTTAACTCCACTGTCATTTGGAAGTATATTTTAGTGTTACATATCCTGTCTATACATAGGGAATTTGTGTACTTATGGTAACTTTATGTGGACCAGCACTCCAGCTCTGCAGTAACGTGAAAAGATAAATTAGGGTATATCGCCAAAGAATATTTAGCCTTACCACAAGGTCATATCATATCACATCACACATTTCACATTCCAAAAGAAGTAATGGATAAGATGAAGCATTGCAGCTGAGCAAAACCACTAAATAATATAATTGCACCAAATGCTTGTCGATTTCATCATACCTTTCTGACAAGGTTATTAGTGTGTTTGTGACATGTCTAAGCTTTGATTTCCAATAAAGCAAGGGAAGTAGGAAAATAGAATTTATAACCAACAAATGTGTTTTTTATACCTTTTTTATAATATATGCTGAAGATATATATATATGGTCTGTGATAAAAAAATGGCTGTAAAAATGGCAATGCAGTGCATGTATGCACTGTGAAAGAGAACTTTCTGAACATGCTAATGTTCAAACCAGGAAGTGACACCAGTTTAATCCATAACAAGGAATTTCTTTGTCAATGCCGATGACATTGTTAATTTGTAAGCAGATGAGTATTTTTGGTGAGAATGACACCCAGATATCCAGAAAAGCAATGAAACAGGTAATCTAATTCCCTTCAAGAACTATTCTATTTAGGTAAGGAAGGACCCCAAAGCAATGGGAGCTGAAGAGCACAGGTCAGGAGGAAAAGGCAGCATGATTGCATAGTACTGCACAGTTTTCCTTTCCAGAGGGAACTGAAATAAGACTTATAGTGATAAGGTGAAGGGAAGAAAGTTACATATTGCAGTACTGTGTAGGCTGAAATTAGAAAACCCCATGTCATAAATAAAAATATCAAGATTAGACCTAGGAAATACCCATTTAGAACTCACATTAACTGCAAGGCCAGTCTGTCCAATTTTCACATTTTGTAACTGCTGCAAAGGATAGACTATGTGGATTAAGTGATCTTTTATTACTTCTGTCAAATTGAGCAATTAAAAGGAAAATGGATGCTTTCTCCAGAAATATCCACACTCTTAAGTTAGGAAGGATGCTTATGCAGAATGCTGGTGTTTTGCAGTGTTAGAACAGTCATGAGGAAAAAAATATTCCAGTGACAACAGAGGTTGTTTTCTCTCTCCCCTGCCAGTGTCCATCACAGTAGCCTCCAGCTGTTTTCCTTGGGATACAGCCCTACTGCTCTAGGGCATCCAACCTCCAGGGTACAAAGAGTAGTAATTTTTAATTTCAATCTCCAGTACATGCATGAGGGAGGGGGCTCTGGTCCTTGATACCATTTAGTTATTACTTCCCTGAAAATAGGATTGAGCCATAATATGTCCCTGGACAGCTAGGAGACATTAGGGTCTAATAAGTCTTATGATAGACTCACACTATTGATTTACCATTTTAGCTTTTAAAATCTGAATACCAGTAACATTTACCCAAGGATACATGTTAAGCAGGTCCATATGGAAATATTTTCATCAAAGCCATGTATATTTTGCATTGCAGTTTGTCAAAATCACTCAGATTTTTCTCAGGTACATATAAATACAAATAGATACAAAGATATATTGGACTAAAGAGCTTTACATAAAAACCAAGCCTTCATATCTCTTCTTTATTAAATTCTCAAAGTGAAATTTCACTTAGGCTTTGAAATACAGGTTTAGCAGACAAGGGAACTGAAGATCTGATCTAGAGACAAGACATATACCCCCTTGGTGCTGCACTTGAAAAGACAAGCTTCTAACCATGCAGAAGTTTAACTTTGTGAGAAAAGATTTCCAGGGACATGAAATCTAGAACTTCCTGTTGAATTTGTATGCATTAAGCTGTCTCAATAGACCTGTTTTGATAACTATTACAGCCAAGGTATGCAGTTTACTATTTCCTAACGTGCATTTTAATTTCCGTTGAAAAGACTCGCACTTCAGGATGTGGCCCTGCTGCCATATCCTTTCAAATGTGTACATTTTACTCATTTAAAATCTTTGCTTTAATTTCTAAACCTGTCTTGTAACAGCAGAAAATTACGTTAAGGTGTTATCCTTGGGAACTTTAAAGCCAGGAAGGAACCAGGAGAAAGCCTGAAGATACTACCTTTCAGTGAAAAAGCTCTCCAATGCCTGGGCACAGATCCAGCTAAAAAAAGGACACCCTCTGTTACATGTTAGTCTGCTCCTACTGGTATTAGGGACTTTTCTTAAATGGTAAAAAATATATCCAAGCAGGGAATACTTGGCTAGCTATCTAATATTAGAAGAAAGATTTTTTTTTACATGATCAGATTAGTTAAACAGATTTTTCTGCAAGGGAAAGAACTATTAAAATATGTATTTTCTTTATGACTGACAATCAGAAGAATGAGTGTTTCATATAAAATCTATTTTCCTTTTGGGACACAATTTTTTGCTGATTTTTCTCCCTAGCAGATCCATTTCCAAGGAAGCTAATAATAAATAGTCTCCTTTGAAAACAAAATGGTGACTGAATTAGTCTCCTCCTGTGAAACAGCAATTATTTCTGACAGGTGAAAAGGCCATTAGACATGAATTGATTTTCAGAGGTACTGTGAACTCTTAGTTTAGTTGACAGGAGCTGTGTGTGATCAGCACCTCTGAAAATCAGGGTCAGTCTTGCAAAGTGCTGAATGACCTCAACAGACAGAAAGTTTTCTGAACATTTCAGGAACTGACATTCAGAAATGAGTCAAGGAATCTGTAAACCCGAATACGTACTATGAAGATTCTGAAACACAGCCCCTGAACTGTCATGTTGTCTGCTTTAAACAGCATTGAACCTGGCACCATGAGGTCCTGCGAAAGCCATGTAAGCTCCCTGAACTGTTTCCACTTTTACTTATTCTGTGTCTTGTCCTTCTAAACAGAACCAAGACCTGGATTTGTCATCTTCTACTTAAAAATACAGAACTTAACATTACTTGGCTCTAATATCAGTTGGAACCACTTATTACTGTGAAATTATTGTACATAAATATGAGAATTATGAAATATAACTGTTTAAAGAAGGGGTTGAAACTTTGATAAAGCTATGAAGTATCTCAAGGGAAATACATGCCTGAGAATACACGTGTCTTGGGCTCTTAGTTATCTCTAAATTTTCTCCCACAGTAAAAATTAATTTTAAAACTGTGATCACTCAGAACATTGAAATCTAATTAATATATGAAAAAGCCAATACGAAACAGGAGAACAGCAGTTTTAATGAGACAGAAAAAAATGAGTACTAACATAGATAAGACATTAGGAATTATGTACAGGAGAATTAATAATAATTTTTTTTTCTGATGTCTTAATTTTCTTTTGGTTTTCTGCAGAATCACATTAGATTTACCTCTCAGAGATTAGTGAATGCTTGATGCCAAACTATCTGGATTTTTGGGAAGCTCAGACTGAGGCAGGATTCCAGAACTTTGTGCTGTGAATCTCTTGTTATATATGATTGCCATTTCTTTCACCCTTTCTGTACACCACCATGTACTATGGTCTGCTAATTTTATAATAGGAAAAAAAAAAAAAAAAAAGCTATGCAAGCAATATCAACATAAAGATGCTGGCCGTATTTATGGATCAAGTTTTCCACATAAAAGGAGCTTAGAAAATTGGCTGTGTTCTAACTGCTACAAGAGTCTCTAGTCAAGCCATTCATTTGTGCTTCATTTTTTGACTATATAAAGGGAGGTTAACAGCATTTGATTAAAAAAAAAAATAATAAAAAAATACTGGGACAAAATTAATGTTTGTAAACAACTTTGTTAATCTCAGGCAGCAGGTGGTTCAAACAGCAACATGTACTGTTTACTTACATGTCTGCATCTTCACGGAATTTTATGTGCGGTTGTCCAGTGATGCTCATTGACCGTTTTAGTGTTCCAGTACCATAAATGTGGCTGGAAAATAGCAATGTTTAGGATTATGATTGCAATATTATGAATTTTGGTACAGTGTATTCAATTTTAATCCTTTTTCCATCAGATGGGTAAAGGGAATGTATGCAATAAAACAGTGACCAGAATGGTATGCCTAAAATGATTTTTTTCCTAGATTTATGTTTCTTGGATTACAGGGGAATACCTTGGTGCTATGCTTGTGTCTTCCAACATTCCTGTATAGTCTAGACTAGGAGTATGTCTTCTCCCAAGCACCAATATTTGGAAATTGGCCTAAAATGAAACTTCTTTATCAAATCCTTTGCAACACAGACCCCAGACAGGAAATACCAACATGGAAAACCTTGATCTAAAAACTTTGAAAAGCTTGACTAAATTCATACTTTGACTCTTTGAAAAGGACCCTTGAGAGTTGAAATGTATGCATTGAGCATTTAAAACCTATAGCTCACAAAATGAAACTTGACTCCAGACAGGTTTCATTAATTGGGAAAAGTCATGATGATAAGCATTGCTTTTCTTTTCTTTCTTCCTAGCAGTAAAGTTTGCTAAGATTACAGTGTGCTCTGTCTTAACTGTCAGAGTAAAGAAACTTCATGCTACTTAAGTTTTTGTTTTGTATAGTTATAATGAAAATGTACTAAATGATTTCTGTGAGTGCATCGAGCATTCTCATGACTTTCACATAGCATAACAGGTCATATGGAGCAGTTTAGGCCCAAAATCAGTACAGTGACTGGTATGCCTTCACCCAAGTTCCTATCACGCTATGCAGAGCTAGGCTTTTTCAGTGAAATGAAGCCTCTGTTCACTGGGGGAAGGCCACAGCAATAATTTTTTTGTTGTCATCCATGATGCTCACATTTCAACCACAAGCTGTCTTTATAAGGAATTGTATTTTGAAAAAAGTAAACCTTATACTTTAAAGGGACAAAAATACTATATACCAATGCTCCCTGTTTTTTTTATTTTTTAATTATTGACTTAGTTAATTATCCCACATATTAGTTGTATTTTGCTTTAATGCATATTGGTTACAGGGTGACTGTCTTTCTGAAAACCAGAGGAGAAATTATAATTTTTAGAAGATCTACTTAATGTGAGCCATTTTCTTCCCGTGTTCTTACCTACCTTGTGCTTTTCATCCATTTTCTTAGATATTTGGAGTTCATGGAATCGTAGAATGGCTAGGGTTGGAAAGGACCTTAAGATCATTTAGTTCCAATCCCCCTGCCATGGGCAGGAACGCCTCACACTAGACCATGTTGCCCAAGGCTCTGTCCAACCTGGCCTTGAACACTGCCAGGGACAGAGCATTTACCACTTCTTTGGGCAAACTGTTCCAGTGCCTCAGCACCATCACAGTAAAGAAATAATTTCTTCCTTATATCTAACCTGAACTTCTGCTGTTTTAGTTTAAACCCATCACCCCTTGTCCTATTGCTGCAGTCATTAATGAAGAATCCTTTTCCAGCATCTTTGTAGGCCTCCTTCAGATACTGGAAGGCTGCTATGAGGTCTCCACTCAGCCTTCTCTTCTTCAGGCTGAACAGCCCCAACTTTCTCAGCCCGTCTTCATATGGGAGGTGCTCTAGTCCCCTGATCATCCTCATATCCTTGTTCCAACAAGTTTCAGATTCTGAGAAGCTTGTGATTTTTTCTAATCAGTTCCTCAAAGGACTGTGTAGGTAGTTGGTGGATACCACTCCTAGGAACACTGAAGTGTGAGCACTGTTTGAGAAGAAGCAAGAATTAAAGAGAGAAACAAATTCAGACATTGCTCTACCTTTTGGCGATAAACACTAGGTAAAAATTTCTGTACTCATCTTTCAGTTGTTTCTTTAAACTTTTTAGCATTCTAATTATGGATTTATTTCTTTTTGAGTCAGAGATTAAAAAATTACAACGAAAAAGGTAAATACAGCAAAGACAGTTAACTCGGTCTATGATAAAGAAGAATAACAGAATTTAACAAATCTTTCATCAGTCAGTAAGTGAATGAGGTTGTCTCCAGCATTCCAGGAGTGTTTCACTCCAGAGCTGCAAATACCCCATGCCTTGTCCTGCCATGTAAGAGCCTACTAGGAGAGCTTTATTGCTCTCCTGCTCCCCACCACTGACTGATGGGTAGGTCAAAAATTTCAATTGTGACCAAAGCCAGAACCGAAGTTTCAAAGTGGAGTTTTTTTTTCTTACACTCATCAGAGGAAATGGCAGGATACACTTTTTTAAAAGGAAATATATTACATGTTGTATTAAAGCGCTGAGGAAGTTTAGGGAATAAAATGTCAATATAAGTAAAGAAATTAAAAAAAAAGATTACCATTAGGGCATTAATTTATTTAGAAATAAGGAACTTGTGCAGGCCAAAAAGCTTAATCATCACAGAGAATCAGAGTATTAGTGAAGGTAAATATTTGTAGTAGGTATTACAGTGTTTTTTCCAAGCTTTCTTCCTTTTGACAGCTCCCCAGAAAATGTCTTATTGAATACATGTGGAGTTGTAAAGTAGGAGAGTTAAACCCAATACATTTGTTTTAAGCAGGAAAACTTTATAATTGTGTGGGTCTTAATCACAGAATCATAGAATAGTTAGGGTTGGAAAGGACCTTAAGATCATCTAGGCTTATTTAGGCGAATTTAATTTTGTACAGGGAATTTTAAGGTCCTTTATAAAATGAGAAAACCACCCTTTGGATGCTTACTGCACAAGGGTACTCTTTGGATGAGTGGTAGTATGGACTTGTCAAATGCTTCTAGTTGGAAAATTTCTGCTCCTCAGAGTGACCGCGAAAAATAGGAATATGCCATAGATGGGGTATGATGGACTCCACTGCATTCCAGTTATTGCCTACATATATATATATATTTATATATATATATACACCAAAGATACCCCAGGAGCTAAAATATAAGTACAAGCAACTGAGAAATCCTGAGCTGAATGTGAGTATGGTGAAGATGCTTAAAAATACAATAGTTTCTCCTTTCCAGCTTTAGGTCAAACACAGGAATAATTGGAAGTTAAGCTTCTTATATTTCACCTTGGATTTTCTGAAGTTCAGTCTTCACTAAAATGGAAAAGGAGGTATTCTATAAGAGCTTTTGTTCTGTCTGTCTGCTTTCCTGCATTGATCATGCCCTTTTTATAGGACTGTAGCAACAGGGGTACATGGGAAGAGAAATGTTTCTTTTGAGGTAAATCAGGCAGGGGGAGAGAGAAAGTGGTGATTAATAAATCAAGATCCATTTGAAACTGTGTTAAATATAAGGAAGTATAATAAAAAATATCACAGAGTGTTTAAATGAGGTAAAAACCTAGGTATGTGTGAAGAAAAGTTGCAGTTCTGTACCTCTACTTCAGTGAAATAAGGCAAAGATGGATCGACTTGAGCCTGGTTGAGAGACTGAAAAAAAGATTATGGCACCTATTCTCCGGAAGAAACATCACACAAATAATGTGATTAGTATCATCTATGGTTACTCTTATTTAGTGACCTGTAGTGGCCAGGTGCCCACTTACGTCTGGGTGGGTAGTTTGTGGTCTGCCTTGGCAGGTTGGTGCAACAAGGCCGATTCATACCAGTGTCCGGATCCACAATGAGTCCTCTTAAATGCATTGCATTTCTTCCCCTTTTCCATCAAGTAATAACCTAGTTTCAAAGTAGTGAGGGGTAGGAAAAGAAGGATTTTAAAAAAAATAAAAATAAAAATTAAAACTGTATTGTGATTACACTGTTCTGTAAGTACTTGTGGGATTTGCTCTACATTTTTCCAAGTCCACTGACACAAGCCTGCATCAGAGGGGGAATACATATCTAGAGAAAGCAATGGCCTTCAGAAGAAAGCAGTTGTTTTCCTTCTGTTTGGGAAGAAAAAAGCAGAAGTGGTATCACTGTCCTTCTGGGTGTTGTTACATCTTCGACACTTAAGTGTTTGTTACTGGTGCCATAAATACTTCAGTCAGGGTAAATTTATGGAAAATCTGATTAAATTCACTCACTATCAGCCTTTCTTCTCAACTTTACTAGTGAGAGAAATAGCTTCTCCTGACCATCGTCCAAATTCACTGACATTACCAGAAAGAATATTTAAGATTTCAGTGGATTTATAATGAAGATCTCATACTGTCCAGTGTATTTTTTATAGATGCTTTGGTATATGTGAAAATTTTTTGCCACTTCATTGTTTCCCTGACAACACTTTTCTATTTGGTTATTGCTATTATGAGGTTTTATTTAGGCAGCAAATACCTCTGTAGCACAAATGTATCACAAGAAAGTGCTCACACAACATACTTTATCCTACCCTAAGTACAGGATAAATATATAAGTCATAACACATTGCAGAAATAATTGCTAGTGAGATGCAATTCTAAGGGTATTACACATTTAGCCTTTACTAGAAATGGATATAGTATTGTGGCACAATTTATTGTGAAATAGGACAACAGGTTCTCTTAATACGAGAAGCCAGAGAACTTTCTAGCATACTGCTTTCAGTATTTTCCATGTAGCATGTACTACTGTAGGTTTTCAAGGATGTATTTTAGCTTTCACCTGGTACAGGGAATAAGGGGATTGGAAGGGAATAAAATATCTATAGTTTAAAACAGGTTTTTCTATTTTCAAGTAATAGTAATTTAATCCTGGATTAAACTCAATAAATATAAAACAGTGTTTCACTGAATTCCATTGCATCGGGACACAATTAATTTTGATGTTGTGTCCCACACAAAAGGAGAGATTGATTAAAGTGGTTTTATTAGTTCATGAAACAACAACAACAGCAAAAAATTGCCTCTTTTTCTCCCTAGTTTTCTTGGCTGATTTAAAGAAACAATACATCAGAAAAGGAGAGGAAAATGTAATTTATGTAAAAGTTATTCAGATAAGACTGATGTTAGTCTGTATAATGATAAAGTAGTACTTTGCCTAATTTAGTTACCAACACAGTGTTATCTGACACTTTGATAAGAGACTAGCATGACCTTAGAGGTTAGCAGTGACATTGCTTGCTGAACATGACAGTCCTTACCATGTCTTTCTGAGCTTGTGTGAAATGTTTTCAGGTCTACATAATAATGTGGGCACAGTAGTTGCAGTTGACAAAATGAAATTTTCTGGTCTTTAGAAGCCTGATATCTTACCTGTCATCTGAAACAGAATGTGCCTGCTTTACTTGCAATGAAGGACTCCAAATTTGCCCTTTTACCACTGAGACATGGGAGTGATATCAAAACTGGACACAGGAAAAAAACAGAATACTCTTACTATGTCATTGCTTAAACCTTAAAAAAAGATTGGTTATTTGAGTGAATAAGATTATACACGATGCCTAGCTTTGAGAAGTAACACGTGACCAAAAATGTTACCTGGTGACATCCAGCTTTGGTGGAATTACATAAGCATTGGTTTGAGATACATGCAGTACAGTGGCCTGAATTTCTTCCAAAACAATTACATTTCTACTATGAAAGTGTAAGTGGTTTCACAGAATATACACTCTCAGGGGAAACTAATGAATTTTATTATGTTTCAGGGGTTTACTGGGAAATAAACTGGTTATAAAGGGTATGGGTTAAGCTGTTCATGTAAATCAAAGTAGTTGTATTGAATCAGTGAAACTGTGTTATTTGATACTGTTAAGGAACTGGTTCTATAATTCCATTTGTTAAAAGAAATACTGGTCTGACTGATTATAACAATTTTATGGCAATACCATATCAAGTTATAGTTCCTGCTCACAGAAGACTGACTGATTTGTCAGGTTCACCCTTGAGAAAGTTGCAAATTTATCTGCTTTTCAGAGGAGATATAGTTGCTTTGCTTACTGCTTTGTCTTTGCTGGGAGAAGAGTTGCTGAAAACTATTCAAGGGAAAATACTGTGTTTTGTCAAAACCAAATTATCTTGTATCTAGCAAGTGCTAATCATAATTCTCTGATCTGAGAAAGTCAAAACATCTCAGACATCTTGCTTCACTTTGAATATGCTTTGCTGTGCTTGTGCATTGATTACTTTTGTCAAATATTCTTTTCAAATTTATTGTTTTGATTTTTAGGACATATCATATCAGTCCATGTAATTATATATGTATTCATATATTCTTTTTTTTTTTCAAATTAGTAAAGAAAATTTTGAACCCATTCTGCAATAAAAGCAACACAAAATTTTCAAAATAAAATTCTTTCTTTTTAAAAAGCTCCTGTGAAATGGTATCTTTGTAGGAAATTTAATGTGGTTTTCCTGAATTGGAAGGAAATTACTTTTTTTTTCAACCATGGACTTTTCCATAGCATTCAACTGCTGAACAGCTGTGACCTAGTTTACAATTTGTAGACCCTAGGAGGTAGGCTTGCAGTACAAGGCCAGGGTGTTTCTTCTCATCCAGAAGTACACTGAGCTATATAATAGAAAAAAATTAGTTAAATGAGTTTACTTACCTATGGAGTAACTTTCAGTATGTCCTTGAATGGAAAAAAAGTCAACAGAGTAGGCAGCATAGTGATAAAGTTATTTTTCTACATATAAACCATGATATAAGTTGTTGCCTTGTAATTTTTTCATGAGTAATTTGTACTCTCCATTACCACGGGCTGCTTACTGTACTGAAAGTGAACCATATAATACACGGGTGATAATCAAGTTTTTGAAAATTCTGCAAAAAGTACATTTTTATAAGATCACACTGTATATTTGTGTGCTTAATTTTGCTGTAACAGGAGATTTTGCTTAAAAGAGATTTATTTTTTGTATGTTTTCTAAGTTACTTAGTTCATCTGTTTTTAGATAACTCACATTTAAAGTAGTAGACTTTAATTAATATAATATATTCTAATTCTCAGACTGACAATTAATATTCATTCAATGAGTGGTCTTTTTCCTTCTAGACTAGCGTATTCTTCCCTTTTCATTTACTGTTTCTGGAACTAACTCCAGGTGAATTTCAAGAATTAATTCATGCTACTCCTGTAACTAATGCCTCTATAAAAAAACAATTTCATGCTGATTTTAATTACTGTCATCACTTTCCAGGACAGTAGCTGTCATGAAGGCTTTGGCTGCATTAAAGCAAGTAGGCGATCGCGTGACACTATCTTTTTATGACCCCTTGGAGGTAAAAGAAATGGCAGTTTAAAATAATATAATTTATTTGAAGTAGATAGAGCAGGCAAGTTGACTGGAGTTGACATATAAATACATGATTTCATGTGTCAATGTTAAGAGAGGATCTAAACTACCTTAAAAATAGCAGTGAAAGATAATGGCTTCCTGTCATGCCAAAATTGCTCTACCACTTTTTTTCCCTTTTTTTTTTTTTGCAGTAGTTGAATAGTGAGTAGAAGGTGTCTGGCGATCACTGGACAAAATAATGTGTGATGTTAAAAGTTACTATTTTCGCTGCTGATGTCTTCAATGAAAAAAATCTGTCACTGGAGAAAACAGAAACCAATTACTTCTAACCTGAAGCAGATAGACTACTGGCAAAACCATTTTTGAACAGTATCTGAAAAGAAATTTCTGTAAAAATCCAACTCTAAAAATCCAACTGTAGATTCTCTACCTATTTACCAAACATGAACAGAGCAGGTAGATATTTTAGGATCAGAGAAGGAATAAGCCCTCATTTAGGCTGGCATCCTATCCTGAGGTTTTACTACTTGTAAGAGTTTGAAGTTTCTGCCTGGGTGACAGAGTGGATAGAATATATTTCTGCTGTCCGTAACATTTTCTGTCACTTAGAACTTGTTACACATATCCCCAGATGTAATATGTTTAAACTCTATAGATGTTCTTGATGGAGAATTTAAAGAAGATTCTTTAGGAAAACCGAGAGAAAAATGAAGGATGGAATTGGAATCTGTTTGGTGCCTTTTATGAGCATTGGTTTTAAAGTGAACATAAATAGACATGAGAAGGGTATGTTGACCTCCTCCTTCCCTTGATGATCAGCAGAACCCTGATCCACTTAAAGAATGAAATCTTTTCAGTGAGGCTGATGCTTTCCCTGAACAGGTTAGTCATCCATGGTGCTCTGTGCAGTAACTTTCCATGAATCATTAAGAGCAGATATAGCCAATAATGATTAGCTAAATAGTTTCTTCTCTAAGTTTAATGATCTGTGAGCTGAAAGGTATTGATTTCAGGCTAGGAGAAGAAAAACTATACGGAGTGATTAGACTTTACAGTGAAAAAGACTTCACTCTTTAGAGTTCATCTTTCTGAGGATTCTTAGATACGTGACTGAGATAATCAGTCTCAAATAAAAGTCGAAACAAATGTTTTGCGGATTGAGTGTTAGATGTATAAAAATGTTTCTTTAGAGTATCAAGGTCTTAATCCTAGAATTACTGAAAGAGAGCACAGCATTTGAGGAAATTTTGTAGATCAGCAAGTTCTAGTTCCCTTGGTATGGACTCTCAGGATTTGGATCAAGTGAGAAATAATGCTAGTCAAGAAATTTCTCATATAGTTCAAAAATACCCTGATATAGTTCCTACTTTTAGGAGTGACTGCTGAAATGTTAAGAAACTGTCAAACTGGAAAACTTTGATTATTTATGTAAAAGCTAAGGAAAATAACTGTAAATATCTTTGTAAACAGCACTTTCCCCCATTGGACTTGGACTGAGCAATCCAAGGCCAGATCAGTTGAAATTAAATGGAAAGCTAAAAGTAGACCCTCTAGCAGTGCTTCACAATCTCATACAAATAAATTTGACAATGTAAGAAAATTACTGAAGTAAATTCATTTGAGACACTTGGGGCAAAAACTGACTGAAAATGTTCTTCCTGTAGATGCGTGTAAGCTATCTCGAACGTGGATTCCAAAGAAAGGGAAAAAAGAAGACTATGACATCCAGGTCTGTTTGAGTGACCTAAAACTTGCATGAAGGATATTGAGGGTATAAAGAATGGGAAAAGAACGGACTGATCAGAAAAAAAAAAAAAAGGATAAATTTTGGAGATTTGAAGAAAAAGTGAAAAAATGAAATAATTCAAGTTGAGGTAGACCTTGCAAAGGATATTAAAATTACTATTCAGAGGTTCAGTGGACACATGGATAAGAGAAAAAAGACATGGATTATGAAATAGGACAGGTTGTGCCAAAAATGTGCTAAAAGGAAAAAAAAATACACAAAGATTTTTTTTTTTTTTTATAAGACAGTAGTCTAGACAGAGAAAATACAATAGAACTAAATAGTCTGGATTTCCAGGAAGCATTTGATATGATCATACATGGGAAATTCACAGTCAACTGCATAGTGTACCAGAGGTTTAAAGCAAGTAGAAATCATATTAGGACAATCTAGATTCATTAATCCCCTTGACAGAAAAGGGAGTTCTACTAAAATATGTTGTGAGAAGTAGCTGGGATTAATACACAAAAGAATTTGAAAAGAGCTGAATGTGCTTGCATATTAGAACAACAGGAATAAGTCAAATACATGAAATATAAATGAATGATTAATTTAGGCTTTGATATAACTTATGGTGTTCCACTTCCTTCTGAAGGGAATCTGGATTCCAAAATCAAATTCTTGAATGAGACTTTAGTGAGAATAATACTGTTAAAGATGGTGAACTGCATCTATGTGACGCAGGAGAAGGACCATAGTATGTGTGAACAGTGCCCTGCTGTGACAAAGAAAGCCAACAGGATGCTGGACTTCATCACTAGCAGAGATAAAGAAGTTATTATCCCACGCTACTCAGTACTTGTCAGCCACACCTGGAAAACTGTGTTCAGTTTTGGTCTATACAAAAAAGACATGGACAGGCTGGAGAGGGTCTAGAGAAGAGCCACAAATATGATCCAAAACCTGAGAACCATTCTGTATGAGAAAAGGTTGAGTGAACTGGGTTTGTTCAGCCTTTAGAAAGGTAGCCTTATCACTGTGTTCCAGTATTTAAAGGGTGGCTACAAAGAAGATGGGCACTCCCTTTTTACACGGAGTTTTGTGGGAAAAAAACAGCTAATGGATAGAAGCTACTCCCAGGGAGATTGCAGTTGGACACAAGAGAAGCATTTTTCATGAGAACAATCAGCCATTGGAATAATCTCCCCAGGGAAGTGGTGGATTCCCCAGTGCTGGACACTTAAGATTTAGCTGGACAAGGTGCATCATGTCTAGACATGATGCTTTTGACATGGAAATTTAGACCAGATGATCCTTGAGGTTCCTTCCACCCCAGTATTTGATGATTCTAAGGTTCTATGATTTAGGGTATTAACCAGAAATGTGATATAAATGTCAGGAAGGCTAATATCGTTTCTACATTTATCTTGGAAGATAATCCAAGTCAGTGTTAATGCCATTGTACAGGGGCCCTACAGATAGATGAAGATCTACTTCTAATTTTTTCTCAGACATTTCATGAAGGTGAGCATAGGCACTGTAGAGTAGTAAAATTTTCTTGTCATTCTTGAATTCTATGAAATGTGATCTTCTGAGTTTGCTGCAATCACTCAGAAAGTGATTGAATCACTACAGATGAGAAACAGACTTAGGAAGTCCTCAAAGTCTTTTGTTAGTTGCTGTTTCTAAGTAAATTCAACCTGGAAATACAAGTTGATCCCCCTCTCCCCTAATATGTACGTGTGAATTAAAACCCACAGACATCTGCATCTGAAAAGTTTAAGCACTGAGAGAATAAATACATCCATTTGTAGTTTCAAAGGAACAGCCACAATGTCAATAACGCTACAGCTTAGGTATGAAGTCCCAAGTTTGCTACAGCACTAACTAAAATTTTTTCCCAACCATTCTGGACTAGCTGCATTAATCCAGTCTATATAGACTATGCACAATGATAACTTAATCTTGAATTGTTATGATTAACACAAATTTCTTCAATTGTTTGGAAATATGCAGCTGTACTTTCAATGTAGATGTATCCTATCATACACAATTGAGAATGATGAAAAGTGGAACTTTTTATTCGAAGACCAGACATGCCAGCTGAAATACGTTGAATTTATTCACAGTTTGGGTGCCAGACTCTCTGTCGTGACACCCGAACCCTGACCTAGAATGACCAAACATTAGTCATTCAAGTAAGTCTTTTATCATCCCAGGTTCTTCAGTCCTTTGAACAAACATTGTCAGTTATGTCATTCAAATATGTTGGGCATGGTGAAGAATTGCCTGCTAAGACTAGTCTTTAAGGTGAGAAATAGTCATCTCTGAACTCAGAGGACAGAAAATGAGACTCCAGGTCCAATCTTTAATTTACAATGTTCTTTATTTTCCCCCCACCCCCTGCTTTCATAAGGGCTTTCTGCTACATTATCAGGACATGCACACTTTTGGTAGTGAAAGGTCACCTATTAATTCACTCTACAGCACAGTGCTTTGTGAACTTTTCAGATGTAAATTCTGTTGTTACGCTTGTTGGAGAACATGTAACTGGAAAACACAAGCCTGTTTGAACCTAAACTATCAATGCAAAAGGACAAAAAGGAAGGATTCTTTCAAGAAGCATTACTAATTAGGTGAATGATATTAACCAGGAAAAGGCCTGGTCTGCAAAGTTGCTTTTCTTGTAAAATGCTGAAGAGCTTCTACTCAGTGATTCTCAGTGAATCATGTTTTTCTAAGTATAAGAATTGCAACTTGTGCTCTCAATCAGGATTATTTTGGTTTTATAAAAGGGAGACAAAAACAAGAGAAAAAAAGTCTGCCTATGAAAACTAACAAGTTCAACTGCACTGATTTCCTAGGAGTTGGCTTTAATTACTTCGTTTCAGTGGGTTTTTCTTTTTTGAGGGGAAGGGCAGGAGCAGATTACAACAATAATGCTTTGCATTTAAAAGGCAATATACTGAAAATACAAATGTATTTCATTGCATTTGATGAACTTTCAATTCTGGGCAGAGGTTTTTTTGTACAGGTCATATCCCATTAAACTGAAGTGTCTTTAAGCTTCCCCAGGCCAATGTAATTTCTCTTTACTGACATCTTCGTCATATTTCTGGGTACAGACTCTTGGTTTAAAGCCAAGACTTTTAATTTCTAGTAAATATCTCAAAAAGATAAATGCTAGATCAAGCATGTAACATATTTCAAGAATAGCACCAAAAACACATTATTTTTCCTTGGCACAGGAAATAGACAGGACCTATATAAATCAACAAAACACCACTGTCTAATTCCCTTCCTCATTTTCCTCGATTTTCAGTGTCCTTCAACATTTAGGTCTATGCTGTTTCATAATTCTGAATCCTCTTTCCTGATCACGGCTTCTCTATGGCTTTGATTCCTTTATGAATGTCTTTTGTCTATGTCAGCATTGACATCTTGTTTCTTTGATGTGATTTCCTCCAAGTAAAATCTTCAGCAAAGAAAGTGCACTTAGACTGCAGTCAGGCCTAGGCTTTTAACCATATTTAGGTAACTAAAGAGATAAGGAAACTGGAAAACTATCTTAAAGAAAAAGTCAAGTTTATTCTATTTTTCTTAGTTGAAGTCTAATAACGTTATTAAAACCCATGATGAATGACATACAAACACTGTTTTCAAGCACTTCAGACCAAGCGCTATACATGGGACTAAGAGTGAAGAAAGGTGATCATAATTCTGCAATCTTCTGGTTAGAATTAAAATGCTGTATGAACTGTACAGTTTCACAAATGTTCTTTTCTGTACCACCTAAGACAGAACCTAAACTCATGCAGGAGAAGTTCTTGTAGATTGCTGAGAAAATTGCTTTTAAGATCACTTTATGATGAACAGATTCTGCCTCAGTGATGAGGGAGAAAAAAACCTCCTATACTGAGGACACACCTGATTTAGCATAGTAAATAAAAAGAGGAAGGTACAAAGGAGACATGTTTCATGTATTAGACTATGTATGTCTGTATTGGCTTGCATGAGATCTCTATGCACACAAGACAGTAATAATTTAAAATATGTGAATGCACAATCCCTCAGACCCAGTTTAATGTGATTCCTAAAAACCAGTTAAACAACTGATGGTTGTCTTTTCTGCAATTGAATCTCAGTGATTTCATTAGTTTGAACTGAGGCTTTTTGAAAAGATAAAATCGCTATATTGTTAAACCACTGAAGATTTTTCATTAAAATCGTGACTTTTTACTTTCTCCTTTCGTGCAACCATGTTTGCATTTTATCATAGCTGAAATTATATAGGGTAGGAAAGCTCTTTTAGCATATAAATGAGTAGCCAGAAGAAAGGACCTTTGATTCTTTGAATCTTTATTTTACACTGCAACAATGCAAATGCATTTTAATTAAGTCGATTAATCAGAAATTAGGTTTAGGACAACTAGTTAAGCGTTTTTCACTGGTTGTGGTAAGTCAGTTTATAACTTTCATTTATGAAGTTGTTTTTTTTTCCATTAAAATTAGTGAATTTAAGAGGGGGAGAGAGCTGTGACACAGGATGAAAGAAATAAATTTAGAATAACACAGCATTTCTTTAGCACTGGAAGGCATTAGGTGTTAATGGGCAATAATGGTGGGACCTGGTAAGCAAATACGGGTGTAAAAACCAGCTACAACATCAGCCACTATCATGTGCTGTATCAAAAAAACCCAGCACGTCTTCACGACACCAAAACCATGACATACTGAGGTATGGGTGAACTTTTGAGTTCTAGGAACAAAGGCAGATTAAAAGTATGAAAGCAGTTTTTTTTTTTTATAAGATACTATTCTTTATGTTAAATTATTATACCTATTATCGCTGAAATTAGAAGTCCTTTCCAGTTTGTAAGTACACAGCTAAGTGATGTGAGTAAGCAGGAATCTCCCACCTCTCTTTTCATGCTGCTGATCAGCTTCCTCATTTCTGTCTTGCAGGAGACTTTGCTTCAGGTATTACTCGGTTATATTCCGTTGACTTCAAAATATGTCTTTAAAAACCACAATCTAATATCCAGCACCTGCAAAATATTGTGAAGTATTGCGATCAGTTGTAATGAAAAGTGACTGCAAGCGTCATAACAACGGGTGACATTATTCATAACCTACAGTTATAACAAGGTTATGATGTAAACTCGGTGATCATAGATGAAATAAGCCAGCTACAAATGTGAAAATATCCTGAACTTTAGAAGTAATACAACCAAATATAATAAATCTTTCCTGCAAATGTAATAAGGCCCTTAACTGAAATGTAATAAAATCTATCAACAGCTGCAATGTATATGGAACATATTATATAGCTTTACTATGAATTATACCCCCTGCTGTTTATGGACTCTACAATGTCACGCTTTGTCTTTTTCCAGAAAATCAAGTGCTAGGGGACTAAGTGTTTTCCAATTTATATTAAGTATGACAGTGTGTTAATACAAAAATGTTGAGGGTGAAAATGAAATTTTGAATCCAGATGTGCTCCTTCGTCATCCTGCTAACATAATAGAAAGGATGTGGTCTACCACATGTGGCTCAAACACTTCCTCAGCTAGACAAGGTAAGAAGCAAAATGGATGCTCTGAGTAATTAATATGTTCCTCTACTGCTAGAAATATAAATATGTGCACAAAGAAAGAAGGAGTTTTGATGGGTGATGCATCAGGGGGAAAGTTCAATTTGCCTGATCTTTATGTGCTTCTCTTCTTTGGCTTCTGAAATTTCATTTGTGGATAATATGTATCGTTTCCTACCAAATGTCAGTTGTGACTCCTTTACTGGAGTACTATCCTAACAAATGAACAGGAAGGACTGATGTGATGTGGCTGACTGGTTGCCATCTGTTTGTGATAATCTTGTGTGCCTCTACATAATTGTAGAGGCACACAAGAAATCAGAAATGACAAAACATTCAGTGCTGTAACTCAGGAGAAACCTAGAGGGTTCTACATTAAAGTTTCAAAGGGAAGGTTTTGTTCTTTTATTTGTGTGTGGAGGTGACCCAATCTTTGGTAGTGTTAAATCCTTTGTTATGGAGGACTTAACTCTGGATGTCATGATGATTTTATACCAACCCATTTGAAACATGAACCCTTCCAGTGAGAATGCAATGTACACAAATAAAACACTATGTGTTTTCAAAAACTGTTTATATTGTGCCATCTCCAGTCATGTTGCTGTCCCTGATTTGCTTTCTGTCACTTTGTGTTATGGATACAAATACAGTGTCATATGAAAGCAAAATGTTAAGTGTAGTCTCCTGACAGTTCCAGCAGCAAACAGCCCACTACAAATATCACAATAAATAAGCCTAACAATGTTATGTCTTAAAACCAAGTTATTAGAGAGCATTTTTGGTACAACTTAATGGTTGATTAATGTATCCTGCATATCCCAAGAAGGAATTAATACCTGCAGTATCATTCTTTTAAGGTTATGTAAAGAATATTGCTGCAGCTCTGTAAGTACAGAAGGACAAATTTTTTTCTTAAATTTTTAACAATGAACTTTTACAGAGCATTTCCTTTTTTAACAAAATAATTATGGGCCTAAACTGCATTAGTTACACATACATAATGCGCATACAATGGTATGTGTATTAAGATGTTTATGTAAGTTTGACTGGATCTCAGTAGATAGAATTTGAAATTAGGAAAATAAAATACAGTTATGTTAAGCAGAAAAGAAAGAGTAAAAATTACTTAATAAATTTACAAAAAAGAAAATGATAGGAAGATCAAGAACACTCATTTGTTTTGCATTTATAAAGTTAACATAACGGTTACTTGCAACAAAAGGAGATAAAACATTTTCAGTTGTTTTATGTTTTTTGGCAACGCCTTTTAAAGGCTGTCATTATCATAGGTCTTGCTTTCATTTGAAGATCCATCTGGATTTAAAAACCATTTTAAATTTTATTGTATTTTGATTTTCAATTTGAAGTTGTTGAAGACAAATGACTACTTTACTAAAGTAAGCCCATGTCTATTTATTTCACAAATGGTATTCCAAAATAACTCTAAATCACTTGTGAGCAAATCTCATACCACACACTGGCTATTTTGATAGTATTTCAATAACAATTGCTCAGTGCTTCCTGTATAGCTCTTAACTCTTAACGCATTTTTAACTCTCAAACTTTTAGGTGGTATGAGGTAAGGCTGGAAAGAGCTGAGTGTTTTGTTAAAAGACCTGAAACATGCCCAGAGAGTGGTGGAGACATAAGCTCAGTGAAATCATGTGTGAAAAGTTCAAATTCAAATGTCATGTCCATCTCTACTGTTTTAAGATTATTCTAACTTTATTGCTCAACAAAGGTGTGTCCTGTGTGAGTTGTCAAGATCACAGTCACATTTTACCTATCTAGTTAATACCTGACTAACAATGGATGTGGTATGCTGAGATAACAGTGATTTAAACTTCACAGCCATTTTTTGGGGATATAATATAGGAATTATTAAACTTGTTTTGTAGATGCATTCATTAATGCACAGAAAATAAAGACCATGAAACAAAATCTGCTGAAACCTTTAGATCAGTGACTAATCATTTTTCAAAGACACTGATCAGCACATTGAAAAGGCTAAAAATTGCATCCAGAAATGTTGATTTCAGTATCCCACATTCCAATAGTAAAATTTCTTTGGATTAATTTTGCAATCTACTGTGTTCATATGCAATGGCACACCTTAAACAGTGTAGAACATGGGTGGGAAAAGGGGTCTGCCTCTAGTGATGGTCTGATACAGAATATTCCCTCCTGGAACAGAACAGGAGCTCCAAAGGCATAGCAATTCCAGCAATACATTTATTTTCCTCCCATCCAATGAAACAGAAAAGGCACAGCTGCACTACAGCACAATGTACTCCAGAAGTTCAGGGGTGTCCTCATGAGATGTCACTTCTTCCTAGAGCTCTCTGAGGAGGTGTAACTACTCACCACTCCTGACTCCCAGCTGACATGAAACATAGTGGAGCATTAAAGGAAATGCACAGCACCGACATTTCAAACCTCCTTCATGCCAGAAAATGGAACACCTGCACTGGACAATAGGAAGTGGATGATTAGAGTCAAGCAAATATGTCAATTTTTAAGCATGATGCTTTACTCCAGATCCTGCAACTGAACACCATAAATGAAAGACTGTGGCAGTGAAAATTCCCCCAAAGCCTGTGTTTATGTAACAACTTAGTTATACTCTTTAGTCACCTGTTTTTTTGATTAATGTTTTGGGTTTGTTTTATAATGATGTGAAAATATGAAATAATTTAAAAACTTATACCACTTAAAACTTCTCCTAAAGATAAATGATACTTAAATACATCCAAAAGAGAGGGACTATGAAAATTCCCTTATATCAGTTTCTGTATTTACTGTCAATAGTAACTGTTGAAATCTTATGGTTCAACATTTAAATTTAAACCAGGAATCCCCAAACACTTTTAACAACAAAGAATATTCTGAAAAATGAAACTTGGTTATAATCCTTGTCAAAGAGTTACACCTCTAATGTAAACTTTAGCCCACAATTTAGGTAAAGGGGTGATAATGGCAATCTAATAATGAATTAATGTAGTAAGTGTGGAGTTTTATTAACTTAACTGGCATTCACTGGAGATTAATTTCAGCACAACGTGCCATTCCATTGGGTTTTTCTTTGTTTCTTATTCTTAAGGTTACAATATCTGAATGTCTGGATGTCTGTAGCATGGTGGTAGTATGAAATTCTTCAATATAGAAAAAGAATATTCAATACATTTCAATTTTGCAATGATTAAAAAAAAGGAAATTATCTTTTACTTCTAAGTGCAAAGATGTTATTATTACTAAGTAGATACTTGCTGTGCCAGAGAGTAATTCTAAAATATTTGTAATTTGTGTTATTTTTTACAGATTAAAATATGTCAAATCCAGTTGGAACGTTGTGATGTGGAAAGGCAAATATCTTTATAAATTTTTCAGAGCAGTGTTGTTACTGTATGATCATATTTCCTCCTTCAGACGGATAGTGCTAGTTCATGTGAGTGGGACACTTAAATACTCAGATTATGATGGCAGGTGATTTCTTCCTTCCCTTGCTCTGGCAGTAGCTCTCATAGTGTACCAAGGTACTCTATTCTGCAGTTAATTAGTTCTTTATATTTATGTGTGTGTATGTATTTATATGTGTATATATGCATGTATCTGTATGTGTATGTAAATACCCACAGCAATACTTACACAAGTACATATATTTATATCCAAGCATATTTACATGTTGCTATGGCAGGATACTGCTTTCATCTGAGAAATAAAAAAATAAATACCACCAGAGGGCTCACAAGCTACTTTATTTTTGATGTCAACAGCTGTCTGAACCAATGAGCGCTGAGACTTACACCTTTCCTGGGATTTAATCTCCCAGGTTTTTAGTGTTCCTGTGCAGACATCAAGGTCTTCAGATACCAAAGTGAGGGCGCATTAAGGTCTTCTGACACGAGAATCTTATGTCAATATTACCATCATTTTTCTGCTCAGTAAAAGTGCTCATTCTTAGCCCAGGGAGTTCACTTCTCTGTGGAAAAGCAATTGCTGCCTCAAGTTTAGATGTGCTTGAAATGTAAAATATTTAAAATGTTTATAGCCTATATATTGCACGTACATGCATACAAGTTGATGGACACAGCATATAGACCTGTAATGTGAAGACAGACATGGCTGTAGGTACATGAGTCTCCTAAATTAAACAACCTTTTTAAAGAGGTATTAAAATGAAATACTGCCTTGTGTTTTATGAACTGATTTCATTGCCCAGGTCAGCCACCTCTGGCTTAAGAAATAATTCTAATCACTGAGCTTTTCTGTGAAAGAGAGCTTGCTGCTTCTCTAAACCCCTCTTAAGGATGCCTGTGTAAAAGTAGGCTCACAGCAAAAATGCAAACAATACAGCATATTGACCATATGCTAAAAAGTAGGGACAAGGAAGACTCTACATAAGAGAATGACACTGTTATACAAAAAAAAGCCTTAGATTATAAGTTTAAGAAGAAAAGGGAAGCAAAAAAAGAGTCCAAGATCAGATAGACAGAACCGACTGCACAGATCAACAGTAACTGTAAAACCCATTCTGCAGGGCATAACGTGGGAAAGTCTGAGAGATTCCTCTTCACTTGTTGAAATCTAGCCCCAAATTATCTCCAGTCCTTTTATTTTCTCCCCATAACCACCAGCATCCCTCCCTCAGTAGCTCTTATTCTCCCTTCCTTCTGTTTTATTCTTTCCTTGTGATCTCTACCAAAGCTGGCTTTGCTCTTAAACCTCCCTTTGATTTCTCTGCTTCTATAATTCCTTTCCTTCCCTCTTTGTTTTCATTCTCTTTGCTTGATGCCAGAGCCTGTATTTTCAATTCTTCCCACCCCTGTGCTCTCAGCTCCTCACTCCCCTCTCAGTGCTCTCCACCTGACTAATCCCCAGTACTGGCTCCTTACCAAAAACACTACTTCCACTTCTGTTCTCATGCTGTCGAACACATCTGGAATAAACTCATTTCCTCAGTTTAAACATAATTCTCTTATCTGAACTTGTCTAAAGATTTTTACTTCTTTTCCTGATGAACTCTTAAGCTGCAAATTCCCTATCATTCCTCTCTACCTTATAGTTCACCCTAAAATCCTCTGCCCTCAGTGCTCTGTCACCTTCTACACATCCCCCACCCAGCCCTAATCTTTCCCACCTCCTCCCTCAGTCAATGCCTTATTCTGTGTCTATGCTCCATATGGCCACAGTTATCTCTAAGGACCCACAACCCACATATTGCAGGACAGCTGAGCTACCTGACATCTTTGCTCCCTTTATGACAGTTGCAGACCATCATCTAGAATACAGGATGCCATTGAAGATCATTAGAAACTCCAGTGGACCAAAAAGGAGCTCCTCATATAACATGCAGAAAAGGCACAGGTAATTTCTGTGATGCTGCCTCCTTGTGTAAACCCTCTGCAAGATCTGAGTGTGCAGCATCCTTCAACACATTAGTGAATTCTGCTTATTGACTGAATCCAGTGATTAGTTACTAGAAACTCTAAATAGTGAAGAGATACAAATATTAACCCAAGAATGACGTTTGACTTCCTTAGCATTTTCAGTAGGTTTAATTAGCCATTAAGAATGAAAAAAACCCTCTATACAAATATTCCTATTCAGTTATCTTTAAACATTCTCTTTCCATCTGCTTTTCTTTTACAGCAGACATAACAAGAAGGCACTTAAAACTCCCTTTTATTAAGACAATGTAATTGAAACCACTTCAAAGCAAGAGTTAGGAAAATATAAACTGGATCATGACTATTGGCTATAATTTCATTTGAGTTGAAAGACTTAGTTGAATATACATTACTCAACCCTAACAATGGATTATATTTTTTTTTAATTTATTTATTTTAAACTCTGATTTGGTTTATTTCAGATTCCTTAGTTTTCATAGATGCTTTTGTTCACAATGTAATAATTTTCACAGGAACAGAATACATGAAGTTGTTTTTCTGAATGTCCATGTTATTTGTAGGCATAGCACTTTGGTACTGTGGAATCTTGCTATTTAACTCTTTTACACCTCCCAGTGAAAACAAAAACATTGATCCAGAGAAGAATAATACGTGATTGGGAGGAAAAGTATTAAATACATTTAGAACTGAATAGCTATATGAAGCAATAAATAGTGATTTCACTTGCACTGTGTTCAACGGGAGATATTTATTTCTTTTCCTCCAAAAATGACTGTAATCTAAATTTTCACAATGTTTGTGACATCTAAATGTTCCATGAGGTTTCTATCTAGCTTCTATTCTTATTTTGTACCAGTTAATTTTTGAATGTAATTCTGGTTAAAACGGTGGTTTTTGTTTATGTGCTATGGTGGTATTTATTTAAAAGCATCACTTATGAACAGAAAAGATGAGAAAAAATTGGAACCTAGGGAGAGAAAGGTTTTTTTTTTAAATTTGGAGTTACTCCAATTCTAGCTGCTCTCCATGTTGAAATTAAATTATACTAGATGTGAAAAAATACTGATTAATGGAGGCTAAGTAGTGCAAATGTTCTTGACCAGGGCTCCTTTACTGCAAACATCATGCAGTAATAGGTTTGCTGTTGTTTTTTAATGTTATGTTTATTAAAGTTTATTTTCTAGCATGACTAAAATCACTTTAGCAGCCAAGTATTACACCGTAAATCCACTCGGCATATGCAAGATGGATGCACAATCCAGTAAAGGAGCAAGTGACAGTTGTAGAAAAGAAAGTGGAGTTAAAGTTGCAGCACATGGCCTGCACTGGATCATACTCAGCTAACAGTAAGGTGTGTAATAGCAGTTTGCTGGTCTGATCACTTAGATTAATTTCTTAATCCTTCGCTTTTGTTTCAGATGTATTTTGTGATCTCTGGAGCTCAGTGTGTTGAAAATACACGCTTGATTCAGTCAGTTGTTTAAGATACTGCCAGATACAAGCGCATTGTCATGAGAGAGTCAGTTCAAAGCATGAGCTCCTTTGCTTATGCCACATCTTGGCTGAGTTGGTTAGCCCACTGAACTTCCAGCATGACCTATGATACTGCCTATTTGCTTTTTAGGTAAACCAAAAATGCTAAGGCACATTTTCACTTTGATATGCCCTCTTACATCAAATCCCATTGATCTGGTAGAGCAAAGTTCCAAGGGTAAACATCAGTATAGATAAGAACAGAAACTGGAGAATGACATAAAATTGCATAGAGGAGAATAACATGCATAGGACATGACAATGGTCACTGACACATTTACCAGAGGGCTTCCTTTTTCTTTCCATTGCATTACTGCTTGTGGTATGTCCTTTCTGTCATTTGACTGGGAGGCAGCCATATCCCCAGGCAGCTGCTTGTCAGTCTACGGGTCTGTGTCCAGCTCAATAGTCATCAAGTGATAAGCAACACTGCATTTTAAGCCTAACTAAAACACTTACAGAGCCCACACTTCTGTAAAATACTTTTTCTCTGTATATATAGCATATTACTATAGGGAAATCCCATTATTAAGAATCTGATTTTTGTGTATGCTTATAGGTGCACTAGAAAGCATTTTGTCAGTGAATAAATAAGAAAAATATGACTGAAGCAATAGTAGTAGTCCAGTCCTTTCAGGGCTATAGGTATTTTCACTGCCATCTGTATACTTTTTTAGATGACAACTCTAAATATTTTCCAAAATCTTTTCCAGTGCTCATTTTTATAACCTTTCTATCACCAGGTTACTTTTCTTTAAAGGAAGAAATCACACTTTAATTAGTAACCAATCATACAGAGAATGCTACAATCAAAGAGTTCTGAAAGCAGTATAATAGAGTGACTTGACATTTTAAGTTTCAAAATTTTACCTGAATTCAGACTTTGCACTGAATTAATTCTATTTGCCACTTCCTTTGGAAATTAAACTGTGAAATGGGTTCCTCCTGGCTGCTTCTTTCAAATACCATATATTATTTTTGCATCTTGGGAGCCACTACTACTACCACTGGGAAAAGAGATTCCAAGTCTTTAATTTAAAAGGTAAATTTAAATTACATCTTCAGTAATACTAATACTTAAATGTCTGTCAGCCTCTTCCAATTAATTTCACTTTTGCTGGTGAATTTCATAACAATTTGTGATTAGTGTGATTTGTGAAGAGTTCTTTTGTCATCCCTGCATGCTTACAAACCTGAATGATCTGCAGACATTCCAAACTTTAGTATTTCCTCTGAATGCTTTGGGTAATGGCAATGTTTCAGGATTTAGACTGTAAACTCCCTAGTTTACAAGGTTGGTTGGAGTTTCACATTTGGGTAGTATATAACTCCAGTAGGCCCTCTTTGGATATTTGAGGCATGATCACATGGGAAATAGTAATACTACTTGCTGCTTCCAGCATGACCTAAGGATATCTTAAAAATCTGAATGTGCACAAGTCCATGAGACCTGATGAAATCCATCTGCAGGTCGTGACGGAGTTGGCAAATGAAGTTGCTAAGCCACTGGCCATCATATTTGAGAAATCATGGCAGTCACGTGAAGTTCCCGATGACTGGAAAAAGGGAAATATAACCCCCATTTTCAAGAAGGGGAAAATGCATGACCCAGGGAATTACAGAGCAGTCAGTCTCACCTCTGTGCCTGGCAAAATCTTAGAGCAGATTCTCCTGGAAGGCATGCTAAGGCACATGAAAATCAACAAGGTGCTTGGTGACAGCCAGCATGGCTTCACTAAGGGGAAATCCTGCCTGACCCATTTGGTGGCCTTCTATGATGGGGCTACAGAGCTGATGGACAGGAGTAGAGCAGTAGATGTCATCTACCTGGACTTGTACAAAGCATTCGACACTGTCCCACACAACATCCTTGTCTCTAAATTGGAGAGACATCAATTTGATGGATGGACCACTTGGTGGCTAAAGAACTGGCTGGATGGCCGCACACAAAGGGTTGCGGTCAATGGCTCAATGTCCGGCTGCAGACCAGTAAAGAGTGGTGTCCCTCAGGGATCGGTGTTGGGACCGGTCTTGTTCAACATCTTCATCGGTGACATGGACAGTGGGATTGAGTGCGCCCACAGCAAGTTTGCCGATGACACCAAGCTGTGTGGTTTGGCTGATACACTGGAGGGCATCCAGAGAGCCATCCAGAGGGACCTTGACACGCTTGTGAGGTGGGCTGATGCCAACCTCATGAAGGTTAACCATGACAAGTGCAAGGTCCTACACCTGGGTAGGAGCAATCCCAGGCACAGCTACAGGGTGCGCAGAGAAGAGATTCAGAGCAGCCCGGCGGAGAAGGACTTGGGGGTGTTGGTTGATGAGAAAATGAACATGAGCCGGCTTCAGTGTGTGCTTGCAGCCCAGAAAGCCAACCGTATCCTGGGCTGCATCAAAAGGAGCGTGACTAGCAGGTCGAAGGAGGGGATCCTGCCCCTCTACTCTGCTCTCGTGAGACCTCACCTGGAGTATTGTGTGCAGTTCTGGTGTCAACATAAAAAGGACATGGAGCTGTTGGAATAAGTCCTGAGGAGGGCCATGGGGATGATCAGGGGACTGGAGCACCTCCTGTATGAAGATAGGCTGAGAAAGTTGGGGCTATTGAGCCTGGAGAAGAGAAGGCTGCGTGGAGACCTCATAGCAGCCTTCCAGTATCTGAAGGGGGCCTATAGGGATGCTGGGGATGGACTCTCCATTAGGGACTGTAGTGACAGAACAAGGGGTAACCAGTTCAAACTTAAACAGGGGAAGTTTAGATTGGATATAAGGAGGAAATTCCTTCCTGTTAGGGTGGTGAGGGACTGGAATGGATTGCCCAGGGAAGTTGTGAATGCTCCATCTGTGGTGGTGTTCAAGACCAGGTTGGACGAAGCCTTGGGAGATATGATTTAGTGTGAGGTGTCCCTGCCCACGGCAGGGGGGCTGGAACTAGATGATCTTATGGTCCTTTCCAACCCTAACTATTCTATGATTCTATTCTATTCTAAATGATAACAGATCCAATGCCCTACTGGGTTAGAACAGCAATCTGTGTAGCTCAGTGCTCTGTTTCCAGACATGGCAGCAGGCAGTTCTTTCTGGGGAGATCATATGAGTATGGGTAGTCTCTACAGTGCATTCTTTCCTTCCTGCCTCAGCCCCTTTAGCTGGTGGTTTAAAGGTCATAGAGCATACCTTTTGTTGTTCAAGTGTCTCTCTCTCTGTTGTTGATCTGGTTTGAACTCCTTCCAAAACTTGCAGTGGAAACAACTTCTGTAAGTTCAACACCAGTGGCACAAGGAAGTGTGTTCCCTTACCCTCTTATAAATTAATGTTAGTTTAACTGAGCACTGGTCAGTTCTACTGTTATGGGCTCCAGTGAGTAACAGTTTCACATTTGCCTTATTCATGACTCCTGTAATGGCTGATGACATTATGATGCTGATTGTATAAATCCCAAGGTGGGAAATTACAGTACAGTGCTCACACAGCCAAGCAATGTCTCTTCCCCTAATCTAGCAGCTCAGTACCTCTCATCCTTTGCATAAGATGAATATTTGGGATGAATAGTTCAATACCAAACTTTAGTGGTTAGTTTATATAAGAGTGGGAAGCTTGAGTATTCTTAAGTTTGGGCTGTATGCAGCATGCAAGATCTGGAACTTTTCACTAACATTGTTTGTGGTTGTCAGAGTGGTATTTCAGGGTTTGCCTGCAGTGTAAGGAGGGTGTACCTTCTAGACGTGTATACCAGGTGTTCTATTTTTCATGAAAAATATTGCTACCTTTAGTTTTTCATACGTCTGCTTTAAGTTACTAAGTGAGAGGGAACTCAAAGACTTACATAAGGCTTGACAAGGGGACATATAGGAGTAAGAGTCCCTCCTACAATACCTACCCCACCGAATTACCCACACTGCATGGAGAAGATACGATCATGAGGTCAGAGGAAGAGCATCTATGCTTGAAGCTTACTCATTAGTAGCAAGGGGGTTTTAGGGACTAATTCTTTCCAGAGACAGTATTATGTGAGAGCAATGCTGTGTGAGGCTGTACTGCATAGAGATGAGATATACAGCCCAAGCCTGACTGTATAGTTAGCATGCCCATGTGGCCTGTAAAGACTTGGCTTCATACTGAATCAAAATGAAACATAATAGAATTTCCTTCCTCTTGTATTTCAGCCACAGAATAAAAATTCTTTAGCAGCTCTTAGTTGACTGGAAATAGTTAAAAAAACAGGATAAAGTTAAAAATTCTTGAATGTGTCTCACTTCACACTATTAGAAAATAATCTGGGATCAAACTACATAAGAAAAATATGGAATTACAAGAAATGTTTTTTTCTATTGCTTTTATCACCAATCCTGTCTATTGTATTTTGGGTTCTGGCTCTGGACCCTCTTTGCTCAGCCAAGGAGAGGTAGAGGGGAAATAAGAACCTTTTCCTCTTTGTACAGTGGTGTGAGGGCAGCAGATAATAGCAGATCCTGGGTTCCCTTCAGTGAGGGAAGTTTGGGAACTGCTCACACCAGTATCGGCTGATGAACAAGGTTCAAGAAAAAGCTGAGTCTGCAGCACTGACAGCCTCACTTCACCCGGGGGAGCAGGACAGGTGAAGGGAAGAGAGCCCTCTTTGCCATGGGAGAGAAAAATTCAGACTGAGTAGAGCCTCTCCCCACACATGGGGATCATGTAGGAAGGAAGGTCTGGGGCCTTCCCAAGGCAGTGTCTCTCCAGTGCTCCTCCTTGGGGTCCTCACCACCCACTAGCCAGAACTTGCAGACAAATCCACCCTTCCTTTCATCTTCAGGACTGTAACACCATTATGCAAATCGCAGCTATGTCCCTAGCAACCCAGTCCAAAGGCAATTTTGTAAGCTTTTTTTTTTTTTTCCCCTTGTGACAGATTTCATCCCTAAAGAGATGAGTCCAGTAGAGGACAGAAGTGAAGGCTGTTAGAGTACAGTGTGTCTGGTTTTGAATGCAATGAGTCAACGGCTGCAGCCTAAGGCACTGGTGTGATTTTGTTTAAGCAAACATAAGCCAATTAAAAATACAAAGAGATTCAAGGAAAAGATGCTCTTAGCTGAAAGCCTCATGGGAGAATAATTTAAAGAACAGATCAATAGCAGTGAGAGAGATTTGTTCCCATAAGACCAAAAGCCAGCATATAATAAATCTCAAGAAAGGCATTTTATACGATTGTATTTTGTGAGTGACTGTGGCATGAAAGAATAGTGCTTTAGCATAATTATAGTTAAATATTTACTCAGTCTTAGCTGTTTCCGGGAAAGCAAATATCCTTGCAAAGATGATTTTTTCCTATTCAATTTATCACTGAAAGTGCTCTCTGTGTGTACCTTTATGACAAAGGTAATAATTATATAAATGTGCCTTCAAGGAAAAGGGCAGTTAAGAGTGCTGTCTTAAATAAAATCACAAAACAAGAACAATATACACTATTACCTACAGGTTAAAATATTTTTCCTCCTCATTTTCCAAGTCACAGCTTTTGACTTATAATCTCTTTCTTGCTCAATTGCACATGAAAAAAATCTTAAAAGGTGCAAGAAGAAAAAAAAAATTTATCAATAATCTGAAATCATTTAGCTAAATGTTATATTTTAAATATCCATCTGTACCATTTTCTGGGACCTTCCAAGTGTAGAAACTATAAAGGATATTCCAGCTAACTTGCTCTTTAGGCATGTAGTTCAGGTGTCATAGTTATACGAGAACATACCCTTGTTTTCAAATATTATAGGTGGAAAAGGGGAAATCATAAGGACCAGAAATATCTGTACACTTATATGCCTTTCAGAGGATGATTCAGAACAGGAGCTCAGCTTAGAAATTATTTGTGCCCTGGAGAAATATCTCTCCTGCTCTATTGAATATATAGGGGCAATAGCAGGATGGGTATCCTATACTAGATCCTTACAGTTGATAATATAAATTTTCCTATAAACTTAGAACTTTGAGAAAACAGCATCTGAAAAATATTTTTCTCCAAAGGACAATGGCTTTCTCCCAGACATGGGAAATCCTGAGAGACTGCTTCTGACCTATAACATTTATCCATTTTGCCCAACAGAACAGAATAACTTTGAAGAAAATACTACAATTCTTTGTTGAGATTGGAATTAGGAGACTGTTTCTGCAGTAAAATGACTTAAGAACTAGGGCATACATTACAGTCTTGGTGTGTGTCTGTTTGGTTTCACTGCTTTGCTCTGTGTTCATTAAATCAATGGTAAACATCAGTTTACATCTGCTGAAGAAATGCCCTGTTGTTTTACATTGCTCAGAGGGTAAAGTAGCAGCAAGATTAGTAATGCAGCACAGCTGTTGTAGAAGTCCAATAACTTTATTGTGTTGTTGTGTTTACCAGAACCACATGGGTTCCAGAAACCACGTTTCTCCTGTGCACGTGTTTAGAACCCTCATATGTAACTTAAACATCTTAATGACACAGTTTGAGTCCCAGCTCACTTATCCCACTCTTGGAGACACCAGATTAATTTAGTAGTGACAATTTAACTGATTTCTGGCATTAGTAGGTACTAATATCACATTCTAATAGGGACCGTGTGCTCTTGGGTGTATCTCACTCAATTGGCAGGCTTGGACTGAGGAAGCTCCTTGATGATAGGAGATGAATAAGATTACAGTGTTGCTGCCAGGTACTGATATTTGGTGACTAGTAAGCTTTAATATGTCATGGATATGATTCCTAGATGAATAACAATTCAAGTGTGGACACACAAACACCCAATACATGCAAAAATGTGTTTCTTAGATGCAATGTATTGCAAAACATGGAGAAAACCTTTTTTTTTTCATTCCCTCTGAAGCATTACCTGAAAGGTCTAAACACAAGTCTCTAATGAAAGCTAAGAATGTGTCCTTACTTCAGGTGTTTTCTGCTTGCCTTTCAGATTATTGATATTTGTGGTCAGGATTTCTCTAATGGGTCACGACACAGGTGCAAATGTCATTAGGAAAGGCTTCTTGAGAATGAAAGCATGAAAAGTCTTCAATCTCCATATTTAACCACCTAAGTACAGAAGAAAGCAGGAGAGAAGTTAATCCACAGAAAAAAACAATATCCCATTTGCTGAAAATAAGTCATGGAGCCAGGAAGAGTAAGAATAATAAAAATATTTCTTAGATTTGCAAAATATGCATAATGTTACAAAAAATGATGGCAAAATTTAGCAGAATGCTAGAAATTTAAGACATAAGATGTAGTAGTAGAAGTTTTTTAATCCAGCATAATTATAGGAAGTATGCGTTTTTCCAAGTGCTTCTTTCTAAACTTGAAGGAAACCAATTGGAGTGTTCATTGTCTTTTGATCAGACCTCAAGAAAGGCCACACATTTATGCCACTGGTCTGTATTTGACTTACCACTTGTAACAGGACAGAACAAATGTCCTTTAGAAAAAAACATGCTTTCCATTTTCGCAATTGATAAGTCAAACATGCACTTTAATATTCTTCAGGAGACCCCAAAATACAAAAATTTGGATCAAAACATAGGATTTGCAGTACACTATTTTTATCCATATAAACAATATAAATATTTACCCATAGAATTAAAAAAATGCCCAACAACAATGAAACTAATAGAATTGCACAGTTCCAGAGTACACTTTGAAATTTGTCTGGTAGTAAAATTTTAATGGCATATTTCTATACATATTAATGTGTATAGAGAAAGGTGTTTGTTCAAGAAAAGTAATCTGAATGGATTCAAAGTATTAATGTTATCCACTATGCAACATTATGTAATCGCTTACTAAGAAAAAAGGTTTTGACAGAGGTGTATTTTATAGAGGACTTCTACAGATAACTAACCATCTAAATATATGCTGTAATATGGGATTTACATATGTGCATATTCTTGTTTATTTGACAATAGAAACAACTATTTTAATCATTGTATTAAAATACAAACCAGTGTTTAACTGCCACATAAATGTCTGGAAGTTCTTTTTGTTAGATTTTCCATTGTCTTTAGTCTGTGCTTCAGTCAATATTTGTTAATAAAAGGATGAAGTAATTGAGTAATTGTGTAATGTGATCTTCAGAGAGTGATTGGGCTTTTGTTGTTGTTTAGAGACAAGATTAGGCATCAGAACACTTCAGTTTCTTTCATGGGCCACTGAAAGTTTGTTTCATGGAACCAGCATATCCCGTGGGCAACATCTTGATCTTTCTGAGTCTTATTTTTCAAGCTTGGAAACAGTGGCAATGATTGTTAATATTGTTTTTGCATATTAATTGATATTTCCAGAGTGTTTAAAATACACTCGGGGGGGGTGGGGGGGGGTGGTGGTATGTGTGTGACTTGGAATAAGCGGCAAAAAATTACCTATAACTTAAATTATAAAAAAAGCCAAACACCGACCTAAGAAAATAAATTCCACCTTTGGATATCTTCATATGCAGCACACAAGAGGTAAAGGTGTATTTATTTATCATCTCTAGTTCACTTTCCAGTTACATTCAGGACTCACTGGAAATGACTGGGGAATGTGTGTGGGTGACTACCTCTTTCAAGTATTTCCTTCTAATGCGCCAACCCAAATCAAGACCACGTGTTGTCCCCACTGCTGCACCTCTCCTATTGTGAGGGTTGAAGAGTCCATGCCCTCCACGATCCTGGCCTCAGTGACATTTCTATTTCTTGATTTGGATATTAATATACTGTGAATGTAGTTCCATACATTTTCCCACATTTCTCGTTCACTGCAGGTTAAAGGTGTGCCCAGGTTTGGCCTTTTGGAGAAAGTTATGACTTTGCTATCTATTCATGTGGACTCTTAAATTAAAAATTGATTGGGCTACTTCTGTTCTTTGTTCTTCCAAGGAATGACAGCCTAAGAGGAGGCAACCTGAAGAGCAGACACCCGGGAAGTAAAACAACAAAGTATGCTGTGTGTATGATAGGCTTTATTATCTTGGCATTATAGAGACATAACTACTAAAATGAAGTCTGGCATTGTTTTTCTCATGGCTGAATGAGTGGCAGACCCTGGGGAGAATGTATTAGAGTTCTCATCTTGTAACTTAACTTCTCCTTTTTTTGTTCTGCATAATTGCTGTCACCCAGGTAAAGCTGGATTGTTTCTTCCATGGTAAATTCTCTCCCACACAACCCTTTGACCTTCAGGCAGTGAGAACAGCAGGGCTTCTCATCTCATGATTTAACTGAAGAAAATAACTGCTTGAAGAGGAAGTGCTTTGAAATAAACAATGTCTCTGAATTAGAAAACTAAACAACTAGGTTTTTACTGCAAACTGGCACTCCTGGGAATATTTGCCTAGAATTGACAAAAAATAAAACATTTTAAGAACTATGATGCTTAATCATGTGAAGAATTTAAGCAGAAATCTGAGTACAGCTGGGACAATTGCTTAATTATGAGTAGAATTCCGATAAATGTAAAAGCAGCTCATGTTTTGTCAACAGATATTACAGTGACTTATGAACTCACATTGGCTCTCCAATTCTTTGACATTAAAAAGGCCGGGGTATTTTTAAAACGCTGAAAGCAATGAGGTAATTGCCCTTAACAATGCAGGTATGGAAAAAATGTGTCCATTTGATCATTAGGTATCTTATAAACGAAAGGTTTTGCTGATTGTTCTGATAGCTTTTACCTCAACCAGGAGGTTTTCCTGGCAAAAAAATCCTGTAAATCATCTTCTTCAATCTTTTTTTCAGCTTTTAGGGGAAAAAAGCAATCTGATTCACACTGAGGAGGTAAGTTATCCTTAAAAGTTTACAGAAAATGCTAATGTATAAAAATCCACTGTGGTCTCAATCTGTTAATGTGTTCTGATTACTTGCTGTATTAATTTGGTAATTTAATTATTCAATCTATTGGCGTATTGATTCAATTTTAGTTGAGAACTTAATTTAATTTTTGCATTATTCTAGTTTTAATTAGCAAAGTAAAATTAGTGTAATAGCTCGGTAATTGTTGCATATTGCTCATCTTTGCTGAGCTGACATCTAAATTTTTTTTTTTTAAAATCCATAGAGGCACAAAGAAATAAAATATAGCTTATTCTTTAGAAAGTTCAAAAAATATTGAACACTTTTATTGCCACGCCATAAATGTTTTGCCAGAGCACCAGCTTTTGCTGTCATGAATTTATTAGTTTTCCACTGTCTTTCAGTACTGTTGTAGGTTAAGAATGTGCCTTTCAGTCATATAAACTAAAGGACAATAAAGATGTTGACTTTTGTTAAACTACCTGAGTAAAGACATCTAGTGTTTTAGTTTATGTGTTCTCACATGTCATGATTGCTTAGGGAAAACTCAAATATTTTGAGTAGATAGCTAGAAAGCAAGAAACGGACCATATTTCCTTCCTTTCCACCACCACAAAGCTTTTGTGTTAAACCACAAATTTATCACTGATTTTAAAGGTGATGAAAACAGACACACATTTTATAAAAAAATGTGAAATGTAATACGCACCAGCATTTCTTTTATTGAGATGCGTCCTTTAAAAGTCAAATTAAGGACATTGTACCTGACCAGAAAATGGGATTACCTATGCTTCTTTGCATTCTCCCATTCTCTTCCTCCCTCAGACTGTTCTTCCTCATTTGTGACTGCTGCTTTATCAGTCCTACATGTATATGATGTAGGAGGCGGTCAAGGCTCTGGCATGCCGAGAAGTCACCTTAGGGGGCCAGGACTGTCAGTCTCATGCAGAGAACTATTGCATAAAGTACTCCTGACATACTGTATGCATTTTATTTTGCAGTGGAGGCAAAACCTGTGAGAAATGAATAAATGTGCCCTGAAGTCTAAAGGAGTAAACAAACTGTAATGTGACTTGTGATTCCTTTGCAAGCTTGGACAGCCTTGTGCTTCTACAGCTGACATTAGTATTTTAAGCTTGCTTTACCAAGGTGTAACTTTTTTCCCCTGAAGTTTACATAAAGTACAAACTATCGGTTTCCAAACAGTCTAAGCAAATGAAAACTCAGTTGTAATTTCCAGGAAGACCTAAAGCCTTTATGGTGTACACAGGAACACAGAGAGCAATGTACATTTATTTTAGAGGGTCTGGGAGAATGAATTACTAAGGTTTTCAATATAAATTAGTTTGAGATATCATAATTGTTGACATTTGGTTTAGGTCATACATCAGAAACACCATTTGCAGAATTTGTCATTTTATTCTGAGAGTTATGAAACAATCAGAAGAAAGGTGGGGTTTTTTTTCCTTTTTCCTTCCTCTTCCATTTCCTTTTTTCCTTTTCCTTTTTTCCTTTTTTTCCTTTTCTTTTTCCTTTTCCTGTTTTCAAGTGTACTGAATAAATGGCCCTCACAAAACTCACACATGAAACCTGAACTCTATACTGGGTAGAACTATATCAAAGACAGTCTGCCTTGAGGGGTAGTACATTAGTTAATGTCCTGGAGGCATCTTTTGAAGGCTGAGTTATTGCAAATGGTGTCATTGTGGAATGGGGACAATTAACTTGGATGATCAGTGGGTGGTGACTATTGCCATTGCTGCAGAGTCTGGATCTACAAACAGTAAGGGTCAAATGCTTCACACCATTCACCACAGAAATGAACCATGTAGAGGACTCAGAGGTCTAAAACACAGCACAAGCCTACATTTTTCTGTCTGTCAAAAGATTTCAGAAGTAATTCAATGTTACAGCTCCCTGGAGTGAGAGTCTGCTTGTCCATCTGATTTTCCTGACTGAGCGACTTAAACATTCTCTGAGGAAAAAACTGTTGTAGTCTTGTTACCAAAGCATAATAATAAAGACAGGAAGTGTGAAACCATTTGGAATCCTTCTTCCTTGCTGTCATATTTTATCACTACTCGGATGTTAGGTTCATGAGCAGCTCTTGATTGCAAGCCTTAGGGCTAATATTATTTCTAGATGCTGTCTGGTGCCCCTCTGAAAGATCTCTGGATTTTAGAAATCAAATATGCAAGACTTTGATTATCAGATATTTCAAATAAAGTGAACAAAAAGGCTCTCAAAAATGTAAGTTTGATGCTAGCCTCCACTGTAGAGCGTGACCAGGATTATTCTGAGGAAGGTTTTGTGAAATCAATGGCATTGCTTGACCACCAGTTATATGTGGAATTGCTTGACCAGGTATAAACCTGAAATGAGAATCTAATTTTTAAGGTGTGACACTCTGTAGAGACCAGAGGCATGTGCTGATTCCTGCTGTACAGATCTGGTTGTTGCAAATAGACTGTTGCCTCAAATAATGGGTCTGGTCCTGTTCTTATTAAAGAAGATCACAAACAGCATTCCTGTTAATTATGAGAGAGCTTTTCTTTTTTTTTTGTATGCACCACAATCATGGTGATCATTAGAAATTAGTGAAAAGATAGCATTTAGTATATTTAGTTAAACTCTTTGAATACTCCCATATTGTGCTTTCTTTTAAGAACAGCCTTGGAACCTGGATTTCAAGCAAATCTGTGACTGAGTGGGGAAAGGACACTTGAATCCTGTCTATATATAATTGCAGTGTTTTGATTGTAGCGAGAATTTTATTGAATGGAGAAAGTGTGAAAATAGGTTGAAGCATAAATATTTGTTCATCCCTCACTACAGGAAAATTTTAGTTAAAGTAAGTTATCCTCATCAAGTGAGGAAGCTTAATTTTACAAACTCTAAGAAGTCAGCCTGCTCAGCTGGCAGAATTTTGCAAGTTCTTCCTATTCTGCTTGAAATGACCTTCGTATCTGTTTTCTTTTTGTGCAGGTTATATTTAATATTGCCTTGAAACACAGCCTGTGGGAAATCAGTTAGCCCAGTGCAAAGTGCAGTCAAGCTGATTATTGTAAAAAATACCTTATGTAAGATACCCAGTGCTGTGATTCATAGGAGCTTATAATCACTTTCCTCTATGCTGTTACTATAGACTTCTTCCTGACTAATTTGCATTTTGATGAATCACCAGTGCTGTATGGAGTGGTGTACCAACACATATTATTAAAGTGCATCTTTCAGGAGCAATGGTCCACCAGAGCTGTATAAAACAATGTAATGTGTAATAGATAAATAAAGCCAGATGGCATGAACTTATTCTGCGTCAAGTTTTCTGGTTGAATAAACTTCTCATTTGTACATCTGACTTTTGAGCAGCTCATCATGGGAAAGAGAATAAAAGGTATTAAAAAAGGCCTTTTCTAGTATGTTGGGGTTTTCATTGTTGTTGTTTGATTGGTTGGTTTTTTTGTTTGTTTTAAATTTTGTTTCCATCAGCCCAAGAAGCTCTGTGATCCTGCAGGCAGATGCAGCTCCCACTTCTCCAGTAACCCCAAATAATCCTCAAATATAAGAATACTTTTTATTTTTCTGAAAACAGGGGAAATGAGCAGAAAGGTAATGGGGAAAAGGAGGGGGAAATGAGCAGAAAGGTGATGGGGAAAAGAGAGGTGAAATGTGCTGGGAATTCTTCAGCTGAGACAAACATACCCGCCTGTGGATAAAAGTGACATTCTTCTGGTCAATAAATCACCAGCTTAATCCTTATCTTGCTTTAATCAATTCTAGAGGATTTCCACCAGGGCACAGCACACATGTTGATTCAAAGCTTGTTAATAAAATTACTTGTTAATTCAACATTAATTAAATTGTAACGTGGGCAATAATTTCTCTTCTGCAAATATAATTTTATTTTGTGATGTAAATGAAAGACAGGAGCAACTGAGGATAAAGACTGACACTCCAGTGAATTTTAAGACAGAGAGAATGGCTTTTTGGCAGTTCTATCTGTCAGGAGGGTAACAAACTGTAACATTATGCTTTGCAACCTTGTTAAGCAGAAAGTTGTAAAGGAAACGGCATGGTTCTTTTTAAAAGAGCCATACTTTACAATCAAAGAGAAGGATGCTAAACACATGTAACTGATGATCTGAAACCAACTGTGAATAAAATGTCAATATTCCATTTTCATGTTTTGCCAGTAGTGGGGAGTTTGCCTATTCTAATATTGTCATGCTTAATCTGTGAAAAAAATAAATGAATAAAGACAAACTCTGTTTTCAACAATGATGTAGCTAACAAGGTATAAACTTGGGAAAGCAAGGTGGGAAGTGGTTTTTTGATTGTCAGAAAATTTCTGTGATTTAAAAAGAAGAGTAATGTCCTTTTTGGCTGCATAATGGAAGTAAGATCTTTTAACATTTCTTCACTGAAACCAGATTTCAGAGTATAATTCTGCCTTTACCATATTGTTATTTGGCCCCCCAAAAGGCAAATATCCATGTCTTCTACTTAGTATTTATATCTCTCTCTTTCTCTTTTTGTATGAGCTCTACAATTTATTAATTTATGCTGTGAACATCCTGTGTGATGTTTAGGTGTGTTAGCACTAACGTGCCACAAACAATAAGAGTGAGGAAAGGCATCTTCATCACATCTGTTTGATCGTGTTTTAGATTTGTCATATTTTCTTTATTATAAAGGACATTGAAATTATTTTTAAAGATTTCTGAACTCCCAAATGTTCCACACAGCTTGTCTGTTAGCTTCCCCATGAACTGCAATACTGGTGCTTGAAGAAATATTTAACTTCCCTTTATAGATCTCAAAGCATCATATACTTGTTACCCATTACTTCTTGTTCTAAACCTGAGAATTTAAAGAGGGGAGGGAATTAGAAAATGAGTGGTGTGGTGATTTGGCTGAAATCTGAAGTTGAAAATCCAGATCGCAGAATTTTTGATCTAAGAACAAACCTTGGATCATGCTACCTTTTATCTAAGAATAAGAGAGGTGAACTTTCTTTCAAGACAGAACATCGGTGCTGGTTAGAGGGCTTGGGAATAAAAAAAAAAATACACAATAGGAATGCCATGACTGACTACAGAAAAGGAAAGGAACGATTTTTTTTTTTCTCCATCTGCAAATTGCTTACTGGTTGTGACTTTCAATAACACTTACTCATGACCTTGTCAGCTTTTAACTTTCACTTTTTATTTTAATAAGAACAGATAAGTAACAGATATTACTCAGCTCTTGATTTGGCTTTTTCAATAAGTGAGAGTTAAACTCCACTGCTGCTGCCGTAAGTGCTGTTGAAAGCCGTCAGCCTCAATAATAAAACAAATCAGGTGGGAGCAGATGAGTGTGAAAAAAAATGTCTGGAAACCTTATTTTTTTATTAACCTTTTGTTGACATTAATACTCTGCAGTAGGAGATTCACACACTGGATATATAGAAACATATTAAAGAATGAAGCACGTTTGCTTACACAAGAAAAGGTTAGAACTTACTTAGGAACTAGAGGTGTCTCCCAGGATTTGTCTTCAAATAAAAGCTACAGTCAAGCCTATATGAGTTTCCTTGACAAAACCATGGACCAATTGCAACAGGAGATGTTGACAGCTGTTAGATGTTTAAGACCAAATGTGCCTTTCTGGAAGCCTCTGCTTAGCTGACTCCTGATAATCTCCATGCTGAGATTGCCGAAAATCCCCAGATTGTATACATTTTTACTACATTGCCACAGATTCCACCACAAGGATTTCTTTACAGACATAAACATCTCTATTTTGACAGTGGTGGCATCAAACTGGAGCCCTTCTCTCTATCTAAAGCCCTCATCAAGGGAAGGAAGATTCTGGTTTCCATCTGGTTTCAGGTACACTAATGACTTTTTTGCAGTAACTTCTGAAAGTAAAATGCACAGAATTTTCTGGGAAAGTCAGCAAAGCTCAAGGCTAAAAATTTCAGGCAGTTCTGCAAATATCAGGCTATAAAAATCAAGTGTTAATTATTGCTTATTTATAAATCAATGACTTTGTGACATTCTCCTGCACAGCATCAACAATGGTGGCAAGTTCTTAAGTACAGTATACCATGATATCTCAATCTCTTTTGAACAGGTAGGGAGAAGGAGTAAGTCTTCTCCAGTAGGAAAAGGAACTAAATGTGACTTCCCTATAAAAGTGTTTGTCTTTCCCTTTGCTCACCTTCCTTTTTAAATGGTGTACTTTAAAAGAAAACAATGAATTCTTTAATGAAAAGTAAGATCCAGACATTGAAAGAAGAGTGTACTGCACAGGAACACAACAGTTAACAAGCACATCAACAGAGGCAATGGAATTCTGAGCACTGTGGACACAAGCTACTGCTTTTTTCATGGCTGTGATTTAGCAAAAGACTCAAGTATACTCTGACTCTATCCTGGGGCCTTGTTTCAAGGTAAAGATACAGTTCAATAATGAGAACACATTCTAGCATGTTGCTTGGGTTGGTCAGTTGGACTGAAGGACTATAAGATGTCCTTTGCACACATAGATATAGTATTTTAGACCAGGAAAAGAATTCTGAGAGGTAATATTAAGTCATTATCCTCATTTTCATCATTCATCTAAGTAGCATCTGGCATTTTTACTTGAGTACAAGTGACTCAAAGCACTACGTGGCTCAGGATGCTGGTTCTATTTTTTCTTCTGAGAAAATGTCAATCTTACCTAACTTGTGCAAATATCCAAATAGTTAGTTATGCTGTATGGGGTATCCGAACAATTGTGCTTAATGCTTCAGCACAAGGTATATAATATTAGCTGTTGTGCCTTTTAAATTATTTACTGTATATGGCTATAAATACGCAACAAACAATGAATTATAGCACAGCCAAATACAGCTTTGCTTTTATCTTCTTGGGCTTTTTTAATATTACCAAAGAGTCAGTAGCTGTTTAAGTAAATACTCTCCTCACAGCTCAGTTGCTTCTCTGTTTGTTGCAATAATGCCATGTATTAATCCTCAACAGATGAGACCACATCTCCTGTTTGTAACCATGGTATTAACTACAGAGCAGAGAGAGCTGAAGAAGTATGGATTGATTTGATTTAGATTATTAAGTACTGAAACTTTTTCAAGTGTCTTTGTACACCTAATTTAATAGACTTAATTTTACATTTTAAAAATTAATTTGTGCATGAGAAACATGAAAGTCTGAAACCTGAGAGTTTGGTCTACATAGGTATGACAGTACTGATACTGACTTTTTTTGATTGCCTGATAGAGGAGAAAAATGATGTGGTAGCTGAATAGTGTCCCAGCCAAGCTGACTGCAGTTGCACTGTTGACGATCCGAGCCTGCACTCTGAGCAGGCTGGGTCTATGCATTCGTTTCTTACAAACCACAGGAAAATAATCCAGTTTTTTTTTCTGACAACTGCTAAACTTTAGGATACCCATAGTTCAGTTATCTATCACCTTTTCTCTCTTATACTCTTCCAGAGAAAAGTATCTATATTTCGGCCTGTAATCTGGCAGTAAACATTCCTGGCAGGTTTTGTATCACACATATACTGGAAGTGGGTTGAACATCATTCAAGACTGAATTGCCATAACTGTCCTGGAAAAAGAAGAGACTCCAGTTAGGTCACATAACTTTAAGACAGCCCTTTGCATGCTGGTTAGTGCTTGTCTTTGTTGTTACTTCTTTAAACCGTAACAAAACCTTTCACCTATCTGATGCTGACTATTCAGCAAGTCAAATAGAGTAAACTCAAGGGCTACAGAGGAGCAGGGCAGTACTTATGATATGTCAGGCTGGAGATCAATATATATGGCAAGAAAGATCGGAAAAATCCTGTAAAATCTGTCTCAGACATATCTGCCTGAGGAACGAAAGATCATTCTTAGGAATAAATTTCCTTTTATTTTTCTCTACTTTTTTAAAGTAAACTGACTTTGTCAGTTTCTAATTAGGATTCTTAGTCACATATCTCTATCCAATAATTTGTAAGTTCCTTTTTTGGCAAGAACAATGTGTGTTGTTTATCTGTCTCTATGTCACCACACATATTGCAGATGACATGAATTTTTAAGATAACTTTATTTAAGAAGAATTAAAAAGCAATTAATTATTAATGTTCATCTTGTCTAAAAGTACATTAAAAGCAAACACAGTACTTTCATACATAGTATATAATTTGTTACACATTCATTCTCTTTCGACATTGCAGCACATACTATTATTTATTCAAAAGCATTTTTTCTGTTTTAGCTTTAGAAACCTTTTCTGAAGTGCAAAAGATAGCTAATAGGTATTCTTTGATGAAGTTTTTACCATTCATCTGTATTTTGTTTTATTATCTTCTTAGTGCCATTAAACAGTCATGGCATGTGGATATACCTATGGAAACTGGCCAGGGAAGCAATGCTCTTACTTAGTCCAGGGTTCAGATTTAGACTCACAAGTGTTAGCTGGGAACTTGTAAACATTTCTCACTGTTTCTTGGACATAAATGGTGGGAATTCTCTTGAGATTAGTGTTTCTTATAAGGTGACTGCCAGTTTGGTCTGAAATCCTGTTAGTATGATTCTTCTCACATGATTGCTGTCATGTTCAAAGTAGAGAAGAGAAGCTCATATCCCTTCCAGTCACAGCCATGGTGATACACCAGTTCAACAACCCCTTGCTGACATTTGGAACAGTTGAGTGTGAGGTTCCATTTGCCCCATCTCTAATTTAGGCTAAATGAAATCAACAGAAAATGTACTTGATCTCTAGAAACAGGAAATTTTTCTTTCTTCCTCATGGGTGGAAAAAAGAAAAGAAGCCTGGTTCTGAATGGCAATTTATAGATACTAGATGTTAAAGGCAATATTTTACTATTGTTTGGTCAAATGCTCTTAAAATTAGACATCACTCTTCTTTCTGAGTAAATGGTGGCTGCCTAGGTGCAAAATATGATTGCCATATTGGAGAATGCACAACTGGGAACAGAAAGGGCAGCAAGATTAATGAGATTTAGAGCTTGTTTATACTACCTACCTACTTTAACTCACATTCTATAATAAAAGAAAGAAAGAGGTGTTGAAAGACTAAAGCTAGTTCTTTCTGCCTGGAGTGTTCTGAGGTTAGTATAGCAATTCAGCTGAAAACAAAAAAGTGTTACTAAACAAAATTGGAGGCTGTGGCAAAGTCTGTGTTTTCTCCATTCAATATACATTTTACTGAGGTTCCATTTCCCACCCTCCCTCATTTTCTTATAAATTTTAAATTCTCATTTACTGCAAGCAAATTAGAGAGATGATTTCTCTTTTACAGTCCATGACAGTATAGCAACTGTTCCAGTTTTATAGCTCTGCGTCCCTGAGGACCCTTGAAGCTGAGCATTTATATTGCTTAAGAGTAGGCTTTGGATAGCATGAGACAACACGCGATCACTAGGATCACACTGACTTTTCCTTAAGGAAATATAATGAAAGTCTTGGCTGTTGTACTCACAGTTGCCTTACTATAACGTAGTTCTTTTTTTAATGAGTTGATTACCTTATAGTTTAAACCTGAAATGAATGATTTAAAATTATTTAAAAATTCATTTGCATACAATATTTTTGTATGATATATAATAGCACATGTATGTGTGAAAATCTTTTTAAAACCAAAAATATTCCATCCTTTAACAGCACTGCATATCATAAGAGGCATTTTACAACACACACTTTGAAAAAGCTGCATTTGTCTTAGTTTAAGAAGCTGTTCTCTTAAGAGCAAGTGTAAGGAAACCTTGACTCCTGATTAAATATTTATGTGTGTCTGGCCAATAGGTCATGCTCTGTAATAGCTTTTATAACTTAGTTATTAAATTGCAATTCAGCAATCAAACATTTTTGCACTACATCCATTGGTATTCATGGCAACAAATCATAAATTCTTAATAAATGAGACCTATTGTGTGAGCTTATGAGACTGTTAAGAGGACAGGAGGGGGCTCAGAGGAGACAGCCTTGGCCATATTTATGTTTTAAATTCAAACTGAAACACAAAACGAAGCAAACATTCTAACAGTCTAGTTTCTGCGCATATCCTTCATAGAGGATATGTGCATCATCAAAGCATAAAAATCTTTGCATGAGTTAGAACTGTGAAAGTTTCTATACTGAAGCTATCAGATTTTTTAACTTTTTGTAGCAATATATTTTTGTTTTAGAATTGAAAAAGCACAGCAACTTTTCCTCAATGAATTTATGTTGTGCTAACTTTGAAATAATCACAGTGTCTATTCTTTTCCTTAGAGATTACAATATGACATAAGTTCCAAGCTAAAAGCATTAATCTTTAAATCCATAAAAGGCTGAGAAACTGTGTTTAATGTGCACAGTAGATCTTAAACCTGCAACATCAGTGAGTGGAAGTTTGCCTTCCAAGGACTTAATGCTCTTAACTGCCTTTTCAATGGATGCAAGTTGTAGAAACTGGGCACTCCGGAGTTGTTTCTTCTGCACCTTGTGAGAATCAACTCCCTAAAGAAGCATATTCATAGCACTGAGCTGAGGATGGCACTGGCAGAAATCCTTGCACGTTCCTGGCTTTCATTCTTTTGGTGCCATGGCACACTGATTAGCAGAACACTGCTTTAAAGTGAGCCATCAATCAGTGTGACTGTTTCTCAGTCTCACTCTCAGTTTATTAGTGTGTTAAGGAAGTATTTGGTGTAATGACAGATGTACTATTCTGCATATTTTTTTTGTGAAGATCAGTTAATACATTTGACAAGCAAGGCCATTTTGAAACCATTGAGATAAGAGTTCTCAGAAGAGCTATTGCTGAGCTTTAAAGGCATGCATGCATATGCGGAAATAACATCTTCTCCCTTCTAAAAATACTCGATCCAGAAGCCTATTGTGTAGGTATAATCAGAGTCATATTTAACAAATGAAAAAAAAAAGTTTTCAGTATTCCTTGCCTATGACCCAAAGTTTAGACTGGGAGACTCTGTCCTTGCTTTTGCATCAACAGGAGTATAATCCCAGTTTTAACCATCTAGCCAGACAGTAGAGTCTCATATGTGTGGCTGAAGGCTGAATAAAAGAGAAACCCCAGACTTTTATAATCACATAGAGTTTGTTTGGGCAGGTTAACCACAAATATACGGAAAAGTTCATATAAGCAGAAACATGGTTACAGGAAGCTCTTTTTTTTTTTTTCTTTTTTTTTTTAAGGCTAAAAAGTGATCTAAAGTTATAAGCAGTGTAATTTCATATGTTATAAGTTACTTTTATTTGCATTAAGATATAGTTGGCAAAATAATGGACCTTTACATAAAATAGTTCCCTATATTTTTAAAGTTGCTATGGATCTTCTCCAACACATTTATCACTGAAATAAAAAATTAAACACTTATTTCAGTGAAACATAGCTGGGAATAAATGAAACTTTTATTCTTTTTCAGAATAAAAGTGTCATTCCTTAAATTCCTGTAGTGATTAGTATTGTTTAAATAGCTGATCAAGCACAGAGACAGACTGGATTAAAATGCACAACACATAACCAGGAATATATGCTGCATATTTTAGAATAGAAAGTTTAGGCGTAATGGTAACTTACAGCTGGTTTGTAATAGTCCAGCACGACAGTTCTTGAAACAGACTTTGACAAGAGGCAGGGCTAAGAGAGCTGAATGCTCTGTCGAGCTGTCTAGATGTGTATGTTACCTGCATCTTTATTCTTTTATTTTTATTCTTTCAAAAAACGACTTTCTGAGAGAGGTCTATGAGAAAAATTCTATGAGTTTGTTATTTATGAGAAATAGCCTAAAAAATTTTGTTCTCCTCCAATACCTGAAAGTGTTTTGAAACTGTTATTCAGCAATTGTGAGACAATGTTTAAATTATACCTTAACGAATGAAAGCTGATTTTCATGACTTTGCTTTTTAAGTTCATATATATGGTAAAAAGTCAATAGTATTCCCAGGCACTTTGGGTAAGCAAAAGATTTATTCTTTTTTCCCTACTTGATTACCTCCTCATTGTTTCATGTAGAATGACACAGTAATTCAGGGAATGGAAGCAATCTCAGAAGGTCTTCAGTTCAACCTCTTCCTCAAAGCAGGGTCAGCTTTGAGATTAAACCAGGTTGCTCAGGACTTTACCCATTCGGGTCTCAAAAATTTCCAAGGATGGAGATGATGCCAACTCTATGGGCAACCTTCTTCCCTGCTGGACTGTCCTCATAAAGAAAAAGCTTTACTGATATCCAGCCAGAATCTCTTGTTTCAGCTTGCTGTCATCCTCCTACCAGACACCACTGTAAAGGTCCTGGCTAGGTTTTCTCAATAAATTCCTCAAATGTATTGAAGGCTGCTATTAGGCGTCCATTAAGCTTTCCAAGAAAAAATAGCACAGTCTATTGATTTGTTGCCCTGTCCATGATTAAAATAACACAGCTAGATAAAATTCATGTAAAGAAACAAAGCCTTTAGCTATGTTATTAATGATTTATTTTATTGCTCCCATGCTGGGAGACAATATTCTGAACACATCTCACTGTCTTACTTTGGCTAAGAACATTTAAGAGGCACTGTAATAATCATTTAAGAGTACTGAACAGGATAAAAGATGAAAAAAGAGCTATTTAGGGTAGTCCAGTGGACATAACTGAGTGTGATGTGGTGCACTATACAAAAAAAAAAAAAAAAAATTAGGGTGATAATTAGTTCAATTTCTTGAATAATTTAAATCTGGTCTAGATATATGAGTCAAGAACATCCTGTAGACCTGCAGTAGAGTGAACATGACTGAATAAAGGGGGTTTGCAACTCTTTCTTGTTTCATCACAATCCTGATGTGTATGGCAATATTCAGATATACAGTGAATGTATCAAAATATGTATGTTAAAAAATATAATTCCCAACCAAAAGATTAGAAAAATATCTTGCATATCTTTTGTTACATGGATGCTTTCTCAAGTATGAAAAATTGATCTAGAGGCTTCTGAAGTCTTGTGAAGACTAGCTGCTTATACAGGCAGTCCTGATGGCAATCTTTTTTGATTTGCCTCTGGCAGCAGACTTATCCCTTAGGTAAATTTGCAATGTGTTTCATCAAATGTATTCTCTCAGTAAGAAGAGTGGATAAAAGATATCTTAAAAGTTGAGAAGCAGAGCAAAGCAAAGAAAGAGGAGGAACAGGATGACTGCAAGATTTTGGAATGAGCAATGAGAATTTTTATGAGAAGAGAGAAAATATGATAAGATTGGGGTAAAAGAACACGAGAGACTGGAAAAGAAATGGTGAAAAGATGAAATGGAAAGGCTCTTCTATTGTCTTGTTACCTCCTCATTAAAATATTCTGAGGCTCATTATTGTTATTAAGCTCTTCTTTGGTGAATAATTTTTTATGTTTGTAAATTCATGTCCATGCCTCTCAGCAGATGGTGGCCACCTCCTTTATCTTGTTCTAGTATCATAACTGAAGAAAGCAGAAAGAGAAATTTGAGAAACAAACATGTTTTATCAGACATTTAATGTTCTGGAGGGCTAATGCAGAGAAAAGGACGATACTGTTTGTGCAAATCTGTTAGCAAAACAGAAATAATCTCAGGACTCATTAGGGAGATGTGACATTTTATTACACCAGCAAAGTTTCTTTCTCTCATCAGAGAGATGCCACCTTTCTACCCCAAAATTGTTCTATAGCTTCTGAAACATCTACTGTCAATAATAAAAGAAACACTGAAGCTTTCTCATATACTTAAAATTCTTTCAATGTTTCTTAGACATGATTTGAAAAATTGGTCTGCTGTATTCCAAACAGTAATAAACATTCCAAACAAAATGCTTATTTCTAAAATTCTTTAAATTAAGCCCTTTATTTAGCAGATATATTTACAGCTGTGTTGTTTTGCTTGTTGGACTTGCTTTTTGTTCATTAGGGATGATTTATGAACAAAATAAATAAGTGCACTAAACATTAGAGCACGTGTGTTTATGCAAACCACCAAAATTGGAATTTAAACTTGTTTCGGAAATTATTTAATTTCTCATGTATAAGGGGATAATAGTACAGCTTTAGTAAGGCCATCTTTTTGCAATGTTTTGTCCAGTTCTGGTGTCTAGACTTCAAAAGCCTGTTGCAGAATTGGAAATATTTCAGAAAATTCTTGGAAGAAATATTAGACTTCTCTAAAGCTGCCTAACATTAAAAACTTGAACTCATAAAACTTCTGCCATCAGAGCGGTTGTTGGGAAATGTTGATATGATGATTTTTATGGGCTAATTTAGTTCAGTTCCCATCTACAGAGTTATTCTCTTATGTTTTAAATTGGACAGTTACATGCTACTTTTTCCCCTCAAAATTGTCTGACTCATGGCAGAGGCTAATTAGTGCTTACTTCATGCACACAGAAGCATTTTGCTTTTTCCACATCGTGGCTTTACAGTGTGTTATTGCATACTATTCAAATCCTATGCTCAAAAGTTAAACCAATGGACATTAATGATGGGTGCTTCCGTTTAACTCATCATAGTAGTATATGAGTACTTGACAAAATCTAATTTCACAACCCTGTAAAACCAGAAGTGGATGGTACTATACTTTTTGAGACAAATAAATGAAGTGCCAAAGATACATTGTTTTTCAAGTTGCCTAGTGTCCTTATGTTTTTAAAATGTTGGTGTTTACACATAACGTTGTATGTTCAAATTGTCACTCTCATTGTCTTTGGTTGTGTTGGGGAATATTGAACATTTCTGCATTTGGTGCCCACAGCTTCCAAAAATGACGACAGAATTATTAAGCACTTGTGAAACAATTACATCTTTGGAGATATTCTAATCCTGACTAGACATGGGCCTGAACAACTTGCTCTAGATGACCTTGCTTGAGAAGGAAGGTTGGACTAGATGATCTCCAGAGATCTCTGCCAAACCCAACTATTCTGTGTTCCTATCAGTCATCATAGCCATGAATCCCTTCAATTCCTCAGCCCTTCAGCTCACCTAGTGATACAGCATAATCCAGCATACTTCTACAGTGTGAAGCAGGAAGCCAGACTTCTTATGCTATGAAACACTATTTATTTTCTTACGTTCTTTTTCAGGAAAACTGAACTTTCCATAAAATTCTGATCTGGAGTCAAGCAGATTCTGTGCAAAATGGATAACTTTTAGTAATGACAGAAGTAAATATAACCAGGCTGTTCTGAGTGAAAAAGATCAAATTGCCTTAAAGGTATCAGACAGTCCTGGAACTCTCTAACAACAAGGTTTGACAACGTCTACATGAAGACAAGATTTCTGTCCATAGAGACCCTTTAAATGAGAAAAAGCATACTGAGAGCCGTGAGACACAAGCTGGAATTAAAAAAAAAAAAAAAAAAAAAAACCATGCTAAAGTACATTTTTAAACAAATGTAACTTTTAAAAGATTTGTTTTCATTTACTTGCAATTTCAAGTCAAGTTTTGAGGTTTTAAATACATATGCTCCAAGTTGAGTAGTATTCTCATTGATATCAGTTTCATGGAGTGAAAGGGCCTGTGCTAAGCAGAAGGTCAAATTAAATTATTATCATGGTCTTGCCCGCCCTTAAATTCCATGTTTCTGAAGATATCTCACTAGAGAATTTCCAAGTCATGACTTAAACCTGCAATTAATATCACTTTAAGCAAAACTGTTATACTGGGTTTGATTCCCTTTACTTATGAGAGATAAGAAGTTAAACAATGACAGCAGCACTATTTTAAGAATAAGTCTCAGCCATAGCCTCAGGTTCTTGGACAACTTCCAAATACCACTCATATTAGATAAGATGACCCTGACCATTGCTTAGGTTGTTTCAACTTTCTGAAGTTCCACTCAGTTTATACTAACTAGAAGTGTAGTCCTGTTACAGATAATTCAGGATGATGACTTAAATATCAGTATAATAGGGTAACATTTCTCACTGGTGTAATTTTTTCCTATCCTGAGTATCTGTAATTCCTTTTAAAATTAAAAAAAAACACAACAAAACCCAAAACAAAGAAAAAAAAAAAAGGGCCGTTTTGGTTGATAAAGGCTGGGATTTTCTGTTATATCAGGAAGCAGTTCCTACTTAGAAATAGTGATTTGTTTTTCTTGATTTTCTCTTTGCTGTGATATTATGGTCCACTACCCAGTGATTCAATAAACTGAGTTTGCTCTTGCTATATCTTTTCTGTACATCTGATGAATATTTGTTTTGAATAAAATTGCCTTCAATCTTGGTTTCTCATTAGGAGAGAATGAAGATAAGCTTAGGAAGGCTAATCAATCAAAGAAACACTTTTCATCCTAATGAGGAGCATAGTCCAAACCTCATCATGAAAGAGGCAAAGATTTGCCTTGGATGTGCAAGTAATTTGCTGCAGCCCAGTTGCAACAGAGTCCCAAGAAGCATGCTGTACACATTTGAATAAGAGCAAGTCTCTCTGTATTAGCTAAATTTAGTTAGCTGTAAAGAACCACAGTTTGCATTATTGTCAAGGACATCCTGATTAATCACCACGACAGATGGACATGCCATGCAGAAGCCATTACTTTAGGATGAAATCCATTATATCCATTAGTCCTCTCAAGTGAGTTACAAGTATCTGATAATTTTTACACACAGATACTATTATTAAAAGAATTAATAAGTATGGTAGAAATAAGAAACTTGTGACTATGATTAAGAGATTGAAGGAAAGAATGAAAGTCCCACCCATCAAGTCCATGGACCAGCTGTACCTGGTTTTAATTAAAGAGAAATTTACTTTTATTGTGAATATTGTGATATTCAGGGAACTATTATTTTTACAAAGATTCAAACTCATTTGCAATATTAGCAGGTTAAGTAAATCCAAATTGGTTTGAATTCTTTTCTCTTGGTTCATGGGTGTGCTAATTATTCAAGTCCTGTCCAGTGTATGAAGATCTGAATTATGGTTCTAGTGCTATATGACAAACTGTGACCTTTGGAAATGCTCGTTTAACAACAGAAGTACTAAATACAAGGGCAAGAAAACATACTTCTAAATGAACAGTATTTATGCAGTTATTAGGAGTATCTAACAGTGTTAACCATTCCTGAACTTGAAAGATAAACCTCCAGATCCTTATTTTATTACATCACCCTACTGTATATATAGTCATATAAATTACTAAATCTTAAGTGAAACCCACATATATTAAGCATATCTGGGGGACTGTATTCATATACATTGGTTCAGATTAATTCATGCACCTTGCAAATATTTAAGCTATGCTTTTGCATCTCCCCAGGCTTTGCATCATTTTTTTTATCCTCCCCATCTCTCAGATCTCTCTTCCACATGATTCCTTACAGGTTACACCATCATTTCCTATATTACAATTTTACTTACAGTAAGTTTCTTGAATAAAATTATATATTTGTCTGTTTTAGAAACAGTACATCCTAGAGCTTCAGGCTCTAGCACTGGGAATGATATGTGCAGAATAAATTAAAGGGGAAAAAAAAAGTACTAAAAATTGCAAAAAATGCAATTTGGGGGGGTCATGTATTTCTGCAAATGGCTAACAGGCTAACTGCTCTCAAACTCATAGAAATTGTAAGCATTTACACAACTTACTTAATTCTGAGATCCTATCTCATGTCACAGACCACTTAATATTGTCTCATCTACAGTTTTGAAGGACAGTTCTGCAGTACACCTACATTCCCATTCAGGACCGAGTCTTGGGTACATTGTTATCTAGTATTAGCCCCATTTTCTTCCAACTATATTGTGTCTTTATAGGTCTCGTAGCAATTTTGTTTGTTATCTTTCTGAGGCCGTTTCCATGAAGGAATCAGTTTTGGCTTTCCTTTCATTGCAATAACTTCAAAACATAACTTATCTTTCTCTTAATATGTATCCACAGTTTTTCTAATTCACACTGTCTGAGGTGGATTGCAGCCTTTGTGGTCTATGAGATAAATAAAAAATGAAGACATGTAAACACAGCCATATGTGCAGGAAGTAAGATTCTGCTGGGCAGCATAGGAAAGTTGGACCCTGTGGGTCTAAAAGCACCATGGCTAACCAGAATTTTCAGCATGGCCAAGATTGTCAGCCTGGCTGCCTGCCTAGTTTCCTAGTGTTTTTAATGAAATTGCTGCATTCACTCAAAACATTTGATTCTCAGCATTGGCACTGCAGAAGGGAAAACCTTTTTTTAAATGACATCAACTTTAAGCAGCAGCATGTGGTTAATAGGTCTTATGTGACACATTTGTATCTAAATCTATTTTATTCATGAATAATTTTATTTTCAAGATGAAGTTAAGCAGAAATTAGATCATGGAAAATTTAAATTAAAAGTAAAAAGCTAGCATGACATTGCCTGAATCTAAGCATTAGTTAAAATATTAGTAAAGTAGGACAATGTTATTAATTTCGTATAAAAGCTGATCACCGAGTGCACCACAAATATTTTATTTTCTACTGCTACTCATAACTGGAATTTCCTTGCTATATGTCCTGTGTTGTTTGAATGAAAAAATTCCAGTTTTGTCTTTGACTGCTAGTTTCTGAGTTAGTTTCTTTCACTCCCTGTTTTCTCTCATTATTTTGCATGGTCTTTAATTCATTTGTACATTTGAGATTGTACAGCTGCAGGGTACTCCTCTTTTCCATGCCTTTGGTTGCATTTAATGCAACGTTCATCTGCACTGCCATATATTACACTATCTTCATTGCTTGGTAGCCTGTTTACCCCTGAGAATATATTAACTAATCTGACAACTATTTCCTTCTGAAATTAAGCATCCTGATGTTTTTTTCCCTTTTCAATCTCAATTTATTTCTAATTATAAACTTTAATTAGATCATGGTTCCTACTGCTTAGGTACTTTTTAATTTGCCACATCTTTAATTGCTTTCTGTTGTACTTAAAGGCAGTTAATTTTTTTCTTTCAGCTTCTCTAGAAAATAAAACCTCACATAGCTCAGAATACTATCAAAAGAGAGGCTAATAAATCATGGGTTTTCAGGTTAGGTATTTGAGTTTAGCCTCAAAATCTGTGATATTAAAAATCGTGTATCTCAGGAACAACTCCATCACAGCTCTTTATACAAATGGTTGGCTAGTTCCAAGGAGGAATAGGACATTTGGAGATTGTTCCTGCCAGGAGAAATCAGGATTGAGGGTGTGTATTTGAGTCTGGGAAAAAGGGATGGGAGGAGGAGGGAAAGGTGTTTCAGGTTTTGTCTTTGCTTCCCCCAGTCCAAATCTATTTCAACTGGCAATAAATTAAATTCACTTTCCCCAAGTCTTTTTTGCCTGTGATGGTAACTGGCAAATGACCTCCCTGTCTTTATCCTGACCCATGAGCTCTTCCATTTTATGTTCTCCCTCTGTCCTGTTCAGGAGCGGGGCTGAGAAGGCAGCTAGGTGAGTGTCTGGCAGCCAACCGACATTAACCCATCACAGGGTGTCAGTTCTTATGTAGGGACTGAAGAGCGGCATATTTATGTTAAAATATATACTGAAATATAGTAACCAAATAAATAACGTAACAGGTTTCTCTTCCATCTTTGTCATTACTCTTATTTTAATCCTTTGAATATCTAGTGACAGGAGCATAATACTCATTGTTAGTAAAAATCATAACTCTACTGGGCTGTTTTACTTAAAACTGTTTTGCACAGCAACACTTACACAAACAAATACTAAAATGAATACAGCACCATGACATTCGGGAAAGAGTTTTGTTACAGAGTTTACAGCCAGGAAAATTGAGACAGAATTTATAGATTATCACAGTATCACAGTATCACAGTATGCTAGAGATTGGAAGGGACCTCGAAAGATCATCTAGTCCAATCCCCCTGCCAGAGCAGGAACACCTAGATAATGTTACACAGGAATGTGTCCAGGCGGGTTTTGAATGTCTCCAGGGAAGGAGACTCCACAACCTCCCTGGGCAGCCTGTTCCAGTGTTCCGTCACCCTCACTGAGAAGAAGTTTCTTCTCAAGTTTAAGTGGAACCTCTTGTGTTCCAGTTTGTACCCATTACCCCTTGTCCTATCATTGTTTGCCACTGAGTAGAGCCTGGCTCCATCCTCGTGACACTCCCCCTTTATATATTTATAGACACTAATAAGGTCACCCCTCAGTCTCCTCTTCTCTAAACTATAGAGCCCCAGCTCCCTCAGTCTTTCCTCATAAGGGAGATGCTCCACTCCCTTAATCATCTTAGTTGCCCTGCGCTGGACTCTCTCCAGCAGGTCCCTGTCCTTCTTGAACTGAGGGGCCCAGAACTGGACACAATATTCCAGATTCATTATATTGAAAAACAGGTTTCTGCAAATACAAATATAAGACTATGGGCTAGAGAATATGAGCTTTTTGTAAAGAAATTAATAATGTTACAATATGGGTAAGCAACACAGCCCAGCGTTTTCATGTGGTAAGATCTAAATGCTTAGCACTGTCTTCTAGTTTAACATACATTTTCATTTGGGATGCAGTGGCAGAAAGGAATGAATATGCTGTTTAGCTAGTCTTGTAGGATATTTTAAAGATGTTCTGAATTTCAAGTGTTATTCATACAGAATCTTTGGCTACATCTTTGTTTGCTTCAGTTCTTCATCGAAAACTGTACTCCTTAGTATAAATACTGGAAGGCATTACATGGTCTTCTTCACCTAAATATGGCCATCTTCTTTCTCTTTTTTATTATCTTGAAAGAGCCTTTGGTTATTTTCTAATTAGGTAGATCCAGGTTCACAGAGAGTGAGTCACATTAAATGTTTGATGCTAAAACCAGAAAGTTTACTTTTCATTAAAAAAAAAAGAAAAAAACAACAAAAAAAATCACACCCCAAAACAAATTAAGAAGATTACACTTTAGGATGTCTCATCTGGTTAACCACCTTTCATAACCTTAGGCTATAACACCACATTACACTAACTTGACAAAACCTGCCTACAGCTTTACTCCTCTGAGGCATAACTTTTAGTTTTGTTGTTCTGATATCAATACCAGATTGCTATAAATGATAGAGTTGTCCTGCAGAACAGCCTGATGACTGCTGGCATTTATTTTGCTTCTTTTTCCCCTCCCCACCTCCACCTTTTTTTTTCTTCTTCTGAATTGCAAGTTTCCACCAGTCAGCAATGGGGAATATTTCCAGTGTTAACATGTATCAGAAAAAAAAAGGAAGAAAACCACAGTGCCTGTTGAGGAAAACAATATGCCTTGTGAACGATCATGGTTAATTAGAAGAATTTCATATTGCAATAGAACCGTTAGTGGTGTCTCATTTCAATGTGTGTTAGCATTTGATGATTGTAAGGTGTGTATTTATAGGCACAGACAGCATTCTTTTCTGCTGCTATTCTGTTTATGAATATTCTACATCTGTGGCATTCCCAACAGATTAAATTAAGTAATATTTAAAATTTTGCTCCTTAGGGTAGCAGTTAAAAATGTGCTATAAATTCTGAAGTCTTAAAGGACTTATAGCCAGTTTGTGGAAATTAATTAGAACGATATTTCAAATGGTTAAAAGGACGTCATTTAAATTTAAGTAATTATTTTGTGTCATGTGGTTTTCAAGTAAAACATACCTAAAGTATACTTACTAAAGTTGCAGAAAAGCTGACTTCAAAATGCAATTATCTATATGGAAAAGACACCATTTTAACAGTAAGAAAACATTAAGAAAATGCATGTAAGTGTCAGTTCTCTGCCAATATCTGGAATATTGTGTCCAGTTCTGGGCCCCTCAGTTCAAGAAGGACAGGGACCTCCTGGAGAGAGTGCAGCGCAGGGCAACAAAGATGATTAAGGGAGTGGAGCATCTCCCTTATGAGGAAAGACTGAGGGAGCTGGGGCTCTATAGTTTGGAGGAGACTGAGGGATGACCTTATAAGTGTCTATAAATATATAAAGGGGGAGTGTCACGAGGATGGAGCCAGGCTCTACTCAGTGGCAAACAATGATAGGACAAGGGGTAATGGGTACAAACTGGAACACAAGAGGTTCCACTTAAACTTGAGAAGAAACTTCTTCTCAGTGAGGGTGACAGAACACTGGAACAGGCTGCTGTCCTGGGTTCAGCAGTAGCAGTCATGTTTTTCCTTTGTGTTAACTGGTGCAGTGCTCTGTTTTGACTTCCAGCTTGAGAACAGTGTTGGTGAAGCCGATGTTTTCGGTTGTTGCTAAGTGATGTTTACCCTGACCAAGGACTTCGTGAGGCTCATGCTCTGCCAGGGAGGAGGGGAAGCTGTGAGGAAGCAGAGACGGGGCGCCTGACCCGGGCTAGCCGGGGAGGTATTCCATACCACAGCACGTCATGCCCGGGGTGAGGGGTAACTGGGAGTTACCCGGAAGGACAGGGGCTTCCGGGTGGAACTCGCTTTCTTGGCCGGTGGTATCGTATTCTCTTCCCTTGTTATTTTCCCTTATCATTGTTTTAGCTGATAGTAGCGGTGGTGATTTGTTGCTGGACTGTTCTTGTCTCAGCCCGTAGGCAAGAGAACAAGCAAAAAGGAGGCAAAAAGGGTGAAGCGAGATGAAGAACCAATGAATTCACCACCTGGAGATTCTGGACCGGGTGGTGAATTCATAGGATAACTGTCGTGGTTTAAACCCAGTCAGGTAACTTGTTCACTCACTCCCAGTGAGTGGTGCCGAGCTGACAACAATCGAGGTCCGTGTCCGTCTCCCCCCCCCCCACACACTGGGGCTCTCCCCTTCCCCGCTCCCAGAGGAACGGGGAGGAGGATCGAAAGGGTGCAACTCCTACGGGCTGAGACAAGAACAGTCCAGCAACAAATCACCATAGCATCACAAACCATAGCATCACAAACCATAGCATCACAAACCTTGGTGTCTTCCATCCACTTATGAATTTCCATTTTTAATTCTAGAAATGGTGGCTCAGTAACATGCCCTGAAAACCACCCACTGTGATCTGTCTCTACAGATTTCTTCTGGGGTGACAAAGCTGTGATCAGACCCTGCTGTCTTTGTCTGCCACTGCTGAGGTGGCTGCTATATGGGGCTGTGGTGTGCTCAGATTGTCTTTCCTAAGTAAAACCTGAATGTCTATCCAAAGAAGAACTTGATGGTCTTTCTGTTGTCCAGAACCATGAAGGAAAAATTAAGAGTTAATTTGGAACATCAGCCTTTTCAAGAGGCTGTTTCCTGCTTGTTCCAAAGACTGCTGGATTTGAGAACTGAATCCATGTGCACATTACTCACATAGTGAAGTCCTGTTCATGACAAAATGTCTTAAGGAAAGATTGCTCCTAAGGAAGTTTGGTCAATTGCTGAGGTGAGTAGCTCGAGAGAGGACGGAGCGGGGGGGACATCAGCGTCCAGGAGCCCCAACTCAGAGCGGCCAGAGCCACCGAAGGAGCCTCGGGTCCTCGACAGGGCCTGCCCAGGAGCCGGCAGCTCAGCTGACGAGAGCGAGCAGCTGAGTCACACAGGGCGGAGCCTGAAGCAGCGGCACCAGCCCTCAGTGGGTAAAAACCTGCCCCAGGGAGCGCGGCGAGCAGAGCGGGTCGAGGCAGTTCGCGCGGCAGGTGGAGCGGGATGGTGAGCACTCGGTGTGTGAGCAGGGCCGGTCCGGGAGCTCTGCTCTGGCTGCCCCAGCGGTGGCCGCGTAGGCACCCAGACAGAACCGATGAGAGGGGAGGCTGCAGTGCAGAGCTGGGAGTGTAGAGAGTGCCTGCGCTGGTCTGGTGAGGGGAGGGTGCACAATGGGCAGGGCTGCACTCGGTGCTCCCTGGTGGAGGTCCTCCTGCAGCAGGGGCTGAGCTGCGGGATGCTGTTAATAGGCTGCGAGATGTCAGGGAAGCTGAGAGAAAGCAGGAATGCTTGCTCCTGGCCCAAACTGTGCAGGGGCCTCGAGCTTCACCTCTACCTCATGAAGGAAAGAAGGAGGCCGTTAACCTGGGAAACTGGGAATTAGTGACAAAAAACAACAAAAAAGGAGGAAAAGGACAACCAAAAGCGAGGGGCTTCCCCCTAAATCCCCTGTCCCCACGGAGAACCGCTTTGCTGTCCTGCAGGGGGCTAATGAGGAAACGCACTCGACCCAGAAACAGCCGGCTGATGCCCTGGTAAAGATCTCTGCTGGTGCTGGTAGGAAAAAGCGATGGGTCGTAGTAGTAGGGGACTCTACACTGAAAGGGACAGAAGCACTCATCTGTCGGCCTGACCCGGCCTCAAGGGAGGTGTGTTGCCTACCGGTGGCACAGATCAGGGATGTGGCAGGGAGGCTGCCTGCTCTAGAACATCCCACAGACTATTACCCACTCCTGGTGATACATGTGGGTGCTAGGGATATAGATAGTAGTAGCCTGGGGGACATAAAGAAGAACTACAGAGCCCTGGGGGAGGTGGTTAGGGGCTCTGGAGCTCAGGTGGTCTTTTCGTCAATTCTCCAGCATACAGGGGAGGACCTAAAAAAAGCTAGGAGGATTAGCCAGGTTAATAAATAGTTAAAAGGGTGGTGTCATAGTCAGGGGTTTGGGTGTCTTGAACATGGGACCCAAGCTTGTAGGCAGGTCTAATGGGGGCTGGTAGAGATGGTCTGATAAGGAAGGGAAAGAGCAGTTTTGGTAGGAGGTTTGCCAGACTGGTCAAGGAGGCTTTAAACTAGATGTGTTGGGGGAGGGGGGCATCATTCCATCCCAACGCACCCAGTCAGTTGCCAGCACCTATAATAAATGCTCGGAGCAATGTAGAGATATCCCAGCCGCTCCAGCCAATGAGCGGGCTTCAGTTGGAGCTCAGCTCAGATGCCTCTATACAAATGCCCATAGCATGGGGAACAAACAAGAGGAATTAGAGGTGTGTGCACGTCTACGGGAGTATGATGTAATAGGCATCACAGAAACATGGTGGGATGGCTCCTATGACTGGAGTGTTGGAATGGAAGGTTACAGGCTTTTTAGAAAAGACAGGCCTGGCAGGCGGGGAGGGGGAGTTGCCCTTTGTGTTAGGGATAGGCTGGAGAGTATGGAACTCTGTCTGGGGACAGGTGAGCAGTCAACAGAGAGTTTGTGGTTCAGGGTTAAAGGGAATATAGCTATGGGAGACATTACTGTGGGGATCAGACCGCCTGATCAAGGAGAACCTGCAGATGAAGCACGCCATAGACAGATAGGAAAAGCCTCACGCTCACAGGCCCTTGTTCTCATGGGGGGCTTCAACCACCCTGACATCTATTGGAAGGACGGTAGGGCCCAGCACAAGCAATCCAGGAGGTTCCTCGATCGTGTGGAAGACAACTTCCTTCTGCAAGGAATAGAGGAGCCGATAAGGAGAGGTGCCATGCTTGACCTCGTGCTCACCAACAGGGAAGGGCTTGTTGGAAATGTGACGCTCCAGGGCAGCCTTGGATGCAGCGATCACGAAATGGTCGAATTTGAGATCCTCAGGAACATGAGAAGAGCATGCAGCAAGCTCACTGCCCTGGACTTCAAAAGAGCAGACTTTGGCCTCTTCAGGAGCCTGCTTAGGAAGGTTCCATGGGATATAGCCCTAGAGGGCAGAGGGCCCCAAGACTGTTTGTTGATATTCAAGGATCACCTGCTACAAGCTCAGGAGTGTTGCATCCCAACCAGAAGGAAGTGGAGCAGGAGGGCCAGGAGACCTCCTTGGATGGCTAAGGAGCTCCTGAGGAAAATTCAAATGAAAAAAAGAGGCTTCTAAAAAGTGGAAGCAAGGACAGGTGGCATGGGAAGAGTACAGGGTTGTTGTCAGGGAAGCTAGGGACCAAGTTAGGAAAGCTAAGGCCCAGTTAGAATTAAACTTAGCTAGAGGTATTAAAGATAACAGGAAGTGACTCTACAAGTACATAGCAAATAAAAAACAGACTAGGGAGACTGTAGAAACAAGAAAAGGAGATTACTTCTTTGATAAACTGCATCAGAATTATTTTAAAAGCCTTAGTATACTACCCAGCTAAAACCCATCTTAGTACTACCTTTCCCCCTTTCTTGGTTTTACTTCAGGCTACTCAATAGTTAAAATCTTGTTAGGGCATTGATGTGCTTATTAAAAAGCTATGCAGTGCTGAATTGTCTATTATAAAGCCTATTTGACAGGCTGAAATGTTATTATGAAAAAATAATAGGAGGAAACAAGACCTAATATTATATTACTGAAATAAAATTGGGTAGAATTATTCAAAGAATTAACACAGTGCTGCATGAATTACTTCTATAAAGCAGATCAGAAGACTGGATTTTTGATGCCTTCTAATTAGTAGTTTCTTATTGCAAGATATAGAGGCTGTTGTTACAGTGGGTTTCAACTCATATTTCACTCTTTGCTCTTGTAGATTTGGTTAGAAAAATGCTATATAATAGCTTGGATTCCTGCATTGTTCAGAAGCTTAAGATAAGTTTGCCTAAGAAAAAGGGACCTTATATAATGAGTATGAAATCTGCCCACACCAGGCTATTTTAAAGGTACAGGAAATCCTGAATGGCTCCCCATGACAGGCTTGGAGGGATGGGTACTGTCCATGAAATATATGTTCAGAGCTTGAACATCTGGGAGGACTGTTGTTGGATTAAGCAGTTGCTTTAGGGAAAGGAACTAATGGTCAATTACAAGAATACACATTAAGATAAAACCATCCATAGAAACTGATGTCACTAAAATAATTGGCTTGCTTTGCAAACCACTTTTTACTGGATTAGAGTTATGAACTCATATTTTCCTTGTAGCTGAGTTGAGATCAGTAGAGCCAAGACTGGTCACAGCTAGTCTAAGGGGAAAGAAGGAGGCTGTGGTAATCCCCTGTGTCCTATGTTAGAGTCCAGCCTGTGCGTGATTGCAGTGGAGGAACATTTTAAGGTCTTTACAGAATCCATGGTCTTACCTTTTAAACATAATACTGTTACTCTGCAAAGCACATTTTAGCTGAGAATACAAAACATGTAGGTAGAATTTGTATTGGTCTGAAGCACCAGTGCTACAAAGCTTACAAACAATATTCATTCATATCACTTCAGTAGTTGTACCAAGTCAGTTGGACTGGCCTGGCACAAGTCTACGACTACACATCAATACAATGACAAAAGTTAAAATTACAGCCTATTGTCTAGGTTCTAGCATCTTGTTCTTTCCTCCAGTTATACCTCCTCATCCTTTTCCAGATGTATGCTTATCAAACAAAACCATCTGCTTTATGTCAGGGAACTTCCCTTTTAGTATATTCTGACATAGGAAATGCACCAACAAAGTTGTTAAAAAAAAGCAGTCTGTTCTAATGGAAGTCTTATGTCAGGATGAAGCATCACTGAATAATGGCACTCCTGTATTCTTAAGGAGCAAAAAGAATATTTTCTAAAACCTGCAGCTGTTTTAAATCTGCCTTTAAAATTCTCTCCTCTGAGTGTGTCTGTGTTTGAAAGCTGACTGCTGTGCATAGGAATTATCCCAATGTCTTTATGTCTCAATATTTTAGTGATTTAACACTATCAATTGAAAAGATATGATAGATCATTAGATTCTACTAAGTACTTAATATATACTTTCAGATTGCTTCAGTACTGCTGTAATGACTCCTCCCACCTGAAAACCTCAAAGGGAATTAAATGACTGTAATGATATATGAAATAATAGTGAGGATATGAGTTACTGGGGGGGGGGGGGGGGGGGGGGGGGGGAGGAGGATGGAAAGAGAAAGTAAAAAAAAATACCCCAGGGTTTTGGAAGTAAAATTGAAGTGCTGTAGCATTTATTATAGGTGGTAGGTGGACTACTTTTTTGGCTACTGTTGTAGAAACTGTAGAATTGAGAATGGATAAGTAGCAAATGTTAATCCTTCAGTTGTCATAGCCTTGATTTTGTAGGTCAAGTGGATTTATGTATGTATGCATTTATTTAAAATTTGTTCTCTATTTTTGCAGGGAAGATGCCTTTTATAACCAAACATAACTTCGAGTACACTTCGTATCCTAGTAATGTTTAAGTAAACCCCCAGTGGTGGCATGCTTTGACAATGGTCTTAGTCATGTGGTTTAGTTTCAGATAGTTTTAAGAGGAACACAGAGTTTGACTTGATGATACTTAAAGTTCCCTTCCAATTTGGGATATTCTGTGATTCTATGATTGTACATGATAAGCACTTAATAAAACCCCTGAAACTTCCTTCTCTGTTCCCCTCTGTGTAAGATGCTGCTGTGTTGGATATCTCTGACACTATTGAACTCCCACATAAATTAATTATGTGTGTGCTAGAAGGACCTGATAGTTACACATGTTATGACCCTCTATAAAACTGGAATTTAAGGCAGCAGTTGTATTGTGCCTCTAGGCTAACTAACTCAGTCATCATGAGTTTAAAAGGGAATTCATGAAGTCTCAAGGACTGGACAGCATTTTAAAAAATAAATGAGTTTAAGTGAGTTTTTAGTCTTTTACAAGTTAAATCATATTCCTTAAGAGAAATATTTGTGGAGTGGTCTTATTTGAGCTGTTGGGAAATTTCATAACTGAACTTGTGTAGTTTTATCTTTAAAAGAAAATACATATATGATTTAGGTGGATGTATTTTGGTCATGTTGGTAAAATCTTTAATTCTGTGGAAATGTGCTATTCTAAAAAAAGAAATAAATGTCATACTAGGAAGTAGCAAAAGTCCCTGGATTTTCTTTATTCTTTGTGTTTTGTTGTCTTCTGCTTACAATACTGAAAGCAAAGGTTTGCATTGTCATTGCCATCAGCTGAATTGCAACATCCTTTTGTTCAAATAGGTAAAACTGTTTCTTCTCTTGAAAATTAGGGTCAAAGTATGACAAAAAAAATACTTCTTTGAATCCCTTAGATTGTATACAGACAAGAAAATGAGACTCTGATTCTTTGCTCCCTTATACCAGTATTATACCTCTGCACATCCACTGACTAGTTACAAAGTCCACAGAGAGTAAGAGACTTAATTTGCCACATTGTAAGAAAAGAATCAGCTAGCTTCATGACCATATTAGAATTTTGCTCATATAAGTCACAGCCTTTTCATAACCTTCTTTTTAATGGATAATTTGTCATGTTTTTCTGTCTTTGTGTCTTTGCCCCTTCTTCAAAATCCATTACTTATACAATAGCTTCCTCTATAGCCCTCTGCCATAAATAACTAAATCCAGGCACTGACAGTACCTTTAAAAAGCACGCCTGAATGAGAACAAAGCACCTTTCCTTTAGTTGAATCATTATTTCTAATTTCTGTGGTGGTCTCATTCAGGAGTCTCCAGCAAGGAACAAGAAACTGTACAAACAAATAACACAATAATAGCCCCTTTACTAAAAGCTCAAATCTGAATTGAATATTGTTACCATCATGCAGATAAATGCTGAATGTCTTTTATATCCATTGTGCTGCAATTGCTAGTCAGTATGGTTCTTGCATCTTCAGAAACACATGGATGTGTCAGTCACTGACTGAGTTGACGGCTCTGTAGACAGATAGGGAAGGAACTGTTCAAGACTTTTTGTTTCTTTCACTGAGGAGTAAAAGACCATGAGTAAACTCAAACTCAATAGGAGCACTGCACAGAGGAAGATGTATTAGATTTGGTCAATAGTTGTTCTATTGGAAAATGTCAAAGCAAAAAAAGAAAAATCCTCCTTTTATAATTCCTTGTGAAAACTTCTAAGCTGGGTAACAGATGCAGGAGATTTTCTAGTTCCTGCAAAACCAGGATGTTTCCTATGGAAGGCCCCAACGATGAGCCAGATTTATTTTTTTTCCCCATTAATTCATATCATGTATAAATAATACTTCACTCAGCAGATTAATTAGAAGAAATTGGCAGCTGAGACAGAACAGAAATAGAGAAATGTGATTACTTTCTAATTCAGATTATTGTTTTATCTTTCTTCCTGTCTAATTTCACTTATGGCCATAGTGACTTTCCTGTTTCATTTGGTAACAGGATCTCAAATGACACGTCCATGTTAGATGGCATAGAGTTATTGAATTCCATGAGTACAGTAAGCTTAACAAGGAAGAAATAGTACTTGTATTCCACTTTTCATCTTCCTATCTGAAACTCAGCATTTTGTTTTTATGACTCTTACAAAAGTCACTAATTTATTAAAAGAAATCCCTGGGTTTGCAGCTTTCATCAAATTAAAGAGCATTGTTTCAGTTTTCAGAGGTTTGTAAGAACCTGCTCCTGCTGATAGGACTACAGTTACTATTTTCTACTACAGAAGACCTTGATCTATTCTTTTCAGTCTGATAAGCTTATTTCATAGACTGAAACTTAATTGTATTCTTTCCATGTGAATACATCTACTGGCCAAATGACCTTCATATCCTCAAACTCAACTAGGCAATATGATTTCTTTCTACTTTTCTCCTTGTAAACAGGAGCACGGACTTAAAATGTGAGCAATATTTCTGTATTACTGATTTCATCTGTGCTTTGGCTCTCAAATCCAATCAGCATGACAGTTAAAATTAGCAGGACAAGGTCAAACTGTCAAGGATGAGGCTGTCTGTAAGTAGAAGGGTTTCAGTGGTTTTATTTGCTTGTCATTTCAGCTGCTCTGTCAGCTTAAATACCATCAGTAAAAAAACACAGAGCATAGCTTAAGGAGTAGTGGGGTGGGGGGCACATCTGAGCAATGATCAAAAAAGAATAAAATCCAGAGAGGCCACACTCTCAGGACACTATGGCATGAGCATCTTTCACAAAATGTCAGTGCAGGCAGATTAAACAAATGCTGCTGCCAAGACAAAGCTGATGAACCTGCAGTTTACAGGAAAAGCTCACAAGCACTTCACTATCATTCTGAAATACTATGAGTAAGTCACAGTGTTGTGATAAAATGGAAAGTTGCACAAAGCTTGAACATTTGTTGTACCTAGTATACCATTGTCTCACATTTTAGCTTGATTTGCATTCCGTTGACATGATTTAAAAGCCTTTCAAAATGGCTCTTTGCCCAGACACAGCTAGAAGGTCCAAGCTCTCTTACAAAAGCAAGTGAAATTAGTTTTACTACACATACAGTTACATTCATAAATCTTTGCTCAATGCAGTTCAGTCAATTTTTCCATCGATATTTGCCTTTACCTAAAAGTTAGATGATACTTATCTACTAAAGGTTGGGGTTTTTTATAATTCTATCTTTCCTTTATCTCTGTTCATATACATACATTCATCAAAATAATCTTTTCCCAAAGATGAATTATTCTGTTCCTGTAAAGAGAGGAAATACAGTGCAATACGAAACCATTGTAAAGGGAACTGAAGAGAGCTACATGCCTATTTTTTAAAGTATTAAACTCTTTTTAAAAAATATATAGCTATTTTCTGATATTATGTTTTAAAATCATCAGGATGTGGGAAAGGGTAGGAAAAGATGCAGAGTTAAATACATGTAATTTAAAATCAGAAAATAGTCACACAGCTAGAAGAACAGTGTAACTTTTCTGGACACAGGAAAGCTTTATGTGTACTGTCAGACACTATAGATCCAAAGTTCACACTCCTTAATCAAGTGACTGTCCTGTAAACCTTTGATTAAGGACTGCAGAAATTGGCTCAAGTCCCTTGATCTCAACTATGACAAGACAACAAAGGCTTATGTCTGAGGGAAAAAGAGAGACAGGGAGTTTAACCAAGACAAAGGAGGAAGGGAATAGCTGCTCAAATAAGTGCAGCAGAGAAGACAGAAGTAAAGCTACATGCCAGGGAGAGGAGAGAAGGGTTAAAGATTAAGGGGTTAAGTCAGATAAAAGACCAAATTGAAACTGCTGGGTATATATTTTATTGCTAATTAGTTATGCATCAGCGCAGCTACATATGGTGAAGACATAGGAGAACATAGGCTATAAGCTATAAGTAAGAAAAGCAGAATATCCGACTAAAAATAGCCACAGACACAGGTGAAAAAGAGAATCATGGTAAAATACAGGAAAAAAATCACTTAAAGCTGTCTCCCTCTTCTGAGCAAATGACGGTGGTAGTGCTAGGGATTCATCTTCCCTTTCTGGGCCAAAGAATCCTAGCAGAGCCTCAATAGGATACGTAAAGACACAGCCTTTCTTTCTGGGAGTGTTTGACTTCCTCATACAAAGGAAGAATCATAGAATCTCGGAAAGGTTTAGGTTGGAAAGGACCTTAAAGACCATCTAGTTCCAATACTCTGCAGTGGGCAGGGACACCTTAGAAGCATAGAATAGTTAGGGTTGGAAAGGACCTTAAAATCATCTAGTTTCAACCACCCTGCCATGGGCAGGGACACCTCACACTAAACCACATTACCCAAGGCTCTGTCCAACTTGGCCTTGAGCACTGCCACAGATTAAGCATTCACAGCTTCCCTGGGCAACCCATTCCAGTGCCTCACCACACTAACAGGAAAAAATTTCTTCCTTATATCCAATCTAAACTTCCCCTGTTTAAGTTTGAACCCGTTACCCACTGTCCTATCACTGCAGTCCCTAATGAAGAGTCTATCCCCAGCATCCCTATAGGTCCCCTTCAGATACTGGAAGGCTGCTATGAGGTCTCCAAGCAGCCTTCTCTTCTCCAGGCTGAATAGCCCCAACTTTCTCAGCCTGTCTTCACATGGGAGGTGCTCCAGTCCCCTGATCATCCTCATGGCCCTCCTCTGGACTTGTTCCAACAGTTCCATGTCCTTTTTATGTTGAGGACACCAGAACTGCACACAATACTCCAAGTGCGGTCTCACGAGAGCAGAGTAGAGGGGCAGGATCACCTCCTTCGACCTGCTTGTCATGCTCCTTTTGATGCAGCCCAGGATATGGTTGGCTTTCTGGGCTGCGAGCGCACACTGCCGGCTCATGTTCATTTTCTCATCAACCAACACCCCCAAGTCCTTCTCCACAGGGCTGCTCTGAATCTCTTCTCTGCCCAACCTGTAGCTGTGCCTGGGATTGCTCCTACCCAGGTGCAGGCCCTTGAATTTTTCATGGTTAAACTTCATGAGGTTGGCATCAGCCCACCTCACAAGCGTGTCAAGCTCCCTCTGGATGGCATTCCTTCCCTCCAGCGTATCAATCGAACCACACAGCTTGGTGTCATCGGCAAACTTGCTGAGGGCGCACTCAATCCCACTGTCCATGTCACCGACAAAGATCTTGAACAAGACCGGTCCAACACTGATCCCTGAGGGACACCACTCGTCACTTTTCTCCAGCTGGACATTGAGCCATTAACCACAACATTTTGCGTGCAGGCATCCAGACAGTTCTTTATGCACTGAGTGGTCCATCCATCAAATTGATGTCTCTCCAATTTAGAGACAAATATGTCATATGGGACAGTGTCGAACGCTTTGCACAAGTCCAGGTAGATGACATCATCTGCTCTACCTCCTCCATCAGTTCTGTAGCCCCATCATAGAAGGCCACCAAATTGGTCAGGCAGGATTTCCCCTTAGTGAAGCCATGCTGGCTGTCACCAAGCACCTTGTTGTTTTTCATGTGCCTTAGCATGCTTTCCAGGAGTATCTGCTCCAAGATTTTGCCAGGCACAGAGGTTTGACTGACTGTTCTGTAATTCCCTGGGTCATTCCATTTTCCTCTTCTTGCAAATGGGGGTTATATTTCCCTTTTTCCACTAGACCAGGTTGCTCAAAGCCCCGTCTAACCTGGCCTTGAGCACTTCTAGGAATGGGACATCCACAGCTTTCCTGGGAAACCTGTTCCAGTATATCATCACCCTCAGAATAAATAATTTCTTCCTAATATCTAATCTAAATCTACTCTCTTTTAGTTTAAAGCCATTATTGCTTGTCCTGTAACTACCTGTCCTTGTAAAAAGTCCCTCTGCAGCTTTCTTGTAGGCCTCTAGGTACTGGCAGGCTGCTCTGTCTCCCTGGAGCCGTCTCTCTTCTGCAGATTAACAAGCCCAACTATCTTAGCTTGTCTTCATAGCAGTAGTGCTCCAGCCCTCTGATCATCTTCGTGGCCCTCCTCTGGACTTATTCCAACAGTTCCATGTCCCTTTTGTGTTGGGTGTCCCAGAGTTGAACGTCCAGGTGAGGTCTCACGAGAGCAGAGTAAAGGGGGAGAATCAGGTCTCTCAACCTGCTGGACATGCTGCTTTTGATGCTGCCTAGCATATGGTTGGCTTTCTGGGTGGCAAATGTACCCTACTGGGTCATGTTGAGCTTCTTACCAGCCACCACCCCAAGTCCTTCTCCTCAGGCCTGCTTTCAATCCATTTTCTGCCCAGCCTGTGTTTGTACTTGAGGTTGCCCTGACCCAGGTGCAGGACCTTGCACTTGACTTTGCTGAACTTTGTAAATTTGCACTATCCCTCCTCCCAAGCCTGTCCAGGTCTCCCTGGATGGCATACTTTCCCTCCGGCTTGTCAACTGCACCACACAGCTTGGTGTCATCAGCAAACAATTTACTGAAGGTTCACTCAATCCTACTGCCCATGTTGCCAACAAAGATGATAAACAACCCCAGTCCCAATGGAGGAACTCCACTTGTCACTAGTCTCCATTTGAACATTGAGCTGTTGACTCTTTGAGTGAGACCATCTAGCCAATTTCTTATTCACAAAGTGGTCCATCCACCAAGTGGTCCATCCACGAAATCCATGCCTCTCGAGTTTAGAGACAAGGATATCATGTGGGATAGTGTCAAATGCTTTGCACAAGTTCAGGTAGATGACATCAATTGCTCTTCCCTTATCTAAGAAGGCTGTAACCTTGTCATAGAAGGCCACCAAATTTTTCAGGCATGATTTCCCGTTAGTGAAGTCATGTTGTCTGTCAGCAATCACTTCCTTATTTTCCATGTGCCTCAGAAGATTTTTAAGGAGGATCTGCTCCATGATCTTGTCAGACACCGAGGTGAAACTGACTGGATTGTAGTTCCCTGGGTCTTCTTTTTTTCCCTTTTTGAAAATGAGGGTAATGCTTCCCCTTTTCCAGTCAGTGGGAACTTTACCAGACTGCCATAGCTTCTCAAATATGATGGATTGTGGCTTCATCTGCCAGCTCTCTCAGAACATCTCATACTTACTTAGGGTAAGCACTACTTAACAACTAAAATATCAGTGTGTCATCAAGACTGTTCTCAGCCTAAAGCCAAAACACAGCACTGTACAAGCTAGTAGGAATAAAATTAACTCTATCTCAGCCAAGCCCAGAACACCAGTGCAGTCCATCCTTGCCATAAGATCTTGTCTGGGGATGGTGTCCTCTGCTGTCCAGTACCACTTCGCAGGATGTCCTACATACCTCCTACATCCCTAGTTCTGAGTTACTTGCTGCATCTGTTCTGTGGGTCTTGGACTAGGTAGTTCACACTTACAGCTCCTGGGATTCTGGTTCCTGGAATTTTTGCTATAAATCCTACGAGGTTGAATATGTTTCACTACTAATTTCTGCATTCAAGGGGAATACATTAGCCACAGAATGTTTATATGAAACAAAATAACAACAATACCACAGCTGTGGTTTTGAACCAAAGCTCAAGTAATTGGGTCTGTTTTATCTGGAAGGTAATTAAATTAGCAGGTTTTAGGTGTACTGCTTGTGTGTTTAGGCTCAAAAGCATTATATTTGTTTTTTAAAGCAAGAGAAAGGAAAACAGAGATATCTATTTTCAGATCCTCAACAATGTGCTAGTGAAATCAGTGTCTTTAGCAGACATTCTCAGCTGTTTGGTCTTCTAGGGAGTATTCTAACTTTCTTAAGATAAATGAAAATTAGAGGGGAGAAAAGCTTGCTTCACGTATGCACAATGATGAACATTGCTGGAGTACAAAAATCAATAAATAAATTGATGTTCATTTATTAGAGAGAATGTTAATGACTTTACCTCATTCTCTTATTTCAATAGAAGGAAAAAAACCCAAGCGCCACAACAAAACTGTCTAGTGTACCTTCTGCATTTGTAGCTACAGCATCCATTTCCCATGTAGTAGGTCAACAGTACCCCATTGCCTTGTTTCGCGTGTCAGGGTCCCATTAACCTAATGTAATAGTTGGCACAGATTTCTGAGCAAGTTTTGTCTATGAAGTCAGGAGAAGAATCTGAGTGGAATGTAATACTCTGCTAAAACAATAATACTCTCATAATCTAACCCTCATTAACTTGTCAAGCTTAGTGACAGTCTTTAATAGCATTCATTCTTTTTCTGTTTTATTTTAAGTGATTTTTTTTTTTTTGGTAATAAGATTGTTACTGTATCTGCTTTTAGTGGGAAGACATTCACCTTTTTGTTTTTTTAACTGGGATGCACTTATGTTTATTTTCTGGGCAACTTGCCATAGACCTCTTTAAAAAATGAGTGGAAGTAAGTATATTGAATTTATTTTTATTTTCTGTCTTTAACAAATGCTAAAATGCTGCAAATGCAGTTACATGTATACTGTTAGAAATCTATGGCCATTGGCTCATGTTTTTGTCACCAAAAGAGAGATTGGGGATTCAGGAAAATGGCAGGATGTCCAAGATGTGACTTGTTCCATTTGATATTGTCAGTACCAAAACACGTTAGAGAGGAGACATGGATTTGTTTCTGGTGGTGTTGTGCAGAGTGGCTTTGTTTGCTTCTTGTCCCCAACCATTAGCAATGATGCGCACCCTGTGCTTTCTGTCCTGTTGTGGTTCGTGCTTAGGCAGTCCTCGCTTCTCAGCCCAGGACTGGGTTATTAGACTGGCAGATACTAAAATATAAGATGTTCCTTAGTGCAGTGGGTACTTGTAGTTCACCTGACTTGAGTGCAGGTTGGGGAGATCAGCATCTAACAACAGTCAGCTTTGAATCTCTTCCCTCTCTGATTTTTAGCACCACGGGAGTTTAATTCATTCACTGACAGAAGCACGACACATTAGGCCATTACGTTTCTCTATCTCCATACCTTTAAAATCCGGAATGAAAGAAAGACCTTTGCCACTGTTTCAAAAAAAAAAAAAAAAAAAAAGGGTAGAAAAAGGTTGCAACTTCACTCTGAAAGAAATTAGAAACATCAAGCATTCTGTCTCCAGCTTAGTTGCTATTTCAATTCAGAAGACATTGTAAAAATATGGTGCTTGTTTTCCTTAAGCTTCATTCTTTTGTATATTTAGTTACATACCTCGAAAATAAATACGTCTTCAAGCTGATATTGCATAGTTTCTTATGCATTAGGTCTCAGTAACCACTTTCTGCCCATTTGTTTTCCCCACAACATAGCAATGAAAAAGTAATAAAAAATTCCTAATGATTTTCTGAAATACTGCAGAAGTGCAGGCTGCAGCTGTTGTGGGTAAACTACATTTTGCTAAACTAATTCAAATCCCATTGGGGAAACAGAAGAATTGCTGTATTCCCATAAAGAGAAGAATGTTTTCATTGTAGGATACTGAAGTTTTAATATACATTCTACCCAGTGAAAATGTCTTTTATAAAGAAAATTAAATGTTATCTTATAAATACTGATGGATATATATAATCCCTTAGATCCTGTCTTTGTTAAAAGTAACATGGCATTAGTTAACCTCTTTAAAAAGCCTTACTAATATTTTCAAATTTAGGTGAGATGACAAAGATTAAGTTCCATATAATTGATCTGAAATGAAAAGAAAGAACCTCCTCCAGATTTATATTTAAAATATACAACTTTTTGTAAGAAAAGGTATATTACAGTAAAATATTGCATTTGCCAGATGAATTGGCATTTCACTAACATTTATAAATGTGTGTTTACATCGGTTCATGTGCTATATGCATTCATTTTTTTTTTGTGAAGCTTTTCAGTATGGAAGTAGTTTGAGGGATTTGGGTGTTATTTTTGTTTTCAAACCAATATTGCATAGAATAAGAAAGATTCCATTGAGGAAACATGTGCACCTTCATCTCCAGATTAACAGTGGCTAGTAATAGGTAAAGTTCAAGGTGTGAGTTCCTCTTCTTTCTCCCTCACCACTTACTCAAGCTCGGGGTATGGATACCTTATAATATGGATATCTCAGCTGAGGTGTGGACATGTGTAACCAAGAGAGGAAGTTATTTGTGTTGATTGGCACTATGTAGATTAACTTAAAATCTCAATTTAAAGTTCATTTGCAGAGAAGTGGGAAAGGCTGGATGAGCATCTGCATTAACACAGAAAATAAAAATCTTGGAAAATCAGTGTCTTTTTCAGTAGAAAAGGAGATATTTTCAAACAAAACTTTCCTTCTCAGACTAAAATGTTAAACAGCCCTGAAAGTCTGGAATTCCTGAAGCACACTTTTGCCCTGAGACCATGTCCTGGTTTAAACCCAGCCAGACAGCTTGTTCACTCACTTCCCCCCCACTTCTTGCCCTCCCCCTACTCCCGGAGGGATGGAGAGGAGAGTCAAAAAGAATGCAACTCCCACAGGTTGAGATAAGAACAGTTTAGTAACTAAGGTATAACACAAATCACTACTGCTACCACCAATAATAATAATGATAAAGGAAATAACAAGGGAAGAGAATACAACATCTCACCACCAGCTGACTGATAACTCGCCCCCCTCCAGCCCGACCAAGCTCTGACCCATGCCTCCTCCAACCCTGCAGACTCCCAGCCCTTCCAGCTAACTCCCAGTTACATCCTGGGCATGACGTGCTGTGGTATGGAATACCTCTTTGGCTAGCTTGGGTCAGGTGTCCTGTCTCTGCTTCCTTCCGGCTTCCCCTCCTCCCTGGCAGAGCATGAGGCTCACAAAGTCCTTGGCCAAACCAAAACATCGTTCTTATCAGCTCTGTTCCCGAGCCGAAAGCCAAAACAGCACTGCACCAGCTACCAGGAAGGAGAAAAATGGCTGCTACTGCTGAACCCAGGACAGACCACTGCTGAAGATCCTCACCAGTGCTTGGGCACTGAGAGAAGGATACTCCCTTCACAAATATCTGCAGGACTGTCTTGATTGACATCAGCCCAGGATCTGGTGGTAGGATTAGCAATTTAATTGTGCAAAATATGAACTTGCCAGCAGGTTCCTGGTTTGTAGAGTGCTGTGTTGCTGTCCCTGAGCCTTTCCATATACCTCTGTGTTAGGGGAGAGAACATTTCAGAAACAATTTCGTTAGTAGCCTTAGGGAAAGTCCATTCAAAGCAGAGTGAGTTACTGTAACTGCAATAATTTTATTAACTTATAGGTTATTAAAGGCTTATTTATGCATTCCATAGGGAAATCTCACCTTCCTATTTTGTATGCACTAGGCATTTAAGAAATAAAAATTATTTCAGACTTGGGATTTGTGCTATCAAGAAACCCTAAGTTAATATTTTAGCTTCCTGATGATACAGGCAGGCATGAATTCACTTTTTGTTTTCAGCTAATATCACAGTATCACAGTATGCTAGAGATTGGAAGGGACCTCAAAAGATCATCTAGTCCAATCCCCCTGCCGGAGCAGGAACACCTAGATAATGTTACACAGGAATGTGTCCAGGCGAGTTTTGAATGTCTCCAGGGAAGGAGACTCCACAACCTCCCTGGGCAGCCTGTTCCAGTGTTCCGTCACCCTCACTGAGAAGAAGTTTCTTCTCAAGTTTAAGTGGAACCTCTTGTGTTCCAGTTTGTACCCATTACCCCTTGTCCTATCATTGTTTGCCACTGAGTAGAGCCTGGCTCCATCCTCGTGACACTCCCCCTTTATATATTTATAGACACTAATAAGGTCACCCCTCAGTCTCCTCTTCTCTAAACTATAGAGCCCCAGCTCCCTCAGTCTTTCCTCATAAGGGAGATGCTCCACTCCCTTAATCATCTTGGTTGCCCTGCGCTGGACTCTCTCCAGCAGGTCCCTGTCCTTCTTGAACTGAGGGGCCCAGAACTGGACACAATATTCCAGATGCGGTCTCACCAGGGCAGAGTAGAGGGGAAGGAGGACCTCCCTCGACCTACTAACCACCCCCCTTCTAATACAACCCAGGATGCCATTGGCCTTCTTGGCCACAAGGGCACAGTGTTGGCTCATGGTCATCCTGTCATCCACTAGGACCCCCAGGTCCCTCTCCCCTACACTGCTCTCTAACAGGTCGTTCCCCAACCTATACTAGAACCTGGGGTTGTTCCTGTCCAGATGCAGGACTCTACACTTTCCCTTGTTATATATCATCAAGCTATTCCCTGCCCAACTCTCCAGCCTGTCCAGGTCTCTCTGAATGGCAGCACAGCCTTCTGGCGTGTCAGCCACTCCTCCCAGCTTAGTGTCATCAGCAAACTTGCGGATAGTACACTCAATTCCCTCATCTAAATTGTTGATGAATATATTAAATAATACTGGTCCCAGTACTGACCCTTGAGTCACTCCACTAGTTACAGGCCTCCAACTAGACTCCGCCCCATAGACTACAACTCTCTGGCTTCTCTCCTTCAGCCAGTTCGCAGTCCACCTCACTACCTGATCATCCAGACCACACTTCCTCAATTTAGCTGTGAGGATGCTGTGGGAGACTGTGTCAAATGCTTTGCTGAAGTCAAGGTAGACCACATCCACTGCTCTGCCATCATCCATCCACTGTGTTATTTCCTCATAAAAGGCTATGAGATTGGTCAAGCATGATTTCCCCTTGGTGAAGCCATGTGGACTGCCCCTCATAACCCTCTTATCCTTGATATGCCTTAAGATGGCACCAAGGATAAGGTGTTCCATCACTTTCCCAGGGATGGAGGTGAGGCTGACTGGTCTACAGTTTACTGGGTCCTCCTTCTTGCCCTTTTTGAAGTCTGGAGTGACATTTGCTTTCCTCCAGTCCTCAGGCACCTCTCCTGTTTCCCAAGACTTGGTAAAGATGATGGCGAGTGGTCTAGCAATGACTTCCGCCAGTTCCCTCAGCACCCGCGGGTGCATCCCATCTGGACCCATGGATTTATGGATGTCCAGATTGCTCAACTGGTCTCTAACCCATTCCTCATCGACTAAGGCAAACCGCTCCGTTGACCTGACTTCATCTGAGGTCTCAGGGGTACAGGGCTCTTCAGGACTGCCTGCAGCAGAGTAGACAGAGACAAAGAAGGCATTCAGTAACTCTGCCATCTCTGTACCTTCTGTCACCAGGGCACCCATCTCGTTCATCAGCGAGCCTACATTGCCTCTGGTGTTAGTTTTATCTGCCATGTATTTGAAAGAGGTCTTTCTGCTGTCCTTGAACCCTCTCGCCAGATTTAATTCTAAGGAGGCCTTAGTCATCCTAGCTGCCTTCCTACATCCTCTAGCAGCAGCCTTATATTCCTCCCAAGTGGCCAGCCTCTCCTTCCATGACCTGTAAACTCTCCTCTTCCACTTGAGCATACCCAGCAATTTCCTATTTAGCCACGCAGGTCTCCTGGCCCTCTTCCTTGACTTCCTACCTGTCGGGATGCTCTGATCTTGAGCTCGGAAAAAGCAATCCTTGAATGCCATCTTGGGTCCCTTTACCTTCAAGCAGCCTTGCCTATGGGATTTCCCCTAGCAATTGCTTGAAAAGGCCAAAGTTTGCCCTGCTAAAGTCCAGGGTTGCAATTCTACTTCTACCAAGGCAGCCCTCAACCCTTACTGCTTCGACCAGATCCTCCTTGTTAGTGAGGATGAGATCCAGCAGCGCTCCTCTCCTGGTTGGCTCATCCACCATTTGCAGGAGGAAGTTATCATCCATACACTGAAGGAACCTCCTGGAGTGTGGCTCGGCTGCTGAGCGGTCCTTCCAGCAAACATCAGGGAAGTTAAAATCCCCCACGACGACCACGGCCTGTGACTGTGAGGCTGCTCTCAGCTGCCTGTAGAAGGCCTCGTCAACTTCCTCACCCTGATCTGGTGGTCTGTAACAGACACCTACAACAGTATCCCCCCTGCCAGCCTGCCCCTTAATTCTCACCCACAGACTCTCAACTCGCTCGTCACCTGTCCCTGGACAGAACTCGGTGCATTGTAGTTCCTCCCGCACGTAAAGAGCGACCCCACCACCCTTCCTGGCTGGCCTGTCTTTCCTGAAAAGGACATAGCCCTCCATGACTATATTCCAGTCATGTGAGCTGTTCCACCACGTCTCTGTAATTGCCACCAGATCATAGTCTCCTGACTTAACACAGGTTTCCAACTCCTCCTGTTATTTCCCATGCTGCGTGCATTGGTGTACAGACATTCCAGGGAGCGAGCTGAGCACACCGATTTCACCCTAGGATTATAGGAGGCCTCCCAGTCTTCATCAATTCTGGAGCGCTGCCCCACTGGGGCAAGCCCAGCTACAACCCCATCCCCCTTCGAATCTAGTTTAAAGCTCTCCAAATGAGCCCTGCTAATTCGTGCCCCAGCATCCTTTTGCCTCTGTGAGATAAACCTTTCCCACTTGTCATTGTCCAGACTGGTGCCCTATAAAACCAGCCGTTATCAAAGAATCCAAAGCCCTGCCTGTAGCACCAGTCTCGAAGCCAATCGTTTATGGACTGAATTTTCCCATTCCTTCCCACATCATCAGTGGAAGATGGAAGGATTGAGGAGAAGATCACTTGAGCCCCAGACTCTTTCACCATCCGCCCCAAGGCCCTGAAGTCTTTCTTCATCCCCCTCAGACTGCGGGAAGCAGCTTCCCCCTCACCTGTCTGGAAGATCAGCAGCGGGTAGTAGTCTGTCGGGTGCACCAGGTTGGGGAGCACCCTAGTGTTATCCCTGATCCGGGCTCCAGGCAGACTCCACACTTCCCTATGATGAAGGTCAACTCTGCATATCGGGCCCTCTGTTCCTCTCAGAAGGGAATTGCCTACTACAATGACCCTTCTTTCTTATCAGAGGCAGTCTTGAGGATCAGAAGTGTGGAATATATACCTATATGACATAGTCTTAGGACTGTTTTATGCTCTCTTTTGCTTGTTTTTAAATTAGCTGAATTAAATTAAAATTAGAGTTTCCTCTGTTAGGACTTTAGGATAACTTCATTTTTTTAAGAACGTCAACTGATTACTAGAAATGTTTGAGAGTGTGATGTAGACGACCAACTCATATGTAACATTGGCTTCTTTTGCTGTTGGGATCATTCCATCTCCAAATCTCTTTAGATTACCATAAGAATAGTGTATCCAAAATGGACTCTAGCAAAAAAATGAGACCTTTTTTTTTTTGTTTTTTTCCTTCATTGAAGCCTGCATTTTTTTCTAACTTTATTTTTGGGCATAACACACATTACATAGAAAATTGATTCAAAATTGGTTTTAGACTTTATGGGAGTTCTTGCTTTCTTGAATAAGTCTGGAGAAAATTCTTTCCATCTTGATGGAATAAACCACTCCACTTTGCCTAATAATGAGAACTGTTAGGTAGCCCTCTCATACTAGCAATCCTATTACCTCCAATTGTCTTAGGAGAGATCTAAGGCAACAGTCTGAAGAGCTACAGAAAGCTGATGTGCTGGTTGCAGACCAGATATTAAATTTTCTTGTTGAATACCTGCACCCTCCTTACTTCTCAGGTACACTTTGTTGCATAGTTCCAGATTCGCTCCTGTCAAGGTTTTGTTTGTTTCTAGCCACCACATCTCTCTAAAAAGTATCCTAGCCAGTCAGAGAGACTGGGAAGAGTTATTAACTAATGCTGATATGTGAAAGACTAATATAAAAGAGAACTTTATTAGCAGTAATATTTTTTATAAAAAAGTATCAAATTACATATGTTTCAATATGCAAAGAGTGAATAAAATTAGTAATGACTCCCATTATGTTTAGTGTGTTTATCTACTTTGTTTAAAGCTAGGTATCCTCATAAATACCTTAAAGAATGAGATTGTAATTTACAAATTTGACATCTTGTAGAAGCACTCGAAGAAAACTGTAAGACTATGACACACACATGCCTTTATGAACTGCATAGTTTCTGTGTGCTTTTAAGGATGAGGAAAATAGATCAAGAACATAAAAGAAAACTACAGGCTCCCTACCATAGAACATTTTAAGTTTTGAACAGCTTGGAGAGCATATAACCACTACAGCCGATCCATATTTATTTTGATGTAATTGTGCCACATAGGATGTGTTGCTTTCACCTCATGTTATAACACTTGGAAGTTTGTAGTCTACTGTGGAGTAGCAGCCCCAGAATGCTAGAGATGGACCAGTTCCAGCAGTTATTGAGTTGTTAGCCTTGGGCATAAAAAATTTAGGATATACATACAGAAAAAGATTTATTCAAATAATATATGGAGTTTGACTTAGACTAGGGAAATTATAATTGCCAAGACTGACAGGTGATACTGCCTTCCTTCACATCTCTGTGACTTTCCTTTATGCGTCATATCAATCATTTTCATTCTAAATTTATTGCAATAATGTGTTACTCATTTTTAGAGATGTTAACCCATTAGTATATACTGTCCTACTAGTGTCTAACTAGACCAGAAAACAAGCTGTCAGTAAGAAATATGACAGTGGTTAGAAGACAAAAGACCACGTGAATAAAATTAAGAATGCTTCAAAAAGAGTTTACTTGATGTTTCAGAATATGATTCTGAACATGAGAAAGGGTGCAATTTGGCTGCATGCCTAATATTTGTGCAGTGGTGAAATTAAAGCAGAAGTCAAAAGGTAAACACAGTGTATAAAAAAAATGTTAAAAGCAGCATCACATTTCAACCAATAAAATGGAATAAATAAATAAAATATTGATATTAATAAAATAAAATTGTTATGTGCCAAGATTTATATATTAAGAATATATATTAAGTTCATCAAACAAGAGAAAACAGGAAAGAAGTCATTCAGTAAGTGGAGAAGATTAAGATGTTTTAAGAAATAAAAGAGCTGAAAAGTTTAGGTACACTCCTACATTTAGGAACAAGATTTGTGTTGTTAGACAGATATTCTCTATTAATAACTAAAAATATGTTAAAGAACATCTGGTGGTGATAAACATTTGAAATCATCAGGCCGGGAGAGCTGTATACAAAAGAGCTCTCTGATGACATCTTTGGCTTGATAGTGCTGATTTGTAATAAATCTCAGAAATGATAGGAAAAATCCAGAAAGCTGAAGGACGGTTTATATTGTGCCAATGTTCAGAAATGACAAGTATGAAGAACAGGACATTTGTAAACCTAGGACATTTATCCTTATGATGAAAAAGTGTAAAACTTTCGTTGTTAAGGACATAAAGGAGAACAATTAATGTCAATTAACATGAATTTATGGGAAATATAAATTGTTCAACAAGCCTAATTTTATTTTTAGATTAATTGCAGATTATAACAGCGCTCATGATTTTTGTAGTATGTGGGAACTCAAGGCATGCAAATCTTATTTTGTTGAGGATAAATTGAGAATAAATACTAAACAGATAATAAATGCTCCACCAAGACCTTTTTATGACTCATGAATTTGGAAGCCTACAAAATAACTTCTTGTCACCAGCACAGTCTGACCATTGGAAGCCAGTGGATAGGAATGAACAGGGGAGTAAAGAAAACGTGCTCATCAATAAACTGAGTGGCAATAATACCACCTCCCCACTGACTTTTGCCATGCTTTGGTAGAAATCTGAACAGGAGAATGCTGAAAGGGGGTTTTCCATAAATACCTTTGTGGTAAGAATAAGTTTCTGGTAATCCTTGTCCTCAGGGCCTTACGAGGCTAGGGAGAAAGCAGAAGGGCATGCAAAATCCTTTCCCTAAACTCTGTAGGAAAGTCTCCACATCATGCAATAAAGAATAAAAATTGTTCGCTCAGGTCCCTGCCTCTCATTCCCATTTTACTACAGTGATTCCAGAATATTATGAATCCCATAATTTGCAAACATATGCACGAGTCAGATTTTTACACATAAAGGGATATGAAAAGCTTGGAAAAAAAAGCATTTCAGCTCACGATTTGCCTCTGCTTTCATTGATTTCAGCTACCTATGAGGCTCTTTGACACATTACTAAACTCTGCTGTGTTAAAAGTTTTAAATTGCAATAAACCCCTTCTATTCATCATTTCAGTGCCATGTGTGTAACAATTATTTTAACTGCACACTAAATGCCAGGCCAAATTTTTCAGAGCCTTTTTTTTTTTTGTATATTTAAAAGTGACTGAGGGAACATTGGAGGAACTTAAGGATATTGCTGAAAAGTTCAATGATTTTTTTTCTAACCTCATTCTATATCACAAAGGATTTTCAGGGATACATTAATTATTTTTATTTTCTCACAATAAAGCTGAAAAACTCTCTGGGACTAAAATCTTGGGGTTTTTCACTTTACTGGGGGACAATCCAGCTTAATAAGCTTGTTTTTAACAATTTTGCTTTTTGAAGTTGGATGTCTCTTCCAGGATAACAGATCTAGTGAGTTGGATAAGTGATATATTGTGGGAGTCCTTTGAATATTTTAGTAAAGTAATAATTGTGCATAGAAACAAGTCTTTACTCAGAATTCTCCCATGGAAGGCAAGAGGAAAAAAAGTTTATGGTAAAGGGTTGGGTTTTGTCACATCTGATTAACAGGACAACAGTTCAAGTTTCCATGAAGATGACAGTGTTAATATATTTATAAATATTAAGAATGAATATTAGCAATGCAGATTTCTTGAATATCAGAAATTAGTTAATTAATAGTCAAATCCAGAGAAAGCTACAAGGAAATATTAGAGGATTATGTGAATAGTAACTTGGTAGCATAATGTCAAAAAGAACTAAAAAATACTAATTAATTCACAATAGAGGGGACTCTAAATTTCCTATGAACATTACAGGTCTATTATATCAACCCAGGAAAGAGTCTTGGGAGGTTCTACTCAGAGACACATGTTCCAAAAGCTCACAGTGTTGGGATGTCTGAATGGGAAGGAGGAGATTTGGTCTGTAGGAAAATAGCAGTAGTGTAGATGACATGACATCTGCAAACTGGTGTTGGACACTATTTCAGACAGCATGCAAGATTTGAGATATGATAGGTGTGATCCAGACTGGCAGTTCCCAGCTATACACAAAGTATACACAAAGTATACACAAAGACAGCAAAAATCTTATTTTGTCTCTATGTGAATTTGTTCAAGTAGGTTTGGAAAGTGTTATTAACCTTATAACTACCAAACAACAAAGGTCTAATTGCTCTTTGACTGACATGAAACTCTTTAAATAAGAAATGAAAAAAACCCAAAACCCTTGGTGAACGAAGTGAAGATTGGAAGAATGCAAGAGGCGCTATGAAGTTGTGCATATGGCTGCTTGAGGTTCGTGACCTTGCATCAAAAAAAACAAACCAAAACAAAATAACTCTGATCAGTTTTGTTTATGATGGTCTTCCAAAATGGATGTTAGTTAAATGTCTTCCCTCCCCCAGGACATTTATCATGGCATGTACTGCTACTGTTATACCAGGATGTAGTGCTCCAGAAAACGCAGAGTTCTACTTTTTTGCCTGCTTGTGATGCATAGCATGTACAATGACAGGTGCAGAAGCACTTTGTCACTTGCCAAACCCCTAGGATCTTATGACTTTTTTCATATGTGCACACTTAGGAATTAACAACATAATTGAGACTGGTCAATCTTTTAAAGGCTTTTGCCCTTGAAATATGTGCCATAATTCCCTTTCAACTCCACCCTCAAACTGGAAAATATCTTTAGTTTTCTGTGTAAATTGGATTTGTGTATTCAAATTGAGAAAACATTTTAATTAAAATGCAGCCTGCCCCATTCAATTGGAAGTACACTTATAAATATTTTGATTAAACTCAAATGATGCTGCTGTTAGTTTGGATGCAGGAGAAAAAGAGCTGGTATAACAATCAAAAAATCTATTTTTGATCTGATTGGAGAGGACTCTGAGTTTATTCTACCAGCAAACTTGCAAACATTAAGCTAATTACTAACACTGAAACTTTTATTATAATACAAACAGTTATATTTTGATCACCTGAAAGCTCTTATAGTAATCTCTTTTACACTCTTTCTGTGGAGGAGCATCTCCAGTGTTTCCTCTCGATAGTTTAAGAAAGGTCTGGGTTAAACACATGGATTCAGCCATATCCTTAGTCTGCTTTAGAGGTGCTGCAGTATAGTATGCAGCCAGAGTATATTGCAATAATGAGGTCTTGATTCAGCACTTCATTTATGAAGAACACAGTGGAATGACAATACAAGATGTGTCTACACTGCTGTTCTATTTTGGATCAGGAGTGTGTTTTTTAGGGGAACCCACTGTCACCACCTGCTCTGCTTTGAATCAGAGCAAGGAGCCACTATCTTTTTTTCATGGTCTTTATGTAAACTTTCTTTCTTATAATACTGAACCTGTCTAGTACATTCTTTGTACCCTATACCATAAGTTTGACCCAAATCTAAAGTACAGAGGTTCTTCTGCTGCACTAGTTGTCTCTGATTTGTTTTAATTTTGCAACTGTAAAATGTTAACATGAAATAGATTTGCTTTTGAAATTTCATAGAGATTACTTTTAACATATTTTTTCTTTTAACAAGTGAAACATCTTCTTTTCAATGAAGAAAGAGTGATGCCAACAGATCTTGCTTAAGGTCAGATAATTTACAGTTTAGTCGTGTGTCACTGATCTCATGTGCTTCATCTTACCAGAAATTTAATTTTACATTTGAATTAAATTTGAAAATAAGAATACAAGAAAACCTGTAGTGAATCCTAGGGAAGGTAAAAACCTTGATTCCATAGTGTCCTGGGTTCAGCAGTAGCAGTCAATTTTTTCTCCTTCTTGGTAGCTGGTGCAGCGTTGTGTTTTGACTTTCAGCCTGGGAATAGCACTGAATAACACCGATGTTTTTAGTTACTGCTCAAATGTTTTAGTCTGACCAAGGAACTTGTGAGCCTCATGCTCTGCCAGGGAGGAGGGGAAGATGGGAGGAAGCAGAGACAGGACACGTTATCCAAACTAGCCAAAGAAGTATTCGATACCACAGCACATCATGCCCAGGATGTAACTGAGAGTTACCCAGAAGCACTAGCACTGCAGGGTAGGGCTAGGTATTGGTCGGTGCTTGGTCGGGCTGGGGGGGGTGAGTTATTGGTCAGTGGGTGGTGAGGTGTTGTATTCTCTTCCCTTGTTATTCCCTTTGTCATTATTATTATTGGTGGTAGCTGTAGTGATTTGTATTATACCTTAGTTACTAAACTGTTCTTATCTCAACCCGTGGAAGTTGCATTCTTTTGCTTCTCTTTCCCATCCCTTCAGGAGCAGGGGGAGGGCAAAAAGGGGGGAAGTGAGTGAAACGAGCTGTGTGGCTGGGTTTAAATCACGACACATTTGTAAGAGTGGGTGTAAGGGTTAGGGTTAAGAAGGGAAATGTATAAGCATATAGAAGCCCCCAGCCATGTTTCCATAAAAGGTATAATTGTCAATTAAAAACAAAAAAAATCCCAAGCCCAATAATTATCCGTAAGAATTTAACTGAGGTGTTGGAAACAAGAAGTTTTAATGATAGATAAGAACTTAAATGCAGTTCCACTTCCTAGGGCTGAGGATCACTAGTGGCTCCTTCCGTAACTAGAGACATCTGAAGCAAAGTATTTAAAATGAAATTATGTGATGAGCTTCAGCATATTTGTTGTATTCAGAAGGCAAAATGACTTATTACAAGTAAACAGATTAATAACTGCCCAAAAGCACAGAAGTCTGCCTTAGAAAACTGCAGTTTTATCAGGAATGCTATGGGACTTTGGGACCAGTCTCCAGTTTTACTTAGATACTGAAAATAAAATAGGTATGATCTAGAAATTTCAAAAGCCACAAGACATGCATTAATCAGTAAGTTGTTTTTCATACAACTTAAGGGAGAAAAGGCATGATGGTCCTGATTTTCTATTTTATAGTCTTTTAGAAATGAACTAGTGTGTGGAGGAACTAAGATAAGATTTCTCCCTAAGTTAAATCCTGTTCATTCAGCATGTTAAAGTTTAATTAGAATTTAATTGATTCGCAGGCTTCGTGTTGGTCATTTGCAGTCATTTACTGCCATAATTTCAGCGAGCTTTTAGATGTCAAGATTGCTTAGTGAACAGTGCAAATGCAGCAAAATGACAGTCATTGAATTAATTTTCCCAGATGAATAATTTAATCAGACCCAGTATATTTCAGCACAGAAGTTCAATCTACTGTTTTGCCTATACTCCAGAAATACTCATCTGGTTTAAACATTACTTGACATTTTTCCTTAGAAAACAGTGAAATTTGCCTTCATTGATTACCTATTTTTTATTTCTGAGCACTTCCCAAAAGCTCAAGATTTATGATTATTACTGAGATTAATGAAAACATTTCCATTTAGAGTATAAATTTGCATTTCTTACTTCCCCACCATAACTTTTTCTCAGGCAGATGCTAACATTATTTATATATGTTTTAGTGTATTTCTTAGAAAAGTAACTTAAAGCAAAAAAGAGAGAAAGTGTGTTATTGTATGTTTACAATATGTTTTCCTGACACTAGGGAAAATTAATTCAACACATGCCATAGCAGATTCTGCTCTTACCACTGGGAATGTGAATTAACTCCCCTGGCTGTAGTAGACTGTGTGCAGAATTTAACTGGTGTAACAGATCAGAGCCTGTTCCAAAGATCTCGAATAATTCCTATAAGGCAAATACCTTCAGCTGTCAATCTTCCAGGCTGACCTGTCAGTGTCACATAATAATTAAACAGCAGCTGGCATTAGTGCAAATTTATAATTGCTATAATCCTTATTGCTGACATGTCAATATTTAACTTGCATTAACCTTTCCTTTAAGGCTTACAAATAGTGTATCCCTGGCTTGTTCAGTCTAATTTTTCATGTCACTGCCTTACAAGGTACAAAGATTTATAATGTCATTATGTGATGGATACAGACCACTCCTTTGCTTAGCCTTGTAAGGTATACTAACTCTAGAATAACACTGGTTTATTTATTTATTTTTCTGCCATGCCTGCAAACCACTTTTTAACCACTTAAACGATTTATGACATGAAAGCCACATCTCAGAGACTGAATGCAAGGATGTCATTATTGTGAATTTCAAACAGCTTCTTTAGATGATGACACACTCTAAGCCATTGCTATAAGTTGCAGACTCAGTTTCTGGAGTTGTTTGGTTTGAAGTGTAGTGTAACTAAATTAATAGCATTAAAACCGCAGAGAAAGGTATTGGAAATTTTTGAATATTCATGAGAAGTCAAAATTAGGCCATAATTTTAGTAGTCTTGTCAGAAAACAAGTTTAAAAATTTTAGCCAGAGGGGTTTTTAATCAAAATTACCACAGTCTAGTTCACAAACAAAAACGGTCAAAAAAACTTGTACACTCACTCTGAAGTATTCCTTACCTTATACTATATTTGAAACTAGTATATAGTGTGTAAACTTTGATCAGAATAAATAACAGTAATTGTATTCTTTATGTGGTTAGACTTTTTTTTCAGTCACTGATCATAAGAAGCTTATAAAAACAGTTATCATTTGATGCAGTGTTATTTTGGGCTTGAAATACTTGCCATGATCATACAAAGAGTCAAGAAACTACTCCAAAACAAAGAGTCAAGAAACTACTCCAATGGCAACTCTTCTGCTCATCCCACCAAAACCAATAATGTTCTAGAAAGCTATCCCATATTTCCATTTCCCAGCTTCTGGTGGTTACCTTGCTTGACACCCTGTAAGTTTCTGAGTATTACTTAACAAGTACCTAAATACTTGTCCTTATATTCCTTACAACAGTTGTACTGCTATGGACTAGTAAAACAGTTCAACACATTTTAAACGCTGGCATTTAAAAATCCTCATTGTAAAGTAAAATGAAAGACTTATTCTTAACAGCTGAGTATTCCCTCTTCATTCATGTCACATGATCTTTTCATTATCTCCTCAATAAAGGCAAATTATAGGACAGGACTCTTCCTTAAAATGTGAATTATGATTCCACCTGGTGTAGATATTGTTGAATGATTTATTGAGATTATAAATAGCCTATATGCATGTTTATAATTAAACAATCCAATTTATTACTTACTGTTGTATTTCTGAGGGGGTTTGAGTCTTGGCTCCCTGGTAATTACTGCTTATACCTTCCAGATAGTTTTAAAGCAGTACATAAGTGTGTAGTGAATTGACCAATGCCAAACATCAGGCATAGCAGACACAGTAGATTTGACTTAATTCAGATTGATTAACAGCAAATGAGAAATGGAAACGTGAAATAAGTACATTAGACCAGACTATATATGCACAACTACTTTAGTGTCTAAACATTCTATAAAAACTCTGAATTTTCTTTAAAAATAAATGATTTTTGAAAAGAAAGTGTTACACTTTTAGAACAAATGTTTGAACAGTCTGGAGAACCCATGTGTCCTAGAAATTCCAAGAATGAATTTAATAATTGCTATGGTTACATCAACACATACTGTAATACAATATAATCAGCTGTGAAGTACTATGGCACAGAAACTGCAAAGATATGTTTGATTAAAAAAAAAAGCCATTGCCGATATGTTCTTGTTTTACAAACATACAAGCTATTTTGAAGTTCCAGGAAGGTTTAAGATGCACGCTGTCAACTTTGTTTAGTTGTTGTGATGACTTCTCAGAATGTTTCAGATTGATCAGGTAACACTTCTTTAAAAAGAATTACCTGGATTTAAGAAATAAAATCTCCTAAAAAAAACAGAGGGAAGCTAATATTTTTACTTATAAATCTCTTCAAATACTACTTTTCTTGTCACTTAGTGTCCTAAATGCAAAATAGGTAAGCTGTTACATCCCTTTTCCATAACGTGCTATCCATTTTAATGACCTATGCTATATGTACAACTATTTGCCTTCTCCACTCTTTCCACTACTAGATTTTTTCAGAATTTATTTTCTCTTCTATTATTTTTTTTCCTGTATTTCTTGTAATTAAATCAATTCTGTCATTTATATATTTTTTTAAAATATTGTTATATCATAGAATCTTACATGGAATGGTTTGGGTTGGAATTGACTTGAAAGATCATCTAGTTTCAACCCACCACGGACACCTTCCACTAGACCAAGCTGCTCAAAGCCCTATCCATATCCAGCCTGACCTTGAACACTTTGAAGGATGTGGCAGTCACAACTTCCCTGAGCAACCTGTGCCAGTGCCTCACCACTCTCACAGTAAAGAACTTCTTTCCCATAGCTAATCTAAATATACTTTTTTTCAATTTAAATCTGTTACTCTATGTCCCATCCATCAAAAACTTGTATGCCCCTTGCTGCTCTAAGGTCTCCCTGAAGCCTTCTCTTCTTTCTGTTGAAAATGATATTTTCAGCATAATACCTTTCAATGTTAATAGGAGAAGTAATTGGATTTCAGTGGTTTTCCTTCTTTTCTTTTTTTTTTTTCTGTTGAAAATGATATTTTCAGCTCCAAGCACATAGGAGAAGTAATTGAAGAAGAAATTAAAAGACAGCGTACATTTGTAGATCATGTGTCAAAAGATGGCTTCTCTGTATAACACACAACATACTGTTTGAAAGAAAAGTCCTGAAAGCTGTTTCTATCCAAGTTTGTAATTCCCAAATTATTTTTCATTACAAATTGGGCAATATGTCAGAAATTATGTAAATACTATGAAATAAATATCTGAAGTACTTTTAAAGAATAATATTGAATTAAAAAATGCATACATTTTATGGTAGAATCTTTCATTTAACTGAGAGAGTTTTGGGCTTCCATCTGTGTCTGATTGTGCATTTTTCATTAAAATACCACTGAATAGTACCATGCAGTAACACTGTGTCCTCACTCAACTCCTCTGTATGTAAGAGAAGGATGCAGAGCCAGCCTCCCTTGTGCTTTGGTTGTTTTTTTTCTTTGCATAGATGACTAGTTTTTGCTGGCTATAAGGATCTTGATTCAGGCTACTTTCAATAGTCTTATCAGTAAGACGTGCTTTGGAGAAGTAGAAATTACAGGTCCATGTCTCTAGCAGTAAATGCCTGTCTGGAAGCAAGCCCTCCTATTTTCTGTAACCATGTAGGTAACGTGCAAAAAGTAATCTTTTTTTACTACGTGCACACTCTTGGAAGTGGACTCTGTTTTGAAATTCCAAGGGGTGGAGAAGCCCTAATTTGCATCAGAACTTCAAAGTAGTTCTTATGCAAATCATATTCTTTTTCTTTGGTGTAGGCAACTACCTCCTTAGTGTGCAGTATTTCCCTTGTATGCAGAGTCTCCTGCTGGGTGACTAAGTTTTAGATGTTAAAATATCTAAATTGACACCTATAACTTCTGTGAACCTCAAGACTTTCAGGTAATAAGAAAAGTTTACTGGAAAATATCTATAGCTCATCATAAGAAAACAAATATTGTCAGTATCTAAATTTTAGAGTTTAAATATTTTGTGAAATTTTTAATGTTTAAAGTTGCCAGTACTAAACAGATGGGATAGAATTACTGTGTCAAACTTTTTTATATTATTGGTGTATGACTGTCCAGGTAGTGATTTTTGCACAAAGCATTCACTTGTTGTTCTTGCCTCTTCAGTATGCAAGAACACAAGATCACCACTATATTTTTTTTTCCACAGATTTCTATGGTCTTTATCCTGGAAAGGACAATTCTTATAGGTTATGCTGTGCCTAAGTGCAAAATGAGCATCTGCTTCGAAAATAGACATTTATGTTTTCAATGGCATAAATTTTACCAGTCAACCAACCAAGCAAGGAAGGGTGAATTACTGGATGATATCAACTATCAATAGGTTTTACTGTATTTATGTGAAAAAATAATCAGTGCCAGAGTTATATTCTAAGATAATAGATTATGAAAAAAACTTTTCAGGAAAAGCAATGGAAATCTCATAATTACAGACATGTAAAAACCTGTCTGTATAAAGCTCAAGAGAATATATAGTTTAATTCTGCTTTCGATGAGCATGAACTAAGTAAGCAAACAAGCATTCTTTCCAAGTTAGTGTTCTGTGACTATGTATTTTATACTGTCCAATGTGATTTATTTATTCTACAGCAGTCACAATCTTAGGTGTGCTGTATATTCGGTTATGATAGAATAGCAAATGCTTGCAAATAAAATATTATTTTCCCTCCCAGCTCTTTCTTCTAAGTTGGGTAGGTCTTATAAAACAGCTGTGGAAAGAAACACTGGCTGTTCAACTTCAGCAGGAGAGTAATCAAAGAATATACTCATAGGTAAAAATATAGCTCAAATTGTGAATGTTACCAGGCAGAAGATAATTGGGTGTATGTGCTTGGGAAGGCTGAGTATCCAAAACTGAACTTCTGAACTCTGAGGCAGAAGCCTCTCCTACATGCTAGCTGCAGCTGGTATGGGCTGGGTATAAATTTTTGTAACACCTGGGCTAAACACCAGTGTCACCGGCGTCATCCTCAATCTTTCAGCTGAGAAAGAGATTTGAGGGAGACACACCAATTGGAGGGCCAGTTGTGTGTTGTGCTTCCTTATCTAGACTATGTAGACTGGGAAAACTAGGACTGGAAAGAGGTTGTGCATAGAAGAGGGATTTCCAAAAGGAAGAAGTGGTCTGTCATATTGGCCTTTGTACCGGTTACACTATACAACTTTCTGCCCAAATTCTCTCAGTTGACATTAATCTCCCGGGCACGGACTGGAGGCTTAGGGAACCTGGTGTGGTAGGGGGAGCCAGTGAGCATGTGTGCGACAACTGAGTGGTGTATAAGGGTATCTCCCAGGTTTTTAAATAACTCCCATTATACAAATCCACTATGGGTTTACATCATCTCACCTGTAACAGTACTATTATTGAATTTTTAATCAGATTTGGGAATTATTCAATTTTTTCTTACTAAAAGTTTATGTTTGCCTTCTTATAACTTGAGTTTTTGTCCTTGACTTGTTCCCTTTAAAGGTTTAGAGTGTTATTAATGCTTAAAGTTACACTGTGCTTACAGGATCTTAAAATTGCCTTAGTGTCATGAATGAGAAAGTGTATATTTTTCAGTTGTGTTAACAAAATCCTCTGATATCTACTGGTTTATCCTCATACGATCACAAATGATTACGATTTTTATATATTTCAGTAACTCTTCTAGTATTCAAGATTGTGCACATCCAGATATTATATCCTATTTGGTCTCTATATGCATCCTACATATATTCATACTTTTAAATATGTAGGGCTTAATTTATATCCTGTTAAAATCAGAGAGAAAAGGTCAGTGCTGTCCAACATTTTTTTTTTTTTTTTGCAGAAAATCCTTGTTTCAGAATCAAGATGACAAGACATAAAATTGGTTATGAAATACCCTTTTATACTCTTGTTTCTTATCTTCTTTTCCCTCAAAAGGATTAAGGCCTGTACAGAGATGCCTGAATAGTAAACCACCTCATTATTTTTTCATATTTTGTCTCATTTAATTACGTCCTCCTCTGACACACTTTTGATCTATGTTACCATGCATAAATCATATCTGAGTTCACAGAGCAATCTGACCTTGGGAAAACTGGGCTCTTTCAGGTACAAACTCTATTTCAGAAAGTCTATAAAGGTTTACGGAGATCTAGTTGCAAAAAAACATTGGAAATAGGCAATCATTGTTTCTTTCGCAAAGTTTCATATTGTATTATTTCTTGCAGTCTAAAACTATCTTATTTTGTGCAGGTACAATGAGCTACTAGCAAAACCTTTCAACAGATACACAAGCCTGGTAATAAAACCTATTCATCTCCAGGTCTTAAAAAATCAGATGTAAATTCCTGATCTGCATGAAGACTATGGGGATTTTTACCTTTGAACATGTGGGAGTCCATTCCATCCTTTGCAAGGCAGTCAGTTTTCCAAAGGAAATGAAATTAGTGACATGGTATTTTACTTTTCCATCCACTCGAATTCCTTTAAAAATTTCAGCTGTTACTGAGATCTTATTCCCTCTCAAAAAGCAATGCCAATACAGGGAACAGGGAAGCAAATATGGTTTCCTGTAAAGCCTCTTGAGCTTTTGTTGCAGAAATCTTGATTAAGATTAGCAAAGCTATAAGGAAAAAGCTAAATCAGAATCATTTGATGGTGATTTGATGACTGCAGTATACCCCAAAAAAATAATAAATTTATCATGTGTGTCGTGGTTTAAACCCAGTCAGGCAACTTGTTCACTCACTCCCAGTGACTGGTGCCGAGCTGACAACAATCGAGATCCGTGTCGTCCCCCCCCCACCGGGGCTCTCCCCTTCCCCACTCCCGGAGGAACGGGGAGGAGGATCGGAAGAGTGCAACTCCCACGGGTTGAGACAAGAACAGTCCAGCAACCAATGGACAACACAAATCACCACTGCTTACTATCAACTACAACAATGATAAGGGAAAATAACAAGGGAAGAGAATACGATACCCCCGGCCAAGAAAACGAGTTCCACCCGGAAGCCTGTGTCCTTCCGGGTAACTCCCAGTCACCCCCCACCCCGGGCATGACGTGCTGTGGTATGGAATACCTCCCTGGCTAGCCCGGGTCAGGCGCCCCATCTCTGCTTCCTCACAGCTTCCCCTCCTCCCTGGCAGAGCATGAGCCTCACAAAGTCCTTGGTCAGGGTAAACATCACTTAGCAACAACCAAAAACATCGGCTTCACCAACACTGTTCTCAGGCTGGAAGTCAAAACACAGCACTGCACCAGCTACCACAAAGGAAAAACATGACTGCTACTGCTGAACCCAGGACATTATCCACCCCTTATTCCATACCATTCACGTCATGCTCAGATCCCACATTTTCAATACATCATCGCTCTCCCACATATATACATCCATATACATACAGACCAAGAGGAAAAGATCATTTTCTTAGTGCATGGACCAATCCCTATAATGCTGCCAAGTCCATTCAGCCCACGATGTTCAAAGTTCATTCTCTGTTGGGAATAAAATGGCAAGATGGACGTAGACAGATCCCCACAGATGTGATCAACAAGATCAGCCAGGCCTCAGCAGCAAGGACAGGTCTCTATAGCTGCACATTGTCCATGGCAAAGACACCGTGTGCTGGCACGGCTGTGAGCTGCCCCATGCAAGCTGGGCGCTGTTACAGTACTGAGTAACGAGGGATTTAATGCTCGACGCAGGACATCCCAATCCAGCAAAGCAATTAGGCATGTGCCTGGGTTTTCTCCCTGCCTTCCACTAAGCCCAGGCTTAAGTGCCTCGCTGGAGCAGGGCAGGAGCTGACATTAGCACAGTTTGTCCTGAGAAACTCTGATCCCTCGGGATCACTTCCCACTGCTACTGCTCTCACGTCACGCTGAGCAGCGACAGCTCCAGGGGGCAAATGAAACCAAGGGAGACTCCTCTCATCCTGCAGAAGGATCTTGTGGGGGTGGTGTAGCTGCTGTGCTTGGAGCTGGGGTAACCGCGCTGTCTGTTGCAGTTGAAGTTTGAGCAGCTGCTGTACTTGCCGCTGGGGTAGCTGCGCAGTTCATTGCAGCCAAAGTTTGAGTAGCGACTGTTGCTTTGCCCTCAGATCCGCCGACATTCTTTTCCTTTTGAAGGTGCTGGATAGTGTTGAACAAGGCCCTGTAAGCATAGGCCAAGCCCCAGCACGTTGCCATGATTTGTCCATCTCTGGTATGGCCAGAATGACCACACACCTCATTTAAGTGTTTTACTAATTCTTCTGGATTTTGCAGTTGTTCAGTAGTGAAATTCCAAAGTACTGGAGGGGCCCACTGACCTAGATACTTGCCCATACTATCCCACACACCCTGCCACTCATGGCTGTCCAGCCTCAGGGAAAATCTCTTGGTCCTCCTACATCGTCATTTGACCCCAGACAAGACCCAAACCTGACTCTGCTTAACTCTTGAAATCAGTAGTGGGCAAAACACACTCTGTATGCGTGTTAGCATGGTGATTCCCATCACCATCAAGTCTCAACAGCATTAAAAGGCCATTCAAAAAATTCAAAACTCTCAAATGTAAATGGTCTGGGGGGACGACTGGGAGGGTAAAAGGATGTCTCCTTCACAGGTTGAGCACCTGAGAAGGAGAAAAAAGATGTGTAATTGCTAAGCACCTCCATCATATACCTCCCAAAGTATAAAGGTGGTGACCACACTGGGAACATAAGCCAGATCAGTTTCATGATCAATGATTCTATTGTATTACAAGTCATTACCATAAAGTACAATGGGACAAAAACCTTAGCCCAAGCCCCACACTTGAAAAACACTAATACAGCAAATACCGGATGGACGTAAGATACAATATACTGAAACTGTGAGATCAAGAGGAACAACCCTGAGAGCCAATAAATCAGCATTGTGACGAGTAACTATCAATCCAGTCAGATCTGTTCTTATCTCAACCCCTTGTGCCCCACGTTGGGTGCCAAAAGAACTGTCATGGTTTAAACCCAGTCAGGCAACTTGTTCACTCACTCCCAGTGAGTGGTGCCGAGCTGACAACAATCGAGGTCCGTGTCCCCCCCCCCACCGGTGTTCTCCCCTTCCCCGCTCCCGGAGGAACGGGGAGGAGGATCGAGAGAGTGCAACTCCCACGGGTTGAGACAAGAACAGTCCAGCAACCAATGTACAACACAAATCACCACCGCTACTATCAACTACAACAATGATAAGGGAAAATAACAAGGGAAGAGAATACAATACCACCGGCCAAGAAAACGAGTTCCACCCGGAAGCCCGTGTCCTTCCGGGTAACTCCCAGTCACCCCCCACCCCGGGCATGACGTGCTGTGGTATGGAATACCTCCCTGGCTAGCCCGGGTCAGGCGCCCCGTCCCTGCTTCCTCCCGGCTTCCCCTCCTCCCTGGCAGAGCATGAGCCTCACAAAGTCCTTGGTCAGGGTAAACATCACTTAGCAACAACCAAAAACATCGGCTTCACCAACACTGTTCTCAGGCTGGAAGTCAAAACACAGCACTGCACCAGCTACCACAAAGGGAAAACATGACTGCTACTGCTGAACCCAGGACAATGTGCTAAACCAGTCCAGATACTGAGCAATGCAAAAGATGAGTAAGAGATTACAAAATTTCTAAAATGCATGTACAGTGCAAGTTTCCCTGAATATGTGATTTAAAAAGTATTGTAATGATCTAAAAAAATATAAAAATCGAAGAAAACCGTGCAATTCAGGAAGAATATATTAATTCATAAGAGTAACAAGAATTTCTATATATGCACCCACATGTTAAAAACTCATATTCTAACCTAAAACTATTGAACTTTTTCTTTGGCCAAAGATGTCTCATGGAAGTCCTATGCTAAAAAAAACATTCCTGAAGATTTGTGCTCATTTTGCTTCTGCAGCAGAGTGTTGCCTCAAAGAAAGCTAGAAATAACAGTAAAAACTAGGAATAAGTTTTCTCAGTGGTATCTCATTTTTATGTTTCTCTTTTATGAGTGTGATTCTAATTTTTCAACCAGTAACAGAGCTGTTTGCTTTGAAAAATAAAATTTCTCTCAATAGTTCCTGCAGCATTAAATTTATAATAAACATGAGCTACTAGTTGTGAATAGTGAAAGTATTCAGGTATACTGGCAGACAGGAAAACATTTAGATTGGAGTCAAATTTATATGGTGTTATTTTATACTTTTCTATTTATGTGATCTAAAGACAGATGAGAATTAACCGCTTAAGGATGTGCAATCATTACTAGAAAATGTATAGTAATGTTCCACATTACACTGCTCCCAGCTCCCCTTCACTATTTCTCTTCCCTCTCCCCATCTTTTGGTGATCACACACCCAAAAAGTCTGGATGGAGCTGCTTGATGTAAGGCTGTGCAGTGCTGGAGGCAGTATCTTTACACATGGCTTCTCTTGGAAGCATTCCAATTCAGCTGATGTGAAGCACTGAAGTGGCCTGACCACAGGTGTGAGCAGATTGGGTTAATTTCTTCCTTTGTGTCTTCAGGGCGTTATACTTCATATACTCCCTTAGCAGCCAGTATATGTCTTCCAGGTATCCTTCATTAATGAAGCCTACTTATCTCAGGAAATCTCAGTCTCCCACGTCTCTACCTCAAGCACCCTTCAGTCCACGTCAGACATATTAGATGATTATTATTTCATTAAACCTTTCCTTTCAGAGAACTTACACAATTAGTTCAGGTGTGATCAGTGAAGGTGGGCATGGGGCAGGGGTGGAACCAGTTACTTAGCGGTTTCTGTTTTGTTTTGGTAAGATGTTTGTCTCAGATAATAGGAAGAGGTCCTTTTTTTTGGATGAAAACATGTCACAAACTGTTGAGGAACTTCTCATTTTATTATACCTTCTGAACTTTTATTTCTGGATGGCACTGACTACTGAAGGATGTTTCTTCTCCACTGGTTTTAGTCTGTCCCCAGCATCCCTATAGCCCCCCTTCAGATACTGGAAGGCTGCTACGAGGTCTCCACACAGCCTTCTCTTCTCCAGGCTGAACAACCCCAACTTTCTCAGATTACCTTCATACAGGAGGTGCTCCAGTCCCCTGATCATCCTCGTGGCCCTCCTCTGGACTTGTTCCAACAGTTTCCACAACAGGCTCTTCCTATGAAGTGAAATGGTCAAAGACTCATTAAAAATACTGGATCTTTGATTTTTATTCGAAGTCCAAGATGTATCAGCTGCCTGCAGAATGACAGCTAGTTATTTGCTGTTTCAGCTATAGAAAATTCAATCCTATCATGTATCTCTAAGAAAGTTTCCAGAAAATATAAGAACAAAACCAATCTGCCATTTAATCCTGTATAAAGTTCAGGTCACTCTTAATAAAGGTTAATTCAAAGGGTCTTGATAAAAAGCTGTAATGATCAAGACAAGGAAAGGTCTACCATGAGTAAGGGGAAGAAAAAAGGGTGCAGCTAAGTACTGTTAACTACCTCAGAGGTGAGGCTTCTGGGATTCTCTAGGAGTTCTGCCAATGTGAATATGGGGAACAAAGAGCCTTGCAACAGCTTCAACTCATTATATAAAAAAAATAATGAAGGGATAGATAGGGAGTAACAGAAAAAGTAATTCTGTGTAACTTTGTTGTTAACCAGCCGAAACCAGGACAAACTTCAGGTCTCTAACTTGGATCCTCTGAATCACCACTTACTAGATACTTACCATTAGCTATAAAGGAAACCAGGCTCCCAGTGTAAAGTGCTTAGAATGCCATCTGAACTAGGCAACTTACACAGTGAGAATATTTCTACTCTGCTGAATTTGTAAGGGTTTTTGTGTACTTGACTTATTTAAGGTCTGTATTCCCCTTTTTTTCATTGACAAATTAGGCCTAAACAAGAGTTAGGCAACTAATTACCTTCCTGGCTCAGCGACTACCTAATCAAAAGAAGGTAATGAGTAGAAAATTCTCATATAAGATACTAGCTGAAAGTATTGTTCTCTTCAGAAATATGAACAGAAAAATGACTAAAAAATAGAAGAAAATAAAGACAAGCACTGAAAAGAAACAAGCATTTACTTGTAACTACAGCTGGAAAACAAAATCTTGAACGAGTTATCTTTCTCGAGGTCATGGGTACAGAGCTGATACAAAACAAAGAATGGCAGAAAAGGAACAAATTTATTGATTGTGGGAATACTTGTGCTATCTGGATACTTGAGGGGTGCAAAATATGTGCAAATTAAAGACTAGAAGTATATTAACACATTGAGATCAAATTTTGAACACAAGATAAATGGAAGCAAAATGATAAGAAATAAAACTCTTAAAGAGGTAACAGACTTATAAAAATGATGACAAAGTGTTTTAGAAATACTTTAGGATTACTTTTAGGAATACTTTAGTTTTAGGATTTTGTGCTAAATATGAACACAAAGGTATTTGTTGGCAGATTGCCATGCCAGGGTAACCTTTTCTCTGCCAAAACAGAGGTTTTTCATTTTCTTCACTCTATGACCTTTTAAAATTACAAGAGTTCAATGGCAACCAATTTAGAACATCCATCATTCTCATCACAGCTGCTCCAATGTCCCTGAGTACATGGGTGCTGAAATGGGAAATAAATTAACAGTTCATTTGTGAAAAGTGTACTTTCTTTCCCAAGTGCCTGATGAGACTTCTCCCTCGGTGTGTCTGTTGCAGATAAATCAGCTTTCATACTTCACTGCACAAAACCTACACAAAATAGCAAAAGCATACACTGAAATACCTGGAAACAGTCAAGAGAAATACAGAAATTATCAGATCTTTATTTTGAATTCCTGGAACAAAGGAAAAGTAATGAGCATTATATAAACAACATAAATATTTCAGTTTATAGCCAGGTCAATAAATAACAATTATGGGAATAGGTTTTTCTTGATATGTAGCATTCAATTCTGATTCTACTTTTGAACCATTATCATTAAAAATAATAACCATAGAATATTTGCTGCAGTTCATTCATTCCAATTTAACCTGTGCAATATTTAAAAAAATTGTCGTCCAACTCAAAATATGGGTCACCTGCTGCTGTATATATAGTATACATACTATACATGGAGCATTCAGCTCCATCCTTTGACCAAGTTGCCACTCCTTCAGTTCAACCTCTCTGTGTTTTCACCTGTCCCAAAAGACTTTTCTAAGAAATAAGTCCAAAAAAATTTCTGTAAGTGCAGCAGACAAATTATTCAGAACATGGCTGAAGTACACTTTCATAAGAAATTTGTGGTTACTCATGCGTTCTGTATTATGTTTGTGGCTATCTAGTGCATGTATTCTTTCAAATGGGGAGACAAAAGGTTCATATACTTCACTTCTAGAGGTTACTCCATTGAAGACACTCCAGGCTCCAGTGCCTGATTTGGCCATGTGTAGTGTATCACAGACAACATCATCAGGAAGACATCTCATTTACCAAATTTTGTGGCATGCCTGACCTGATCCTGACCCTCACCCTGACAACCTGTGTACACTACATACAGTCTGTGATGCAGCACACAGTACAGCATGGGCTGCAATTGGTGGTGATGACAGTGTATCTGCCCACAGTCACCTTATTGTGCCAGCACATTATGTCAATCTGGAGGAGTGGAGAGGAGGAGGTGACTTCAAAGAACTCTTAGAGGAAAGCATAGACACCTCAATGAAAGTTATCGTGACAGAGCCAGGTATGCGGTCTCCAGTGTATCCTAATAGCTATGCATCCAGAATGAAATCGTGTTTCACAAGAGACATCTCTAGATGTCTGAAATAGATAAAGATTAGATACAAGGAAATACTGAAATTGTAGGCAAAGTCCCTGTTTCATTAAGGTCAGTGGGAAAACTATTTTAGTGCATTGCATCACCCAATATTGTGACTGGTAAAAACTCTACATGCGCATATCAAAGGAAAGTCTTAGCTTAGAAATGGGTTATTGGCATCAATCATCTTCTGATCTACTGTATAAATTCAGGTTTTCCAGGTCTTTTGGGGAGCCAGTGGTAATGATTTCTCAATGCTTATAAAGTTAATGTTCAGCCTCAGTGAAAATGCCACTTTGAGGGCTGTATGCATTAATATGTGGAAACAATAGGTTGCAAATAATAAAAAAGTTCATGATTCCATTCAGGATTTAGATATTTTACTTTTCTTCCCAGTGTACTCCAGCCTCAGCCAATTTTTCATTTAATTACTTCCTGTTTAATAACTGACATTTCAACTGCAAGTCTTATATTCATCCTTTACAAATTATTCCTAAAAGATTTTTTTATACTTAAAGTTCCGAAGTAAGTCAGTCTTTTGATCAAATTCCTTGTTAAACTACTGGTTAACTATAAAACTAAGGGGTCAGGTGGGGAGGAGAAAGTCTACCAAAACTCTATCTTCATAAGGACTAAGACCCCAAATAGCTTAAGGCTATTAATATCACAAATCTTTGTAAATTTCAAAGTGAATGTACTTTATCATCAAACACGCAATTAAAAAAGAATCAGAAAGTAAATCTTATAAGCTTCTATTTTGTAAAATTCTCTAGTGGCCAAAATTGAAGATTTCCATGTTCCTGAAAATCTCTGAGCAGCACAGAAGTCTAAATAAAAATAAAAAGTAGATAGTAAAAAATGTGACTGTATTTTCCCCACCTGTCTCAATAAAAAATAATAAACATGTCAATTCTTATCAAGGATTCCTGAAAAACACACTTCTGATTACCAATATTGATCACCCTGAAATTGCACTTATTCACAACTTTTGTGGTCTTGTCATGCAATGTGCTGATTACTTGTCTTCGCATCAAGTGGTAGAAGTGGTTTTATCTTTACAGACTAGGATGTTATAATGAGATTCTGTGTACTTAGGGGTGTTTTTGCTTTGGTTTGGAGTTTGGTTTTTGGTGGGTTTTTTTTTTCATTTGCCTGGAGTTTAAGGGGAGCAACATGAAAAAGGTTTTTGTCACAGCCAACAAACTCAGGATTTAGAAGCCAGCACTGTGCCTCTTGATGGCACATTTAAAGGTCTTTTAGTCTGACGTTTTCTGGATTTGTTTGAATATTCACCCCAGCACCTTGAGGATCTAAATGGAGGAGAGTTCTAATTCCTATTTTGCAAGGCTGCAGATGATTCTTCTATGGCCAAGATCATGCTACAAACTGACAGATATCCTCCAGCTATTATCAAAACAAACAAGCATTTATTATGAAGGAAAAAGAGAAAAGAAAAAAAATGTTATTGTACCAAGTGCCTGAAGAGGAAAATAAATATGATGCACGTTTAAAAAGGAACTAACTTCTTCACTCAATCCTACCTGAGCTCAAACACCCTTTGCAGAGCTGTGAAGTAGTCACATGCTGGAATTAGAAGACAAAAATCCTAGGATGTTCTTTGGGCTAGGATCTTTTCTGTATACACAGCAAATCAGCATTGCTTAAGGATTTCCCTCAAAGGCATGTTCTGTTCAGAGAGACATGCATCTGAAAATAGAATTTGCTTGAAAAACATTTTTTTGCAAAGTTAGGATAGAAATTATGTTGATGGTTATATAGTGATTAGTATTACTAGTAATAACAATAAAAAAGCCCAAGGTGTGATACCTCGCTTGGAAAAAACGCTTTTAATATCTGTGCTGTATAATATGCTCTTTAAGAAAATAATGATCTGCTTGTGGTACCGACATTGATAATTCTTTCATTAGTTACAGAGGGAAGCTTTAGAACTAGGACTCAGTGATGTGTTCATTTAGTCAGGTGGTTCAGTAGGTGGTTAATCATAAAGTTCAGAGTAGGATGTCCTGGGTTCAGCAGTAGCAGTCATGTTTCTCCTCCTTGGTAGCTGGTGCAGTGCAGTGTTTTGACTTTCGGCTCAGGAACAGAGCTGATAGCGATGTTTTGGTTTGGCCAAGGACTTTGTGAGCCTCATGCTCTGGAGGGAGGAGGGGAAGCCGGGAGGAAGCAGAGACAGGACACCTGACCCGAACTGACCAAAGAGGTATTCCATACCACAGCACGTCATGCCCAGGGTGTAACTGGGAGTTAGCCGGAAGGGCTGGGAGACTGCAGGGTTGGAGGAGGTATCGGTCGGTGCTTGGTTGGGCTGGGGGGCGAGTTATCGGTCGGCTGGTGCTGAGGTGTTGTATTCTCTTCCCTTGTTATTTCCTTTATCATTGTTATTATTGGTGGTAGTAGTAGTGATTTGTGTTATACCTTAGTTACTAAACTGTTCTTATCTCAACCCGTGGGAGTTGCATTCTTTTCAATTCTCCTCTCCGTCCCTCCGAGAGCAGGGGGAGGGCAAGAAAGGGGGGGGGAAGTGAGCAAACGAATTACCTGACTGGGTTTAAACCACGACATAGGATCACAGAAAATCCTGCTGCCATGTCTCAAAGGCATATCTATGTTTCTGTCAGGTGGTTTAAAGCTGATGCTTCAAGACAGAAAGTTAAGGCCTGGAGGGCAGAAGGATCCGTTTTCCAAGTGACACTATGAGTATATTCAGGTAAATAAATAATAAATAGTATTATATTTGATGACCATCAATAGGCATGGTCAGAGTGCTGTACAGATAATGGCGTGTAAGAAATCAGTATGTGGGCAGTTGCATCACATCTGCAGTTATTGGACGCTCCTCGGTTGTGTACCCTTGACTGACAGAAATCAGTATCTCTTTATTGACTTCGGTTATTCAATAGCTCATAATAGAAGTCTTTTGGGCTAATTTCTTTGACCTTCTAGAACAATGAAATATTTATTTGTGGGGAAAGAAGAAACATTCTTAATGAAGCAATCTTAAAGATTCTTTCATTTTATTTGAGATAAATATTTATTTTATTTATTTCCACTAGTATATTTGAACCCCCTACATAAACCAGTCACTACATTTACCTAAAATAGAGTGACTCATTGGCACTCTCTTGGACACAAATCATATATTTCAATTTCTTGTAGTCTTCTGCTCCCTCTAACTTCATATATTCGCTTATTGAAAAAGACTGAGAGAATTGAAAAGTACCACAACGTGGTAAAACAGCAGTGCTTCTAATAATAATTACTGTTAGAAATATGTGTCTATACATCAAAGAAACAGACTAGACATATGCAAAACAGTCAAAAGACAATCTCAACAATCAAAGTGGCACCAGATTAGCCAAAAGATACAGAGAGTGTGTGTAAAGAAACAAAGAGAAAAAATGACTTGGCGAAAGCAGTGCTAGTATTAGCACAGTCATAACCTAGTTGTGCTATTTTCTTTTTTGGTCATCTCTTGCAAGAGGTATTTGTTCAAGGTTATATTAATTCTACTACTGAGGTTCCCTTTCAAAAATGCCCTAATAGTAAAAGATTCCTGCTGAAACCATATAATATTTGTTGATGGAAAATATAATCACAGTAGAATGTGGTCGGTTATATTTATTTCATACTGCTTTTCTGGAAGTACATTTGGCCTCCTGAGTCATGTCAGAAATCCTGGAGAAATATTGTGTTAGTATCAAGGTAGTGGTGAGATATCTGGTTATTTTAAGAGTACTCATCTCAAACAAATGTTTGCTCCTGGAAATACAAATATTGTCCTGTCTTTATTAAATTATATTTTATGGGTTTTAGAGTATTGAATTATTATCTGAATTTGCTGATTATATAATTTTGCATAAGCAACTCATTATCCAGAGTAAATTTTATTTTCTACTATATACAAATTAATGTATAAGATAATTATGCCTAAAACTTACTTCACTGTGTTGGTATTCTTGGTAAAATACACTGATTCTTCACATTCCTTTGGGAAGTGGTATACTTTGGAGTTTCTTTGTGGATGAAGTGATGAGGTTATTTTGAAAGAAGGAAACAAAATGAGACAGGCAGGGTTTGCTTACCCTCTATTTCTTTATGTACAGCCATCATTTTCTTAAACCATTTTATGTCTCTCAACAAAGACAGAACAAGACATAGTATAGCATAAATTCCATTAGGTATGTTAAACATTTAACTCACTTATGATCAATAAATGGCATAAAACCCATGTCTTCTGTTGAATTTCAACTTACTTTGTCATCAGATTTGTTTCAGAAATAGATACAAATAGAAAATCTCAAAAGCATCCATTTTACAGCCTACTTCACCAATGACCATCTACAGTACTCAGGAAACTTAAAGCACTAACACTTATCTGGCTTCCTTGCTTTCTTAGAGAACGGATATATTGATAGCTGTAACAAGCAACCAATGCATTGAAGTATCAGAAAATTAAAAGTAGCACTGGAAAAGAAATGTCAGTCTTCTTTACATTACATTTTAATGACTTTGGGAATTACTCACATTGACCAAATTAAGAATGTAGATAACCCTTGATTATTTAATTTAATTTTGTGATTTTAAATTTATGTTTCAAAACCCTGATGAAATTCCTGGATGTGACAAAATGAGAGTTCTCTTCTGCATCTGGCTGCCTCCCTAATATACAGGATGAGGTATTGCCACAGATCTAAAATTGGGTTTCATTCATGGTTATTGCTCAGATATCAGGCTGCAGAGATGAGAGAGAGAAACTGATTAAGATAGCTCACTGCAGGTAAAATAAATTGTTAAATTGGGGTTGGATTCAGACAAGGGTGGTGAATGTGGTAAATTAAGAGGGATAATAAGACTGCAGTTAGGCACAATCTGGGTAATTAAAAAGGGACAGAAAGGCCTTCTAGAGTGACTGAAGAACCCTTAGTGGATAAAAATAGTCTGGTGAAATCTGAACATATAGGCCAGCAGTCACCAAATATATATTTTTAATAGAATGCCAGTATGTTGCCATACATGTGTGTATGTACAAGCTGCTTATTTCAACAAGTTTCCCAGGCTACTTCAAATTTTAGGTAAGCAGCTAAAGTTTAAGGTGCTTATGGTTAGTAAATTTTGAAACTATTTCTGTTGAGACTTAAATTTTGACTTAAAATTTCAATATAGGAAAGGAAATACAGAAAAAAAAGAGAGATGCAGAAGAAAGCCACTGCATTTTTGAAAGTAACATTTAGCAACATTTTTCCACTTGAAACCAAAACTCAGTATTCTTGCAAAGAGCAGTAAGGATCTAGACATATAAAAGAATCAAGTATTTAATCTACTGAATCTTCCTACTAAAGCTGGATTTTTCCCTTCAGTCTATTTGAATCTAGCTTTGAAGGTTTCAAAAGAACTTGAAATATTGTACTTCCAGTTTCTCCCACTTATTTGTTTGGTTTTGAGTATTTTTTTCTTCCCTTTCCATTTGCTTCCTTTTGATATTTCACAGTTGTTCGTTTCGTGTAAGAGTTGCTGTGAAACAATATGTATAAAGTGCTGCTTATATATAAAGTACAAGATATAGGGTATTGGCAGAGGTGTGCATTATCTATCTGGAATGAGAAGACTTCTGTACCATTTCATTCACACAGATGAAGTTACTTTCCTTTTAACACCTAATAATACATCTGTCTTTGTCAAAGCCTATTTACTATAAATTAGATCAGGCATATTTCTTCAGTGATTCAAGTTCTTTAATACTCCACATTACTTGATGTTCCATCCCATTTAATCACATCTGCATACTGGAAAATTGCCCTTAGACTCGTTATTCTAGTTGTTTATGTTATGATACACTTGATACAGCTGAATTCTTAGGTCATTCTCTCTATTACGTAAGGAAGTTTATCACTGTCTGTGTAAACTATGCTTTTGATGCCAGATCTAACACCTTATCTTTGACATCATTATAATTTTATTTGAAATTTATGACAGCAAGATGTTAAAAGCAGCGTTTACATTAGAACGTCAACAAAAGTTGCCAGGAATGTGAAAGATGCAGCTAAGTCTTTTCTATTTTCCCAGTGATTCCACCAGCATTATTACCTAGCGTATTTTGTAAAAAATCCTCTACTTCCTCATATTGAAATACTTCTGTTTTTATAAAAGGTAATCTTAAAGGCTTATACCTGATTATTTCATATTCTTTAGAAAGTTCAAGTCCAAATCTAAACTTTGTTACTGAAAACTGCTACAAAAATTGGCAGACCATGCTTGTCATCAGAAGAGCTCTTCTTCATTAACATGCAATAACATTAAACTTATTGGGAAGCTGTCACAGTTGTTCATTTGTTATCTGTAGAGTAATGAATCTTTGTTAAGTTTTTTTTCCTATGCACTCTATAAAACAAAGACTAATCTAAAAACTGGAGAAAAATAAATAGAGCAAATCTAAGTTGAAATTACTGAATATTTTCTCAATTGTCAGTTAAACAATTAACTTACTGTGCATTTGACAAGATCATGATATCCTCTCAAGTTTGTATGAAGGAATTTTAGGTTCACTCCAGTTTTACGTTTTTAGCGACTTCTAGCAAACCTTTACTCATTACAATTGGTAGCAATATAAACAGAATGAAAGCAAGACATTTTCTGAAACTACAAATCATGTTAACCTTATACAAATACATATTAGTATATATATAATATATATACTATATATGTATTTTAGTGTGTGTGTATATATATATATTTTAGTATATCCCAGTTCCTGGAGTAGAAGTAACAAAATACTTCAGATAAGGCACTTAACACAGGATTTTTACCATACCAGAAATAAAGAAATAACCCACTTCTCAAAGTTGTAGATCAAAAAGCTTTAGCTAATATGGATATTTTTTTTTCCTGGAATGAGAAATTCTATATTTTTTCATCATGACATTGTTTCTTGAATCGAGCAAGCACCTGAAAGCAACTGATAGCAGATTAGGATGATCAGAATGGATTTTTAGTTTTTCTCCTGGTCCTAAATTTCTAAACAATAAATAATAAATAATCAATGACATGCTGTCATCACTGGTCAAAAGAAACCAGTACACTACAGAGGCTTCATTAAACTTTCCTCCTAAATCTTGAAGTCGTGTGAGAATGCAAGATATACTCAGATCCTGTAGTAAAATGGCAATTATAAAATCAGCGATAAAACATTATCTTAGCCTATAACCAGAATGCTTGGCCAGAAAAGAGTTATAGCAGCAGAGAAGACAGAACTTTTTTTTAAAGTACATGTGTGCATATGTTTCAATAGCTGTGCCAGGAACACCACTGGTCTTATTCCTGTATTTTAAATTTGACCAAATGGAAGAATACTTATTTTAAAAATTATTAAAATGAGGGATCCTTATAACAGTTTATTGAATTTTTAAATATTCTGGAGTGGTTCCGATAAGGCATTCACTAAGACAGTATAATTTGTCATTAATAAAGTATATTCTGATCCAAAGCAATCACTGTTCATGTTTATCTTCTACAGTAATAGCTCCAAAACCCTTATCCTAGTGTACTCAGGGATGTAAGCTATTCTCTACCAAGCATTCACTGGATATAGCTGAAATACTGGATATAGCTGATATTAATTGTATTATTTATTGATACTCTGCCCAGCAGTGTAGCACTCTCATACTTTGCTTGTAAAAGTATAGGAGAGAAATTAAAATATCTCTATGCCTTACTCCTTAAGTTTTCATGTAGTCCATGTGGTACATGTTCATTGTTGATAATTTGGCAGCAAGTTAAAAAAAGCCAAACAATATTTAGCTTAATATTTGCATAACATTTGCTTTGTAAAGAAAATGGCTAATGATGTATTAAACTCATTGTTTTTCCAATGTATTTCTAATCACTGGCTGTACCAGAAATTAGTGGGTTGAGTTCAGTGACCTTCAGTCACTATAGCATCATATTTGAGACACAGCAATTCATTTTCCTCACAAGCATGTTTATTATGTGTCTTCTCCTTCTTATAACTGGAATGCATGAAGGGAATATAAAGAACTAGAAGACACGTAGGCAATTCTTTACCTAATATTATGAACACTTTAGACATGTTTTGAAGATAGTTTCTGCTCAGTACAACCTTGCCTGTGTTTGTCTCTTTCATCAAAATCTGAAAGAAATTGAAAGACAGGCTAATTAAAGAGAAACATTCAGAGACTTGAAAGTATGGATTGAAAGACTAATTACAAGTTCTCAGTACTCTCCTTTGTTTCTGTATTCCATTTGTGCTTTTCATTCAGAAAAAAAAAAAGATAACTTCTACTAGGATTAGCTAATTATGTTTAGTTATTCATCCTACTTTTAAACATTTTTTTTTTTTTTAATTTTGATGTCTTTGGGGTTTCTACACCCTGTTTTCTTTAAGCAAAAAAACAAAGTGAGGGAAATACGATCGTGTATATTTGATGGAAAAGCCATGTTCCACTGCTCAGCTTTATAAATTATGCACAAATATTGACTTACGTATGCTGTAAGACCTCCTAGAATAGGGCCCCAGCATGTGCATCTGTTGAAAGAGCCTGCCAAAAGAACTGTGTTTTAGCCTCCAACATGTAAAATATGCATATTCAATTACAAAAAATCCTGACATCATTTCAAAAAGGTTTCAGTAACTTTCTGCAGTCCCCAGGAAGCAATAACTTGCGTGCCAACAACTCATGTAAGTTTTATGTATCTATTTAACTTGCTTTAAGAACAACACCAAAAATAAATTAACATTACTGCATGGCATTTCTTGTAACACACAATGCACTGAAATTCCCTTCAAAGAATTTTCTACATATATGAACATATATGCAAGCATCTCTAATTTTGAGAGTAGGACAGTCAACCATAAACTGACATGATCAAAATACATGCTTTTGCCAGATGTTTTTCTTTTGGATACATTTTCATCCCTGTGTACTTGACAATATTTTTTATCAATTTGTTACAAATAACCAAAACTATAACCCTGAATATCTACGAAAAGAAATGCACACTTGAAAACCATCTTTGGCATTTTATTTCTGTGCCAAAATTGAAGTTATATTTGGGGAATGTAGCAAATGTTTAATGTATACAAATTCCTTTGAATAAGAATATGAACTTTCATGGACAAAAAAAGGCCTTGTATTCAAATTCGCTTTTACTCTCAGCTCCTCTGTGCCATTCCTGTGTATGCTACGGTCTCTACCGAATGACTAGCAATAGAATATGAACCCTACCTCATGCCTAAAATAAATATAGATAGGCTGACCTAACCACAGGAGTACTGTTAATGAACACAATTTTTAGTGTTTTATACAGCTGTAATCTAAAATTAGGAACATATGGTTCTGGTGGTAAATTAGCACTATGAAGATATATAGCAGTGAAAATTTCATGACAGTTTCAGAACACATAAAGTACCCTGGGCTTAGATAAATTCAGACCTAATTTATTTTGAAACATGAAGGTTGCAGCCCTGTCAAAACAAGTCTGAATAATGATAATACTATAATGATTTATTGAAGTTCTTATGAGGAATAATGAGAGTTTCAAATTATCATCTGTGTTAATGTTTCATCTGCATGGGAATCATATAGAATTATGCTTAAGAATAATAAAGCCTCAACTGAAAATCCAGATGATTACTGGGATAAAAAGACAAAATCCTGTGAAATAATTTCATTTGATTTCATTAGATTTCCCTTAATAACAATTCAAGGGGGCAAAACCCAATGGATCTGGAATTCAGCCTTGTTTTCAAAGCTCCATCTGCAGAAGTGCAGTTCTGGATCCATGTATATAGAGCACCACACCAGCATAGTAATTACTTTGCTGTGAACAGTTCCACCCCCATCAGGCTTATAGGGATACATTCTGTGCACATTTTGCTTCAGACAGTTCTTTTGAATTTAATTCACATTCTGGAAAAAGCTGTATTTCTAGAAAAATGGAGGGAAAAAATCAAAAAACAATCTTGGACACTGTTTCCTAAAGCAAGTACTTGCTGGAAAACAAACCTCAATTAGCTGTTAATTGAAGCTCATAACGTTTGAATGACAGCATCCATTTTGCCTTGATTTTATTGTTGTTCCTACATGCCAGTGAATATAAGGGCAAAGGGAGTCTTCAAGGGAACCTGTGCCTCAAATATTTTACTATTTAATTTAGGTGGGAAAAACAAAAGGTATAATGAGAAGGACTGAACACATGAACCAACGAGTAAATGCCTATATTTGTAGAAAAGAGACTGCTGTATACAGAGGGAAAACATGCATCCATGTTCCAGACTAGGCTTTGATCAACTAAAGAAATGTTCTGGAGGATCTATGAAATACCAAGCAATTAGGTTATAGCTACCTTTCAGTCATTAAAAGCTTTATTTGTTACTTGATGGCAATAGTTACTTTGGAAGAGTTAAGCAAGGCTTTTCCTTTCTTTTTGATAGGATGGAAAACAATGAATGGGATCATAATAAAAGGGAGATGGAAAGAAATTTCTTATAATCAAATGAAGATATTTTGCTCAGCCCAGTTTAACTGAAGTTTTTTAAGGCCTCAGAAATTACCAAAGGAATTTGTATCTTAGATTTCTAATTCTCCCCAGCTCAGTCATCAGTGGACTCCTCTCTAACTGTTGGTTAAATTAAGTTTGGTAAGTAGAAAATGTAAGGAAAAGCTGAGAAGAAAAGAACATAGATGCATAAGAAGTATTTCTTTCACCAGCAGATTTACTAAATAGTTTTTAATGAAATCTATTATCTAGAATTCATGGACCCAAATTAATAACAGTTTCTTTCACATGTCTCTGAAGAGCTTCACACTATAGGCTCCATAGAGAAAGTAAATTTTTCCCTTAAATTTTCAGAACTACAGAAGTTGAAAATAATAAATATGAGGGCAGTGATCACCCAACAGATGAGAATTTTATGAAAGTACTGTGGTTTTCCAAAACTGTGGTTGACCATAAATCACATAAATAACCTTGCAATTATATAGCAATCAAATATAGCAATAAAATTATATGCATAAATATCAATTAATCCAAAAGTTTTAATATTCTGGAAATAAATACATAGAATAGATTGTGCTACCATATTAATAGCTATCAGGACTTCTTTACCATCTTCAGTTATAGTAATATCTGAATTACAGTGTTAGAGAAAGAGAAGGAAAGATGGGGCAATGGAGAAAGTGTGAGAGGGAAAAAGTCACTCTGTATACACCGAAACAATACATTTAAAAATTATAGGATATACTACAAATATTTTTCCCCTATTATGATCAGGTCTGAAGAACATTACTAACTGTATAGCTACTGAGTAGCCCATCTGGATGTAGTAGCAAAAACATAATGCGTTCTGGAAGTGCAATGCAAGCTGTAGGTGCTGTAGCAATCATTTTCATTTCCTATAGGCAGATGACATAAACAAATTTCTAGTGAAATGAGCTATAAATCCCTTTGGTATTAGGATTCCAACCAAGACATAACAAGTCTGGATTCTTAATTAGATTAACCTACAGAATCCTTGGACTAATAATTCCTGTTTTATTTCTATCTCTCAAATGCAAATAACTGTCAGGAGCTTTAGAGTATGATTCTAATAATTCATGTCAGTAGCAATTTAATATTAAAGAAAATAAATTTCAGTTATTTTAATATCTAGTTAAGAGCTCAAAGGAGACATAGGTAAAGAAAACAGTTGATTCAAACTGAAAACACATTGTTCCTTTGAGAAAAAAAAATATTAATAGGAAATATTATCACCACATAAACTTTGAAAGGACTATATGCAAGGGGTTTATTCCTCAAGTTAGATACTTTTGGGTTCCTACTGGTTAACATTGATTTGAAAATAAAAAACCTCCCTTCTACTGATAAATTTCAATTTTTTTTTTTTAATTTTAAAGAAAAACTTTCAAAAGCCTCATGAGATTTAATCTAAGTTTCACAAACAGATTAAAATCCTGTAAGCATAAATGAAAAAAGTGAGCCTTGTCATTCACTGTAAAGAAAGGATGACTTAAGATCTGGGGAACATCAGTACTACTTTGCTTAAGCGATCGTCCTGATTTCTGTTTGTTTTTAGGAAAACTGCTAAGGTAACTCTTAAAGCTTCAAGATTACTTACACAGGGACACCTGTTTGGGAAAGCTGTCTCAGAATTGCACACATTTATATAAAGACATTCAAGTTAATAAGAGGTCATATTCATACTGTCTCACTCTGTTTATTTTTGAATTATATTCTGCTAGGAAATGTTTACAAGGTGTAACAAGGATGATAGCCTCTTGGAGAAGAGTATGACAGCAAGACCTGAAGACCCTGGATTAATTTGCATCAGAATCACTTTAAAAGTTGATCACTGAGGAGCTATTCAGTTGATCACTGAAGCTATTAAACAGGAACTATAAGAACAAGAACGTCTGCATCCTTCTAAAGCTTAAAAAAAAAAAAAAAGTCATAAAAGTAGATTTTATATGACTAGGGGAAAAAAGGCTTATTTTTAGCATGTCTTCTGTTCTTCCTTTGCTATTATCAGGGTGACTCTTTTTAGTTCAGATTAAAATCATATATTAGCATAACCTCTGCTAAGCACATCTAACTTTATAGCCTGTGGAATTTAATTATCAACATCAAAACAGTAACTAAGACATTTGGATCAGTGATCACACAGGGAGCTGGTGTACTGTGAAGAAAAAATACAAGATTAACTGGTACATATATATGCTCTGAATTCAAGAATGTTGAATCTGTTAAAAGACATGCACTTTTATCATTTAAATGCTTATTTGCATGCAGCAAGATACATGTGATTTGTATAATGGCAGTAAACAGATGCCACATGGAAGTCTCTAGTTATTATGACTACAATTCAGTAACAATAGTATGAATCGATAAGGCATACATTTTGTTTTGCTTTAGGCCAGATATTTTATAGGATATTTTAAACAGTGACTTGGTTTTGTTTTTGAAAACAGCTGTACATGATAGTTTAAAAACATGTTCTATGATACCATGACTCTGTTACCATAGAACTGATCACCTTGCAACTTGAGAGTCTGAGCAGATATAGCAGAAAGGCATAACCCAAAGCACCTTACTACTTTTGGAAACTAAATCAACCCCAAATTCTAGAGTAACTCTACTTTTTTTTTTCTTTTAAACCAAAACAGAAGCTGAAATTGCATCTCCATTTTTTTGTTTTTTCAATCAAACTTGGAACTCATAACCTGTAAGCTGGACAGTATCTAGTTATTTTTACAATATAATAAAATAAAAGAACAAAAAAGAGAAAACTTATATCACTTACTAGAAAAAGTCCTCTTGAGTACCAAGAATCTGTGTTTCAAAACACATTCAGGTGTCTGAAAAATCAAGACTAAAACAACTTCAAGCTAAAGAAATTTAAGCTACCAATATGCAATTCTTTTTTAATTATCAGGCAACTTTGCCATGCTGTCTAAGACTTCTAATTTAAATCTGTTGTGCTGTGTTACATATACCATACTCACTTAAAAATACAGATTTTCAGTTAACCAGACAAGAATTTTTTCTTTTAACCAAAGACACATCAAAGACAACTACATGCAAGGAGAAGTGCCTGTAGTCCTGAAAGAGGTATTATTAAGCACTTCTCTAAAGCCTTAAACAAAGGAATCTTAATCACAAATAGAAAGAAACTTGGGTATATTAGAATATGTCGCCACTAATATTTGAGCACTGCTCCAGTTCTTTTTGTACTTAATGGAAAATATTGCCAGATTAACACAGAACTATATAGTGGAAAATGGTGGCAAGGAAGTTTTCAACAGTTGTGCTTTTTTTATTGAACTGCTCTTTGACAGAACAATACACTACTGCCCCACTGGGTGGCCCCTATGTTATACTTTTAATGCTTTTTTATGTCTTCCAATATAATTTCTTTTAAGAAATATTTTCTTTGATTTATATGATTAGCCAAACCAGAATCTGGAAAGATAATATTTTTTAACTTCCTTTCTGATGAATAATAAATGTCACATAGGAATTAGAAAGTAGGATGTAGTTGCATGTGCCATCTGCTGCATATGGGAACAGAAGAAAGATATTAGACTTTAAATTAGGGGTTGCTTCATAGACACTCAAAGATGAAAGGAAACCACACTGATCACTTGGAAAATTATACCAGTCTCTATCAGTCATTAGAAATCTATCAGTAGAAAATCTCACAATATGACAAGATACCCTTGAGAGCCCTCTGAGGAATATCTACAAAGTGTATTTTAAATAGAGATTTATGTCATTAAACACATACAGTCTTATGATTATTTACTTCAATTTCCTTTCAGTTTCATCTAGGTGCCTAGGGCCTGTGATAGCAGGATATGTGGAGACATATCTGCAGGTAAAATATGAAACCTTGCATACTGCATTCCCATAGCAACTGACTGTTCACAACAGTAAGGAAAGCTACGTTTACATAAAAATTCACTTACTTAAAAAAATAAATATTATCCACATTTTACCTCAGAAGTGGAAACTATTAGTTTGCCCATCACCCTGTGTGCGCAAATCTTCATGCCATTCAGCTACTTCAAAACAGATCATTTATGTAATGAAAGTTGCTTCTATCCACTCCAGCTGCCCATTTTATTTCAGCTGTAACTGAGAAGTCCAACATAGACCCAGCAATAAGTGCTATGGGTCAGGTTTTTCTCCAAGGTGACACATCCTAAAAGATGACAATGAAGGAATTGGTTGGCAGAGATGGTGTCCTCAGCATTGTGTAAATATGGGAGGCTGGAGGTGGCCTCATCACTCTGGGAGCTGCTTTGTGTTCAGTGCCTTCTCTCTATCCTCCTGCTCCAAATGTAGCATTTGTATGATGAGGCCCAGGTGAGCTCTTCTACTTGGTATGAAATAGCTCAGACATTTCAGGATACGTTTCTGGCTTTTGTTTTGGGCTATTGTTTTTTTAGCAGGGTTTTTTTTTGTTGTTGTTTGCTTTTGTATTTTTTGGTGAGGGTTTTTTTTTTTTTTTGGTTTCATGTTGTTTTGTGTCTTTTTTTTAGTTTTTGTTGTTTGGTTGGGTTGTTTTTTTTTTTTTTTTTAGAAATACTAAATTATGGTTTGCTATCTTCTGTTATATCATTTATTGATTGAATGCAACACAAAGATTTTTAATTTAAATAATTGTCATACACTCTTTTATTTAATATCTGATGCCAACATTTATAATATTTATAAGCAAAATAACAGTGGAATAAATGGAAAGATAAGCACGACAAAAGTGCAATCTGTTTGAAAAAGTAGTAAAAATCACCTTCAGAGCAGCTGGTCATACACACCAAATGTTTCTTGAAAAAAATCTCACAAGACAGTAATTTAATATTTACTGTTGTCTGTAATTCTATCGAGTCTTGGAAGTGCCAACCTAGGATCAAGATATCTTTGATGTAGAGCTCTCTATCTTCAATTAAAAGTTTCTTATAAGGTAAATTATAAACGGATCTGAGGATGACAAAAGAGAAAATTGATGAGAAACATTGGCTTAAATTGGACAAAACTGAACAAAAGTATCTAATGGCATAAGCTCTTGGTTCTACATCCTATTTATTGTGAGCTGGTACCATACTACAACCTAAAGACAGGAAGAGTTGTGAACACAGAGAAAAAATTTAGAGCTAGCAAATTATCCCTGAAAAAACCTGCCAATGCTGTGAATTTGAACTTTAAATTTTCATCTGGGTTTTTTATGCCCATTTGAGAGATTTTTCTCTTTTTATCCTAGTTTCTGACATAAAAAGCTGACAAATACAGGATATGAATATTATGCCTTTCAAATTTCTAATTGTTTCAGCACTTTTTTCTTCTTTTTCTTTTCTTTTCTTTTTTCTTTTGTTTTCTTTTCCTTTTTACTTCCATACACAAAAGTATGCAGCTATACATCTATATGCCTGCAAGGGTAAATGTATGCATGCTACATTATACTTGTAACTGATAAGGATGTATCCAATCAAATTTTACCTTACTTAGCATGGATATAGACAACACTGCAGCCACAAAAGCCTAAAATTCAACATGGGATTTCAAACTTGCTGGCATCCTTGTTAATATGCAGTTTAGTGCTCCAATATTATCCAAATAAAATAGACCTTGCCCAGTGTGAAGACTTGGTCAGACAAATTTTAGGAACTACTCTTTGTAGCACCTAAAATTTACCAGATATTTGTGTGACTGTAACAAATTAAATTTTGGATGTGAGTGTATTTTTATTTTCGGTTTAAACATAACACCATAATAAATTTTTTTCTTATACTGTTTTTTTTCATGGTTCAAGCCATGAAAAGCAACTCCAATTTTATTTTAAATCAAACTCCACATAGCTATTTCTGAAAGAAAAGCACTCGGACTTCTTTTTGTTTGCCTTTGCAGGATCAGGAAGGGTCACTTATCATACTTAGCTCCTGCATGAACTGATTTGAAAACATGGCTCAGTACTCAGTAACACACAGATGACATGGGATAACTGTAGGCTGTAAAATAACTCCATATAATTCTCCTGTTCTGACATTCCAGTCTGTCTATGTTCCTCCCCGAGATGAAACCTGGGTACAGTTTTGATTATAATTCGCTTCAGAGGCCCCTCCCTGAAGACATCATGGATGGAAGGATGAAGCTGCATGTGACTGGGCTTTTTCCATTCAATGCCATTTCAGCAGGCTTTCCACCTGCGGATACCTAACACTCCCCTTAGTGGCACTACTGGGTTAGCATGCAACCTTAGGGTTACACTGTGATGTACCAATCTTCAAGCTACCTGAAGAACTGTTTCATGAACAAAAAACCAACCCTAGATCTGAGGCTACAAAGGCAACATGCACAGCTCAGGGGAGACCTGGACCGAGAACTATGACAGGCAGAGGTAACCTGCTGGCTTTAGAGCGGCTCCCCCTGGAAAGCAGGGGCATAAGCCACTCAGTTCACTGGCCTATGGAGTAAGAGGCCGCAGTTTGAGGAAGAAGCTTTTATCAGTGTAGCTGTAATACAAGTCTACTACTATTGGCATCTACTACCGTGAAATGGGCCCAAGCAGAATTTATTATAGATTAAAAACCTACATCTGAAGGTAAATTTCATCTGTGAGCATTATCATCCTCCTCACTTTGATTAGAATACTTTGAAATACTACAAGAACATTAACCTCTGTTCCCTGCACTGTTTTCCAGTAGCACCTAAGTCATACTTAGATACTGAGTGCAAGCAAATGTGAAAATTATCCACAGCTTCAGGAAGAATACCCTGGTCACCTCCCAGCTGCTCCATCAGCAGGAAAATTGACTGTAGGAAACAGGACTGTGAGGATCGCCACAAACTGCTGCTGGAGCCTCTGAGCATCTACGGAAAGTTAGAAGTACCTCAAACATCGCCACCCTCTCCTGTTCATCCTGTTTTTCCCACCATAATCACAGAAAATGAAATAAATACAGAAAAACTTAAATGTCTACCTTGCCTTCACCTGCAGGAAGGATGAGAGAGCCCAAAGCGTGGGAGTGGAGAGACCCTACACAGGCTGGGATGGGAGCTGCCCTCTGAGCAGCCGACAGTGAGGCCAGTGTACCTCACCAGTGCTGAGAATAGGTAGGAAAAGACAAATGCTGTCTGAATGACATGCTTTTATAACGAGGTTCTTGAGTTTACTCATGACAATATCTATTTCTAGAGCCTGAAGAAACAAAGATGACTTGAGAGATGGAAGTTTGACAGAATTATGTATTTTGTACAGAGCTATAAATAAAGGGTTGGAAAATCACACATAGTTAACTAAACATTACTTGTATTTTTCTGAAGCTACAGAAGTCTTAGAATCTTAGCTATATCTTTTTGTGCAATCATTTTTGTTAGCTGGCTAACCAGACTCCAGTATTTTGTTTATGGCAAGTTATTCTCCAGAAAATAACATCTAAAAAACTAGAATGACACAGCTCAATTTTGGGCTAAATTCTGTCCCCAAAACCAGTGAGAAGTAAAAGAAATGAGTGCCTTTCCAACACTCATCCATACAGTGTGTGTATCTGGTGGAGGTAAGACAAGGCATAATCCACCACTCAAAAAAAAGGATTTTTATAACTCAGCATGTTGTCCTCATGTTCTGTTGCTGTTCACTGCTACCTGTGCTCACCATACAGTGGGCTACACAAGGAGACAAAATAAGTTGTATTGAAATACATCATGTACAGCAGCCTACACATGCAGTTTTCACCAAGAGTCTCCAGCTTCTGACATTGCTGTGATTTTGACAAGGTAGGTCAGTCCAGTCATTATGGCAATCATTTACAGTAAATATGTGGGGGAAAATGAACTATAATGGAATGCAAGTATTTTTGAGCAACTGTTAAATGCTGGGGTTAGGCCAAATGGACAGTTGGCCTGGGACACCAGATCTTTCATAGGCACATGTATTGTTTGCTGAGCACTTAGTCCATCTATCTGTTACCTTCAATCACTCATGGTGCTTTCATTCTGCCTCCAGGACGGCTGAGCCAAAATGTCTCACCACAGCCTGGCAGCAGGAAGCCTTGTTGCAGCCTCAAAGATGAGGGAAGGCAGCTGCAGATGAATGAATGCATGAAACTAGAGAGTGATACAAACAGAAGTGCAGTCTGCATGTTACCATCTTGTGGGTTTCTGTTGTTTTGACTCACATAACAGTCTTCCCTCTGCATGTGGAAGGATGCGGTCCCAAAGAGCAACTTTGGATATAAAAGGTCAATGTGGAAAAAGTTTATTCACAATACGTATTGACAGCTCTGACCTTCTTTCCTTCTGCTTTTCTGCTTCTACATTTTTGTTTCATGCTTTCTGACTTACCTCAAAGTGACCTTCTTACAATTTCTTTCCAGTTTAAAAAAAAAATTTATTTTATTAATACTTTAAATAAAAATGACGAGTAACTTAAGCAAATGACATAAGTTCTCAAGAAATTGATTGCATTTGCTGATCTATTCAGTCTTCTGATGACTGGCAATGTTCAGAGAAACTTGAAGGCAAAGTAAAAACTATAGCTCTAGGCCTCGCCTAGTTAGGTCAGTTTCTTGCACATTTTGATATTTTCTCCTTTACAGCAATATTCTACATGGAAAGACTGGCAATCATTAAATCAAGATCTTAATAAGCCACTAAGAAAACAACCAATTTAGAAATACACACTATGTACAAGTGACCCATTCTGACCTTCTGCATATTGAAAACAATTCCCAGTTCAAGCATGCAGTGTGGGTGCCTCCCCATCCAGTTAGGCATTCTGTCAGGAAGAAAAAAAAAAAAAGAAAAAAAAAACATTATTAAAAAGTAACACACGTGTTCCTATATTTTAATTACCCAATAATTACTCTCTTATTGTTCAGTCAAACTCTAAACATACAATCACGTGCAAAGAATCTACAAAAAGCAAGTTTAGAAGCCAGGTGTTTGCTGAGATCCCCCCAAAAAACACTGTATGGATGAAAACCTGAGAGGGTAACTGAGATTCAAAGCAAACCTGTGTGCACCCTATGACATATGGCAAATAATTATTTGGCTTGTCTTATAAAAGATGGAAAAGGATTATTTTGTAGTGCACAGTACTGAGCTAAAAATTGCCACCAGTTATTATCCTGGTTTTGGACTCTCTTGTATGAAGACTTTCCTCAATCTTTTTGTTATTAGTCATAAACAAAAAAATTCAATAAATAAGCTGTAATGATCAGTTAAGAACATTGGTTGCTTTAATTATTTGCAGACTTCCACTTTTGGTTTAATAAGGACGATCTGGATTTTTCTTTTCAGTTATTTGATAAGAGTAGTGTGAAAGTTCATTTTGGATAAAAACACATGAGAAATGAAGGCAACCTTAAATTTCAAAACCAGAAGCAACTCAGAAGAGTTCACTACCCTTATCATAGGCTAAATGGATTATGAAAAATTGTTTGAATTCTTCACATATGGCTTGTGTGACTCATTTGCGATACATGCTAGAGTGCTGGAAACAGCTCATGGATGTGAACCTCAGTGACTGTTGCGTAAGATTTAGTAATCTTATATATCTCAGGATTTAGTACCTTGCATATCTGTCTAGAGGAATAAACAGTCAGATACAGGACAAAATCTTAGAAGAGCAGTGGTAGTGATGCAACACATACGATATATGATTCTCCTCTCTTGCCCCCCTAAATCTCTCCAGTTTCCTCTTTATCTCTCTGGGTATTGTTTTTCAAACCCAAAACCCCCCTCAGTGTGCCTTTCCTTTTCTATTAAAAAAAAAAAAAAATCATGGAGTAAAAGAAGTAAAATTAGACCATAAATAAAATAGATTATGATCAATTTACAAAGGGAAATGATCCTGTGGAAGACTGTTGGCATATTATTGTAGCAGATCTTTTTGGTTATGCTCTATTGAATATTTGTCCTGCTTTCTATCTCATAAAGGCTGAGACTTCTGTCACAAGTCCTTGCACACTGAAAACCTTAAATGTCATTCTTGTATTGCCTTGCCACAATTCCCTGCTCACATTTTATTTTTGTTTTCTCCGTGGTATATGCACTTGCTATCCACATCAACCACATATATTGGATAGATTTTTCCACAAAGTACCCTTTTGTACCTCTCCCTCCTTCCTGCCCTTATTTATTAAATTAAACCATGAAGCACAGTAAAAGGTATGAGCATCAAGTTATTTTCATTTACTGGCTCCCAATTAAGCACTCAGCTGTTGCACTTGAGAATAATAGCCATCCAGGAATCCTCGCACAAGCTAAAGCAAGGAGAGTGGTAGGCAGAAGGACCCTTACTACAGCAGTCCTCATGGATGACCTGTTCTAAGGATCACTGGGAGCTGGCATTGATCTATTGAAGAATAGAAGGCTGACTGGCTAATGAAGGCATCAGTAGGAGTACACTCAAGACAAAGGTTTGGTGTTCAGTGTTTTGACACATGGTGCAGCAGCAGTGAACCTCATGTTAAAACTACACCTCTTAATGGCTATATTTTATTTTCTTAGAAGCATAAGGTGAGAAGCAAAACAAAAATAATACCATTTTGAAGCAATATTAGTGTGAATACAATGCAGTAGAAATTGAATTAGCCGTGAGTCCCTGCTGAGCTGTAGGAAATAGCTGTTAAAGCTAATTCGCATTGTAACACATAATGGTATTATCGATTTACTTGATACATGGTTGATGAGTGTAATTTTTCAGGCTCTTTGAATACAGTAAATCCTGTTTACTCTTTTAGTGCAAACCTGCCTGCTGTCTATAATTCGACTTTCCTTTTATTGTCTCCTCATTGTTCATTCAAATAGGCCTACCCACATTCCTTCACTAGGACTTGATAACATATTCTGTGGGAGCACCTGCGTGACCTTTTTATTACATCTCTGTTATCCTTTGTGACAGTGTAGTGGGCAATTCAAGAGAAACTAACAGCTGAATGGCAGGGGAGCATTAACCCCTTCAGGGACTGCACTTCATGGAAACATCATGATACCACATCATGGAAACAGGAGGAATGGGTCAGGGTCAACCAGAAAGATCATAACGAGTCTTGAAAACCCTGAAACTGTAAAGAAGCAACTGTGACAGAATGAATTAAATTCTACTCTAAAAACCAAAAAGGAAAAAAAGAAAACTTTTAAGTTTCTGGTATTGCACAAAATATGCTACAAAGGCAAAGGGACTTTGGACTTTGAAAGACATTGCCTGCCTTGCAGTCATTCTCATGGTGAGCAGGGAGTCAAGATCTTTTCTGACACAGAAAGGATTGAGAGTAAATTTATTTTATTTCTTTTTTTTTCCACCAAATTTTTCCTTTTATTCTCAGGGATTTTAGCCTCTATGTGATTAGGAAAGACATTATCAGTGAATTCTAAATTCTCTTTTAAGAGTATATATATTTCCCTGTTATTCAACTATCATCCTGGTTTTCCAAAACAAATATGTTTTATAAACAGTGAAGTGAATATTCACTTCTTTATGGTGCCAGTATCTGGCTATCTTACCCCCTACACAAAATAGAACAATACTTAAGAATCCCGACACAGGCTTAAATGCGTTCTGAAAAGGCAGGAATAGGTTGCCTTCCTTCCTTTAGACCGTTATGTTTTCTGTGTTGTCACATCAGTTTAGGCCTGGAAACTGCCATGACTCTGGGCTTGGAAGGTCATGGTATCTCCTTTCTACTTGTTTCCCAGGTTCATCATGCATAAGGATAAAGTATTAGATACTGGAGTTCTTAGAATAATTCAGAATTGTATCCGGAGACTTGACAATATTTTTTGTTTGAGTAATCTCATTTTCTCCCAAATTTCTGTCTTGGTCTGGCAATTTGCCAGAGTTGCTGCCTTTTCTCAGTGGTGGTGCCCTTCACAGCAGCAAATACACATCATTTCTTGACAGCCTTTGATTCTGCAAATTCCTCCCAAAATAAAAAAAAAGAAAATACTCAGGACATTTTATATCCTTTTCTCTAACCCTTCCAAAACAACGGTGATGTCTGAAGGTTCATTTGCCCTTTGTCCTCTCAGAAATCACATATCAGGCTGAACTGCCTTGGACTGTTGACCTTTACTCAAACATTTTGTGGTTCTGAAATTCTAAGTGGAAAAAAAAAAAAAAAAGAAGAGTCTTAAAATCCTGCTCCTGGTTCCTATTCATAATCATACTGGCCTTTACAAAGAAAAATCATAAAATGAGTTTGCTACCTGTACAGAATTTAACAGAATAAATGAAAATTATTTAAAAATAACATCTATTTCAGTACTTCAAAAATATCTAATTAAATATTCCATTAAATTTTCATGCATGCACCCTGGTCTTCCCTATCCAGTCAGGTCATGCTATCTGTTTTAATTACACTTCCTGAGCACTGATCAGCTACATGAATACATTTTTAGCTGATGTCCTTTTTAATTCAATGCATATTTTCTACTAAATATAAATTTACACAGGAAATACCGTAAGTTCTTTATTTCCACTTATCTGAAAACCAAAGTTCATACAACTTATTGATTTAACTGGGCTTTTTCTTTCTGAAATTCTACAGTGCCATCCAAACTCCATTTCAATATTAATTTATGATAATCATCAACCATGATAGTAGTAATAATAAGAGAAAAACATGATCTTCTCATATTTATCTACTGTTCTTGGAACAGTACTAGTGAAGACCTGAGGTTCAGTGTACATGAAAATCACCAGGATTTTCATGAAGATATTGTGAGCACATGGCTTTAGCAATTTCCTTTCTCCTGTCAAAATTACATATGCAGGAGTCAGTCCTTCTCCCTATTTAAGAAGTTTATATAGGAAGATAACAGTAAAAGCAGAGCGTCCAAGTTCAGATACTAAATGCTACATCAATCAATAAGGGACTTTAACTGTCACAGAGGTCCTCTGTGCACCTTTTGCTCTGCTTGGATTTTATTTCTGTCCATATCTTTCTCATCTACCACATTCCTATAGGCAAAGACTCTTACAAATTTATCATCAAATGGAAGAACCACGAAGCTATTTTCGAAGGATATTAGTCAACTGAAATAAAAAATTGTTCTTCTGATCTGTTTAAGCCAACACTCTTCCTCTACAGTTGTGATGCTAAATTTTTTGTACATATCACTGCTGCCATAAGCTGTCAACTTTGGCTCTACTCACAATGCACAAATAGAGCTAGACTTATTTATAATGGGTTGTTTCTCCTAAAAAACAGTTATGCCCTGAGCTTACTTTGATAGTAATTACAGTTTACAAAAAATGTGTTTGATATCTGCTACTATTTGTCCAGACAGTTGAAAAATATTAATGACAAAATAAACAAAGGACTGGAGAAATAATGCTGGAGTTTTTCATTGTAGGTAACCTCCCATGAGAGTAGTTATCTATGCAGACCAAAAAGGTAATTATTATTTACAAGGTTTTCTTGCTTACTCTGGGAGATGTGATAATTTTCTGGTGGTGTTAAGCTGTTTTCTTCACAAGCAATACTTTTCTCCTTAAAAGATTAAACACAGATTTATTAATTGCTTTCAATATTTTTGCTTTTAAATAAGGCTTTTTTTTTGCTTTTTTTCTCTTTTCCTTTTTCTTTTTTCATGAAAAGTAAGTCATGAGAAGCCAGAAAACAAAACAAAAAAAAAAACCAAAAACAAACCCACACAAACCAACCAAAAAAAAAAAAAAAAAAAAAAACACAACAAAAACTCAAACAAACCAACAATCCCATTAGAAAATGTTATGGTTTAAACCCAACCACGCAGCTCGTTCACTCACTCCCCCCCCTTCTTCCTCTGTATCGCCCCACACAATAATGACTCAAAGTCATCAAGAAGAAAGAAGTCAAAAATCAAGTCCTACTTTCTACAATGTATTCTATTTCATAGGATATATATATATACTACATATACATTTCATCTCTGAAGAAGCTAGAATAACAAGAGGTTACACAGCCCCAGGTCCAGAAGTGATTGATATAATATGACTTGCACCCTGCTCAGGCAGGCTACGTGCCTCAGAAGCAGAGGCTGTTAGTGTACTGGGTGATGGAGCAGGCCAAGGAGTGTTCAGATGATTGACACCACTGTGAGGGGTGATGGAGGACACACACAGAATAACTGGTGGTACCTTCTCGTGCGTGTTTGTGCTGCAGAGGGTAGGAAAGTTAACCATGGGGCCGGAGGTCTCATCCAGAGCACATCCAGAGCCTATGGCTCAGCCTGGGCTTGCACCCAGATGCGTTGGATGTGGGACAAGTCTAGGCTCAGGCATATGACTTACATTAAAAGACAATTTATTAATGTATGTATAGATATATTTATATACCCACATAAATCCACTTCCTTAGATACTTTTATCATGATTTTCATAAGGGTATGTAAACATTAAAACCCCAAGCATCCAAAATGGTTTTGTACAGGTACAGCATTTCCATAACAAAACACATTCACCTAAAAAGTGATATTTATCTCTGAAACTTCCAAATAGCTTGTTCAAGATTTTTAGGAAAAAAAAAAAACTGTTTAAAACCAACAGGTATTTAAATTCTTCCAAGCTTGACAATGTCTGGCTTGCTCTGTAATTATAATTTACCAGACATAAGGCCAGAGGGTAATTTTTTCCTGATGTTTCCTTTATAAAAATGAGCAGTGAAATCAGAAAATACACCAATTTTCTCTTTATTTAAAAAAAAGTGAAAATCATAGTTACCTGCTAAGAGCCATCTCTTTGATGCAATTTATGGATGTAAATAAAATACCACATCTAGGATCACCAAATAAGAAACAAACGTACTGCAAACCAAAAACTACTTGTAATTTATTTTTTAAATCTCTTTTTACTTCAAATTAATAAAATATTTAAAAGTTAAATAAACCCAACCTAAACCCAAAGCAAATCAAAGACAGCTTTTGTTAAAAGCTTTTCTAGCAGTAAAGTGAACTGAAAGCAGCTGATAGGAAAAAAAGAAAAAGAGCAATGCAAATGTTTTCATGCAAATGCAAAAAAGAGAATGGAATGTATGAGATATTTAAGATAAAAAGCCCTTGATATATAGCTAAATAACTAACACAGTTTAAACATAATAGCAGAAAGAGAAATTCTAAAATGATAGACCTACTTGTAGACAGAGAAGATGTCATTTTAACAGGTACAAAAAAAGGCAGAAGAATTCCTTATATACTTCAGAAGCAGGGAGTTCAAATACACATATCAAACGAAGGGAGATCTTTTTAGCCCATCAGTACTTAATGATAAATAAAGCCTGGTAGTGTGAACAGTAAAGATGAATAAGGATGTTTACCTATTTAACAGTGAAGACTCAGAATTTAGTTTCCATTTGAAGCTGGTTCATAATTTATTAACTAATACATTTGGGAAGTAAGTTGGTTTCACTGGCTTTCAATACTGATTTCTTTCATCTTTTAACAATATAACAAAAATTTAAAATTAATCTTGCTACCAGAAGCAAGTACAAATGATTTATAATAACGTAAACTTTTTTCTCCAAATTAAATTAGTATATAAAATTAGTGGTGATTCATGTCATCAAATCATCCAAGAAATGTGGAACCTAGGCACCCATCTCAGCTAAATGTTCACATCCTTCACAGGTCAGTAATGAGAAATAGCTACCTAGGCAGAAGTGATTCATCATAACATCAAGCAGGTGTCTAACCTCCCATTAATAGCTATTTAGGTTTTGACTCAGTATCTTTGAAAGTTGAAAAACGTTGATTTAAGTAGATGAAAATAACCACTTGGGCATCTTTGAAAGTAAGGAATTTCTTAAAATAGAGATGTTTATTACTAAAAATTCTATCTTTTGGAGCTATCATGAGCAAATGACAAATACAGAATTATTCACAATATACAATTTTGTTTCTCCTTTTTAATAACAATACTTAAGTGTAGGTAACATATAACAATGAATATTCCCTACGAGTGAAAAATTTAAAAGACATCTTAAGTTTTCTTACACTAGGTAATCTGAAAATAAATTAGACCTGCAAAGTGTAGAGCAATTAACCTTCTTACGTATTATATATATCTCTTATAAAGCTAATTGCATTTTAATTGGGTTTCACTAAGTGGACAGTTTTGGAATGAGAAATTAGGTTTTAAATATTTTTGGTTTTAATTAGTGCTAATTTTACTGGTGATTTGCTTCAGCATAGCAGTATCGGGGCTGAATTAATACTGCCTGAAGCTATTATACATTTCAAGGCCATAAATGTTGTCAAGTTCTGTAGTTCTGAAGAAAAAAAATGAGGAAGTTTGGCCCCAAAAGGAAAAATAACTGAATTAAATTCTTAAGCTATAATGGTTCTGCAAATATTCTAGGAAAGGCATTTTGCGCTGCAAATCTTTTCATATTTTGAAATAAATTTGACCTTTTTCTATGTGTATAGTCTCAACAGAACCCTGGATTAAACTTGAATATTTGAGATAAAAATCTTTCATTTTTTTCTCAAATTTACTTCCCATTATGCGACAGTGTCTTATTCATATTCACTAGCAAATATACAAATAGTCCTTGTGAAATAGCTTCCTTTAAAAATGAGGGCATCTTTTCCTAACCACATACACATTTAATATCTATCTTTTGAAAGCATCCTTTTGGCTTTTATTCACTTGCTAGCACTTCCTTCCTATCTGCAATGTCATCTTTTCACCAACTGTTAGCTGGGCTTTATGCATGTGCTTCATCAAATCTCCTTGCTCCCCTTTTCCTGGTATCCCTGACCCTCCCTTCCACGGAGGAACACCTGTTGCTCATTCTCTGATCATGACAACTGGAGTCGGATGAATTGGAGTGGTTGAGTACCCTGGGATATAACCCAAAGAGGTTGATGAGGCCTTTTCCTCTCAGGGTGAGCATCATTGAAATTCTTTCCCAAATGTTTTATGTCAATGATGTTCAGCTGCAGTATCTTTCAGGACAAATCCCAAGACCCCGTTTCATTCATAATTTCTGTTGTTTGCCTAATTGTGTATGGTCTGACTGCATGTGGGAGTCTGTTGTGTTACTAGCTGCTACAGTGTTGCTTAGTTGAGGCATGTTGTGCTTTTGTAATATATTATCATGTCTCATTTGCAGATGCCACACTTAGGGGCTCCTAATACCAATAAAGTTAGCTTAGAAGCTACCATTCCTCCTTACTTCTGCAATATGATATGCTCCTCAAACAGGAGAATGGTTAGCCTTACAGAATAGTGGTTCTGAAATAACATAATACTATAATCAGATAAATCACACTTTTGAATACATGTATTAATGAATATGCTTTTCTATGTATGTGAATAAAACAAAAGGAATAATTAAAAATCATATATTATTGTGACTCTAAAATTAGTTTCTCACAGATTTGTTTCATATATGAATTTCATTAGCACATTGGTTTTTATTCTTTATTAATAGAAAATAATTTAATAGACTAATAAATAATATTATTTCCTGGCAGGATTGCTAGGGACAATAAATATATTAAAAATTATGAGGGGTGTAGTGTATATTCAGATATAAGTACATGTACCTAAAAGAGACATCTTCCTAGTATACTTGAAATGTTAAATAAACTTCAGGCCATTACCTTTTGATATAATCAAAAGATACCTTTCACCCAGAATGTTGCTGTACACAATACTTTCAAACTTTTTCATTCTGTATGTAGCAGCTATTTTGAACACTACCTCATTTAAGAGTATTCAAAGAACCTTACACACAATAAAAACATGAACATATGGACATACATTATTTCCCAATGAATCTTACTCTGAAAAAAATATCTGAAACTACTATTTAAAGACGTCCCAAGCATTTTATTTTTTGGGGAGAGGTGAAGGGGAGTTATACAGGTATTTTAAGTTTTATATTTATGAATCAACTCTTAATTTTTCACCTAAATATTTTCCTGCCTAAACAAGCATATAATACACTGATGCTAGTGTGGGGAAATCATTCTGATTCCAGAAATGTCTATAATTAGTGGATCTGGATGGTTCAAATTAGCAATATTTGTACTGAAAAAAGTTTTGCAATGAACCTGTGCCAAGTAAAACATCTGGAAAGTCAGAATAGCAACAATCATAGTCTGAACTACAAAGGGAAATTTCAACTAAAATGTAGAAGGGCTCAGTTATATTATGACTAAGGTGGGTAGCCTACATATTGACCTAAAAGACCATTGAAAAGTGCATGCTCATTTAAGCAACTTATTCAGCTCATATAAAAATCAAAGATCAACAGCTCCAGATGTACAGCTTATGTGCAGACATATTTGTATGAAGAAGTGAGCCCTGGAAATGGGTTTGCAATGGAGAACTTATGTATGCGTCCTGCATAGCAAAAGCACAGACTAAATGGCTGACATACCAGCAATGCTTAACCACCTTTTAACTTTCTTAGCTGAAACTCAGTCCTAATATACTTATCTGTGTAAAGAAACTCCAGACACTTTTAATTATACTTGGACAACATGGAAAACCATCTTAACAGGCTGTAAATGCCAAGTACTTCCAAAATGAGATGGCACTGTGAAAACTCAGGTTTAAAATTCTTTTTCTGCTAGATGAGTGAACTAAGCTGAGCTGTTCTCATGGAGGAGGGGGAATTCATTTTATTATTCCAAGCGGATGACTTGACTCATTGCTTTGTATTTAAAAAAATGGTCCCAAGCAGCGTATTGGCTTCCTGATAACTTCTGCTGGAACATCTGGACTATGGATCAGCACAAAGAACTATGTAAAACATTAAAAGTACTGAATCACATGTTTCTTGAGGTATACATGGACCAGAATATGAAACTGTACTTAAAAGCCCTCAACCAAACACCTTTAATCTGCAGTTTTTTATTAAAATACCTTCAGTTTACACACATGGTCTCCTACACAGAATAAGTCATTGACTTCAGGGGAGCTGCCAATAAATACAAGAACATATCTGAGAAAAACAATCTGCAAAACTTGGGCCCAAGCACCATCCAAAGGGAGAATTCAAAGGATGACAACATTAGATTTATGAAGAGCCTTCAGTTGGACATAAGTGTGCTGAAATATCCTTAGATTTTTTTGAAGTTCTATTCACTGTTCAGATGTTAGATGTTAACAAACCTTGCCTTGCTAGTTATCACCTTGTATTTGTAAATCAAGGGCAATTATCTTTTGTTAATTTTAAAGCTCTTTTAGAAAAAAGAAATAGCTTTATTTTTATTCTGCTTAATTTGTTCAGCTCAGTATTACACACAGATACAGATACATGATGGCCTGCAGCAAATTAAGAACCAGTAACTTTGTTAAAAATACAGCATGGTGGAAACATACCAGTAACCACAAAAAGTCATGGGACTTTGACTGGAAAAATTAAGAAAAGTCTTTTACTTTTAAACTTTCTGTAATGCCTCAGTTATATAAATATTTAAATTTTAAACTGATTTTATTATGGGCAGATCCTCATCTGGTATAAATCAGTGTGGCTTCTTTGAATTTGAATGAGCTGTGCTGATTTACTCCAAGTAACTCCATGTCTGCCCCTTAATTTTTTTTAAATCATTCTTTCAGAGAGCCTTTCAAATTCATAGGTTCTTTTCAAATACATGGGAAGCTGCATTCTGCCTGTCTTTAAGCTGTTTTACACAGAGACAAATCTGTGCTGTCAAAACAGGCTTTTAGAAGTTGAACAAAATCCAAAAACCCAAAGCTACATACATAGTAAAAGTTGGCACCAGTCTATCTATAAATTCTTAACCACAAGGACAACAGTAAAGTCTTCTACAGATTTGAATTTTCAGGCTATCTTGTTTAGCTCAAGGGCAGTTGCTAATGTAGGCGATCTCACACCTCAGACGTTAAGGATATAAAGACATCACATTTTTGTTATATATTTATTTGTTATGACATTGCCCTGAAGAAAACTAACATTACTGTTAAAAGAGTAATATACATTATGCAGTGAATGATATCTTGATCTGTCATGACAGAAGGTATAAAACATGTGAAAAGTCTGTTATCTTCAAATTTGGATACTTGATCCTTTAGTAAAAAAATGTGTTTCATTTGTGTAATTAAAACCATACTGATTAATGCAAGACATAACCAAACATCCTAAATCCTGTGAATAATTTACATAGCATTCTGTAGTCTGTTGCTGTATTCATTCTATTTGCTACACATGGAAAATTCAGCCTCATCTTTCAGATCCACAACTCAGATGTACCATGAAAGGTTCTCATAAGTAAAAGCCTTTTCAAAGGGAAGATATAGGAGAAATGAATGTACTTGTAACCACTTTTCACAGAGTAATCTCAAAAAAGGATGAACTTCAGGGTGGGATCCAAGACAAAGCTCTGCAGTTCTGGCTGCACAGCAGGATGAGCTAGATTGCAGTCTTAGATACATGTGATAGAAAAGGACCAACCACCTCCAGATAAAAGTTTAAATACTTCGCAATAACTGCTGCATGAGGTCACAGATCTTTATGTGCTTTGAGGAGTGCAATTTGTACAGATTTTTCTCTAAACTTGCCATTCCAAAGCAAACAGCTATGCTAAACAAACCATCAGAACCACAGTGGTTTAGGTTATGTCAACACCTCTCTGCAGTTTTTTTAGTGACTACAATTCAATTAGGAAAAATTTACCCCAGCCTGAAGCCTAGTTCAAAGATAAATCAAAGCTTACTTAATTTGTAAGAAAAATGATCTGACAATTTATCATGCTCAGGACTGAAGGGAGAACATAAAATTAATGATGTTTCAGGATCTATTTTGCATATACCGGACACATATACTAGAAAAAATCCCACACAGGTTCAATGCAACCTTTCCTCTAGTTATTTGAGTCATCTCTAGTTACTGCCTTGTGGATAGATAGTGCATATGCAGTACCATTCCAAAAGCTATGTGAGTGCACTGGTGTGGGTTTAAAAAACAAGCTGCTACACTTTGTTTTGACCACAGAGGAAAAAAATATATCCACCCCACAATAATCCTTTTAAAGATGCCTTTTGTGTAAACAAATATCAAGAAGATTTCTGTCAGTCCTTGGGCTAGGAGTTCTACTTAAACGACCATTTTGAGTGGAAGCGGCAGGTAAGGATGAGTGAAGAGTAGAACTCTGTCCCCCTTGTTTTTTGGGATGTGATGAGGGGCACATCTGCTTTACCTAGAAAGAAATGAAAACTCTGGTTCTGTGAGAAGCAATGAGGAGTCAAAGTAAATTAGGTGTTTAGATATAGGGAAAGGGAATGAGAGGTAGCCAGGCACAGTAATGTGGTTCCCCTGTTACCTTTGAAATGCACAGTATCTTCACTGTGCAGCCCCCTTCTTTTTTTGGAAGAGTGGGTCTAACTCCCTCTGCATTCTTGTCATGCTTTAAGTGTAGAGGGGCTGGGGATATTTTTTTAAGTGTGGAATTTGTGCAAAGCTGACAGAAAGATTAATAGAGGAGACCATAAAGATTCCTGGTGAGCGCTCTATTAAGCCAATAAGCACTGAACTAAGAAAAATTTGCACAATGGACTGTAATGGCTTCCTAGCAGCTGTTCTGGTCTACTGTGTCCAAACCCCACTTTCGAAATATTTCCTCAAGTTGGTTCCTCTTTACAAGCAAATTCTTCCAGTTTTCTGTATAAAATAAGTAAAAATAACATATTAATCCAACAGTTGGGGTTTTATTTTTCTAGTTTATGTGCAGAAGTGACTTCCTACCTTTATATATACTTTGCTCACATTTATATTAATTCTAGTCTCCCTTTTTCTACTGTACCTCTTGCTTCCTGCCTTATTCATGCCCAGTTAGTCTCATTTTCCTTCCTAGCCTATATTTTACATCTTCTCCAGGATACTCGTTTTCCTTCAGCCTTATTGTTCTTTTTTTTTATTGTTCTTTCTTGATTTACAGCAGAACCCTGTCTTGGTTTCAGCTGGAATAGAGTTAATTTTCTTCCTAGTAGCTGGTACAGTTTTGCATTTTGGCTTTAATTTGAGAACAATGTTGATTACACACCAGTGTTTTAGTTGCTGCTTAGTAGTGCTTACACTAGTCAAGAGCTTTTCAGTCTCTCGTGCTCTGTCAGCAGTATACAAGAAGCTGGAGGGGGAAGTACAGCCAGGACAGCTGACCCAAACCAGCCAAAGGGGTATTCCATACAACAGCACATTATGCCCAGTATATAAATTGGGGGGAAGTTGGCTGAAAGGGACTGATCACTGCTCAGGGTCGGGCTGGGCACTGGTCAGCAGCTGGTGAGCAACTGTATTGTGCATCACTTGCCTGTCTTAGGTTTTATTCCTGCCTCCTTTCCCCTCTTTCTCCTCCCTCTTAAGATGATGATGATGATATTTTATTTTAATTATTAAACTGTTCTTATCTCAACCCATGGGTTTTACCTTTTCCTGATTCTCCTCCCCGTCCTGTGGCAGGGGGAGAGAAGGAGTGGCTGCTAAGTACTTAGTTGCTGGCTGGGTTAAACCATGACAATCCTCCCAACTTTGCCCTAACTCTATTTCTGCCTTCAGCTTAACCTCCTATTCATGAGTCCATAAGCACTAATTTATCTTCCACTCTAGTGCTTGCTTAAGAAAAATGTAAGAAATTTGTTCCTCCCCCACTCCCATATAACAGAGCATTAGAGTTCTGGGACCCTTAAAAAGGCAGCTGGTCCCATTTTGTAAAGAAATCATGCACAGGTGCTGGGTTTCCAGCCTCCAGTAGTTATAGAAATGTACATATATGTTTGTGGCTAGGGAAGGTTTTAAGCTTTTTTTCTTCCTCTTGGAGGGTGGAGGTTGAATCAGTTTAGTACTGATAAAGAAAAGGACTGGGGATGGCAGTAGGATAGGAGGGGTTTCCTTCCTATGTTAGAGTAACACTAATCTGAACTTTGTGAAGTAGTTACCAATTATCATTGGTCCTTTACATTTACCAAACTGCCATGTCTGAAGTATGGCATTCAAAATGTTTCCTCTATCGCTGTACCAGTGAATTGCCTGTGACTGGCCTTGTTAACAATAGGCAGGAAGACAAGCAAAATGAAAGTACTCTGTAAGAATCAAAGGAACAGTATAACACTGGAAGACTTACTTCTAAAAGGACATTAGAGGATAATCTTGAAAAGTGGATGACTATGTATCCACCACATAGCTTGAAAAGTCAATGACTGTGGCTAGGCTAACCTTGCTGTGTGAACAGATCGACAAAGCTGGATGTGTTAAATTGATGATGGAGCATCCAGGTCTGAAGTTAGATGTTAAGCCTTTCTTTTGGTAAGGGAAATCCTGGACAGAATGATATAAGACTTTTAAACATACCTCTTGGTTTCCTGGATGTATTAGAATTTGATCTTTTACCTGATTTATGACATGTGAGATCTAACCATCTGTGGGAGTGCAGATCTGAGGAGTGGCTGCTGACCTGGCTTCTGACCTGAAATCTGTTGCCCAGAATGTCAAGTGATGACCTAAACCCACAGTCCTCTTCATTCTAAAATATAACTTATTTGAAAGATTCTGGCAGAGCTTTCCAGAGTCTTCTGGAAGCCACTATAAGTAGCCACTTTTAGCTGTGTGGTATCAATTGACCTATCTGATATATTGAGGTTATGGTAGAGGTTAATCAAAAGATCAGCAGTCCCATTTTATCTGAAACAAAAACCCTCACCACAGTTAAAGGATCGTCTGGTGAGATACTCTCCTGACAGATTAGTAAAACTGTTCAATGGTATGTGCTGGGAATGTTTTAAAAAAATTGCAATTATGGAATCTTGGATATGGCACTGTATATTACTTTATCTCTCATTTACGGTTAAGGAGATATCATGGATAATTACTGGCTTTCAGAAACTTGATTTACTTTACGGAAAGCAAAATTCTTTCAACAGACCCACCACAAAAACTATGATTTGAAGAGGAGTTAGTATGTCCTAGCTTTGAGGACAGATCTAGCTCTAAAGTTAGAGCTGGTCAGCTTTTTTGTCAAAGAAGATTTTAGCCAGCACAAGATTTCTAGGATGGGAACAAATGCTCATGCATCTATGAATGAAGAATGACTTCCATTCATACAGGGAAATACATAGCTAAATGGCTGAGGTAATGAGACAGGTTTGGAGGTCAGATTAGAAGATTATTTAAATGAACTAGATCTCTGAGCTATTTTTCTATTGTAATGATTTGTTTCAAAACAGGGAAGGCTCAAAGGATGTTCTTCAGCCAAGTGGTACCACTGCTGTTGCATTCAGATCCTCAGGGATCTAACACTCTGGAGGTCTCTTAAGTAATTCTGGGGATACCTTGCTCTGCATTTTGGGAAGACACTAGATAGGCAAAGCTTTTCATGAGTTTGTTTTGACACCTCTGACAGAAGCCTGGATGTAGAATCAGAGAATAGAATCATAAAATCATAGAATAATTAGGGTTGGAAAGGACCTTAAGATCATCTAGTTCCAACCCCCCTGCTGTAGGCAGGGACACCTTACGCTAAATCATATCACCAAGGTCTCGTCCAACCTGGTCTTGAACACCACCAGGGATGGAGCATTCACAACCTCCCTGGGCAACCTACTCCAGTGCCTCACCACCCTGACAGGAAAGAATTTCCTCCTTATATCCAATCTAAACTTCCTCTGTTTAACTTTTAACCCGTTACCCCTTTGTCCTATAACTACAGTCCCTAATGAAGAGTCCATCCCCAGCATTCTTATAGGCCCCCTTCAGATACTGGAAGGCTGCTATGAGGTCTCCACGCAGCCTTCTCTTCTCCAGGCTGAACAGCCCCAACTTTCTCAGCCTGTCTTCATAGGGAGGTGCTCCAGTCCCCTGATCATCCTCATGGCCCTTCTCTGGACTTGTTCCAACAGTTCCATGTCCTTTTTATGTTGAGGACACCAGAACTGCACACAATACTCCAGGTGAGGTCTCACAAGAGCAGAGTAGAGGGGCAGGATCACCTCCTTCTAACTGCTGGTCACGCTCCTTTTGGTGCAGCCCAGGATACGGTTGGCTTTCTGGGCTGTGAGCGCACACTGAAGCCGGCTCATGTTCAGTTTCTCATCGACCAACACCTCCAAGTCCTTCTCCACAGGGCTGCTCTGAATCTCTTCTCTGCCCAACCTGTAGCTGTGCCTGGGATTTCTCCAACCCAGGTGTAGGACCTTGCACTTGGCTTTGTTGAACTTCATGAGGTCGGCATCAGCCCACCTCACAAGCGTGTCAAGGCCCCTCTGGGTGGCATTCCTTCCCTCCAGTGTGTCAACCGAACCACACAGCTTGGTGTCACTGGCAAACTTGCTGAGGGTGCACTCAATCCCACTGTCCATGTCAGCGACAAAGATGTTGAACAAGACTGGTCCCAACACCGATCCCTGAGGGATGCCACTCGTTACTGGTCTCCAGCCAGACATTGTACTTATTGCATAGAACCATTGTGGTTATGCTACTCAGTGAAAAAGTTGTAAGTATGGGAAATAAGGGAAATAAAGGATAGCAGATTTGCTTATTATGGACAAGTGGTATCAGTGATGCTTTGAACAGAAGTGTTCAGTATACCACATTCATCTGATATATGAAAGCCATATACAGTATTAAGATTTCATATGTTCAGTCGTTTGCTGATGTGTGTAAATATCTTCGTAAATAATTGAAATCCTGAGAACTGTCATTTCTTCTTCTTATGAAGTGCTTCAGTTTTGATATTCTCTATTTTGGTATTTTCTGTATGCTCCACCATAAACATAGGATCATTTCAAAACTTACGCATGAGACTAAATTGTGCTGTAGGCATGCATGTACTGATCATTACCAACTTAAAAATGGAATAACCAAAGAAGATAGGAAAAATTAAGATAACATTTGTGGTTTATTGTAGAGGTAAGGAAAATGAAAATATGTAGATCAAGTGCCTTGTTTCTTCCACTGACTAGGAGGTAAAAACTGTCCTAGATACTTTTAGAGTTTCAATTATTGCAGCCGTCTTTAGTTTCTAGCAAATCTACCCTAGAAGGTATAAGCAGCAACAGGCTTTAAGATAGATAGGAAGGGAGGGATGGAGTAAGGGAGGAAGAGAGGGAGGGAAAATCTAGATTACATTGCTCAAAAGGCAGTTTCTTGAAAAGAGAAGGCTTAATATCTCACCTAAATAGACTGAAGGACAATATTGATGGTTTCAAAGAAAAGTGTAATGGTTGCTTCTTGTAGAGTGATTAACAAAGCCATTTTGCATTAAAGTAGCAGAAGGTGGGAGCAATTAACACAAAAATTGCAGAAAAAAGATTTTGAAAAGAAACAATTTACTGATATCTTTCTATCCAACCCCCAACATCCTCTGTATTGGTGAAAAGTGAAACATGAATTCCCTGACCCTTATACTTGTAAAACAACTTTCTTGTAAAATTCCCAGTGAAAATTCTAAACTGATAAATTGTCACTGTAGAGTTACCCATGCTGTAATACAAACACTGGGCTTTAAAAATGTTATTGCATGATGTCCCATTTCATTTGTGCATTTATGTGTACTTTAAAATGAAAATATTTTATTAAATGTGAATTTTTTCTTTCATTACAAAATGTAACAGAAATTCAGATGCAAGATAATAAAATCTACAGTACAGTAAGATTACCAGAAGGTTAGTGAGTTCTGTGATGTCTCAGATTTCATATCATATTTCCTTTGTATAATTTATGCATTATTTTCTTTTTCTGAGAGAATAACAACTGAAATTTCATTTTAAATAGAAGCACTCATAAGAAATAAATCTACACCTACACATCAAAATCAGGCAACAGACTGTACCATAGCACTAATAAATACTTTTGGTAGCACATACCAAAAATTTAGCCCTTCAGTGTGGAGAGGCATTTCTCAGACTGTTCCTGGAATTTTTGCAGTTGAGTATCAAAAAGAAAGCAGTATTTCAAGTCTAGTATCTCCTTTTCAGACCCACAGGTATACACTCCTCTTGCCCATTAGTAAATTCTAAGTGTTAGATGTGATGAATTAATTCACGTGAGAAAATTAAACCGAAAGGTGTCTACAATAACGATGCTTCCTACCTCTTTTCCCCCTAGAGAAACAGGAAGACCAGGCAACAAGCTTCGGATTTGAAGAGTTCATTTCGGCAACTGAACTGATTTTCTTCAATCCCACCATGCTCTATATTTTTGATCAAAAAGCCCAGTGCTGAACAAAGGCTCTTCTCCTGAATAGAGGTATCCTGGAAGTTGCCCATTTCCTGCAGTAGCAGTTAAAATTCCCAGCCACTTGAACTGTATGAGGCACAGCCTTCAAATAGGTTTGCGTGTGGCTGCCAGAATGGTGTGGCAGTGTTTTTCTTAGCAGCTGGGGAAGTTTAGAAGTTATAATGGAAAGATTTTCAATGACTTCCCAATTATATCTGAATATTATTGGATTGCTGCTTTGATGTTGCCAACATTGTATATGAAAGTATCTAAGTTTTCCAGATGTTTCCTCAATAAAGAAAATTATTTCAGTTCCCAGTTACCAATTCTTCCCTATATATTTAAAGCTCATTTTCAACCATAAAGAGAAATCCTAGATGAATTAAACCAATAAAATTACAGTTAGACAACACTGTTGTCTGTGTCCAAGCCGGGCTGGAGTTCTGAATAATCTAAGTTTGTTAACCTTGAGCCTTTTCCTGGATGGGCTTTAACCTCAACCTGTTCTGTTTGTACCTGTTGGAAATTCAGGTATGTTCATTGCTTGGTGTTGTCCAACATTAGCTTTCAGCCAAGGTGAAGATGGAGTTATCTCAAGTACAATTTCAGGCCTTCAGCTAACACTGCAGCATAGATATTTCCAAAGGCTTTATTATCCTATTAAGCTGAATTTTAAGCTTAAACTAATGAGGTATTAAATAACTTTCTAAAAATAATCAGGATGTTTATCCAGGAAGCTCTGGGTTGGCTCTTCAGACATAAGGACAGGTGTATTTTGCAAAGAATATGTCAAAAAGCAATTAAAAATGAAGAATTAATTTAGCCATGTGTTGCTTCTGTGTCTTGGGAATTCTGAGTTTGAGAACTGATGTCATAAAATATCAGTTATAAAAGGATCTTGCAGCAATGGTATTCCCAGGTTTCATCACCCCAAGGATGAAATTTCTAACCTTGTCTTGGAAAAGGGACCTCTTTTAGTGCTGACAGATTTAAACTCCATCAACATTTAACGTGACTTTAACACGATATTGAATTTAACTTACGTTACTACCAACTACAGATGGAACTTCATCTGTTGTAACAGCAACAATATTTAAGAAGCCTCAGCCATTGCACTGAAAATATTTAAACAACCTTTCATAGATTTTATCTTTTGTTTATGGTAATGACCAACCATAGCTAAAACTTTACATCTGTATTTTCATCTGAAGAGCAAAAGAAGATAGTTTTCAAAATTATTTGAAACTGATCATTTACAGCTTTATCATTTTTTCTGCTTTCCAGAGGCAATCAGAACACTTCTGTTGAGAAAATCGGAGTAACTTATTACTATAAAAATAATAAATCTTATTGTTTTAATGTTTTACATGAAATATTTTCCCAGCTTATAAAGTTATATTGCAATTTTGGGATAGCTTAAAATATGAGTAAATTGTATACAAGACTTAGGGATGAGCTGTGGTGTTGCTGAGCCTGATTACAAAACCCCCATACAGTAGGGAATTTATATTTGTATATGAAACTATAGCAGTTGCATCTGTAAATACAATTGACAATTCAACTCTAATTTTTACTTTAATATTTTTACTCTGAACTTTTTCACCCTTAACAGTGGCAATCATAGGGTCAGATATTCTATTTCTGGAGCAACTTAGAATGTACCAGAAATACCAAGAAGTCTTTGCATATGCCAGGTTGATACAACAGACATATTAAATACCATACACACTTCGAATTTTTGATTAATAAAGTCACAGTGTTAGTAAATGGAGTTTCAGGTACTTCTTTTCAGAAGAGAACAATTTGACTTACGATTAAAAAAAGGGGTTGAAAACTCAGGGGAAAATGCTTAAAAGCTTTGTCCTCGGCCAGAAGAGGTCACCCTTGTGCGTGGCATAAAATGAGTCTGAACCTTTTGCCCCTTTCTCTAGTTCATTGGAAATTAGAGGGTTTGGTTTCAATGAAAAATATCATATCTGACCATTCCTGAATTTGGGGGAGTTTTAGAATCCAGATTGGACCCAGGTTCCACACCTCAATTCTTTCTTTACGCGGTAAAGTGGTTCTACTGGTGGTACACGTATCTTTCAATTTGCACCATTGCCTGAAGCTCTTCACTTCTTTCTCCCAGTGACAAGATTCACATCATATCTCTAGCTCATGTGGGTTTAAATGAGGAAAATTGTTTCTAAAGTCAATAAACTTAGGTCAATTTGTAGTTGATGAGAGATGAAAAGTTAGCTTATTTATTTTAAGATATAGATTTACTATTTATTGTTCACTATTTTTAAGGATTGTTTTCAGCAGTACAAAGCTTTTCTTTAAAACAAAAGTTATCATTTTAAACTTTGTTTCCTCTCCTGCTGTTGAGAATTGGAAATGCAAGAGATACCTTCTTGTGCCTCCTGTACATTCTTCTGCTTCCTAATTAGGTACAGGAGTTTCTAATGCAAATTTAGTTCATCTTTCTTCTCTCTGGGCACAAAACTATGACTGCTCATCTGGGATTTTTTTTCGTTCTTTCTTTCCCTTCTTTAAAAGAAAAGCTGTGTCCTTTCACACATGTAACCAAGATCTGGAAGTCTGCCAGCATCTGTCTGACTCATCATTTTCAAAAGATACTGTGAATGCTGGGAATCAAATTCTAGCTGTGAGACCAAAGGTAGACACTTGAGTGCCAAATTCCATTGCCACTTTACCATTCGAGCCCACTTGAATAATGAATGCAAAGCAGAAAGCAAAACAGCTCTTTCTGTTGCTACACTACTACCAATAATCACGGAGCCAACATGACTCTATACTAAGAATATGAATAATGTGCAAAAGAATTTTAGAAAAATACCTTTAGGCTAGAAAACTGAGACTAATCATAGTATTGTTTTTCATGAAAATAAGACTTCCTTTGAAGTATTTATGCTACTTCCTTACTATTCCCTTGACTATCTTTTGTTTTCATAATGTTTATTCAGTTAACTTAGTTATTTTTGTACTTGTCTGGTTTTAATACCTTCTCTTCCCCCACTCCTTCTTTTGATTCATGTTTTTTTTCACTTTTCTCAGGCTGATTTATCTCTGTCAAGAATTGCTTGATAGTGCAAGGTGTTGGACATAAATCCATTACTTATGGTATGACTATCGCTTCAGAAAAATGTGTTTCACATGGAGCTGTCTTTTTTTTTCTTTTCAGTTTTTAAACACTGTTTTCCATTCATGGAACACAAGGACTAATCTTAAAACACAGCAAAATATAACCTAGGTGTTCAATTTTTAAATTAATACAGTGCCAACAAAATATTTATTTCCACAGAGTTCAGGAGATGGTGCTACTTGAAGTGTTCACATAATGTAACTGCTACAGGGTTAACCAATGTACAGGGGGGTTGTACAGGGGGATTGTACAAGGGGGTTAGAGGAATTCCCTTGCTTAAACAAAAGTATTGTCTGTACCTATCCTGCCTACTAAGCAGAACAAAGGCACTAACCATTGATAAGGAAAAGCAGACACCTGGTTCTATTGACAAGGAAAAGCAGAGGCCTGATTCTACTGATAAGCAGCTATTGATAAGGAAAAGCAGACACCTGAAGGGGTAGATGCAGATGGTTTATGGCTGGGACACCGACCAAACCCTAAGGCCATATATGAAGACTAAAAGGTGAAAAGTTCAAGAAGAGGAAGACTCATTTACTTCATCCTGAGGACCCCTACCCACAGGAGGAAGACTCAGTTACTTCATCTTGAGACCCCTGCCCATGACCAGAGGGGGCACTGCGCAGGCGCAAAGGACCTTCTAACTCATTATAATATGAAGCGGGGATAGGACATGAATATGTATAGGCGTATTATGCAACCTTATGAATATATATAACTTTAGAGAATAAATGTAGAGGGAAACAGCGCTGAGGCACGCATGACTTTAAGGAATTATCCCCGTGCGTCTCAGCGCTGAATAAAAAGCATACCTACTTTACAACTTTAACAAGTTGTGGAGTCAATCTGCGCATCATAACTACTAGTCATAACCTTCAATCCATATGCAAATCAAGGCTATACCTTCAGGGACCTGCCTATTGATTCTTAGGAGTATTGTGAAAAGTTGGGTCTTTGGTTCATATTATTATAATACATTTTGAATGGTGGAAAGAAAATATTAGCATAGTATCAGTGCAGACAATCAACATCTACCAGAATGATAACCATAAGAGGCTAATATTCTCACTGGATCTATTTAGTAATAAATTACTTGAACACTTGACATACTTGAACATGACACAGGAACTGCAAAAATCTAAGCAAAATCATTAGTGTTTAGATTGCTGGGTTTTGCAGCTTACATGTCTCGCAGTAAAGATTTTTTTCTGTATTTAGTTGACTCATTTCTTAAGTTTATACTATAGGAGATGGCTCCCAGGTGGGACTGAGATTTTATGCTTCCAATCACTGTTCTGACATATAAACACATAAGCTTAAGCCACTAAATTTAAGGACAAAATTCCTGTTGGTCTCAGTAGGTTCAAGATTTCACCCCAGGCATCTTAGGAGACAGCACTTACAGTTCATAACATTACCACATTTCATTTGACAGTAAGTAAAACAAACATATTTCAAAACTTGCTGGTTTTAAGCTGGTGTGTTGCCATTACCCACATTACTCATTGGAAGTCTTTCTATATATAGATTGAAAACTATTCATTTTTCAGAATAAGGGAAAATAGCAGGCATCTGTACACTGTGTAAAGTGTGTATTTATAAATGTATACATGATGTAACATTCATCATGTCCATTCACTTATGTCTACTGAAATAAGTGTTGTTTGAACAAAAATCCTCTTTTTTTCCTTTTACTTGACTATAGGAAATTTGAAACTTCTTGAAATATCAGGCTGAACCTTGTGGTTGGTCAGAGTGAACTGTCTCAACCCCTTTGAAAATCACAGACTCTTCTTCTTTCATGTGTCAGAATTTGAACAATATTCAGACAAAGATTCAGATTTATTTTGACTAAATGTATTTAATAAGATATAGCGTAGTTCAGCTGTTGACTCAAAGGTGTGTATGGTAAGAACAAACAATACTTTCACATTTATTAAGTTGCTCAAACGGGGAACAACAACTGGTTTCATCGTTACATATCATCTGCCTAATTTCTGCAAATGTAAAATTATCATTCATTCCCAAATTAGAAAACAAGAAAATTATCTATTTATCTTCTTGTGCTTAGTTTACACACACATTTATCATACTGAAAACAGTTGCTTCGTCAACCGAAAAAAAAAAAAGGCCATTAATCTGAAAGAAAACATTTCATAATGATCCATGGATCTGTGATCGCATCATATGGATCTAAGATGGTGTATTTCTTGTGAGCACTGGAGAGTGTAAAAAAAAACAAACAAGCACCTTTCGCAATACTCATCACATCCTTTTCAGATTAAAAACTGAGCTCAATTCCTGCTAAATTTACACAAAATATTACCTTGCTCATTGGCTTGGTATTGTTAGTACACATCCAAAAGAGCTGAACATGTCAAAATCTAGAGACTAGGTTTGGTCTATATGGGGTCTACCATATCTAGTACTCCACTTTTATGTAATTCAAAGTTTTTCATGAGTCTCTAGCACGTAGAAATTTGTTGATCACCAAGTACTCTCTCAAATCACTCTCTCCTCCTCTCCCCCACATTTTGTAATAAATATTACACACTGAATACTGTCTGGCAAAGCAGATACCTACCTGAATAAAATTGATCATCTTATTGATCAAGTTGAGCATTAACCATCTTGTTAACTGAGAAAGACCTCCTGTCGGCCTGCCCATCCACCCTACCTTTCCTATTACACTTTTCCAGAAGGCAAAAGTATCAAGTATGTGATATGCTGGGAAGATATCTACAGAGACTTTGTCCATACAGCATTATGAGTTCAGCAGTCCTTACATATTAAGATTAGTTGCAAATACTAATGTTACTTCTTAACTCCCTTCTGCCTCTTCAGTAGCAAGAACCAGCCAGACTATCCTTCCCAGGTAGCAGTTCTGAAACAGAGGTTGAGCTCCTGCAGGCATCCTACAGCAATTCACAGACTATTCTTGGGTACTCAAAAAGTGAAGTACTTGTATTATCTTTGTCTCTCATGTAAGTAGTTAACAACAACAGCTGTTGCAAAAAAAACAAAAGATCCCACCAGTAACCCTTTGCCTAAAGGGTAGATAGACATCTGTGTAATTACATCTATGTAACTTGAAAGAAACGCTTATTTTCAAGAGCATCATGAATAACTGTCTTGCTCATACTTATTGTCCCTTCCAGTTCCAGGTACAACATCATGGTAAGGGAATGCACACTTTGAAATGAGGCTATTTTTCAACAGAGGTCAAAGGAAGTCATGGAAAAGAGGGATGGATACTAATATCTGTCAGTATTGGTGTCTGAGCCGTTTGTCTTGTGAAGAATCAGTTACTTTGTATTACAGCTATGTCTTCGACTTGGCTGCACAGCCAATCTTTGGTCTTGACTTAGGTGTATTATTTTAAGACCAGTGCATACAGCACTTAAAGACTGGAGGATAAGTGGGCATATTAAGGGAAACACATTTGCCAGCCAATAAAATTTTTGGTACATGAGAAATATCAGGTTTTTTTTTATAAATAACATCTGCTAACCTCAATATTTTCACAAAAATAATGACTGCCTCTATTTTCACTACTACTGCAAATATACATGGCAATGGAAAAAGAAAATGTCATCAACCACAAACACTGGAAAGTTATATTACTAATAACTCTAAGTATTCAAAAAAGATTAAAATAAGAAAGAAAATCAAGAAAGGCAAAACCAAGGAAAGGCAAAGAGAGGCAAGAAAAAGCATACAAAAATCATGCCAGTGAGAGAGAAGAGTTTTCTAGAAAATGACTGACTCTCTGGTAACACATTAGTTACTAGGTACAGGAACACGTGTAGACACTTAAGGATACTTTTTTCAACTAATTTTCTAAGCCTGTTAAATGAAGAGCACTTTTCATATGCTTAAATTCTAATCAGACGTCTAGCACATTTTATCTTGCATATTTTTCTTCGTTTTATGAACAGGATTTGAAGAACTAGAGAATTCAAACAGGAAATGTTAACATTCATTTACTGATCTTTGTTGACAATTCGATTATTCTCCTACCACCACAGCAAGCTTTTCCGTATGCTGATGAGTAATTTGATGCCAAGTTTAATGTGGCCAAAATGACAACAAACATGTTAATGAACAAGGCTGTAGCTATTTCAAAATTGCTGACCCAACTAATATGTAAGCAAACAGGGAGAGGGGACGATATGTTAAAGAGTATCTTATTTTGAAATCAATCTTCTGTAGCTAAGACAATCTAAAATAATATCAGTATACAGAATACCTGAAGTTGTACAGCTGGGATTTTTCAGCAGTATTGAGAGCAATTTGACATTGAACTATCAGCGGAATCAAACAATTGTATGTGAGCTGGCAAGACAGGCATTTGTGTATTAGTTTCCTTTCATGATTGTAACTTAGCTCTCCTAAAATACACACAAAAAAGCAAAACCAGAACAGACTTTTGAATTGCATTTCAGCCCTTCCTAACAGGAAGTATTATGTCTTCACATTTTATGCAGGCCATCTCTTTGACAAGAAAGAAAATAAGAATGGAAATACATAGGAAAGTATGAAGAACACCCCAAAGAGGGAAATCTGCACTAGTTCTTTACCTATTTTTTGCAGGTACAGGCTTTCTGCCTTCCTTCTGAGTACAGGAGGCAGGGAGGGATGTGGGTCAGTCTGGGAGTTTCACAAGGATGGATCCGCCAGCAGGCAGAGTGGTGGAATAACTGTGTCTGTGCCCCACTTTTGCAACACTTTGAATATAGTCAAATATGAAAAAGCAGACGGGAAATGTGCTTCACCACGCTAAAACTTAGCTTCAGTACAACAGTTCAGGAGTGAGTTCAGCTGGAGAATGTAGCTCAGCTTCTCTAAGCTGAAATAAACTTGGCTACAGGCTTACAGAACTGTTTTGCTTTTAGTCACCCACATACCTCACGTGACCTAGGTAAAGTGGAGTAGCTGGCACATCCACTTAAAAATTTAGACAGTTAAACTCAAGGATCAAGGCAACTCTCACATTTTTTTAGCTCAGGAGAAAATTCTGTAGCAGCCTGTGATGTCTTCAAGCATTAGAAATTAAAAAAAATATATGCATGGAAATTTATCTTGCAGTGTCTTCATTATTAACTGCTACCCCCCTCTTACATGTTTCCGCCACTGGGATTTGCTGCCACTCACTGCAAGATGCTATGAACAGAGAATGACAAAGATTTTAATGAAGTTTCTGGGTTTTGGGTGGGATGAACCCCATTCCAGTGTCTGTTGTCTATAACTGCCATAAGAAACTCATTTGAAAAAAAGTTCTTCTTTCTTTATAAATCCCACAAACTCTTATCCAGGAAAAAAAAAAAAAAGAAAAAAAGATTAATTTAGTCGCTAGAAACTTTTTATGATAATTCTTTGATTAATCTTGAAATTAATCAATTAATTAAGGGGGCTGGGAAGAGTTCAACATGCACTTGCAGCTCCGTAACCACTGAAGATATTGCTCATTCAGAACAATAACAATGTATGGGGCCAGATATTTGGTTATGACCATGCTTGGATTAAAGGCTGCTCTGTAGGTAAGTTTTGAAATTCACCACTGCACCTTTTTAACCTTGTTCTCCTCTGTGGCAGCAGTTCTCCCTACACTCAGATTGAGAAACATAAGAGCTGATTTAACGTATGCCAGGCTTTGAAGGATGCAGAGCTATCTAAAAGAATAGACTAAGATCAAAGTGCTGTTGTTTCAGCCATACACCCTGTCTTTCATCTCTATTCTATTTCCCCTGTCAGCAGTAGAGACACCAAAAATATTAAGAACTTCAATTCCAGTAGATCACTCCTACTCTTAGATCATTCTTATATTATTTCTTCTTCTGTATTATTTTGCCTTTAAACCAAATGGCACTGATAGTTCAGAGCAAAGCAAATGTACTGGAAAATTCGGTGTGTTCTATTTCTTGCTTTTATTTGACTGCATAGCTTTTATTTTTATCCCAGTTTCTAAAGGGACGTGTTAAAACATTCCAATTCTTCACATGTATTAGTCATACAGCAAAAAGAATGTGAAATGTGCATGACAAAAGATACTGCATTAGATGACGAGTGCCATACTATAAAACTTTCCTTCTGCTTGTTTTTATATGATGCATTGAAATAGATAAAATCACATACAATTAGATGGAACTGAATAAAAAATAAATCCTTTGCAGTGTGCCAGTCAGCATGCCTTTTGAGCAAATTTTTTGTGCCTTTCGCTGACCTAAATGTTAAAGTTCATGACCTTATGTAGATAAATGGATAATAGGCTGATTTCTTCAAATACACTGTCTTTTTATATGATTTTTTTTTTTTAGTGAAATTTGAGAAGAATGAGATGGCAGAAAATATCTGAAATACCTTCTTTTATAAAATGAAGATTTGGCCTCAGAATTCCCAGTTTCTTCCAAACTACACTGAGAGTATGGCTGTATGCTGAGAGTTTCTTAGAACTCTGACAGATTTTTGCCAATGGATTTAATGGCTATATGACAAAACATCATACTCATTTCTTATGTGCTCTACCAGGATTTATTGGCCCATAGCAGGAGTAGAAGGAAACATGCTTTGTTATCTGATTCACTGAAGTTCACAGCTCAACATATTAATTCAAGTAGTGAAAGGCAGTGAATTTATGGTAAAAAACAATCCTATGAAGAAAGGCTGAGGAGAGATGGGTATGCATCTGTTCTAGTATAAGCAACATGAGCAGAAAGGCAAGGCACACAGCCAAAAGCACTAATATAATGAACCAATGCACTAAATCTAGTGGAGACTTTAGCTTCAGGATGAAGTTTGTTTCTGAGGAACAGATAAACTTTCACAGAGGATATGAAGGCCAACATACACACCAATTTTTCTTTTTTCTGTGTGTTTGTTTTTGTTTTTTTTTTGCTGTTGTATTCTTGTTTTGTTTTGTTTTTTGTTATTTTGTTTTTTTTTAATAGAGATTTTTAATAGAGAATAGTTTTCCTGGGCTACAAGTGGCTTGTTTTGTCTGGAAGCTTCAAAACACACACAAAAAAAGAATCTCAGCAGCTCTTAATCATTGTGTCACTCAATCCTCAGCCAGATACAAGGGGGTAATATCCAACCAAGAACCATCACCTTCAAACTTTCTTCAGTCCACTTCCACAGCACCATAATTTGGTTGTCTTCAGCAGAGATAGTTATGATTTTACAGGTGGAAATGAGAGAAGAACCATATTTAGTGATAATTTGCCAAGATCATGATGAACTTAAAGCAGAATAAGCAGTATAATATTGTATATTGTTTTTCACACTTATGTGTGCCGTTCAGCAATGAGTATCATGAGTAATAACAATGAAGGCACTGTAAAAATCAATAAGAATGTGATTCAGAATGCTCTGGGATTCCCATGCAATGCTTGCTGGATTAAATAGATGCTAAAGATGAGTTTCAAGATTTCTCCTGTCAGAACAGATTTCTGTCCTCCCCTTTGCAGCTCCTTCCTACCATATACGCTCTCTTTAAGTGAAGGCACCCTTCTTTCCTCAGTGAACTAATTAAGATATTAGTGAATAATTTCTGACTATCAACTCACCCACCATGTATCAGATGAACAGCAGTGAGGAAGATGGGAGGACTCTGTGGCTGAGGGTGGGAAATGAAGAAAGTGTTGTCTTTTTTATGGTAGGCAACAGCTATTAGGCTTACTACTCTCTGATGTGAAATCACAGACTAAAGCTTTGGGGTGGATTTTGGAAAAATGAGCAAAGTAGGATTTGATACAATAGAATGGTACTAAGCACTCTGTCCACAGGACAGCTAGAGACAGGGAGAGTTAAGCTTTAAGGAGCACCTACCGGACTCAGTGTTTGGGACAGAAAGGAAATAAATCCTGTAGGCTCCTGTTCAAAGAGTTTAAAATATAAAAAACTATTTTAGAGAAAATATGAAAGCTTAGCTTAAACATAAATCTTGATATGTCCTAGTTATTAATTTATTTTGGAATCTCTAAAACAATATTAGTTATTTGGTGAAAGATACTTTACAATCTTCAGGATCCTGAGTCATAATCATAAGAAAAAATAGGTGCTGTAACATTCTTAGAACACCAGTATTAAACTACAAATACGAATCTCTGATTAGAGTATCACATCAGCTGTGATCTATGCAGTGTTACTGCTTGATAAATTTTTATTTCTGATACAAAGAAACAAAATTGGCAATTTGTATCCTGTTAGATACCTAACAGTTTTGAAGTTTTTTTCAGCTGTGAATAAAAACAATTAATATAGCACTGTAAATGCAACACGATTAATCATGGCCAGAACTCTGCAGCTGCCATGCAGGGAAGCCAGCCAAGGATGCCCACCAGCACTACTTGGATGACCTGACCTAGAGTGATGAATGAGAGGACTCCATTTGGTGAAAGAAGGGGATCCTGACCCTAAGCAATTCTAAGGTACATTATTTGACAGCCAAGAAGATTGTCTCACTGGATACCTGTGGAATTGAATAGGGGAAAGTGTCATATTAGCTATTTTGTGATAAAGCATAATGACTGATTTATGCTTGTAAAGCAGGTAAATAACGGAATGAAGGTAATGACTAGTTTTTCTCATGCTGCCAGTGGTGTTTCTCTGACAGTCTTGTATTTCTTCTGAGAAATTCAATTTTAATACTATATCTCAGATAAAGATTCCAGACATACCACACACATTAGCTGAAATTCCATTCCATTGCTCATCCTCCTCTGCCTGTCTACAAAACCTACATATTTTCAGTATTCCTCATTTTTCTTGAGTTCAATTGCACTGTACAAATGCTGATCAAATCATGCTCTGTCATACCACAATAACATCAACAAATTGAACTGCCCTTTTTCAGAGGGCATACAATGCTGATTTCACAGATGTGTATCATTAGGCAATCAGACACACAAAAATCTGCACTTGAAGTTAAAGCCTACACAATCTTTATTTTCTTTACTTCTTTCCCATATGTGATCATTCGTGTCTCAGGATGCTACATCTCCTTTTTATCTCATATAGCTTTTTTCTCTCATCATCCTCAAATGCAAAGCAAGCTGCCAAAAACTTCCATGTTCTGCAGCTTCACAGCTGTGATACATATGCTTGAGTGGCAATAACAAGAGAACATCATATTGAGTCAAGCTCAAAATAAGCCCTAGGCCACCTCCAACTAAGGGACTGCAAAAATGATGAGGTGATCAATTAATCTGATCTTTAAGAGTCTTTAGAGACAGAGGGAATCATTCCAAATAGTCCTCAATGCAATTAGAGAAGGAAGGGAAAAGCAGAAGAAAGGCTACTGCAGAAACCATCATTCTAACAAAAAGGTGGACAGAAGAGAAAGAAGAATGGTTGTATTGGGAATAGAAAGGAACATTTTCAGGTTTGATATGAACATTGAACAAATAAACAAGGAGAAAGGATAACAAGAAGAAAAGTGCCATGGGTAAGAAAGTACTGAAGGGAAGACGCTGCTGCAAAACATATCAGGTATATAGTGACCTGTATTATGTTTGAACAATACGCTAAACAAACTGAAGTTTTTAATTATGTTTTTAACTTTCTAAATATAAAAGAAATACGGATTAGCTTTAAAAGTCATTGGCAATGTTTAGCAAACCTCAGGCTCACATCTGAATGGCATTATGTCCTGATGAGCTCATGACTGTGTCTTTACAGCTAGCCAAAGCAAGCAGTACAATTTTTATTTCTCAGTGTGTCTAATATTCCCCACAGTGAAGAAACATAGAACCTAATGTAGGAATAAAAATTGTGTGTAAACAAATATAATTTTCTTAAAATCATTGTTTTTACTTTTTTTTTTTTTTTAAATATATATACATAAATGTCTTCAGCTACTGAGGTCCAAAGACAGAAAATACAAGGAATTATTTTATCCAAACATGTAGTTTAAAACATTATTATGTATTTCTGTAAATAAACTTGTTAAAAAACTGAAATAGCTTTGTGAGGATTTCCTGATAGGCCAAAACGGTATAATACTTGCTCGTTTCTTTATTTTCTTATGTTGTCAGAATTCTTAACTTTACCAATACATAAAAATAAATAAAGGACAACAAGCATACACAGGCTGTACATTTTCAAATTCCAAGTTGCATATTGTCATACACATTTTCATCAGGGTTAAACCCAGCCACCATACAGAAAGACTGATTAAAGAATGAGAACATTTAGACAACCGAAGTCGTGGAAAATCCAGTGCTGGAGCTAACTGAGCTTGTATAGTGAATTGGAGACTTCATCAGCTCACTGAAAACCCTTAAAGCAGAAGCATTGTATCATGCCTCTAATTATCCACTTTCCCTACCTATTTTGCCTATCACTGGTGACAAACTCTTCTGTTTCCTGGTTTTCTTTCCAAATACCTAAGAGAAAAAATACTCTTCTGCTGATACAATATCTCTTTCTCTAATTTATGGAATTAATTTGTATTCTTATTTGTGTTTTTAACTATTTCTGTGCTGTATTAATATAAGCTCTCCTGAGCTAAATTGTTATTTTTTGTCCACATTTTAAACCCCTGTTGGATGCCCTTTTATTATTTTGCAGTCTTCCCTTGGGTACATAACTTCTCTCAATTTATTAGCATCTGCAAATTCTGTTAATGAGCTGTTTGCTTCCACCTCCAGAACACTAAGAAGATTAATTAAAGCTAGGTTCTGTGCTAACCCTTTGCATCCTGATTCTCCAGGATATCACACCACTGATTCAAATGAAGTGTCATCAACATAAAAATGGGGGAACTGTGGAGATTCAGACCCTGTGGTTTGAATGTGACCCTGACACTGTTTTTTGGTTCTGGATGCCTGTAAATTTTTTTTAGTAATTTCATAATCCATAGGCTAAGAAGAATGCCAGAACGAATGTTCCAAGTAACTCTACATCAGAGATAGCTGAATAATAAATTATAACACATTGGCTCTCAAGTGAGGCTATTTCAATGGCAGATTGTGAAATCTCTCCTGATTCTAAGTTGATAACATGCTGTAACTTGCAGAGAATCAGCAAGTACACCAAAATAATAAAGCTGGTGTTAATAAAGATTATAGTATCTAATATCAAATTTTTCTTTCAAAACCTTAGGTTGACAATTCAAGAAAGCGTTTCCTGAAATACCAGTAATAATTTGAAAGGGACAATCTGCTAAATACTGTGCTGAAGTAACCTGCAGTAACATAAGAAGACTTTAGAATGATACCCTTGAAATTCAGGAGAAAACAGAAACCATCTTTAATGCAAAGAAATGGAAGCGTACAAACTGATATCAGGGAGTCTTAGAAATTAAAACCAAAAAGAAAACATTCTGCTACAGAACATATTGACCTTGAAACGCTAAGGAAACCCTACAATTTTCCCAAAACTCCTCTGTACGATGGGGTTATGTGTCATATGACAAAATCCTCTTTCCTGTAAATGTCTGTTCTTATGGTTTTATCTCCTCTGAAAAATGCAAATGATATGCACATTTCTGAAAAAAAAGGCCTTTTGACCTTGTGAGGTACATATCAAATCTTCATATAATCAGTAGTCCCAAAACTCATACCACATACATTGTGGGTCTTTGGACAAAGAATGTTCACAGGTGACAGATGGCAAATGTGTTCATGGAGGTCCACTGCTGAAACGTGTAAAACATACATGTTGCATATTAGAGGCCATTATGTCTTACTTATCTCAACATGCCTGGGAGATTAGGTCAACCTCAAAGGATGTATGCTAGCAGAGACATTGTATCCTGCCTCCAGTTTTCATATCAGAGTCTGCTTATGCTTCTTACAAAATTCTTCAGTCATTTAAAAGGCACAGTGCAAGCTTCCGAGCTCCCCTACTTTTCTAGACATCATCACAGGGCTCTTGGATTGGGGTGGTTCCAAACTAGCAATGGAAATCTATCCGAATGACTCAAAAGCACAGCATATGATTTTAAACTATGGCTCAAGAGGCACTAAAAATATTCAACTATGAAATATGGAATCTCACTTAAAACTCACCACACTGAAGAATGAAGAATTCCTTAAAATGCAATTTACTGTGCCATTTACAGCCATTACCTCCCTTAATAGCAGTGTAGGCAATACAGTTTTGTCAACAATGAATGCCACAGAATTATTCATTTATTTATGTACTTGCTTTCCAGTACTCTTTTTTGAGATTTCTATTTTAAATACTTCTGTGCTGGAATGTGTGACTGGAAAAAAAAAAAAAAAAAAAAAATAAACCTGTGCAAAGTCATGTTAATACTTTAAAATTTGAAATAAAGGAATAGTGAACAGCCTGGCTGCTATGTGCCCTGCTGAGAAGCACCTGAAGGTTATGATAGACACCAAGTAGCATATAAGCCAGTGGTTTTCTTATTGTGAATAAGATACAATGGATAAGTTCCCACTGATATGAATTACTACATTTACGTCTGGGCCCCCAAGTTCAAGAATGATGTTAAGAAACTGAACAGCATCCAGCAGCATGCTACTAAATGGCCAAAAACCTAAAGCACAGAACCTGTGAAGAGACACTAAGAGAGCTGTTCTTGTTTATCTGGGTTAATAGGAGGCTAAGGGCGGCCTAGCAGCAGCCTACAGCTTTTTGAAAAGTGATTAAAAGAAGACAGATTGTTCTTCGTTATTACTACATCCTCTGAATATTTTCCCGCAAAATCACCTACGAGTTGTAAATCATGGTATGATGCACAGGAAAATATATTAGACTTTTTTGACCTGCTTCCTCAGCAATGCATGACTGTTACATATTCCCTGCTCTGGCAATGCATCCTCCAGAGAAGCCAAAATTGGAATCATGGTGGCCTCTGTAGAAGTTTTTAATATTTTACTTTTTTCTTTGAGAAAGTTGCATTTACAATGACCAGATGCCCATTTTTCTAGTCTGAGATTAGAATCCTTAAAGGACAACTTCTTTTCTCCATTCTACATGGTGAGTAGGTTTGTCTCTAGTTAATGAAGAGGCAAGAGGAAATTTAAAGGCATAACCATGAACTGTGGATAACTGACACAATTTATGAAAAACTGCTTTGAACTAAGAGCAAATTTTAACTATTCAAAAATTCTTACATTATCCAGTCTCCCATAGAAATAAATTCTGAAGGGTTTCAAAGCAAATTTGAAACTTCATTTGCCCCGAGAAAGAGGGCTCAGAGAGCTTAAATGACTCACAGTTATTTACGTCATAGCATGATTTTAACAATTTAAAGGCTGTTACTTCAATTGTATTGATATATATATACATATTTGCTTTCTGAGCTAATAACTCAATGTTTTGCAGGCAGAAATATGTCAATACTTTGGTGGCACCCTTTTTTAAAGCAAGATTTTAATAAATGTATTATGAATATCAAGAAGAAATAATTTAGGCTAAGGTCTTTCAGAAATGTTGGCATTTCTTCCTATCTGTTGCTAGAAGTCAACAGGAGCTTTACCATTAATTTGTATGGGAAATGAGCATCACACCAAGGCTAGATACTTTTGAAAATGTATCCCAGTGGTACTGGAATATAGTTTAGCCAAGGAAGGGAATTAATGAGAGACTAGTTGGAAAAGACTGAACAGAAAAGCAGTTCAAAGTGCACACTGGAACAAATTCTCCTGAAAAGAGAATTCCAGCAGACCCTTTATTTCTATAAAACTGAACACTAACATTGTCATCAAGCTGACAAATGACATTCACTGGTGTAGCTAAAATGAAGACTACTGTGTTAACATCATAGACATAATTTGTAGTGTAATTTAAGCATCAGACTTTTTTTTTTTTTTGAGTAAATGCAATTTTTGTAAGTGAATGCGAACACACCAAAGGAAAATGATTACAAATGGAGCCAGGAAGAGGATCAAAGTATTAGAAAATGTGCCTTGTAGTCAAAGACTCAAAATCTGTTTACAGAATCAAAGAAAAATTTATGCAGAGATTTGATCACAGTGAATCTTAAGGGACTGAAAAATTTCTTAATGAAAACCTCTTCAACATTTCATACAAAAACGGAACAAAAGTTACTGCTTGAGAAATTAAAAATAAAAATATCTTAAGAATTTTAAATAGTAAAAATTATTACCCATCGGAACAGACTATTAGGAGCATTGTGAGCTCTCTGTCTATTAAAATGTTTTGCTTTTAGAAATCATCCACTATTTAAAACAGTAATTAATTCAGAGAGGGCCAGGGGACTGTGTCATGAAGGAGGGTGGACTACATGATCAGAGTGTTTTCTGGCCGAACAATCTGACCTAGTATATATTTTGAATCAATGTATTAAAAATTGCTGGATATAACACAGATGAAAAGAAGTCTTCCAATGACATTTATTTGTGAATGTGGTACAGAACCATTTTCTCAATAACAAAAATGTTATGTGTTGGCTTCTTTCTCAAGTTAGGATGATATGAGAATTGTTGCTTGTTAACCTTAAATAAAATGTTATCAAACTACCTTTGATAAGTTGGACACTATTGTTCCAAAATTCTCCTTTTCCGTAAAACTTCACATACAGCTCAATTAAAACTGCAGGAATGTGAACTATTTTTTAAAGTCTTACAAGCTTTGAAACTTTAGCTAGAGATTAAATGTAATTTCAGAAATCCTCCTACAACAACATAAAAGCACTAAATTATATATACTATTTTTGTTTCAAATTCATGTAGCAAAATTACTCTACAGGTTTTCCAAATAAAACAGCTGATTCAAATATATGAAGTTCAAAAGATTTTCTCCTAGAGGAACTCTTTCTCTGCAGATCAGATATTTAAGAAAAAGCTTAGTGCAGCTCTCATTTCAAGATCACATCTTACAAAGGTTCAAAAGAGCAGAGAGCAGACTTTGAAATATATGTTTTCTCTTAGGTGGCCTGACATGTAACTATTGCTACTTTTTATTTTATCAAGTTGGTTTTTCAATGAAAACGTATTACTGAGGCTGACAAGAATGATGGATTTATCAATCTAAGTTTTAGGAGGAAGGGGAAAATATTAGAAGGATGTAAATTCTATTAAACTTTAAGATTCTTAAAAAATATAATGAAAAATAGAAATTTATTTATTTGCTTAATTCACAGTTCTCCATTTTTTCTGTCCATTTTCATCTGTAATTTAATAAACACAATTCTTAGAATCTCATATAAAGGAAGATTGTTACATACAATGTAGATCAAACTTCAGATCGGATTGTGTCTCACCGCATTGGCAATAAGTATAATATTGTAGGAATACATTGTCCCTGCTTGGCCAGCTCCTATGGGAGAGTTTTTATCCTGCTCCCTGTTTTTAAAGGTTAATTAGCTGAGTCTAATATTATCAAGAGTAATCTAAATAGTTTTCTTTTAAGGATTTGTAAAAAGTAATATTAACCTTTTTTTTTCAGATTTCAGACTTATTTCCATTTGCTACATTTTCAATAATTGTAGAATCATAGAATGGTTAGGGTAGGATAGGACCTTAAGATCGTCTAGCTCCAACTCCCCTGCCATGGGCAGTGACGCCTCACCCTAGACCGTATCACACACGGCTCTGTCCAGCCTGGCCTTGAACACTGCCAGGAATAGAGCATTTGCCACTTCCCTGGGCAACCTGTTCCAGCGCCTCAACAGCATCACAGTAAAGAGCTTCTTCCTTATATCTAACATGAACTTCCCCTATTTTATCTTGAACCCATTCCCCCTTGTCTTATCGCTACAATCCCTGATGAGAAGTCCCTCTCCAGCATCCCTATAGGCCGCCTTCAGAGGTCTCCACGCAGCCTTCTCTTCTCCAGGATGAACAGCCCCAACTTCCTCAGCCTGTCTTCACATGGGAGGTGCTCCCCTGATCACCCTCATGGCCCTCCTCTGGACTTGTTCCAACAGCTCCATGTCCTTCTTATGTTGGGGACACCAGATCTGCACACAGTACTTCATGTGTGGTCCCATGAGAGTAGAGTAGAGGGGCAGGATCACACCTTTTGACATGCTGATAATTCTGTTTTTGATGCAGCCTGGTATGGTTGGTTTATGGGCTGTGAGTGCACACTGAAGCCAGCTCAAGTAATTTTCTGCAGGGCTGCTCTGTATCACTTCTCTGCCCAGCCTGTAAGCTGTGCCTGGGGCAGCTCTGACCCACCTGTAGAACCTTGCACTTCACTTTGTTGAACTTCATGAAGTTGGCACTGGCGCACCTCTCAGGTGTGTCAGGGTCCCTCTGGATGGCATTCCTTCCCTCCAGCGTATCAAGGGAACCACACATCTTGGTGGCAAACTTGCTGAGGGCTCACCCAATCCCACTGTCCGTGTTTCCAAGAAAGATGCTGAACAGGATCAGTCCCAATGCCAATCCCTGAGGGACACCACTCCTTACCTGTATCTAGTTGGACATTGAACCGTTGACCACAACACTTTGTGTGTGGCCATCCAGCCATTTCCTTACTCACTGAGTGTTCCACCAATCGAATTTATGTCTCTTGAGTTTACATACAAGGATGTCATGTTGGACAGTGTTGAATTCTTTGCATAAGTTTAGGTAGGTGACTTCAACTGCCCTGCCCCATCCATCAGTTCCATAGCCCCATCATAGAAATCCACCAAACTGGTCAGGCAAGGTTTGCCCTTAGTGAAGCCATGCTGGCTGTCATCAAGCACCTTGCTGTTTTTCATGTGCCTTAGCATGCCTTCCAGGAGAATCTGCTCCAAGATTTTACCAGGCATAGAGGTGAGACTGACTGGTTTATAATTTCCTGGGTCTTCTATTTTCTCCTTCTTGAAAATGGGGGTTATATTTCTCTTTTTCCAGTTCTCAAATAAAAATAAGTGCTAAGTGGTTTTTGAATACAGGCAGTGCTTATATCCATATTTTCTAACAGTCACTGAAAAAAAGTGATTTTCTTGAAAGATTATTGAAAATTCTCTTAGCCTACACAGTTAGCTTGGTAATATCAAAGTAGTAGACATTACATGTAAATGATATTTAAAACAAGGAATGGTAAAAATTCTCAGCATGCTGCAGGATATATTAATTTTGTATGCAAATTTTTACTGCCACCTGAGTTTTATATGATCTGACTGAGAAGGAGGTTTCTAAATATGAGAGTAGTGGCTTTTAACACTAATTTTCTACTCAGGCTAATGACTCAAGGTCTGACAAAGAACATATTTAGAAGGGATGATTTTGCCTGCAAGAACATTTCAAAGCTGCTTTCAACTCTGATTCCATGATATTATGGCACTCTGTCCATAGTGGACATGAGAATTGTTTGGTTTCTACCCTTTTCAGCTTGCCTGACAACGCAAGGATTTAGAGAAGGCCCTTGCTATGATCTTTGATCCTTTTCTCTCTTTGCTAGTCAAAATCATTTTTAACTGTTATGTTCAAGACAGGACAAGTACTGGCCTCACCAGCAGTATGAGTTTTGAAAGGGCCACTTCATCTGTCTTGCAATTACATTATTTATGCCTACTGGTATTACCTGCCTCAGCAGTGCTGCATCAGCTGTTCACATTCTGCTAAAAATTGTATGTCCTCTTTCTCATAACTGTAAATTAAACTACTATGAGAGACAGAGGATTTTTTCTACCTGTCAAAATCCGCATTTGTCCTTGTTGAACAGTGTCTTTCCAAGGATTATTTCTCCAATGTTAGGTTCACACCAAATCCCAGCACTGTACTCAAATGTGCCTGCAGTCACTCTCACTTGTGAAGCCTGCACAAACAGGGTCTATGTTCCATTAGCAGCTATGCCATTATATTCTTTAATATCTTCCATCCAGATCTTCGTGAAATACTGCTTATAACATCCTTCTAAGTTAACAGTGAACTTCAGAACTTGCTTTTATCTATTTGCTCACGTTATGGAAGTTTTAACTAGCCATGCAACATATTGTTAAAAATCTTAATGAAATCAATATATATGACGCTATACAGAAGCTCATTAAACATCTCAAAAGGAAAACAGATGACGCTTCACTATAAGGGTGATGATACAGCGGAACAGGTTGTCCTGAAAAGTTGTGGATACTCCATCTCTGGAAGTGTTGAAGGTCAGTTTGGACAGGACTTTGAGCAACATGGTCTTGTGGAAAGTGTCTCTGCCCATGGCAGTTGGGGTTGGAACCAGATGATCTTGAAGGTCCATTCAAACCCAAACCATTCTGATTCAATGACAAATGGTCGGTGGTTCTTATTTCCTTGTTATCTTCCAGGTAGTCTGAAATAATTTGTTTTATTAAAGATTTTAAAATGCTAATCTAGTCTATAATTCATCAGTTTCTCCTCTTAAAATCATCTGCCCCTCATGATTACTTCTTAAAGGCAATTTTTAATGAACACAAGGCAGCCTGAGAGAATTGTCTAAGTATACTAGGGTTATTAAGTTTCTACCAGTCATGCTGAACTTCAGTCTGTTGTCCTTTATCTGTGAGTTGTGTCTACAGAGTTGCCACAGTCTGATTTATAGTAAGAATAGGAATTAGTCTCAGTCCAACCAGGAAATGATAGTGTTTAGCAAAACCTAACTTACTGTCCTCATACAAAACTGTGCTGCTGTGGCTGTGATACTGACCCAATAGAGGTCTTACATCTGGCTTGTGGTTCTGATGATCATATGCACTGATGCAAAATAACACTGACTCCGTAGAAGTATTCCCATGGCTGTCACAGGGACCTTTCATCTCATACCTGAAAACCAGAGGCTGATGGTTTTAATCTAATTTTCCTTAGATTCAAAAGTAACATGTTACCATTGATCTTTCCCTCTGTTGAACTGTTAGGAAGCAATCATCTTGTAAGTCTCATCTTTTCACCCAAGTTAGCTGAAAACCTTACTTACTATTAGTCAGTTCTCACAGAAAGTGATTAAGTGTTAAACAATGAAGGGTTAAGTAATGAATCCTTGCTACTTTTCAGAGTTTGGTAATATTAGGTGTTCCATTCCCTTAAAATTACTTAAAGTGCTAGGAGACACTGACAGTGCGGCAAGGTACACTACAGGGAGATGGAAAAGATAATAAAAAATGGTTGCTCTTCCATCTGATACTTCAACAATAATGGTTTTAATTGAATCTTTCAAAAAGATTACATTTATCAGATTTGTAGCACTGCAAAATCACAGGTTGACTTGAATGGCTGGCTCTGACCATGATCTTTTCTTTCACTTCTCTCCAGGGACGTTTAAATCAGTTCACTTCTATTTTTTTTTTAATTGAATTTTGAAAATGAATCTGCTACCTACAAGCAAGTGGGATGATCATTTTTTAAGCTGTAGTTGCATCACAGCTGTTTACATCTACACTGCCTGATATGCAGAGACCCACTCTACACACAAAGCAGGCTTTCTAACTGGCCTACTGATTTCATTTTAGTCCTGTATCTGTTCTCTGGATTTTCTGTTCTGATTGAATGCATTAGTCCTCTAAAGCTAAAGCTGACATTTTTCACTAACCTTTTCACATGGCTCCTTGTTCTGACGCCAATGTTCAAGACTGAGGCACCAAACATTTACGATGTATAGCTGTGATGACATATGAGGAAAAAAAAATGAATATCTTTATTTATTTTCCAAGGATTTCTTGATGCACACACAAGCAAAGGATCCTTATAATTATATTTGCAAAATTGTCCTTTTTCCCTGAGGTTTCTTGGCAAACATTAGATGGGTGGCATAGCTGGAAAGATGACCCATTTCGCTCTGTTTATCAGCTGCTGTCTTGTAGCTTGTAACAGGTAAAAGCCCTAGCTGCAAATGCTAAAAGGATTTGTGTGTCTCAACTGAAATCTATTACTCTGAAGCTTCAGATGTACAATATTTTCTCACACAAGTAATTAGAGAAATGCAAACACTTTATCATCCTTTATCGACTGTATACACACCATTACCTGAGGGGACTCAGTTTTAGGTCAGAGTGAAATTTCAGGAGTGTGGTGTTATCCATCTATTTCTTTACTTCCCTCTGGAGGTTTCAGGCATGTGCTGTTGCCTTGTAACTTGCACATGATCTGCGAGCAGTTCAAGTAATGACTCTCATCTAGATGTCACATATTAAAAGGACTCCTTTGATTTCAAAATTCATGAGCAAAGGATTTATTTTGTTGGGTTTTTTTTATCTTTTTCGCTTGTCTGTACAATGACTAGTATGCTGGAAACAAAAAAGTCAGGGATACATCCATGCTAGACGTAAATTGTAATGACATATTCTTCGCCTTGTGTCATAGTGGAGGAGGAAAACAACAGTGCAGATAGATATGGTGGATAGTTTAAGAAACTCAAGTTTCTGTGTTTAGAATGCAAACACAAAACAAACCTTCTCTTGACTACTGTATGTTGGATTTACATGTGTAAAGGTCTACCAGTTCCAGTCACTGTACTACAGTAGCTTCACTTTTTACATACTCTCTTCAACTGTAAGCAGATCAGTCTAGGTGTACTATGAAGCTTCAGGAACCAGGCTATACATGGCTAGAGAAGATGCAGTAAATGAAAGTAGGCACCCAAGAAAGAGAGGCTATGTTGTCATCATTCTCAGTCCAGATTTGTACACAAAATGTACTGAAAAATTTTGAAAACACAGTTTCAGTGCTCTCTAATTGCCATACTTACCATAATGTCACCTGATCCATTCACTTCCCATTACAAGAAACCATGACATACACTATATCCTATGCATAACTTGAAGTTCTGCGTAAAATAATTTCCCTGTTATTTCCCTCTAATCATACTTAAGGGCTTTCTTCAAAACCTTTCAACTTCCTAGTTAAAATAGCTATTTTGATTCTGGGCTTATTTTTGCCTCCAATGAAGATAGGCTTTGCTCCCTGTACATGCGTGTGGCATTGGCAGGTCGCAATGGAATCCATCCCAGTCTTCAATCTTCTAGACTTAGCATGCTTTCATTTTTTAATTCTCCTCTTATAAGAAAATTCATCTGATTATCTTAATGACCCTTTTCTGGATTCACTCAGGTTTTGATTTATATATGTTATGTAGCATCCACTGCCCACAGAATTCCAGATGAGTTATCGCTATTACAGCACTATACTTTACTATGCATCCTTGAAATGCTTAAGATATTATTCACAGGTTTTTTACAACCACAACCTGTTACTGGCTCACAATAATCTTATAATCAATTAATATTCCCAAATATTCCTTCCTGTTGTGAATTCATGAGAATATTCCTTATTTTTGATGTTTCCTATGTCTAGAACATTAATAATTGATAAGTAACTAGTATGAAAAATTTCTCTTTGGAGTATTATTGCATTATTTAAAAAGAAACTAAATCAGGAGCTAGTTCCGTGTATTCTGTATAATTTTTATGAAGTCAAATCTTACTGAAACTGAATTTGAAATCATAGTTTTACTGACATAAAACATATCCAGAAATTAAAAACCTATCTTATACCAAATTTCTTATATGGTTTTGCTTCTCTATTTTTCTCTCTGCTTGCAATAGTTCATATGAATTTGAATGTTCTTAATGACTCATTTGGTGTAATTACTTCTTTACAAAAACAACATCACTGTGGGTTTTTTTTCCAGCTGTTTATAGAATGGCCCTATCCTGTCATTTTGTGATGTATTTATTCACTCTTCTTTGAAGAACTATGGTGTTTAATCAAAATTCTCTTTATCTCTTGTTTTAATTTGTTAAAATTTTTTGTCAATCTTCACAGCTTGTAAGGCAGGAAATAGTGTCCATCATTAAAGCAAAACACAGAACACTCTTTTTAAAGAAAAAATGATTAAACAGACTTAGTCTCTTGATCTTTAAATTGTCAGCTAGTGGCACTCTTTTTTTAACTAAGACATCTGGTTTTAATCTCTACACATCCATCACCTGCATTTGTTACACAATTAAGAACCTCATAAAATCTGATGTGTGAAGAAGAGCTTTTCAGTTTCATAATACAGAAATAATACCCTATAAATGAGTACTTCTTGGTTTACTTCTATAGGCTATACTTATTCACAAACTCTCAAACTCACACAAACGTGTAAAAACGTGTAAAAAGAAAAGCAATCTTTAATTGAGTAATGAGTAACAGAATAATTTACTAATTGGGTGCATTACAGAAGTGTATTCACACTGCTGTACTGCAGTTAAAGACCTTGCCAGTGATTCCAGCAGAAGCTAGCTAATTTAAAGGTTTACTAATTTGTGATTGTACAGCTACAGAAAATACAGTAGCTCTGATTTGAAAATTACCATTTGGTATAATTAGACAGTAATGCAGTCTAATTGCTTTAGATATTTTGCACATTTTGTTGAAAAAGAGATGATTATCACACTAGACTAAGCTTGAAAAAGATGATATTTACACAAAAAAAAAGAAAAAAGGAAACAGCATATCTGGCTGATGTTCACAAAGGTTTCTTTTGCTGCTGCTGCAGACACGATTTTGAATTGAAGTTCTGTTGATATTCCAATTACATTTCTCTCTTTGACTTTCTAGAAAAATGGAAGGTAGTGGAACTGAATATGTTTTTATCAATATAGATATATATATGGGGGTTGCATTTTATCTCTCACATGTTTGGTTTATTTTGTAGGTTTTTTTTTGTTTTTTTTTTTTTCCTTGGACCACAAGTATCTTGGCTGCACGTTTTTGGGAGATTGATGCTAGATATTCCTAGAAGAAGAATCTTAGAGGAACCATCTTGTTAGTGATCACACCCTGATTCTGAGAAGATGCCACTTCTCAATTCTCAAGCTTTATGCATACCCAGTTTTCTCACCTGTATGTAATCCTTACAAAGGAACTGCAGCATCAGATATTACACAGTATTTGAGTTTGGTTTCCCAGCAGGAGAAATAGATGCATTTAAGGGTATAAACCCAACAATTGTTGGTCTTATACTGAAAAACTGAAAAATAAAAATGTTGCATAAATACAAGCATTTTTCAAAATAGATATTTGGTACCTAATGCTTTCTTTCTATCTTCAGAGGTATGTCAAAAGGGACAGTAAATATGAGAGTTAAAAAAAGTAGTTTCAGAGCATGAATAAGTTTTTCAGGACAGCTTAGTTTACTGGACTACCATGTTTACTGGGAAACCTGCATGGCAGGTGGAAAGGCCTGAGGGCCACATATGTTTTTATAGCATTCTTTCAGCATGCAAACAGGCTAAAAGACATCTTAAAAGCCTGTTTAGATATCGCAGCTATGATCAGTGAGGTAATTTTTGTAAAATCAGTACATCATTTAGCTTTGACATCTAACACCTGAGAATAAATAAATTACTCTGGCCAGTATACCTTCAGCAAATTATGTCCTAGTGTCAGATTTCAAGCAAAACTATGTCTAAAAGAAATTATATGGCTTCCCATACCACCCTTTCATGCTATCCCATGGGTAAATTCTGCCCTCAGTCCTGTTTTGTACCCAAGGAGAGTGTCCTGCTTGGATGTTAAGGCTTCAACTTGCCTCTATGGTGGGAATAAATACTCAAGTTGTATCATCTAATCTATTTAAATGGAAAATTATCATTATCAGTTAGTGCCTGTGTCTGCTCCTGGAAGTACACATAATCTGCCAGCTGTTCTTAAAACAAAAACCCCAGGTTTTTTTTCAATCTTAAAAGACTGAAAAAAAAAAAAAAACCAAAACCCAATCCTGAAGCTCTTTGTGCATTCAGTCCATTTTTTCTATTACTAGTGGTGTCTGTGGGTGTATAAGAACTTAAAATCAATATGTTGATGTAACATGGTTCAGTGTTTTCCTGCCTTTTCTGAAATAACAGTGATATAATTTAAAGTGGCACCATTAATCCACATTAAGCTGCTCAGAATCCTTTCCTTTCCTAACCACAGGATAATAGACCAAAAGTCCATCAGTCTGGCACTTTGCTGCTATAAGCAACCCCTAACAATGGCTTCAAAAGATGGTGTGAAATCTTCAGAGTGAACCTTGCTAGATAGATCAAGGGGACAAGAAAGGAAGAATTCTGTTCCATTCCATGTGGCAACTACTTTATCACCAAAATCTCCTGTCTAAAGCCATTCTGATATTAAAGGTATTATGTTTTTTGCCTAGTTTGGTTTTTGTTGTTTTTTTTGGTTTTGTTTTTGGTTTGTTGTTTGTTTTTTTTTTTTAATTTATAATTCTAAAATAGCCACCACTCTAATATTTTAAAATTATCATTATAGGGGAGAACCCTCACACTTTAGCAAATGTAACATCCATTCAGAAGATAAAAATTACTACTGTATCTTGTTTTGTTTATTTCATAGAGGGCAATTCAAGGATTACAGATAGTCCCTGAAAACTATTTAATCTACCTTACTGACAAACAGCATGTAATATTTCATAGTAAAAATTGCTCACACCACCGCAAAGCCAGCAATCACTCGAAGACGGTCAGCATTTATTATTTTTCACTATTGCATTTTCCAAAAGGACACCCAAGAGTTAAAAACCAAAATTTTTTAAAAATTAAATTGCTTCTGAGCTAAGCACTTGTATGCCAAGTCTCAGCATGGAAGGAATTTTAGCTGCTCAGCAACCTCACACAATAGTGCTTTAGAATAGAAATGCCAAAGAACAGACCCTTAACTACAGTATTGTGGCTCTGGTATGGGTGCCACTGTGCTGAAAATACTCTGATATAAAAGTGTCTGCCATGAAAATAAAGACAGAGAGACGGCTTTGTAGGTGGAACTTGGGTTCTTTTATGTAAAGACTGACCCAGGCAGTCAGAAGGGGAGAGTAAGAGGGCAAGGACCACATTATGTGGGCACGTAGCTGCCTGAGTGGGGAGTTAGGGAAACAAGTGTTGTGCAAAAAGGGAATTATTCTAGTATCATTTCCCACACCTGTGGTAATATTAATGATTTTTCACAGCTATTCTGTTTTTATAAAGACTGGAATAAGGTTATCTACATTGTTTTAAAACCTCTCAGCCTTCATGCAAAATGTTCAGTGTGGTACTTTAAGAAATACTATAGGTCTTAGCCTAGTAAAACATGACTGAAAAGCATGATGTTTTAATAATCACAAGTCCTTTGTCCTTGAACAGTGTGGATGATGTCACAACAGGCTCATGAATGTATGTAAAATTACCTACTTGGAAAAGCTGATGTAGAAATACTTGTGGCTGTTATTGAACTAGAAGGTTTTAAGAAGATTACAGACCTAATGAAGGGAAACCTCAGATGCTAGATAAAACAGTGACTTTAAAAAGGAAGAGTTTAGGATTAACTGAGCTACTTATCACTTGTTTTCCATATTTATTTTTTTTTTAATGACATCTATTTAGTTAAAAACCCCACAGTTTTAAAGGGAAAGCAGCAGCAACCCCTAGGTTCTGCTTTGTTCTGTTTAGCAAAGTAATCTTGGAAGTATTTGAATTATTAATGAATATTCCAACCTTGTATATCCTGGCTTACTTACAGACCCTATAGTTTTTATCTCATATAAGATAAGCTAACTGTATTACCAAAGTAGTAATGCTATTCATTGCAAAACCTCTGTTGGGTTACTTGGAAAAAAAAAAAAAAAAAGTTAATAAAATCTTCTGTTTTGTTTGTTATGGGCCTTTTTTTGTTTACTTTTTTTGTCTTTTGTTTGGTGTTTTTTGTTTCTTTTTTTTTTTCCTAAGGGGGAAGAATGAAAATTCTTATTAAGAGTTGAAGAGCTCTTAAAAATAAATTTATGCCAACTGCTGAATATTTCTTGTTGCTGCCAGGTTTGTTGCTTAGTGGAAGACAACTTACTATGAATGCAGAAAATTATTTGTGCGTGTGCTGTACTGCCAAAGAACAGTGAATCTATAAAACATCATATGTGATTCTTTATGAATATATTGATGTACTTCACTTTCATAGGGCTTGGTACAGAATGTTTTTGAAATAGAAGGAACATGCCTGAATAAATACAAATATATGAGAATTCATGCAATTTATACTCTGTTGATAGTCCCTGTCTAGGAATACGAGGAAGTATGTGAAGAGTTTGCTGGTCCTGTGAAAGTACTAGAAGTTAATACTTTAGGCAAGAAATTAATCAACCCATGTAGCCTAAACCTAGACAACCTTTCAAGTTTGGCATTTTCTTTCTTGCCCAAATTCTAGTCTTACAAAGTTTATATTACATGATTTTAATTAGTTTCCTCATACCATTTTAGGACTAGGAGATATTAAAGCTCATCTGGAGTGTCAATATCTGAACTAACAGGGTGTCTTCTAGCAGGGAATGTCTATATATTGACCATTTTAACTTTTACTGGGTGGAGTTTATATTTTGCCACTTGAGGGCATCCTGTCATTATGTTCCATTGCAGAGCAGCATGTCTAAATTTCCATAAAAATAATGGATTTCTGCCAAAACAATGTTATTTGCCAAAAGTGCTGATGAAATCACTGGAAATTATAATTTGCCATACTAAATAGGCATTTCCAAGACTGTAGGTCAAACAGGGTTGCATTTCAGGAAATGCTAAGTCAACAGAGAACGAGAAGTACCACAGATGCAATTAGATGAAAACTGCCCATCAGACACCAACATAAGCTTCACAGCTGTGTAGAAGCTTTGGCAAAACTTCGTTACACCAGAGTTAGACAGTTTGGCCTGTGGTTGCATGAACAGAGAGCAAATGGATTTACCTCCATTCTTCATAATTCATGTATATTTTAACTTTCAGTAGTGAGAATGATGGTAAGGGTTTCAAACTGAATAAAACTCTAGACTAAACTAATAAAATAAAAGGAACCACTTCAGTTAGTTGGGATCTTCAGTACTCCTGCAAGTGTAGATGTCCGACGATTACATATAAGGTATCAGCAGATGTGACCATGTTTTGACCAAATTCTACAGTGGCTATCATATCTAGCTCACTTTATCTAAAGTTCCACAATCCCAGTGACATTATAATTTTATCATTGTGTAGATTTATATTAAAGCATCACTGTAATTTTTTTGCTGGTTTCTGTCTTCAATTTTTGGTCATTTACCTATGCAAAATAATCAGTTTTAATGTGCGAGGTTACATATGAAACTTTCAGTTCTTTATAGTCTTATTATATTTAGCTTAGATGGTATTATTTTCTTTGTGCTGGGCTAGGAGTTTTGAAACTGAGGGATACAGAAATTGCAGTCACATGGGGTACTGACTATAGTCTGATAACAGATCCTAGACAAGAGTTTGCTAGCCTTGGCAGTAAAGCAATGGGACATGCCACATTTCTTTTTCCTGTCTGCAACAGCTTCCTCCATATTAAATAAGGAGCACTGATTATGAGCTGTGTCAATGTAAGATTTCCTCTTTCCATACTTGGCCCTCAGTCAGACTTTTTTCTCTCCCACCTTATAACTTTTCTACACCTAGGTCAGAAACCACATGCTGTCCCTTTATTAACCTTTCATTTAATCAGCCCTTCTCACTAGGCTCATAAACACAACCCTCACAATAAAATTTTATGTACAAGAAATGTGCTTCTATTTAACAGTCAGTTTAACCTCTCTTGTCTTTCATTTTTCTTTCCCTCTTCAAACAATACTCACATGGGGAAAGAGACTCATTCACACTTTTTTCCATGTGCTCCTTTCATTTCCGATCACGCTGTTCAACTGACTGAAGTCCTCCCAAGGAGGATCTCTGACTGTTGTTCTATCTGAATCCTCCAAACCACCCAACTACTTCCTAGTCTCCTCACTAAAACCCCATCCCACAGCTGTAGATTCACTGCTCCCTTTTGCTGTGGCTTGTTCCACATTGTTTGCATTCCCACAGAAAAAGGATTTGGAAGAGCTGCCACCAGGATCCTTCAGCTCTCCATGCAAATGAAACCATCACAGTACTGCCAGTGCATGGGTGAGGATAAGACACTGTGAAAGTCTCATCTTCCATTGCAAAAAAACCCTGTCCTCCATCCTCTGCTGGGGTGCAGAAGTGGGCTTCTAGCTCCACCACCCTACTGCAGCATGCCATCAGCAATTTTTCTCTTCTTGGTGTTATCCTCTCTCTTGTCTTTGTGGAGAGCAGGATGCAAATGAAGATTGGCGCCTATCATTTAAATTATGCCTTTCAATCCATTTTTTTAGACTCTTGGTCCATGAGGTCATCCACAAAGTCTAGTTCCTTCTACAGCAAACACATGCCCACAGAACTGTGGTATTTTTTGGTGAATTCTTGCAACTAAGAATTTTGAAAAAGTTATCCTTAACATTTGGTTATAGTGCTGCTCATATGAAAGCAAGCTAACATGATGTTAGAGTAGGCAGCCTCTTGATAGTGCAGCCACTGTATCATTAGGGGAAGAAGGCTGCAGCAGCATTCTTGGGAAGTCTTGCAGACTGCTTATCCTCTCCTCGTTGCTCTTCTCCGGGCATCCATCATGGCTCACCATTGCAGATATGGATTTTATTTTTAGTATGGCCTTATCCAGTGGTTTTATTTCATCATTATAGAATCATCATAGGATCATTATAGAGTCATTATAGAACACTCTGGGTTGGAAGGGACCTTCAAGATCATCTAGTTGCACCAATCACTGTCATGGGCAAGGACACCTTCCACTAGAACAGGTTGCTCAAAGTCCCATCCAACCTGGCCTTGAACATGTCCAGCTATGGTGCGTCCACAACTTCTCTGGGTATTTTTCTTTCATTTCCCAATGAAAGCAGGGCTTTGGAGTGGGTTTAAAAAAAAAAAAAAAAGAAAGAAAGTAAAAGAAAAGATGGAGACACAGCTTTCCTGATGATCCAAGAGAAAAATCAAAATCACTTTATCTGTTTCAGAACTTCTTTGCAACAGTTATCTAGAAAAACACCGGGGGGGGCGGGGGAAACTGTTTTCCCTTTTCCTGATGTATTTTATTGTGAACACAGGCAGAGCTTTAACGCTGATTTTCTCTTGTTTCATAGATGTCAGATGCAAATTGCCAAACCTCAGCATTCTCTGTCACGTTCAGTGTTAGAGTTAACAACATCCCACAGGAACCCTAAATCCTTGCAAAAAAATGTCAGTTTTATCAGGAATAATCTTCTAATTACAAAAGAGGAAAAAAAGCACATACTATTCAATGCTATTGTAATAATCTAAGCTATACTTCCTGTTGCTTCCTTAGGGTCAGAACTGTATAATTGCACTAACAAGTGCATCTGAGCAGGAAGAGATCCTGTAAAGCTTTATTTATATAAATAAATATATATAGATATAAACTTTGTAGTAATATATACAAATAATATCAAAAGATAAGGCTTTCAGAGCAGAATATAATTCAAGAAAGAAAAATAAAATTAAGCATTTTTTTTATAACAGCAAAAAGAAATCTGGAAACAATGAGTTAATGTTAAATGTTTCTTTTTTTTTATTTTAGAAAAAAAATTGTCCAGGCCATTTAAAACTTATTTAACGCATTGCATGAAAGATATTTTCTCAGCCGTCTTAAAATATTTCATCATTGGAAAGAAAAAATTGATACACAGGAATAAATTCTATTCCGTCCATGTAACAAGCTGCTCATTCTCCATGAAATAAAATGAATGCCATGGCCCTTTTAAATGGCACAGGGGAGCTATTTAGTGTGAAAAGAGATGTAGAAATAACTCTGTAATTCAGATAACGCCTTTGGCAATAAATACCTCACTGCATATGAGACCTCAGCATCCATTTCTGTCTGAAAATTCTCTCTCTCATGTTTAGAGATACTCTATTTCTGTGTTTCTTCTCTTTATAAAGCAGCTTTATACTTCTCTGACAGTAGCATTAAGCATCTTCTGTAATTTGAGGTCACAATCATTAAGTCAATGACTCCATATCTTCAGGAACAAGTAAGTGCAGGAACACCTGTTCTCAGCTATGTCATCTTAAGGGTTTTAAGAACTGAACAAATAATTTTATATTGTTTTAAATTATTTTAAATACTGTGGAGAAAAAAGTTAGGACCATGGTCATACAATGCTTGTGTATGTGCTTAACTTCAAATGCACAAGTAATCTCACTACCTGTAGCTTGAGAAGTCACACGATAGGATTAGTCCCCACACTACTTATCAGTTTATACTGCCAAGTGACTCTTCTCCAAAATTTGATGTTGAGTGACACTGCTCTCCCCTACCCTCACTGCCTGAAGCTGGTACCCAGGCAGACTCTATTCGGTGATGTACCAGCTCCTGGCAACAGAATTAAAGTGTGAAAAGGTTAGTACATACTCGAGATCTCTTCCTACAGAAATGCAGATTCACCAGTAGACTCCAGGGAGGCCCTTAGAATGTTACAAATTGGTTTAGGAACACAATTTGCACCTCAGTACAGCTCTAAATATCATAGAATCATAGAATCATTGAATGGTTTGGGTTGGAAGGGGCATTAAAGATCATCTAGTTCCAACTCCTGTGCCATGGGCAGGGACACCTTCCACTAGACCAGGTTTCTCAATGTTCTATCCAACCTGGCCTTCAACACTTCCAGGGATGGGGCAGCCACAGCTTCTCTGGGCAATCTGTGCCAATGCCTCACCACCCTCATAGTGAATATTTTTTTCCCAATATCTAATCTAAGCCTACCCTCTGTCAGCTTAAAGTCATTTCCTTTTATCCTATCACTAAATGCCCTTGTAAAAAGTCCCTCTCCAGATTTCTAGGAGGCCACCTTTAGGTAGTGGAAGACTGCTTTAATGTCTGCCCAGAGCCTTCTCCTCCAGGCTGAACAAGCCCATTGACATACGATACAATATTACATGCTCATTACATATGTTTTCACTCATTGCTGACATATGACTTCCTATTAGATTGCCACAATGACCAAGAATTAAAGGAAAATAATATGTTTAACCCAAAGCAAAATGTTTGGTTTATGCCATTGGTCACAGCATTCAACACTTGAGTATGTTGCAATTCTCATGCAAAGATGGAAGCATTATTCTAGGCCATGTTTGTGTATGAATGTTTGCTCTTCCTACAGATTTTCTCACTGTTTATCTAGAAACCTAAAAAGAGGCAGATCTAAAAATGAATTTTTATTAGTCCAAGACTATTTATCTATATGAGAGACTTGAAATAGAAGCCTATCTGTGAAAAAGCAATTCTAACAAACTTTATGCAAATTTTATATTTTATTTAACTTAGTCCTATTAGCCGTACAAAAAGAAGAAACACAGCAAGAGATTTCCTTTTATTTTGTGCTGCTACACGGTGAAATCTTAAGAGGGAGGGTACTATGTTAAATTTCAAACATCCCTTTGGTGAGTGGCTTTATATGCTGATGTGTGCCACCTCTACTCAACCTATGACTTCTTAGAACACCATAATATATGACTTCAAGTATTTCTTCTTAAAGAAATAACTGTAAAGAGGGCAAATTTACAGCCACCTTCTTTTGCTATAGGTGCATTATCTGCTGCTTTCTGTTTTGCCCCTGTTAATTATGAGCTGATACATTAGAGTGTAAAGTCAGTAGGAATCTTTCTATTGATGTCAGAAATTGACTAGGAACATTTCTAACTTTTCTTGTTTCTCCAGGAAACACACATAAATTTGAAAAAAGTGAAGGTTTGCATTCTGTTGAAAATTTGCCCTGTATAGGACAACGTGTGATTTGTATACCTTGTCATATCAAGTTCCTCTGCCCTTCTATCCAGGGTGTATACTCTCTGCAGATTTGATTAGAGGAAGTTATTCATGGTTTGCTCTCAGAAAAGGCCATTTGACTGCAAGGACATTGATCTGCTTGGCTTCTTTAACATAATGCTTTCACTGTTATTAATGCAATACAATTTTTCATATGCTTTCCCTGCTAGGCCTCTATTTTTAGTGTTTGGACCTTTGTAACAATTAACTACATCTGCCTTTTGATTTCCTATATCTGTCACAGAGCTAGAAATATGAAGAAGACATGCTTCATGAACCCATGGTCTCTTACCAGGGCACAGACTTTGTTTCTACTTTAATCCAGGTTTCTCATAACATTTTGTAACACCACCACCATTTTCTCCAACTTTCCCTTTTCTTTATTGCTGTGGTAACAACATTGTGACCAAAGTACAATCCCAGAGACTCCTCTTGTACAATGTCAGTACCACATAAAAGGGACAAACAAAAAAGAGTTGACTAACCAATTTCAAACTGGTTGAAATTGGTTAGTCAGCAAAAATTCTTTGCTCTTTCCCATTTCCAAATTAACAAAAAATATTAATGGTGTGTTTATATTAAAAACATTTTGAGTAATACTTTCTCTGTTCTGAAGAAAAAAGTAATATTTTTTAAGATGAAACAGTTCAACAGGACCCATACAAGAAAAAAAAGTTTCTATAGTTTCAGACAGTATAGAATACTTACATAATGTGGTCACTGGCCATAGGAAACACAGTTGTCTTCTGGATCTAGACACAGGCTATCAACACCAAATTCTTCTTTAAATCATTAGGATCCTGCTTAGAATGTGCTCTGTCTTGAAGAATAATCACAAATTAAACATTGTGATAACCTTTCTATGTTTTATCACTTTTTAGAGTAAATGCCTTACTTGCTATAAAATGGAAATTTGTATTTCTTATTGTATTCATTGTATCTCGTACCTGATGGCATGTTTAACACAAAAAAACCCCACCAGTTATCCATTGATTCTATGCTTTCTTTCACTAGAAAATCATAGAATCATAGAATCGTTAGGGTTGGAAAGGACCTTAAGATCATCTAGTTCCAATCCCCATGCCATGGGCAGGGACATATCACACTAAACCATGTCACCCAAGGCTTCATCCAACCTCGCCTTGAACACTGCCACAGATGGAGCATTCACAGCCTCCCTGGACAATCCATTCCAGTCCCTCACCACCCTCACAGTAAAGAATTTCTTCCTTATACCCAGTCTAAACTTCCCCTGTTTAAGTTTTAACCTGTTACCCATTGTCTTGTCACTACAGTCCCTAATGAAGAAAGAGTCCCTCCCCAGCATCCCTACAGACCCCCTTCAGATACTGGAAGGCTGCTATGAGGTCTCTACACAGCCTTCTCTTCTCCAGGCTGAACAGCCCCAACTTTCTCTGCCTCTCATATGGGAGATGCTCCAGTCCCCTGATCATCCTTGTGGCCCTCCTCTGGACTTGTTCCAACAGCTCTATGTCCTTTTTATGTTGAGGACACCAGAACTGCACACAATACTCCGGGTGAGGTCTCACGAGAGCAGAGTAGGGGGGCAGGATCACCTCCTTCGACCTGCTGGTCATGCTACTTTTGATGCAGCCCAGGATACAGTTGGCTTCCTGGGCTGTTAACGTACACTGCGTTCATTTTCTCATCAACCAACACCCCCAAGTCCTTCTCCACAGGGCTGCTCTGAATCTCTTCTCTGCCCAACCTGCAGCTGTGCCTGGAATTGCTCCGACCCAGGTGTAGGACCTTGCATTTTTCATGGTTAAACTTCATGAGGTTGGCATCAGCCCACCTCACAAGTGTGTCAAGGTTCGTCTGAATGGCATTCCTTCCCTCCAGAGTACCAACTGAGACAGCTTGGTGTCACTGGCAAACTCGCTGAGGACCCACTCAATCCCACTGTCCGTGTCAGCGACAAAGATGTTGAACAAGACCAGTCCCAACACTGATCCCTGAGGGACACCACTTGTTACTGATCTCCAATTGGACACTGAGCCATTGACCTCAACTCTTTGCATGCAGCCATCCAACTAGTTCTTTATCCACCGAGTGGTCTGTCCATCAAATTGATGTCTCTCCAATTTAGAGACAAGGATGTCGTGTGGGACAGTGTCGAATGCTTTGCACAAGTCCAGGTAGATGACATCAACTGCTATACCCCTGTCCATCAGTTCTGTAGCCCCATCATAGAAGGCCACCAAATTGGTCAGGCAGGATTTCCCCTTAGTGAAGCCATGATGGCTGTCACCAAGCACCTTGTTGTTTTTCATGTGCCTTAGCGTGCCTTCCAGGAGAATCTGCTCCAAGATTTTGCCAGGGGGTGAGACTGACTGGTCTGTAATTCCCTAGGTCATCCATTTTCCTTTTCTTGAAAATGGGGGTTATATTTCCAGTTGTCAGGAACTTTACGTGACTGCCATGATTTTGCAAATATGATGTCCAGTGGCTTAGCGACTTCATTCACCAGCTCCTTCAGGACCCAAGGATGGATTTCATCAGGTCCTTGACCACATTCAGGTTCTTAAGATGGTCTCAAACCAGATCCTCTTCTACAGTGGGCCTAGGGTCTTCATTCTTACAGTCCCTGCATCTGCCTTCCAAGACTTGGGTGGTATGGTCAGAGCCTTTGCCAGCGAAGACTGAGGCAAAGAAGTCATTAAGTACCTCAGCCTTCTCCAAATCCTGTGTAACCAGTTCTCCCAAGAGCTTCCTGAGGGGGCCTACATTGTCCCTAGTCTGTCCTTATTCATTATGTACCTATAGAATCCTTCCTGTTATCCTTAACACCCCTAGCCAAATTTGATTCTAACTGGGGCTTAGCTTTCCTAACCTGGTCCCTAGCTTCCCAGACAAAATCCCTGTATTCTTTCTAGGCAGCCTGTCCTTGCTTCCACCTTTTATAAGCCTCTTTTGTCTTTCAAATTTTCCTCAGGAGCTCCTTATACACCCAAGGAGGTCTCTTGGCCCTCCTGCTGCCCTTCCTTCCAGTTGGGATTCAACACTCCTGAGCTTGTAGGAGGTGATCCTTGAATATCAACCAAGAGTCCTGCCCTCTAGGGCTGTATCCCATGGAACCTTACTAAGCAGGTTCCTGAAGAGGCCAAAGTCTGCTCTGTTGAACTCCGGGGCAGTGAGCTTGCTGCATGCTCTCCTCGCTGTCCTGAGGATTTCGAATTCGAAATCCATTTAAATGTATGTATGTTAACATGAGTCAGTATGTTTACCTCGCAAGGTATCTTCATTGTACCTATCATGTTTTTCCTATTTTGCCTAATTTTAACTAATTTTTCCTCTAAATTTTCTTTTAAACCTCAGTCAATGCTAACTAGCAATGCAACAAAGCGAAAATTCTTCACCAATTTAAACCCCTCTTAACATGACTGATTTTGAGATAGGTAGACTAATGATGACCTAAACAATGGTGCACAGAGGTTATAGAAGTACAAAATTGTTGCCAAGTACTGGCTTCTCTTAACCACTAAATTATTATCAAGTACATATTGCAGCACATGTCTGTTATGAAGAATATAAAGATTAACCTCCCTTCAGTCTAGTGTACATCATTCATACCAACTTTTTCATTGTATGGCCTATCTAGCCCTGGGAACCATATCAATTCCCTTGCAAACGCTAAAGAAAAGAAATGCTGGTATTATGTAAAATCTCTGAGAAATCACTGCCAATTATCTTAAAAAAAAACTTTATTCTTTCATGAATTATAGAATGTAAATTATTTAATGTTGGGTTAGCTCAAATGTCTGGCTTAATTATCAATAGTCACATAATTTAGGATTTAACTTTCTTTAAGCTCTTTTTTTTTTCTACATCACAAGTACATATCCAGCAATCTATGTCTTAATTAGTTGTCTTTATATACATATGTAATCTCACAGTTTTTAACACAATAGTATATCAGATTTCAAGAATGACCTCTCAAATTCCTTAATTTATTCCTTAATTAACAAACAGGGTTTAAGCAGAAAGAACTTGATACATTTGTGCTTTCCCTTTACTCAACTTTAACTCCCATAGATTTCAAGGATCTTCAGTTTAAAGGCACTTTCAGCTGGAAAATGCAGAAAAAAATATGTATTGGTGTAAGCAGCGAGGAGAAGCAGACAGGCCAACCCAATATGTGTGATAAGCAAACTTCTACTTTATTTGTGACGCAGTTCACATATATATATAGGAGTGGTATTCAGCCACTCCTCCTTGGCACAACAGCATTGGTTAGCCCCACACAGCTTCCTCCACGTTCTCCTCCCATGTGGGGTCTCCGGTTACCTGTGGGGGCCACCCCCTGCCTTGCTCGCACAGTCCTCCAGGGCTCTATGGTCCTGCTCTTAGAGTCATTCTGCAACATATTGGTCATTACTAAGGAAAAAAGTGTTATCTGACAGTTGTCAATAATGCTAAGTTTTGGGTTGTTGTTTTTGTGTCTGTTGGTTTGGATTTTTGCTTTGGTTTTTTTTTTGGTGGGTTGGTTGGTTGGTTGGTGGGTGGGTTTTTTTGTCTTTTTTCCCCAGACATCTGCTGGAATATAGCAAGTAAATAATTTGGAAAATTACATACATGAATTTCATGCCAGTATCATGTAGTTTGCCTTTCAAGCTTTGTAGTGTTAAGTGTAATGTAATTAAATACCAATGGTAGTTTTACCCTACTGATGATGTGTTGTTGCAATAGTAATCCTGCTCAGTACAAGAGTAACCACAGGTTCAGAACCCTGGTGCATGCGCTTGGCTGAGGAGCCACTGGCGTGACGCTACCATCTGCAGGCTTATGACTGAACACCTCTAAGAATCCCACCTAGATTCTTGGTGTCGTGCTATTGCATCATTGGTCGCTTGTGACTGACCCAGGAGATGACAGTCTTGTTCAGATTGCATGGCTAAAGGTCTTCCCGGATCTTTGTTAGCGAAGACAAGCCTTCCTCATAGGAGAAAGAAAACTCCTGTCTTCAAACCCGGGCAGATGGAGCTCGTCTAGCCTTGTATGGTCTTCCATCATAGAGAAGGACACTCTTACAAAACCTATGACCTGTGGGCTTTACTGTCACCATCCTAACTAGCTAGGCCGTGGCAGTTAAACCACAGGTGTAAAGGATGGGGCCAGTTCTGCACAAGCTGTGCCTCACCTAAAAAATCCACTGCGCAGGCTGGAAGAGCTTACTCTCACTTGTCTGTATGGACAGGCAAGGGTCGAAACGGTAGGTGACAAGGCGCATGGGAAGCTGCAGATCCAACCTTACATGCGGGTGGACCAGCGCATGGGTAGCTCGAGATCGCTCAGGAGATGACAGTCCCGGTTGGACACTTCCTGATTGCCTAAGCAGCCTTTTTTCAATCCAGATTTGCATATCCCACATGCCCTTGGTCATCGTGCTTGTAGTAAGCGTGGTTAGAGCCCTTCCTAAATCTTTGCTTGCGAAGCCAAGCCATCAATTAAATGCAGAGAATTATTAGGGATTCAATCAGATGCTGTCTAGACCTTTTCTACAGAAGAACAGAGGGGACATTCAACAGAACTGGAAGACAACATAGATGTAAACTAACATAAAACTAACTGAAAGACAGCAAACATGAATCTGATAACAGAGAACTTTATATAACAAATAACTTACCTGTAGTGCCAATACCACAAGATGTTATAGAGGACAGCAATATGAGATTACAGGAAAAGACAAGGCATGAGGATGGATAAGAACAGCATCCTCAAATGTATCTGAAAAGATTAAGAAGTTATATAAACATTTGCAGATATGCTGTGAAACCTCTTTGTGAAATAATTGTTCCATATAAAATCTGAAAGTTCTGGGTGATGGTTTGCTGTGCTAGTTTTCTTTTAAGTGGTCGGGTTGGTCTATATCTTCACTATGCTGCATGCTAGAAATTCATAGGTTTCTCAAAAAAAACCCAAAACAACGGTTTTGCTGTGAGAGTTTTATTGTGAAAACTGCCCTTATTTTTGTGGAAAATGGAAATACTAAGAAATAATGTCTTCAGCAGTTACTTACTGATCAGAAAATTGATAGAGATGTATATGTATCCTTGCTCTGTGCTCATAAAATGTTGCAGTTGAGAGTACCAACAAAACCAAACACACATATTAGTTTAATTTGGCAAATAATGATTTCTGATAGCACTTTAAATTAGATTTGGTTTTAGAGGAGACTGATCATTCACTTTAAATGAAAATTAATTTGGGAATGAAAAGTAAATCAGCCTTTGTCTACTGAGACAAGGGGGAGCACAAAATTACAAAATGGAATATATAAACCTTTAGAATCAGTTTTAAGTAATATTAAGTTTGATGGCTTTGTAACAGTAGCAATGGAAAATTACTGAAGTGCGTGGTACACAGAAAAAAAAAAGTAGAGTACAGCTAGAGAACATACTGAGAATTCTTGTACAAGATAAATCATTGTAGTTGACATAGTTTTAAGAAAAAGTCTAGAAGAACAGGACACAGGGATAAGGAGTATCTGGGAATGGCAGGTGTCCAGGATGGGCTACAGTTAAACCAACTGATAAGTAGGAGGACAGGAGGATTATTATGTCTCTGGTGCTAACGAACCAATTAAGCTGGTATAAGCATCTACTGTGCATGCTTCAAAGGCTGCCAGAAGTGATGAAGATTGTTGGAAGAAGTAAACGACTCTCAGAGACCACCACCACAATTCTGTATGCATGTAGGGAACTTTCTGGAAAATGATGTAATCCATACGTAGCCTCACGAATATGTATGTATGCCCAGGGACTATACAAGGGCGGCTTGGGTAGCAATACGGCGACATACGTTAGGAGGAGCTATCCCCCATGTCTCCCAGCGCCGCAATAAAGAATACCTGCTTGTCAGCTTGAAAACTTTGTAAGCAAGTTTGTTCCTGGAGTTTTCTCTGAATCAATACATTTACAACAATAAAGCAGGGTACGTTTCACATTACCAGCTTAACTGTTTTTAAGATAAATGTAATGGCAGATTAAAAGAGAAATACCAGTGAAGATTGTTTTCTACTTTTTGTCTTGGAAATTTCAGTAATATTCCTTTCTCTACAGTCTGTGCTCTGCCAGTCTTTTTGCTGTTCCTACAGTTCTGAGGTGAAAAAGGCTTTCTCAGAGCATAGCAATACTTTGAAACTCAGATACATGTGAATTTGATATATGATGCACCTCAGCTGCCTTCTGCTATTGAACTCAGTGACACATCTTTTACCATTCCCACACCTTTAGCCTATTGTGTTTCAAACCATCATCTTCACTTTTATCCCCTTATGTTTAAGCTCTTCAGGGCAACAGCTATATCCATCTTTTTGCTTGCAAGGCACCTGGTCCTTTCTAGAGCTCTATCACCATTACAATGTACATAAAAATTCAAAAGAACTTCTTTTCCTACATTTCCATTTCTCCTTGACACTGTTTCTTTTTTTCCTCACTTCTGCTTTTGCCAGTTTCTATTCCTAAACTGACTTGTGCTACAGGACCACAGTTATGAAAATTATTTGTACAACATTAGTCTGATAAAAAGAGTGCAGGCAAGAGACTTTTAAAGTACCTGAAGTGAATTCTAGAGTTGGATTAAACAATTCAGGCTCACTTTGTGGCTTCTTTGTAACACTATTCAGAAAGTTTGGCTGTCATAAACTGTATTGATTTGCCAGTAATGACTCTTCAGTGGGATAAAGCATTTTACACTTCAGCTTTTAAGGTATATTCAAAGATATAATATTCTAAACTGTAATCTTGTTTTAAGTTTTATATTGCTTACTTACTAAGATGAATAAATAAAGTGTATGCCAAGTTATTTTGATGTAATGTTTTCAGAAATGGGACTCTCACTTTAGGGATGACACAAAATAATAGAGAATAAGAACAGAAGTTATATTTTATATTTTAGTTGTCACAGGTAATCTATGATATTTTTCTGGACCATCAGCCACAAAAAGTAGTGAAGAATAAAACTTATTTGAGATAAATTTCACATCAAGTGTATAAAATAAAAGCCTTATTAAAGTGTGAGACTAATTTATTAATTGAAAGGTAAGCATTTAACATATATTGTTAAATTTTTGCTGAAAACTAGAAATTGTTTGGACATTTGTTATTCACTTTATCTAATCTCAAACATCTAATATAGGATGTGAAAAAGTCTAGGTTTCTAATACAGTCATAGTAGAAAAAGCAAGAGTTTGCCATTGCTCTCTGAAGGAAGCAAAACCATTAGCTGAGTTAAAGACTTAAACTTTAAAGGTGTAGATAGTCCCCAGTGATCCATTCCAGCAAAGACAAGCATGAGAATACTGGATGAGAACTGGAGAATGTTACTGGGCAGAAGGATCACCATGGGGAGCAGGCACATGTTCTGCCTGTGAATGTGAGCCAGGAGCATTGGATCACAGCAAGGGGAGAACAAAGGCTTGCATAGAGCCAGTGCTGTAATATAAGGCCACTCTACAAACCTCACTACACCCAGACAGAGAGATGGGCAGCAGCAATACGTAGCAAGAGCGTTTTTTCCATTACTTGAGACTTGTGACTCAAAAGCCGATGCTAAAAGCATCTTCTTATAATGTTCAAAGATTCTTATTGCACAGAACAATTATTTTCACAAACTAGTTCGGTTTTTTGGTTTTGTTTTTGGTTTTGTTTTTTTTTCCTGGGAATGTGGTATAGAGTCAGTCAACTAGAATGGGCAAAGAGCTACACTAACATAACTGATCTTCCAAAATTAAGCTGACCATGGGAGGAGCTTATCTATATTTTCTGGTTTCATATTGGAGATAATGAGCCCTCATGGGATCCATCTGGTACAGGTAGAGGCTGTTCTGGTAAGTCTGCACGTAAGCTTAGTTTAGTTACTGAACAGATAAGCAGTCCATGGGTAAAAGAGACTGACCATATGCAGGAGGAATAAAGCTACTTCTAATTGCTACAGATTAGATTTTTTCCTAAGAAGGACAATTGGAGAAGGAACAATTTTTTACATGCAACAATTATAACCTTTGGAAGGCTCATGAAATATATAGTCAATAAAAATAAAATTAAAAAAAAAAAAAGCCACGTTATTATATATTTATGAACATTGACTTCATTTGCAAGCTAGACAAGGTTGGTCTAATCAATAGAATGTAAAATCATACAGAAGACATAGAATTTTTTTCGTGCTAACAACAGAACTTCCTCTGAGATCAGAATCTCTGCCCATGTGGTAACCAAGTACTATAAATTCATGGTCTTTGCTGTTGTCAAACTATGCTTCAGACAGGACTGGGATCTGCAGCTGTGTTTAAGAAAGCAGACCTCTGAGATAATCAATTCTGTTAGGTAAACTTCTCATACTATTCTGAGTTCTTTGTTGTGAAATATATAAGAATGAAGGCCACGTCCAAAAAAATCAGACTCCAGGATGGCTGACACAGAACATTAATTGAATAGAATCTGTCTGTTAAAAATGATAGCTCAAAAAATGGATCAGAGAAAGGAGTCATGAAGCAATTCCAGCACGATCATCTTTTTTCCAGATCTGGGATAAAAAAAAAAAAAAAAGAAAAATTCTGAGAACCCACATGTACCAGACAGATACAAAACACAAAACATTCTACAAATCAAGCAACGACCATATTTATGTCTCACAGGATGTTAAAGATAACAGAGGGGTCACAAAGTGCACTGGGATGAGAGAAAAGAATGGGTCTTGAAAGTAGAAGTTAAAGTAATCTTTATTATACACTACTTTGTAATCAGACTTGTGTAATTCAGGATGTCTTCAGTCCTGATTTACAAAAAATTGGATTTTCAATTTCAGGCACTGTTAAGCTGTGATTATAAATACTTAGCATGGGAATGTGCCTATCCTTACTCTACATGTCAGCTGAATGATCAAAAATGTTCTTTGTTTATTTCTGCTCTTTATGCAAAGTATAACTGAAAAAAGGATAAAAAAAAGTCTCTAAAGTTTGCTGCTGAAAATGGTACTCCTACACTGCTTTTATTACGAATAAAAGAGGGGAAATGTTTTTCTGTGTCATCTGCTACATGGAATTAAAAGATGGGCAGATAACACGTATGAAAGTATTTCTACATCTCAGCTGTAGAAAGTAAGGGAATGAGCAGATGCTAATATCAGCACGGTTCAGTTGCAAAGTATTGGCTTTCTCAAATATCCAGTAATGTAAGGTTAATAGCACAGTTCAGCCTGTCTGGAGAAAAAGGGCAAGCAATGGACTTGTACCTTGCTGTGAGCTTCACCTGATGCATAGTGGGCAAAAAATCTTGGAATGAGAATAGTGACACTCTTAAAGCCCTGATTTATGAACAGGCATTGTCATTAATATAAAAGAAAGTATAATTAACAGTCTAATACAGGGTATATCAAACCACTTCATGACAAAGTTGATCAAAACTCTTTGTGCAGACCATGCTGCATTGGAAAGATCCCTAATTAATACTTTCTACTAATCAAATCCCAGAGTGTTTTGGAACTGACTTCAAATTTCCTGTCCAAATATATATTTAACTACATACTTTTTTTTAATAATAAAAACTAGATAGGCACAAAGCCTATATGAAACAGTCAAACTGAGTCCAAACAACTGGGTTATTTGAACAATCACATCCAAAATATTGTGTATAAGCATTTTGTCCTGATTTTGGATTCTTTGGTTTAATCACTTTTTCTTTTTAATGAGACAGAGCATCAGTTTTCCAAACCTCTCTTTTCCTTTTTTGACCCTTCAGCTTCAGTAAAGTGTAAAACATACAGACAGTTTTTTTCATCAAAATGTATAATGCAGTACTCACCTAGAAAGTGGATTGCTCTTTCCTTCCGCTAGGACAACCATTCTTCTCTTTATCAAAATCAGAGGCTCACAATTATATGCCCTGGCCAATGTAGCACTTTCTGGATAGTTCATTCAATTTCTCTCTTATAAAGTGTGACATTCTCAGGAAGCCTAGATGGCTTCCCCCAAAACCATAGAATCATAGACTTATCAAATGGTTTGGCTGGAAGGGACCTTAAAGATCATCTAGTTCCAACCCCCTGCCATGGGCAGGAACACATTCTACTAGACGAGGTTGCTCAAAGGTCTGTCCAACCTGGTCTTGAACACTTTCAGGAGTGTTCAAGGAACAGCCACAGCTTCTCTAGGAAACCTCTTCTAGTGTCTCACCACCCTCATAGTGAAGAACATCTTTCTAATATCTAATCTAAATTTAACCTCTTTCAGTTTAAAGCCATAATCACTTGTCCTTTCACTACCTGCCCTTTTAAAAAGTCCCTCTCCAGATTTCTCGTAGACCCCCTTTAGGCACTGTTATGCTGCTCTAAGGCATCCCCAGAGTACTCTCTTCTCCAGGCTGAACAACCTGAACTCCTTGAGCTTGTCATCACAGAAGAGGTGCTCCAGCCCTCTGATCATCTTTGCGGGCCTCCTCTGGACTTGCTTAAGAAGGTCCACATTCCAGAGCTGAACACAGTACTCCAGTTGGGGTCTCATGAGAGTGGAGTAGAGAGAGGGAACCACACTTCTTTTCACACTTCTTTTCACACTTCTTTTCACACTTCTTTTCATGACATCCAAAATATGGGTGACCAAGGAGAAAGATGAATGATGTTTCAACAGCTGAGTAGATAGGAGCAAAGACCTTGGTAAAATTCAAAGTTCACAATTTCAACTTTGAGAGATTTGGCAGATACTTTATCACTTCCCAAATTCCTTCCCATAATTCAAACAAACCCTTTATACAAGGAAATGATGATTTCCTTTATAAGAAAGCAAGTAGCAGTAAAAATTATCTCAGACCAAACAGCATTTGCAAACAATTTTTTTCCTGTTGCCCAAAAGGAGAGAGGAAGAATTATTAATCTCTGATAAATCTGAAAAGGCTGAATATTGGAGTACTATACATGAGTTGTAAGATGAAGGGGTCCATCTCCTAAGAGACACCTCAACGTGGGACAACTGGATAGTGAGATTAGATCTGAAGGATGTCTTACTATCTTGCTGGTGAAAAAATGTCAAAGGTTCCTCCAGCCTTTGCTAGGAAGGGGAACTTTGGCAGTTCTCCAGCCTACCATTTGGCCTCTAGTTAGCTCCATGGTAGCAGCCTTCTGTGAGCAAGAGCTTGGGATAATAGCCTGTTTAGACTACATGCTGACTATGGTACCGAACAGAGAGCTGTTAGCAGCACAAGTTGATTTGGTGAAAACAATTCTCAAGAGCCAGAGTCACTGAAAAATTACCAGGAATCAAATCTGGCTGCTACCCAGAAAACAAGTTCCTTGAATTTGCAGTCTTGATGTCTCTGCTTCAGAATATTTAAGACCTTTCCAGAGTGTATCAGAGAAACTATTTGGAAAGTAAACTGACTATGAAAGACAGTCATCTACCTCAGGGGGACAGTTCACATCAGTGTAATTGAATTGAGAGATGCAGAAGGCATATTAGGTCATCCCATCAATCTTGTCACAGAGGGGAGGAAGGTACTGCAATCTCAAGTTAATTCTTTTCCTTTCTCATCTTCTTTCAACAATTCAGAATAATAAGCCCACTCTTTTGGAAGGCAATTCTATAACCTTGTTAAAAGGTTTTGATAGATGAAAATATTCATAATCTCTTGTATTTCTGGTTATGTACGTATATACAGTTTTCTACGCCTGGTAGTGTTTAGCCACAGACTTATGACAGTGAGGAATACTTCCCACTTTCTTATTTGCTTACTTTCTCTAATATGAAAAAGTTAAAAATACAGTAAAAATTTAAATTTATGCTTCATTTTTTTTCTTTTTTTTTTTCATGTTTTCAGCAAATGGAGAAGACTCTTAAAGAAGTACAGTATAGCTCTGCCATTTTTAATGTTTGGGGTTTTTTTTTAATTTTTAAAGCAAAATTCACTTCCAATGAAAATAGTGCTCTTTATGAATTTCCCTTCTCAATAAAAACTTTTGTTTGAAAGATTGACTGATGCCCTTAAGAATTAAAATATTGATTGATGGCTTGGGTTCGCGAATGAAGGTTTGGGAAGGGCTTTACCCACGTTTACTACAGTTTCGAGCATCCAATGTCCTGAACCACCTGCATGCAATGTTGGGTCTGTGGCTTCCAGTGAACCCTATCACATGATGTTTCGTCCATCGCCTGACGCTACAGGGCTTTGTAAGTGTGGGTAAACCCTTCGGGCCTGCACAGTGGATTTTTTAGTGAGGCACAGCGTGTGCAGAACTGGCCTCACCCTTTACACCTGAGGTTTATCTGCCATGGCCTAGCTAGTTTGGACAGTGACAGCAAAGTCCTCAAGTTGTAGGTTTGGTTAGAGTGTCCTTCTCTTAGGTGGATGGACTTACAAGGCCAGATGAGCTCCATCTGCCCTGGTTTGAAGTTAGAGTTGTCCTTCTCCTGGGATAGTTGCCCAAAGGCTAATGAACAGGATTACTATTGCAACAACAAAACATCAGCAAGGTAAAACTAACCTGTCTCACAATGGTCTAATCCCAGCACATGTTCCCTATTAGTGGGTGAACATGCTAGCATAAATGCAACCTGTTTTAGAACAAAAAAATATGTCAATATCCTGCTTTTTCCTAATTGTCTCTCTTCAGTGCAGTTTTGGTGTCTTCCATAACAACATGAACAGTGACAATAAGCAATTTTGACTTAATACGTAGGTAGTGGCACTTTTAATACAACAACATCATTATATTGCACATTGTGAAAAAAGTTCTGGAGGGAAAGTTCCTGGTAACACATTGCTCTCTGGATCTACATTATTAGACTTTTCAAGTGCTGCAGTGTTTTCTGTCAACAAAATTTGTATTCTTGTAAACATATTCTTAGTAGCAGAGTAAAATACTTCTTAAATTCAATTTGGAATATAGCACACAAACAAGGACAGAGACCAGCCTATAACTTGTTTTGTCCTTAAAGAAAATTTGTGAATACACATGATGTTGGTTTTTTTGTTCATTTAGATTTATGGAGTGCTTTTAATGTCCTATATGGCTGCTGCTTTTAAATGACTTATCCTTACTTGAGAGCCTTGTGTAACAGGAACCAGAAGGGCACATGCCTCTGCACCCAGGGTGTTGTCCTCAACAGAGCACCTAAAAAGATTCAGGGAGATTTAGAAAGCTAAAGAGAAAATGGTCAGATTCTCACCTCACTGAAATTGGCAAAGCCCTGTTCTTCAGCAAAATATTTAAAATCTAGAAAGTTGGGAAGAAGTGAAAAAAAGGTGAAGCAAATAGCAAAGTACAGAAACACAGCTTTGTTTCTAACATACACACATTTAAGCATTTTTCATTCCTGTCTAAACTAGTTCAAACAAACCAAAAGTGACAGTATATGAATGTTTGTGAAATAAAAAGTGGGTATTAACAGTTGGACATCAATGGCATTGTGTAAATCCTTTACATCCAGGAAAATTCTTAAAACATTATTTTAGAACAGCAGATATTCAGTGACTTTTTTTCAGGTTAAATGCACTACAGATGTGGCTAAGGTAATTTCACAGTTTAAGCCTTGGGCACGTAGAATTTAAAACAGAACTTCATCACTATATCATTACTCAGTTATTTTTTCACTGAAAAAGATATGAAGTAGGTACATTAACTCTAAATCATTACTTTAGCACAGTACTTCTTGGTGCTAACATTTCTGTTTCCCTACTGAAACATTATGTGCTTACATGTCCCCTATTATTGCAGCTCCCTCAACCATTCCTTATGTGTTTAGCTACCCAATTTCCTTGTGAGACAAAATAAAACCACTTATTCCTATTTCATAAGATGAGGAAATGGGGCTTGGAGGTCTGTGACTTATCACAAGTCACATAGCAGTGGCTTGAACTTAACCTTTTCAAGCAACAGGCTCAGCACCTTCACTTCTGAATTGACTTGATATCTTGCTTGAAACAGTCTGTGCATGGTATCTCACTAAATATGTTCTGAAATTAAAGAGCCCATTGCTAAAATTAGCACCTATTCTCACAAAATATTGGTTTCAGAAATCCTAATTCTTTCAGAAAATCAAACAAAAGCTCACTGTCCAGACAGCAGTATCCAGTTTATTTGGAGAAGTACAGCATTATATAATTGAAATTCTATCGTGCCAGATAACAGAACAATAATTATTATTTACAGCATTAATCCATACTTTTTACTTTTAGTGTCCTTCATAGGCATACCAGCAGTTGGGTGGACAAACAGTACCTTCTCCCCTGGTTCAGCTCTGAACAGAAAATACTGGCACACAGGGGATCTCTCCAGATTTCCCCAACACTGTACACTGTCCTGTGGCACTGCAAAAAGCAGTACTTTAGTTATTGGCCATTTTCTCCACTTTTCCATTGTATAACAGTGAAATGCTTTATGTTGTCAGTATTTTCTTGGTATTTTTCTTGATCATTAATAGCATATACTGTCCTTGATTTTTACAGTACTCTTTTTTTAAATCTCCTTTGTTTTATGAACACACACACGGATACATACCTCTCCTCCAAAAATTTTCTGCTAAGATCCTCAGCAGCTAAAAAAACCCATTGAGCTGCCATGGAAATATGTCAAGGGATCACCCTTTATTGTGGGAAAAGCATGGTATCACATAAATTAGTGAAACTGCACTTGCTTCGTAAGTCTCCATTTCTCTGAGAAAAATTAGATACAGTCAGTATCCAATATGTACACACACTAATGCTCATACACACGTTTACACACATACTCATTTGTATTCAGAAAAGCAGTATAACTTAATTTTGTCATAGTCATTAAAGATAATAAGATGTGATGATTTTTTATAGTTTATGAAATGGTCTGCATTGCATACATTCCAGTTTACATGCATCCATTACTTTCAGCTAGGACAGTTTTATGCTAGAAATCTTAATGTAGCCAGATTAGATAGGTAAATACAAATGGCCTGTACAAAGTGTGAGATCTGCAGTTCCAAATCCTGCACAAGATGGTGGAAGTTAGAAACAAGTATTTTTCCAAAATCTCCAGAAATTGTCATGGAAGGCTGGAAAACTCATTTCCAGATTGAAATTAAACTCCCAGTTTACCTTTATCTTTAAAACAGGGAAATTAGTTTCAATAGTTAAACAGAGGAATTGGAATATTCATCTACAAATATGTAAAAATATCCCCCCTTTTATGAAACTAATTTACAGTATCCTTTTTTAATGCTGTCCTTTTAGAAGGGAGAAAAAACCCAAACAACAAAACAACCAAAACCACCTCTACAGTTTATCTGAGTGTCTCAAAGGCAGAGCAAGATGCAACCTTCCTAATAAACTAATGTACAAATTACCAGAATGTCATTGGCAAACCTTTCTGGTTACACTACTGTATTTCCTCTGTTAAGCTTCAGAAGTTCAGGAAGCTCTCTTCCTGACAGAAAAGAGAGGTAGTGGAATTAAATTTTCTTAGACTACTACCTGGTTTCCCTGAGATGCAGAGCAGGCAGGAGGCTTTCTACTTGAGTATAACCACTGTTCATGGAGGCTGTGTAATGCTCCCTAAAAGCAGCAGGGCTCAGAAACTGTCATTATAGATCAAATTCTCATTCCAGGTTACCCTCTACAATTTACCCTGTAAAAGACAGCTGGCATTCAAAGGCAGAAATCTTACAGTTTCTGACTTTCACTTGCTGAAGACTAGCAGGACATTAAGTCATCCAAATTGAATTTCAATGTTAGATTATTAAAGCGGAATTCCAGGAAAGAGAAGGCAATTGTGAAACTGCCAGACATCCCATTTTGTGCTGGGTCCTGTTTTTACTTCTGCCATTGACCTACTATACATCCTCAATCCAGCTATGTCACTTGATCCTGTTCCTTTTACACCACGTCTATCAGTGGTCTATCAGTGTTTGATCAAATTCATCATGGAAATCAGTTCCTTTGCAAAGCTTCTTTTTTTTTTTTTTTTATCCCCACCTTCAAATGCAATGCTTGGTAAAAGACTAAATATAACCATGAAAAACAAGATACAGCATAACATATCTCTTCTGCCATTTCCTTTCCTAATAAGTATTTTCCAAATGTCATTACATCATGTGTTATGATTCCATACCAGCAAGAGTTGTTTTCAATTTTGTGCTGTTGTGAATGTAGTACCCTTAGTAGACATTGTGAATGAATGCCAGTTGTGGAGAGATCCATTACATTTAGAAATTGTTCAGAATGTCAACTATTTTCTTGAAATAATGAGCATATAAGGTTTTCTATAGAGCTTCTTCCACCTGACAAAACAAATAAGAAAATAAATGGAAAGAAATTATCCCATCTAAATCAGCTGACCCAGCTCTGATGTGAAAATCTTCAGGGGTTAGTAAAATTCATTAATAGTAGAATTACCATGAGAGCAGTTTCATCCCAACCAAAGCCATTTAATTATACCTTCAAGATTTGAATTATATTTGCTTCAAGCAGATTTCAAATCCACTTGAGTTTTGGGTATAAAGTTCATCCCTTAAAAGGCAGTGATTTACTTAAGTGTTTGTTTTCCTGGAAAAGGCGCTTTGCAAAGAGGCTTCCACTAAACCAAGAATCCTGCAGGGCCAGCCCTTCTTCCTGACTCTACAAAAGCAGTCAGTAACTTTTATGCAAAGTGATATGTGAAAGGCCACACACTGAGTTAGCCAGAGCAAAGCTTACAAATATATGACATTTTTGTGTGCTTGTTTTCATTCTCCTAGATTACAAAAAAAAAAAAAAAGCCTTAAAACCGAAAGGCTTTCCAACCACTCCTCTTTGGAAGGGTTGAGTAACTGCAAGGCTGAACTATTTCTCTTCCATAAAATATTGCATGAAATTCAGCAAATGCTTTAGCCTATGTCTGTTTTGAAACAGAAGAGGATATGATGAACACAGAGAAGGCCTTCCTGAGCTGAATCTAAAATAAGAGAAGACAGGTAACATGGAAAAGAATTTGACAGAGCATCACAAACACTGCAAAATATGAATTATTTGAAACTTACCTGAACCTTAAGTGTTTGTTCTGGTGTCTCACATTCCAGTATGTTATAAATCTATTTACCTGACAGCATCGTAATGCTAGGAGAGTGTTTACAAATCCATTGCAACGGATCTATGTTATGAATACTGTCCTATTCACCTCATTCTGGTCTCCAAATTTGCATTAAATTGGAAAGGTCTTTTTGCTTACAATACAATCCTTATTGGAAATACACCTTTGTTAAAATCAAATGAAAATATAAGGAAATGATATGCTTAAAAAGAGTCGAACACATTGAGTTACTGTGAAGGAGCCTTCTCATTAATTGCTACTGATAGTTCCGTTATGTTTTTAGAAGCATTTATAAGACAGTACAGCATGTTCAAGGCAATGTCTTGAGACATCATACTTGTGATGTTCTAAGACAGGAACAATAAGAATGTCTCTAGGCAATCTGAAGTCAAAGGTTGCCCCTACCACATTCATTGGATCTCCCAGTGGTTGCAAACTGTTGGTAAGGAGGGGCACCTTGTCAAACGCATGTATCCCCCAGCCAGTCCCCTGTCATGGTCATTACTGTCTAGCATTGACACTGCTAGTGAGTGCCCTTGTGCTAACGAGAGGGCAGATAGCTGGCTCCCAGGCATCAATATGTTACACTGCAGGAGGGATCCCTGATGCTCAGCACTGAAATGCTGACAACTTCTGTGCAGTGCATTTTGTCAATGTTACTGACATCTTGCCTTTTAGGAATACATCTGGTGTTTGGGAGAATGCTGCAGAATCATCACCCAATAACAACCTGGGAAAATGACCAATGTGTAATGAATAATAACCAAATGCTTCTTAGGCTTTTTTTAACATGTAGACTCCATACACAGTAAAGAGTTAATACCCTATAGCAAATTCCTCACATAAATATGAAGATATTATATTGGTCTTCTTGCTAATCATCAATCACTACTGCTTTGCCTTTGGAAGATGGCCCAGCTCCAGATGCCTTTTGCTTTCCTGGCCTCTCTCTCACAGCTTTTACCAACTTCTATTCAGCCCTTGAATTTTAACTCCCTAGACCCCCCTATGTTTTCTGTTAGAAATGCTATGGCTCAGCTATACCCTGCTGTACATCTCCATGGTTCTTTCATAAGTTCACAAATACTCCAAGTCAGAAAACACAGTGGAGTTCTGTTTGTTACTCTCAGGTGACCTCTCAAATGGTCTTTCAGAGAGAAATCTTTCACTCTAGCGGATGTTTTCAGTTCGGTGAAGGCAGTCATGGGCTATGTAATGATGACAACATTAGCATATCCTGCAAGAGCTATCAGCTAAGGGAGAGAGGCAGAGGAAATAGAAAGAAGAGGTCTGTAATCCTGAATGCATCTCTGACGCTTCCTGGTTTAGGTGGGTGTAGGTTGAACTGTTTCACTTAGGCCAAACTAAGCCAAAGGGATTTTTACGTTTACTAAAATAATCTGTGTTTAATTAATGCTTGTAGTTCAATTCATGTGAGTTTACTTAATACACTATTATCAAGCTGAGATTTGATGCTTAAAAATAGATTGTTTCTGCCAAAACCACACATAAAAATGAACCTATGAACCTTTCAAAGGGGTAGAAAAGTAAATCCATGAGTATAGAATGAAACAACTTCTGGAAATGCAGTCAAATCAATGTTGACCTGGAGTTTGCAATGGTGAAAATTGTTCATAAAGTCTGTAAGATTACATATCGCTAAAATAAATAATTATTTCTAAGCAAACTCAAAAATCTTTTAGACAAATCTTAAGACACAGGAACAGAAAAGCAGTAACCTTAAATACTTATGGAGAAAATAAAGCAATATTGGAATTTTGTTTATCAATTTCTTGCCTTCACTTGCCTTTTTCCCCAGCAAAAACAGCTGGGAGTGGGGTTCTTGTTCCATACACTGTGTAGGAAGAGAATTATGCACCTAAGAAGTATTAGCTAATGGAAAGCTACAGGTTTACTGGCATGAGAGTTAGACTTCAGTAGCTGTGGAATTTATGCACTTGAAATGTCAACACCAGCATGAGAAATATTTTGAAGATCTTAATGTGTCTTAACATGATATTTTAAACTGCTCATTTCCTGAGTCCAACCACTAAATAATACGGCCCAGTTTGGTTACAGCCCATAGGTGCTGGAAACCTTCAACTCCAAAAGACCACTTTACTTCTCCACAAAGTATCTGTTTGGAGTTGAACTTCAGAAAAATTGTTCAAAAAAGCAAATATCTGGCTTGTAAGATGTGATATCTGGATAGAAACGAAGACCCTTACCCACCATAGTAACGTGTTTTGTTGATATTAATGTCTGGATTTCTATTCCCCCACATCCCTTCCCCTTCTATTTTTTTATCAGCTCAGCAGAAATTTAATTGTGTTTGCTGTTCATAAATTACTTTTCTGAATTGTGCTTTGATCATCTTTCATAACCTGTTAAAATTGAGCACCTTTTTTTTTTTTTTTTACATGTGTTATAACTTTTGTTTCTAAACAGAAAAATTTGAACAATCTTAGCCTGAAACTACCTGCACTTTTGCAGTCATGAGTATTTCTGGACAAATTGCTTTATGTGCAAATCTTTACAAATTAAAAAAAAAGAATCAAAAGCATAAGTATCTCTCAAAAAGTTTGCAGTTATCATCAAGGTAGTGTTATAAATTAGGTTTGAGGAAATGTGTATAAAATACTTTCTTCAGTATTTATTGACTAGTGCCAACTAACCAGTGCCCTGTTGTCTTCCAGTGAGCTGTACTGCACTGTACTAGTTGCTGAAATCCCAAGTGCTTCGTAAACTTCATCTTTTCTCAGAAACATGGTTAGCTGTTCTCCTGTCTCATTCACATTGGTGTTGATCTGCCGGTAGAGTAGCAAGTACAATAAAGGTACTGTGGTACACTGCAGTCAACTTCATAGGCATGGCAAGGATGGCTACTCTTAACCACGCATCTGTATTAGATATATTAAATGTGTTATCTTTTTATACATGTTGAAATCAATGTGAAGGACTCCACCAGAGTGACTGGGGAAAGATTTCTTCAGCAAGACTTAACAGGCGAATCTGGAAAGTATTAATCACAGGGTAAAAAAAAAAAAATAAAATAAAATAAAATAAAATTTTCCATCCAGAAGGTATGCTGGAAAAACTTGTTCTGAGCATCTTGAACTGGTTCTCATCTGGGTTCCGTGAGCTGGGTTCAAGAAAGGAGATTGGAGTCTACAGCTGGACTCAGGACTACAGGCTGTTGTGAAATCAGTCTGCTGAAGGTTCCCAGGACTGATCTTTGCTTTTAGGATGTGTTGGATTTGAGAGCTAGTGACAACCTTTTTCAGGGAGCACTCCTGTCATAAGATACTTCAGTCCCAGATCCTCTCAGTTCCTCTGTTTTATCCTGGTTTTCTTCTACCCAGATATGCAGCAACCAGAAATCAGCTAGGATGTCTTTTAAAATGACATTCTGTATGCAAATATGCTTGATGGTTCTGCTTGAAGACAGGTACCTTGGGGTCTTACGATATTTCATCTAATCAGTTGATGGATATAAACTATATGTAAATGCATTAAAAGGATTCCTCTGTGCCTAGTGCCTTTGGCAGCTGATGTTCCTTAATCAGTAGTTGGGCTAACTAAACCTATCCAGTCTGATCTGTTTAATTCTGTACATATAAACTGACTGTGGAAAATTAACAAAACTTATTAAACAAGAGATATTTAATTAATCTTGGGTTCTCTGTTATATTAGAAACTTACTAAATGGAGATGAGGAGAAAATATAACAATATGTATATGCTCATTGACGATTTCTTTTCTTTTCTTATAACTACTGTTTTCTCCTTCCAGTTTTTCAATTCCTGCTTCATAGAAACCTTGGAGATTTGCTTGCTTCTTCAGTATTTGCATAATATAAACTACCATGTATATTTAGTGGATATGTACACACCCACCTACCACACAGTCCTATTATAAAAAATGTAGGCAAATATTAGTTCAGCAAAACCAGTAAGGATAACTCTATAAAAAATGTTTTTTCATTGCTGCACTGGACTAGAAAATTGATTAAATGTCTGTAATTTGCCCTTGTTTGAACATAAAGTATAATGACATACTTATTTATAATTTTTCCATTATAATAATATTACCCAAATACTCAAGTCAATGTATTTAATTTCTTAGGGTAAATATTGTTTTTTCCTGATTTAGTTATGCGTGGAAGTTCAGTTTGAGATATAAAGTTTACAGAAACCTCTCAGAAGTGATAAAATAAAATATTTGATAAATATCAACTACATGCAAGACTTCTAGCAATACAATTATGAAAAAAAATTATTGAATATTAGACTTTTTTTTAAACTATTAGTTTATGTCTGAATAACTATCCTATTAGAGAACTGTCGTGGTTTAAACCCAGTCAGGCAACTTGTTCACTCACTCCCAGTGAGTGGTGCTGGGCTGACAACAACCGAGGGCCCCCCTACCCCCCACCGGGGCTCTCCCCTTCCCCGCTCCCTGAGGAACGGGGAGGAGGATCGAAAGAGTGCAACTCCTACGGGTTGAGACAAGAACAGTCCAGCAACCAATGTACAACACAAATCACCACCGCTACCACCAATTACAACAATGATAAGAGAAAATAACAAGGGAAGAGAATACAATACCACCAGCCAAGAAACAAGTCCCACCCGGAAGCCCGTGTCCTTCCGGGTAACTCCCAGTTACCCCCCACCCCGGGCATGACGTGCTGTGGTATGGAATACCTATTTGGCTAGCCGGGGTCAGGTGCCCCGTCTCTGCTTCCTCACAGCTTCCCCTCCTCCCTGGCAGAGCATGAGCCTCACAAAGTCCTTGGTCAGGGTAAACATCACTTAGCAACAACCAAAAACATCGGTATCACCAGCACTGTTCCCAGGCTGGAAGTCAAAACACAGCACTGCACCAGCTACCACAAAGGAGAAACATGACTGCTACTGCTGAACCCAGGACAAGAAAAAAGGTTAAGAAGAAACATTTTGTTGTTAATGGTCAAGTCTGGTTTTGTAGATGTGCACTTCTTTAATGAGGACATATCAAAAAAGAGATGTAGGTCTTCTTCATAGGATTCAGAATATCTAACCATATGGATTTAGCTGAGACATGCAAAATGTGAAAGGTTACACGGTCTCTACAGCTTTTTCATCTGTCAGTTATATTTGCTCTGGCAATGACTGGACATCACTTGGGAAATCATTTACCCTTTTACCAAGTTTTCATAATTGAAATTACGAAAGGTATTAGGAAACCCAAGAAGAATAGCAAAAAGACAGAAAGAAACTTTATTGGAAGAAGATGAGTAAGTAAGCAATGGAAAGGAATAAATGAATAAGAGGAGCATCAATAGCCATTAAGGGGAAAAAAATCCATTTATAGGAGCAAAAAACAAAATTTTTTAGTATCTTTTTCCACTGCTATGTTTTTATTCTGGAATTGTTAGAAGATCCGAAGTAGCCTTGCCATTTTCTTTTTCTTCCTAAACACTGAGTCGTCCTGTCTTGCTTATCTTCAGTCCTTCAGACCATCTCCTTTTTTACTACTACTTAAATTACTCAGAACGTATGTGTAGAAAGAATAAAAAAAAAAAAGTGGTTCTTCCATGTCCACCAGACTTTGATGACTGATATTACTATTGTTTTCTTAATCTTGTGATGAGTTTTAGGGAAGAAGTCACTGACCCAAAAATTGCTGCACGTAGTTGTGCAAAAATGTCACAAAGCAGGGAAGTCCAAACATTGCTGCTATATGTGAAAGTCCAAGAGAAAAATAACTTCATTAAATGTTTTTAATTGCCCTTCCTATATATCTGATTTGTAAGAATGATGTCTATATAGTAAAATAAATACCTGTAGCCTAGGCTTTAACACTTTCAAGTGTTTAAAAATATATTTTTTTTTGGTTCTTCCTTCAACTCTTTTCCAGCCACACAGATGAGATGGTTGAACCTCAGTGACCTACGCAATATAAATAAATTTAATCAATAAACTCAGAGGACTAATTAGCTGTAGATAGCTGTAGGATAATTTTGAAGTGAGTTTGTTACAGTAATATCCCATGATAATTATTAAAAGAAATACAAACTAAATAAACAAAGTTTCTGTCAGTTCTATGCTTTAACATCTAATCCTCTAATGCTTTTTAACTAAAAAATGTTTTCCATCTAAGATAATGACCTAGAAGTCCAGAATCTCTTTTGGTTTTTATCCTCCATTCTAGAAAACCTTGCCAAAGTATATTATCAGTAACGTATTTATATAGTTTGAAAGTCTATACCTGATTAAGAACACAAATTTTACTTTTCTGAGTAGACTTGAGTGTCTAAGACCACATTTCTGAAATTTTTATTAAGCTTCTGCTTGATTCAGTCTTTTTTTCGATTTAAATTCCAGTCAGTAGTGATTGCAATTTTACCCAAGTTCAGATAAATTCTGACCACGAGAGCTTCTTTATGACTTGCCATAGGCATTTTTTCTCCATCCCACAGCTCATAAAAATGGCTTATCTGAGCATAGGTAACTATTCTAGCACAGAGCACACACAGCTTCAGAGTTTAGAATGCAGGGGTATCACAGGAAAGGAGACTGTGATTCTAAAAAATCAGCTTTCAGCTAAATGTAGTTTTCACATTGATAAGAACACAATTAAGCCTGAAATTCCAAAATGCTGGGAGCATTTTTGTATTTCAGCATTCAGAGACTCATAGCCGTCCTTCCCTGTGCATCCAATTAGGGCATGGCCAGAGAAATTATTCTGGCTCCACCAGATCTGGGTTAAGCCAGAAGTTACTTCCCCCTCAATGCTGCAGTTTTAACTACTCATCTACTCACTAAATCACACTCCTTAACATGTGGACTGAAACCTTTCCTCTCAACGTAAGACTCCACAGATTTGTTAATGCCTTTGTTCATGCTGTTGCTCTGATGGGTTGTCATTTCACCTGGCCACCCCAAAGGTGAAATTCATTGCACCAATGCGGATAGGCATGACCGCACTGTAACATTGATCTCCAAAATGGCTAGAAACATACCAAATCTCCTTGAGTGTATGGCCATCCAGATTACTTCTGCGTATTACATGGGTTGGAGTTGAAGATTTTTAGAAAGGAAGGAGCCTTTTATTCCATTTCTTCTCCTGATGTGTGAAGGACAATCTAAATGCTCTTCTAAAACAGCCTTCTTGCTACTGATCTTTATTAAATAGCATCCTTTCACAACCTGTTTTGAAATGAAATAGTACCTTGTGGAAAGCAAGTAACACTTTGGAACAAAGCAGAGCTGTATTTATACCTTAGAAAATTTTTATCCAGAACAAGGGAAAGAAATGGCAGGTGATTTTAGTTATAGGAAAGGATTAAGCCAAGTACACAGCTGGGCAAGAAGAGTTCTGGTTTCAGGGGCAGGCCAGACTGCCAGATGGAGTGTATAATTGAGATGAAGAAAGGAAAAGACAGAAAACTTTCAGGAGTTAAATTAAGAGGGGGATACAGAAAGCAAAAGAGAGAATGCTAAAACAGTATAATAATAATTATAGTCTTCAGTAACACAGAAGGGCAGAGTTAGATGTCATTTCCCTCCACTGTAGTGAAGGCCCCTCTTTCACGGACACCCCCTTGTCGTGGGGAAAGCACTTGCGTGCCCTTGTGAGGTTGGGAGCTATGCTGGTGGTGGCTTATGCCTCTGGTAGGGTCTCCCATGCCAGACAGGTCTCGACTGAAGGGTCAGACAAAGTGTGTCCATGGGCAGGATGGGTTCACTAGCCTTCGGGCAACTATCCCAGGAGAAGGACAACTCTAACTTCAAACCAGGGCAGATGGAGCTCATCTGGCCTTGTAAGTCCATCCACCTAAGAGAAGGACACTCTAACCAAACCTACAACTTGAGGACTTTGCTGTCACTGTCCAAACTAGCTAGGCCATGGCAGATAAACCTCAGGTGTAAAGGGTGAGGCCAGTTCTGCACACGCTGTGCCTCACTAAAAAATCCACTGCGCAGGCCCAAAGGGTTTACCCACACTTGCAAAGCCCTGTAGCGATAGGTGAGGGACGAAACGGCAGGTGATAAGGTGCACTGGAAGTCACAGACCCAACCCTGCATGCAGGCGGCTCAGGACATTGGTCGTTCGAGACTGACCCAGGAGATGACAGTCTTGTTCGGCAGTATCCTGAATGACCAAGCAGCCTTTTTTTCAAGGAGAGCACTGCTTGCTCCATATGGAGAGAGGCCTAGAAAAGGTGGCCTAACCAAAGCTCATCTCCCCATCCACCTGGTTGGCTAGCCGCGGCCAACAGGCATCTTCTGTTGTGGTCAATTAAAGACAAACAGACAAAGGCATACACCTGCCTCCAAAGGTGTGTCCAGATTGACACTCGCATGTTGGAACATCAGAACCATGCTTGATACAGCGAATAGAGGGCGTCCTGAGCGCCGTTCTGCGCTAATTGCCCACGAATTGTCATGACTTAACATCGATATTGCTGCTGTCAGTGAAGTTTGCCTTCAAGAGGCAGGTAGCCTTATAGAACATGGTGCCTGCTATACACTACTGGTCAGTCAAATCCAAAACTGAAAGTCATCTTTCTGGAGTTGGCTTCATGATTAAAAACTCCATTGTCTCTAAACTTGAAAATTTGCCAATAGGTCATTCCGATCGTATTATCTCCACTACACAATAAGAAACATGTTGTTCTTTTCAGCATATATGCTCCAACTCTGCAAGCTGACCCTGCAGAAAAAGAAAAATTCTACTCCGACCTGCATCACCTCACTCAAAAGATTCCTATAGAAGATAAGATCATAATCCTTGGTGACTTCAATGCCCGAGTAGGTAAGAACTTTGAAGCCTGGAAAGGAGTACTAGGCAATCACAATATTGGCAGCTGCAGTGATAACGGTCACCTCTTACTAGAGTTCTGTGCAGAGCAGCAGCTTACTATCACCAACACTATTTTCCAGCAGAAAGACAGCTGGAAGACAACCTGGATGCATCCTCGATCTAAACATTGGCACCTTATTGATTATGTCTTAGTGCGCCAGTGAAATATTCATGATGTCTGTCACACCTGAGTGATGCCTAGTGCAGAATGTCAAACAGACCACCACCTTGTTCATTGCAAACTTAATTTCCACTTCAAGCCCAAACCTGAGAGGGGAGGCATTCTGAGGAGGAGGCTCAATGTTAATAATCTCCAAATAGCTGCAGTGAGGGACAGCTTTCAGGCTAACCTTCAAACTAGGCTTGAAGACCAGGTTATAGATTCTTCTCCTGAAGCACTTTGGCAACATATTAAAAATAGCATCCTGCAGTCCTCCGTAGAATCCACTGGGTTCTCCTTAAAGAAAAACCAAGACTGGTTTGATTATAGCAACCAGGAGGTCCAGGAATTGCTGACAAAGAAGAGATCTGCTCATCAAGCACACCTCGCTCAGCCACTTTGCCATGTAAGAAAAGCAGCCTTTTGTCTTGCATGTAGAAAACTCCAACAGAAACTTTGAGACATCCAGAACAAGTGGTGGCTCAACCTAGCAAAAAAGACTCAATTATGTGCAGATATGGGTGGCCACAGAGGATTCTGTGAGTCTCTGAAGGCAGTGTATGGACCCACATTTCAGGTTCAAAGCCCCTTACTTAGTGCAGATGGCCAAATGCTACTTACAGATAAAATCTCCATCCTGAATCATTGGTCTGAACATTTTCAAACACTCTTTAGTGCTAACTGTGTAGTCCAAGGTGAAGGAATCCAGCACATTCTACAACATCCGGTGAAAAATGAATTGGATTTAGCCCCTACCATGGGAGAGACTCTTAAGGCTATACAGCAGGTGAAAACTGGTAAGGTAGTTGGGATTGATGGAGTCCCACCTGAAATCTGGAAGCATGGAGGCCAAGCACTCCATGCTAAATTTCATGAGCTAGTTGTGCACTGCTGGGAACAAGGTAAATTACCATCAGATTTTCGTGATGCAATCATCATCACTCTGTATAAGAAAAAAGGTGTAAAGTCAGACTGCTCAAGCTACCGAGGTATAACTCTGTTCTCCATTGCTGGAAAAACTCTTGCAAGAATACTATTGAGCAGATTAGTACCTGCTATCGCAGAAGAACTTCTACCCGAAAGTCAGTGTGGTTTCAGAGCTAATAGAAGTACCATAGGCAAGGTATTTGTTCTCAGACAACTGCAAGAAAAGTGTAGAGAACAGAATAAGGTGCTCTATGTAACTTTCGTTGACCTCACCAAAGCTTTTGACACTGTGACGTTGACCTCACCAAAGCTTTTGACACCTCACCAAAGCTTTTGACACTGTGGCTGATCTTGGAACTATTAGGTTGTCCCCCCAGGTTCTTCAAAATGATTTTTCTGTTACATGAGGATCAGAAAAGGCCAAGTCAAATATGGCGATGCACTCTCTTAGCCCTTCCCAATAACCAATGGTGTGAAACAAGGCTGCATTCTCACACCAACTTTATTCACAATCTTCAGCATGGTGCTCCAAAGGGCTACAGTAGACCTCGACAAACAAAACAGCATTTATATTCGATATCGTACTTGTGGAGGCAGTGTTCTCACAGGAGAATGGATAATTGGTACATAAACTCTGAAACTCCTGAAAGATACAGCAAGGCCATGAGAGGCCTGAGGAAGCCTAAACAAGCAAGATAAGAAGAAGCTGGATTTCACCGAGTTAATGAGAACTGTGGACTGTTGGCAAGCTTTTGAGGTCAAGTTCCCACACCTGTGCTTAACCAATTATATGTTAGTTGCAAAGGGTCTTCAAGACATGTATCCAATCATAATATGCCAAATCACTATAAGTGCATATAAGAAACAGTATTTAAGGGGTTAAGGCTTTGTAATAAATGACTTTTTGTCTGATCATACTGATCTCTGACTGAGTCCATATATATTCTGCGGCACGTACTGATGGTAGCCTATTCAATATAAGGCGACTGAAGACCCACACTAAGACCCTAAATCATCTTGTCTGTGAACTGCTTTTTGCTGATGATGCCACCCTTGTTGTCCACACAGAAGCAGATCTGCAGTGTTTAACATCTTGCTTTGCGGAGGAGGCTGAGCTTTTTGGGCTGGATGTCAGCTTGAAGAAGACAGTAGTTCTCTACCAACCTGCACCACAAGAAGATTACCATCATCCCCACATTATCATTGGCAAGTCAGAGCTTAAATCAGTTCAGCAGTTTAGCTATCTGGGAAGCATTATTTCCTTGGATGCCGCGATTGACAAAGAGATAGACAACAGAATAGCAAAGGCATATAGAGCCTTCAGAAAACTCCATAAAAGAGTCTGGTGCAATAAACACCATAAGAAAAGTACAAAGATCAGTGTCTATAGAGGCATTGTACTGTCTACTCTTTTATATGGGTCTGAATCATGGGTCATCTACCGTCATCACCTGCTACTCTTTGAACGCTTTCATCCGCGCTGCCTCCGTCCAATTCTAAACATCCATTGGACTGACTATGTGTCAAATGTCACTGTCCTCAAACAGGCAAGGGTCACCAGTATCAAGGCCATATTGCTGAAATTGCATCTGTGCTGGGCAGGGCACTTCTCTAGTATGAAGGGTCACCGCCTCCCTAAGATCGTGTTTTACAGTGAACCTGCCACTGGTAGCTGCAAGAGAAGTGCCCCAAAGAACAGATATAAGGACTCCCTGAAACAATACCTTAGCCTTGGCCATACTGACTACTATCAGTGGTCCACCTTGGCCTCCAATCGGGAGACTTGGAGACACATCATACATAATGCCATTGACTCCTTCAAGAACTCACTCAGAACTAGTCTCAAGGAGAAAAGACAATGTAGAAAGAATCACACCCCGCCTATACCACCCAAGGAGACCTTTCGCTGTGCTTTTTGCAGCCAGATTTGCCTATCTCATGTTGGCCTTTTTAGTCATCAGCGCACTTGTAGTAAGGGTGGGTAAAGCCCTTCCCAAATCTTCGTTCGTGAAGTCAAGCCATGATGATGATGATGAGTGAAGGCCCACTATTGTGACCTTAAATTGATGTTTGATTCCTTTGTGCTGAATTTCTCTGTTCAAGAAAATCTCTCTGCAGGACTGTGAGGATAAATAAGCTGAAGACTATAAAGCAGACAGATACTCTAGTAGCAGGGACAATATAAGTAACTTATATCCACAGGAGAAAGGAAGAGATCCATCAGCAGAGCTTGAAATGAAATTCAACTTGCAGATCTCTATTTCCAAGCCAAATTTAGCAGTGCAGCTGTGTCAGTTGGGTAATAAGAGATCAAAATATATAAGAAGGTAAATTTGTTAAAATCAGGGGTGGTAGAGGACCAATATACTAACTTAACATTTTATCTAGGACAATATTTAAATTATTCAAATTCTTTCATTTGAGGAAGGAGTTAAAGAAAGAATATTAAAAGCAACATTGCACTGTATTTCAAAATAATACTCTTAAATTTCCTAATTAATAGCTACATTAGGTGCCACTAAACCCATACACATAAGTTGAATTTTTCTGTATATGATAGAAAAAAATTATTTCATGAAGCTAAAACCAAGTTGCTATGTTGCATGAAAAATAGTAAACATAGCTATTAGAGATAGGTTCTCCTCACTTTCTTGTGAGAAGCCAGAAGGTCTTTAGTTCATTGGTATGGAAGCTCCCATGAGATGCTTTTGGTGACCAACATATTCACAATCCCTTTTGGACAACAATTATTACAAAAAGTATCACATCTTTTGAAATAAGAAGTAAAATATTTATTACAGAGTTTTTGAGGAGAATACGAATCTCTAGTGAATACAGTATAATGAGAAGTTGATTTATATTAAACTGTGTAAAGAAGCAGTCTTCTAAATACTTAACATACTGTTTTGTCTTACAAATAAACTTTCTGTGTGCAATTTGAAAGTCCAGACATCAAACTGACCTCAAAGACCTAACCTTTCACTAGATCTGTGAATTGTGGATTATCCACTAGGCCTTGACTCAGAAAAGCATTCCAGCATGAACTAAACTAATTTTAAATTCTTTGCTGAGCTAAAGTGATAACAATGTAAAATCCTGTATTATAGAACAAGGTGATAACAGTAAGTTTATCTGTTTACTTTCTACATTTTTGAAGAAAGAAGTGCTGATAACAAGTTATGATGATAAGGTTTTATTTTCAGACTTTTTATAATAGGGCCTATGGTACTTCTTTCATAAATACTTAATTGCTCAAGAATATATCCTCACTAGTGCTTTTTGCAAATCCATAAAACTATGCACCTAAATGAGTACAAGATATTACTTGCTTAAGCATATTTGAAGGATGAAGATGTAAATCCAGAGAGGGAGTTAAAATCTGACTGTACCAAAAGAGACTGGAGCTCTGTTTAAGTATTACAACTAATTCTACAAAGAATGGCTGTTCCTGAGAGTATTCAATAGAAGAAAAATAAAAATATTAAGAAGAAATACAGAAAATAATCTTCAAGAGGATGATGTGTCCCTGACTCTTACAGAAAATACTGACAGTGTCACAAGAGCTTTTGGATTATTGTAAATTCAGCATAAATTATGTATTTCTTACCAGAAATATTAAACTTGCAATGGCCACCAGATTAATTTTGTCATCTCCATACACTGTACATCTAGGTAAAGATTCTGCCTTTATCGAAATCAGTAGCAAAATACTAGTTGCTAGCAGTGGAGCTATCTTGCCCTGGATGAAAAACAGCATCCCCAGACAGACTAAAGTACTGTTTCAAGTACAGGAAAATAGGGAAAATATTTTTAAGACTCACATTAAGTGTGTGCATCTCTGGTGTCCTCAACATAAGAAAGACAAGGAGCTGTTGGAGCAAGTATAGAAGAAGGCCACGAGGATGATAAGGAGCTGAGAGCACCTAAGATGATAAGGTGCTGAAGTACCTCCCATATGAAGACAGGCTGAGAAGGTTGGGGCTGTTCAGCCTGGAGAAGTCTATGTGGAGACCTCATAGCAGCCTTCCAGTATCTGACGGAGGCCTACAAGGATACCAGAGACAGACTTTTCATCAGAGGCTGTAGCGATAGGACAAGTGGGAATGGATTTAAACTAAAGCAGGGGAAGTTCAGGTTATATAGAAGGAAGAAATTCTTTACTGTGAGGTTGGTGAGGTACTGGAACAGGTTGCCAAAAGAAGTGGGAAATGCTCCATTCCTGGCAGTGCTCAAAGCCAGGTTGGACAGAACCTTGGACAGCATGGTCTAGAATAAGGTGCCCCTGACCATGGCAGGGGGGGTTGGAACTAGGTGATCTTAACCCTAACCATTCTATGATTTTATGATTAAGGCTATGAAAGGTATGGCTAATATCTCATGAGGAGGTGACCCCACGCTCGGTCTTGCATATACACCCAGCAGCTAAGCTGCTAAAAGAAAAATTCAGGATACAGAGAGCCAAACGTGCTGATGATATGAACTAGCAGCTGGTTTGGAGTCTGCATAAAATCTGTCCCTGATAAAATCAGTCCCATGGAGGTTAGCACAGCTGACCACTGCATGTGTGTGGCTCACAGTCCTCTCTGGTGAACCCATCAGAAGAAGCTGGTGTAGCAACAAGAGCCAATAGTACATGGTGCATATTGCCAGTTTTTCTGAAGTTTCTGATTCCTTCCTTCTGAATAAGACAATGAAAAATAATTTCATTTAAACAGCAGCATGGATAGGAAATGCAGAAGAAAAGGACAGAACAGTTTACACAGTTTTCATTTACTGTCTGAGTAACTCAGTGGTGGGTGAAACAAGAAAACTTAAAAATACAGGGCTAGAAAAAACAGGTAGTCAACTCTGCATATGTCACAGAAGAAAATATTAACCCAGCCACTACCTGCTCATCCATTGAAAGAAAGGACTTTTATAACTTGCTGTGTTTCTATATAGCACTAGGCATTTATTTTTACACTAGTGCCTTTACTTTTGTCCTCAGTATGAATTGAGTTACATTTCTACTCTTTAGAATAAAGACTAAACTTTAAAAGGTTGACGAATGGTTTTAGTGAAAGCATTCATAAGTTCTCTTGCTAAACAAACTTCTTGGTTGTAAACATCTCTAGATTTCTGTAATTCTTTCTGGTCAGTTGGTAAATACCATAAAATCAGCCTCTCACAGGGTTTTTCTGGCCATGCTTGCTTGTGGTCCCAGAGAGTTCCCGAAAAAGCTGAATGAATAAACAAGTTGACTGAAACTTTTAGACCTCAGGAAAGATTTCAATGAGATTACCTTACAAAAGATATTCTGTAAGTGGAGGGGAGGTTGCTATTTTGGCTCTAAAACTTATTAGTGGTGGAAAGGACAACTCATGGACTTTTGTAGTTGTAAGGCTGGTTCTGAAGGCTTGGAGCTAGCCAGTACTGGGACTTGTAAATCCCTTGCATGAGTTTCTGAGGTTTTTAACAGGTATCTTTACAACTAAAAATCCCCTTCTAGAGAAGTAATTTTGAGACAGTCCCTCAGTACATGTTGATATCTACTTCTATGCTTCCAGGATGAAATAAAGCTTCTGAGGAGTGGCCAGAAACTGGATCTGGACTGTTTCTTCAGTTATTTCCGCCTTCTTCTGTAATCCCCAGTTTAGGCGCTGCTGTGCCGGTTTATATTTATTCTGCAGACTGGCTAAACATTCTAATTCGAAAAGAAATCTCCGCATTTTCAACCAAACTGTGTGCCAGAGAGGTAAGTCATGAAATAATATACCTTTGCAAGGAAGCCAAACATATGGCAACCACCTGAGAGGGGAAGCTATGAAAGCAAGAGCATGTCATGCTACTGCAACAAGAGCTTTAAAAAAGTTACTGTTGCTTTCTGGCCTGTAAAAATAATGTAAGTTTGAGCAATACCCTACAGTAAATAGTTGGTCATTTTCCCATAGAAGTTTTATAACTTTCCCTTGCTTATGACTTCAAAGGCCCTGTTTGCTGAGCTTCCCAGTGTTTTCATATCCCATAATTTGTAAAATGAATTGAGATTTCTGTGTTTAATGTGGTTAATAATACGCTGCTAAACAAAGAGAAAACTTATACTTCCAGTGCACTATTCTTGTTTTCAAAGCAATATGGATGAATATTCACTTCCAGTCAACTTCACTGCTATTAAAGATTACTTACTGATGGACAGGGGTAGAGCAGTTGATGTCATCTACTTGGACTTGTGTAAAGCGTTCGACACTATCCCACACGACATCCTTGTCTCTAAATTGAAGAGACATCAATCTGATGGACGGACCACTCAGTGGATAAAGAACTGGATGGATGGAAGCATGCAAAGAGTTGTGGCCAATGGCTCAATGTCCGACTGGAGACCAGTAAGGAGTGGTGTCCCTCAGGGATCAGTGTTGGGACCGGTCTTGTTTAACATCTTTGTCACTGACATGGACAGTGGGATTGAGTGTGCCCTCAGCAAGTTTCCTGATGACACCAAGCTGTGTGGGTCAGTTGATACACTGGAGGGAAGGAATGCCATCCAGAGGGACCTTGACATGCGTGTGAGGTGGGCTGATGCCAACCTCATGAAGTTCAACAAAGCCAAGTGCAAGGTCCTACACCTGGATCAGAGCAATCCCAGGCACAGCTACAGGTTGGGCAAAGAAGAGATTCTGAGCAGCCCTGTGGAGAAGGACTTGGGGGTGCTGGTTGATGAGAAAATGAACATGAGCCAGCTTCAGTGTGCGCTCACAGCCCAGAAAGCCAACCGTATCCTGGGCTGCATCAAGAGGAGCGTGACCAGCAGGTCGAAGGAGGTGATCCTGCCCCTCTACTGTGCTCTTGTGAGACCTCACCTGGAGTATTGTGTGCAGTTCTGGTGTCCTCAACATAAAAAGGACACAGAACTGTTGGAACAAATCCAGAGGAGGGCCACAGGGATGATCAGGGGACTGGAGCACTTCCCGTATGAAGATAGGCTGAGAAAGTTGGGGCTATTGAGCCTGGAGAAGAGAAGGCTGCTTGGAGACCTCATAGCAGGCTTCTAGTATCTGAAGGGGGCCTATAGGGATACTGTGGAGGGACCCTTCATTAGGGATTGTAGTGACAGGACAAGGGGTAACGGGTTCAAACTTAAACAGGGGAAGTTTAGATTGGATATAAAGAAGAAATTCTTTCCTGTCAGGGTGGTGAGGCACTGGAATGGGTTGCCCAGGGAGTTTTTGAATGCTCCATCCCTGGGCGTGTTGAAGGAGAGGTTGGAAGAAGCCTTGGGTGGTATGGTTTAGTGTGAGGTGTCCCTGCCCATGGCATGGGGGTTGGAACTAGATGATCTTAAGGTCCTTTCCGACTCTAACTATTCTATGATTCTATATTTCATTAACATTTCCCTATGAAAATGCCCTGTAACTAAAATCTACAAATTTCTAGTACTGAGAGTTTTTTCCACTCTGAAAATAGAGGTCATTCCCTAAATCTTGTGATACGTCACTGCGTATATTTTATCCATGAGTTTTTGTAATTAGAGTAATGTGTATGAAGCAAAATATTGTGAAGTTACTGTTGTGATTGCTGCTATTTCTTTGTGTGGCAGAAACAGAAATCATGCATCATGATTCACTACTGCTACCACCAACAGTAATAATGATATAGGAAATACAAAGGGAAGAGAATAAAACCACTCACCAGTCATCAACTGATGCCCAGCCCAACCCAAGCAGTGATCTAACCCTTCCGGGTAACTGTCCCTAGTTTATATACTGGGCATGATGTTCTGTGGTATGGAATACCTCTTTGGTCAGTTTGGGTCAGGTGTCCTGTCTCCGCTTCCTCCTGGCTTCCCCTCCTCCCTGGGAGAGCATGAGACTCAGAAAGTCCTTGGTTGAAGTAAACATTACTGAGCAGCAACTAAAAACATTGGTGCTATCAGCGTTGTTCCCAAGCTGAAAGTCAAAAACACAGCACTGCAGCAGCTACTAAGAAGGGGAAAAATGACTGCTACTGCTGAACCCAGGACAAAGGGCTACTGAAAAAAAAAAAAAAAAAAAGAAGGAATATTAGAAAGCTGCTTCTCATATAGTTACACAGTCTAAAAACAGCAGTAGTATCAGTAATAGCAACAGTACTATAAGCAGAAATACTAACACTCATGCAAATAGTATAGTAAACTGCTTTAGTGTAGTAAACTGCTTTAGTATATGAACTGTTTTTTTGGCAGTAGTCACCTAAAAGTTACCAGTGAACACGTGTAGGTGTTAATCAGTAAGAAAATATGATAAAGATACTTTATGGAACAAGAAGAAGAAAGTCTGAAAGCTTCAATATAAGAAGTTTTAATAAAAAGCAGGCACTCCGTTCAATACGATATTTCCCTAAGCTGAAAGCACAGAAACAAAAACCAAAGTGTCCGGCAATCTATCCTAAGACTTACCTGCCTTTATAGTTAGGCCTTTCCTTCTACTCCTGGACAAAATCTCTCTTGCAAGAATTCAACTTATTGCTTTCTACCTTTCACTAATGAACATGGAAGACTAATTGCAGACCTCAAGGCAGATATTTGTAGAGGATATGTGTGAGCTCCTGCCTTGATGATTTTACAGCTATTTTTCAGTTCTTATCTTTTAACTGCTTAAGTAGCCATTCAAGGGTCTTTCCTGCAGCAGGTTGAGTGTATGGAAGAATTTCTTTATGGTAATATATTTGCTTCCCAGTGTATCCAGGGTCTTTAGCTTCCTTAGGTCATTGTCATGAACAAAGCAGAAAAATAAGGTTTTATTTTAATGTTTATAGCCTCAGAAGAATTTCAATAAATATCTCACCTCACAACTGCTGAGCTATTCTCCACTTTTACTGTATAACTGGGCATTTTTTCTTGCTTTCTTCTGTCTTCCATTTTCTTATTGTAAAGTGTTCTTACACAGGTAGTATCTTATTAGGAATTAAAGGATGTTATATGTGCATCCTCAGTGGAGAATGAACTTTTTATGTAGAATTCCAAGGGATTCAGTTGACATATGAAGAGGGTACAGGGGCCTGACTTAGCATGTATTTCCAAATCTGTGTATGAATATTTCTAAGGGTATGGTGAGAAAATAACTGTCCTACATGAAGCAAACTGGAGAGAACATGAACAAGTACACACAGAAAGCATTACACTACTTAAGTCTTTGTGGAATAATAAGCATTTTTTAACACATTCTTTAAATATCATGTTGATTGGGAAGAGCTGAGATGTAGGGAGAAGGATTGTATCACAATGTTTAATGGTAGTATACAGTTCTGTAAATTTCATCTTTTCAGATTACCACCTTTGTCTCCCCCTTCTCTTGCTTCTTCAATGTTAAAAAAAAATCTGTTCATATTCTGTTCCGTCTTGATAGTTAATTGTTACTGTGGAGGAAATAAATTCACTCAAAAGACAAGCAGCCAGCAGCACAGGGTTTACATGATTTCCTGAAGAACTATACCAAATTAATCAGCTATACAAAAATGTGTAATTAGTCAGAAGGCTGAAATTAACCCAGTGTAAGTAGAAATAATAAATAAAATACCTGAATCTTTTAGAAAGAAGTCAAACCGAAGACTAACTTCAACCTATTAGTCTAGATATTGTGCAGAGTTCTTCCAAGCAGACTGGGACAATAAAAAATATTTTTTTTTCCTGTCTGGTTGGCAATATGGACTTCTGGTTTTCTAAATCTCCATATGAAACTCATATTACTGGTGGTAAGATACACAGAAAATCTACACTTCTTCTTTGAAAAGAAAAATTGGAGATGTTCATTGTACACAACAAAACATGCTGTCAGTACTCACCATCCTTAGCACCCATTTAAATTATTGCAACACTAGGATGACAGCAACATGTCCTATGTATACAGAAGAACTGTAGTCTTTTTATTTTTAATGGAGAAATTGGGGGAAAGTATTCTTTCTTCTTCAGTACTTAATTAGCCCTGCAAAAAATGAGAAACTTGATTTATTCAACTGGTATCCAAAGCCATTAGTTATGGACTAGTCACAAATCACAAGTTTCCACTTGGGACTATAGCTGAATAGTAAATCAAACACACGTGACATAAACAAGTGTTCTTCATTACAAAGGTTTTCAAGTATAATTTGCATCATAAACATAATCTAACAAGCTGCACAATCTTGCAGGCTAAGAAAGACAGTGTGCTGTTTATTCATTATCCTCATTTTGAACAATGTAATTTCTAAAATTATAGGAGAAAAGCACAGCGATTACCTAATGGATTCTTTTTTTCCCCTAGTCTTAGGATGGTGAATTGCTCCAAACTGTTTTGTCAGATTTCCACACCTTAGATCTAGTATTTGTGACAATGATATGAATGTGAGAATTAGGCACTACCATTTGTCCTGTTGTTTTGACTGTCCTCTGCCTGTTGTTCAGTTACACAGCTCTAGAGAACAGAAAATCTTAGACCTTCTTACTGCATCTGGGAAGTTGCTGTAAATATACTTGTGTCATGCTGCCTTGGAGTATCTTCTTAATCTATTATGGAACCAAAATGAAAAGCAGTAAATATCCAACATTTAACCTGGAAAACAAATCAAAATCTCTTTATTAAGCAGTCTATAGGTTAAAAATATCGGAGATTCAGTGTTGAAAAGAGGTGGCAAGCTGTCTCGACTTCTCTTTGGCTGTGGAAGGACTATGACAGCAGTTGTATGTTGTCTGCATGCCATCAATTTTATATTTCCTTGCTTTTCAAAATTTGTTTGCTTAAGTAGAAACTTCCTCTTGAATGGTCAGGCTTTCCAACATTTAAAATTTGTGAGGTCTGTGGTTTTGTATTTTATCTATGCTGCAATGTCCTTTGAAGGCATTTTCCAAAAAGGTTAGTTTCATGTCTGTTAATAATTTTTCTTTCCGTGACTGAGGCTAAGAAGCAACATTCCAACACAGTGTGAAATATCTGGCTATGTTTATTATTAACAGACCATCTTACAAGATAGTTTTGTTAATAATGTGAGTCACACACCAGTGCATAAGATATTCTTCTTGAAAAACTTTATTTCCTCTAATGTTTTTTCATTTTATGTGCCCACCTTACAATTGTCACTCCATAAATTACTGTTCAATTGTGCAGAGGAGCTTGCAGACAGTTTTCCTGCAAAATAATTTTTGCTTAGCAATCATTTTTATAACAGTTTTTGTGAAAAACAGAGAAGAAAACAGGTTTTGTGCATGTTAGTGATGACATCATATATATAGAAAAAAGTTGTAGGTACTAAGGAGATCACATGGCATAGGCGAATTACGGATTGCAGGCTGCTTTACTTTACTATACTGTCTCATTTATGTAGGATTCTCTTTCAAAACTGGGTCCAAGATTAAGGTCAGAGAATTTTTTTTTTGTTTATTTCAGCGGGTACTACTTTTGTCAAATATGGGATCTTCATATGTTCACATCACCTTGCCTGGTCCTATATCTTGAAAAACTTCTGGTCCTAGGGCTTTTTCACTATTTTGTTTAAATACTTTTACTAACAGGGTTAATAGCAATTGAAACAGGAACTGTTTTCCTCTGCTGGAAAAAAATAGTCACATGTGAAAAAACTATTAAAATACCATTTCTAGTGACAACCATTTAGAAATTGGCACACATGCCAGATTCACAAAGAATTACTGAGATTTCTTTATCAGCTGAAAATATCTTCACTAGGCTTTGAAATTACAGCCACCAACCTTGAATCAGCCTTGTTACTGAATTCCTCAATGATCAGCAGGTCGAAGGAGGTGATCCTGCCCCTCTACTCTGCTCTTGTGAGACCTCACTCGGAGTATTGTGTGCAGTTCTGGTGTCCTTAACATAAAAAGGACATGGAACTGTTGGAACAAGTCCAGAGGAGGGCCACGAGGATGATCAGGGGACTGGAGCACCTCCTGTATGAAAATAGGCTGAGAAAGTTGGGGCTATTGAGCCTGGAGAAGAGAAGGCTGCTTGGAGACCTCATAGCAGGCTTCTAGTATCTGAAGGGAGGCTATAGAGATGCTGGGGAGGAACCCTTCATTAGGGACTCTAGTGACAAGACAAGCGGTAACGGGTTAAAACTTAAACAGGGGAAGTTTAGATTGGATATAAGGAAGAAATTATTTCCTGTTAGGGTGGTGAGGCACTGGAATGGGTTGCCCAGGGAGTTTTTGAATGCTCCATCCCTGGGCGTGTTCAAGGCGAGGTTGGAAGAAGCCTTGGGTGGCATGGTTTAGTGTGAGGTGTCCCTGCCCATGGCATGGGGCTTGGAACTAGATGATCTTAAGGTCCTTTCCAACTCTAACTATTCTATGATTCTATGATTCTATTCTATGATTCTGTGACAAAATGCCTCAGAAAATATTAAACTTAATCACGGAAGTGATAAGAGATTAGAAAATCCTGCATAGGAAATTATGAGAGGAATTTAGATCTCTTATCTTGGACCACACAAAAAAAAAATAATCAGGACTGGAACTTAATGTTTCTCAATGGGAAATTAATGGTTTCAAGATATCTTTTTTTCTCTTCTTCTCATTTTGATTTGATTACTTATATATTCAGAAGTGTTTTGGTTTTTTTTTCTGATAATAGGTGGTTTTATTTTGCCATGTGTGGTCCAAAATCTGTGTAGAACTTGAACAAATGCATTACTATGGGTTGATCCAGGATAAGACCTAAGAATTCATTGGATGGATTTCTATTTAGTAGACTTTGGAGCACACCCCAGTGAAGAGTCACATTTTCATTCATAATATGCAAAATGTTAGTGCTTTGATACTACTTTTAAAAAAGCCTTCATATAGCTAAAATGTAATCAGATTTTGTATTCAAAAGCAAATCAACGGAGTCTTAAAAGTCTTTCCCCTTGCAACTTTGCTTTCTGTATGTCTGTAGTATCAATGAAAGTTATATTGCATTTTTTTTCTTAGGTATTCTTAGTTCTCTAACAGGAAAATAGACCATTTTTTTCTTTTCCAGAAAACATGTTTAACTAGTGGAAATAGATAGACATGTTACAACTGCCATTTTATTGAGTCTAGAAGTTGTTTTTGCTGCATTACTGAAGAACCACAGGGCATTTAATATGACAGAAGAAAAAAATTTAATTTTGACTAAAAATATGAGAGCTGCAGTGTTGTTCACTTTTTATACTTTGGGTCTTCCATAATTTTTCACAGCAATATCACTTAGTAATAATTTATTTTTATAGTGCTATTGTCAAGTCATGATCAGGACCTTCCCATTATCGCTTTACAAACACAGGGGAAAAGAGATCATTATTGCAAGAGGTTGATGTGACATCTGCTGTCATATTAGTGATTAAGGTTTAAATGGACACTTCTGAAGTCAAAACTCACACCTCCACAGAAATGTAACTGATTCATACCTTTGTAGGAACAAAGGAGAATAAATTACCCATTGAGAGATTGTAATAGTTTAAATATAAAGGTTAAAGCTGACTTCAGTTAAATCAATAGTAAAATCCATTTACTTCAGGGTCAGTGGTGAACCACTACAAGTTTTCCATGCAATAATTCACTGTTAAAACTGTTAGTGGGAATAAGAGTAGAAAGTATTTGATCCCACAGAAATTTCCAATAAAAACAGAAGAAAAACGCTATCTAAAATTTTAGTTCTCATTTCTTCAGGTAAAAAAAATAATAAATCTAAACATGTTAAATAATGATTTTAATAATATTATAATACTTACAATAATATTATATAAGACACTATATTTTGCATTTTAAAATGGCTAGATTAAAACCCAAAGACCAGAAAAGGCAGTGTTTTCAACTAATACTGTACCCAAAGTCCACATAAGTCTCAAACCAAAGGAAAAATCTCAATGCGTAGTACTAAATGAAAGGGCAAAACAGAGGGAAAAGTAAGTGTTATATAAAAAACAAACAAATAAACAAACAACCCCCCCAAAAAAGAGCAAGGAATTTGCAATGTAATTAAAAAAAAAAATATATAGTTAGCAGGCAACCTGCCTTTTGCAAATTCCAGAGAATAAATATGGAAATTACTGCTAAAGGAGTTATATAGAAATAAATGTTAAGAAAAAGTTTGCAGATCTCTATAATGATACTGTACTCTCACAAAGAAAATACACTTTGCTGAATGTCAAACATCTGCTTATCCTTCGTATTTTCTTTTCAAAATATATTGTCAGAGAAGGGTGTTTCATACACTTTAACAAATCACCCTAGATGCTCTTCTGGTTCTGCTTGAAAGCTTCCAGCATTAAGAAGCTCATTTCTTCCTCAATTCCTCATGCTTCCATGAGTTTAAGAGAATATTTTTCAATTGCTTTTGAGAAACTGGAGGTCCTGTGTGATTTTGATTACTGCATTGATCTAAAGGAAATGTTTGCTTCATTGTTTGGATTTTTGGTTGGCTTGTTTGTTTTGGGTTTTTGGTTTTGTGTTTGTTTTTTGTTTGTTTTTTTTTTTCCCTCTTCATCTTCTATTTTGTTGTTTTTTTTTTTTTTAAAAAAAAAACACCAAAAAGAGCCTTTCTGTGTTGGAAACTGCATTCTACTCAATATTGCTTGGAGAGAATCAAAACTCTATTTAGTAATGGAAAGTATATATGCAAGGCCTATTTTTCCCTTAGGAAGAATATGCCCTTAATTTAAAGACAGAATAACTGTAAGCAATAGAAAGTAAATTTTAACAAGAAGCCTTTACAGTCCCCAATAAAAAATCACTAGAACTGAAGTGTTCACAAAATGCTCTCTGTAAATTGATAATAGCTGAGCTAATGCTACAAATCTGTGCTTTTGCATCCCTTTGCAAAACACATTTCTACTTGCAAAATGGTCACACAGACCATCTAAACCAAGAAAATGTGAAAAAACAAGGCTGAGTCACTGTAACTCCATTTCTCCCTCTTCATTATTAATTTCATTTACCAGATGAATTTTTAAGACTGATTGATTTTTATTATACAATTATGTGGTGTCACATATAATGGTGAGTTAATAGGATTTTTAGGAATCAGTGTTATTAATTAGCTTTTATTATTATTTATAATTATATATTTACAAGTACTTCTAAGCACAGTTCTTCAGATTCTGCATCTCCATAAATTAAAAGGCTTTTCTAGCCTTGTCTCTAAATAAATGTAGCATGCTTAGGATGTGTTATGTCTAACAGCATAGATCATGCTGTTGTCTCTGATGCTGTAAATTACTGATGTGTTATTAAGGTACTGCTGCCACTTCCTATAAACATGGTCTTCAGGGCCTGTCTGACTGTATGTGTGTGTGTAAGAACAGTGGCTAGCACATTGTGGGTGTTGATGGAATACAAATGACTGTAATTCTATTGTATGTAGCACTTCTTTTGCTTAGCAACCTGAAATGTTCCATTTATCATTATGATTAAGCGTACAGATGTTCTCCATAGAGAATGTCACATAGTGGGAAGCGATACTGAGATAGTCTAGCAGCTATCTAATGTCCTGTTGTCAGCTGATCATAAAGGACTTTCCAGGGTTATAAATACCATAAGACTCATTGAGCAGATGGAGAAATTGAGGCGAGGAAAGACAGTCTTGCTTGTTTGGCTACTGTTGGAAGCAGCAGGAGAGAAAACTAGATATTCTTTCAATAAAGATTTGTTTTAATTTAGATATTTTAAATGCTCGTATACTTGCTTCAGCAATAGCATTTATTAGGTAATCCCTATTAACAAGCTGTATTAAATTTGCTGCTATTTTTGGGTGCAAATTATAGAAATTTTTTTTTTTTTAATTTATTGTAAATATGTTTTCCTTAAGCATATACACATAGGGCTCAAATTTGCCTCTCTTTTTCCTTGTGCAAATCTTATTGATTAGTTCAGAAACCAAAATTAAGTACAGCCATCTCGTATTCCTAAAATAATTTCAATTTGAGATATTTTCAGAATTTGGAAGTGCAGAACAGAACAAATATGTTCTCATATGTTCTTTACTAGTTTTCCCAAATGCACACTATCACTCTTTTTTTTCTTTTTACTTAGAAATTCTCTATAGCTGCCATTTTTCTTGTAATGTAACTTTGCTACCCATTTTGCTGCCTCCAGGTCAGCAAAGATATTAAATGCAAACCTATGCCTCAATGACTATAGATGCTTTAAATACATTCTTATCTTAATGCATATGTGTAGATAGTTTCAGAAAAAAACAACCTTGAACTTACATCAACATGTTTAATAGAATATATGATGGTGCTGCTGGTTTGGGGGTTACATGTGGATTAGTTTTCTGCCCGAGAAATAATAATCTCATACCTACTTTCTTCTTTCAAATTCTTTCTTTAAACATATTCCAGAAGTGAAACTATAATTTTGTTATCCTTGAAGACTAAAGTTGTGCCTGTGAATACCCTTACAAATTATTTCTAAAGGATTACTTAGATTACTGTATCTAAAATAGTAGTGTTTTGTTTCTACTTTTGTTATGGTCTGTATGTTCCATTTTCTATGCACCTTCCTTATTTTAACCTTTTCTTTTGAACTATTTTTGTGCTTCTGTATTTGTTTTCCTCACAAGTAATATTTTCATTAAATATGAATTTTAAGCCATCATCAGGTAGTCTGCTGCTTTATTCTTGGAATAAAATAATATGAAAGATTATCTTAAATGCTCCTGTTTGTACTTTGCATGATGACAGCAAATGATGTTGGATGATAGGCTGTGGGAGAGGCAAGGAAAAGAAGTTGTTTCATATTTTGTCTTTTGCTTTGAAAAAAAAGTCTGTTTCTAATCATCAGGTCTCTTAAAGGTATAAATTACATTGACTGGGTTATTACTGATGTCCTCATCTAAAGCCTATTAGAAACCTGTAGGAATCTGTCCAGCAACTTTAATGATTATTTATTAAACCTCGAGTAGGGTGTTTTGCAGTACTATTTCTGTCTGGTATTCTGAAAATATTTTTCTTGTTAAACTCCCTACAAACTGTTTCTTTCTTCAGAAAAAACATGTGATTGGCACATTCAAGACTGCTATTTGAATTACATTTTGTGTGGTTAAAAGCTACAGAGAAACAGGTCTGTTTTCGACATTCAGGATTTTCCATTGCTGCGTACTGTCCATGAGCCACCATGTCTTCTTTTGTCCACTGTTTTCATTTCAGAAAAAAAGATCTTGAACTTAACAGCAACTTCCAAGCTGTGAATATATTCAAATGTTACCTGCATGCACATGTAAGGGAACAGACACACATGGAAGTATATACCACTGGCTGGAGCCACATTTGTATTAGGGTTCAAGATGATATAGGTTGAAATAGTTGCAAGCATAAAAATGGAGCCTTGCCAATTATCACTGTCATGAACTGCTGGAGCATTTGATGAATTAGAAGCTCATGTGATAACATTTGGTCAGTTCATCATATAACTTTGACTAAATTTTCTTTTCTGTGAGCACTAATCTCTGAGGAGAATTAACACTTCAAGGAAAGCTTTACTTCTTTACTCAAAACCCACGATTTTTACCATAGTGTGATACTTGCTGATGGCTGAGAGTCATACACACATTTGGATGCACGAAACCCTTACTTAAGAGTCAAAAAGCCAAAAACTTTGGTATACTAGCAGAAAAAAAAAAAAGTTATTTTTTGGTTTTGAGGCTGAGGTGGGAGAAACAACAGATGATAATCTTCCCTATGTGAACCAGATATGTATTTAATTTCTAAAAACGTCCAAGACTGGGGATTTTAAATAATGACATTAATAGGGAGAAGAAATCTAGTTTGGTGTAATCTGGAAAATCTTTTCTGTCACAAAAAAGTGTTTATTCTTCTTCTATTCGCCTCACTCTGATGAAAGGATGTGGCTTTGCAGGCATAAAGATATATTAAACAATCCTTTTATTTCTTAAAGTCTCTCTCAAACAGTCTAAGATAGCTTTTTTGTAGCACATGGTGCATTCTGATGAGCTGTGAAATGAAAATTGTGAGCAGAATGTGGTCTTTCTGAAATTTATTTTTAAAAAGAAATGAGTGTATCATTGTGTTAGATATCCTGTGCATCAAATGTCATGTTGGCATTGGAACTATCATGGCACCAAAAGTGCCAAAGACTTATGCTAGCTGTGCTTGCCCTTGTCCGTGAGTCCTGCTCTAAAGGTTCCTTATCTAAAAACTCCTGCTCTGCTCTCTTCCTTGTGAATGTAACTTCCCACAGTCTCTTGCTGAGGACCAAATCCACAGATGAGTCCAAACACCTTATTTTACATTTTTTGTGGTTTGGATTTTAATGCATCATCCGTTTTCCCATCACTAAGAATAGCGTTATTTTTGCCAGCAGTATGACCACAATGGCTTTTACACTAATTCCTGTTTAAGTCTCACTGCTGTTTAAGCACTTTGCTACTGCTGTTTAATAGTTACAGATCCCTGCTTTCTGAAACGTTCCAAGAGTACAACAGACTATATCTTTAAATAAAATGCATAAAAAGGATACTGCATAAGTCATGTATAATAGAATGCTTTGTGCAACTTCCTAAGTTTTTTATGGTATAAAACAATTCTATATGGATTGTATGTCAAAATCTCAAGTATTATAGCTTAAATCAAAAGAAAACAGCTTTTGAGAGGACAAAACAGTCAAACAATTCATGTCCCAAAATAACTGACCCCAAAACAACTCCAAAACCACCAATACAGCAGCATCTGGAGATCTGTGAAGAACCAGATGCTGCTGCAAAAGTATCTTCCACAGTTTGACATTTGGTGCTGTAACTGATGTCCAAAATATAGTTGCAAATATAATGGAACATATAACTCCCCTACCACTACTCCTTTTTTAATAGAGTAAAACACTATACAGCATGAAAGTAGTTTGGGGGTGGGGAAAAGACAAGCAAAGTAAGCATCTATAAACAAAATAATTCAATTATAATTAAAGTATCTTGCTGTGTACTGGAGCTCCTAGTCATTTTCATACAGATGAACTCCTATAGAAGCTCCAGATCTGAACTAAGGACCTTGAATTAATTCTCATGTTTTCTCTAAAATGGCTCATGTCAGTATTTCAAAATACATTTGCCAAATTTCACAATACCTTAAAAAATTATATTGTTTTTGTTATATATTTATCAGATTTGGAAGTTTGTTTTTTGTGAAAGTTAATGATTAAATCAGACTTTTCTCTTACCTATGGCTTTATATCACTGGTGATCACTTTAAAGCAATTTAAATAGTCTTTCTACTTTTACTGTGTCCCCTTGGAAGTACTTGCTTTCCCTTCTCTAGAATGAGATTGATGATGTGCACTCTCTGTTCTACTTCAGTTCTACCCATCCTGATTGTGTTCTTCACTTTATATGAATTCTGCTGGGAGCAACAGGCAGAAGATCACCAAAACCACTTATCAAGCAGAGGAGAGACTGATCTTGATCATATATTGTAAGGATTGGTTTAGGCAGAAGAGACTCAAAGTTGGATGCGAAAAAGCAGAAAAGGGTGAGTAGGATGAGGTAAGCAAGTTAATAGTTGGTGTTTATCAATTAAAAATAAAGTAATGAGTATGCATACAAGAATGTACAGCCAATCTTTCTTGAACTCATTCGAACTAATAGTCTGAATTCTTACTGCAGACATATCAGGAAAACACATTGGCACATTCTTGACTTTCCATTAATGCCTGGTTTCTTTAAACTATTTTAGCCTTGAACACATACTGTGATACATGCTTTACTTATTGTGAGTGGTTTCCTGAATAGTCTGAGACCACTTTTTAGTTTAGGAAGAGAACTATGGCAACTTACTATATTTCTAGGTAGCAATCGCTGATACATTTTACTGTGGCTGAAGCTTACTTGGTCAAGTTTGCCTTATTATTACTCTGTATTTTCCCCATCTGTTTGTAGCCACCTGTCATATCCCATGCCAGTTCCTGATTAGGGCCTCTGTACACTGCTGTAATAAAAAATAAATAACAGTCAAAATAATAACAATGAGATTTTCAGGATGCAATGAATAAGTGCATCTCTCCTGCATTCATTTTGTGAGGAAAACAAAATAAACCCACAGATTTAAGAGTATTCATGTACAAGATATGTTGGCTGCTTTATATATTTATTACTCAGATATGATTGCACTTGGTGAAAACAATACTAACATCTTAAAAAATGGCTAATGATCCTTGGTTTTCCACTTGAGATTCTTTAGAGAGAGACCTAAATTTGGTCAGGAAAAGAAGAAAAAAGACCTTATAAAAATTAGTTCCTGAATTTACTAGCCATTTTTGGATAATCTTGGCCAAAGGAAATACTCAAAGTAACAATACATCTTAAGTAAATGGTTTGGATTTAGTAAAATCCAAATGTTTTCACTGGTGAAATGAAAAACAAGATGTTTTCAGGCATTCCTGGGACACTGAGATATGATTTAAAAAAACTGAATTGACCTCATAAATCCAGCACATGTAGTTGTTTTAATCCAGGAATGAAGTTGAAGAAATGACTCGCCTCTGCACCCTCTATGATGTGCTCTGACTTATATGCATAGTTGAGACAGAAGCTTCCCAAACAAATTCTCAGAAAAAAAACCACAACTCCCCATCTCCTGTCTCAACCACAGAACCACATTAAAAGTTTCATTTTGTTTGCTTGCTCCTTATATTTTGGCATTTTCGTTTTTTTAATAATTAAATTGGTTTATCATTTGACCATAAATGAATTTTTGCTTTATTTTTCCTGTTTTCTTATGACTGAATGAACATGCTAAAATATAAAAGAACCACAATAAGCATTTTTATAAGTAACTGTAAATGCACTCCGTGATTCTTCCTGATCTATAATTTGGAAAACTCCAAGTGGTAGTAAAGGAAGAGTGTGCCTGAGCTGAAAATATGATGGGAATTGGATCACCTCAAGTTCACTTAGTACAATGGTCAGCATGGCTAACCTGGAGTTGGAAACTGTGGTAACTGAGGCTGCTGTTACAGGAACATGCAGAATAGTTCAAGGCCCAGACAAAAGGGACTTTTGGCCAGTGTGGTATAGACTCAATTTTAGACTTAGAAGATTCCATAGGGGTCATTTGAAGGGCATGAATCATCTGTCTGAACTGATGTTCAGCAGTCATTCAGTGGGGTACAGGTCTCGTTCCCCGAGATTCAGGACTCCACATGTGCTACAGTTATTTGTCCCCATCTGGCAGCTTTTGTAATTCTTTGTATATTCCCTTTGTCTACCCTTGTACATAAACGTCCCTGTAAACAAGATCTACAAAGTAAGCCCATATGCATGACTCAGGGTGTGGTATGGAAAAGTGATTGTTTTGGTAAGTTGGAAGCTCCAACCATGGCAGCTGATCTCAAGTATCTGTCCAAGTCTTCTTTTCCCAGTTGCACTGGAGTTCTTTGCTCATATAGGCAGAATGCTAAGTGCATGCAGATTCCTTCCTAGTCTCTGCATCTACAAACTAAAATTTGCTTTGTCAACAAATCTATTGCTCCAAGCAGCAAACACTTTGTCATCCCAAGCACATTTTATGAAAGCAGATGATTAAAGTCCTCATTCCATCTTAATATGGAGGAAAAAGCATATAGATGTTGTTGAGAATGGTGTCATAATACTAATATTTTAGGAGAAAGCCAGGGATGTAGTTCATCATCCTATTTCCCCATTACTCACATGCAGTGCATACAGCATCATTGTACTTATCATCTATTCCCATGTGTCTACAAGACAGCTACAGCATGGAAAAGTTATTGCTCCCCAAAACGTTGCTGACAGACTGTATAATCCCAGGCATCTATCTCCATATCATTTTGCAAAGTTATGTTCAAATGGGTAAATATAACCCATCTCTCACATCAGCTCTACTTTTCTTATCATGTTTTCTACTATCTTACTGTATCAAGAAACAAACTGCGATAAAAGTTACATAGAATGAGTGAACCTGAGAAGTTTAAGCAGTGTTTCTTCATTCAGCATAGTCTTCTGCAAATTAGGACAGTCATGCAAAATTTATTTGAACTTAGCAAAACCTATTTGTCTTGAAAACTAGGCTGGCAATACTGTGGGAGCCAATATATTTTGTGGTATTTCTGACAAAGTCCCTGCCAAAACCTTTTAGTTCATGAAAACTGACAAAACCAACCAAAAATCTTGAATTTAAGGAAAGGTCCAGGTTATTTCCTATTATATCCAGATGGGATTACTATTCCCCAGTCACCATCAGTGGACAATAATAATACGGACTAGTGAGATGAGCATAAAGAAAAATCCTTGCATTTGGGGAGGCAGATTTTAAGTTCCTCACTGAGGATCAGCTGAGTTTCATAGAAGAACACTATAAAATTCGTTCTTCCAATAGGTCCCTAGGTCTCTGTTAAGAATGTTTGAAGATCTTTTCTTAGAAGTCAGACTGGGCTATGAGGTCCTGATTGCCCGTCCCCACACAATCAATGCAGACCATTCAGCCACTTTAGAATGATAGAATCATAAAATAGCTAGGGTTGGAAAGGATCTTAAGATCACCTAGTTCCAACCCCTCTGACATGGGCAGGGACACCTCACACTAAACCATGCCACCCAGGGATCTATCCAACCTGGCTTGAACACTGCCACGGATGGAGCATTCACAACCTCCCTGGACAACCTATTCCAGTGCCTCACCACCCTGACAGGAAAGAATTTCCTCCTTATATCCAATCTAAACTTCCCCTTTTTAAGTTTTAATCCATTACCCCTTGTCGTGGTTTAAACCCAGTCAGGTAATTCGTTCACTCACTTCCCCCCCCTTTCTTGCCCTCCCCCTGCTCCCGGAGGGACGGAGAGGAGAATCGAAAAAAGAATGCAACTCCCACGGGTTGAGATAAGAACAGTTTAGTAACTAAGGTATAACACAAATCACTACTGTGTCCTGGGTTCCGCAGTAGCAGTCATGTTTTTCCTTTGTGTTAACTGGTGCAGTGCTGTGTTTTGACTTCCAGTTTGAGAACAGTGTTGGTGAAGCCGATGTTTTCGGTTGTTGCTAAGTGATATTTACCCTGACCAAGGACTCTGTGAGGCTCATGCTCTGCCAGGGAGGAGGGGAAGCCGGGAGGAAGCAGAGACAGGACACCTGACCCAAACTGACCAAAGAGGTATTCCATACCACAGCACATCATGCCCAGGATGTAACTGGGAGTTAGCCGGAAGGGCTGGGAGACTGCAGGGTTGGAGGAGGTATCGGTCAGTGCTTGGTCGGGCTGGGGGGGCAAGTTATCGGTCGGCTGGTGCTGAGGTGTTGTATTCTCTTCCCTTGTTATTTCCTTTATCATTATTATAATTGGTGGTAGCAGTAGTGATGTGTGTTATACCTTAGTTACTAAACTGTTCTTATCTCAACCCGTGGGAGTTGCATTCTTTTCGATTCTCCTCTCCGTCCCTCCGGGAGCAGGGGGAGGGCAAGAAAGGGGGGGGAAGTGAGCGAACGAATTACCTGACTGGGTTTAAATCACGACACCCCTTGTCCTGTCACTACAGTCCCTAATGAAGAGTCCATCCCCAGCATTCTTATAGGCCCCCTTCAGATACTGGAAGGCTGCTATGAGGTCTCCACAAAGCCTTCTCTTCTCCAGGCTGAACAGCCCCAACTTTCTCAGCCTATCTTCATATGGGAGGTGCTCCACTCCTCTGATCATCCTCGTGACCCGTCTCTGGACTTGTTCCAACAGTTCCATGTCCTTTTTATGTTGAGGAGACCAGAACTGCACACAATACTCCAGGTGAGGTCCCACAAGAGCTGAGTAGAGGGGCAGGATCACCTCCTTCGACCTGCTGGTCATGCTCCTTTTGACGCAGCCCAGGATATGGTTGGCTTCCTGGGCTACGACTGCACACTGCCGACTCATGTTCATGTTCTCATCGACTGACATCCCCTAGTCCTTCTCCACAGGGCTGCTCTGAATCTCTTCTCTGTCCAACCTGTAGCTGTGCCTGGAATTGCTCCCACCCAGGTGTAGGACCTTGCACTTGGCATGGTTTAACTTCATAAGGTTGGCATCAGCCCACGTCACAAGCGTGTCAAGGTCCCTCTGGATGGCATTCCTTCCCTCCAGTGTATCAACCAACCCACACAGCTTGGTGTCATTGGCAAACATCTTTCTGGAAAGACGTTCCTACTACCTGCTGTTCCTCCCTGTAGTAGGATCCTGTATTTGTCTGTGACCAGGTGTTTTCATTTTTCCTCTTCTGGTGCCTTCTTGAACTTGTTGGTTTATTTGTACACCAAGATATTTCGAAATTTTTATTCTGTTAGTAGCATGAAAATAATAAAGATCAGTTATTTGATCAAGATCTCATCACATAGATTTGTGAACCAAATTTCTAATACACCAGTTTTGATAATCTACTTGGTGAAAATTTCTGTGTTCGGTCAAGCAGTAGACAATATATTGTAACTAGGTAGCAAAGGGAGCATTTTGACACTTTTTAATAACCTGAGGCTAATACATGACAATCATTTTGCAAATGGTTATGACTTAGCTTTTATCTTTGGCAAAAGAAAGACTCAGTGACAAGCAGATCATGTTTGTGAAGAATGTTACTAGCAATTAATATTGAATTTAAAATTCTAAACCAATCCTACACACTTAAAGCTAGGACAATACAGCAATTAATAATATAATATTGAAGAAGGAATTAAAAAATAAAATAAAAACCCGGAAAGTTGACTGCTAAAGAATAGAATGAGAAAAGACACAGGAACAAGTGAGAAGGAATAGAAGTAAAATACAAAACTATGCAAAGTGTGTGAAATAAAAATCCAGAAAAAATACACAGACATACTTTGGAAATATTTTACTTTTCTATAGGAGTACTAAGAGATAATGGGGGGGAGGGGGGATGGCATGCTCAAGGGATGTGAGGACACTGTTAAGCAACAAGCTTTTTTGTCAGCACTCACTGAAAAGGCGACGAGCTGTTAACAAGTTTTTTTTTTGCAATTATTTAGAGTAAGGCTTTGTCAGAACTGAGGAGATGGCATGGTATGGTATGGTATGGTATGGTATGGTATGGTATGGTATGGTATGTAAAATGCTAAACATTAACAATTAACCCTAAGAAATTAAAGCAGATCAAAATCAAACTAATTATCAGGCTACTTAACAGTGAATATAGCAATTCCTTGCAGATGACTGACAGATAAAATTAAAAAGTGGTAAGTCCTAATTAGTCCTTGCTGCCTTTCTTAGATTTAGCTCTTGCTCCTATTACACTAAAATTATTACCAAATGTCATAAAACAGTTACAGTTGTTTTATTAAATATGCTGATGCTTCAGAGATGATGAGAATAGGCTGACTGTGAATCCTTTCTGACTGATTTTATGAAAGTCAGCAAGGCTGTGTATCCCAGGGGTTGTCATGCATGTGTTGTCAGAACTGCTGTGTGGCCTGACTGTCTCCTGACTAAGAATCCTTCCAGATAATAGTTTTCAGTCACCTTTTTTATCTAGTCATATTAATTACATACCTCCAAAGTGACAGCAAGCAATAAGGATGTTGAGGGTAAAGTAGTGTCTTCAGATGGTAAGATTAAGGCTCATTTAACAGCTCATAGAGGACTCAATCATCAGACAACTGGAACTATAGAAACTATTATATTCATGTTAATGCAAACACTGGAAAGCAAAGCCCAACCCACAAAAAACAAATCCTAGAAAAATGAAAGGTATTGAATAGCAGTAATAGGTAATTCATTTACCAGAGTTCAGGTATTCTTTGTTTTTATTTTTATTCCAAGAGGATAAGAGACACATCAGGAAGAGTTGTTAGGAAGAATCATGGAAAAAACAGGTTGGACCTCAAGGATCTTTTGGTTGAACCTTAAAGCCTAGACCTCACACATCTTTGGTACTACTTCACTACATTCTTGGATATTTTTATGCTACATAATCTCTTTAGTGCTTGAAATTTATAGTGACTGACTTTACTACTACACATTAACAGAAACATGATACAACAAATGATATTGATAAAACAACATGCAGTGAGTTATTGCAATAAGTCATCAGGACTCTTTGATACCCATCTGACAGTCCTGAGCCTTGCTATGCTCTCAAAATACTCCTATCAGGTACTGAGCTGTTGATAATCCCCCTTCTTTGTATGAACCTCTGAAAAATTGCACTAAGATGATTAACATTCACTGACAAAATTTTGTTTCATAACAAGGTAATTGCTGAGGAAAAATTATTCTTCACAAGAAAATTTACAGAACACTAAGAGATGTATAAAAACTACAAAGAAAAACTATTTCTATCTAATGAGCTCTTTTTACGGAATAAAATATACAGTGGATAATTAGACTAACGGGTAACTGTCGGTTAAGGTGCTTTAAATCCTTTTGTAAAAATTACTTAAGCTATGTTTCTATCTCATTTTTGCAAAAGAAGGAGAGAAACTGTAGCTATCCACTAGAAATGTTAGCAAAGAATCATAGAATCATAGAATCATAGAATAATTAGGGTTGGAAAGGACCTTAAGATCATCTAGTTCCAACCCCCCTGCCATGGGCAGGGACACCTTACACTAAATCATATCACCCAAGGCCTCGTCCAACCTGGTCTTGAACACTACCACGGATGGAGCATTTGCAACCTCCCTGGGCAACCTATTCCAGTGCCTCACCACCCTTACAGGAAAGAATTTCCTCCTTATATCCAATCTAAACTTCCCCTGTTTAAGTTTTAACCCATTACCCCTTGTCCTGTCACTACAGTCCCTAATGAAGAGTCCCTCCCCAGCATCCCTGTAGGCCCCCTTCAGATACTGGAAGGTTGCTATGAGGTCTCCACGCAGCCTTCTCTTCTCCAGGCTGAACAGCCCCAACTTTCTCAGCCTGTCTTCATACGGGAGGTGCTCCACTCCTCTGATCATCCTCGTGACCCGTCTCTGGACTTGTTCTAATAGTTCCATGTCCTTTTTATGTTGAGGAGACCAGAACTGCACACAATACTCCAGGTGAGGTCTCACAAGAGCAGAGTAGAGGGGCAGGATCACCTCCTTCGACCTGCTGGTCATGCTCCTTTTGATGCAGCCCGGGATACGGTTGGCTTCCTGGGCTGCAAGCACACACTGCCTGCTCATGTTCATTTTCTCATCGACCAACACCCCCAAGTCCTTCTCCACAGGGCTGCTCTGAATCTCTTCTTTGCCCAACCTGTAGCTGTGCCTGGGATTGCTCCCACCCAGGTGTAGGACCTTGCACTTGGCATGGTTAAACTTCATGAGGTTGGCATCAGCCCACCTCACAAGTGCGTTGAGGTCCCTCTGGATGGCATTCCTTCCCTCCAGAGTATCAACTGAGCCATACAGCTTGGTGTCATCGGAAAACTTGCTGAGGGCGCACTCAATTCCATTGTCCATGTCACTGAAAAAGATGTTGAACAAGACCAGTCCCAACACCGATCCCTAAGGGACATCAGTCATTACTGGTCTCCAGCTGGACATTGAGCCATTGACCATAACTCTTTGCGTGTGGCCATTCAGACAGTTCTTTATCCACTGAGTGGTCCATCCATCAAATTGATGTCTCTCCAATTTAGAGACAAGGATGTCATGTGGGACAATGTCGAATTCTTTGCACAAGTCCAGGTAGATGACATCAACTGCTCTACCCCTGTCCATCAGTTCCATAGCCCCATCATAGAAGGCCACCAAACTGGTCAGGCAGTATTTCCCCTTAGCGAAGCCATGTTGGCTGTCACCAAACACCTTGTTGATTTTCATGTGCCTTCGCATACATTCTAGGAGAATCTGCTCCAAGATTTTGCCAGGCACAGAGGTGAGACTGACTGCTGTGTAATTCTCCAGGTCATCCATTTTCCCCTTCTTGAAAATGGGGGTTATATTTCCCTTTTTCCAGTCATCGGGAACTTCACCTGCCATGATTTCTCAAATATAATGGTCAGCGGCTTAGCAAGTTCATTCACCAGCTCCTTCAGGACCCATGGATGGATCTCATCAGGACCCATGGACTTGTGCATGTTCAGATTTTTAAGATGGTCTCGAACCAGATCCTCTCCTACAGTGGGCGCAAGGTCTTCATTCTCACAGTCCCTGCATCTGCCTTCCGAGACTTGGGTGGTTTGGTCAGACCCTTTGCCAGTGAAGACCGAGGCAAAGAAGTCATTCAGAACCTCAGCCTTCTCCAAATCCTGTGTAGCCAGTTCTCCTGAGAGCTTCCTGAGGGGGCCTACATTCTCCCTAGTCTGTTTTTTATTTGCTATGTACTTGTAGAATCCCTTCCCGTTATCTTTAGTACTTCTATGCGTGAAGAATGTGGCTATAAATCACTGATTTTCAATGTAAAAAGTTATAAGGGCACCAACGGGGCCATATTAGGGACAAGATTATGTGTAATTAAGTGTATATATGTAAGAAAATGAGATTTGTACATATGCAAGAAATTGAGATTATGAGGTAGTAGAAGTCATTGCTGAGATGCAATACTTGAGGCAAGATGGCTGAAAAATTCAGATAACTTTGCAAAATGAAAGAGCAGAACTGAGGAAGATGAAATTTATGTCATTAGTGTTCATTGGAAGGAATCACTGAGCTGCTTTAGCATTGATAAAACCTAAATGAAAAATGAAATTGAATTTGATTTAATATGAAATTAGTAAAGAAAAATATATATTTGTACACAGCTCAGTAAGACATTCTCTTAATAAACTGATTCAGTGTCTCTCCCCCACCAAAAAAAAAAAAAAGGAGGAAAAGAAGGAGGAAACAGGGAAAAAAAAAACAGAAATTTGTGGGCAATTCGAAAGTACTAAATTTAACTTATTCCCAAAAGATAATTAGAAAAGAACAACAAACATATTATTTAAACATATTAGATTTGTTGAAAGAATCTCATGTGAGGAAAGGTTTATCAAGAATAATACTTAACTAAACAGTAATAAAATGGAGTTACTACTAATAACTATCTATGGAAAGATATATTACATGGTTCTATTTTACTTTGTATCTTCCTTCCCAAGAAAGAAAATGTCTAATAAAATAAAAATTACAAATACTTTTGTCTAAATAGTTTCATTAACTGCATTTTCCTATTGTATTTAATCTGTGACTGTAGATTCAGCATTATTTTATTTATTTTATTTATTGAGACACATTGCTTAGAATTAAAAACATCTTTTTTGGAGGATGTCCTGGGTTCAGCAGTAGCAGTCATTTTTCCCCTTCTTAGTAGCTGCTGCAGTGCTGTGTTTTTGGCTTTCAGCCTGGGAAAAATGCTGATAACACTGATATTTTTAGTTGCTGCTCAGTAATGTTTACTTTGACCAAGGATTTTCTGAGTCTCATGCTCTCCCAGGGAGGAGGGGAAGCCAGGAGGAAGCAGAGACAGGACATCTGACCCAAACTGACCAAAGAGGTATTCCATACCACAGAACGTCATGCCCAGTATATAAACTGGGGTCAGTTAGCTGGAAGGGCTAGATCACTGCTCAGTCGGGCTGAGTATCGGTCAGTGGCTGGTGAGCAGTTGTATTCTCTTCCCTTGTTATTTCCCTTATCATTATTACTATTGGTGGTAGCAGTAGTGATTTGTGTTATAATTTAGCTATTGGACTGCTCTTATCCCAACCCGTGGGAGTTACATTCTTTTGATTCTCCTCCCCATCCCTCTGGGAGCAGGGGGGAAGAAGGGTGGGGAGTGAGAGAGCTGCTGTGTGGTTCTATGTTATGGCTGGGCTTAAACCACGACAGTTCTTTTGCCGTTGTCCTCCATATGAAAGAGGCTTTAACCACTTGGCTTGCTTAACTGCAGCACATTTCACACTCGTGAATAACCTGGGCAACAGTGTCCATTACTAAGTCCATCCCTCCATCATGAGTCCATCTCTATGTTGCATCTCTGCCCTGATGGCCTGAGGTGTCATGTACCCACCAGGCTCAAAATAATTCACCTTCCCCTTCAGCAGTTTCTGCACCTTGTCGTCGGGGACTCCATACAGCTGCCTTCCATCTCCAACGCTTCCAAATCACTGGAGGGGCCCAGGGGACCAGATATTCGCCCGTACTGTCCCACACACCCGGCCACTCATGACTGTCCAGCCTTGGGGAAAATCTTTTGGTCCTCCTATATCGTCATCTAATCCTAGGCAAAAATCAAACTTGACTCCGCTTAACTTTCGAGATCAGACAAAATGGTTGTGGGTAAAACACACTCTGTATGTGTGTCAACATGGCGATCCCCATCACAATCAGCAGGCAGGTCTTAAGGGTACCCAAAGGCCATTCAAAATCTTCAGAACTCTCAAATGACACTGCTGTACTTGTCACTGGGGCTGGTGTAGCTGCTTTGCTTGAAGCTGGAGTAGCTGTGTTATCTGTTGTAGTCAGAGTTTGAGTAGCTATTTTACTTGTCACTATGATGCATGGGAATGCCTGCCCCATAGGCTGACCAGCTGAGGAGGGAAAAAAGATGTGTAATTGCTATACACTCCTATTATATATCTCCCAAAGTATAGAGGTGGTGACTGCACTGGGAAGGCAAGCCAGAGCAGTTTTATGATCAATGAGTCTATTGTGTTACAAGTCATTACCATAAAGTACAGTGAAACAAGAAACTTAGCCCAGGCCACCCAACTGATAAGCATTAAAACAGCAAATACTGTCTGTAAGTGAGGTACAACATACTGAAACTGTGAGATCAAGAGCAACAACTTTGCGAGCCAATAAATCAGCATTGTGACGAGTGACTATTAATCAAAAAAAAAAATTGGTTAGCACAAATAGGATTAGACACAGTCTGGTCAGTCCTGTCATTATCTCAACCCTTCATGTCCCATGCTGGGTGCCCAAAAGAACTGTTGTGGTTTAAGTCCAGCTGTAACTCAGAACCATGAAGCAGCTCTCTCACTCCCCACCTTTCCTCCTCCCTGCTCCTGGAGGGATGGGGAGGAGTATTGAAAGAATGTAACTCCCATGGGTTGAGATAAGAACAGTCCAGTAACTAAGGTATAACACAAATCACTACTGCTACCACCAATAATAATAATGATAAGGGAAATAACAAGGGAAGAGAATACAACCGCTCACCAACCACTGACCGATACTCAGCCCGACCCAAGCAGTGATCTAGCCCTTCCGGGTAACTGACCCCAGTTTATATACTGGGCATGATGTGCCGTGGTATGGAATACCTCTTTGGTCAGTTTGGGTCAGGTGTCCTGTCTCTGCTTCCTCCTGGCTTCCCCTCCTCCCTGGGAGAGCATGAGACTCAGAAAATCCTTGGTCAGAGTAAACATTACTGAGCAGCAACTAAAAACATCGGTGTTATCAGTGTTGTTCCCAGGCCAAAAGTCAAAAACACAGCACTGCAGCAGCTACTAAGGAGAAAAATGACTGCTAATGCTGAACCCAGGACATAGGAGTATTCATTATAAATATTTTTATAAATACATTGAGTATCAGTTCAGATGTTTGGTTCATAAATTGAGTGGAGTAATAACTCTCTTAGGTTGGCAAAATTGCCAGTAAGTAAAGTACTTTATAAATCTATATTATGGTATCATTGTCAGAAGAGAATAAGAGATCAGATGACTATTTTACTAGGATAGTATTTATATTCCTTCAGGAAGAAGTGGAAGAAAATGTAGTCAATTAAAGATGTCTTCAAGGATGAGATCAGGCAGATTTTGTACCTGCTACATTTAATGCAATTGAAGCTATTACTCTTTCTGTGCCGAATCCTTTTATACATGGATTAGTTTCAGAATAAATGGAATTAGTTCTTTTCAAAAGCATTCAGATTCAACTTATGTGCTTGACTCAGGACTATTTGTTTAGTAGCAATTAGAAAACTCCATTTAGTTTTTAATCAAAACAATAAAAAAGAATATGCAGGCACAGGTTTGATTTTAAAATTATAAATACCTTCCAGGCTTGTCTAGACCTTCATGTTTGCATTACCCGTCTGAATGCCAAGTTCAGAATTTTGTTGCGAACATTTCAGAGAGTTTACATAGTCGTAATGAAAAGCTTTTCAGCTTTCCAACTGCAGAATTTATTTTTGAACTGTCATTGTTTAGCTTTAGGATTGTACAATGCCTGATCATGTTTGAATGCATGAAAAAACATCTCAACAGTAACAAATCTTAGGAGGATCTGACTTTACTGCTCCTGTGAATTCCTGATAAGACACGTGAAAAGGCAACATATACTCCTCTGAGCAGCACAGTATTATTTCCCCTATTGCAACCTCCATCCTGCCCAGCAACTAAACAGCAATATTGGATCATAACTACAGCTACTGCTTGCCTGGAATATTTGGTTATCTCTTATCCATGTACCTGTGAAATGAATATGAAGGTTTGTTTTACCTAGATAACTAAGAAGAAAGGTTTGTTCTGCTTCAGTGACTGAGATGCCAAGATCCAGTGCTTGCTTAACACAGGTATATGAATGCAGGTGTATTTCTTATAGTTGAATTTAAAGCAGTGTACTAAGAAAAACCTAAACAAACAAACAAAAATCCCCCCCCCCCAAAAAACAAAACCAAAAACAAAATAACCAAAGGAAAACAAACCAAAACCAAACCAAGCCAAACAACAACAAAAAAAAAAAAAAAAAACCAACACCCCTCTTCAAACAAACACTAAAATCCACAAAAAAAAAAAAGTAGGTTTTGGGCAAATAATTTGAATAGCCAAATTGCATGGGTCTTTATTTTCTAGTTGAAACATTTATTTATTCCATTCTTTTTATCAATTTGCTTTTTCCTTTTCATTTTTTTTCCATTTTCTTTTTCTTTTATCTTCCTTTTTCTCCTGTTTTTTTTTAGCTTTTGATTTTTAAATTAATTTTAATTTTTCCTTTTTTCTTTTTTTTCTTTTTTAATGTGTATTTTTTCTTCTTCTTTCTTCTTTTTTCTTTCATCTTTGCTTTTTTAATTTGCTTTTTTTCTGCAGCTGTATTTTCAATCAGGAATTCATATTTTACCATTATGCTAGGATAATCCATTACAATTTTTCTGTATTTTATTTTAGGCCTTTGCTATAAATACAAAAACAATCATTAACATTTCACTATAAGTCAGTCCATGTTCAAAAAGACTGGACTGAAAATTTCTGCAACATTTGTCAAGATCGTATACTTTCAATAAGGATAGCATGGGAATGGTTAGATTATAGCTATATTATATGTATTGTAGACTACCAAATAAGGATATCGACATGTGCTTGTTTCACATTTTAAGTTTTGTAAACTATTTTGTTGGCCTTCCTGACCAAAATCTTGTTTATTCATTTATCAATATCTAACTTGATTTTTCTTATAAACAGGAATATTTAGTCTTGCCAAACTTTGTTTGAAATTCATAATTAGCTGTCTTTAAAATAAATTTATTTTGAATGAGTTTCAACAGATGTGGCTTTCTTTGTTATTATCTTTAGATTCTGTTTATGCTATAGGAAGTCGTAAATGAATGAAGTTACTACAAAATAACTTTGCCAGGTGTAGCTAAGGAAACAAACGATATCACGTATTAGCACTTCGAAGTAAAAAAAAAAAAAATCCTTATTTTGAATTAACTTCTTTATTGATCTTTGTAATTACAAAAGTTTGTATGGCAGTCCAAAGAGTAACCATATCTTATGTGCTTCTTGAGATAAGAGTTTTTTGGTAGGAATAATTGCACAACCATTACAGTTATGGCAGAACAAAGGTGAATACAGTGTGAAAACCCCTGCAGGATAAAAACAGGGTTTGATAACTATACTTTCACTATTATTGATCAAGACAGGTGAACGTTAGCACCTATGTTTCCGAAACACCCATGGTATCAACCACACAGATGTATCCTAGAAAGAAAATCAAATATTAGCACTGTCAGTGAGAATGAATGTCTGTTTTTCAGAAGTTTTCTTAACTGCAGTGTCACCAACAGGCACTGAGGATTTAATCCTTTACATCAATGGTCACCAAATCCTCTGACTTTTGTTGCACATACAGGAAATTAAAAAGATAAAACTGAAGCTAATAAGGAGAGCAACATATGACCACCTTCTATAAACAATGTTTACTACTCTCATTCAGCAGCCAACAACAGCAGGTAAGTATCAATTTGATGAGATATAGGCTTCAGGGATTTAAGGTGTTCATTTCCAAGTAAAGTAAAATACATGGGAAAATGCTTTAAGAGGATAAAAATTGTGAGGAATTGACTGTGCACAGCAAAAATCATCCAAATAAGGATTAAAGCACATCTTAACACTATCTTTGGAAGTTTGCTGTTTTGGGGTTTTGGTATTTTCCTACAAAGGGAATCTAGGCAGATAAATTCAGAATAAATGAACAGTTGAGTATCCCATATAAAACACTGTATGTGGATGTTGTCTGATCTATATGTTTGAGTTACACTTAGGAAAGAGGGTGTTCATCAAATTCAAAAACGTTGTGGTTAACATGGGAGATGAGTTATTTTTACTTTGTTGCTAAAAATTCAAGCTCAGCCCAAACTGGTTATTTGTCATTCCTAGGAGTAAACGATTCCTTTCTATTTCTAGCAGTATAATTGCCAAGAAATAGTATTACCTCACACTAGTGTTACAAAAATATTTACTAATATTTTTCAAGAATTTTTCAGAATAAATTAGATGAGTCAGATGTGTCTTTATTGCTGTTACCTTTAGGTAGCATTCAGCCTTGGCTTTCTTTCTGAGTAGCTGTTACTGCATAATTTACATTTACACCCACAGGAATCAGGTAGCAACATTCCAAGAGCCCAGAAAAATATCTTCCAATGAAGATGGACAATGCACTTCAATTGCTGCTGACTTGCAACAGACCAGAGAAACACTAGCAATAAGCTATAGAGTTTTTGCCCACGATTCAGTTAACTATCCAGCCAAGTTAAAATACATATTTTTATTTGACCTCCTCTGGTTTGTTTGTAAAAAATTGTTTAATAATTCTCACCTCACATAAAGTCTCTTTATTTTGTTCATTGTCCTATGAAAAATAGTAATGAATAGGCTACTTACCTTTTTTGGTAGAGATAACAAATGTTTGGGAAGTGTCCACTCATTTCTGAGATCCAGAAATGCAGAGTGCTTGATAATATGTTAGCTCTTATTTTTATCTCAATATTGTCAAATTCAAACTGGAGTAATTACATTTTTATAATTTGCTCCAAACATAATATAAGGGAAAAAAGTCTCTTAATTAATGACATTAGTCTTGCTCCAAAGTATAATATAAAGTAAAAAAGGCTTTTAATTGATGTAATTCACTTTGGGATCAAATCCAAAGAGCAAACTGTAATTTTCACCTCAAACATATTATTATTAATATCAATATCTTAGGTAATATCAGAAAAAATATTGTGGCTGTAGTTTATTTTGCTGAAGTTATTATTGATTAAAATATTTGGTGATTTAACCACATGGTCAGCTTTTCTTTACAAAGTCTGGAAAAATTATTAATTAAGGTGGCTAGCTTATGTTACTTCGAAAGGATATTAATTATTCATTAAAGGTAATGTTGCAGAAAGCAGACAAAAATAAATAGTTCAGATTTTAATAATAAAATGAATAAGTTTCCAGAATTATTCCAAATTGTTGCATTCAGAAATAACATTTTTACACAGAATTACAATGATAGCATCAATTCATCATAGTCTGAAATGAGAACTGAACAGTAGCTGTCAGGAGGAGGGTAATAGGGAAGGCAGGTTGGAGTATTTGCTTCCCAGAAGCCAAGAAATAAATTGAAGATTAAGGCATCCTTCCTCTGTAAGTTCACAAACGTATCATAAAGTTGAGAAAGTCTGTCATTATGTCTTATTAGCACTTGTTCTTGAAAATCAGATTAGATGATATATTGAAGTTGATACAAGCTTCTATAGAGCAGTTCTGTGATCTCATGAGTGGATCGTTGCCATATATAGAGGAACATATCTATCTGCTTTGTCTGAGAAAGGGTTTTTTGTTCATAGGTAAGCACAAGAGAGGATGATGGAGCTGGCAAACACCAAGCAAGTATGTCATAAGATTTGGTATGAGATTAATATGAGAATACAATATTTTTTGATACTTTCAGTGTCAGATATTTGCCCATCATTTTTAAAATTCTTGCACAGCCCAAATGGGAAGAATAAATTTATCTTAAGTATACTTTATTTTTATAACAATTAGATTGCTGAATCTGTCTTTTTATAACTATGATCTCTTCTAAATTAAATTACTATGTTTACAAAGCTGTGACATCACTGTCATCTCACAATACATCATGACTTTGAAAGATGGTAAAAGCCTACATTTTACTCCTCTACAGTGACTCCATTCAGAGAAGTAAGTTCTCATCCATTTTGATAAGTGGGACGGTGGACTCGTATTTTCCATTTACACCTGACAAAAAAAGACAGGCTTTCACCAACAGCAGTATTTTAAGTGTCTATAAAAAAACAGTAGAGAGGATGCAAAGAACATTTCAAGTATTTTGAACGTGCCTATCAGTTCTCCACACTTCTAAATATCAAAGCCAGCTATTTTGTATCAGTTACATTGATAGCAGGACCTTTGCCTGAAGGGTAGCTGACTCTATCTCAGTCCAAGAGATTGCTGAATTATGGCTAGAGACTAGAAAAAGAAACTTGGCGAAACTGTAGCAAAACCAGTTCCTGTTGAGGGCATCTCCTACAGAGCAATGAGTTCATGGTCATTTCTGTTAAGTAATTATTGGACCTCAACTAAAATAAAATAATTAATTAGCAATGTCTTCTTTTTTTTTAATTATCAAAGCATTAAAGGATATTTTTCTCACTGGCAATCTGGTTGGGTTTTTTTTTCCCTAAATCTACTTTTTAGCTCAAAACCTGAAATCCTCCAAAGGAACTTTTCCCCTGAAAATCTGTTTCAGGCTTTCATACTGCTCCTGGATGTACAGCTCCTTGGAATGGCTTGGAAAGATATTATATTTCTATTTAGGATATTGTAAATGAAAGGTAACTTCTCACACAGTAAATCTGATACATGCCAAATATGAAACTTACCTGGCATGTAGAATAGATCCAACATATCTTGATACTCTAGGCAAATAAGTATCCTTGCCTTGTCTGTATTATGCATGCAAATGAATGGAAATTATAGACAAATAGATAATCTCTTTAATTTAAATCAAGACAGAGTTTGTGGCTTGAAATAAGATGGTCAGAAAACCCCTATGTAGCGCAGGCCTGTATATGTATGCTTGTATAGCATAAAGAACGTGGAAAGCACAGCTTTTTGGGAAGATTGTCGCATTATTCTGTTAGAAAGTTATTTAGAAACAGGGAAGGAGTAAGAGTTCAATATTTTGGAAGAGAAATACTTTATCATTTACTGTGCAGCATGACCAAATAGATACTAAAACTTGACAGTATCAAAACATTGCAGAAATGAGAACAGCAATAATAAAATTATTTTTAAACAAATTTCAACTTGTTAGTGAGCATATTTTTCCAATTTTGAAGTAATTGCAGTTAAAGGAGAGGTTAATACAACACAGAAATTATCCTTACACTTTGAAATCCTTGACTAGGCTTTGAGTGAGCAGATCTATTAAAGACAAAAAGGAATAGAAAATAGGATAATGAAATAATCTTCTGTCATAGGTTTTATCATTATAATTTTATCATTACATCAATAAAACAAAAGCTGAAATTAGCAAGGATCATAATATTCTACTTCATGTAGGCTATAAACAGGAAAATTATCTGAAATAGTTCATAAATACTAGTGTGAAAGTAAAATTCAGTATTTAATGGAAAACATGCAATGAAAAGAAGAGGTAAAAAAGAAAAAATCTTTGGACTCCTCAGTTAAGGGAAATACTGTTCACACTTCCAACCTGTTTCAAATCCACCAGGCTTTATCACTGTAATTTTAGCTCAGGCTAGTAGACCTGAAGTTGCTTAAGTTACAAGGACTGAAACCACAGGTGAGAGAAACACAGATTACAAAATTTTCAGTTCAAGATATTTTAGGTATTTTGTGCATTGCTGGAGTATCAAATTTTATGTGGAAACACGTTAGTCTATGATCTCTCTTGATACGATTAGATACAACACTAACAACATCTGCAGCCTGTAAGGTCCCTAAAATATACTGAGACAAGTTACGGTTGTGTTTCCTTCTCTCTGAGCCTGTGGTTTTCTCCATGTCTTCACAAACAATGTTTCTAAATCTGTATTTCCTGTATGCCTGTGTGCAAATTTTGAAACAAACACCCGAAATGATGCATCTGAGAGGACTTCTCAGTTGGAGGTCATACATGCTCTGTACCTACATTTCTGTGTGGGCATGTATTTCCCTGAATATCACACACCATTTATTGAAAAACACTGTCATTTAATTTTCATTTTATTCTAGTCAACCACCAGCTGAATCAAATGAGGCTGCTCTGACATAGCACTGAATAAAATTGTAACTCCTGATGGTGTGATCCTTTCTCATTTGTACTATTTTAAATTATTAGAGCATCTTGCATCTCTTAAAGTAAAAATGCATTTTTGTTTCTATTTGAGCAATGCCATTTGGAAAGTGACCAAAGTAGAAACACAGTCACAGGAAGAGTCAGAGACACTTCTACTGCTTTATACCGACAAAGGTAAACATTATATTCTGCTTGTATCAAGTTTAAAGATATTTCACAAACTTTAAGTTGTTTGTAACATAGGTCACTCCAACACCTAGCAATAAAACTCAGACAATTTTAAAATGCTAATCTTTATTTAACTTTCAGTTTTTCAAACCATCAATATTCACTGTTCTAGTTCTTAGTTTCCTTTTTGTTCATCTGAGACTGTTTGTTTGCATAAGTAATATTTATTGGTGGAATTAGGACCAATCTTGATATCCCAATAATCTATCAAACATATACAAACACTCCCAGTGGAAAACAGCAAAAATGTCCTCAGCCTTTAGTTATTCCACATGAATAGGTAATTTCAGAACATCATGTGTGTGACTTCCCTGTGCAATCAAGATTATTTAGTTTTTCCATTTACCTCATAATTACCATGAATAAGCTTTGGGTAGAGCAGATTACAGTGATTAAATTATAGACTACAGGAATTAATGACTTTAAAATTCAGAAAAAATATTTTTAAAATATAGAATGACTTTGAAGGAACCTTCTAAGCTTACATTAATGTCCATATTCAAAACTCTTTGGCATGTTGTCACTATTATATAAACTTTCTGCCTGGCAAAAATCTGAATTTTCAGAAGAAAAAAAGTGTTACATTATAACAAAACTCCCAAATTTAAAAAACTTCCCCAAGCAGAACTCTCTACGAGTGTATGAAAAAAATGCCATGTTAATAAATCAAACTTTTTTTTCATTTTTTATACATTTCTGAATAAATATAATCATTCCAAAAAGAAAGTAAATAATTTCACAGTTCTTTGCATCTTCTCTAAAATACCAAAGCTGCTATGGTATAAACAACACTTGGTTTAAAAACATTTTAAGAAAGAATTATTTTGACAATTTCAAACACTTTGTAGTAAAATCTAAAGGCACCAGAGCAGCCAAATTAAATTCATGCATCTTACAGGAAAATAGCGTGACTTACAGAACTCAAGATTTTATTTTTAACAGACAGTTGTCATAGATGGGGCAGCAAAATCTCTGTGAGGTTCTTCCTCCCACTAATTCAGTGTTTCCCTGATGTAGATAAAAATGGTACAGTTTGCAAATAATAAAAAATTGGGCAGTGTAGTAAATAATTAAAACAGCTTACTCTTATTTCCTGGTCTTCATTGCTCAAATAACCAGTCACATGCCAACAGAAAAAAAAAAAACAAAACAAAAAAAAAACACAAACCAAAAAAAACCCCATTCAAATACAATAAAAGTCTTATTTGAAAACAAAAGATGCAGATTATGTCTACATGGTGAGAGACTCATCTGAAAAACACTGAGTCAGAAAAGGATTTACAGGTTATCATACATTCGAATGACAACACTGACTCAGTGCAAAGCTGTGCCAGTAAGAGCTAGGTGAGTTATAGAAAGTATTGCATAGAGACAGGGGATTAAAAAAATTAATCTTGATTCTGTACAAAGCATTACTAACAACTCCGTCAAAAAACTCTGCAGTTCTTGTACCCACACTTCAAAGAAAGATAAAAATGTATTCTGATGAATATCACAGAAATGATCATTAGACTGAAAAAGAAGTGTTCAAAAAGTTAAGAAGGAATGGAACACAAGTTCCTCCTTTGCATTCAAAATACCCTTAGTATTTGCATTTAGAAAATAACTCCGTTTAACTGTTGAGCAACAACTGACCATCCTGGAGGAATCCTGCTATCAATATCTCTTCCTCTCTCTTCTGTGGAGTATTAGTGTTTGGTTTTAGGGGGAAAATTGAATGGGAAAACTGGTTGAGCTAGTATCAGTAAATCTTCATCTAGACATCTAAGTCATAGAGTCAGAATCAAAATGATCACCAGATCAAGGCAGATCTTAACTTTTAGTTTGGCAGGAATATTTTTTGTACATCCTAGTGTAACAGAGATCACGATCCATTAACTGTTATCATCCCAGATTAAGACTAATCATTTCCCAGGGTCAGTTGTAGAGACTGCCTATACACACAACAAAAAACATTATTCTGCTGAAAACTTGAATGTATTCTTACTAGTATTAGGAAAAATATATTGGTAGCTGAGTGAATAACCTGTGATTTAGACAGTGTTTAGATGATTTAGGTGTTCCTCTCATCTGAAGCATTGTGAAAATATTAATCCAGTTGCTGTCTATACTTGTATAGATAGATCTATCTTGGTTTCCAAGCCTAGAATACCTCTTTTGAACATGTAAGAAGTATGAGACTTCAAAATTATCTGTTTTCAGCAATGTAAATCTTAGACAGTCTGCATATACCTTTTTGTTTAGCACCCCGGACTCTATTTGTTATTTAATCTGCCTAATGTCAGAAGGAAGCACAGTTCTACAAAGCCATGTGGTGGTGAATAACACTCCTAATGGAGTTAAGAATTGAGACTAATTGGTTTACGTGATTGTTATTAAATCCTATTTCAGCTGGCATAATGGAATTTTGTTTGGCAGGGGAACAGAGCTAATGTTATCAGATAATTTTCTTTTTAAAATGGCTTAAATTTCAGTCTTCCAGATCCACAGGTTCTAAATAAGTAAGAGCTATTCTCTCTAAAAAAATCCTGACAATGTACCAACACAAAAAATTACAATGTTATCAATAAAGTGGCTTTAATATATCAGTGCATTTTCACACCCTATCACCATGTCTTATGTTGCCTCAAAAAATGCCCAAAACATTCCAATCACTGAAATAGTTCAGCAGAGACTTTAATCCCATCTCACAATTTCTTGAATGGTTCCAAATGTCACATAATGAATAAATAAATTGACTTTCATGAAAACCAGATTTGGCAGGAATGCATGAGTGCCTAGTTAAATAAGCAAACTGGGACTTAGAAGTACTTCTACCCAATTTGTTGTTTTCAAGTGTAATAGTTCCTAAATTAGTCTCAAAACATGAACTGTTTTGAAACTTGAAATCAATATCCGCATGCAATTTGTAAGTTGATGGCTTGCCTGATCATATAAGGTTCTGGGAACTTTTCTTCTAATTCCAATGATGCAAAAACATGTTACAAAGTATAATTAAACATTTTATAAAGTATAATATCCATACAGAAATTTGTCTACATCAGTTACTGCTGCTTCCTTTAATCCTTGTTGGTAACTGTCTTACAGAATAACAGCAGTGCAAAGAGAGAGCAAAGGTTCCTAAACACTACATACTCAAATCAAGATGCTATTTGTAGACCACAACATCTTGAAAGCAAATCTGGAACCAATGAAGTTTAATAGTCTCTCTCTAGCTATCATCACCAAGCAACCTGGCCCCTGCATAGCACAACAGCTGGAGCTTCTGAATGGCCTTCAAGTGTAATCCCACATTGAATGAATTACAGTAACAGAATATGGAGGTTACAAAGACAAGGATAACTTTGTAGCAGTGCACTAGGGCACTAATTATAACCATGCAGGAGGGTAACTTTATCCATGAATGCAACTGGGGGACACCAGCATCAAGGAGGGATGGGGGAAGGAGGCCATGCATGGACTGGAATGGTGACAGGTACTGGCAAACTGCTGGTAAATGACACTGATCTTGAAAGAAGCTATAATTTCTCCCACATTTATATGTAACAAAAATTTCAGCATGAACTCAAAAGATAACATGGGTTTTTGAGCCATGCCTCAACCAACATATTGCCAGCATGACCCATTGTCTTTCTACCTGTTTCTTTTTATCCATGTCCCAGTATCACCTAGACCATACAGTTCAGATTCTCACATATCTCAAAAATCCTATTATTTGTATAGAAGTGGCAGAGTTTAGGCCTTAAGAGGAAGTATAGGGATTTATGAGTAATTTATGAGTTCATACCCCAGACAATCTCTTGGCTGCTGAAGCAGAGAGACACAAGTCTGAGAATCAGTGTTTTAAAGATACTGTCAAGCATCTTGTGTCAGAACACCTTTACATGGCAATTCATCCTGAAAATTAGGGAACCACCTGAGCAGTCATTTTCATACTAGACATAATAATTCCTAATTATTTTATTAGATTCTGCATATTTCGCTCTGAACTTCTCTGAATCTTCTTCGTAAAACACTTGCCAGACAGGTAAAAATAAAATATGACCTAATACATTGGAAACAAGTTCAATTACCTGGCTTTATTTTAGAATGGAAAAGACGTTTTCTCACAGAAAAAGTTATTTCAGTTGCTTTCCCCCTTCAAGACAGAATAGAAAAGTTTCAAAACAGAAATAAAAGAAATAAAAAATTAAGCATACAATAGCTATGTCAAAAGGGAATCAATATATTTTGAGGGTTTTAATCAAACAATCAAAATCTATTGTAATTACAATGTTTTAAAAGTATTTTTTTTAAGTTAGAATTTTGATTCTTTGCAAAACAGGTAGTTTCATGTAGCAAAGAATTGGTGGTTTGGTGGTTTTGGATATTTTTCTCCAAATCACTATAGTAGTTTTTTTTGAGCTTTTGAATGTCAGCAATTCCCAGAAAATCTGAAAATTTGTGCAGTGTTTAACTGGCTCTTTCGAGTTAGGAGACTGTGCTTGGCATAATAGGGATTCTTATTTTTAGCCAGACTTCTGATTTCTAAAGATGCCAAGTGCCTTTTGGAGCACCATTGAAAGGTCTAAACAATCAGCCTATAGAAATAACGTCCATGTGATGCCCAAATTCTTAGTTTGCCTGTTCTCTTACAATATCTTCCCCAAAGGGGACAATCCAGCTCTTAACATTTTAGGAAGAAGTATGTTGATTTTCATGTGGTCACTTTCCATCACCACTTACTTTGACTACTCATTTTCAAATCTACATTGGAAAATTTTATTCATTGTAATTATCCATGGAAGAGCAGAGAATTTTTGGAACCAGTCTGAGTTAAGCAATGCAGTCAATAAAGAGTTTCAAAGAAGTTTAATAAAAAAACTCAAGAGTTTTGCGAATAAACTTGACTATTAAACGCTGAAAAATAATCATGATCCTTTCACTGCTATTTGTAGGAAAAGAAGATGAATTCATAGCACAGCGCAGTCTAACTGAATATCTTTTATTAATTTTGCATTTGATCTATTATAGATTGTGGTTTTCTTGCATGGAACAATTTCAGTTATTTAATCATCTCAAAACTTTTAATAAAAGACACTGTACGTATGGTTTGAAATATTCTTATCACTCTTTTTTTATCATCGCAAATGAAGATAAATATGTGAACTTAATACTGAAAATAACTTGTTTGAGAGCAAGCATGATAAGTATCATTTGAGCGTCTCATTGCCCTCTCACACTATACTTTGTGTTGGGACTTTTCAGGTGATAACAAGAATTTATACAAATAAAGACACATTAGCAAGAAACAGTGAGCATTCATCTCCTGAGCTAACTTATTCTTAAAAAGAGGCACCTTTTACAAAATACTAATTCCAAACAAATGCAAAGCAAACAATGGTCAGATCTTCATTAAAAAGTTGGTTCTGCTCTCTGCCTGGTTGTTACCTCTGCATCTGCCAGACACCAAACAGCAAAGAGGGAGGCAAGATTATAAAAGAAAGAATTGAAGAAATTATATCTAGAACTGTTTTGAAGGGGTCTTTTTTGGTTGGATTTTTTTGTTCTTTGTTTGGGGGTTTTTGGTGGGTTTTTTTGTTTGTTTGTTTTGGTCTGGGTTGTTTTGATTTGGCTTTTTCTGTGGTAGTTATTCGTCTACAAAACAAGCTGCAATGGGGGAAGAATAAGAAACAAAATATGTCAATTCATGTTGAAACTAGATAGAAAGGTTATATATTTTGGCCAAAATTCACATTTAACCAGTTCCTTCCCTCTCTCCTGTTTTTTTTAGCTTCCCCGCCCCCGATCTCACTCACTTCTTTTATTTTAAATTATTCCTGTGTTTTGTTACAATGTCTGCTGTATCTGAGATCATCCACATCCTTCATATCTGCCTTTAGGACTGAGTACAATTTAGGACTGAGCACAACACAGTCCTCAGGGTAGGATCAAAATTCTTATCTTGAAAAACAGCAAAGGATATGTATGAGGCAAAGAGAAAAAGAGATGAGTCAGAAAAGAAGCACAGCTCAAACAGGAAGGGGAATTATTGAAAAGGTTGGCCATTTGTTTGTAGGAGGGAGGAGACAGGAAAGGAAAGGGAAAACAATAATTTTTACTGGGTCTTTAGGAAGCCTTTTTCTGATTTTCTTCCTAATGTCTCATTAAAAAAAACAACACAACAGAATCAAACAAAATCAAAACCACACACAAATTAAAAAAAAAACCAAAAAACTAAACAAACAGACAAAAAAAAGACAAAAAACCCAAAACCAAACCAAAACCAACCAACCAACAAAAAACCCCACAACCAACCAAACAAAAAATCAAAACTGAAGGGGGGTTAGAGAGGATTGTAACAGTTTTTGCAGCATCTCTTGGCTTCCATAGATACACTTTTGTAGTAACAAGGCTCAGATAACTGTAAGGTTTGTTAAGACCCTAATTGTTCCTAGAAGTTCAGCTACTAAAGCTCTTTCAGACAGAAGCTTGCTCATTTGTGTTGGGTGAGATGACTGCCCCTCATTCTTTGAGAATCAAACTACCCATGTCTTGGTCATCATGTAACTAGCTTGTTGTAATGTGGTTTACATACAGTTACTTTTTCCTGTATTTTGGAAGCTGCAGGCTGTATTTCCTACCATGTCTATTTAAGAATTTTACCTGCTCTACACTGGATGCCACTCAAGTTTCTAGTTGCAATTTAGAGTGCTGATTTTAAATTTCACAGACAAAGTAATTCTGAAATCTGCTTATGTGTGAGACTGTTTCATTTTGTGTGATTCTACAGTGCTGTTTGAGGATGCCAGAAGAGGAAATTCCATTTGGTGTCCTCAACTATAGTACTTGCTTCTGGTCCAAATCTTTTGATTTGTTGAACCTGGCAAACTGCTCTACAGTTCAGCTTTAATTATTTGTGGGAACATGTATAACAGATGAATCTATAAAATGTAGGAATTTTAGTATAGCAGTATTGACTGTCCTTGAGCACAACACAAATCTTTGCTTAATGAGTCAATAGTAATTTAAAATTTTCTTTTATTTTTAATATTTTGTAACTTTTTAAGCGCTCTATGTAATTTTTTTTTCCTTCTTATAAATTAAACAGAATAATCCTTTCAAATATGTTTATTTCTTCTTTTCATTACAAGCAGAAACTTCTCATTAGTATTTTTGCTCCCTTCCCTGCCTCCTGTGATGAAAGATATTTTGTACTTCATCTCTGAGTTTCTGGCTTTTTACCATTTTTCTAGTAAGGATATCTTCATTAACTCATTAGTTGTTTTTCTACATTAAAACTATTAGACTCCAATGAGAAAAAGCCATGTTGGATTACTACATAAAAATTAGTTTATACCCTGCATTTCTTTCCATTTATGAGCAGACACAGAGCAAGACAAAAGCAAAGAAAGCATGAATTAGCAAGGAGTGTATGCATAGCTCTTGAGTTTTCATTTCCTCTTATTGTGCGCAATGTTTTGGAAGGACAGCCTCCCGTTGCTAGGAAATCTGCCCACCACCCATTGCCATTTCCTCCTGCTCTTGTCCTCTCTCAGCCAGCTCTGACTCCCTCCCTATGTCCTCCCTGTCCTCCTCCCAGAAGTGAGTGCTCAGGTTTCAGCTATGATGTGAAGAGGCTGGCCGTGGAAAAGCTAGATAGACATCTCCAAGCACCTACAAATCTCCAACTGCCCTCATTTGCATTGTCTTATTGAGCTTCTTAAGGCAGCCCTGTGACTTTAGAAGACATTAAAACTTTTGTGTCCCACAGGTGGAAAGCAGAAGTTATTGGCTTGTATCATACAACCCATAAGGATTAACTGCTGGAGGAGATAACAGCAGGTTATCCTAAGCCTACATAAACTTACCTTCCTGCTGCTTTTTCCCCATCTGCCTCTAATATGGCTGGCTGACCCACGAGGCATGTCTTCTCTGTGCGCTCAGAGTGGACATGTGGCTGCTGCAAAATGGGGACACCTATCAAATGCAGGCCAGCACCAAGCCCAGGCTGCAGTGTGGCAGGGTTACCCAGGGCTCACAACACACACTTTTCCCCACGTGCAGGGCTGCTGGGTGCTGGGGGAGCTGGCAGTGGATTCTGTGGTCAGCGGAAAGGTGGCTGAACTGTTACCAAACAGCCAGCTATGAAGATTTTAGCTGTGGTGCAGGAACTCGAACAAACAGGCAAATGTGGAGGAATGAAAATCAATGTTGCCTGGCAATGCAAATGTGCTTGGCAGAAGATGAGCTGTCTGTGTGTTTATTTTCAATAGGTCCATCACTGCAGGACATGGGTTAGGTCTAAAACATTAGTTAAAGGCATAAATAACTCACAAACTGCATAGATCACCCTGTTTTAGTTGTTCTTATTGTTTCTTCAGAGAATTTTCATATTTAAATAAAACAAGTGAAACAGAATGTTTCACAATACTCATCTGTCTCCTTTTCCTTCGTATTCATCTGCCAAATTACTGGGAGTGCCTGAGTTCTGGCTAGGAAGTGCTCTGATCTCCCTGGTATGAAACCATACAGCTACAGAAGATGTATATAAATAGCTTACATCCTCTTTAATCTGCCTTGCATGGACAGCTTGCCGTTACCAATGCTATTGTTAGTTGTGTATCCCCACAAATGGAACCAGCTAGTGACACTTTGACCCTAAATAGATTGATATTACTGTCTCTTGCTAACATGCCATAGTGGTATTTAATGTAGCAGGGAGTCAAATGGTAATGTAGCAGGGAGTCAAATGGATTAGGACTGCATATTTAGGAAAAACTGGGTCAATACTGGAAAGTGCAGGATCAATTTGGGTATTTAAGAATGTATGGGAAATAGGATGATTTTGGGAACAAGATAGGAAACCTCAAGGAGTAACTGACATGTCAGCAACAGCAACATTGCCAGTGCTTCATTCCCGCTTCTCTTGTAAGGTATTTAAAATACACTGAAACTACTCTTTTCTTTAACCCTCAACAAGAATAACCAAGTGAGGGTTTCCTGCAGTCTTCATAATGCTGAAGGGCAAGAACGTCCTCCAGTAAATTCACTGCACCACACCAATGCTATCAGCCTCTAGAAAGAGAAAGGGTTAGGAGTAGTTAATGGATCAGACAGTCCATGATCCCAGCTGACAAGTGCAACTTAAACTTTAAAATATGTTGAAGGAACAATCCCAGATTAAGCACAGTGGTGACTTGCCTGTTCCCATATTTCCCTGCTGTCATGATTTTACATATTACCCATGGCAGCCATGCAAATCAATTACAGCTGGAAATGACAACTCTTCCAGTAATGCATATCACCATTGTTTAAAAGATGCAAAAAGCATTCCACAAGTAACATAAAATCACTTGCTTCATCACTGCAGTCTCCACAAAGTAAAAAAAGCATTTCTACTATGCATACAATTAAACCATGAGAACCAAACATGAGTACTTATAATGCAGCATTTCATAATGTTAACTATACTGTGTGAGTCACATGGTTCTTTATGTGGTACATAGAGAAATAATGTTGAAGAACAAAAGAGTTGGACACAAAACCTTATAATAATATGATATATGAAATATCCATTTTAACACAGAACAGAATATTTTTCAGGTGACTGGGGAGGGAATAACAGCAGTTATGAATATAAGTCTAATACCAATCATAAGTATGCATACAAGCCTCATATGTTCAGCATTTTGAATGAGGGTCTTTGTAAAGAATCAACAGGTGATCACTCGCCTTGTTGGATTTTTGAATGCATAAAACAAACCACCAGGCACAGGCTATTTCTTACAGTGCACCAGACAGGGTCTACTTAATGTCTGGTTTTCAGATCTCTTCTATATAAAGTAATGCGTAAAACTGTACAATATTTCCTTTATGCAATTTGTCTCGCAAAATGTACATGTGATGTTCTATGAGTTGCAAACTTTCTGAGTTTTATTACTATAAGATTAAGTAAATTTGCAAATTTTCATTTGCCAAAATATTTTTGACCCAAAATGGGAATTATTTTCGCTTAAAATTAGATGCATTATTATTTGAAAATGAATGTGTATTCTCAGGAAATTATTTTTGTTTCAAACTGTTACAACACCTAGGGAAAAAACATCCGAATAAAAAATAGTTGCATTTCCAAATCGCACAAAAGGACAAAAATTTGTCAAATTAAACAATTTTGCATTTTATTTCTATATTCCCAATAGTCAGAGTTCATACAAATTTTCCTGAGAGGAAATCTTCCACTGACATTACATAACACGACACACTGTTGTCTTCAAAGAATGCCTTGTCTGCATTGTTTTGCTATTCCAAATCCAGAGAGCTAACAGGAGGTTACAATTTTTCAGAGTACCAGCGTTAGAATCCATAATTTACAATTCACCTTTCCACTCCCACAGAAGAATCTCATGCCTGCAGTGAACCCCTGGCATATATAAATATTTTAAATAAATATACTTCTCTCCTTTTGGCATTTCTTCAAGCTATGGTTTCCAGCCCAGATATCTGATATAAGCCATGACAATCAAATAAATATATTGTGTCTCACCAGTGGTTTTCACCACGTGCTGCTCTCAGAGGCACTTTCTCCTTATGATGACTGTTTATCAAACCCTTAGATCCAGAATCCAAAAGGTCAAATAGTCAAAACTATACTTCTCCATCTGCACAATAAACAGAAGGATTTCATCTACTGACACTTCAGGTGCCCCACAGCTCTATTTCTTTTTTGCATGCTCCAAAATCGCAACTTCTGCTTTTTCTTGTGTGAAGTATCTGTGCCTGAGAATAAACAAAAAGCTTGCTCTGACTCACACAAAAGAGTTGCAAAAAGGTTGAGGGTCCACAAATCTCACTTCTTATTACTGTTACACTTCTCTCACTTACCTCTATTCCAAAACAGACTCTGGTGGGACAAAAGCTATTTTCAGTCCTTGGAAGATGAGCATATTAGTCAGGCAAAACCAGGGTAGACCAATGTGCTATTACTTGCCATTGCTGCTGTAGTGCTAAGAGATTGATTAGGTGAGAGATGCCTGCTAGGATCTGTTTAAGGATAATTTAAGGCTGTAGATGAAGGTAAAAATTCCAGCCTTGGAAAAAGATTTTTGTGAAAGTCAGCTTCTCAGAAACAATCTCAGTCCTCAGTAAAAGGGCAAATGCAGAATGCTCACTGCTTTGCTTCTCATATAGTGTCTGATATAGCTCTAATTTCTCTTTTTTTCTGATTTCCCACATTTCTTTTTATAATACTTCTAATTAATTGTTTTCTGTGATAAATAAGGCTAGATTTGAAAAGTGAATTTTTACTTTTCAATTTTCACAAATCAAAAAAATTTGAAAATGAGTGGTTTAAAAGTATTTTCCAAGCAAATGTCTGTACAGACGCTACTTAGAATTACAGCTTAATTTTTCTCCTAAACACGGGGTTGAAATTCCAAGTTACATTCCTAAATGCATAAGGATAAACTGTAACGGGTATGAAAAAAAAAAAAGCTGAGTCTGCTGCAGCACACATGAGAGATGATATAACTGTGAAGGAAAGTTTAAATTACAAGTTGCCACAAAGACTGAAACAATACCCAGAATTTTCCACATATTGCATCTTCTGTCCCACCACCAACATATTGGTTATTCCATCCTTCCAAGTTCTCCTGAGGAATAAACTCTGGGATCATGCTTCATTTAGCAAAGAGCTCCCCCTTATTTGGACAGATTGATTCGGAAGCAGTGATTCCTATTACGACATTTTCGTATACTTAGAAACTTTAACTCCTTTTCTTCTTGAGGGTTAGAAACCAGAGCTGGGGACAGATACTGACAAAATATATTAATATACATAGAAAATCCTCCCCACGTTAATAAACTCTTTCCCTGCTATTCATTCTTCTTTTTTTTGAGGAAATAGGATTTTCCCACCATCTCAAAATAAGCAGAGTATGTGCCTTGAATATATGAATACATTGTGGTACCTGTGACTTGAAAGATAACTATAGACACAGTCACAAACAAACAAGAAATCAAAACTAGCTTAACTAGGAATCTCCTGTATTTGAAGGTAAAAAGCTACAGAAAGCATCAGAACTATGATATTAGGTCACATCAAATATCCACATAGCCTGGAATCCTTTCTCATATAGTGGCCAGGAGCAAATAATTAGGTAAAACTTATCAGAAAGTGGAAATAACACTATTCGCCATGACTCTTGTTGGACCACCATGAAAACACGTGTTTAAGAACTTCCCGAGATGGAGTCTGCATGTAGACCATGGTATTTAGTATCCCCACTATGCTTTTCTACCATTGTTTTCTCTACTGTCTTTTTGAGTTAATAGCCCTTCACAGCACCTCGTAGCAACAGATTCTTCAATTTAATGACCTTTTTTTTCCATCCTTCATGATCCTCTATATCAGTTGTGCCCAGATTAATTCCTGAAGTGTACCGAATAAGGCACTGTGTTAGCTTAAAAAAAAATCTACCTTAGTTTCCAGAAGCAGTCTCTGTGGCAGCAAAAAGCTGTAAGTTAGCTTTCCAACTCTCCTGTTCTTCCTTTTTCTTTTCCCTCTAACTTTTTCCTGTTACTCATCCTTTAATAAAAAGGTTATTGAAAAAAAGTCCTTGATTTTATAGTAGTATTCCACACAACAAGATTTCAGATTGGAAACATACCCATTCACCCTGATTTTACACAGAGGGAACAAAAAAGCCCTCACATATTTGTTCAAAGTCTGTTTCTTGGATTTAATTAGTAAAAACCCTTTATTCAACCAGTATTTTGCAAACAAACTAAGTCTCAAAGTACTAGTGAATATTTCTTGTAAATCCCTTAATATCTAGTGATCTTTTTTCTTTTTAAAATATCTGTGAAAATTAAGTCATTTCCACACCAAGTTATGTAAACATGCTGTACAAGCTTTCTAGCAAAGCTCAGCCAGCGCAAATCCTGACCTTCCAGCAGTCCTGCTATTTCTGCTCTGGGCTTCTCTTCATAAGGCTCCAACCATATGTTACAATGCCAAGTTTTACAGTACAGATAAATGTCCACTAGAAGCCAAGATAATATCAATGAGCTTATTTACACAAGAGGACTAAACCCAAATCCTAAGACTCCTGTGCAGGAAGAAAAAGCTTCTGGACTAAATTCATCCAAAAGTAGCTAAGCTTGATGTAAGGATTGCTAGCTAAAATCTGCAGTTATGTTATGTAAATGTTAGACTGGGTAGATTATTGGGCCAGGGGAGACCATTAGGATGATGAAATATATTAACTTCTCCAGTTCCTTGCCATTTGCAATTAAGATAAAACCCCCAAACTGTATAAATTTTCACTTCATCTACCAATGAATCATACCTGGAGAGGTTGTACTCCACAGAAGGTTTACACTGTAGTACTTGATATCAAGTTGGCCTTTAAATGCCAAATATGTATCTTAAGAATTGTTATATTGAAAAGACACAATTTTTGCATGCATGGATGCATTTTTGTTCTCCTAAGTGGATACCTAAGGTATTGTAATAGTTCAATGAAAAAAAATAACAACAGTGCAGAAAAAAACTCCACTGCACTGTGATAGCAGGTATTAAGGTATTTGGCATAGAAATGTTAGTCAGATCTACCATTCTGATTAGAAAAATAGGAATTTATGTTAGAATTTATGTTAGATGAAAGGAAGACATCAACTTTATTACAATGCTGAGTTTAAATTTTCTAAAGAGCGATGTGTAAAACAACCTATGGGGACCCTCGAAGTTTAGATTTTATGCTATTGTTTTCTTTCTGTACAGGCCAAAGTGGGAATCATGAAAACTCTCAACAGGGAGTTTTCCATTCTTTGTAAGAGAACTCTCTTCACTTTTTAAGACATTGTGCAGAGAAATGCTTTGGTTATTTACTTATTTGCTGCCTACTTCAATTAATCCTAATAGATGTTAATCTGCTGATTTTCTTTCCATGGTTTACAGGTATTTTAGGAGTGTGATTCTTTTGCAGTGGTGGAAAGTAAGTTCTGTTGTCAATATGTGCAGATTAATGAGAGCAATAGTGTTCACACTCTTCAACATCTTTACTTCACGGGAAACTAGACAAAGAAAACCCTGTACACCTTAAAGATATTTTACTTTAGAATACTATAACATATAAAGTAAAAGACACACTGACAGGATATTTGGACCTCAAGGCAGTAGTAGAATCTAGTGTAAGATTCTCTCCACTTGGAGAGAGCATGTGGAGAGTTAATCAGAAAAAAAAGATCTAAAATAATAAGAAAGCAGGAGAAGCAATAGAGAAGTACTGAGAAGTCGGGTGTGTCTTAAATCCATTTCTCTGTGGGTTTAGATGATGTGCTCATGGCTACAGGGAAATATTTTTGTGCTCTAATCCCACCACACAAGTATGATATCCCCAATGAAGGTGTCCACTGAATGAGCTCAAAGTGATTACAGAACAAAGTAGCTAACAGATTCACTGCTCACTAAAATGCTCCTGATTTAGCCATCCTATCTCTACTAATTGTGTAAATTTCCCCAGCTCCCCCCAACTTCACACAACTTCCATCACACCACAGCTTAAAAAAAAATGTATAAATTCGTTAACATTCTGTTGCTGATGCAATACTGGATGTTGCTGCAAAGAATGAGCCTAAAATGTTACCATCCTTGGGGTGACACAATTGTTTTGCTTATTTTCCAAAGCAGCTTTCTCTGACTAACTGTTGGTGTAATTTATTTCCCTTTCTTCTTGAAGGACTAAAACTAAACTCTGTTATGTCCTTGAAGATATTGCCTTAGTCACATCTCTAGATAAATATGAATGCAAAATACTTTCACACTGGAGCTCTCCCATTCTGATAGACAAATTCATTGCATCAGAAACAACACGAGAACTAGCAGGACTCCTTGCAGGCAACCTAGTAGATGGAGAAAGACCCTGGAACTGAGTGAAGTATATACTTGGTCCTTCAGTAAAATTCCTTACTTCCCTAAGAGCCATATAGCCTAATCTGAAGGTTACATAAAGAGGTATTCTCATCCTTTTGTCTCAACCCACAAGTTTTGAATTCCTTTCTGCACTGAACCCAAACTTAAAACAAAAAACAAATGCCACACATGAAAACTGGGTGCTTAGGATGGATAAGGTACAAGATAACCATAGAACTGCTTGCTTCTTACAAGAGAGGGGTGCTTGGGAACTTTAAAATTATAAAAAGAAAGGCATGTAAAGCTACAGTTTTCAGATGACGATTCTTGACCAAGATACTGAACTTCAGTGCAAGTATCAAGTTAGCCACCTGCCTTCTTTTTAGTCTGTTAAAAGCCCTAGATCTTGTCAGAAAATCTTCCCTGTGTGGTAATGTACTTTGGTCATTATATGCTCCTCAGAAACAAAGCACTTATGTTAATAGGAAGAAAGTTGTTCATTTCATCACACCTTCTTTGCAGCTTTCAGCTGACATGTCACAACAAGCCAAGGACCCATTTCATTACTAAATAAAACCCCCTACAGATAATAATCTCATTCTTCCCTCACCCACTTTCGTGAACTCTCTACAGGAAGAGGCAGTCTTCTGCAGAGCACAGGACAGTCTTGGCAACAGCTATTGCCAACTGAGTCTGTAGCTTTGGATGAATTATCAGCTATGTGTTGTGTTTGTCTGCTTTGTGTCCAAGTGCTTGCAAATGGGAAGCAGGTTACTTTTGCATCACTTTCATAAACAGCAGTTTCATATGAAGTGAATTAGTATTTTTACTTTTCAGTAGATTCTGTTCTAAGAAATGTAATAGCTTGCAGAGGAGAAAACTAAAAAGCAAGTACAAGAAGGATCCATTACTACCATGTAAAATGAATGATTTTAATTGCAACAGGGAAAGGATTGTTTTTTCTGTGTAAGTAAAGGGAAAATACAGATGGTGATTGCTTCTAGAGTTCACTTCCAGATTGTGCTTCCAAAATAATGCATTTAGCAACTAACTGGAAGAGTACTTTTTATGATATGCTCCAGCTATACAGATAAACACCTCCACAGTTCAAAACCACCAAGAATATTCAGAAACCATCATACTTTGTGACTGAGGAGCTGTTCAGTACTTTAATGCTGCTGAAATTTAAAAAGGCAATGTCTTTCCTTAAAATGTCACGCAGCATTTAAGAATGATAACTGTTCTGCCTGGGTTTTCTTTACTTATGTTTGACATTTTGAAACAATTATAATTGACATTATACCTGGCTACCTGTCAAAACCAAATTGCATTTAGCTGCTAAACAACATTATTCCTATCAATAGTATTGTCCATCACTGACTAGCATCACCTTCAGTGTCTGTCCTGCCTTACATACTCTTGTAATTAATAATGGCCAAATTGCCAGATTTGAGATTTGTTCATATTTGGAAAAGGACCAAGATCCTCATCATTTGAGAAACTTTCCTAAGATGGGTACATCTTTCAGTTGTTCAAAAAATGTCAGTTATTGCACATAATACCTAGTGTGCAATCCAGGATATAGGAAGAAGTATGATTACATCTATACTGCTTTGTGACTTGGTTTCTGAGACAATTTGCAGCAGAGGAATAAGCTTGCATCTGGGATTCCATCAGACCATCAGCCACTTTGGCAGCACACAGTGTTCCCACTATTTGGGTACCTGGTCAGACAGAGAACACAAGCTGTGACACAGGAAATGGCCAGTGGACACATTCTCAAAATTAACAGAATGAGTGAGACCAAACTCAGCCTTTTTTGGTCATCAGCTTCTCCCACTACTCCTCAGGTGGCTCTGAAGATAGACAACACGTAGGGTACAATAGGGCAGCTCATTCTTCCAGAAAAGTCCACAGCCACAGTACGCACATGTACACTGTGCTCTCGTTGACCTCTCCTTACCATTCAACCCAGGTCTCAGGTGCCTTTTGCATGTCCCAGAATCACTCAGCAAGGATGGTGGGGAATTATCTGTCTTGCATCTTGAGTATGATGGATAAAATATGTTCCTTCCTCAGAGGATCAAATCAGGAGGCAAACATCAGCTACCTACTGCTTTATTTCTGGCAAAAGCATTCAGAGTCATCAAGAAAGGGTACTCCAGTGGGATCTATGCTTGCTTTCCCTCTAGTGGCAAACCAGTACGTTTGATAGAATGGACAGCATCTCATTTATTGGTCTGGAATATTTTATCAGTGCCCTTCTGAAACGAAATCAGGCTTCTACCATCTTTGTCAATGGTAGATAAGCAATGTCTGCACCAAATTAGGTCTACTGAAGTGCCAAAAGCTTCTGACACTAGCCAACAGAAATCTCAGAAAATATATGAGCTTCCTCAACTTTCCAGATTAACTTTCAAATTACTATTGAGCATGTTTGTCCAGCAGTCCAGCAAACACTTCTCAAGGAATACTGGCCTTGACTTTTGGACCCTTCTATCTTTTTTTCCAGTACCAAGCTCCTGAGTCATCTCAGCCCTCTTCCTATAGTTGCTGACAAAGTAGCTTTGGAAATGTTCTTTACGATCATCTGATCATTGATAAATGTTTCAAAGAATTTCTTTCAGGTTCTTTTCCAGGGGCAAAGAAACCTTGCTCTTCTTTCTGAAAGAGCAGTCCTGTAAGGTGTGACTGAATACCTGTACCTCCCTCTCCACTCTTCTTTTTTCCCAACATGGCAGGTTGATAATAAGGCCCCGGGACAGAGAAACTGGGAAGGGGACAGGAGAGAGATCACTTGCTTGAAAGTGGTCTGATCATGTACCCAAAAATAACAGGAGAATTGACAAAGAGAATAGGTTCTTCGGACAAAGAAATTGCAATGCCAGAATCACTGCCAGCAGAGTAATTGTCACTGTCCTTTGTGTGTTTAGCCCAAGGTTATCAGACTGAAAAATATTAAATTTGAGAATTCTGAGAAAATAAGAACTATGTAGCTGTGATAACCTTTGAGTGAAATATTTGTGTGTGTCCACCCTTCTTTTGGAAGAAATAGATACTTCTCACACTCTACCAGAACTCACTCACTTTCTAAGTGCTAGTTTGCTATTGCTGCTTTCTTTGCAGGTGTCCTTTCACAGGGAACAACACTGGGTCTCTCTGACACAGTAGACGTGGTGCATCTATCAAGCTTTTCGCTGCATTTCTGAAAGAGCTGGAAGCAAGGTTCAGTTGCTCCTCCTGTTGCAAGCACAACTGCTCTGACTAATTTTCTAAACAGTCTGATAATGACAGTAGCATTCATGTGTACAAATCAGCCAGCTGGAGCAATGTGCCTGGCAAGACCATTCCAGGCTCTGCCTGTAGTTTATAGGAGATTTGGATCTGCTTTCATCAGCAGGCTTTGCCAGTAGTGTCAGAGGAAATATTCCAAGTGAAAGTAAGAAGCTATGATAGAAAAGTCGAAAGTTTCTCATGTTGTGAGAGCTGTAGCTGTGTTCTTCATCATTTGGGCAGTTCTCTAGTAATCTAGTAATCCTTGTGAAGATGAGGCACCTGAGATTTGTTTATGGCTCCTCTGTGGTGGATGGACAAACATCCTATTGCTGTAAGGCGGTATACTTAGCTCTACTAAGCCTGGTGCTCTATTGAGCCACCGTGATTTCAAAGGTGGCTTCACTCAAGGTTTTGGAGTCACGCACCATATTCCAGTATATCACGTGATAAAAATATGGATGACAACAGTGTTTACATGACAACAAGATAGAGTGAAATGTAAAATACAATGTCTTGATACATTAAAACCTTTCCTATGAATAGTCTTTAGGCTGGTATTTTTTTCCCCTCTGGTGCATAGAAAAACTAGCCAGCTCATTAAGTTCAGCTTGACTGAAGGTTATAAAATCATAGCAGAGGTGGATTTATTCCCTGAAGATGCAACGTTTAAGTATTGCTAGACCATAGCAAAATTCATCCATTCGTAAAAAAAACACATTTTCTAACAGTCCCAGCATATTTTCAGTGTTTTAGAGAACATGTTGAGGGAAGCAAAGGCAAATGAGAGAAATGCTCAAATTGCCACTTCAGTCATATTCCAAACAGCACTTACTTACACAAGGTGTAAAAACAGTCACAAAATCAAATCTAACTCAGTTTTCAGAAAAATATTTTCTTTGGATATTTTCCTTAGCCAAGTTAAAGAATTTCATTCAACAGAAGCTCTCAAAAGTGGCTAACATAGTAAAATGATTGATAATTTTTTTTAGATCTCTAGCAGAAGGAATGACAATCGCAAAGTTTTTAACTGAAAGTTGTGGGCTGCAATAAATTTAGAAAGAGGGAAAAGTCTTATAGTAAAAAAAAAAACAAACAGTAATGATGCAGAGAGACAGCTGAAGGAACCAAAGAAAAGGTCTAAGATAGAAGAAACTGAATTCTAAATCATCACTTACAATTCTTTTTTGGTGTGCTCCTTCTTTGAAAAGTTTATCTCAAGATTACTTCAGTGACATCTCTGAAGTATAATTTCTCCTTCTGGATTTACAGTTTCAAGCACTTAAATCCCTGAATGGTGCAAATGGTTTGCCCATCTGTAAAGTCACTTAGAAACATAAATAAAGTGGTACATCTAGAGAAGAGAATGTTAAACAAAGATTAAACCTTAAGCTTTTTAGGTCCTAACCTAATTTTCATGACACTTTTGTGTCAGCTTATTCAGAGGAAACCCATTGCCTAAAGAGGTGGTAAACGCTCCATCCCTGGCAACATTCAAGGCCAGGTTGAACAGAGCCTTGGGTAACATGGTCTCGTGTGAGGCACCCTGTCCATGGTGGGGGGGGGGGTTGGAACTAGATGATCTTAAGGTCTTTTCCAATCTTAACCATTCTATGATTCATGTGGGTAAGGCTAAACTATATCCCTAGAACTCTGCAGTTGATGTTTTTAAGCAACTTAGCATATACTAACGGTCTCACGCACATGTGTACCGCCCCATAGCTCTGGTTTGAATTGGACTTTGTGACTTAGAGGGCACAATTTGTTCTTCTCCAGTTGATCTTGGCAAGTATGTTTGGGCAGGAAGCATGAAAGTTTTTTTAAATAATCATCTGACTTGTGACTGTTTAGAATCTTCTCCTGACACTTTTAGGCCACCTAACATCTCATAGGACTATCTGGAAAGAGAAACTTTGTACTCTTTTCTCATGAAGATGATCAACAAGGAGTTAGTGATTTCATTGGAAGTTAATGAAGACTTAGAGGACAAGATAGATGAGTTACTGTATTTTTTATAATATAAATGTATTTAGTTATTTACTCATTCAAAGTTTAAAAAAAAACCAAAACCTCAATATGCCAGCCTTCTAGCTGTTTTCTTGTTTTCTTGATTATTCAAAATGGAACTATTTGCTCCATGTATGATGGAAATCCTTTGGAAAACTTCCTATTTTAATCTCTGCCCAGAACTTGTGCTGATACAGGAAGATTTATTAACAGTTCAGAAACATTTATAAAAGTTCCCAGTGGCCCACGCTGATTACCAGGGCTTCACAAAACACCTGATTTTACTAGTAATATCACTAAACTTCCAGAGCTTGAGAGGCATAATACTTCAGAAACAATGCTCTCTCAGCCTATAGGATGCAACTGAATCATCCAAATTGATGAACTGCTTTTGAGACATTTAAGCCACTTTAAACTGTAAAACCAAAAGTAATCAAAAGCATTTGAAATGCCAAAAGGGCAGCCTTCCAATGAAAAGTTTTGCTGGAAGGAGCCAGATAAAGACTCCAGAAGAAGTTGTCATTACATTATTAGTGTCATCAAGTTACTGCTCTGTGGACCAGAGTGACCAAAACAGCACAAAAACAATGAATGGGAGGAGGAAACTATTGTAACTGGGGAAAAGATGTATGATACTACCCTTCCGCCTTCCTACCTATTTATTTTTCAGACTGCTTCCCCATAAAGCTTGTTTTGCAAAATATTGTTAGTCTTCTTCCACTGTAGAGAGCTTGGTGTGGTTTTATGGTGCCACAGCCCAGCTCTATTTGGACCAAATTCTCCTACATTCAGATTCTTCTTTTCCCAGGAGTATTTTTTCTCCTCAGATATTGGCTTGTAGCTATCAAAAGTCTCCTCACTAGAGTATTTTATTCCTGATTTGTCATCCACAGAAAATACAGTTAAGATTATATTAAAAGCATGAATTAAATGTTACACGGCTCACAGTTAGCATCAATACAGATATTCTCACATGCTATTACTATTTTCATTCCAGCACCTTTGCTATTTTCAGTATCTCTCCATCATGCCACAGTCTGCCAGTGTAGACGTGCCCTAAGATTGATTAGAAATGGGTGCCTCTGCACTTAATTTTCACAGATGCTCCATTCTTCAACTGCCTCTCTCCTTCTGCTGCGGTTGAGATATCTGGTTGTAGCTTCAAGACAAACATTAGTTTTAAACATGCTTGAGTATCAATAGCAATATAGACAGCAACATCAAATAAGTGTCTCATAAAGTGTATTTGATACAAGAAGTCAACAGTTCAGACATGTCTTTATGGGCTACAAACCCTACCCTGACTTGGATGAGCATCAGGGTAGACATGTTCTCAGAGAGACTGACATTCGTTTGATCTGGTTTGGTTTTTAATTCAGGGGATACCACTCTCTCACAGAAACTGGCAGACTTTCAATGTCTTCCCATTCCTCATTGCAATGTCTGGGACAGAATAAGTATCAGATCATTATTCTCCTGCTTTCTTGGATTACCTCCTTTTAGCAAGCAAATATTGTCCAATTAAAGGCTGAAGAAAATACTAGGGTCCTGTTGGCTTTTAATTTGTTGTTTTCTGAGCCTTTGCAGTGATGTAAGAGTGCCAGGAGATATGTCCCAATGGTGCTCAGTAAATCTGTCTGAGAGAGAGGTTTGCATTACAGTGGCAGCATATATTTTTTCTTTTTATCTTAAGATTTTGTATCTGTTACAATTAAAATCCAATTTACTTGAACTGTAGGGTTATAGTAAAATCCATTACATTAAAAATCAAGGCAATTGGCTGCTAAGAATAGGTCTTTAAAAGGAAGATATTTATTTACAAAGGTATGCTTTGTAATAACGTTACACCAGAAAGAAACTAAAAAAATATGTGATGGATAAACTTGCTCAAAATGTATTGCAAATTATTGATATCTTTCAAGTAACAGCAAAGCAAATACGCAGGGAAAGACAGTAATCATATAAACCACAGCAAGTATGTGCTTTCACTGACAGTATAGATTTTATTTTAACATTTTCTATTAAAGGTGAACATTGTAGTGGTGCAGGGAGAGATCCATACTGATTTATGTCCTTAATGAGCTATTTGCTTTTCCTGACAAAGAAAGGAGTAGTTGCAAATATTATGTATTTATTGATCAGCGTTGATTAACAGATTTAGAGCACTTTACTTGATGAAGGTTTTGGGGTTTTTTGTGTTTTTTTATTTTGTTTTGTTTGTTTTTTTTTTCCATGGTAGTTTTCATATGTTAATTAAAACTACTTAAATCAATTCTGTAAACTTATTGGAGCTACATTGCTGGCATTGGTTAATTAAGTCACACAGATAATAATTTAAATTAGGCGGTTGAATCATAGAATTGTAGAATCGACTAGGTGGGAAAAGACCTTTAAGATAATCAAGTCTAACAATTACCCCAGGACTGCCAAGACCACCACTAAGCCATGTCACTAAGGGCCTCATCTACATGCTTTTTGAACAATTCCAGGGATGATGATTTCACTACTTCCCTGGGAAGCCTGTTCCAACATCTGACCACACTCTCTGAATAAAATTTTCCTAATATCCAGTCTAAACCTCCCCTGGCACAGCTTGAGTCCATTACCTCTTCTCTTATTACTTGTTACCTGGGAGAAGAGACAGACCCCCAACTCACTACAACCTCATTCAGGTAGTTGTAGAGAGCAGTAAAGTCCCCCCAGAGTCTTCTCTTCTCCAGACTAAACATCCACAGTTCCTTCAACCATTCCTCATAAGACTTGTGCTCCAGACCCTTCACCACCCTTGCTGCCCTTCTCTGGACCTGCTCCAGCACCTGAATGTCTCACTTGTGGTGAAAGACCCAGAACTGAACACAGTATTTGAGGTGTGGCATCACTAGTGCTGAGACCAGGGCGACTGCCCTGGTCCTGCTGGCTGCGCTGTTGCTGATACAGGCCAGGATGTTGTTGGCCTTCTTGTCCACTGGGCACAAGCTGGCTCATGTTCAGCCCTATCAATCAGCACCACTAAGTCCTTTTCCTCTGGGCGGCTTTCCAGCCACTCTTCCCCAAGCCTGTAGCATTGCATGGGGTTGTTGTGACCCATGTGCAGGACCCTGCACTTTGCATTGTGAAACCTCATACCATTGGGCACAGCCAATTTATCCAGCCTCTCCAGATCACTCTGATGCACAATAACTATCTTTTCAATGTTGTTCTATAACTGAGAAAACACTGAAACGTGTTCTTAAATATATGCATTTATTTGACACATATGTCCACACTAAGATGTAAATATATCATGTAGAAACTTTAACTTTACAAAGAACTTCTGGTTTTAACTGAAAGCAACAACAACAAAAAAAGTGGGTGTTTTTTGGTTTGGCTTTTTTATCTGAAAGCACCCAAAGAATTTTCTTTGTTAAATAACTCTTAATGGCAAGCCTCAGAATTTTATGCTATAACTACTTACCTTATACCAAACTTCAATTATGTGGGTTATGAACACTGGCTAGGAGCTGAGTGAGAACAAACAGATCTAAAGATCATTTATCATTACAGCACCTTGGCTGCTATGTCTGTTGTAACTGTTATCACTGAGTATCCTATGGAAGACGGTTAGAAGAACCAGATTCCTTGTTCCATTAGGCAGTCTTAATATATTTGTTCTGCAAGTGGAGGAAGAACAGACATTTAGACTTTGAGTTCAAAGGAAAATGTCATTGTCTCAAGCTTAGAAATTCCTCCTTATGCATTGATTATATTACCATAAGAGAAACAGGGACAGTTGATATGAGTTTCCTGGGCTTCTAGAGTAATCAGTATAACCAGATTAATGTATCCAAACGTACTTGGTTTGTACAGATGTCTTGTAACTACCATTGCACCTATTCAATTTGGGAAAGCCTTAGCTTCTTAAGGTAATAATTTCATGAGGACTGACTCCTTGAATGCTTTATTTTCCACAAGAATGTATCTAGAAAAGAAAACAATGAGTCTTAGTGTTAGTCTGAAATATTAGGCAGTGAGATAACACTGAAAATCTGGCCAGGAGTCAGGAAAGCAGAGGCAGGTTGTGAGACTGCTTTATCTTCATAATGTAAGCACAGAAAATAATCTCTAAAGTATTATATTTTCCAAGACACAGATTGGTTTTTTCCTTTTTTTTTTATTTTATTACATTAATACTTAAATCAGTAACAATATGAATCAGTTCTTTGTCCCAGAGATGTGAGGTAACCTTTAAAACCACTTAGATAAAACCTCAAGCTGAACATTTGGATACCTTATTTTCTAATCAGTTGGTTATTAATTGTAATCATCCTGCCCAAGACAAATACTATTCTCATTTAGCTACTATCTGATTGGTTTTGTATTCAAACTTGCTCAGTGCTCAAATTGTCATTTGACACAAAATAAGCCTTACCACTTCAGAGAAATTAAACCCAAACCAAATATTCTATATGTAATAGATTAATCAGTTTATTCTTGAGATTTCTTTCTTATTGTGTGTGCATGTTTGTGTGTTTGTTTGTGTGTTTGCATTTTTTGTTTGCCACATATAAATCATCTCTTGGTTAGAAGAGCCATCATTCTGCATAAAAATGTTGCTAAGGTTATTCTGATAATATTAAAAAAAGTTTCAGGTGACCACAAAAATTAATTAAAACATATTGCAACTTCCTACTCTTTCAGGAGTTGTTTCTGTGCTATGGACAGAAAATAGCGCAAAAATTACTTTACAATTTTGAGCAAAAATACAGTTTTGGTTAGTTAGCCTGAGGCCTTTCACACTGCTAAGCAGCTATAATTCCATGCTAATGTAATAAAAGTATTAACAATAATCATATAAACAAAAATAGGAGAGAAAGAGAATGTAACCAAAAAAAAATTAGCAGGGTTTTTGGCTCATATATATACTGTCTCCCCTAGAGCAGCAACCAGAATTTGTGAATAGGCTTCATGTATTTCTTCCTGTCAGATTACTTGTTAACACAAACCTCTAAGCATTGCAGTTCTGATTGAAGATCCTCATGACAGTCTTGAGTCCAGGAAATCACATAAAATTAAATCCAATCATATAAAAAGAACCGAAAAAGGAAGAAGAAATAGTAAACATCAAATACACTTGCATGAGAAATCTAATGCTATTCTGATTACTGTCATATGTTCTTTCTCAGGTGTCATACAGTTATGGAAAAAGAAGATTAATTGTTGATGGGATATATGATAAAATTCTTTTCACATCAACATTAACCAACAATTTAAATACATTACATCAAGAAAAAGTTAAAAGGTATCGATCATATTATGTGTTAACACACCACCCAAGTCTTGGAAGGGAGACACAGGGACTGTGAGAATGATGGCCCTAGGCCAACTGTAGGAGAGGATCTGGTTCGAGACTATCTTAAGAACATGAATGTACACCAGTCCATGGGACCTGATGAAATTCATCTGCAGGTCCTGAAGGAGCTGGCAAATGAAGTTGCTAAGCCACTGACCATCACATTTGAAAAGTCATGGCAGTCAGGTGAAGTTCCCGAAGACTGGAAAAAGGGAAATATAACCCCCATTTTCAAGAAAGGGAAAATGAATGACCCAGGGAATTACAGAGCAGTCAGTCTCACCTCTGTGCCTGGCAAAATCTTGGAGCAGATTCTCCTAGAATGTATGCGAAGGCACATGAAAATCAACAAGGTGCTTGATGACAGCCAGCATGGCTTCACTAAGGGGAAATCCTGCCTGACCAGTTTGGTGGCCTTCTATGATGGGGCTACAGAATTGATGGACAGGGGTAGAGCAGTTGATGTCATCTACCTGGACTTGTGTAAAGCGTTTGATACTGTCCCACACAACATCCTTGTCTCTAAATTAGAGAGACAACAATTTGATGGATGGACCACTCGGTGGATAAAGAACTGGCTGGATGGCCGCACACAAAGAGTTGTGGCCAATGGCTCAATGTCTGGCTGGAGACCAGTAACGAGTGGTGTCCCTCAGGGATCGGTGTTGGGAGCGGTCTTGTTTAACATCTTTGTCGCTGACAGGGACAGTGGGATTGAGTGCGCCCTCACTAAGTTTGCTGATGACACCAAGCTGTGTGGTTCGGTTGATACTCTGGAGGGAAGGAATGTCATCCAGGGGGGCCTTGACACGCTTGTGAGGTGGGCTGATGCCAACCTCATGAAGTTTATCCATGACAAGTGCAAGGTCCTACACCTGGGTGGGAGCAATCCCAGGCACAGCTACAGGTTGGGCAAAGAAGAGATTCAGAGCAGCCCTGTGGAGAAAGACTTGAGGGTGTTGGTTGATGAGAAAATGAGCATGACCTGCCAGTGTGCGCTCGCAGCCCAGAAAGCCAACCGTATCCTGGGCTGCATCAAAAGGAGCGTGACCAGCAGGTCGAAGGAGGTGATCCTGCCCATTTATTCTGCTCTTGTGAGACCTCACTTGGAGTATTGTGTGCAGTTCTGGTCTCCTCAACATAAAAAAGACATGGAACTGTTGGAACAAGTCCAGAGAAGTGCCACGAGGATAAATGGGGGACTGGAGCACCTCCCATATGAAGACAGGCTGAGAAAGTTGGGGCTGTTAAGCCTGGAGAAGAGAAGGCTGCATGGAGACCTCATAGCAGCCTTCCAGTATCTGAAGAGTGCCTATAGGGATGCTGGAGAGGGACTATTCATTAGGCACTGTAGTGACAGGACAAGGGGTAGCGGGTTAAAACTTAAACAGGGATCTTTAGATTGGATATAAGGAAGAAATTCTTTCCTGTAAGGGTGGTGAGGCACTGGAATGGTTTAACCAAGGAAGTTGTGAATGCTCCATCTGTGGCAGTGTTCAAGGCCAGGTTGGACAGAGCCTTGGGTGGTATGGTTTAGTGTGAGCTGTCCCTGCCCATGGCAAGGGGGGGTTTGGAACTAGATGATCTTATGGTCCTTTCCAACCCTAACTATTCTATGATTCTATGAGTCTATTTGGGATACAATGGTGTCATGATATAACTGATCTGGCAACTAAGTACTGCACAGCCACTTGCTCATCCCCCTGCCCCCATTGAGATGGGGGAGAGAATCAGAAGGGTAAAAATGAGAACACTTATGAGTTGAGATAAAGACTGTTTAACAGGTAAAGCAAAAGCCACACACCAAAGCAAACTATATATACTTGCCATTACTCATCAGCAGGTTCAGCCATCAGGGCTCCATCACTCATAACAGTTACTTAGGAAGATGAACATCATCATGCTAAACATCCCACCTTTCCTTCTTCTTCCCCCAGCTGTATAGTTACTGAATGCCTTCTTTGTCTCTGTCTACTCTGCTGCAGGCAGTCCTGAAGAGCCCTGTACCCCTGAGACCTTAGATGAAGTCAGGTCAACAGAGCGATTTGCCTTAGTCGATGAGGAATGGGTTAGAGACCAGTTGAGCAATCTGGACATCCATAAATCCATGGGTCCAGATGGGATGCACCCGCGGGTGCTGAGGGAACTGGCGGAAGTCATTGCTAGACCACTCTCCATCATCTTTACCAAGTCTTGGGAAACGGGAGAGGTGCCTGAGGACTGGAGGAAAGCAAATGTCACTCCAGTCTTCAAAAAGGGCAAGGAGGACCCGGGTAACTATAGACCAGTCAGCTTCACCTCCATCCCCGGGAAAGTGATGGAACACCTTATCCTTGGTGCCATCTTAAGGCATATCAAGGATAAGAGGGTTATGAGGGGCAGTCAACATGGCTTCACCAAGGGGAAATCATGCTTGACCAATCTCTTAGCCTTTTATGAGGAAATAACACGGTGGATGGATGATGGCAGAGCAGTGGATGTGATCTACCTTGACTTCAGCAAAGCATTTGACACAGTCTCCCACAGCATCCTCATGGCTAAATTGAGGAAGTGTGGTCTGGATGATCAGGTAGTGAGGTGGACTGTGAACTGGCTGAAGGAGAGAAGACAGAGAGTTGTAGTCTATGGGGTGGAGTCTAGTTGGAGGCCTGTAACTAGTGGAGTGCCTCAAGGGTCAGTACTGGAACAGGTATTATTTAATATATTCATCAATGATTTAGATGAGGGAATTGAGTGTACTATCAGCAAGTTTGCTGATGACACTAAGCTGGGAGGAGTGGCTGACACGCCAGAAGGCTGTGCTGCCATCCAGCGAGACCTGGACAGGCTGGAGAGTTGGGCAGGGAATAACTTGATGAAATATAACAAGGGAAAGTGTAGAGTCCTGCATGTGGGCAGGAACAACCCCAGGTTCCAGTATAGGTTGGGGAACGACCTGTTAGAGAGCAGTGTAGGGGAGAGGGACCTGGGGGTCCTAGTGGATGACAGGATGACCATGAGCCAACACTGTGCCCTTGTGGCCAAGAAGGCCAATGGTATCCTGGGGTGTATTAGAAGGGGGGTGGTTAGTAGGTCGAGAGAGGTCCTCCTTCTCCTCTACTCTGCCCTGGTGGGACCGCATCTGGAATATTGTGTCCGGTTCTGGGCCCCTCAGATCAAGAAGGACAGGGAGCTGCTGGAGAGAGTCCAGCTCAGGGCAACTAAGATGATTAAGGGAGTGGAGCATCTCCCTTATGAGGAAAGACTGAGGCAACTGGGTCTCTATAGTTTAGAGAAGAGGAGACTGAGGGGTGACCTTATTAGTGTCTATAAATATATAAAGGTGGAGTGTCACAAGGATGGAGCCAGGCTCTACTCAGTGGCAAACAATGATAGGACAAGGGTTAATGGGTACAAAATGTTCCACTTAAACTTGAGAAGAAACTTCTTCTCAGTGAGGGTGACAGAACACTGGAACAGGCTGCCCAGGGAGGTTGTGGAGTCTCCTTCCCTGGAGACATTCAAAACCCGCCTGGACACATTCCTGTGTAACATTATCTAGGTGTTCCTGCTCTGGCAGGGGGATTGGACTAGATGATCTTTTGAGGTCCCTTCCAATCTCTAGCATACTGTGATACTGTGATGTTGTGCCTGACACCATAGAGTCTGGGACATCTTTTTGGTCAGCTGAGGTCAGCTGTCCTAGCTTTGTCCCCTCCCAGCTTCTTGCGCACCTCCAGCCTCCTCGCTGGTGGGGTGGGGTGAGTAGAAGAAAAGGCTTTGTATATTTTATATAATAAGAAGGCAGCTGTACACAGTGAAATAAAGTAACAGATTTATATACATGAACTCATGGAGGCCTATTATAATTGGACCATAATCACGGATCAGGCACTTGAGTGCAAATGAAAAAGGGCTAGCAAGGAAGACTCATGTTGAAGTCCTGTTTCATACATCTAGCTGTCATTCTTCCTTACACGCATTTAACTGGTGCTAAATAAGATTTCATTTTATTTCATACCTTTTATAATTACCTCAAAACCTACTGGTTAACATACACAATCGAGACACATGCAAATACAAAAGAGTTTTGTTAAGTAAATTGCTGCAGGTAGTAGGATGATCATAACTTCCAATGTAACACTATGCTACGAATGTTGAGGCAGAAAGCCAGGGCAGAAACAGAGATCTAAAGAACTGTAATTCATAAGATCTTATCAGCAGACACACAATATGTACTATATGGCAATGTACCTGATTACTTGATGAAAATAATGGGCCTCAACTGAAATGCAATGTTCTTGGTGCTATAAGAAAGCTGTAGCACTCAAAGGATCTCATGCAAGAAATGAATCTGTGGCAGTAGAAAATTATAGCTATCTCAGATCCCATTTCATAGTAGAGAAATGTGTGAAAAATTATGGCATTTAGCACTGAATTATGAGTTCTGAAAACAATTTTACTGGAAAATGGGTATGCATAAAGTTCCTCAGTATTTTTGTAAAATCTTAACATTGACTGATAATTCCAAGTTAACGCCTTTCAAAATAGAATAAATAAAAAGTTGGACCTTCAGTCTAACAAGAAATGAAACTTAAAAGGAGCATATCTGGATCTCCTGAAAAGCAAGGTTTTTTTTCAGTCCAGTTTCCTACGTACACAAAACTCAGCCTCCAAGTTTTCTGAGTTCAGTACCCATTTATTCCATGTACTATCATAGCACTGAAACGTACTAAGATGTGTATTCCGTTAAAACATTTGTACTTGCAAACACACACACGCACACTTTTCCTTGTTAGGAAACCAAGAGTGTAACACCATCACTATACTTACTACAGTCCAAATTTGGCTATGCAAGTATGTAGTCTGTTTTGATATGCACAAAGAACTCCATGGTAATAAGTGGCCAAATGTCAATAACTTCAGTGGATGCTACAAAGTGCAGACAGCATCCTTTGTTGTACCGTCACAACATGCTCAGCAATACTAAAGGCAGAAACTCTTAAGAACTGCTCTGGCTCATCTAAGGCTGTCTCATACAGAGCTGCGGTAAGAAAAAGTTTTTTATTAAGCTGCGTAGGTTAAGCTACTTATGCTTGCCTTTGCTTCATTTCAGTTTTTTCACACTAGATAAATGGGCTACAAGTAGAAAATAATCAAAGCCAACTGACTGTAGACATTTACAAATCAATCACATGTTATTTGTGGCAGGATATATGGTATATGAAATCCTATGATGACTTTTAGAATAGATTTGTATTACCACGTGGACCAAGCAGTACTTGAGAAGATGAGACTCTTCCACTGAGTCTGTATGTGTGCATGTAATAAGGGATTTTAAATTAAAAAGGTTATCCTTTAGAAGCAAGATTATTCATAAGGTAATAATAGATATCTCATGCAGTTTTAACCTCTTCTTTGTGCTCTTTGTCTTTTTACTGTCTTGAGTTACAAATAATCTTCTTGGTAATGCCAATGGTGCTGTTTGCACAGACATCAGCATAATTATGCTTCTGTAAATGAGACTGGAATAAGGTGTGTGGCAGACCAACAGTGCTGCAGAACTGTCCAGATGAACAGTGATATTGTTTCAACTACATAAGCTTTTTCTACAATCATTTAATGTGAAAGACAGTTTCAAACTGAGGCTTTTGCTGACAATGTTATCAGTCACCATTCTTTCCTTCCCAAAATAAGGGATTTGATAGAATTCATTCCTAAAACTTTTGATGCTATGAACTTTTGAGGAAGTGTTTAGGTCAGTTATGTTTTTAAAGAGGGAAATTCAAAGAAGTCAGAATAATTATCTGAATAAATAGCACAGCTAATCACATTTTAACAAAAAAAAAAAAAATGCAATCAAGATTTTATAAAGAAAAAATCTTGACTTTTACCAACATCTAACAAGCACACAACAAAATGTTTCTTATTGAGGATGTTTTGCAATGAGAGTACTTCGGGTCTTAAAATTAAGCAAGTGCTAATAGCTTTACAAGACCATCGTCAAAATGCTCAGAAATCATGCAGTTTTCCTTAAGGCTCATACAGTTTTGAAATATTTCCTATTATGCTCTTGCCCTGATGATTGCTCAGTATAACAAACACCATGGTAGTTAAGAGAGGAGCATGAATTTTCCCATTGTTGACTATTTTCTATGTTGGAAATTAATAATGTAGTCTTAGTCTGTCAACCTCATTCTCCTCTTCATTTTTCAGTTTTATGCCAGAGGAGTAATACTGAATAGGATTTTGCAAAAGGCTACTGAAAAATCAAAATAAATTACTCTGACCTTAGCTTATAGCTAGTGATCACTACTTTTAAATATGGTTTTGCTCCCTATGGCCAGTATATTTTCAGCTATTTACATAGTTGGTAAACAATTAATTATTGATGTAATCTCTGTAATGTTGACAAGTTCTATGAGCAATGAAATGTATCTAAATTCAAGAATTAAAGCTAGAAAAAATCCCACAACAAAACCCCAACTCTTACCTCCCCCAAAGTCTGCAGTTACAGTGGTAGCGGAGTAGGAACAAGATAAAGCAAAATCAACAATTTTGTTCATTAGAACAACATGAATAAGTAGAAGTAACCATGGCATCAAATTAGCAATTTAATGCCAATTTGTCTTATCTTTACAGATAGTTAGCTAGTACTAAAGCAATTATCCAGGCACTGCCAAAAATAAATAAAAAAAAATCTTTTTCTTCCTTAGTAACCTTTAGCTTAGCACTTCAGAATAATACACTCACTCAAACACAATTAGACATAATAAAAAAGAGAACGACTATGCTGGCACTTTTTACAGAAAGAAAGAAAAGGTAGTTTTCAGAAAGAAAATGCAACATGATATGGAATTGTCATTTCTACCTTGCACCTGAAAAGAATTGTGAAAGCTTTGAGATGTGAACTATGGTAGGAATATCACTCAGAATGAAGCCATTCTTAGTGGATCTGCATATTTTAACAAGAAGTATCATGAGAATGGTCTACCTTGCATAGCACTTGTAATACGAAATTTGAGTTGCCTGCAGTTACTGCTCAATAACAAAATTCTACATTTTATTCGTGTGTTTGGAAGCAGAAGATCATCACTGCAAAAAAAAAAAAGAGTCTATGACTGACACTTTGTTATAACCTGTTCTAGATGCAGAACAGCAGCATTAATTGTCTGATGTCTTGGTTGCCTTGTGTTCAGGGAAACAGTGCTAAAAGAGGAATTGGAAGATGTGTGGGAATGTACATAGAAAAACTGCAGGTCTTGACAAAAAGATTTATATTGCCCAAGCTTGGCTGGGTGCAGCTTCGAGATAGTTGCGGACAACTTGCCTGAAGAAGTGGTGGTAATAACGCCCAAATGCATGGAAAATTAATTTATTTTGACTCTTTAAATTAACTTAAAGATATAAAACTTTGGCCAAGCCTGTAACCAAAAAGGAATAATGGAAAAGAATATGGCTAGAGAGCAGAAGCCATATTTTCTCTTCCAGAAAGAGAAAATGACCGGGTGACAGTTTCAGTGCCTCATCTACAGCCCTCTGAAGTCAGAAGGAATGCTTTAATGGATTTAAGGTCTGGGAGAACAAATTAAAAGGATGAGCCTGGAAGGAGACATGCACTGTCCATACAAGGTGAAGGAAATAGGTAGATTGCTTTGTTTAGATAAATTGACAGATAAATGTCATAACCCTGTCATTAAATTTTATATCGTGTACAATAATGGAGGAAAGATTAATTTTATATTAGGTGGGTAATATTAATGATTTTAAAGTTTTAAAGTTACAAAATATAAAAGTACATTCCAACAGGTTCTGGCACACAAAGTTCTCATTCTGGTACCATAAGCAGAAAGTCAGATTTTCTGCCTTTGACTGCTATACAAAGTGATCAAACTTAGTGCGTAATATTAAGAAGGATAAACAAACGTTTCATTAGTATGTTTATCTGAAATAAAATTTAAGAGAAGTATAAGGAACTGTTTCTATGTGTTGTATGCATACATTTCTGGATGACAGCACAGTATTCATACTGAATTAATCAAATATAATTTACACTGAGGATCTTATGTCTTTCCCATGCCATGTAATCTGCTGAGGGAGTGTAAAACCAGTGGGATCACCACTAGGTACCACAGAACTACTGTGGAGAAAGCTAGTGTCTGAACTGTAGTCACTCTTACATTATGTTTGAATTTGGTCAATAAAGATGCAATCAAAGAACCAAAATTAGTAGACTGATACTCAATTCTGATTTGTATATATATAATATGAATCAGTTGTATAGGTAACATGAATCATTAATATACAGTTTGATCGAAAATTAAGACACAATATAATTGCAGAGCCATACATGATGATCTGTAAGGTTTTTGTTTCTCTTATAATAAAGGTTCCTTAATTTGATTTACCTCTTATATACCATAAATTATAATTACCCTGGTCTTATATTATTTGTCCATCCACCCTTTATATCTACAGTGCAATTCATGCTGAGGAAGATAAATGAAGAAGGTAAAAGGTAGTTCGTACCCCATACTTCTGAATCTGAACATTCTTTAGAATTGAATCTGGGGCAATTCTTTTTATGACAGAGTTTAAAATCAGATCTGAATTTGTTCAAAGCAGTTTGACCAAGTAATTTGTTTCAAACTCATCTCTATCTAATGCTAAAATGCATTGGATTTCCCAGGACCTTGTTTTTTTTTTAATTTACAGACCTGCCAGATTCCATGGAATCAAAATAACTATAAACAAATGATCTGAAACTAGAGATTATGAAAATCAGTTACTCTCCAGATCCCACACAAGATGTTTCCAAAAGGCCATGTATGTGAGAGTTATTTCTCAAGAAGTAGAATGTGGGTGTAGGTGAATTTTGGAAAAATCAGTAATATCAAGGTTATGAAAAATTCTAAAATAAACATAAATAGCACTGGAATGACCACTGAAAGCAGCAGACTGAAAGATAGTTCAGCAGAAGAAAATGCTCAGGGAATTTATAAAAGTCATATCAACACATTTCTTAATACTTTTTAGGTCCTCTGTCAAGCTACAAGATCCCTGCTTTTGTCAGAATAGATCTTGTAGTGCATCATGCAAAGAGCAAGATATGGAATGTGCTTCTTATCTCAGCTTCTGATAGAAAACCCAATAAATTTCAGAGAAAAGGCTACAAGTGAACTGTGAGGGTCTTACACTCTTATCTGCACATTGTATTTTTCTTCTTGTAAAAATGATGGTGTTGATTTGAAAGTGTTGAGAGAAAGAGAAATTGAAAATAGGAAAATGGAAGTGACAGGTTTTTTTCTTCTAACAAAAAAAAAAGGTATGCTTACTGTTTTCACTTTCCAGGAAAAATCGCAAAAAGTACAATTTTATCATTTATGGAACTCATGACTGTGGTACAGCAAGCAACGGTTTTAGATTTTTGCAGCGTGTAGCTATGTAAGATATATTATCCTATGCCTACACTGGGAACTTCCGGAGCTCCCTGTCCTTGTCACTGCCATAGACATGCTGTAGCTCAGGCATGAGAATCCTTAAACTCCAGTTGTCCACAAGTGGCTAGATAACAAAACACTTTTTTCATACTTCTTCCCCATCTAGCCAGGCAGTTTAAGTGACCTCCAGTGAGATACTAATCCCCTTGGACAGCAGCTGAACTTGAGGTAAGGCAGTTTTTTAAATAAGCCTAAAGTTTCCTTACTGAATAATGGGTGCCTGCGTTAATGAGACAAATCTTGAGTCTGCCTCTGCCAGTGTAGCTAGAATCTCTGATGTGCAGAGAAAACATGCCTTTCCAGGGAGGCATCTGAGTAACAGTTTTAAACAAGCCATAATAATCACTCTATACTGTGGAGAAAATGCACTAGCCACTCTGGGATTACCTGGCTTTGCTTTCCTAGACCACTGGAATGAAGGCCATGAGAATTTTAACTGCTCCAGGGCAGATGTCTCCTCGGTTCAATGCTTTATTCTGCACTAACTAGAGTCATTAAGCGTATACTTCAGTCTAATGATGCTGAAGACATAGAAACCCCAAGAACAATTTTAGCCAAGACCAATGAAGAAAGATTAAGGAGAAATAGACAGACCTTCCTAAAAAAAACACACTAAAGCTTCAAAGAAACAATATTATTTTATAGGCATATTTTTATGAATTTGCATATAGACTTATTTTACTTAAAAAAAATACCAACATTCTCAAAATTCATTACCAATTTAAACATGGGAAATAGTCACAGCTAATATAGTATGATATAATGCCACTGATAAAACTTGCACTGACTAAAGTGCTGAGCAATATAAGTATCTACTGAATTCCAGACACCTATGCAATATCTGACGTACGTACAGCCTTTCTGCTGTATGGCTGGGTCTCTGCACAGTTATATAATCCCCTCTGTCAAATTTCTTCTTTAACAAGTTACAGTATTAATTTCTTCCTTAATAAGCTACAGAATTAATTTCTCATCACAACTACTGTGCTTGAATGCATTGGTGGACATTAAACGTGTCTCTTTTACAAAAACATTTTATGTTAAATGTGAGACTGTGGCTTCTTTTCGTTTAAGAAAAAGCTTGGAAAATATTTTTCTAAAAGATTCCACTCCCATCAATAATAAAGTACTCTAGAGATGTCCCAGAAAAACTTACTATGTTACTAAAATTGCATACTGTAACATTTCAATTGGTTCTTTTTAGTCTGCGGACTTCAGCTCCAGGATGGGTAAAAGGAATCTGAGATCCTATTTCCATTTTTCTCTGTCCAAGCTCTTGGGAAATATGCTTAGTTTGCAACTTTGAACCAACCTTTCGTAGATGCCAGGAACCACAGCGGGATGTTTTTACGGTGCATGTGAGGAAGGGCTGGTTGAATGTGAGGTCATGATTTGAAATATGTAATCAACTCATTTCCAATGAGAACTTTATCCACTTAAAGCATAGAACCTGTGGTTCTTACTATTGCTGTATTTTTTCTTTTATTTTAAATGCATCCTCTGCAGCAAAGCCAATCTGGTTCTGTCTCCTACTAAAACACTCCCCCCAGAGCAAATGAGTATATTTGCTAAAGCATGGGGATAGTTGAAGAATTATGATTCTGTTGGATAAAATCTTTTTGCTTTAGTTACTATTTTTCCAAGGAGAAATCAGACACTTTGTTGGTGCTTTCTTATGGTAAACATAAGGTCACTGAAAAAAAACAGGCTAGACAGAAGATCAGCATGGTATTAAATTACTACCATCTGCAAGCACTATAAATCATACAGACATAAAAAGAGTAGTGATAAGAACTCTGAAGTGTCATGTATTTGGACTTTAAAATGTTCTTCTGCTTAGGACTTTATTCTACTGCCAAGATTAAGAAACATGAGCATGACTCAGGAGCTGGGCCCTGTCAAAGGCATTCTGCTCTAGAAATCTAGTCCTGAATTTCCTTTTTCATTCTTTATAGAAAAGATGATGTCAGGATATTGACTGATTTCTGATCAATCTGATTGACTGATTCTGATTTCTTATACATCCATTTTCTTAGATCCTGGCTTGACACTAGTTTTGAGACTGAAGGTGGGGAAAGTGTTAGAAAAGTATAAGCTTATTTTATTTTTCTATTTGTTAATTGTCCCTACACAGACATCACATATCCTTATTTTTAGTTCAAATATATCTCAGGCTATGAATCCAAACTGTCTGTTCTCTATATAAAAGTTCTGCAAGTGCCGAGTCCTCATAGGTTTAACTTTGAGCACATAAACTGCTTACCATTTATACACTTACATTAAAAACTTGGCATTTTGGGCACTCATTTCACATGACATTCTCTTGCTTGGTGGTTATATGACTTCTAAAATCTTTCAAAATTTTTCTGTAAGGGCTTTTACTGTATCATTTCATGAAAATATGAAAATATATGTTAATTATGCCTCCATCATATACTTTATGACATACAAACACAAGGTGAAATGGATGCAGTCTAAAATTTTTGTAGTTTCTGTAAGTGTTTCTGGGAGCAATGATATACAGACCAATGCATTTGAACATTCTCAATTCTTTGAACATTGAGAGTATTCCCTATTATAAAGAAAAATGTCTTTTCTCAATCCTTTGTAAAGATTTCTCAATCTTTTGTAAAACTTTTTTGTGCTATTTTTCCCCTTCTTTTCTTCCTTTAAGGAAATTTACTTAAAATTCTTCAAAGGTGCATTTTTATAGAAAAAAAAATTAATGTGGTTTTCGGATTTCTATCAGTTTAGAACAGCACACATGTTGCAGTTCATTTCATGTACTGAGAAAAGTCAACATGTGAATTAAAGTTTTTCTCAAGGAGATCCTGTATAGTTGCCTAACAAAATACATTACAAATATAACAAAAACATATATGCCAGACCACAGATATAAATATTTCAGAAGGGTAACTCCCATTCCTGTCTTCTCCTTGTGTATCAAACAAATTACTGTAATGGAACAAAGGAAAGGCTGTTTCTTAAGTTGCTTTTCAATTGGAGCCTTGTCTTTAACTATGCACAGAGAGAACAAAAATGTTTATTTTTACATGTGGCTTTTCGTAGTTGCTACTCAAAAAGCGCTGCGTACAAACATCCAGGATTTCTCCAGCAGAAGGAGCACAAACACACACACATTGAAGATAATGACTATAGGTGAAAGTTCCATTTGGCGTTTGTCCACACAGCCTGAAGATATTAACAAGGGGACTTTAGAAAGAGATGCCAGATTTCTCTTCATCACTACACAAAGCATCGTAGTGGTTCAATAATTTCTTTCCAGCTAAAAAGAACTCCAGGAGTTTTTTTGATACTGCCTTTAATGGCCCCCCCTGGTAGCCCTCCTAAGAAGATGATGATGAAAGAAATTGATAAAGACGGTTAGAAATTTTGGGGAAAATCACCCTCTCCACAGACCTTCAGGCTTGACTAAACTAAGAAAAGAGGAAGAAAAGATGTGGACCAAAAGATCTTTCAACCTGAAACTGATGCCTCTGTTGGAAGACTTTCAGAATTATGCAGTAGGAACAGAACCATTCCTTCTGTTCAAACTGATTTTCATTCAAAATCTGGCTTATTCCTGGAATGTTTTAGAAATATAGAAAATTTCATTTTTTTAAAATGTTTGCTTCTGGTAAACTTTTCCCTACTTTGGTCTTACCCACAGTTGATAGGTTAATAACAATTGAGAAAAGATTTAAAAGAGAGTATCATTGAATATTAATATTTCCACTTCATTTGAAACACTTACAAACAAAGAAATTGTCCTTCATTCATTTACCTGAAAGGTTCACCTACCTTCTTAGTCAGTACAAGACAGGCTTTTGTCAGCTAAAACCATACAGTGAAAGCTAATGAAAGTTATTTCATTTAGTTGTTAATAGAAAAGTAAGTTGTCTTTTAGTGTTTGTGAGAGACATATAGGAATATTTCCATGCTGAAATAGCAGTTGACATAATAATATAAAATGTTATAACTGCTGTAAGAGGATCATGAAGGAGAAAAGCAAAGTAATTTAGAAGTAGCCTGTCAATGACCTGTTCTTTATTTTTAACCTTTGAAATTTATTCTTACTGTTTAACCAGCTATTACAATATCTCTGTTCTTTCCAAGCTGTTGATTAAAACAGGTGAACTAAAAGGCTTTTCTTAGGATGCAAAGAGTAAATTACTTACAGACAAATCCTGAATTTTAAGCTAAATATCACTATCAAAAATTATGGGAAAAATAACTTGCCACAGAAATAGAATCATAGAATCATAAAATAGTTAGGGTTGGAAAGGACCTTAAGATCATCTAGTTCCAACCCCCCTGCCATGGACAGGGACACCTTATGCTAAATCATATCACCCAAGGCCTCGTCCAACCTGGTCTTGAACACTGCTGGGGATAGAGCATTCACAACCTCCCTGGGCAACCCATTCCAGTGCCTCACCACACTAACAGGAAAAAATTTCTTCCTTATATCCAATCTAAACTTCCCCTGTTTAAGTTTTAATCCATTACCCCTTGTTCTATCACTACAGTCTCTAATGAAGAGTCCCTCCCCAGCATCCCTATAGGCCCCCTTCAGATACTGGAAGGCTGCTACGAGGTCTCCATGCAGCCTTCTCTTCTCCAGGCTGAACAGCCCCAACTTTCTCAGCCTATCTTCATACGGGAGGTGTTCTAGTCCCCTGATCAGACTCATGGCCCTCCTCTGGACTTGTTCTAACAGTTTCATGTCCTTTTTATGTTGAGGAGACCAGAACTGCACACAATACTCCAAGTGAGGTCTCACGAGAGCAGAGTAGAGGGGCAGGATCACCTCCTTCGGCCTGCTGGTCATGCTCCTCTTGATGCAGCCCAGGATACAGTTGGCTTCCTGGGCTGCGACTGCACACTGAAGCCGGCTCATGTCCATTTTCTCATCAGCAAACACCCCCAAGTCCTTCTCCACAGGGCTGCTCAGAATCTCTTCTCTGCCCAACCTGTAGCTGTGCCTGGGATTGCTCCCACCCAGGTGTAGGACCTTGCACTTGGCATGGTTAAACTTCATGAGGTTGGCATCAGCCCACCTCACAAGCGTGTCAAGGTCCCTCTGGATGGCATTCCTTCCCTTCAGAGCATCAACCGAACCACCCAGCTTGATGTCATCGGCAAACTTGACGCGGGCGCACTCAATCCCACTGTCCATGTCAGCGATGAAGATGTTGAACAAGACCGGTCCCAACATCAATCCCTGAGGCACACCACTCGTTACTGGTCTCTAGCTGGACATTGAGCCATTGACCACAACTCTTTGTGTGTGGCCATCCAGCCAGCTCTTTATCTGCTGAGTGGTCCATCTGTCGAATTGTTGTCTGCAATTTAGAGACAAGGATGTCGTGTGGGACAGTTTCGAACGCTTTACAGAAGTCCAGGTAGATGACATCAATGGCCAAATTATATTTTTTTACTTCTTTTAAATCAGTGGCAGACATATTTACCTTACCAAACTGCAGATATCCATAGCATAAGTATTTAATCTGAACTTTGAACCCTTTATAATTATTGAAGAGGTGCAACATCACTTTGACAAAATTAATCTCAGCCTATGATAAATGCCAACAAGTAGTAAGAAGTTATTCAGTCTCAATGGAATAATATTTCTTTTATGTTATTCCTTTCATTATATTCTACTTTGCGTTTATTTTCTATTGAAAAACTGCTGACAAAAATTATGTGCTTGGCCAGTTGTTGGACTTGTAATACTATGTTAATATAAATGTAAACTGAAAGGAACTGGAACATAAGCTACAGTTACAGTGTTATATGTGTTGTATTTTCCTGTGTGTTTGATGGTTTGGTGTAGCAAGTGTTGGTTTTTTGCCTTCCAGTATGTTACAGCTTTACAGGACAGAGACTGACTGTTCTGAACTGTGTATCTACCATAGAACAATACCTAGGTCTAGCTGTGACTTGACAATGTCATAGTAGTACTGCCATATCTGTTGGTGGTAGTGAATTTTTGGACAGTTTGGAACAAGCAGTGGAAAGATATATGGGTTTATATCTATAAATATCTACGTATTTACAAAAAACATTTTAAGGCACCTTAAAACAGAGCACTGGGAATGTGAACAAAATGTGGAGTACATATGAGAATGCATATAGAAAACTTATAAAATTATTTTTGTGACAAGAAAAATATTGTAGACAGACTAAAACTGGTTTGCATTGGAAAAGATTATCAGTAATAGAAGATAGCAAATGAATATGTAAAGATAAGAGGTGGATTTTTGGAAAGACTATGTCAAAGCCAAACAAAAAATGTTGGTTTAAAAATTATTTCATTCTAAGAAGGCAAATAGAGACTGATGTGTTTTTTCTTGTATATATGTATATAGACGTATGAATATTCTCAGATATAGATTGTATTTATATGTATACATATGTGTGTATCTATTACTGGACACATTTTTAAAGACAAAAGAGTCAATTTTCTGGGGATTTTTGTTTTAGAATAAATATAATTGAACCTTATTTCAACAACATTCTTCTAAACCATAGGGCTTCCTCCGACTCAGAATCTTAGGATACAAAATTATAAGATACATATTCTTAATTTCTCCTCTGTGCTTGTTACTCAGACTGTAATGCCCTCTTCTCTGAGTTACTTCGCTGATTCTTGAGTCCCTTAATTCCCTGTAGTTCCTTGTTGTCTGAGTTTCTTCCTTGGTTTCTTTTTCACGTCAACCCCTTCCCCAAATTTGTTTTTTTTACTTTAAAGTCCCTCAAAGCTTAACTACATATTACTTATATAATGCTTATATATAATAGTTATATACTTATCAACTTTACATATGCAATTAACAACTTCTTAGAACAATGATCTGCATCTTTTCTTCGTCTTTGTTTCCCATATTCAAGTAATCCAGCTTTTAACATGACACAACTTCATATTTCCTCTCACACATGGAGAAGATACGGAAAAGTATCCCACTCTCTTACACTCTCCTTCAAATATTTCCTAAAGACTTTTCCTTAAGTCTGATTTAATTACTGGCTGTTACTCAGCAACTGGCAAGTACTTACTATCAATCTGCCTTTGCTGTGTTGTCTGCCTTACTTTTCTCACTCTTAAAATTATTAACTCTCTCGAATCGTTCTCAAATTAAAAGAAGTACATAAACAATAACTAAAATGCATTTTAAAACCACTAAATGTACACAAAACAGTTCTTGGGTTTCCTTATTTACATTTTCCTTATTTATGTTTTCCTGTTTACATTTTCTTTTCCTAGTATTTCTTTCATTGATATTTTCTGAGCTTCCTCCTGTACAAGGCAGAGGATGTTTTGTCATTCAGCTCTTACATTTACCCAGCTTTTTCTGCAGTCCTCACTCACTAACGATATGAGCATTTAGTATTAAAACTTCTTTAATGACTAAACAGTAATTTTAGTCTCTGATCAAAGGGAACTGCTATCCAGAGCTCTCAATACAGTACACTAACTAAAAAGTTAATAATTAAATTAATCTATACATTAAATTAAGTTTAATCAAACTAATAGCAAGTAATCAACACCTTCAATAAACAGCTAAAATAAATATTTTCTTTCTCCCTTACCATCTTAGGCCTGTGAATTCCATCAGGAAGACATATAAAGTCAATAAAAGTTTATTATTAATTTACATAGGTTAAAGGGGATTAGCAAGAAAATGAATCAAAGACATGAGGTGTTTTCATTGTGCCTGCTTCAAACACTGCAGAGTTTCACTTTTTGTCTCATTGATTAAACAAAAGACAAATTACCCTGCTGTCAAGGAAATATAGCAGGGAGAAAATGAAACAAGTGGCTAGTGTACTTAAGTATTTCATGTTGTTTCCACAACTTCTCTGGGCAGCCCATTTCAGGGTCTCATCACTCTCATAGTGAAAAAATTGTTCCTACTATCTAATCTAAATCTACCCTTTTCCAGTTTAAAGCCATTACCCCTTGTCTTATCTCTACATGTCCTTGTAAAATGTCCCTCTCCCCCTTTCTTTAGGTATGGGAAAGCTGCTCTAAACTCTCTCTCAAGACTTCTCCAGGCTGAACAACCTTGACTCTCTAAGCCTGTCTTCTTAGAAGAGGTGCTCCAACCCCCTATCATCTTCATGGCCCTCCTATGGACTTGCTCAAAAAGGTCCACGTCCTTCTTACATTGGGAGGCCCTGAGCTGAACACAGTACTCCAGGTGGGGATCTCAGAAAGCAGAGCATCAGGGGAGAATTGCCTCCTTGATCTGCTTGCTGGTCATGCTCCCTTTGATGCATATGGTTGGATTTTGGGGCTACAAGCACACACTGTTGGTTCATGTCGAGCTCCTCATCAAGCACCACACCAGTCCCTTCTCCTCAGGGCTGCTCTCAATCCATTCTCTGCCCAGCCTGTGTCTGTGCCTGGGACTGCTCTGACCCGGGTGTAGGACCTTGCACTTGGCCTTATTAAACCATGAGGTTCGCAGAGGCCCCCTTCTCAAGTCTGCCAAGGTTGCTCTGAATGTCATCCCTTCCTCCAGTGTGTCGACTACACCACACTGCTTGATGTTATTGGCAAACTAGCTGAGGGTGCACTCAATCCCATTTCATTGATAAACAAAACAGTACAAGTCCCAATACTGATCCCTGAGGAACATCACTCATCACTGGTCTTCACTTTGACCCTGAGTCATTGACCACAACTCTGAATCTGACCATCCTGCCTATACCTTATCCACCAAAGTCGTCCATTCATCAGATCCATGCCTCTCCAGTTTAGAATCAAGGATATTATGCAAGACAGTGTCAAATGCTCTGCACAAGTCCAGGTAGACGATATCTACCTGAACTTGTAGTCACAAACTCATACGGATATCCCTTTCTGGAAAATATTTCCTGAGTGTGCTTATCTGCAGCTATTCCAGGATCCAATAATCCAAAGCATTAATAATTTTACAATAAGTAATACCTGTCCTAAAGAATTCAACCTTTTATGTCCTAAATCTGCTCCATTTTTTTCTATAAAACTTACAGTCCATGCTTTTATTATAATAACCCTGAATCACCCTAACTGGCTTCACTCATTCTGTCTACATAACATTTTTCTCACCAATAACAATTTCCAGTTTGTCTCACTTGTTACCCTGATTTCTAGTATCTGGAGGCTAAAAACCACCCTTTTTTAAATGCTTGCCCTTGTTCATCATGCTCCAAGTCTTAGTTTGCATGTTGCTTGCCTTCCTCATAATTTCATAATGTGTAGTTAGGTCTTTATGGAGATTAAAGGGAGTTTACAGCAATAATGCTGTTTGAATGTCACAGTAACCACATCAAAAGATGTAAGATTAAAGTCCTGAAAATTTTCTTTCTCTATGTTCTGGTACCAATGCCCACCTTTAGAATATGAAAACTACCAGATGGCCTCTGCTAAGCAGGAGAATGAGGCTGTTTTACTTAAGTCAACAATCTTGCAGAACATCTCAAACAAATAAAAACATTTGACAGCTCAAGACGCAAAAAGAAAGAACTAGCTTCAGACACAAAAAGAAAGAACTTTGAAAATTCTCCTGATGTGAAAGGGGAAACTAGTTCTCTTGACAAGCAATCTCAGACATCAGCATTAACTACCATTTTCCACCTCCAGCACTTTAATGAACAACTAATACTGCTGGTGGGGTTCAGCACTGGAGGACCCTACCAGATTGAAGTATGTTCTAGTGTATTTCTATGTAAAACATGACTTGCATTCTGAATTAAAAGATTTCTAACACTACTACACACTTTATTTGCTTTGCCTGTTGCTTACAGGGAGCTAGGGGCATGGGGAGGACAAGAAGGTGGAAGTGAAAGGGGAGACAGGATTTTTGTTCATGAACTGCTTACCGGAGAACTTGTCTTTCAGTAGCCACTGTCAGAACCTGGTAAAAACATGCTTTTGATTTTTCTTTTTTATCATAAAATACGAAATGCTGCCAGCATATATTTTTCTCTGCCAAATATCCAACATATTTTGCCTTTTGTGGAATGACTGAAATTGAAATCATCCCCCTGTATGAGTAGGGTGATTTTCCCTACATTTTCAAATCATATTTCGACTTCCATAAAAATGTTTTCTGATTTATGACAGTACCTACTGTGGTGCATGTTAGGCGCTGACTTCCCACCTGACTGTCACCAACAGCTGCAGAGTAACAAAACTGGCAACCTAATTCCAGTGAGTGGGATGTCAATTCAACATCTGTGCTTCTTATCTTCTGCTTATTTGCACATGACTGCACTTTTCTCCTTTGCTGGTCAAAAAGTAATGCTTGCTTCGCTGCATGTTTTGTTAGGTTGTCAGATTTCTGTAACTCATTTATAACTGCTTGTATTTCAGATCTGTTAAAGTGGATACAGATTTTTTAGCTTATATATTTCTAGTATATCTCCTAGAGTTCAGATTATGATAATTCAATCAGTAGGAAGCAGGTCTGCAATTTATGTGTTTGAAAAAAATATGTAAATGCAGTTGCTGCTTCTACAGAGATACATAGTACAACGCATGCCTAATACAGCAATAGCAACACTAAGAAAGAAAAGAGTATGTAAAGGTTAAGCTACACTGGTACTTGTCTGGTGTATCTTTTTCCCTTAAAGCCTTACAGTCTGTCAGTGCTATGACCTGATAAAGTAGGGTTTGAGAAATAAGAGCAATCTGGGTAAAATTATTCACATCTCACCATCAAATAGAAAGGTAAGCCTAAGTACCCAGTATTAGAGCATGCAAATACCTTCAAAGACAATTTCTGGTTTCTCCATGTTCATTCAAAAAAATTTGAAATTGCTGAAATTTAAATTGTAACAAGTTTAATTGACGTTCGTGTGGGGAAAAAAAAAAAACCAAAACATATGCCATTCTCTGCCTCTATTGACTGTATTGTCTACAAAGCACAGTTGCACCTGTGTCTGTGAAGAATTCAATGTCACTACTCCTAGGCTGCCATTCAGAGCAGGCTGAGATAAGGCTACTTGGATGCACTGCCCATCACATTCACAAGGCAGATCACAAGGCAGCAACATAAGCAGAAGCAAGGGGAGTTTCTGAGCATGCTGAGGACTTCCTTCTTCCAAGGTAGATAGACACTTACACTGCAGTGTAAAAATACAGGGTGAGAATGATCATTGAATGACTTGTTACACTTTGATCTTAAACTCATGCTTGCAGGGGATAGGGAATTGTGAGATAATGTTGTAAGGAAAACATGGAATAATGTGTCATTATTTATTCTTTTATATGTCAACCTCATGATTATTTGATTATATTATTAAATCAGCACCAACTAAAATCAAACTGTATTATATTTTTAGAAAATGGTCATTATATTAAACTCAATTTTACATAACTAAAACTTTTTACGTAATTGACAGACATTACCTAAAGCAAGAGAGAGGGGAAGATACTGTAGGTGAAAATACATGGGGATGGAAAGAAAAAGATCATTGAAAATACTAAGAACAAAATAATAAAATAGTAAAGAATTAATAGAATTTAATAAAAGAGTATTTGAAATTATTGTGAATAAAATGTGAAAAGAAAGAGGGCATTCTAGTGAGGCTGCTTAAAAAAGAAACAAAGCAGCTCTGAATTAAAAGTCAGAATAGATAGGAATTTCTCTACTAAATATTGTCCAGATCTTTCTGCTTCTAATTTTTGAAAACAGGTCAATAATGGCAGTCAAGGGAGTCTACAAGCTGCACAGTACAAGAAATGTTCCTGATGACTGGAAAATGGGAAATATAACCCCCATTTTCAAGAAGGGGAAAATGGATGACCCAGGGAATTACAGAGCAGTCAGTCTCACATCTGTGCCTGGCAAAATCTTGGAGCAGATTCTCCTGGAAGGCATGCTAAGGCACATGAAAATCAACAAGGTGCTTGATGACAGCCAGCATGGCTTCACTAAGGGGAAATACTGCCTGACCAGTTTGGTGGCCTTCTATGATGGGGCTATGGAACTGATGGACAGGGGTAGAGCAGTTGATGTCATCTACCTGGACTTGTGCAAAGAATTCGACACTGTCCCACACGACATCCTTGTCTCTAAATTGGAGAGACATCAATTTGATGGATGGACCACTCGGTGGATAAAGAACTGTCTGAATGGCCACACGCAAAGAGTTATGGTCAATGGCTCAATGTCCAGCTGGAGACCAGTAATGACTGATGTCCCTTAGGGATCGGTGTTGGGACTGGTCTTGTTCAACATCTTTTTCAGTGACATGGACAATGGGATTGAGCACGCCCTCAGCAAGTTTTCCGATGACACCAAGCTGTATGGCTCAGTTGATACTCTGGAGGGAAGGAATGCCATCCAGAGGGACCTCAACGCACTTGTGAGGTGGGCTGATGCCAACCTCATGAAGTTTAACCATGCCAAGTGCAAGGTCCTACACCTGGGTGGGAGCAATCCCAGGCACAGCTACAGGTTGGGCAGAGAAGAGATTCTGAGCAGCCCTGTGGAGAAGGACTTGGGGGTGTTGGTTGATGAGAAAATGAACATGAGCTGGCAGTGTGCTCTCGCAGCCCAGAAAGCCAACCGTATCCTGGACTGCATCAAGAGGAGCGTGACCAGCAGGTCGAAGGAGGTGATCCAGCCCCTCTACTCTGCTCTTGTGAGACCTCACTTGGAGTATTGTGTGCAGTTCTGGTGTCCTCAACATAAAAAGGGCATGGAACTGTTAGAACAAGTCCAGAGGAGGGCCACGAGGATGATCAGGGGACTGGAGCACCTCCTGTATGAAAACAGGCTGAGAAAGTTTGGGCTGTTCAGCCTGGAGAAGAGAAGGCTTTGTGGAGGCCTCATAGCCGCCTTCCAGTATCTGAAGGGGGCCTATAGGGATGCTGGGGAGGGACTCTTCATTAGGGACTGTAGTGATAGGACAAGAGGTAACAGCTTAAAACGTAAACAGAGGAAGTTTAGATTGGGTATAAGAAAGAAATTTTTTACTGTGAGGGTGGTGAGGCACTGGAATGGGTTGCCCAAGGAAGTTGTGAATGCTCCATCTGTGGTGGTGTTCATTGTCAGGTTGGACAGAGCCTTGGGTGACATGGTTTAGTGTGAGGTGTCCCTGCCCATGACGGGGGGCCTGGAACTAGATGATCTTAAGGTCCTTTCCAACCCTAACTATTCTATGATTCTATGAAATATCTTTCTGATAGTAGTGGGTAGTTTCCAGAACCTATTTTTCCAATGAGATAAAAAAAAATATGACAAATCCAGAAATCAGACATTTATTGTTAATGCCTAGAAAATATACAAGTATGAGATTTTTTGTTAGTTGTGAAACATATTCTACCCGATAAGGATTTAAAAATTCAATTGAAAAGAAGAACAAACAAAGAGTTTCTGAGCACGCATAAGAGAATAGAAATAAATAGGGGTAAGGGAGAAAGAAAAGTGCAAAGTAAAAACTTATCTATGGAGCTGTGCAGAAAGTATAAGTCTATGTACCTAATAGATCTCTATAAGAGGTTACAGCCTAACAAAATCAAGCATAAATAAGGTGAAGGGCATAGGATGGAGTAGAACAGGTATACACTTAAAAATTTGAATGAATTTATCTGTAATAGCACAGAAATTGTTAAAACTAACAAAATTATTTTGTGGATGTAATATTTGCTAAAATATGTAACTTAATAAGGCTGCCTGAAGGATAGCAGAATTTTTTTCGGAGTACATGGAATTAAACCAAAATATAGTGCCACTTGAGATCTACATTTGGCTGGCTTGAGCTATTTAGGATTTAAAAACTAGGATTGACACATAGCTGGCTGAAACAGGAGGGTTTTGATTAGTTTTAATGAGGTTTTGGTGCATTTTAATAAGCAGGTAAAATTCATACCACACAAAACCAGAAAAGATGTCCAACACGACATGAGAGAGACAATAAATTCAAAGAAACTTAGGGAGTATAGAAACATAAAAATGCCTCATGTAACTGTCTGCATTAGAGGGGAAATGAAGGGAGAGACAGTTCTTTAGATAATCACCTCAGAAGTAGAAGGCAGGCCAAGCACCCTTTAGTCATGAGGGTTTTTTTTTTTAAGTTTGCAGACTTCCAGATAAGTCTAAAGTAGTGAAAAATGTGAATTTCTCTGTGATCTGCTCCACAGAAACATCTATGTTAAATTTTTTTAAATCACATTCAATAAAGACTTGTGAAAACTAATTGACTGTGAGGAGAAAGCTGTAAGATTTTACCAAGGTGCCAGGATATATTCTTTGATTAATAGGATATTAAATAACACTCAGTAATTTGACTGTTCATGAATTAATCTCTTTTCTTCCTGTTGATAGATCTCATACCTCACTTATCACTATGCCAGACACTTGATATAAGGCATTAAATCATTTTGAACATTTTTTAGATTACTCAATTATAAACTTTGCGACTGTTTTATCTCATATCATTTGTTTGATGACAGCCCATTACATTAAAAATCTAGAGGAATCTAATGGCTTGGTTATGAAAATTTTGCATTTCACAGTAATTAGTATGAGCACCTGGTTGTAAGTAAAAGACAGACAAACAGTTTCTTAGAGAGGTGGCCTCATTTCAGAAGAAATACCCAGTTTTCTTGCGGGTAAAAAGTGCAAATCCAGAGAGGCTACTAAAAAAGGTGGAAAGGCACATTGGATGACAGATCATATTTTATCCATTAGTGCTTTGTTATGACAAACCATGAACATAAATAATGAAATGCAAAAATATGTGTCCATGGAAATGTCTAGGATGTGCCAGAGTTGACACATTCCCACTGAAAGAAAAGTCCAAAATAAAGGTATTTCATGGAGGAGTAAAAAGTGCAGTGGCCATCTGATTTTTCAAATAAAGCATGCGTTCATATTAGACAGGTTATTTGAGTGGATACATTAATTTTTAACATAAGGAATTTGCAGCTATATTAAGGTCCACAGAAGTTTGGTTCAGTTTGGGAATAGTTTTCTTAAGCATGGATTGGAAATGTAGCCTGTAATCTTGCATTTTAATTGACTCAACATGACTAGCTTTACTGATAGATTACCACTGAAATCAATGAGGCCTGCAAATATTTATGTAGGATGAATTGAAGGACCATGGCTTTTCTGGCCCAAGATGAAAAGCAGGAGAACAGAAAGAGAGGAGACTATGGTAGGTCCTCATTACTTATATTGTGTTGCATTGTCTCTGCAAGGGGATCTGCAAGGGGATCCACAATGAATCTAATACTGCTCCCAGAAAGACAAATGAGAGACCAAGAGACCCACACTCTTCTATTTTCCTTGTAGGCCCAGGATCAATATGTCATGGTAATAATTGCCAGTAAAAAGAACAAAACCACGTAAGAACATAATTAAATAAGAAAAGTAAAATAGCTTTACAAAATCTGTAATAATAATGACTTATGCAGTTGACATCTGGCACCACTTTACATTTGTATAGAGTAATTGAGCTGACTAATTGAACTTGTGTTTCTTAATTTTCATGACAAGGCTTAGTATCTAAAATTTAAGCAAAGGAGATTCTCTGAAAATACAAAAATATAGAGAATTTATATTATAATTTCCAGGAAGTGATAGAATGACTCATGAGCTTGTGAACTTAGAGTCCCAAAATGTATGATTTGACTATATAGACATTAAAATTACAGGCCAAAATTTTTCCTGATTTTATCTCATTTCACCCCTCAAACTCAATTTTTTTTCCATTTTTTTTCACATTTTTGCTATCATGAGGCTGATGTTACTGAGACAGGCTCTGATCTTGATTTTTTGCTGTCCAGCTGTTCTCCATTTCCTCCAGAGAAAAGGTAGTTATTCACCTTGGTGCATGTCATTTTGAAATTATTTGAATCACACAACATTATTATGACAGAATCTGGAATTAACTAAGACGTTGGGTTAGAAAAGGGGAAAGTAGTTTAACAGTGTATTACATGCATAATATTAAGCTAAGTTAAAAAGGAAGTCAACTGCAAACACTACTGTCAAATTTCAGTAAATAGTGACTGACACCATTCTGAGAAACCCATAATTACTAAATACACATATATCTTCCTGAAGTATCTTTCATACAGAGAGCTTCATCTCTTTTAAGATAACTAGACCAGCCTTTTTACAGTTACTTTTACAGTAAAACTTTTGTCTCCATATAAATAATGTTGAAAACACACCTGCACAAGACCTGAAGCTCTTTAGCATACAGCCAGTGGTATAAAAACCAGGCAGTAGCACTTAAACAATGATTCAAAGAGAAACTCTTCGCCAGCCACCAGCAAACAGAGTTCACTGCACCCCTCAGATTTAAGGGAAAACTCAGTCTTCTACTTCCAAAATCCCAGGCAACACACAAGGGTCTATATATGTTGAACTTCAGAGAGAGCTGATATTGCTTGGTTGTTTGGGCTCTGTACAGTTATATTAGTAGGGCAATTGGAGAAAAATTACTCCTTTGTCAGGTCATATGCTCATATAGGGATGCTTAACCTAAGCTAAAGACACTGCATTGTGGAATAGCATATTAGCTATATGCTAATAGCTGGGAATGTTTTAAAAATGTGTCTCCATGTTGAGTTTTTCTAATCCTGCAATAAGGAAATCATAGATAATATAGCAAAATTCTGACTATAATTTCCAGTCAGAAGCTCCAAAAGCTGGTTAGGTGTATTGCAATGTACCGTCACTGAATGTAGGAAAGGCAGAGCTATTCCGAGTTTGAATTCTTTAAACTAATGAAGTCACCTTCAGTTAAATGAATAATATTCTGCCTGTCATCCATGTGTTTCCCCAAATCATTCTGACCACATCATTCTTACAAAGGTCAAGCTGAACTCATTTTTTCTCCACCTCTTGAAACAACAGCAGGAGATTATATTGATCTTTGTCCCAGCAACCCTTGATACAAGAAGAAGTCAAGGTAAGCCAGTACAGCTTCATGCAACAGTAAATGAATGCTCCTACTCTCCCATGTCTTTCAGCTTATATGCACTTACAAAGTATATACCGGTGATACATATAGCAGCATTTAACACAGAGAATGTGGCTAGAAATAATAGAAGATAATGGAATGGCAGAACATATCCTAAAGAAATACAAGATTACAGGAAGGAAGATTTTTTTTCATGCAAGATTGTGACATGTACACCTCATATCCATGCATAAATGAATGCAATGTTGCTCTGTAGCAATGCAGTTTAGTAAGGAATACAAGTCTTGTGGCAAATCCTCAATCAAAGTTTATATAGTCACTTTCAAGTTAATTATTCTATGTATTTATATGTAAGTCCAAGCTTAAAAGATGGTTTACATTAAAGTATCACTGCATTAAGAAGAAAGGCAATTAATTTAAAAGTAGTTGTACAGAGTATATAATTACTACTCCAGGTGCTCAGGAATGGGATAGGATTCAACAGAATCAACACTAGCATAGTCCTAAAATTCCATTTAAACCCTCAGAGCTATAGTATCTGATGTGAAGGAACTTACTGGCTGACCCTGGCAGTGTTCAAGGTCAGGTTGGACAGAGCCTTGGGCAACATGGTCTAGTGTGAGGCCCCCCTGCCCATGGCAGGGGGGTTGGAGCTGGATGTTCTTAACATCCTTTCCAACCCTAATTCTTCAATGACTCTAGGACTGTTCCCACCCAGCCACACCTAGGCCCCCTCACCCTGCCCGTAGCCCTGTTTCAGCCCAGCTGGGACCATCAGTCCTTGCCTTGGTGATCTTGGAGGGGTGTTGGTATGTGATTCTTGTCTTCTGTATCTCCTGGCTAGAATCTGGGCCTAGTTTCTCCCCTTGCTGTATCTACTGTGGGACCTTGTCATGGGCACCCTCACTACCCATCATGGGCGGGTGCTTTCTTGGAAAAGGTACCACCTGTGCTGGGTCAACCTTGGTTTCTGACTCACCATCCCTAATGGAGCAGCCTGGTACTCATTGCTCCCTGGTACAGTAGTCCAGGTCCTCTGCAATTACCAGCAGCATAGATGTTCAGACATTTAAATCCAAATAACCTTTGTGGGAAAAATCTGTTGAGTTTGGGGCTGGGTATACACCCATCAAATTTCAGACAGGTCTTCAGTCTCCTGGAGGGTTTTTAATTTCATTTTGATCTTCTGAGGTCATTTTATCTCCCAATTCTTTAGTTAGAAAAAGAAGTAGGGAAATTTGATATTTTAAATACTTTTCTTATGATTCATCAACAAATCTATGCTTTAGGAAACTTATTTACAGAGTGTTTCCTCCTTTGCTCAAGTATCATGTTCTCTGCACAACAATTTGCAATAAAAACATTATAAACTGCAAAACCATTGATCTGACAAGGTAGCTTATTGCCATTGGTATGTGACTGCTGAAGTAACAAGAAATATTTGTTGCAAGTATTTCTGCTTTAGTTGTGAGAAACCTTGGGGGATTCTTTTCTTCAATGGGGCTAAACTACAACATGCACGACTAAGATGAACTGTTACTTCATAAATAGTCTTAGATATAAAAAGTGTTGCTTCATAAAAGGTTCAAATGCATGCCAGAGAAATGACAAGAGAAAAAGGAATGACATTACTTCCAGCAGCTCTTGAACAATGAGAACTCTGAAGCCCTGTTCTTCAGCAGACCCTCACACTGAATATCTTGTAGTGTTAGAAAGAAGAGAGGCTTGGCAAAGAAGATTGAATGAGACTTCCCTTCAGCCAGGAATAATGGAAAATGTACAGCAGCATTATTGGATTCTGGATACTTAAGCATTAAGGGACTTCTTTCCACTGTGCTGAATGAATGGAAGAAGGAACTTCTGCTTACTTTGAAGAGCTAGGATGAGAGCTCATAAAAAAAAAAAAAGTCAAATCTCTTTACCCACCCTTTATAACCATACACTCACTGAGATGAACAGAAAACATTCCTACTTCAAGAACGGAATATTTCTCCACTGTTTGTCACCTTTAGGTCATCATTAGAGCTCATTGACAAAGGTAGAGGCAAGTGTCCAAGCACTGCCAGCTTCAGAGACATCATCTTTCTACAGGGGCCATACTGCTTCTCAATCTTTCTCTCTATACCTTCTCTTCTTAATGGCTGGAATGCAGGACATGCAGTAAAACTTACATATTTTAATAAACCATTTTACTATAGTAGTCTCATTTTTATTTTGTGCTTGTCTAGCCAACTGCTTTTAAACTCTCTCCGTCAATTCTTGAAAAACTTCAGTTTAGCTGCAAATTTGACATCAAATGGTTAAAATAAAGAGCAATAGAATGATATGTTTAGAAGGGTGATAATGGCGGAGCAGAGTTATCTAAACAACCTGATATTTTTCCTTTCCTTTCTGAGTGCTAAGATTCAGGAACCAAAACTGTGAACCTTGGCTTTATTATATAGGAATGAGAACAAGTAAACAAGATAAAAGGAGAAAAGGAAAGTGGAGAACTGTGAAAAAGCTTCTTGGCACTGCAGTGAATGATATTACTGTTTTGTAACCCAATCATGTTTGTTATTAATAAAGTATAGTTTTAAAGAAATATTTTAGATATAAACACATCTGTTGCATTAAAAACGTATACCAACTTTGACTTCCAGTTCACTCCACAAGACACTTTCTTAAACTTAAGGGAAAATATATTATGCCTACTCTTTTCCTATACAAAGGTGAAATTTAGAATGAATAAATCAATACCATCTGTTTAATATGAATTGTACTTTGTTTGCTAGCAGTTGGTTTATACTCACAACAGAATATTAAATACTGATAGAACTGTGGATTTGAGAGCTGTACCTAATAGTGGTTATACTTAATATGTTTGACTTTGCTACAGATTATTAGGAAATGTTCTGTCACCTTAAGGCATAGGACATGAAATGGATACTGTTTGAATATTTGTGAACTATTAATATATTACAGTAGGCTAAATGTGCCTACTGCGAGATTGCCCCCAGCTGTGAAGGAAACAGGATTGGTATTACTATGTTCCCTTCCATTCTTATGTTCTTCAGTTCACTATTTCAGTGCACTGATATAGATGAGAAAGGTTTACTGAAGTGTGATGCCAAGAGGACAAAATAAGTAGTTTGTTGATGTACCTCAGAACGAAAACACTACATTTCCTGTTCAAGCCAGTGTAGATTAAAATTTACTTCCATTCATAAGGTACCTGAGTATTTTGGGGGAGTACAATTGTGCAATTTGGTTGATACTAGTCCTTCCGTTTCTGTAGTGAGAACTGACAGATTTTAAAAGACCCTTTGATGAAAATCAATTACGAATTTCTTGTTAAGACCAAAATCATATTGCATACTTTACCACAGCCAAAATATACATATACAGGAAAGAACTCCTTTCTGCATAACAGCTACAATTACACCCCAAGGTCTTTCCCACTACAAAATTCACTAAGAGAAGCGTTGTTCGTCTTTTCTTAATATGGAGAGGAATTTTAATCATAAGAAAATTATTGTCTTATAGAATCATAGAAGAATCATAAAATAGTTAGGGTTGGAAAGGACCTTAAGATCATCTAGTTCGAACCCCCCCTCCCATGGGCAGGGACACCTCACACTAAACCATGTCACCCAAAGCTTTGTCCAACCTGGCCTTGACCACCACCAGGGATGGAGCATTCATAACTTCCCTGGGCAACCCATTCCAATGTCTCACCACCCTTACAGTAAAGAACTTCCTCCTTATACCCAATCTAAACTTCCTATGTTTAAGTCTGAAACCATTACACCTTGTCCTACCACTACAGTCCCTAATGAAAAGTCCATCCCCAGCATCCCTATAGGCCCCCTTCAGATACTGAAAGGCTGCTATGAGGTCTCCAAGCAGCCTTCTCTTCTCCAGGCTGAACAGCCCCAACTTCTCATCCTGTCTTCACATGGGAGGTGCTCCAGTCCCCTGATCATCCTCGTGGCCCTTCTCTGGACTTGTTCCAACAGTTCCATGTCCTTTTTATGTTGAGGAGACCAGAACTGCACACAATACTCCAAGTGGGGTCTCACAAGAGCAGAATAAATGGGCAGGATCACCTCCTTCGACCTGCTGGTCACACTCCTTTTGATGCAGCCCAGGATACAGTTGGCTTTCTGGGCTGTGAGCACACACTGCTGGCTCATGTTCATTTTCTCATCAACCAACACCCCCAAGTCCTTCTCCACAGGCCTGCTCGGAATCTCTTCTCTGCCCAACCTGTAGCTGTGCCTGGGATTGCTCCCACCCAGGTGTAGGACCTTGCACTTGGCATGGTTAAACTTCATGAGGTTGGCATCAGCCCACCTCACAAGTGCATCGAGGTCCTCTAGATGGCATTCCTTCCCTCCAGCGTATCAACCAAACCACATAGCTTAGTGTCATTGGTAAACTTGGTGAGGGCACACTCAATCCTACTGTCCATGTCACCAGCAAATGTGTTGAGCAAGACTGGTCCCAGCACTGATCCCTGAGGGACACCACTCATTACTGGTCCCTAGCTGGATATTGAGCCATCTTGTCCTGCTCCCACCGAATTCAATGGCTACAAGAAGAGTGGGAGTGGATTTATGTTTGAAAATTATTCTACCAGTTATGGCTTTGACACTACTATCTTTTGAGCTTTACCAGGTCTCATGGTTTTGTCAAACTGCTGTATTAGTTTAGAAATAATATAATTAATATTGATACTCCCCAGTCTGGTAAAGTGGGTTGTTACAAAACCGTACTACTAAAGATACTAAAACTTGACAAACCTTTGGTTATTTGTTGCTCATCTTATGCAGAGACCCACAATTCTTCCTATAGCGTGGAAATCGACTTTGAGGTTCTTGGTCATCTTGATATCATGATTTCATAAGACCTTCTGTTGTGAAAGAGTCTTCTGAGCCTAATGGCTTAAAAAAAAAGCGGCAAGCTCTTTCTAAAGAGCAAAGAAAATGTGCCTACTCAAACAAGCAAACAAAAAAATCATTATTTTTATTTTTTCCTTTACTAACAACCTTGCACATATTTGAAGGGTTATATGTTGAATGAATACATCCCTCTAAACTTCTCCGGAATACATCCATCTTGATAAAATTATTAAGTTAGGTTATGTGGCAATTATTATTTCTCATTAAGATATTTATTACCTTTTGTTAAGTTGCATGGATGTAAAAATGTAAAATATGCAACTATGAATTTATCAGATAATATTTAAATTAACATTAAGTGTATTTTTTAAATGTTATAGCATTTGTCCTTTGGTAAAAATTTCATGTGTTTGTTTTGGAAGTTAATGGTTTAACATATGCTTCTGTCAGTAATATATCAACAAACTGTATTTATACTCTCCTAGCCCACCACAGCTGAGGTCTGGTTGAGACTATAGCCTCAAGTGACTATAAACCAAACAATTATTTTTGAGACTAATGTGTATGCTTCCTAATGATTCACAGCATTAAACTCTCACTTGGCAAGGCAGCCAAAATTCCCTTTTTTTGCTCCAGGCATAAAAATTCTGCAGAACAATTTTTTTTTTTCAAATGGTGGTGAGTAACTAAAATGCATTTTAAAACCTCAATGGTATTTGCTCAGCATTGCTTGCTTACTTGTAATTGTTTCCAGAATGCTTGTTTGGAAATTTGTTAGATTGTGTATCACATGCAATAACTCTATATGCCAAATTCACTGCTGTAATACTTGGCACTGTAATTGGTTCTGCATATTTCAGCACCACTTAAAATAGCTGGTTCTTTATGTCAGCAAGAATAAAGGCGATTCCAGCCTATGGTTCTTTTTTTCTGCATGCAATAACATTAGATTAGTTACAGCAGGAATTCTTTCTTACTATATGTTTTGCAAATTATTATGGTCACTTTTCCTCCTTAATAAAAGAATGTAAACCTTATTTTTTTTTCTTACTTGCTTTCCTTTTTTAAAAATTTGAAATAATTTTATTTTCATGTCTGGAATAGACTTCAGATTATTGTAACAGAGAAATCATTTACACATAGAATATACCTGGAATCTAAAGCAAGTTTCCAAACACTTTAGATTAATATACCTCAGACATAAGAATAACAGCAACATAAACATTAAATTTTAATATTACTTTATGAAAAGTTATGTTCTCTATTGGTGTCCTGAGCAACAATTACAAGTCTATTGGAATTCCTGTTGGTATCTGACATTAGAGAATCAGTGAATCATTCAGATTGTTAGGTGCCTTTTGAGATCATCTAGTCCAATCATCCTACTCAAGCAGGGTCAGCTAAAGCAGGCTGTTCAGGTCTGTGTCCACACAGATTATGAATGTCTCCATGGACAGGATCACCTCCCTCAACCTATTGACAATTTTCTTCCTAATGCAGTCCAGGATACTGTTGGCCTTTTTTGCCATGAGGGTGCACTGATGGATCATGATCAGCTTGTTTATCTACCTGGTCTGTGAAAGGCAGGTATCGATGCATGATCTAGTTTTCCCCAGGAGAGATTTTTCATCTCAACCTGAGACTGACCTAAATCAGCTAAAATATTTCATGCCATATAATGTTATGTTCAGCAATATAAACTAAGAGGAGAGAGTTCTGCAGAAGGTAGCTATTGGTTGGAGAGTGTCTGGGCATCAGTCTGCCTGTGGGAAACGATGAGTGACTGTCTTTACACCACCTTTCCCCCCCCCCTTTTTCTTTCCTTCCCTTGTTAAACTGTCCTTATCTTGACCCATGCCTTTGTTCTTCCTATTCTCTTCCCTGTCCCACTGCGGCTAGGGAGAGTAAGGAAGCAGCTGTGTCGTGCTTCACTGCTGGCTTGAACCAAAACACTACAGATGTCCACACTGTAAGTTCACGTTTGCCATCCCTGCTACCGTTCTGAAAAGGAAACAGAAGGTTGATAAAGTCTGGCTCACTGATTTTCTGATAGTATGTTAGCATACTGCTAAGAGTATAGAGTTTCCAACTGTATAAACATTCTATATGAACAATAACTTTAAATAAAGAAAACCCAGATCTTTTAATTAGAAAGAACCATAAAGTTTTAGTGCTGGTAACCTGCATATCACCTTTGTGTAGTATCAGCAAAGACAGTTTGTCTTTTCTGTCAAAACAGCTAAAATTGCAGTCAATTTACTGATGTGATTTGCATAACTTTTCACACTATGCTAAATAAGTATGTATTATTCATGATAATCTATTGCAGACACATTATTGTCAAATAGACTCGCTGTCAATCTGCCACAGTCATATTCACTTCCAATCTAATTTTTCTAATACAAACCTCAGAATTTTTTGGTTTAGAAAAAACAGTCATAAAAAAAGCCAGAATGAGTACTTGCCTTAAGAAACCTAGAACTTCACAAACCTAGAGACAGAAATTTAATTAAATAGATAATATATTAGGTGTCCACTATTCTTAAAGTTGTCTGATAAAAGTTATGAAGAAAATAAGTAAAATTAATGTGTTTCAATGCAACACAACCCCGCAATACATTTAATCACTTTATTGTGCTAAACACTTGAAGATTAAGTTTTTAGCTGAAGAATAGTAAAGCCTATTAAATCCAAAATTCTGCATCTGTAGCCTACCAGGTTAGGAAATTTCACAAGCAAAGAAGGACAAAGCTTAAAGGGATTTTTTTGCAAGCTGTAGTCAGCACTGCTCACCTGAAAATGTAAATTATTTGTTTTTCAAAAAAATATCTACAAATGAATGAGGCTGCATTTGTTCATACACGGTGTTTATATATGAAATGGTACATTTCTGTGAAAACATTCATAATAGAATGTACATCTTGTATAAAACTGAAAATCTTGTATAAAATTGAAAATGTGAAATATACAAATTGAATATAGGTCATTACTCTCTTTGCCTTGAGAATGCATCAAAAAACTTTAAATGTAATGCATGAATACAACTGCAGTATATTTCTGCCTGAGCAAAGAAAGAACACATTTTAAATATTCTAATAGTTCCAGGTGCTGCTTATCACTTACTGTGTTCTGTTTCCTTGCACTTGCATTTCTCTTTATAATTATTAGGTCCCTTTCTCATTGAATATATGACTAAGAGTGCAATTTTTGCTACTGACTGTAAGCTTTGGATTTAATTCCAATATCTTGAAGTTAAATTACCTAAAAGGCAAAAATCATTTTTCTTAAGAATAACGAACTAATATATTTATATAAACCACCATCAGTCTATAGTTAACTGCAGAATATGCAATTAGCTCAAGCACTCAGTTTCTAAGTTTGTTGACACAAGTCCCACTCTTCTTAGGGTTGTGCTTCTGGAGAATTCCTCTGTGCAACTTGTGTGGCTGGGATGGATTTAACTTTCTTCAAAGCAGCCTGTATGGTGCTATGCTTTCCATTTGTGGCTAAAATAGTGCTGATAACACAGATATTCTATTTGCTGCCCCTATTAAGCTCTCTTTTCTTTACCTCAACCCACAGATCTTCTCCCCTACCTTTTATTTGCTTCCAGTCCATCTGGAGAGGTGCTTGGTGAGGCTGGGTGGGTGCTGACCAAGATCAAGCTACAAGAGTTACATGATTATTAACTAGTCTGTAAATATCCTATGACTGGAGAAGAGTAATATGTCTCCTCATAAATAGGGGGGAGGGGGGAAAAATGTGTCCAAGAAACAATGAGTCTGTTAGCTTGACTCTAATACTATTTTCAGTCACATGATGAATTTTGAAGAAAATAATAATTTAGAATACAGTGGTAAATATAGTACAAAGCATTTTCAACATGATTCTATGAAGGCTGTATTGTATCAAATAGTGGAGTTAATCTATTTAAATTTAGGTACAGAAATTAGTCCTCCATATGATAATCTTAGTTCAAGTGGAAATGCCAGGATTAATATGAGTGCTACAAAACAGAGAAGATAGATATCCAGAGAGGAAAATAGTCAGGAGTTTCCACTAATACAGAAGATGACAAGATCATTGTGTAGGAGGAATTAAATTACAGTGTTAGCTAGAGCAAAATAGAATGAAATTTAATAGTACAAAGTGAAGAGCTGTATTTTCTCTATTTGTGGTGAGAGATTTGCAGGTTTCCATGACTTCACTTTTTAAAGCAAAGACCTTAAGAAGATAGTATGATGGTATTTCAAACACTTTTGAAGAACAAACATCAAGATACAGATGAACTACTGAGGCTACAAAATAACAAAGTTGCTCAAAATGTTACTCATGAATTGTGATAGCAAATTAGAAGACTGTTTCTAACCGTGTGGAGTGTAATATTTCAGAAACATTCCAGTTAGATAAAAGTAACAGAAATTATTTCAAGGTGGAGTTTGATATGATTATGAGAAGCACGAAAAGGGGTTAAGAAATATAGTGTATATTGTAAATCTTCAGATAGCAAATCTAAGTCAATTGGTTTGATTTAGAGACTGGGATACAGGTGTTACAGTCAGAAATTATTGGAGGGTGATAACCTTGTTGGAGTGTAGAGCATGGTCTACTTTCTCAATTAGTATGGGAGATTTCTTAGAAAAGTCTTTACCTTTGTGGGGATTTAGGACATTAATGCTTACTGCCATCTATTCTGTCTTCCTATGATACATTAGAATTGTGGACTTAGTCTTTTACTGGACATTTAAATCTGTTACAGGATATCGGGTGTGCTTCATGGCCACTCTTGTGAGATGCTAAATAAAGTAAATGTTTCTTGGTTCTTTCTAAACCAGACACGTTGCATGGTTGCTGGCCTATGCCTGCTAAGCTCATTTATGTAGAATCTCTTTTTTATTCTTGCGTTATTTATCTCAAAAATTCATCAACTCTACCAAAGTCCTTCAAGTTCATCATCTATTGAAAATAGTGTCATATGATGGAGTGGTTTCCCAGCTACAAGGAAACGGCAAGTGAAAGCAAAAATATCATCTCTTTATCCAAGATGAGATTTTATAAAATACTTATCAATATAATACTTTATTGCCATCATTTATTATTTGTACTGTGGTACTATTATATGTAATACGGTACTATGGAGATAAGAGCAAGGATTAGGCATTGTCTTTAATACTAATGGTCTAAGACCCTAACATAAACCCAGCACATTTTCAAAAGAAATTCTAACAAAAATGCAAAATGTGAGCACAAGCAATTGAAGAAATGGTATCGTGAGATATTGTCCAGTTCACTTTTTGTTTATTTGGTTTATACAGAATAGATGCATTTTTGGATATCCTTAACAAGCGTTACCTGAGGAACAAGTAAATATTAGAGTCTTAAAATAACAGATGATTTTACTCATGGTCTAAGCAACTTTGGAAATGATGTAACTACTCAGAATTGTTATGTATTTAAATACATAAAAGGTTAATCATCTTGAGATATAGAAGCTATTAAGTTTATTGAGCTCTTTTGCCAATGTTTAGATGCAGATAGGGAAATATGTGTCTTACTTGAACTTCACATTGAAGTCAGAATCTCTGCTGAAGAGAGGGAGCAAAAAGAAAATGTATATCCTTATATCTAGCTAGGCACTCACAGAAGTAAATATCTCCTGTAATGTTATGCAGAAAAAAACTTTACTTATCCTTTCTGCATTTCTTTGTTGTTACTTCAGTATTCTATTAGGCACAAGTACAAAGCATAAGGAAAGTATATACTCCTTTAAATTTTACCAGCCTCAAAAAATCCCTCAAACCAATAAAAACCAGCAATAACAACAATCAACCCACACCAAAACCCCACAAAAGAAAAAGTCTGTTATCAATTAAGCACCTTTTTCAAACTTTTCACAAAGTTTTGCTGTTTATAAGCACAAAGATATGATGGAAAATATTTGGGGTTCACAGAAGAGTTGCCTTAGACATCTACTATCCTGCAGAAATACTTAACAGCTACACAGCAATTACTAAATTTGTAAGCATATGCATCACTGTTCTCAGGACTGCTCAAGTGTAAGTCTTAGGCTTGTCAAGAGTCTGAAATTCTATGAGATCAGTGCTATAGATCTGTGCTTTAAGAGACAGCTTATCTGCCTTCTGGTCTAACTTATAAGATGTAATTCCCAACTTGCCTGGTGTCTGGCATGAATAAGAGCCATTTTTGTAGTAAAAGCTAGCAGAGCATGAAGTCAATGTAGAACAGAATTAGTACCCTCTTTAGAGCTGGACAGCAAATTGTCAGCACTACATAATAGCTTATATAATAATTTCACTGGAATATTCTTAGCATAATATGGGCTCATTGGTAACCAGACATGTTGAAGGTCACTGATTTTACAGCTTGTGGGACATTGGACTTGCACCAGATATGTAAGGTGGTGTAACCTACTGAGTCAGCAGCAGCAATCTTTTTAGGTTTCATGTGTTTATCCTGACCCACAAGCTTTTCCATCTTATTTTTTTCATCTGTCCTGTTGAGGTGAGGCAGTGACAGAGTGGCTAGGTGGGCATCAGGGAGCCAGCCAAGGTCAACCCACCAGAAACTTAAACTCGGGTATTAATGATTTGTGAAGCTTCTATGTGCTGTTTTGATTTATTCTTTTTTTTCTGAAAGATTGACAGATCAGAGGCTGTAAATCTGTTAAACTCCGTAGATCCAGCAAACCTTGCACAAGATTCACATGCCAGTATTCAGCAGCATGTTGATTGCAAAGTGAAACAGTAAACATATTGATATTGATTGTTCTAATTATACTTTTCCTAGAATAAAAAACTCACACTGACAGCATAGTCAAAAGAACTTAAAAATGCATATTTGTGCTACAGGAACCCTTGATTTAACATAAAACAAGGTAAATTTGTATTTAAATAGAAATACAGAAATTTTAAGTGTTTCTAAAAAAAAAAAAATAACAGTCATAGCAATTAAAGATAATTTCTAACAGCAAGAAGATCCTTTGCTTATGGAAATAAATGGGAAAACTGTTATTTACTTGGGTGAATCAACACCCAAGTAAGGTGTTGATTCACCTCACTTAGGCTCAAATATGCAACAGTATATGAAAGTAAATTCAATATTTTGTTTAGCACCCAGCACACCCTGAAAACATCATGCTTGTCCATGAGACCTAAAGTTAAAAATATACATATTTAAGTAACATCTAACCATCTTAATTAAAAAAAATGTCTTCACTGACCCAGAGCTTATTACCTAAAAAGGATGATAACCCTCCTTAGCCATAACATCACTCAGGATGTGGCAAGAGCCTAAGTGAAAAAGGTGCAAGGAGGTAAAAACCAAAACTGCTCAGTTAGCAAACCCTTTGTGAATCTAAGAAAAATTTGAGAACTTCAAGTGTTACTGTAATACCTTCATTTCTTTAATTAAATTGATATTTGTTTTCCACAACTTTCAGTATAACAAAATACACTTTTCCAAAATATATAATCTCCTATTTGTGTCATCATAGTAAGTCTAAAGGAAAAATGTATTAGTTTTGAAAACACAGGGGTTTGCATATTCTTTACCTAAACACACATAAAACAGGTTTTCGTTGAATAGAGTTTTCTCTGAAATAACACCCTCAATGACTCCCAAGTTGCCTCTCCATTTCAGGTTTTGTTTCCATGTCTCTATTTTGTTCTTTCCCAGCACAATATTAATAACTTGGAAGGGAGCCAAGAGGTATGTCCTTAGTTTAACAAAGTAAAATAATTAGAATGTTAAAAGTGCAACACTGGAATAACAAGATGTTCTGTGGGATTTTTTCTAGTGCAGTTATGGCTTGGTAGTAAAATTAAGATACTGCAGTACATTGCACCAATCATTTCCTGATCAGAAGAGTGAAAATCTGCAGAAGGCTTCTAATCTTTCCATGTGATAACTTTCTTGTGGGCCTCTGGTCTTAGAAAAATATTACCATGAATCCTGGGAACTCTCCATCATCCCAAGGTCAAGGAGCTCTGCACTCCTGTTTAATTCTTTGCTGTTTTTCTCTTCTTAATCTTTTCAGTCACCAAAAAATATTCCATATCCTGGACTAAATTCAAAACTTCTGGTAAAGTTTACAATTCACTATATTCACCTGTATCTCATTGAAAAGCCTTTGTTCTGTAATGCTCCCTAAAGCTACCCTATAGGGCAGGAGGAAGAATAGGATGGAAAAGAAAACCTTCAACGAAAGAAAGACAGAAAGAAAATGAGGAAATAGTAATTCGAACAACAACAAAAAAAAAAAAACAACTTTTCTATTTCTTTTAACTGTATGTTCTAATTCACAGGGTAATGATCATTCTGAACTCTCAGCACTGGGGAAAACTCAGGTTCAAACTCAGCCTTGAAGTTCAAACCTCAAGCCTATCTCTATTCCAGCTGGAGAGTCCAGTGGCCTTTCCGTGCCAAGTGACACCCTGGATCCTCCCACTATTCCTGCATACACACAGTGTACAAAAGCAAATTTCCATTTTCAGCCTTGAAAACCCTGCCAGAACCAGTAAAATGAATTACAGGGTAAACAGCTGTTGTGCTCCTAACCATGGCAAGAATGACATGCCTTCTGCCTTCCCCAAGGCATGCTGCCATTCTCTGAATGGTAACTAATGGGACTGGGGGGAGGAGGGTTGCTCCAGAATGTCAGCAGGCTTTGCCCAATAAACCCAAACCCAATATAAGCCACACCAGTCGAATGAAACATCAATGGTCTGTAAAATACATCTGTGTCTTTAATTACTAACTTGGAAAAAACAATAGTGACCGTATTAGTATGCTGGCTGCAGAGACATAAGTGCTCATTATGAAATGTTCAAATGTAATAGAAAAAAGAAGGAACGGCCTGTGGTTAAAAGGCTTCCTTCTGGCTATTGAAAGCAAACTATAATAATTTACCTTCATGGATTTAATTACTTTGTTCTCTCCTTTTGACTGATATGTTACTTATTAACTTCTAATTATTAATTTATTAATTTTAGGGTAATAGATGTTTATTGTCTTACAAACAGTGCAAATAGACCTAAACAAGAAGAATTTGGTTTGTATTTGTGCATCTCTTTTTCTCCCCATCATGATCCTGAAACACACTTTTGTAATTTTGTTATCATAATCACTCTTATTATTTGTGTACTGTCTAATGATTCTATCCCTGTCTATTTGAGGGAATTAATGTCTATAGCAAAAATATATTAAATTTGTCTCCAGAATATTTCTTACACTGAAATAGTTGCTCAGTTTAAATTTAAATTAAATTTATGAACCCAAGTGCAAGGCTTCCTTATGAATTTCTGACTGAAAGGGTCATTAAAAGTGAAACTTTTAGAATGAAAGATGTCCCTGCTAGTGCTGGCATTTCTAGGGAAAGAGATAACAGTACTGATATTGAATCCATGCTATTTAATTTTGTTTATAAATCTTCCCTCCCTTCATTATCTTCATTGATCCATATAGTTCTACTGATTTCTTTCATGTCTTAATTTTTCCCTGCTATGCCCTCATTTGTTAATTTGATATATTATTCTAAGCTAGACCCAATAAAGAACACAGCCAACACACGCAGTTTTTACAACCAAATGTCCTTAATAGGACTAGAATACCCTAACTGTCACAGCTATGCAATGCATGATATGGAATATTCCTCTCTCTCCAGCTCCAATATATTCATATCTTAGCTTTGACACTATTCATAATAATATATTTAAAGTATTACTTATGTCACTTAGGAGGCCAACAGAATTAAGGGACTTAATAAGATATCTCTATCAACCACATTATAGATCATAAAAATGCCATATCAATAATATCTTGCTATATTGAAAGATAATTGCTATACTATATAGCTAGCAAGACAATGTGTATATATATGTGTGTGTGAACATGAGCATATACGTAGATATGTACACACAAAAGCACTTTTCACAGCTCCTCAGAATATTTGTGATCATTGTCACTAGTCTCTAAATACCAGTTTTGAATCCTTCACTGTCAAGTGTGAATAATCTTTGCCTAAAGTCATCATTTAACACCAGTAAAACTCACTCAAACGATTTTATTGTACTACATAATTAGATAGCATTATCTGATTCCTGCCGTTTTGGTTATGGATATTGTTAGAACTCCCATGTCTAAGCATGTGAATGTTCTTAGCACACCTAGTACCTTTTCCTTCTGCAAGTGTACCACTGTCTCCTCGCTTTCTTTTCACAAGCACAATGAACTTAGAAAGTATCCCAGGAATGCCTAATTCTAACATTACAAGCAAGCTGTGTTAAAATATCAGCTCAGTAAAATGCTGATTTTTTATCAATATTACCTGAAAGTTTCTTTCAATACAAGGATTTAGAGAAAAAACACAATCCAATTGATTAAAAAAAAAATAATTACTAAGGCACAGATAATTCAGTTTAGCCTTAATCTTGACCTGTAAATATACATAACTGAGAAAAAAATCTTGTTCATTAGGTGATCCAAGAAAGTTATATTGGTTTGGGTTTTAGCTGTGGAATTCACTGCTTGACCCTGGATCTGTGCTTCATGAAGATCAAGTCGTACAACATATGATTTTTTTCCAGTAATGGTGTATCATCTGACAGCAACAAAGGAGACATTGTGCACAAAGCAGAAGGGGAAAAAAAGACCAAATCTAAATCCTTGAGGTACTTTTTTTTTTGTTTTGGTGCAGTTTTAAACTAGGAGTAATCCAGTGTAACAAGCCAATCTGCTGCTTCTTCATGGATACTTTAACAATGAATTACTGATGTTTTTTTCCTCATCATAGGATTTTTAGGCAACCGAAGGGTATGATCTACTTTGTCATATGCCATAGTCAGGTAAAATAGCAATATTGTAGCATATCCCAGTGGGGGTGCTACTAGAGAGAAAAGCATAATTGATATGTGGCTGTAATAAATGCCAAGGTAACATTTGCAACAGTTAATAGACAGAAGATTAAAGTATGGAGAGCTGGAAAGATACCAGCTTTCACAGTTCCCGTTAATATATCTTGCTTCATGTCACAACATTATCGCTCTGCAAGGATTTCAGGAGATGACTGCACTAAGATTCTGTCCTCTCCCTAAAGATATAGATTATATAAAAAGACTTTATCCAGCTCAGCCTGATGGATAAATTTTCACTCTCTCTTTGTCTTTAACTTGCCCTAACTTGTATGAGCCTTATAAACATTGAGGGGACACTGTTAAGACTGGTAAGGCTGAAATTAAATCTACCAACTTCATCTGGTTTGAAGGCATGACACACTGCCCTTTTGTTCTGTCTATTTGTTTTGCTGCTGTGAGAAAAACCCAGTGCGAATTGCAGGCACTAATGTGCCAATGTGATCTGCATATCTGAGGAACTTCAAAGGACTAAAGAGTGAGTAGAGTGTCTTTTAGTCTTAAATCTGTCACATTTTTATCAGTCTACTTTAGCTTCCCATCTTTGTCTGTTCTTTTGTTTTATTCCAGGAAGGATACATCCCACTCTTTCCCCTTTTCCTATTAAAAGTATCATTATGAATATTGCAACATGCGCTGAAAATGTCTCCATTCTTGTACCCAGAACCAAAGCAGCCTCCAGAAAGCAAGAAAAAGCATTACAATGAAAACCCCTACCAAATTCCTCATTTCTGGTACAGACCACACTAAATTTCCCATAAGATAAAAAAAGTTTGCTGTCTTCTTACCATATATGATCAGTCACAATACACAATATGAAGTATGAATACTATGGGGAAAATTTAAAATTTAATCATCACGGTTGAAGAAAACTCCATTTACTAAGTGTGACCTGAGATTCCTCAGGGGCTTTATTGTAGTTTAAACCCTAGCCAGACAGCTCATTCACTCACTCCCAGTGAGTGGTGCCAGGCTGAAAGCAATCGAGGCCCCCCCCCCCCCCCCCCCCCAGGTTCTCCCCTTCCCCGCTCCCTGAGGAACGCGGAGGAGGATCAAGAGAGTGCAACTCCTACGGGTTGAGACAAGAACAGTCCAGCAACCAATGTACAACACAAATCACCACCGCTACTACCAACTACAACAATGATAGAAAATAACAAGGGAAGAGAATACGATACCACCGGCCAAGAAAACGAGTTCCACCCGGAAGCCCGTGTCCTTCCGGGTAACTCCCAGTTACCCCCCACCCCGGGCATGACGTGTTGTGGTATGGAATACCTCTTTGGTTAGCCCGGGTCAGGCGTCCCGTCTCTGCTTCCTCCCAGCTTCCCCTCCTCCCTGGCAGAGCATGAGCCTCACAAAGTCCTTGGTCAGGGTAAACATCACTTAGCAACAACCAAAAACATCGGTATCACCAACACTGTTCCCAGGCTGGAAGTCAAAACACAGCACTGCACCAGCTACCACGAAGCAGAGAAATGACTGCTACTGCTGAACCCAGGACAGGCTTGCATCTCAGCAAAATTTTGTTGCATTCTCTTGAAGATGGTAATAACACCAAAGGTGTTGTCTGGCATCAGAGTAACACCAGTATCAAATCCCTGTGATACAGCACAGGCTGATGCTGAGGTGTCTCCACAGAACTTTTGCAGTAACAAAAACATAATGTAATAAACATTATTACATTTAATAATATATAATATTATTTTATAAATAATACTAACTTAGGAAAAAAAAACACCATAAAACAAAACCCACAAGTCTTTTCAAAAACCCTTACTCCAGAGAAATATTAGAGTATGGAACTCTGTCTGGGGACAGGTGAGCAGCCCACAGAGAGTTTGTGGTTCAGGGTTAAAGGGAATATAGCTATGGGAGACATTACTGTGGAGATCTGTTACAGACTGCCTGATCAAGGAGAACCTGCATATGAAGCACTCTATAGACAGATAGGAAAAGCCTCACGCTCACAGGCCCTTATTCTCATGGGTGACTTCAACCACCCTGACATCTGTTGGAAGGACGGTACAGCCCGGCACAAGCAATCCAGGAGGTTCCTCAATTGTGTGGAAGACAACTTCCTTCTGCAAGTAATAGAGGAGCCGATAAGGAGAGGTGCCATGCTTGATCTCGTGCTCACCAACAGGGAAGGGCTTGTTGGAAATGTGACTCTCCAGGGCAGCCTTGGATGCAGTGATCACGAGATGCTAGAATTTGAGATCCTCGGGAACATGAGAAGAGAGTGTAGCAAGCTCACTGCCCTGGACTTCAACAGAGCAGACTTTGGCCTCTTCAGGAGCCTGCTTAGTAAGGTTCCATGGGATACAGCCCTAGAGGGAGGGGGGACCCAAGACTGTTGGTTGATATTCAAGGATCACCTGCTACAAGCTCAGGAGTGTTGCATCCCAACCAGAAGGAAGTGGAGCAGGAGGGCCAGGAGACCTCCTTGGATGGATAAGGAGTTCCTGAGGAAAATTCAAATGAAAAAAAAGGCTTATAATAAGTGGAAGCAAGGACATGCTGCCTGGGAAGAGTACAGGGATGCTGTCCGGGAAGCTAGGGACCGGGTTAGGAAAGCCAAGGCCCAGTTAGAATTAAACTTGGCTAGAGATATTAAAGATAACAGGAAGGGATTCTACAAGTACATGGTAAATAATAAACAGACTAGGGACAACATAGGCCCCCTCAGGAAGCTCTCGGGAGAACTGGCTACCCTGGATTTGGAGAAGGCTGAGGTTCTGAATGACTTCTTTGCCTTGGTCTTCACTGGCAAAGGGTCTGACCGCACCACCCAAGTCTTGGAAGGCAGACGCAGGGACTGTGAGAATGAAGACCTTGCGCCCACTGTACAAAAGAATCTGGTTCGAGTCCATCTTAAGAACCTGAACCTAACCCAAGGGACCCAATGAAATCCATCCGTGGGTCCTAAAGGAGCTGGTAAATGAAATTGCTAAGCCACTGGCCATCATATTTGAAAAATCATGGCAGTCAGGTGAAGTTCCCGACGACTGGAAAAAGGGAAATATAACCCCCATTTTCAAGAAGGGGAAAATGGATGACCTGGGGAATTACAGAGCAGTCAGTCTCACATCTGTGCCTAGCAAAATCTTGGAGCAGATTCTCCTGGATGTACGCTAAGGCACATGAAAATCAACAAGGTGTTTGGTGACAGCCAGCGTGGCCTCTCTAATGAGAAATCCTGCCTGACCAATTTGGTGGCCTTCTATGATGGGGCTACAGAATTGATGGACAGGGGTAGAGCAGTTGATGTCATCTACCTGGACTAGTGTAAAGCGTTCGACACTGTCCCACACAACATCCTTGTCTCTAAATTGGAGCAACATCAATTTGATGGATGGACCACTCAGTGGATAAAGAACTGGCTGGCTGGCTGCACACAAAGAGTTGTGGTCAATGGCTCAATGTCCAGCTGGAGACCAGTAACGAGTGGCATTCCTCAGGGATCGGTGCTGGGACCGGTCTTGTTCAACATCTTCGTCGCTGACACGGACAGTGGGATTGAGTGCGCCCTCAGCAAGTTTGCCGATGACACCAAGCTGTGTGGTTAGGTTGATGCTCTGGAGGGTAGGAATGCCATCCAGAGGGACCTCGACGCACTTATGAGGTGGGCTGATGCCAACCTCATGAAGTTTAACCATGCCAAGTGCAAGGTCCTCCACCTGGGTGGGAGCAATCCCAGGCACAGCTACAGGTTGGGCAGAGAAGAGATTCCGAGCAGCACTGCAGAGAAGGACTTGGGGGTGTTGGTTGATGACAAAATGAACATGAGCCGGCTTCAGTGTGCGCTCGCAGCGCAGAAAGCCAACCGTATCCTGGACTGCATCAAAAGGAGCGTGACCAGCAGGTAGAAGGAGGTGATCCTGCCCCTCTATTCTGCTCTTGTGAGACCTCACCTTGCGTATTGTGTGCAGTTCTGGTGTCCTCAACATAAAAAGGACATGGAACTGTTGGAACAAGTCCAGAGAAGGGCTACGAGGATAATCGGGGGACTGGAGCACCTCCCGTATGAAAACAGGCTGAGAAAGTTGGGGCTGTTCAGCCTGGAGAAGAGAAGGCTTTGTGGAGGCCTCATAGCAGCCTTCCAGTATCTGAAGGGGGCCCAAAGGGATGCTGGGGAGGGACTCCTCATTAGAGACAGTAGTGATAGGACAAGGGGTAATGGGTTAAAACTTAAACAGAGGAAGTTTAGATTGGATATGAGGAAGAAATTGTTTCCTGTGTTGTGGTTTAAACCCAGTCAGGTAACTTGTTCACTCACTCCCAGTGAGTGGTGCCGAGCTGACAACAATCAAGGACCAACCCCCCCCCGGGTCTCTCCCCTTCCCCGCTCCCGGAGGAACGGGGAGGAGGATCGAAAGAGTGCAACTCCCACGGGTTGAGACAAGAACAGTCCAGCAACCAATGTACAACATAAATCACCACCGCTACCACCAACGACAACAATGATAAGAGAAAATAACAAGGGAAGAGAATATGATACCACCGGCCAAGAAATGAGTCCCACCCGGAATCTCGTGTCCTTCCGGATAACTCCCAGTTACCCCTCACCCCGGCCATGACGTGCTGTGGTATGGAATACCTCCCTGGCTAGCCCGGGTCAGGCGCCCTGTCTCTGCTTCCTCACAGCTTCCCCTCCTCCCTGGCAGAGCATGAGCCTCACAAAGTCCTTGGTCAGGGTAAACATCCCTTAGCAACAACCGAAAACATCGGTTTCGCCAACAGGCTGGAAGTCAAAACAGAGCACTGCACCAGCTACCACAAAGGAGAAACATGCCTGCTACTGATGAACCGAGGACATTATCCACCCCTTATTCCATACCATTCACGTCATGCTCAGATCCCACATTTTCAATACACCATCGCTCTCCCACATATATACATCCCTATACATACAGACCAAGAGGAAAAGATCATTTTCTTAGTGCATGGACCAATCCCTATAATGCTGCTGAGTCCATTCAGTCCAGGATGTCAGGTTCCATCTCTTGTAACAATCTTTCAGGGCAGGAAAGGCTGTGTGCAGTATTGGATCGTTGCCTGCTGATGCTGGTTGCTCCTTTACTGCGGAACTCATCTGGTTCTATCAAAGTTTATTCTCTGTTGGGATGATGGTTGGAAGGAAGTCAGGGCCAGTCGCTGGTGACCTGGAGACATCTAGTTGATGGGCTATAAAAGTATTACACAGCAGGCAACAGCATACAGTTGAGTTCACTGGCTGTTTTCCCCTAAAATCAAATCCCCTTGAGGTATACATCGGGCTTCTCCATCTTCCCACATTACCCACCAAGTACATCCAGGTCCCTGAGCAAAAGCAATCCCATGAGTGGGTTTGCCTTTACCTGAAGCAGGAATAACCCTGACTGTCTTCCCCAGCAAATTCTTCATATGCACCACAGGAACTTTGTCCCCCTCTACAATATGTAAAAGTTCTGACTGGGCTGGGCCGGCCCTGTTGGCAGATCCTCTGGTGTTGACCAACCAGGTGGCCTTTGGTAAGTGTGTATCCCAATGCTTGAAAGTTCCCCCACCCATTGCTCTCAGTGTAGTTTTTAACAGCCCATGGTACCGTTCGATTTTCCCAGAGGCTGGTGCATGGTAGGGGATGTGATATACCCACTCAATGCCATGCTCTTTGGCCCAAGTGTCTATAAGGTTATTCCGGAAATGAGTCCCATTGTCTGACTCAATTCTCTCTGGGGTGCTGTGTTGCCACAAAATCTGTTTCTCAAGGCCCAGGATAGTGTTCCGGGCAGTGGCATGGGGCACAGCGTATGTTTCCAGCCACCCGGTGGTTGCTTCCACCATGGTAAGCACATGGCGCTTGCCTTGGCGGGATGTCGGCGGTGGGATATAGTCAATCTGCCAGGCCTCCCCATATTTATACTTCAACCATCGTCCTCCATACCAAAGAGGCTTTAACCGCTTGGCTTGTTTAATTGCAACACATGTTTCACACTCATGAATAACCTGGGCAACAGTGTCCATTGTTAAGTCCACCCCTCGATCACAGGCCCATCTATATGTTGCATCTCTGCTCTGATGGCCTGAAGTGTCATGGGCCCACCGGGCCAAAAATAATTCACCTTTATGTTGCCAATCTAAGTCCACCTGAGCCACTTCAATCTTAGCCGCTTTATCCACTTGTTGGTTGTTCTGGTGTTCCTCAGTGGCCCGACTCTTGGGTACATGGGCATCTACATGGCGTACCTTCACCACCAGGTTCTGCACGTGGGCAGCAATATCTTTCCACAGTGCAGCAGCCCAGATGGGTTTACCTCTGCGTTGCCAGTTGCTCTGCTTCCATTGCTTCAACCACCCCCACAGGGCATTTGCCACCATCCATGAGTCAGTATAGAGGTAAAGTACTGGCCACTTTTCTCATTCAGCAATGTCCAGGGCCAGCTGGATGGCTTTCACCTCAGTAAACTGACTCGATTCACCCTCTGTCTCCTTCAGCAGTTTCTGCAACTTGTCATCCAGGACTCCATACAGCTGCCTTCTATCTCCGATGCTTTCCCGCAATACTGCAGGACCCATCAGTAAACAAGACGTACTGCTTTTCACTTTCTGACAGTTTATTATATGGTGGGGCCTCTTCAGCACGCACCACCTCCTTCTTTGGTGACATTCCAAAATCTTTGCCCTCTGGCCAGTCCATAATGACTTCTAGAATGCCTGGACGACTGAGATTTCCTATTCGAGTTCGTTGTGTAATTACTGCAGTCCACTTACTCCATGTAGCATCAGTTGCATGATGTGTAGAGGAGACCCTGCCTTTGAACATCCAGCCCAGCACGGGCAACGGGGGTGCCAGGAGGAGCTGTGCTTCAGTGCCAATCACTTCCGAAGCAGCTCGAACCCCTTCATAGGCTGTCAGTATCTCTTTCTCAGTTGGGGTATAGCTGGCCTCAGATCCTTTATATCCCCGACTCCAAAAGCCGAGGGGTCGACCTCGAGTCTCCCCTGGAGCTTTCTGCCAGAGGCTCCAGGTAGGACCGTTCTCCCCAGCTGCAGTGTACAGTACATTTTTTACATCTGGCCCGGTCTGGACTGGTCCAAGGGCTACTGCATGAACTATCTCGCGTTTAATTTGCTCAAAGGCTTGTTGTTGCTCAGGGCCCCATTTAAAATCATTCTTCTTCCGGGTCACATGATAGAGAGGGCTTACAATCGAACTGTAATTTGGGATGTGCATTCTCCAGAACCCCACAGCACCCAAGAAAGCTTGCGTTTCTTTCTTATTAGTTGGTGGAGACATTGCTGTTATCTTGTTGATCACATCTGTGGGGATCTGTCTACATCCATCTTGCCATTTTATTCCCAAAAATTGAATCTCCTGTGAAGGTCCCTTGACCTTATTCCGTTTTATGGCAAAACCAGCTTTCAGCAGGATTTGGATTATTTTCCTCCCTTTCTCAAAGACTTCTTCCACTGTATCGCCCCACACAATAAAGTCATCAATGTATTGCAGGTGTTCTGGAGCTTGCCCCTGTTCCAGTGCAGTCTGGATCAGTCCATGGCAAATGGTAGGGCTGTGTTTCCACCCCTGGGGCAGTCGGTTCCAAGTGAACTGGACACCCCTCCAAGTAAAAGCAAACTGTGGCCTGCACTCTGCTGACAAAGGAATTGAGAAAAATGCATTGGCAATATCAATCGTGGCATACCACTTGGCTGCCTTTGACTCTAGTTCATACTGAAGTTCTAGCATGTCCGGTACGGCAGCACTCAATGGTGGTGTGACTTCATTCAGGCCACGATAGTCTACTGTTAGTCTCCATTCTCCATTAGACTTTCGCACTGGCCATATGGGGCTATTAAAGGGCAAGCGGGTCCTGCTGATCACCCCCTGACTCTCCAGTCTACGGATCAGCTGATGGATGGGAATCAGGGAGTCTCGGTTGGTGCTATATTGCCGCAGGTGCACTGTTGTGGTCACAATTGGCACTTGTTGTTCTTCAACTTTCAGCAACCCCACAGCAGAGGGATCTTCTGAGAGACCAGGCAAGGTGGACAGCTGCTCAATTTCCTCAGTCTCCAAAGCAGCAATACCAAAAGCCCACCGGTACCCTTTTGGGTCTTTGAAGTACCCTCTCTTGAGGCAGTCTATGCCAAGGATGCATGGAGCCTCTGGACCAGTCACAATGGGGTGCTTTTGCCATTCCCTCCCAGTCAGGCTGATTTCAGCCTCCAGCACAGTCAATTCTTGGGATCCTCCTGTCACTCCAGAAATATAGAGGGGTTCTACCCCTTGATAGCTTGATGGCATCAGGGTACACTGTGCACCAGTATCTACTAGAGCCTTATACTTCTGTGGGACTGATGTGCCAGGCCATCTGATCCACACAGTCCAGTAAATCCGATTGTCCCCTACCTCCACCTGGCTGGAGGCAAGGCCCCTCTAATGGTCGTCACAGCATTGGACACTTAAGTCGTGGTGAAAGGGATTATTCTTTGTTATCACAGGAGCTGGAGTAAAATCAGCTCTTCCATTCCATCTGGGAAACTGCTCACCAGAGACTGAAGCCGTAGCTCTCATGGGACGATCAGTCTTGGCCCTTGCTCCCCTCTTCTGTTCACTCACCTGTTCCTCCAAAGCTGAAGTAGGAAAGGATGCCATTCTTTCCCAGTGTCTTACCAAGACATTCATACAATATTGGATCTGATCTGTGTCGTACATTGGTTGCTGGACTGTTCTTGTCTCAATCTGTAGGAGTTGTACCCTTTTGAACCTCCTCCCCGTTCCTCCGGGAGTGGGGAAGAGGAGAGCCCCGGTGGGGGGCAGGGGGGCCCTCAATTGTTGTCAGCCTGGCACCACTCACTGGGAGTGAGTGAACGAGTTGCCTGACTGGGTTTAAACCACGACAGTTCTTTTCCTTTTTAAGGTGTTGGATAGTGTTGAACAAGGCCCTGTAAGCATAGGCCAAGCCCCAGCACATTGCCATGATTTGTCCATCTCTGGTATGGCCAGAATGACCACACACCTCATTTAAGTGTTTTACTAATTCTTCTGGATTTTGCAGTTGTTCGGTTAGCTCAGTCGGTAGAACATAGGACTCTTAATCCCAGGGTCGTGGGTTCGAGCCGCATGTTGGGTGACTGGGAGGGTAAAAGGATGTCTCCTTCACAGGTTGAGCACCTGAGAAGGAGAAAAAAAGATGTGTAATTGCTAAGCACCTCCATCATATACCTCCCAAAGTATAAAGGTGGTGACCACATGGGAACATAAGCCAGATCAGTTTCATGATCAATGATTGTATTGTATTACAAGTCATTGCCATAAAGTACAATGAGACAAAAACCTTAGCCCAAGCCCCACACTTGAAAAACACTAATACAGCAAATACTGGATGGAAGTAAGATATGATATACTGAAACTGTGAGATCAAGAGGAACAACCTTGAGAGCCAATAAATCAGCATTGTGACGAGTGACTATTAATCTGGTCAGATTTGTCGTTATCTCAACCCCTCGTGCCCCACGTTGGGTGCCAAAAGAACTGTCGTGGTTTAAACCCAGTCAGGCAACTTGTTCACTCACTCCCAGTGAGTGGTGCCGAGCTGACAACAATCGAGGGGCCCCCGCCGCCCACCGGGTCTCTCCCCTTCCCCACTCCCAGAGGAACGGGGAGGAGGTTCGAAAGAGTGCAACTCCCACGGGTTGAGACAAGAACAGTCCAGCAACCAATGTACAACACAAATCACCACCGCTACCACCAACGACAACAATGATAAGAGAAAATTACAAGGGAAGAGAATACGATACCACCGGCCAAGAAATGAGTCCCACCCGGTAGCCCATGTCCTTCCGGGTAACTCCCAGTTACCCCCCACCCCGGCCATGAGGTGCTGCGGTATGGAATACCTCCCTGGCTAGCCCGGGTCAGGCGCCCCGTCTCTGCTTCCTCACAGCTTCCCCTTCTCCCTGGCAGAGCATGAGCCTCACAAAGTCCTTGGTCAGGGTAAACATCACTTAGCAACAACCGAAAACATCGGTTTCACCAACATTGTTCCCAGGCTGGAAGTCAAAACACAGCACTGCACCAGCTACCACAAAGGAGAAACATGACTGCTACTGATGAACCCAGGACACCTGTTAGGGTGGTGAGGCATTCGAATAGGTTGCCCAAGGAAGTTGTGAATGTTCCACCCCTGGCGGTGTTCAAGGCCAGATTGGACAGAACCCTGGGTGGCATGGTTTAGTGTGAGGTGTCCCTGCCCATGGCAGGGGGGTTGGAACTAGATGATCTTACGGTCCTTTCCAACCCTAACTATTCTATGATTCTATGATTCTATGATTCTATTCTCAAGTACTGAAGCTGAGAAGCAAAATGTGGTTTTATGAGAAGTTGTAATAAGTTGAAAAGAAACTAATTTAAACTTTTTTTATGGGAATGATCCATTCCAGAATACAAAATGTATTGGAGAATTTGGAACTTCCATGATATTTGATAATCCTCTTTTGTAAAACATGTTGATGTCCAAAGACTCATTTTTTAATGAAATCATGCTCAAATGTCATGCTAAAATAATATGCAAACACTCCAACTCACAAATGTTAGGTTGGGAACAAGCATTAGGAAATAATAACCATTCAGTTTCTGTGAGTTCTCTTCAGTTGCCCCTCTGACATGATTAGCCTCAGCAAACTGCAGATACTCCCTGAGAACTACAGTAACAGCCCAAGACCTGGTTTGAATCCAACGGGGCTTTGTTTTGTGTTTTTTTTCCCCTTTATTTCACACAGCAGTAAACAGCTCACGCTCAGCATTTACACCTTCAGGGTACTTGTTTCTGAGAAGCTTGCGCCTCGCATCTTTTAATGTGTTGTTTATGCATGGAAAATGGATCTTTACTTAGGTTCCCAAGTCAACACTGCACCCTACAAATAATGACATTTATATCATCAGTAATGACACTTTATTCTCAGAATGCATCCATGACTCCTGTTCATGACGCTTTGTAATGCAAATAACAGCAGACACCCATTGTTCACTCTCCACAGTTCACCGGAAAAAATGTTTGTTTTGTTAACTCAGCTGAGGTATTTTATCTGTTATTTTATTTTATTTTGAAGTTTTTTTTTATATGGGGCTACTATTAACCTACTTTGATGTGTGATTGACTTGTCCCGCTTACCTAAATAAACAGTGTGGCTGGGGTTTGTGTGTGTTGGTACTACGAGACCATAACTCAGAAAGAGGCAATTCTGTCTGCACACTACAAATTAATTGAATAGCAAAGTCTTCTGTGATAAAACGAAAACCAAGAAATTTTCCGTTATTCCAGTTGTCTTCATATGGTTTGGAATGTAAAATTCAATAACACGCACAAAAAAAAAAACTGACTGTTTCTGAAGCAAGAAGGTGCAGGCTGTTTTATGGGAATCTTTAACCATAAACTACCTACTGAGCCCTGTAATTTACTTACACTGCTTACTGGGAGGATGGTGTCCCAGGGATTTTAACGTTGCATCCAAAGAGTTTCAAGACCTCCTAATTATTTCCAGAATATTGTCAAAAATATATGGTGAAGCAAATTGAACAGGAAAGACAGAATGCCCAAGATAGTTACTTTACCAGAAGGAGAAAGTCTGACTTTTTTTATCACTAGTTTACAAAATGTAAATACAACTCTTTTTTCATCAGACTTTTTTTGATCTAGAATTTAGATTTGGGTTATAAAGAAGTGGAAAAGGGAAAGAAATATATTGCAATCTTACTGCCATATATGAGATGCATATCTCTCAGTCTGGTGTTTTTCCTCACTACCAGAAGAAAGAAAATAAAAAGACAAGGCCACAGATTTCATTTGCTTGTGCCAGTAAGATCAATTTGTGTTCTATACAACAGATGATTTTTCATTTCTTCCATTTTTCTTAAGCTTTACAGTTAACAAATCCCCTTTATATTACTTCCAGTCTAAAATTTCTTCTATTTTATTTTAATGCTTTCAGTCTCAATAATATTTGTTTAATAATTAAAAAAAAAAGTATAATAGCTTATTTCCCCTGAAAACTCTGAAAAGGCATCAATGCGCATTCTGGTTTTCCCAGATTGAGTTTTCAGACTAATTCACAAGGAGGAGAGCTTGGTATATAACTCTACAGAGAACAATTTGGATAACATATGTAAACAGACATAAATATCATGTAATATTTAAAAACACTAGAATAACAGTGGAACTATTCAGACAGAACCTAAGTTGATCGAATTGCCCTCTGGAGATGCCTATCTCTTTCAAGCAGCCTTGGATAACTGGAAGCAACTCCAGCTGCATCAGCTAAATGCTTAATAGTTAAATGTCGTGTCCCTGTCCGAAATTTCCTACTGTAACATGGAAGTTTTTCAAATAGTCTTTAAATGCAGCTATATAATAAAGCCTTTCTTCCCTTCTCTTTGTTTGAAAAAAATAACATTACCAAGTTGGAAAACAGGGTAGGGCATCTGATTAATAGGGTACAATGAGATCCCAAGACTTCAGTGAACAACTTACATAGCTGAAGACTGGGTCTTTTGCCATTAGATGTTTCCTGGGTCAATATTTCACAAGAATAAATTATATTAGCAACTTTTTCCTGTTGTTTGTTAGATAATAATTTATCCCTTTTTTTCGATATGCAAAAGAAAAAACATTTTTGAAAACAATAAGGTAATCGTCTCTGAAATACTTTACAAATTAAAGCCATATTGTACTATGTCTCTGTTGATGTTCTGAAGAATAACAGAATACTGATTTAAAATCTTCTGTCTCTATCAATTCAATTTTTTTGCAACTGACTGTGGTACTCTACTCAGTAACAATGTAAGAAAATATTTTCTGGAGAGATGGACAGAAACTAAGCTACAGGCTTATTCGGCATTCTAGTCAAGACTATGAATAATGTTTTTTTGCTACTTCCTATCTTCCTCTCTGGCTCTTCAAAAAAGTCTGTTTGTCTTACAGATCCAGAGCCGGGGGATTCACATTCTTTCCAGTAGTTTTGTTTTGTTATGTATTAACTTTCATTACTTCTATTGCCTTTTGTTCTGGGTTCAGCAGTAGCAGTCATTTTTCTCCTTAGTAGCTGGTGCAGTGCTGTGTTTTTGACTTTCAGCTTGGGAACAGCGCTGTTAACACCGATGTTTTTAGTTGTTGTTCAGTCATGTTTACTTCAACCAAGGACTTTCTGAGTCTCATGCTCTGCCAGGGAGGAGGGGAAGCCGGGAAGGAGCAGAGACAGGACACCTGACCCAAACTGACCAAAGAGGTATTCCATACCACAGCACGTTATGCCCACTATATAAACTGAGGGGAGTTACCCAGAAGGGCTAGATCGCTGATTGGGTTGGGCTGGGTATCGGTCGGCAGGTGCTGAGCAGTTCTATTCTCTTCCCTTGTTATTTCCCTTATCATTATTATTATTGGTGGTAGCAGCAGTGGTTTGTGTTATACCTTAGTTACTGGACTTTTCTCATCTCAACCTGTGGGAGTTACATTCTTTCAATTCTCCTTCCCATCCCTTTGGGAGCGGGGGGAGGAAGAAGGAGGAGAGTGAGCAAGCGGCTGGGTGGTTCTGAGTTACCAGCTGGGCTTAAACCACAACACATTTGCATGAAATTTTAGTGTTAAACAATAATTTTAAGAACATTTGCATAACAAGACATTAATGCTAATGCTTGTTTCAGACCATTTGTTTCATTTTCACAAGTATGACCAGAAACTGTGAGTTTACCATAGGCTAATGGAAATGTACATATGGTATGTTTTGATAAGCCCTTTATGAGTTTCAAAGGTGGGAGATATCCCTCAATTGCCCTACTGGTAATTCTGGAGTTAACTTTCAGACACAGATGACAAGACCTTGCAAGACAACTTTAGCTCCCCAGACTTGTGACATGGTGAAAGATAATTCACTGCATCTCAGATAGCTGTATTCCAGGTCAGGATTGGGTTCCCTGGGTGGGGAAGAGACTGTTTTAGTGTCTGGAATTGAGGCAAAGGCAAACTGAAAACTCAAAGCCAAATTTCAAGTGAGACATATGTTTCCTCCATAGTGATCCCATTTAAATAGAGCTACAGAGTGATGATGCTGGACCTAAATGCTGCCTGAAAAACTATGCAAAAAAGGTTTTTTTTTCAAACTATAACTAATCCCAAGCCTGTATTTGAAGATGTTGTTGAACCTTAATTAAAACTGAACAAAACAAACAAACCCAAAAAGAATGTTTAGTTGAGAATTAAGAGCAACAGCTTAGTGAAATGCTAATATCCTCTAAAAGGACTTAATTTACATTAGTGAGGATGTGCAGGGTGCCCACTAGCAGAGTAGCTTCAGTCACACATTTCCCTGTCCCCTCTGCACTCAGTGCTCTATGAGCCTTTGTTTCTATATGGGGGTACTTTTTGTGCCGCTTTGCCTAACTGAGCATGGACTTGCTCAGCACAAGGACTGAGGTCTGCCCAGAAGAAACTCTAGTAAAAATAATCCTAGGAGAAGGTTGTTATCGAACCCTGCATTATTAGAATGCATCTTAAAATGCATCACAATGTCAGTCATATAATGTCATAACATTAGGCTGTATTGTCACTCTAATATCAAAAGAAAATATTACTCCTTGCTGTGTATGAGATCTCAAAATGCTTATTTTATGCTGTTTACAGCTAGGTAAACATTTTTAAAATCTACCAAAGATGCAATAATTGTAAACATCCTATTGGGCAAACAAAGAGTTAAATACTGTGTCGGACTCAAAGTATGAATGATTGCATCAACTGAAGTCTGTGTCAAATATGATGTGGTTTGCAGAGCTTCATGTAAGAATGTCAGCCTTCTTTGACAGTGTAGTTTAGTGACAGTGACTTTATACAATCTAGCAGTAGAGTCATGAATATTCTCAAGAGTAGCTGGGTGGCACATTTGCAGAGAGATGTACAGTGGATTGCATACAAAACCAACAATATTTTTTGAATAATGTTACTAAGGTGGTAATGAATCTGCCACCACTTTACATATTTTAAACTCATTTGTCTCTATTTGAATCTTAGCTGTGTTTATTGCAAGCTATTGTTTTAGCCATGGCAGTCTTATTTTCCTAGTCAGAATTTTTGAATTTGTTCAAAGAAATACATTTGAGGCTAATTTTTAACTTGAAATAACCCCCTTGCTATATAAACAAGTGAAATAGCCACAATAAAACGTGATTGATCATAACATGTATTTTTGTTTAAAGTAAGTGTTCTTTGGGTCAATTATCAACCTTAAATGTAGCATCCACACGAACTCTGTAAAAATCGGGTTCCTTCTAAAGAAGACATGAATTGTCTAGCCAATCTGCCTATCTATATAAAAAACATTTAGCAAAACTGAAATGATCCAGTTCTGGCTTTCTCTGTAATTTAAGACATCATAACCAGAAATCACTACAGTAGTGGTTTGGAAGACAAGCACAAGGAAGAGACTTGTGGTTAAAACATAGACCTAGAACACAGGAAAAGAGTTTTCTATTCTTGGTCTGGGTTCTGACTTCAGTAGCCATGGGTGACTTACAGCTCCTGAAAGGTGAGTGTCCAGAGATTCCAGTGACTTCATCTGGGATGTGGTCACTCACCATTTCTGACAAACAATCCCTTGCACTGTCTATAATTTAGTTTCCTGGTTATGAAATATGTTTAGATATGGTCAGTTTGGGGGTGAGGGGAAGCAATGCCCCTTATTTTATCTCTTTTTAGTAGTTTTCCCAAGGCACAGTAGTAGGATAGGAAAGATGGACATACAGCATCAGTAAATAAATTATTCACAGTTTACTTTCATTATTTATTAATGACACTACTAATACAAAATGTGCTGTTGATTCCCTCCTAAAAACTTTCACGCTTTTTCAATCATTAGGCACAGAACGGGTTTGTGGCCTTTCAGTAACCTGGTACTTCAGGAATAAGGCTCTTCTCCCAGTGCCTCAGAACAGGAATTAAGAACTGGTGGTTTATAGTGCATTAGGGTAAAAATCACACTCTTGTGAACATCTTTTATGTCTTCATTCTCCACAGCAGCACTTTCTTAGGTTAATTCTTCTTATAGTAATTCTGTGATCTTACACTCTTTTTTCAGTGTTCAGTTTGCATGTATGCTTTACAGTTATCATCATACAGTCACACAAACACGCACTCTCTCACGTACACATACAATACAGGTGCATTTCTAGCTATACACACATATAAAAAGAACTAATTTCATCTAGTAATGAGAAGCGTGAGATCTCTGCAGTACCTACTCTGGCTTTCTTACCAATTTTACTATAGATTCCAGTTTATTTAATCAGGTGGATGTCTATTTACTTTGCCCACTTCTTACATGATGACTTATGACAAAAGATGGGTATGTTGTCATTACCTAGAAATATTTCTGTCTGATATTCTTTTTCAAAAATCTCACCTGTACTTTAAGGCGCCAATGGTAAGATTATAAATAGAGATTACAGAATATTTAATGAGGTTTGAGATTTTAAAACTTCCTCATCACCCTCTCAAAAGACTGTTACACCTTTATTAGCAAGGATCTTAAATATGATATTTTAAAAATTGTGAAACATTTATTGCCTAAACGTAGTCTAAATCACTTTGGTGCTTGGTATAAGTTTCCCCAGAGAAAAATATTATTAACAAATGTAATTAATTTGGTGAGGCGATGTATAAAAAGATACGCAACAGTGAACTCATTAGTTTCTGCTGAAAGAATTATTTACAAATATTCATCTAGTTTCCCAAGACTTGTTAATGAGTTGGAAAAAATGTTCACATTGTATAATGGTTGAAAATGGTTACTGCCATTCTAAAATAGTATTGTCTTTTTTTGATTTCAAACAGAAATGCTAACTCAGCTACATCTGAGTTAATGTAATTTTTTCAACAGATAATTTATTTCCTGAAAACTGAACTTTGAGTCAGCTCAAGTTAGTAATAGATTTACCTTAAAATATCAAGCAACTTAGGCTAAAAAAAGAACGTGCTAGAAAAATGCCATTTTTAAATTTAATTTTAAAGTAAGTTGCCGATAGATAATTTTCAAAAGGGTTAAAAACTGAATTAAATTTCAGTTTATTATGCCTGTAATATGTTTGTATTTGCTTCACCAAGGAAATTTTTGTTGACTGGATATATTTTTGTTGACTGGATATATTTTCTTTTTTTTTTCTCTAAGGTACTACGCAAATCTTGTATTGTTTCCATGGTTTTGTGACTTAGGCTGTTTTCTGAGAATCTTTCATCTCTGTTTTCTAGACTTTTCTTTGAGTAAACTGTTCCATCAGTAACATGCAATAGGTTAGAAAAGTTTCTTTTGACTAATGCTTCTTTCAGAAGGTATCAATTTGCTAACTCCATAGAGAATCTCCGCATAGATTGAAAATATCAACACTCTCAAATGGAGACCAACATTTGAAAAGCATATTTTAATTGTACCTTTTCACTATCTTTCTTCAAAAGATTCTTTACACATAGTTCTACCTTTCCATCCATTAACTACTGTGAGTTGACAGTGTGAGAGTTTCTTTTTTGCGTTTTTGGCTTCCTGCTTCATGTTGCCACTTTTCTGGCATTTGCTCAGATAAATTTGTTTTGGGAATGTTGACCCAAGATCAAATCATGTTAATAGACTTCATCAAGAGTCAGATTCAGTTGCCTAAATGCAGCCATCTCATGCCATTTTTACCCTCTAGGGTATCCAGAATATCTGCAAGGAGTTAGCAGATAAGGCATGGGCCCCTCAGGATACCCATGCCTTTCTGGAGTGGCTGATGGAGGTCTGAGAAACATCCTTTGAAGAAAATCCTAAACTAAGGAAAAAACAACATTCCCATGTATTTTCTTGCAACATATATTTTTGACTCTCTTTTGCTGAAAATATACAAAACTTTTTTTTTTTTTACAAGATGTCATTATATTTTTAAGATTCTTTGCTGATTCTTTGGATTTTAGCCTTAATGAAATGCAATCCCTCTGGAAGTACCCAGATCACATTTAATGCTGACGTCAGTGATGACACAGATGCTAGTGTGAGTAATAAAACAGGGAATTGAACTAACATGGGGTTCACCATGTTCATACAATAAAATGCAACCTTCATGGTTTCTTTACAGTCAATCTTCTTAAAATTTTTCAGCATTATGAGGTCATATAATCAGACAGTTCTATAGGACTGTGTTGACTAAAACAGAAAGCCACAGTTACAGAAAGTTTTATGTTAGTAAAAATAAAATAAAACAAAACACAAGAGAACTGTTTGCAGATAAAGTATCATTAAGTCACTTATCCATAAAGGCACTAAGTGACAGCAATAGAAGGTGGAAAACAAGAAGTCAGGGTGTAATAAAAATAAGCCACACTATTTCTGTTGAGTTTCAACATATCCACTGTAAGTTTTACGAATTTTAAGTATGAATGGAATGCTGTGCTTGCCTAACTGGGGCTTCAGCTTGGCTATGGGCCAGTCAGGACTATAGGGATTCAGAAAACTAATAACACTACAAACCCGTCTACGTTCTGCAATGCTTACTATCCAGTTTTCGAAAATGATCAGAAAACTTGGGACAGCTATGGTGTGTTGGAGTTTTATCTTGACATTTGAAGCTACTTGCTATTTGTGCCTCGGTTTTGTGTCAATTAATTATTTCAATTACAAAGTCTTTATTCTTTATGCCAGAAGTTGTAGAGGCCATCAAAGTTACAGAAAGTCTTCTGAAAAAGTCAGGGATTTTATGTGTTAGGTAAACAAAAACAAACCTGCTTTAAAGGTGTCAATAACTCTGAAAGTTAGATAGATTTTGCAGAAAATTTGGGGTTTAGAACTTAATGGATACTATTTATAAATCAAAACAAAGTAGGTTCTTGGAGATACATTTTGTTTATCCAAAGTAATAAGAATTGAAGTGGTGCTAAAGGTATTACATACTAAAAATGTTTTAGCTGTGAGATTTTTATTTTTAATGCAGCTATTTTCTAAACTCCATTTCAGAGCATTGCTTTTGTCTTAGAACTGGTTTTGAGTAAAATCAATGAAATCTGACTTTCAGAAAACTGACAATTCATAGTTAACTGTCAAAAATACAGCTATAAACAGTAAGCAAGTTTGTGAACAATTTATAACAAATGTAAATATTTCTCTGAGCAGCAAAGCCAAGTCTCCTGCAGCTTCACATCTTATGTGTGACTTGCCCTTTGTCTCACAAGGTTTGAATGTTTACAGCAGTTTCTCCCACACAGATTCTCTTGTCACTGATAAACTATTTAAGTTCATGTAACACAGGATACTTCCATGAACATAGTCCTACATATACATACACAAAAAATCTCCCTTGCAAACAGCACAAGTCTTGTAACTGACAATTCTTTAGCAAATTAGTTTTGTTGCATATAATCAGACACAATTCTTCTCCTGATGTCTGAGCCTAATTTTAATTCATTTTGTTATTTTATAATTATATCTACATCTCTTTTGGGTTCTCCAAATCAGCCATACAACTGTATCTTGATTGGTGTTATTTAAACAGCTAAAATAATTCTGACTAATTGCAGTACTTTGTTTATAGTTAAGATCAAAGCAAGGGAACAGGAAGAAAAAAATACACAGGTTTTCTTTTTTTTTTTTTCCCCCAAAAGTTATATCAAATGAAAATTAAAATCTAAAAAATTTAAAATGCTGGAAAGAACACTGCTGAAGGAGCAGCCAAGGCAGCATCCTTCAGCTCTGAAATGTAAAGTATTTGTCCTGAGGCTGGAGGACTGAATCCCAGAGATCAACAAATAGCTCTTCCTTTTCCTTTCTGTGGCATATTCTGTCAAAAATGCTAATTAAGCTGTATATTTGTGGTGACTGTGGCTGTTTAGAACAATGTAACATGCGACATGTGCTGTACATCGCAGTGTAGTTCAAATAGTAAACCTACAAGCAAAGGACACTCCTGAAGGTAGAACAAACAAGGAAACATGAATATTACTTTAGATATTAATGTATATTAATGTAATTACACTGTGGATATTGTCTGTAAACCCATATCGAGGATATGGCTATGTACCAGCAAGCGCAATGGTGATGAGTAAATCGGTGGTACAGCAGACTCACTGCTGAGGCATTCATTTGATACTTAGATACAATAGGGGCAGGCCGTACTATCGTTTGGGAAATGATACCTCAGCCAGCATACAGTGACTTTTTCAACCTTTCTGCCTGCTCCCTCCTGCCCTGAACTTCTCATTACACCTCCCATTTAGCTCATTCAGATTGTATTACTGGTAATGCTAATATCTCCATATTTCCTCCAAAGCACATTTTAAAGCAATTATTAGAAACTAGCTTCCTATTTCACTTTTCATATCAAAGTACAAAGTACATAATTTTAATATAATTAAAAATCCATTGGCAGCCAAGGCATGCCACAGATGGAACGCTAATCAGTTCATATTTTCCTGATGTGAGTTACTTTTCTGCTCAGTTTTGACCTGAGGAAAGTAGGAAAAGGACAAAATGATTAACCCTCCCCTGCTTTCTGTGAGTCTGGAAGTAAATGCGAAGACATAATACAAATCGCCATTAAGATTTGAGAGGTGCAGACACCACAAACTACTCTGTGCATGGCAGTGACCCAGAACAAGATGACAGGATTAATTATAACCTCTCAAAATGAACTCATGAATCTTCTCATTCTGTAAACCCAAAGAATTGTTAATTTGATATCTAAATGTTCAGTGAATTTTGGTGGTTTTCCTGGTTTAGTTTAGAAAGATAAATCACAGTACACAGCATTTCTTTTTTTACTTTTCTTTTTTCTTAAAGTTTCAGTATATCTGTCTTTCAAAATCACTGTTGTTTTCATGTGTGGGAAAATACACAGCCAGGGAGCATGCAGCAAAAACATGGAGTAAACTGATGCCAGTAATAAATCTTGTGTATATAGAATGAATCTTAAGCCTAGGGTAAAATGGTGATACATTACCTGATCAGTTACAGGATGAAACACAGGAAAACAAATACTAGAAAAACTATATGAAAATGTTAAACTGAGCCATTGTATTGAGTTTATTGGAACTCAGGATATCAGTTAGAGATGAAACGGATCAAGCTAAACATCTAGCAAAATTGGCATTATTTCAGTCTTAGTGGGCAGATCAGGAAACTTGAAAGAGGTGGGCCAAGCATCAAGAAAAGGAATTATCTAATCAACACCATTAGCAATCATGACTTTATCACTGGGTGTCAAGTTGTAATCAGAAAGATATAAGAAAATAAGACAACTTGAAAGGAAAAAAAAAGCCATTTATTCTGCTATTCACACAGCTGAAATGTTCCAAATAATTTTCTTAAAACAAGTTCCAAAGGAAGAACAACTCATAAGTTGCTGCCCAAGATATAATTCACAAATACAGTTTCCAGGAGAGGGCTCCAAAGGAACACTTATACTCTAGGGAAACTGCCTAAATGTTACAGCCCCACTTTGAGAAACAGTTAATTAGTGATTAATTAAAAGACTCATGCCCTTCTGAAACCTCTCTACAAATCTGAGTGTGCCATACTTCAATAGAAAAATTAAAGCTATAAGCTAACATGGAGCATTAATGTTTTGACTTAAAATCATATAACTAAAATATATATATATGAAAAACTGAGACAATTATAATAAACCATTATTAGATTTTTTCATAATAGAATATAAATATATAAATAATGTAAATATAGCAACTAAATAAATATATCAATAATATAAAAATTCATTGCCTGCTATATAATAAGAAAACAATTATCTCCCATATATTTTCCTAAGCCAGCATTTCTGTGCAAACAGAAGCTGTCTAGTTCTTATACAGGGACAGCAAATAACTAGACTATTTACATTCTTCAATTGTAAAGAAGGAACAGAGTGGAGTTCAGATACACATATGAGATATTTGTATAGCTTTTAACTAATGACCAAACCAAAATAATGGTTGAAACAAAATTTTAAATGAAATGCGTCCTTAAATGTTTCAAACATTTAAATGAGGTATAGCTTTAATGTAGATGTTCTTTTAAATCTTTTAAAGTATGCCATATTTTCCCACTAATTCTACTGCTATTGACTTTAATATTTGTGAATAGTATCGAATATCCTGGATTTATATTCTCAGCCAAACAAATCAGATTCGGATTAATTTTTCTTAGATGTTGAGTGTTTTAATTCTGTGTTTCATTTAAACTCAGAACAGCATCAAATTCAAGCTGAACAACGATTAAGGTTTGAAACCAGGATCTAGGGTTTGGCCCTGTCTTCTATTTATTGCATAAAGCTGGTTCAGGGAATTTTAAAAGTCTCTGAAGAACATTGTGAAAGATGAATGAGGTGAAATTCCCAGGTACAAAAAATACAGAGGTGTAACATATTACTGTATAATGTACTAAACTCAAAGACACAGCTTATTCCACTCAGACACAGCCAAAAGAGCCACTGATGCCAAAAATCCAGAGGAAATATAAGGTTAGTTTTGAAATTTTTGGTTTACTTCCAAATATTTTCCATCTTCAGGCACAGAGCTAGCCAGAGCTTATAAAAAAAGTGTGGAAACCTAAACATTAAACCTTCCATGCTGACCTCCCGTTTATAGCACCCTTCGTATGATGGGAAAGGTTTCCCTGTGCAGTCCCTCCAGCCTCTGGAGCTGCAGCCTCTGGAGCTGCATGGTCTGTCTGCTGGACCTCACATTGACTTTGTTATGAGATTGTACATAGCAGCTTGTAGAAGCAGGCCACAGGACTTCCTATTAAAGCAAAGTGGGACACAAAATGTGCATGGCTATCATACACTCATCTCTGAGCAACTGCTCAGAGGTGCAAATGTATGCCAGCTGATGCCTGAAGCAAAAGGAAAGTAGAGTCCCTGACCTGAACTTGTATTCTTCAGGAACATTACTTCTCTGCCTCTCTGAGGATGATTCTTGCCACACACGTCTCTAATTTTGAAGAAAAAACTACTTACGTATCTTGAAGACTTCAAAACAGACTCACCTCACTTTCAGGTGGTACATTTCAACTTAGTGTACTTTGGTGTTCTGAAAATCCCTTTCAGTAACAAATATAACAGATGCCTTCCAAGTCCTATTTGTGAAGCATGTGCATTTTATTAATGCTTATCTCAAGATTTACAATGCAATACAAAATGTTGTATTACTGGATGGGCAATCTATTAATCAAAACACTGAATTTCAAAGAAAAGACACAGATGTTACTGCAACAAAGTCTATGTCTTTTGAAACATATTTCCTCTTATGAATCTCAAGGTTCACTAGGACAGTCTAAGAAACCTAAAGTATGTTTCTGGCCTAAGAGCTATTTTTGTTCAGATACTTCCAGACTTCAAACCTGACTCATGAAATGGCTTTGGTTTATTTCAGTTCGTCTGGTGAACCATCTATGAGGGCTGAGTTAATCCATCTGAACCCTTCTGCTCATTCCAACTGCTGTTTAGCATTTTGATCTGACAGTTTAATGCTGTTTCATCACAAAATATATGCTCCCACTGAAAACAAACATTTTTCATATTAGCAAGAGACATAAGGTTATCAGGAGGCAATTACACCCCAGAGGGATTACAGGCACTTATATCATGATAACCTTATCTTCAGTATGCCCTATTAAATAATTACAAGACTGCCACAGCCAAATAATCTTCTCAGCTATGGGCTTATCACTAAACAAAGGTAAATATTTGTGTGAGCATGGCAACCTCTACAGATTTTTCTAAAGCATCTAAACAAACCTCATCTTTCCATTTAAATGATGACAAACACTTAATGTTGAACTGGTTTTCCTCTAACAAACAGGATAATTGCCATTAAAGTGGGTCTTGCACTGAAGCCTGGGCTCTTTCTTAAGGTTTACAGAACCTTTTGGATTGGAAAAGACCCCTTCAGGCTCACTCACTGCATTATGAATCCCTGCCAAAGTCCCCTGAAGTGGACAGGCCTACACTGACATTTTATATTTATACATTTATATTTATTATACATTTATATGTCTTCAGTGTTTTATAATATATCAGTGAATGTTATCACAATTAACAATGTGACCCTAGAAAAAAAACATAGTAAATGGTGGGAATTTGCCCCAATAAACACTGAAAATTTAACCTAATTGAAATTTAAATCAAGGTAAAATGATTTGACCCTTTTTGGTTTCCTGTCAACAAATCACTGCCTTCTGGGCATGTGACATACCTGAAATTTTCAAGTAATTCAACATGTTAATAGATTTCCCAAATCCAGTAGTCATTTGAGATAAACTAGAACCATTTTATCAGCTTCAAGCATAGATCCTACTTGTTTATATATTGTTGTATATATTTATATATTGTGTTCATTTTTCATAAATCCACAGTAGCTAGAACTGATCAAAATACCTCTTTCAATTGTTTAGAGACTGACAGCTACCTGTGTATTAATCACTCAGCTTGCTCAGTGCGACAATGCAATTTACAGGCCTGTGGTCCGGTGTGTCCTCTTGTTCTCCTTTCTTAAAATAACTCAAAGTGTAACAGTAAAAATGTTGTCCAGGTTTGGGTTTGGGGATTTTTTTCAATTTCTTGACTAGATTTTACTGCAATGAAAGAAAAAAAAATCCCTATTTATACCATTCTGGAAAGCTAAATTAGACAGCTTAAGTCCCTTGAGAAAGCAATCAGTAACTTTGTACAACTGAAATAGTAAAAATTCAATTCAAATTGGGGGGGGGGGGGGGGAAGGTGAAACAAAAATAAAAATATTAACAGAGGAAAAGAACATATGTCACAAAATCACAGGTAGAATGAAACATGTCATTGTCTAGCCCTGACCTGTAAATTACTGAAAGGGAGCATTTACTCTGCCCTGTGCTGCAGAGATATCTCTTTTCTTTTCAACAGATGGTTATGTCCATCCAGTCTTTTCTTAACAACTTTGTTTTTGGGAGCACTGCCCATGATAACCACAGACCATGAAATGGATGTCAATAGGCTCACCATCTTGAGCAAGCCCTCCCTCTCTCCCAGTCTGTACCATGATGATTATTCCCTCCCCATTACTATTCCCCCCATGTCTTCTTGCTGGAGCATTTTAATTTGCAGTCAGATGCCTAGGCTGCTTCCCTTCACAGCTATACAGAGAGCAGCACTGGTGCAAGGGAACAGTGGTGCACAGATAAGAATATGCATCCAGGACACAGCCTGGGGAAGAGGGAAGGAAAGAAGAGCAAGTGGTCTTCCTGTAGTGAGTCAAACCACAGCTCACAGAGCCCCAGACAAAACTAGTCTGTGGAAACATAGTCCTGGGAAGGCAAAAGCACAGCACAAGATGCAGTGTTTGAAAGAAGTGATAGCCATCCCATTATGGTCTTTGTGTGAAGTGCAGCTTTTACTATCAATCTGCTTTCCTTCACACCATATAATGTATAATGGAGATAAAGTTTCCTGAGCCACTGCCTTGTCTCTGAAAGAGCATCTATCTATGGACTGGAGTACGCTCATGATAGTTTGTATATATTTTTGGTGGATTGTACTTAAAAAATTAGCATTAAAATAAGACTGAAATTGTGTTTCATAACTGAATTAGAGTTTGAAATAGTTAAGTGGAGTTGGTGGGAGTTAGGTATGCGACCCTCTAGGTGCTACTGGATAATATATTCTGTGTTTTGGTGAGAAAATGCTGAAGGGGAATAATCAGTTCTTCAAGACTCAAGATCTCTTTTAATATAGGCACGTTTTGCCATTTTATTGCACTATGGATTGTGACTGTGTCACAAAAGGATCAGTGATTTAATTTACATTCTGAGGATTTATTGTTCTCTAAACTATATAAACATATCCAGAAAACAGAGAGAGCCTTTTTTTCAGTATCGATGCTACCCTATATCGATCGATACGGTTGTTACACAGGAAATTTAGGTAACAAGTTTTAAAACTGTTCTGTGCAATTTTAATAGTATTTCTTCTCATGACTGCTCCACAGGTCAAACTGAACTTCCTCATTTTCCTCTAGCACCATTACACCTCAGATTTTTTTCTCCTTATCCTCAAGTGCCATACATATTCAGTATAGTCTGTGTGCCCAGCTCACAGAGTAGCTCATTCATTATCTGCATTTTTTTCCCTGAGTGTGCATTCAGTAATAACATCAGTCATTCTACAAATAGCATGGCCAACTACTCGGTAACTTCCCTCTTTCAAAACAGGCCCTTGTCTTATCCTACTTTCCCTGTGGGAGAAAGAAGGGAAACAACACCTCCTTTTTTTATTCTTCAGAATTTTCACAGCTTGCACAAATAGTTGGTGTTCCTGAAGACTTACTTAGAAGACACCATTGGCAAAAGAAGCAATAAAAGCTGATTATTCTTCCTTGGAGTAGTTTTGGCTAAAGAGGAAGAAATGAAGGGACCAAATCCACTTCTTTTACTGACCTCAGCTCATGTATTTTGTATTCCAAGTAATTTTCACCCTGAGAGGGGCTGGCAAAGAACAATGACTGGTAAGGCACTTTCATGTTAAGTAAACAGTCTAAGAAGAAAAAATGTAAGAATGAGAAAGCCAACAAAGTAATATTTCAAAGTATTAATGCTTTTTTTCTGATGAATTCTACATGTAAAATAATAGTAAACTATTAATTTACTCAAACTATTTCCTACGATCTAGGAAATTTGCCCAGTTTTATTTATTAAATATAATTGATAGAAATTACACTAATATCAGAGATTTTTACTGTTGCTCCCAATTATGGCAAGCTAAAAACTTATCTATCTGAATCTTTAATTTTGTGAAGAATTGTACAATACAGTGTGAGAGTCACAGTTAAAGGCCTGAAATGGAACAGTGTGTGGCAAGTGCCCCAAATTACCATGTCTGAAGTAGTTCATAGCAAAATTTTTTCTTTGTTTCATTATCATCACAGCAGTAGTTTCTGTTGTCCAATTGTCACTGATATCAAGAAACTACTGAGGAATATTTGGACTATAACCTTTGTTGGCCCAGCCCTTCTGTATCTGAAGTGGACTTGTGCCAAAGAGCAAAGGTTGCAAGTTTATGTGTCTTGGGTAAACCCTGCAGGATTTCATATGTGCTTGATATGGCATCCATGTGTGTCTAATTTGTTAGTTCACAGCCCAAAGGTGCCCTGCTCTCTATAAAAGTGAACAACCATTTTCTGATCATTTCTGATGGCTTTTATAAGCAAAGAATGATGTTGGCTCAGTTAACTCTGACTAGCAAAGAAAGCCACAGCTACGTATTTGAGGAAAAAGTAGTGCCATTCACTTGCTTGGATGGGATCTATAACTATTACTTGCAAACTCTTCAGGATGGCAATGCAACTCAGATTATATACTTGACCTATATATGCAACCATTTTCATCACAGCAGCCTGAAGTAGTATTAAAAGGGTAATTAACCTGTTTCGGGCTTTCATGTGGTAGCTGTAGTGAGAAAAACTCTCCAATAAATAGCAAAGCACAACTGAACCCACAAAAAATGAGTTAGAAAACTGCATAGCTGCATAGCTGACAATGTCCATTTAATCACTAAAACTCCTAATGTATATTTTAAGAAACCAGCATTAAAATAGGACAATTTATTTTGGAAGATGCATGATAAACACATTAAAGTTTCAGCACAATGCCTTTCACAATTCGATCAAATGTGAATTTTTTTCTGTGTTAGCTGCATATTTAGTTCTTTAAAGAACATCCATTTTCAATGTGTTTCTGTTTTTACATTCACAAGGGACCTGTGTGAGTATCTGGAGTACATACATGAAACTTTCAGGACCAAATGGACCAAAAAGATTACAACACTAAGGAGGACATCTAAATTAAACATTTATTCATCAATGATGTAATCTAGTACTTGTCAAACAAGCACACACAAAAAGTTGATTTTAAAAATGGAAAAGATGACATCCAGTCTTACAAACTCGCTTTGAAAATGAGGGTTGCAGAATAATTTCAGAATAGTTATTAGCTAATAATGTGTGCAGAGGCATCACAAGTTATTTTATACATTTAGACATCTATTTTGATTTCTCATGCAGCTGCTTATATCGGTAACTATTCATCAGTGTGAATAAAATGTTTTCAACCTGTCTCTTCAAAATGTTGCTCATTACAGTCTAAAAGCTAACACATTCACTCAAAGGGAGAATTCTGTATAAAATTTATAACAAATTAGTGATTTTGCAAACATTACCAGATGCTTGCCTCCAGAGCATATATATGCTGGTTACCTGCAAGATAAACAGTTGGTCTCAATTTCAACAGCATGAATTTCAAGAGTTTGCTGTTCAATATCACTGAAGGACAGATTTAAGTGTACAATACACTGCTTGATGTCAGATTTTTAGGAAGACTGACTCCTGAGGTCATTGGCTTCATGACGGTCAGACTGCTTCATTTGAGCTTGAAATGGGTCATGTGAAGTTTGAGCCTTGAAAAGGCTGGTTGAGAAATTTTGAAAATTGGGAGATGAACCCAAAAAGTATGGCTAATTTTGTAGTTCCACAGTAAGGCATTTGGAATGGTGGTTGCCGCAGGGTCCTATGCCTGAGTTTAATCTAGCTTTAATTTTTTAATACATTACGCATGTGACTTTTAATTTCTGTGTTTGACTCATCAGGCTTCTTTAATTTAAACCAGTAAAAGCCAGCTAAGCTGGCAATCTTCTTTAACTGGAACTTACTGTTATGGACTTGGTTTTGTTGCATCATGTACTTATAGGCATCATTCACTTTGATGGAAAACCATGTTTAGTCAAGTGCAGAAGCTTTACTATTCAGTACTATGGGTCCAAATGATCTTAAACTCCTTCACAAAGATACATCAATGTGTTTTTGTCAACTAAAGTATATGGAAGTTGTAAACCTGACTGCCTATTTTGGTATCTACAGGGTGTACTAGTCTGGAGACAATCCCTTTATACAAGCAGGAGAGACTCAGCTCCATTATTTCCAGGAGACTGCCAGTGTCACTACTGGATACAGTATCACAGCTCTTATTGTGTTTTTTTTTTTACTTTGATTTTACCAGAATTTTAGCCACTCTGCCACGTGGTTGAGATATACCTTTACAAAACAAGATGGCATTTCTTAGTCATTCAAAATGTAGTATCTGAGATTAGACTAGAAAGAAGTAACAGAACTTTCATGCATCTCCTAGAGATGTAACAGCTTATCTCCCTGAAGCCAAAAGATCCACAACTTCATTCTGTCCACTTTGGGAAGCATTAATGCGCGTTGCCAACTCTTTTGTTCTTTGTTTTGTACTGAGCCTGGATACTTTAATGTATTCCATTCCCTTTGACCAAAAAAAAAAAATTACATATAATATTTTATCATATAGTTTAAATGGAAAGTGGCTTGATTACTCTTTTCAGAAAAAAAGAAACCTTTTTAATCTCAGTAGATAACCAGATTTAAAAAAAAAAAAAAAAAAGCATGGAAGGACACAAGTCACATGTATTCTTCACAAAAAAAAAAAAAAAAAAAAGGAAAGAAAGAGCATTCTATCTGTCCATGACAGTCAAATCAAACCTTTCAGGTTTTTTGAGTACTTGATCTGTTAGTGCAAGCACCAGATTTGTTCATGCAAACACTAACACAAAAGGCATCCAATTTATTTTTCTGAGTAAGCTAAACTAGTATTCTATTTGTACTCTCAAAAAGTAAACAGATTAAAAACAGCCTTCATATTTTTCATATGGTTTTGGATCTTGAGATGTAAATGTGAAAGCAATACTTTGTAAACTGTGTTATAGCAAGAGGAATATGCCAATTAAATCCCCTTTCTCTCATAAAAAAATGCTGGAACAATTCCTTCATGTTCTACCACTGGGTTAGCAACTTCACACTCAAGCAATGTTGTTCAAACCTTTTCATGCCTCACCTAGCAGTAGTAAATCAATTCAATGACTCTGTTGTACTCCACATTGCAGAATGTCAGAATGCATTTCATGCAATGTCAGTCATGTGCTAATTTGACAAATTATTTCAGATTCAAATAGTGCAAATTCCTTTGAGGATATTTAAACCCAAAGAACAAAATACACATTTACTTCCCAAAACTCATGTTTTTTAAGCACAGAACAAGAAGGAGCAATGCCAATATCACTACAGATGTCAATCAAGTTATGCAGGGATTGGCTGACGTCCCTTCCAGGAGGAAAATATACCCACAGCATATATACTGTATGCAAAAAAGTTTTAGGACACTGACAACTAAGCTTTGAAGAAATGTTCTCCCTTGATACTAAAAATGTATAGTATCTGAAAACACAGTCCTTCCCTCCCTGTAAAGTTATATGACCTTAAGATTTATTATTTTTTACATGATCTAAAACTCACAGAAGTAAAATACAGCATTTCTAGTTCTGAATGGCATATGAATAATTTGATAGCAGGAAAGCAGCTTTTCTCTTTTTTCTGTTACACATTGCTAACTTATTATGCTTGATTATGAAGGAAACAAGAACACTTTTGCACACTGCACTGATCTTTGGTTTATCTTTCATCAGCAAAGACCAACATAAATGTTTAAGTAAACCAAGAAAAAAGTTTCAGACTTCCAAAAAATGTTAAACATCTTAGGTCATAGATGTTTTACCAAGGTAATTAAAAATTCTTATAAGTATTCCTTTTCCTGAATAAAATAGATGTATCTGAAGCAGAGGCAAACTGTATAGGAAATGGCACCTGCTTTCCAATGAATAATGGGGGATTTGTATTATATGGAGGTTAAAAAATCCTTGAGGAAGCAAGGGCAGGGGGGTATTCTTGTAATACAATACCTTTTATAGTTTTATACAAGCCACCTATTCCCCATGGCAGACCCTACATTGATTCTGGAGAGCACATACACCCCTCCCCCTTTTTTTTCTTTTCCATGTTTTCCACGTTTTCCACATTTTCCACATCTTAGGATGAAGGAAAAGAGTCACATTAGATCCACCCTGTCTAATACCATAGTGTTATAAACAGAGAAAAGTCTAGAGAAGAAAGGTTATAACTGTAACTCCTGTTTCAGGAATGTAATCATTTATAGGAAGGCAATTTTCATAATAATAACTACAGTTTAACGTGTTTATACCACCATAAATCACCTTTCAATCTTTGGCATTATGAGCATCAACCATACAGCAAATAGCAATACCTCTCTCAGAGCCATTGATTCCATATGCAGCATTTATATCATCCAATAGCCTGACCCTGAAACGCATGTCGTGGGATTTATATCAGATATTAACATGTAGGAAGTTTCACTGCATAATCAAAAATCAAGACCTGTAAAACTAAACTTAAACACCATTGACAGATCTGTTGTCCCTTCAGTTCACTCTCACCTCATGAAGGCAAGTACAATCACACATATTTAAAAGATTTTGTAAAGATGATAAACACCACATAAGTGTTAGAAAGCCCACTAGGGAGCCATCAATTTGAAGAAAGGAACTTAAGAAAAAACATATATGTATATGTGTATGTATAAAACAGTCTCAGCCAGAGAGAGCATATGATGCATATCTAGTATAATCTCTTCAGATTTGTAAAAAAAAAGCCCTACATATCAGACTGAAGGGAAGCTGGTTTTCTCTAGAAGAAAGTGCATCTGGACATGTATAGTCATAGAAGTTCTTCTTCTTGTGAATGGAATATGCTCCACGATGGGAAATACTGTTTTTCCACTAGTGATGTACATCTGATTAAATGTTAAAAAATACTCTATGGGGGAAATCCTTATCCTCTTTTTAAATTTTATTTTCGAAAAAGTACTCTTTTCAAGATCAGTTTTAAAAATAATACAAAAAATTTTAATTTGAAAGAGGTTTTTGAAATGTCCTTTCCTGCTCATCACTATTCATCATATTTTTTAGGGTCATGTTGTGTCACATCTGACATAATTCGATGTGACATTATAGTTCATAAACCAATACACTCCTGAGTGACACTGTCCAATGAGTTTGTGTTAGACTTGCAGAGAGCAGTGCACCAAATAAATGAATTGGGTAATGAACAAAACCTTCAGAAGTCCTCAGATGGTTGCTGCAAGCTTCCCTGTGAGGGCTTGATGTTCCTTTCTTGCCCGAAGGAACAGGCAAGGAAAGTAGAAACTCAATATATTTAGAATTGCAAAAAGGCCAGATTGCCAGCATTCATTCAGTGAGCAGTGGGGATACAACTTTCCTAGGAAGACTTACAGCTTTTCTTATTTTTCTTTATTGTCTGTTGAAACTATCAGTGTGGTTTGTTCTTTTATGAATTTTTCATAGGTACTGTAAAACCATGAATCACCCAAAGCCTATCCCATGACTGCTGTCTTCTATGTGGTCGATTATCTGTGAAGATCCTAAAAGACCTTTTCCGAGCCCTGCTACCTCCAGGACTTTCTGCAAAAGAGGGAAAGATTTCCATGTGTAGTTAAGCTGCACTCGGACTTGTAATTTATAACTGAGCAAAATGTCATTGAACCTAACCCACAGTCACCTCAGATGGTCCCACTCTCTTACCTGGGATTCCAGATTTATATGTTGCAAACAGGCAGCTGTAGGAAGTCTGTCATACTTTCTATGATTCACCAGCCTCTAAACACAGAAACACTTATCTGTAAAATAAAAGTTAACATTTGGAACATCTCCAAAAGGAACAAAATAGCAAAGTGATGGACTATTCCTGTTTAAACTCAGGGAACAAGGAATGTTCAAGTGAACATTTCAGTAACAGGGCCTTTTTGGTTGTCCAACTTTATTCTTAACAGAAATAATAAGTAAAATGTTCAAGTCATTAAGGACCAGAATTACAACCATACAGTTTTCTAGCTAGGTTAAAATTTTTGAAGTAATGCAGCTTCAGCATCCAACACCTACTACTGCATCACCTAAAGCTAAATTTCCTAAATGTTATTTCAGTATCTGCTGAGGTAGACATTTCTGACCAGGTAACCACTAATCCTGTTGTCAAATAGATAACAAGGTATTTCTTAGTTTGCCTTAAGTCATACTAAAGCTTTCCCAATACAGTAGCTACAGCCATATATCATCTGTTCTGGCAGAACACAGCAGAACATATAAATTTTTTTCTGAGTTACAATTTTCAGTTCTTCAAAGTAATTCATGTATGTTTTAAAGAAAAAAGAAAAAAACAAAAAAAAACAAACCACAAAAAAACCAAACAAGAAAACCCCCAACAAAAAGCAAATCCAAACTACACCAAATCAGCAATTTCATCATGTGGCTATTTCTTTGATTCTACACTCTTCACTGTACAGAGGCATGCCCAGTTCTAAGAAATGCAACTTCAGAGTTTGATAAGGGAGGAAAAAAGAAATTTTGGACTTGAATCCCACTTTGGTTCTGCAGATTCTCCAGAATCAAAAGGTCCCAGTAAGAAAATTTGTCAAGCTTGGGTTTGTTTCCCTCAATAAGGTCCCTATAATAAAAAATGTTTCTAGATGTAAGTTCAGACTGTGATAATGTAAACTAAAACCATTTACATCAACTTCTACCTTTTGAAATAGAAAGAATGTTATGAGCAATTTGACGATGATATGAGAAGACATCAGGTCTTCGTCAAATATAAACAAATGTGTATATCAGTATTTGTAAACAAATATATTCATTAAAATATTTTTAAACACATTGTGAAAAAATATTAATGCTGAGCAGGTAGCAATGTTCATCTTAAGTTTCACATATAAACAATAGATAGGATTTGAAGAATTTTTTTCTCTGAAAGAGTAAATTTTAGGTATGTGCTACAGTGCAAATTAAAATACACTTCTAATAAATGCACTTAGAAAAGCATGAATTCATACATCTTTGGTTTTAGAGAAAAACAAGTATTCATGCAGTCTCCTCAAATACTGGAAGTTATCTGTAAGAAACTTGCCAGAATAATAGTAGAAGGAGTTGCTGATTTTTTAATGCCATTTCATGGTGTGGCTAGTGAATTATTCAGTGAATCAAACTTTCCATGGATAGTTCAAAGTTAACATCTTCTGGATACCAAATTCCTCATCCAAAACACCCTTTCTGTTTTAACCGGCTATATTTTTATTATTTGAAACATAATTAGGATGACTTTCTTTAAAAAACATATTAAATCTATAAGTAGGCTCAAAGAAGGATATCGTAGCACATATCTTATGGATGGATGGGGATTTCTGGGGGCCAGTTGTTTTTTTTTTCCTTTTTTAAAAATAAATTTCTCTTTACTGTTAAGGCAGCCTGAAACTGCAATAACTGAAAAACAGACAGTAATCAAACCAAGAAAGAAACAGACTCATTGTAGTCAAACAAAACTGCATAGACAGATAAAGTAAATATTTGTAAGGTATCATACAGCAAGGCTGTGTCCTAGTCTGCATATAGGCCTGTTTCTAAGCCTGATGATTGCCAGTTTAACAAAGGAATAATTCTTTTACAATGACTTGAGTGAGACTGGTTGCCTAAAAGTAACTCCAAACTCTGGGTCAGACTTAAATTTCAAATGAAGACCCACATGTCCTAAATGATGTTTGTTTGGATCTGATATTATGGCTGTGATCCATTTCTTTCTGCACCCTGGACTAAATTGCTTTATTTTAAGCGAACTGGAAGTGAAGGGCTGAAATGTCTTCCTTCGGAAGTGTTGTGTTGCTATACGGCTGAGCTGTTAAATTTTCCTATGATATACAAACAACATTCTGCTGCAGTCATAGACTGCATGGGAAAAAAGCAAACCCAATAGATTCCTTTGCTAGTATCTGTTTTCTTTTCACAATTGGAATAAAATAAGGAGACTGGTGGGTGTCAGATTTTTCTGCATAAAATTCCCCAGACTGAAAGATTTAACAAAAAATGCAGTGTAAGAAGTTACAATGTAGTAAACCATCATCACAGAACACATTTGCAAAACCGCATTCTATTTTGTATACAAGAGTAACAACTATTTCCACTTTTTTTTCAGCTGAAATATTTTTCAGAAAAAGAATAATGTTTCAAATGAATTAAATTTTACTCTATGGCATGCACAGAAATTAAAATTTATATATATTATAACTGCATTTATATATATTCTAGCATTTAGTAAGTAATTTGTGAGTATGGAGTTGAAATTGTGATAAAAAAAGTGTTTTCTGTTTGAGTTTTCTAGAACAGATCGACAGTGTTGATTTCACTCCCTGTCCTTCCATTGTCTCTAGAATGCCATTTACTCTATCCATGTGGTTTCTTTGCCTCTGAGAAATAACATTGAAATGTTATGTAAGTTTTATTTTGAAAGAGCATCAAAGTTGTACACTGAAGCTAAAAGTTACTCTTCTGCGTTTTGTATGAAAAGCAGTCATTTACAACTATTCAAGCCCACTTCACTGTGGACCTATTGATCAGGTAAATGTATAAGAATATAAAGAGAAGCATAAGCTATTTCCAGTTACAGGTAAATTGATTCATTAAATCTGTCAAAGAATAAAATATTCAAAGTCATTACAAAGTTCTTCAGTCACCATTCAGCCCAGACAAGAATCTTATTTATAGCATATATTGGACCAATTCAATTTTCTAAACTGTTTATTTGACATTAAAATATAATGTAAAGAAGATTACAAAGGACAATTTCCGACATCCTCACTAAAAATGAACAACCATTTTTCTGGAGGTAGTGAGACAACCTACAGCTCAGAATTAATAGGCACAGGAAAGCTTAGCAATATACTGATGCAGAGCATGATAATAAACAATAAATACTTCACATTTGTAATCATTGCAAAGTGAAAGAAATTGTTAACTTTGATAAAATGTATGTGTGTATTATATAATCAAATAGTATATAATTAGAAATAATGACAATAAATCAGAATATATCACAATGAAACTGCTGACAATCATATTAAGTATCTTAGCAGAAATTCCTCAAACTGAGTACTTATTAAATATCAATTTCAATCTAGATTTTATAACAAAAGTGTAAGAGCAATAAACCTAAAATTCTGGTACTGGCAGTGAATTTAAGTCAAAAACTTAATAAGCCAGATACTTTCTATCACCCTCTCATTAATGGACATTTGAGGGCGGGAAAGTCTTAAAAAAAGGATTATAATTTTGAATTATTTTTTCATCATGTCTCTTACTCAATAGTTTATCATCTAAATGTATTTATAAGTAAAAAAAACCAAACCAAACCAACAAACCAAACAAACAAACCAAAAAAGCAAACCCCAAACCTCAGAAACTTGTTTTTCTACTAAAACAGGCTGAATTCTTTAACTATGTCTTTCATGTGATTTTTGTCAGTATGGTGTGGGAAAGACTTACAAATAAGATAGGATGGGAGAATAAAACATAAGAGTGGAAAAAAAACCCAAACTCTTAGTTACTTTTCACTGGTCCGTACAATGGAAAACAATAGAAAACAAATCGAGTTATGAATATGGATCATACTTAGGAGGCATAGGATGCACTGCAATAGAATCCCTTAATCAACCACAGAACTAATGTTATGTGTTGTGAGATCAGACAACCCATATAGGAAAAATCTACTTTAAAATGATGGAGGGACAGACTGGCTTTCTGGCTTTCCAAGCTGAGCTTGAAAATTCAGTGTAGTTGGACTATAAACCAATAATATTTACTGTATAAAAAACTTATTTTCCTAAATTATACGGCCAACAGAGGTGGGCAATACAGAGGATGCAGGGAAATCTGTAGTCAAAATAGTCACTGGATCTTTTGCCCTCAAGCTCCCTCCTGCTGCTAACTGGGTTACTTCAACTTCCCCCCAGTATACTTAGCCTTTTCAAGTACTTCATAAAATGAAGACAAGCTATGGGTGATCATTTTCTTCTGTCTTCTAATACTTTCCTTGCTTTCACAGGAAAATCTAAGAGATATTATGGAAAATACGATAAGAATAAATTCAAATTAATCTAACTCCATCAGCTCTGAGTGTTTTGTGAAAACACAGGGTAAAGCTCCATTGGTTTGGATTCCAAAATACAGGTTTATGGCTCACAAGGACCAAATTGTAGGTATAGCCATGACTGCAGTTAAAAACTACAATCCCAGTGAAACAGTTGAATACCTTCTTAGTGCAAATAGATGCTCAAGATGTGCAAACCAGTGAAGTGAAAACTGATCCTTCTGGGGTTTGGATAGATTTGTATAAAAGTAGACACACATTACATCTGTGCTGCTGACTGTGATGCAGGTATACTGCCAAATCATCTTCAAATTAGCTAGCTGAGATACCAAAAGCAGGCTTGCTGAGGCAACATGGACTGCAAAACCAGATGCCCAACCCACATGAGAAGCAGAATAAATTAGCCCACACTGCGTTCTTTGCTGCTTTAGCTAAACTGTTTCTTGTATCTTCAAGCTATGCTGCTGTCTGCAGAGCAGATATGCCCACAGGCAAAACATAAATGACTCAATATTAAACCTCAAAGGTTAGAGGCAGAAGTGCATCTAAGAACATATAGAGGGTAGTATTATGGGTAAACACACTGATGATGTCTAACAGTCAGTGTGCAGATGGACATCAAGTAATCCTTTTCTCCAGTCCTCCAGTCTTAGCCTGGACAACCTTGGCAAAATATGGTCAGTTTCACGCTTTATTTTTAAAATGGGATGACCATTTACCTATATATCGTATAAATATTTGAGAAAATTATTGCAATATTTGCATGTCACACCAAACCAAAATCAGGTTTGTAGCAGGTGACTGCTAAAGAATGAATAGGGTGCAAAACAACAGAGCAAGTTCTCAGCTTTTTCCGAGTGAATTGCAGACCCAAGGTTAATGCCAAGGAAGTTTTTTCTATAAAATTTTAGGTCACTTTTTGAATCCATACATATTTCCTAATAAATGTCATGTCAGGCAGTAAAGCTAGTGGGAAAAAGTATCTCTTCTTTATTTTTATTTGCATTTATCAGCTCTTCACTGATTCCATTAGATGACTCCCTAGCTCTTGTAGTGAAGGTCACAAGGAGTGGTCCTTCCCTATGCATTTTCTCGATGGCACTCTAGTTTTTCTGGATCTATTAAATTCTCCATTGGTCATTTTTTTTTTCATTCTAAAATAGGATATCCAGGTAACCTAAATAAAGCACAAGTCCACCCAGCTGTTCCTTCTTATTCTTCCTATTTTCCTTGTCCAGATTTTTTCAATTTTCATACCTATATTTTTGAAATGTAAGATGAAAACTGTGTGTAGTTTGGAAGATGTGCATGTACTTAAGCATGTACTCAGTGAAAATACAATGTTTCCTGTTCTGTTTTTTTTTCTGACATTTTTGTTTTTATTAGTGATTTTGCATTACAATCAGTATTTTTCATTGCGTTAATTTTTCTTAAAAGCTTATAGGAGACATAAACCATTCAGCTGTGATTCCAGATCCTTCTTATCACACTGCTGTGTTGAGATGTAAGGACAGACATCTTTATACCTGGAGCTTGTTCAAATATCATTGAATAACACGACAAAAGATGTAAATCTTCAATTTTATTTCCTGTGACTTAGAAAACATGTATTTCTGCTATATGTAACACATTAGAGTGGAAACATGTCTGTATAAATAAACCTGACACAGATTTCTTGTGTATACTTGACCAAAGCTCCTGCAGACTCACTATCAGTCAACACACTCCAATTAAGCTCTTAGAAAGCAGAATTTGTGCATGAATATGCATTTAGCACTTACCCAACAGGCAAAGGCTCTGGCCATAAACTGAGAAAGTTGATTTCACCTTTCTAAACTCTGTTTTAGATTTGGCTGTATCTGAATTCGCTTTGTGATGAGTGAATTTCAGGTAACCAAAAGTGAGAGCAAAAAAGAAGACATCCCTGCCTTGCCTTGCTTTGTCTTGCCTTGCCTTTCTTATTCATACACAGTTTTGAAAAGTCCTGTTTCATTATGAAAATTTGGACAGAAATGAATCCTTTGAAAAGAATGTTAAGAATAAATCTTATATTATCAAGGGCAGCTGTCTCTTGTTTGTCTGTGAAAGTAATCTTCCTTCATATCCTGATATCTCAGACATAAGGAAATGATTCACCTTTGACACAAGAGAAAAATGTGTTTAGTTCTAAGGCTGCATTTTTTGTAACACTGGGATATATGATCGAATTATATGCACTGGTATTCACACAGCCATATGGGTCAAATAATAAAAGTAATTTAGTAGATTAACATAACAAATATTTATATATCTCATTGCTTTGGAAAGTGTAAGTTTCACAAGTACATATTCTGTTTTATTTCAAGTTCAAGCAGTCCTCTTCCCCTGTCTCCCAGGAGCTAAAATAAAACAACAACCAAATATTCTAATAATAAAACTTGTCAGAGAAGTGGACTGATATGTATTTTCTGGAAGATAATACTGTTTAAAGACTAAATCAAAGTAAAGTTCTCTGTCAGTCCAAAGTCAGTGGGCTGTCTTTGACACTATCCACTCCCATGATCATACTTCTAAGACAGTGAACTGAATTTGATCACTAGCAAGTCACTAAGCTTGCATGTTTGAAATAAGAAAACTAAAAATTGATTAAAATATATTGAAAAATTGTTCTGTACCATAGTTCTGTTTTCCAGACTCTTGCTATCAATTTATTTAGACAGAGAACCTTAGATATGAGTTCAATGCCACTTCAGGGAGCATCCAAGATAGATGTGAAAGAATCCAATAAACAATAATTTAAAAAAAAAAATTAAGAAAAGACACTTATATATTTACTTGTAATAAAGACAGAGAAACATATCTTAAGCACCTGGAGTAAAAATGGTCGCAAACTAATTGTGCATTCCAAACCAATCTCAGAATGTTTGATAACATAAAAAGAACACAAATCTAAATGTTAAGTTGATTCAATGAATGCTTTCTTTATTCATTTTGCATTCCATGCAAAGAATGTCTCAGGACTACAATGTCCACTACAGCAAAATACTGTGCTGTCAGCTTACATGAAACTTTTGGCCAGAGACAAATTAATTTAACTGAATGTTAATGATATTTTTGTGGCATTTCATAGCAGTAGTCATAAGTCACCAACTAGAGCAGAGCAAAATGTAAATAACAAGATGGTAAAAAAAAATATTAATGCCCGGCACTCTTTCATGAGGAATGCGTATTCAGTGTTACAAAGCTAGTCATGGTACAAGAAGAAGTTCCTGGCAGCTGAGGATTTACAGCCTCATTCTGACTACCACAAAGATGGTAGATTTTCCTCTCAGAAACAGGAGGAAGAAAGTAAACATCTCTCCAGTTTCTAAATAGAGGATGGTTGTATATTTTCCCAGCTGATGCGCCTGAACAATTCAGCCATAAGAAGGAAATTTCCACTACACCGTTTTTGCTCTCCATTTCCACCCGAACTTATTATTTCTACATTCAGGGTGTGATTTTACTCCTGTTATTTCACATATCTAGGTCTAGATTTTGAAAGTTGTAATACTGCCTTGGGAGGAGATGAGGGAAGAGAATGCATGGCAAGGCAAGGGAAGGCAAGAGGAAGAACCTCATTACAGAATCATTAGAATCAAAAATATGTTGGCTCCCAAAGCAATGTGAAAACTACTCCTTCATAATCACTGTTATTTAATTCAGGTAATGGTCTTTTCACTAATCATGAAGTATTTTGTACAATTTATTATTTTAAAAGCTTCACATAGACATGCCATCATTCCTGATGATAATCTAATCATACATCTAAACACATGAAAATCATTCATTGGCTTTAATCAGAGCACTACCAAATCTTATATTTATTTTCATTGAGTACTTTTGGAATACAATATTCAGCATAGGGACAGGGCAGGACTCCTTTGTTTTCTTTTTCCTAAAATTTTATTTTATTCTGGGAAAGTAATTATTCTGGAGAAATTATTTTAAAAATTGACAAGGAAAATAATTGAATGTAATTGCGATAAACCTTAGAGAATGGGATTGAAAAAGTTCAATTTAGGTTTCCATTGTTGCCATAGTGCAGAGTAGGCTGGAAAAAGAAAATTTTTTTCCATGCCAAGTAAGTCTTTCCATACTAAATTGCTATTTAGTTTTTGGAGACTTTTTTCCTTGCAGTCACACTATTATTTGAATTACTTCACCCATTCCATAGACAGTTAGAGACTGGAAAAAATTTGGATCCAGCTGCATATCATTCCTTGTCAATATTCAGCCTTGCTGGCCATCTTTAAGGCAGAGAGCTCACTCAGCTCAAAATTATTCTATGTTATAAGCATGTGTAAGATACTGCATCTTCCCTAGCATGGTACTAGCTAATGATTGCACTGCTCCTTTTTTATTCCCATGTGGAGGGACTTCTAGAGTCATTCAGAAAGCAAGGCCTCACATAATGCATTCAACTTCAACTGTGCATGCCCTAATCTGTTGCAAAATCAAGGCAATCTATCTCATTTTTTCCACTTTCCTACTAATAGTACAAACTACTTTGTTAATGAACAGTTTCCAACTAAGAACACAAATTTCTTTGTTATTCTTTATGTCTCCATTTCATAAGATCATGACCTATAGGAGCGCAGGGATGTTACAGCTCCTTGCTTCCCTTCAGATCCCTCTGTCTTTCAGGGCAGCCTTCATTTGTCAGCAGCTCACATGCCAATTCATATCAGTATGCCCAACTTCACTGTGTATTCCATGAGCTAGTCAGTCATCAGCCTAGATATGCCTTAACAGTAGCACAGAAAGGGAGAAAAAGAAAGAAATGGCAACACAGGGATACCACGAGACCAGAATTTTTATAATGAAAGGAAGGACTACTTTCACAAAGCATAATTAAAGTGTATCTCATTACAGGTTTTTAGGGATACCAGAAGAAATAAAAAGGATACAAAAGAGATTACAGAAATACGTGGTGAAATTGCCTATTAAGAGTCTACTTAGTAAACACAAAAGTGTTAGCCACACATTGCCAGAACCCATGCTAGAAGAAACACTACATTTCCATTGCAACAAAGCATTTGCATTGTTCTTAACCTGTTTCTCCAAGTACCCCTCACCAATCATTATCTGAGATAGTATTTCACCTAAACAGCTAGGACAAATTTTTAGTGTGGCCACTGAGGCCGCAAGTAATAGAAATAAAGACATATTTGCTAGCTTATCATTGCAGGAATATTGAATGGGGAATAATATATTGTCAGAGAGCAACGCAATGGTCTTAGAAATATATCAAAGTATAAAAGCTCCTTAGAATGCATAATATAGGAGAACATGCTATAGGTGTATCACTATTTGGTCTGAAGACTGAGAAAAACAGTTTTCTTCTCTTTGCTTTAGACACTAAAATAGATTCAGAATTATAGTGCATTTTGACAGGCTTGTATGGAAACGGAAATGTTGAGGAGTGTCTCCATAACCTCCTCCATAACTTAAAGGATCCTAAAATCCTTTCCACCTATTAGAATTATTTTTTGTATATAAGGTAAGGGTTTTTTCAGCTACAGCTTTGGATTCCTTATGCATAACAAAAATGGGGATGGTAGAGAAATATTTTCAGGGTTTAACATTTCATTAACAAGATTTGTTTATTAGAAATTAAAAAAAAAACAAAACAACAAAACAAACACAATATAATACTGATTGCAATGAAATATATGTATTTTTTTCAAAGAAAGAAAAGATTACAATAAAGTGTTGTTGACATATATTTATGATTTGTCATAATTGGAACTACTGAATTAAATATGTGTGATATCAAAGAAGAAATATAAAAGGAATTTTCATTTAATATTATATATTATCATCCAAATATGTGAATTCATGTTTTGATTTTAGCAAACAAAATTACTTTTCGCTGATTCAGCTACTTTCTCTGAAAAAAACACAAACCTGTGGATTTTCAAGAAAACATAAATACTATACAAAGGCAGAAACTTGTCAAAAAGTTTAATATGAAATGTTTTAGGAATATTGTGTCATGAAATATTTGTGTGTATGCTTCAGCAGCTTAATCATAGAAATGTTCTCTCAATATCTTAAAGCTTGTGTTATTCATTATATTCAATGCAGTAGTGGAATATATATAATAAATACACATACATACATATGTTCTTTGTATAAATAGACTTGATGAGATTGCAGAAACCTACTAAATGTTCTGTTGAGGCTAATTTTCTAATTAATTTTACTTGTAGCTGAAATTATTTTAATGGATCTTTCCACTACATGTTTATTGTTAGAAAAAAAATGCATGAGATAGATATTCAAACTAACAATATTATAGTTTTAAATTCTGAATTGACTTTATGTTAACTGAGTTGTGAAGCTGAGGTCAGAAGATGGTCATCCTAAGCCAAAGAATTCTGTATAGTCAGTTGTCCTGGGTTCAGCAGTAGCAATCATGTTTCTCCTTCTTGGTAGCTGGTGCAGTGCAGTGTTTCGACTTTCGGCCTGGGAACAGAGCTGATAACAACGAAGTTTTGGTTTGGCCAAGGACTTTGTGAGCCTCATGCTCTGCCAGAGAGGAGGGGAAGCCGGGAGGAAGCAGAGACAGGACCCCTGACCCAAACTGACCAAAGAGGTATTCCATACCATAGCACGTCATGCCCAGGGTGTAACTGGGAGTTAGCCGGAAGGGCTGGGGGACTGCAGGGTTGGAGGAGGTATCGGTCGGTGCTTGGTCAGGCTGGGGGGGGCGAGTTATCAGTCGGTTTGTGGTGAGGTGATGTATTCTCTTCCCTTGTTATTTCCTTTATCATTATTATCACTGGTGGTAGCAGTAGCGATTTGTGTTATACCTTAGTTACTAAACTGTTCTTATCTCAACCCGTGGGAGTTGCATTCTTTTTGATTCTCTTCTCCATCCCTCCGGGAGTAGGGGGAGGGAAAGAAGGGGGAGAGTGAGTGAACAAGTTACCTGACTGGGTTTAAACCACGACATCAGTAGACCACATTTTGGAGCTTTTATTAGATTTCTCCTTCCATAGTCATTAACTTGCAAGTTTCACAGAAGAGTCATCTATTCAAAGGCTCTGTTGACAGCCTGGCCATGAAAACAAAAGCAAGTACAAGGTGTCCCTGCTCATGGCAGGGGGGTTGGAACTAGATGATTTTTAAGATGTCTTCCAACCCAAATCATTCTGTGATTCTCTGATTCTAAGATATACAACTCTTGCACCTGGAGTCAAGTAGCCCTCTGAAAGAAACAAAAGACCACCATTTCACATTATTTTCTCATGCTACCACTCCAAACCAGGATGAGAGTAGGTCAAAATTAGTGGTCATATCAGGCAAGAGAATTATTTTTTTACAGATTTTTTGCTATATAGCAACAGCTTGTTATGTTTTGTAAAAGAAGGATTGCCAAGCAGCAATAAGAAAAGCTGACTGATTATGTAATCTGGACTGCTGCACTTTGGTTCAGGTCAGCCATTCTAGAAAGAAGGAAGTTATATTGCTTCTGCCTTAGAACCTGGAAGATTCTGAATTTGAGAATGGGCAAGACAAATTTACTAAGCAGGATGAATGAAAGGACATGGTTTAGAGTTCATTGGTAGTAGAGTTGCATGCAATAGAACCACAGCTAAACCTCAGTGCAGGGAGAAAAAAAGGACACATTCTTAAACACCCTGAGTGGACTGTTTAAGATTCATGCCTTCAGAAAGCCACAGGCATTTGCTGGAAAGCTAGACTAGACAAAGTGATTTTCTTCCATAGGTACAATGGACGAGACATAGGACTATTCACAATGATTTTTATTTCATATATTTGAACCAGAAGGTTTGAGTTTCTTCTGCTTAAGAAGTTTTTGTATTCTGCTATAGTATTCTTCAGCATTTTTTATTAATTTAGTTAATAAAATCTAGCTTTATGGGTTGGAAGCCTCTTGTCTGTTCATCCTTCTTTCCTATTAGGAGACACCTACTGTGATGCTACTTTTTTGAAGCTGCATAAAGACAAGTGACAAAACAATGTTAGGACTTAAAGACTGTACTTCCAGGTGTTCTGAGAGAGTCAGAGTTTGATTTTTGGTGTTTCATATCCACATTTCTTTTCAGAACACAGTATTCTCCTTCTAGACCTACCACTACAGACATCTTAGTGGCAGCCCCACAGGCCACCCTGAAGGTAAGGAACGACAGGCTGGCACAAATATTGTCAAGGCCACAAATCAAAGCAGTCGTGTAGTTTTGGGTGATATGTTCCTCTAGGTGCCTGATATTTTTTTTTTCTTTTCTTAAATTACTTCACTCATTTTGTATTTCTTATGCCTCAGTCAGCATGCTTCATTAACATGTAACAGGCCACGCATTTGATGCATAAGGTAAAAAATCCCCAACAATTAGCAGCACCAGAATTAGTTGCCACCTTAAATGGAGTTGAGATTACACTGATAAATAAGAATCTTCTTCTGGAACTGGTACACTAATGCCGGAGGCTGTGTTTCCAGACTGTCTGTAGTGAAGCTATCTCTAGTGGCTGTACTGTCAAAGTGTTTGGAATGAGCTTTGGTACAGAATTAAATCAACAATTTGTAGAAAACATTTTGTTTTATGAGAGAGACAAAGGGATCTTGCTTTTGACACTTTCTGTCAGACTATTTCAGTTCATGTTGCTTGAAAAGAAAATTTTCTATCCATTTTATAGAAGCATCATTCCTGGAGCTCAGAGAAGTTTCCCTGGAGCTCTCTTCTGTCAGTATACACCAATCAACACAAGGTCAGATGGAAGCAGTCTCTGGCCCTTACCAAAAATGTTAATGCTATGATTTACAAGGTTCAGTTAACACTATATATTTCCAGCTTAAAGAACAAAAAACTTTTATTATTTGCAACATAAGTTCTCATGCAACATGTAACTTGTATGACATAATGGAAATTTTTCACTCTGTGTGTTTGATGTAGTCTCTTGGGCTACTTAGAGTAACTAGTCCAACGTTGTTGGGTTTTGTCTCAGTATCCTTTCCTCAAAAGCCTTCAAAATAAGATATTATCAAGTGCAAGAATTTTGCTATTGGTTTTTGCTGTTCATTCTTCCAGTGTATTACCATTTTCTCACTGGTGAAAAATGGCAAGCCAAAGAAATTTGGTTTAGATTAGATAAAAAATGTCAGTCTTACTTATAGGGTGAATAGATCACAGAGACCACAAAGATAAGAAAGTAAAAATAAATCTTTTTGTCTGTGTGCAGTTGTAAGGCTGCTATCTAGATTTCAAGACAGAAACTAGGCTAGTGATTTCTATTCCAGACAAATTCAAATTAAAACAATCTGAAACTATCACAGTGTTCAGAAGAAGGGAATAATTTACAGGCACTTATGAAAAAGGTATAAGCATCTTTTTAATAAGCAGTGTTCTCAACTGAAGATTTTATCATTTTGTAGTACTTAATATTAACAATTTATTTTTAAAATAAAATTAAAAGACTTCAGTTTTTAAATCGCAATTTTGGGGGTCTTGTGATGTCATAAGACTCACAGCGTGTAACTTTAAAAAAAAAATATAGTAAAACTTTATGTTTTGGTTGCAATCAGCTAATTGCATCTAAAGTCTCAAAAAACAAGAGAAAAAGAAAAGTAACCTTTGATATATATGTTAAGTCAATTTTATGATTTTTACACACCTGGTTTGAATTTGAATATCTTGCTTTAGAACTGAGGCAGTCTAATGATCATGTCTACAGAAATAAAAATGGAGATTTTAACCCTCCTAAAACACTTAAAACTTTTCAAAAAATATTAAAATAAATAGTTACTAAAATGAATTATTAATTTTCTTTTTAAAATTATTAAAGAAGCTAGTAAGGGGTGTTTGTCACCTTGTTTGAAGAAAATATATCAAAATAATTAAGCACACTGGCTCCGGATAATAGTCTTGTCTTTTTTCTTCACTTTAAGAATGATACATCAACAACCGTTTCATGGAGAACATATGATTGAAGGCCAGATCATGTTATTCTTCATTCATCAGAGGTATAAAATTCTTACTATAAATTTTGTAATGATACCTTGCCTATTAGTAGGCTGTCTTAACCTTAAAAGAAAAATGGAAATTAATTTCATGGAAGATAAGCACTCATAGGTGTGGGTTTTTAAACAGCAGACTTGTGTAAGAAAAGGGATACCGCATATTTGGTATGTACCAGAAGTGAGGAGTTTTTCATGGAAGAGTACCACAGATAGGGGTGCTGTCATCTTTGTAAGCTGTATTATGTTGTTTTAGGAAAACAATAATTGAATCCAGTCCATAAGACTGATATATTGAACTAAGGGAAGATAGCAAACGGATCAATTTTTTTTAGCATGTAAGTCTTAGTAACACAGATGGTGCTTCTTTGCTGTTGAAAACATGTTAACTAAACTATTTGCGTATGTTGATTTACCTAGTTTTCTTGCTGCAGACTATAACACAGCCCTTGACAAGAGATGAAGAGGAAGAAAGAAAATCATAGCTACTGGTACAAGGAAAAAATAAATAATTTCTTGGATGTCCTGTGAAGACCGTGCAGGTGGTGTTTATAATTTTGTGTTCAAACCATTATAACATACAGTTTATTTCTTGGTATCAACTTATCTTCTAACTTGCTTTGTTACTAATCTTACAAATTCACATGAAGGCTTGAATGACCATCCTTTCAGGCTGTTCTACAGAGCAGGCTTGTGAATCATTACAGACTCAGAAACGTTCATCTAGAGGATGTTTCTAATTAATGCTGTCTTAAGTTTTTTTCAGGTAGAGGGGCAGTAGACAAGGTTCAGAGAAACATTTTTCTGCTACCTGCCCTGCATGCTGGTTTGTGGGGAAGGACTCCTTGGAATTACCAATGGTTATGAGCTATCAAAGCTGCCCTATGGAATATGTAAATTCATGCAAAATCAGAGAAGAGTTTATGGCCTTAAACCTGGAATGCTCAGTAGAGCTAACAAATGGACACAAGACAGAAATAACTTTGAATCCCTGATCAGTTGCATGAGATTTACTATAGAATCAGAACAGTTAGGGTTGGAAAGGCCCTTAAGATCATCTAGTTCCAAACCCCATACCATGAGCAGGGACACCTCAAACTAGACCATGTTACCCAAGGCTCTGTCCAACCTTGCCTTGAACACTACCATTCACAGCTTCCTTGTGCAACCCATTCCAGTGCTTCACCACCCTTATAGTAAAGAACATCTTCCTTATATCAAGCCTAAACTTTCCCTGTTTAAGTTTGAACGCATTGCACCTTGTCCTATCACTACAGTCCCTAATGAAGAGTCCCTCTACAGCATCCTTATAGCCCCCCTTCAGATACTGGAAGGCTGCTATGAGGTCTCCACACAGCCTTCTCTTCTCCAGGCTGAACAGCCCCAACTTGCTCAGCATATCTTCATACTGCAGGTGCTCCAGTCCCTTGAGCATCCTCATGGCCCTGCTCTGGATTTGTTCCAACAGTTCCATGTCCTTTTTATGTTGAGGAGACCAGAACTGCACACAATACTCCAAGTGAGATCTCATGAGAGCAGAGTAAAGGGGCAGGATCACCTCCTTTGACCTGCTGGTCACGCTCCTTTTGATGCAACCCAGGATACAGTTGACTTTCTGGGCTGTGAGTGCACACTGCCGGCTCATGTTAAGTTTCTCACACACCAACACCCCCAAGTCCTTCTCCACAGGGCTGCTCTGAATCTCTTCTCTGCCTAACCTGTAGCTGTGCCTGGGATTGCTCCCACCCAGGTGTAGGACTTTGCACTTGTCATGGTTAAACTTCATGAGGTTGGCATCAGCCCACCTCATAAATGCGTCAAGGTCCCTCTGGATGGTATTCCTTCCCTCCAGCGTATCAACTGAACCCCACAGCTTGGGTTCATCAGCAAACTTGCTGAAGGTGCACTCAATCCCACTGTCCATGTCAGCGACAAAGATGTTGAACAAGACCGGTCGCAACACCGATCCCTGTGGGCCACCACTCGTTACTGGTCTCCAACTGGACACTGAGCCATTGACCACAACTTTTTGTGTGCAGGCATCCAGACAGTTCTTTATCCACCGAGTGGTCCATCCATCAAATTGATGTCTCTCCAAATTAGGGACAAGGATGTCATATGGGACAGTGTCGAACGCTTTGCACAAGTCCAGGTAGATGACATCAACTGCTCTACCCCTGCCCATCAGTTCCGTAGCCCCATCATAGAAGGCCACCAAATTGGTCAGGCAGGATTACCCCTTAGTGAAGCCATGCTGGCTGTCACCAAACACCTTGTTGATTTTCATGTGCCTTAGCATGCCTTCCAGGAGAATTTGCTCCAAGATTTTGCTAGGCACAGAGGTGAGACTGACTGCTCTGTAATTCTCCAGGTCATCCATTTTCCCCTTCTTGAAAATGGGGGTTATATTTTCCTTTTTCCAGTCGTCGGGAACTTCACCCAACTGCCATGATTTTTCAAATATGATGGACAGTGGCTTAGCAACTTCATTTGCCAGCTTCTTCAGGACCCGCGGATGGATTTCATTGGGTCCCGTGGACTTGTGCACATTCAGGTTCTTAAGATAGTCTCTAATCAGATCCTCTCCTACAGTGGGTGCAAGGTCTTCACTCTCACAGTCCCTTCGTCTGCCTCCAGTCATAGGAGCCATTCCACCATGTTTCTGTGATACCAATGATATCATATCCCCGTAGATGTGTGCACATCTCTAATTCCCCTTGTTTATTCCCCATATTATGGGCATCTGAGCCAAGCTGCAAATGAAGCTGTCTCATTGGCTGGAGCAACTGAAATGTCTCTACATCACTCTGAGCATTTATTATAGGTGCTGGCAACTGACTGGGTGTGTTGGGATGGAATGAAGCCCTCCTCCCCCAACACATCTATTTTAAGGCTTTCTTGACCAGCCTGGCAAGCCTCCTAGAAAAACGTTATACTAGCCTTCAGTAGACCTTGCCTCCCAAATTGAGTCCCATGTTCTAAATACCTAAACCCCTGGTTATGGCACCACTGTTCTAACCATTTATTAACCTGGCAAATCCACCTGGCCTTTTTAAGGTCCTCCTCTTTCTCCTGGAGAACTGATTAAAAGAGAATCTGAACTACAGAGCCCCTAACCACCTCTCCCAGGGCTTTGTAGTCTTAATGTTCTCTGGGCCACTAATATCTGTATTACTAGCACCCACATGGATGAATAGAAGTGGGTAATAGTCAGTGCGACTTACTATACTCATTAAACCAGGCTTGCAAAAAGAATCAAGACTTTTTACTTTTTAAATATTTGTTTGCAAAATCATGTTTAGGAAACAAGCTAGACATTTTTACCACCTGTCCCATTTTCTACATTCTACACTGAAATGGTCTATTCTTGTTTTGAAGGGCTAGTGTCTAGTTAACCAGTATTCAATCATTTCTGAAACAGTATTATACAATACAGAATAGGCACACTTATTTCTGGGTCCTTCCAAATGTTCCATTGGCACTATATGCTACTGGATCTCACTGTGAAATGAAGAAACAAATAAATTTCCCAACAGATTTTATTTGTTTAAACTGTAGAAATAAAGACCGTATGTAAATCATTCGCATTTGTCACCTGCTTATGATCTCAATATAAATCAGCAGTGAAAGACTTCCATGACTTACAGTAGCAGGCATATGTCTAAGTTTACTCCAGCTACAGTGAATCTGAGTATAGGTTTTTATCCTGATGAAGAAAAAGAATTAAAAACAATACATTCTCACCTATACATTTATATAGTGTCTTTCATTAACAATATATTCTGAAAAGCCTTAAAAGTGTATTTTAAAGTAGAATTCATTTGCAATTTCTTAATAGAATTAAACTATATATTATGGAAGAAGTTCAAACTTAAAAAGGCAATGAAGTGTACAGTTCTGTTACCAAACAAAACTGTATGGCAATTCCACCTCAGTCTCAATTACACATATCATTTCATTATGTTATTAATTAGGGATATGATTGATCGCTGAGGGAATTTTCTAGAGACAGACCCATTAAACATATAAATCAGAGTGGCTGATGTGTCTGAGAGTATTCAAAATTTTGCTAAAAACAATATACATGCTCAGCCAATCAGATGTGCAATTCCAGTAGATTGTCTATTATTCTCTTAGCACACAAAGCTTGTGGCGATTTGATCTCATGAGTAATTGGAATAGTAACATTTTCCTTGGAGCTAAGCAGAATCTTTCTGATTTAAATACGTTTGCCATATAGAGATCAATCAAGTAACGAAACGAAGAAGAATAATTTTCCTCAAAACTTTAATCATAAAAGCTTGTGGGGTCCACCATGGAGTCTCTTCAAAGGTAGGTGCAACCTAGTGATTGGTTGCTCACAGTTTTCATGTGGAATATGGGTATCCTCTACAGCCATCACCTCCTTCGTCTAACCATTCTGTTCATGGCAAATCGAACAGATGCAAAAGGCAATACTGAAAAAATATTTCAGAATAGCTAAAACCAGAGTACTCAGAATACATTTCTCTTCTCTTTCCCTTACCATACCCTCCATTTGTCCTCCAGTATAAAGCCCTATTGTAGATTTTGTAACGACAAGAATTCAGTCTGGCACAAGTCCAACAAACAAATCTGTTCAAAACTCTCAGACACAGACACAAGTGTCGTTAATGATAACACATTCAAGGTGCTCAAAGATACTTTCTGTGTTAAATCTTCCCTTGTGTTCTTCTTTTCTTCATGTCTTAGCCAGATCTACAGTCCTACCATATAAGACTTCAAAGCACACACTCAGATTCGTATGCACTCAGTCTGGATCTTCTAAGAGCTCAGGCTGTGAGGTTACAGTTTCTCTACCATTGCACATATGTATGTATGTGCGATGTCTCAAGTTTCAGTACAATCTACCAATGGAGAGTTTAAAGAGAAAATGCAGGTTATAACACTTAGCTCTCTTGCTTTGATTTTTCTCAGTGGGGAAGTAACAAAGGTTTTCTCTGCCCAGAATAAATCCTCTAGTAATTCAGTCTCTGGGATAGACAGGAGTTCCATATCATTTCTGCTGAAGTTTCTGTGGGCTGAGGAAAGTCTGTCCAATCTAAGCCACTGGAAAAAAGGGGAAGAGGATATTACCAAGAAACATATGCTCAGAAAGTCTATAATAAATGATGAAAAAAAAACCCATAAGGAATGGAACATTTTATGGCTATCCTACTAAAAACCACTCACAGTACAGTCCAATACATTTAAATTCCTTGGTTTAATTTTAAATAAGGACATAAAGGTACAATAGTATTGTGAATTTTATTTTTCTTTCTTTTTACAGGACTTCTTGTATAACAGTATTGTAATTTTTTTTTTTTTTTTTTTTTACAGGACTTCTCAATTCTAGTGCAAGCTGGTAAGTTCACAGGAGGATGATGTCACTTTCGTATATAAATTTGCTTTTATGCATTTGCTGGAGACAGGATTGTCCCTGATTCATCTATACATTTATTTCATTTAATAAACCACTTTTATTTCATGATGGCCAAGAGATAGATAAGTGAAAGCGTTCTGACAAGGAATATAATATCATATGTTGAATACACCAAGCATCAGATTGCTGTTTGAGTTTGCTTGGTTTTGTTTGTGTAATTCCCTACAAAACTAAGGATCAATGGAAGTAGCTGACTGGAAAAACACAGTACCAACAGCGAGAATAAGATCTGGGAAAAGGAGAGAAAAATATATTTACAAGGACTATATGTACTACTAGGCAAGAATAAAAGAGGGGCTCACATCACAAGATGCAGCTAGCCTGGAGCCAGTGACAGACGTATATGACATAAGGACCACAATGAAACATAATGAGCTAATTTAAATATGACAATTTGTTTAAGGCGATGATCAATACTCCTTCTCCAGAAGGACCACAACATTAGATATAATTAAAGTACACATTCAACAATACAAGGTCATTGGCAAAGTCAGCAGCTTGAGTCACATCAGTGAGTTATGTGGAAGTCACATCAGTGAATATATGGAAGGCTAGGCAATATACAGATTGATGAGGAGCAGGTTAACACACTATAAGCAGGTGAGAACTTGGAAAGATATATCAGAAAGCTACTAAAAGAGACTACTCATATGAAGTACAAAACTCCTGGTGAAAGGGAAATGAGATTACAGAAGCTAGGTTTTTGTGCCTCATGCCTGGGCCAGTTATCAGCAGGACAAGAGAGAGGAAATATGAGGGGAATATAGAAACCTTCATTTTCTACTGTTTCTTCTGTCTCTTAAACCACCCATGGCCACAGCTCGACAGCTAAAGTCTGCCATGAGCAGGCAGGCAAAGCAAAAGGAAATGGAGCCTGAGGATTTAGGTATAATAGCGATCTGGTTTGCTAAGAAAACTGGAATAGTAATACAAAAAGGAGGAACTTGTCCTGCTAAGATGAAGAGGGAAAAAGGAAAGGGTAAGGACATGGCAATATGCATTATGTCTTGCCGTGTTGTGTCATAAGTGCAGAAAAAATCATGGGTGATGGCAAAGGTAGAAGTACTGTATTACTATAATGGAACCCATCCACTATAAATATCCAGAGACAAAAGTGAGTGGTTTTGTGAGCAACAGCAAAAGTAATCCAAAACACTGGACTTAAATAAATGTGAATTTTAATAGCCCCAAAGCCTGTGAAAAAAAAAATAACAAAGGTAGTGACTTTCAGTTAACTCATATATATCAGTAACAACTTTTAAATATAAGAATTAGAAATATCTATGAAGAGAAAGTGCCTCAAAATGCTGGAAATAGTTAAGAATATGTAAATAAAAATATCTAGGATGAGAGTGAAATTATGGAGTTAATGATTCTTAGGAAAGGAATGAGGAACTATAACAAAACAAAACCAAGGCACTTTTAGAAAGTAGGATTCAGTAAATTCATAGAACTGGTAAAAAGGGAGTCCTAGGAGACAAAAAAAAAAAAAATAAATCAAGTGAACTGTCAGTTTCATAAAGAAAAAATATTAAGGTCATGAGTACAAAATATACTATTATAGAAGAAAGATTAAAGTTGCAGTTAGAGATGAGCTTGATGAAATCATGGGCTTTTTGTGAATTACAAAGATAAAAAGAGAATGGAAACTAGGTCTGGTTCCTAAGGTCAAATATAAAAAGTAGAATGAGCTCACAGGAGGAGAGTAAGAAGATACAACACAAAACCAAAAGTCTTTAACTAGGAAGCTAAATTATAACAAGAAACCCTTCCATAACAAGAAAGAGTTGGTTGACTTCTTATTGTGGTGGGGGCGTGTCCTGGGTTCAGCAGTAGCAGTCATTTTTCTCCTTCTTGGTAGCTGGTGCGGTGCAGTGTTTTGAGTTTCGGCTAGGGAACAGAGCTGATAACAAGCGATGTTTTGGTTTGGCCAAGGACTTTGTGAGCCTCATGCTCTGCCAGGGAGGAGGGGAAGCCAGGAGGAAGCAGAGACAGGACACCTGACCCAAACTGACCAAAGAGGTATTCCATAGCACAGCACGTCATGCCCAGGGTGTAACTGGGAGTGAGCCGGAAGGGCTGGGAGACTGCGGGTTGGAGGAGGTATGGGTCAGAGCTTGGTCAGGCTGGGGGGGGGGGGGCGAGTTATCGGTTGGCTGGTGGTGAGGTGATGTATACTCTTCCCTTGTTATTTCCTTTATCATTGTTATTATTGGTGGTAGCAATAGTGATTTGTGTTATACCTTAGTTACTAAACTGTTCTTATCTCAACCAGTGGGAGTTGCATTCTTTTCGATTCTCCTCTCTGTCCCTCTGGGAGTAGGGGGAGTGAAAAGAAGGGGGGGAGTGAGTGAACGAGTTACCTGACTGGGTTTAAACCACAACAGGGGGGCTGTTACAGGCTAACCCAAGAAAAGTGAGGAGTTCAATACTTTCTTGCAAGTTATTACTGAAAATGTCTTAGGGCTGTTGTAATTAAAGAAGTCACAGAGGGTAAGACCTCCTTCTCTAATAACGAAGGAACAGGTCAAACAGTATCTAAATGTTATATGTTCAGTTGAAACAGCTGGTTTTCACTGCAGTGTAATTAAAAAGCTGGCTGATGAAATCACAGGATCATTAGTTGTTATCTCTGAGAAACTAGAAAGAATGGGGAGACAAGCAAAAGTCCAGTTTGAGGAAATGGGAAGAAGAAAAGGAGAAGCCCAAAAAATAACAGGCTAACCAGCTTAACATCAGCTTCTAGAAAAATTGTGGAAGAGCTACTCAAATTGGTTTTAAAAGTTAGAAAGAAATAAAAAAAAAAAAAATAGCAACAGCTGACATGTTATCAACAAGAAATAATGCCAAATTAGTTTCATTTCTTTCCCCCACAGGATTGCAAACTGCATGGGTAGAGGAGAAACAGCTCATATATAGCTTAACTGCAGCAAGTTTTTAGAAATACTGGTATAATATTCAAAAGCAAGGCATGGACTCAATGAAAATATAAGAAGAAAGATACAAAGTTAGTTCTATTGAGTTCTGAAAATAGCTATAATGAGTCCTGTGTCAAAACAAAGGCATGTAATTAGTGAAATTCTGCTGGGGTCTGTCCCGTGTCAATGTTCTCATTATTTATGTGTTACAGACTTCTGAAATGCATAGATAGTACATGGATTGGAAGACTGCCAATATAGCTGAGGATACCTAGAGGATACCTAGAACTCAAAACAATTAAAATAAAATTGGAGGTAACATATGAAAGAAAAACAAGATGATAAGTGCAACATATTAATGCAAGTAGGAAGTATCAGTTAGACATTAACAGTAGATAAATATTTGCAATAGTTTTCAAGTATATGGAGGCTTGCTGTAGGAAATAGCAGAATTGACTCTGTTCTGTGTTTGTTGTAAGTAGAAAAGGATTTAATGTAAAGACAGGTACAAACAATAAAGTGTTGAAATTGAATTTTTCTGAGAAGTAATGTATCTTCACAGTTTCATTGACAGTGCCTTCAGTCTTGATAAATGTCTGTCATAACTGACTTATATAGTTCCACCTTGGACAAACCAATGGGCTGAATGATGTCTTGGGATTACTTCCCTCTAATTTTATGATGCTGTCTACCCAGAAGCTACTGCAGCCACCTTCAGCAGCTAAGAGGCAAATGCATGCTGCTTTCCTATGTGACAATCCAGCCGAGATGCAGGAATGCATGACAGGATCACCATATGCTTCACTTTCTCACAGTAGTATTGACAACAGTTCCTTCCTGCCAGCTCTAAAGTATGCTTCATTCGTTCTGTATAAACCATATGCACAGGGAGTGTGCTGATCAGAAGACAGCCTACACCTAGTGCCAATAGGTTTCAGCAGATGATGCCTGCACTACTTTATTGCAATTTGGCTTCACATTTGGGATTCTATAACCTACATAAAAGCACCAGATACAATAACCTGGCTAAGTAAGTTCACATGGTTACAAAGGTTCATAAAAAAATTGAAGACAGAAGAATATAGTAATGAAAGAGAGAGGAAAACTAGAGCAAATACAGAGCTTTCTCAATCAGTCCAGGTAGAAGGTTCCCGTTGGCACAGCATTCATTTTCCTTGGTATCTCCATAATCTTCAAAACACCTTTTAAAGATATTGGAACAGCAGTAGCTTTCAAAATCTGCAATAACATGGGAAGACAAAAATAATAGGAACAGGTTTGCATTTTTTTTTAAAGAACAGATTTGTATGCCAAGAATAAGAGAAAAGTCCTACTAATCTATCAAAACTGGGAGAAATATATGACTCAAGAATCATTGAAATAATTAAAAATGCATTTTAAAGCCTTTTTTGATAGGTTACAGGCTAGCATTTAGTGTGGGTATACTTATAACATCTAATAATTAACAAGTCCCAGTATGTCTTTCACTTGCATCCCTTGACTAGCTGAAAATTAATAACAGGCAGTCTTAATTTCCTGTGTGAAGAAAATAAACCTGTCTTTCCAAAGGTACTCTGATTTTGAGTTCTTTAATCTATTGAAGAACATCTGAGCTCTTTTAAATGAAGAAAGTTGAACAGCACCATTCAGTCTAGATAGAAACTGTATACACATGTGTAGGGATAATGGTAACATAACCAGTGGGAATATAAATTCACTGCCTGTGACTTTGTCACAGATATAAAGATCTTCTGGAGAAAGCATGTACATCAAGCATAAGAATATATGACATTTCTCCACCTCTGCAGGAATCAGTTCAGATAATCTGTTTAAGGAAATTCCAGCACTGTAATTTGTCTTTTTGCTTTTAAGCAGCGATGTGATAATGCAGAAGCCACGTTCAATGACTCAGAATGATTTAGTTTGGAGGAAGCCCATTAATTTAACCATATTTTCCCATGCTTTTCAGCACCATGTGCTGTCATCTGGAAATGATAGAAACCATAGTAGTAAATTCTGAAAGCTAAGAAAAAACATGCAAGTACAGTTCACGTGGTATTTACTGGTATGCTAATGTTAGCCCAGCCTAACCAAAATTAGAGTTTCTTGGTAAACCTGAATTAGCCTTTTAGGGAAAAGGATACTTAACAGACAAGAAAAAGCAAATACGCCATAGATCTATACTCATTATGGATCTTGCATCAAAAATATATGGTAAGTTAGCATTTTCCTGTGTCTGCAGAGATGTATCATATTGACTCTTAGAGTGCAAAATGGAAATAAAAAAGAGAAAAGGTTCATCATATTTCAAGTGTGACGAAGTTTTCTTTGCCTCTCTTAAAATTATCTTTTCTGTTTGCTGAAAGGAAAAATATCCTTCAAGTTTTTGAATCTGTCAGTTCACTGTCAGTAAAATTAGTCTCCTCATAACATTCTTTAGTTGGAATATCATCCTAAAATGAAAGACTTTCTAGTGAGACCCGTAACAAAGCTCACACATGGGATTCTGTAGCTCAGTTATAAGAGGTAAATATATTTTTAGATTTTGACCATGGGAATGTGTTTCAACTAGATTAATGATTTCTAGAGGCAGTTCTCTTTCCTCAGATTTGTCCTGGGTTTAGCAGTAGCAGTCAATTTTTCTCCTTCTTGGTAGCTGATGCAGTGCTGTGTTTTGACTTTCAGCCTGGGAACAGTGTTGATGACACCAATGTTTTCAGTTGTTGCTAAGTGATGTTTACCCTGACCAAGGACTTTGTGAGGCTCATGCTCTGCCAGGGAGGAGGGGAAGCTGTGGGGAAGCAGAGACAGGACACCTGACCCAAGCTAGCCAAAGAGGAATTCCATACCACAGCAGGTCATGCCCAGGGTGGGGGGTAACTGGGAGTTACCCGGAAGGACACGGGGTCTTCTGGGTCGGACTCATTTTTCAGCAGGTGCTATTGTATTCTCTTCCCTTGTTATTTTCTCTTATCATTGCTGTCGTTGGTGGTAGCGGTGGTGATTCATGCTGTACATTGGTTGCTGGACTGTTTTTGTCTCAACCAATGGGAGTTGCACTCTTTTGATTCTCCTCCCCATCTCTCTGGGAGCGGTGAAGGGGAGAACCCTGGGCGGGGGGGGGGGGGAACGGGATGTGGGCCTCCTCAATTGCTTCCAGCCTGACGCCACTCAGTGAGCTGTCTGGCTAGGTTTAAACCATGACAAGATTAGAATATAGTTAAATAAAGTGATAAAGAAATAAATACATCTCTTGACAAAAGAGGGAGGGAAGAAAAGAAGAGGAAAAAGCTTTGCAAACTTAATGTACTTCCACTGTGCTTTCTAGGCGACCATGTGAATTACAAAGTCTCTAAACACCAGGCCAGTTATGATGCTCTTAATTGAAAGTTAAGTGGCTCTTCGCATCCCCATTGTATAAGCCTCTACAAAAAAGCATACATTCACACAGAAATATGTGTAGATTTCTGTTTCTTTGAATAAAAAGATAGCTGTATATTAATTATATCAGTCACAAAGTGGTTGCATGAAAAACTTAGAATTATAGAATCATAGAATAGTTACAGTTAGAAAGGACCTTAAGATCATCTAGTTCCAGCCCCCCCTGCCATGGGCAGGGACACCTCACACTAAACCATGTCACTCAAGGCTCTGTCCAACCTCACCTTGAACACTGCCAGGAATGGAGCATTAGCATTCACAACTTCCCCGGGCAACCCATTCCAGTGCCTCACCACCCTCACAGTAAAGAATTTCCTCCTTATATCCAATCTAAACTTCCCCTGTTTAAGTTTGAACCCGTTACCCCTTGTCCTATCACTGCAGTCCCTAAGGAAGAATCCCTCCCCAGCATCCCTATAGGCCCCCTTCAGATACTGGAAGGCTGCTATGAGGTCTCCATGCAGCCTTCTCTTCTCCAGGCTGAACAGCCCCAACTTGCTCAGCCTATCTTCATACGGGAGGTTTTCCAGTCCCCTGATCATCCCTGTAGCCCTCCTCTGGACTTGTTCCAACAGTTCCATGCTCTTTTTATGTTGAGGACACCAGAACAGCACACAGTACTCCAAGTGAGGTCTCACGAGAGCAGAGTAGAGGGGCAGGATCACCTCCTTCAACCTGCTGGTCATGCTCCTTCTGATGCAGCCCAGGATACGGTTGGCTTTCTGGGCTGTGAGAGCACACTGAAGCTGGCTCATGTAAAGTTTCTCATCGACCAGCACCCCCAAGTCCTTCTCCACAGGGCTGCTCTGAATCTCTTCTCTGCCCAAACTGTAGCTGTGCCTGGGATTGCTTGTACCAAAACTTGTTTTTTGCTTTGAAGTAAAAGACCTCTGGTTTCCTTATGAAATTTCTTAGCAAATCACAGCAAGATCTGTAGCAAATAATGATAAATTAAAAGCCTAACAGAAAGAAATTCCTAGGATTACTTGGTTTTATAAGGTGTCCTTAGTTCTTTTAAACCTTACTTTACTGTTTTCCTAATTGTTACATGCACCTGAGAAGGTGATGTTGGTAGCATGTAAATATTCAGTGAACTGATGCTAGCGTTCCTGGTCTCATAGAGGCGTGTGCAACTATGCTTCACTCTCCACTCACCAAACCCCAATTCCTCTTGAAGGGAATTTGAAAGTAAGCTCTCACACTATTTGCATAGCTGATATCCTTAGATTGTTACATTTGAAGCCTGAAACCTTTTATACTGCTGAACTTTTGGTATATGAATAATCTATTTGAGAAGAGACTACTCATAATTTTGAAGTTATTTCCTACATTAAGGTACTACCCAAAACAACATAGAAAAATTGATAAAGCTGTGAGAGTGAAAAGAGTGATTTTCCCTCAGGTTTGTGAGTACAGTGCCTTAATCAACAAACATTCAAAAGCTGAAAAGTGAATAAAAATGAGGAATAAAAAAATGTATTTTCTTCTGTATTACTGCTTGAATAATATACTCCACCAAAGAGGTTTATGGCTCATAAATACAGTTATGCTGATCAGAACACTAAGCATGAAGGACAAGTTGACATGATTTTTATATAATCCCAGAAACTGAACTTAAATGAACTGAGATAGGAAAACTGGAACAGACTGGAAGTTTTTCCAAGGATATTTTATACATATATCACAAAACTGGATATTAAAAACATGTAGTGGGTTTTCTTTTTCTTTAAGTTATCTTTTGCCCATATAACCTGTGAAAATGAGGCATATGAAAGCATTATGGGAATGTCTGTTGCAAATTAGTTGGGGTTTTAGAAAAATTTTCTTAAATATTTTTATCACACTTTTCTAGTAGGAAAACTTATTATAATTCTTAGCAATCACTGCAACTATCTACATTTTACTCTTTTGCTCTCTTCATGAATAGTGATAAAATGCACAAAATTCAAATTTTCAATTCAAAGAGGTAGGATGACAAAATAAATGCAGAACTGCAAACTCTTTATGGTTCCTCTGACACTGTGTTTAGGGACATACTTTGGTTTTAAAAGGATAGTCTAAAAAGAAGTCTAAGGATAAAAAGGATAGTCTAAAAAGATGCCTACTTAAACCAGCATCACCACCTGATAAAATGTATCTAAAGTATATTCATTTATTATCCATTACTTTTAAGAATTTTGATACAAAATGAGACTTTGACTGCAGATAGTTCTCAAAAAATAAAAAGGGAAAATACATTTGCCAAACAAATAAAAACTTAAACCATATAAAGAATTTCATATGTTAGTTTGAATAAAATCTGGTTTGAAAAAGAAAGAAAATATGAATGTCCTTGTTTGCACGTGCAAGACATATTTAGGCTATATTTAGTTTCCTGTTCAGCAACAGGAACTTAGTTAAAGAATTGATTTCAATTCTGACAGTGTGTGTAAACAGAAAGAACCAGTGTCTGAGATTCTAGGGTCATGCTCCATCCCTGGCAGTGTTCAAGACCAGGTTGGACGAGGCCTTGGGTGATATGGTTTAGTGTGAGGTGTCCCTGCCCATGGCAGGGGGGTTGGAACTTGATGATCTTAAGGTCCTTTCCAACCCTAACTATTCTATGATTCTGTGATTCTATGATTATGTTCAGCTTCAGAATTAATTATCAGGACTTTGAACTGGAGGTACAGAAACAGGCATTACATTGTGCTTGCTGGTCCATGTGCTGACAAGATCAGCAGTTGTATTCCTGGGCAGCTATCAGCATACAATTACCTGTTTTGTTTGGGTATTTTTTTTTGTGGGGGTTTTCTTTTTTGTTTTTTTGTTTGTTTGTTTTTGGTTTTTGCTGGTTTGGTTTTGTTTGGTTTTTTGTTTGGTTGGGTTTTGTGGGGTTTTGATTTTGGTTGTGGTTGTTGTTTTTTTTGTTTTCTGTGGGAAAGACCTAGCAACACAAAACATCTAAAAAATCTGAAAAGACAGTTCTGTATGCAGAATGCAAAAACCTAGGAAAGTTCAGTAACTTACAGTAAAAATGGAAAACAAATAGTTCCAACAGACTCTGAAGTCAGAATGCCATATGCAAGCCCTTCGTCATATACAGACTAAAACTAAATTTCATCCAGATTTTTTCCTTATATGTGCATTAGCATGCCTGGAAAATATCTCATTCCTCATGCGCAAGATTATAGTGTCAGACAACCTACTGATCAACTTCTGAGCAAATCTGAAGAAACAGCAAAGATTCTGGCAAAGAGTAAGTACTAATTTGATGAATAAAGAAATAGCAAACTCATTTCATTCATTCTGAAGAGTGTCCATCTGCTAGCACATGCAATAATCTTATTGAAGACAATAGATAAAACAATGACAGCCTTGTGTGTATGACTTCTGTTCACAGTCCTGAAGAAATCCTCCCTCAATACAGTGAGTGTCCTACAGTGAGCACTGTTGTCACTCTTCATTGAAAGCAAAAGCTTAGATGGCTGAGGATAAACAGATTGCAGGAAACAAGATATTCCTGGATTTTACTGGTACCATGTTCTCAATGAGCACATGAATATCTATGTTCCAGATAACATAGCAATTCCCTGCTGTACATACTGTAATTTTGAATCCCTCATCAAACCTTGGTTCAGAATACTTGTCTCAGTGTTAAGTCTTCCCACAGTCCTCCTACGAGCCCTTTTTCTGGATTATCCATCGTGAGATCAAACTGCACGTGGTAAGGCAAGCTGCTTTCCTTCAGCACTGTTTTATTTCTATAGACAAGCAAGTAAGAGAAGTCATTCACACCTGCACCTTTGTATTTGAGAGATTTCACAAATTAAAAGGTTGAGCTAAAAGTTACAGCTAGATGCGAAGTAGAATACTCACTGCTTTTAGTGATGGAGTGAAATTTGTCTGTATGTCACACCTGTGTCTGTACCAACATTCTGGGACTTAAGCCAAATGTCCATAGCCGCTTAAGCTGCTTACTAACCAGCTTAATCTTTGCCTGTAGAATGGATCAAGTCATCTGTTTCTCAACACAAAGAAACCCAAAACAGAGGTAGGAGCTCACTCTCTAGATTTGCAGATAAAGGCAAGATGTTTGGGTATGCCATGAGTACAGCCACCCAAAAGCAATAGAGATAGCTAAACTGCTCCTTCCAATCAAGTAGTGAATAAGTACTTTGAAATAATTATCTGGTTTAGAGTCAATAAAAGCTTATGAGGAAATGCAAGACCAAATACTGAGAGTTGGTTGCTCTTCTCAGCTTAAGCATTCCAGTATCTGATGGGGGCCTATAAGGATGCTGGGGAGGGACTTTTCATGAGGGACTATAGTGATAGGACAAGGGGTAACGGGTTAAAACTTAAACAGGGGAAGTTTAGGTTAGATATAAGGAAGAAGTTCTTTACTGTGAGGGTGGTAAGGCACTGGAATGGGTTGCCCAGGGAAGTTGTGAATGCTCCATCCCTGGCAGTGTTCAAGGCTGGGTTTGAAAGAGCCTTGGGTGACATGGCTTAGTGGGAGGTGTCCCTGCTCATGGCGTGGGGGCTTGAACTAGACAATCTTAAGGTCCTTTCCAACCCTAACTATTCTATTATTCTATGATTTTGGAAAAGAGATGGTTTCTGTTTAAAAAAAAAAAAAAAAAAATGCGCTGAGTGGTGGTGGGATATGTTTACGTGTCCAGGAGTTAAAAAAAAAATGTTTAGAAACATTAGCAATGGATTCAGGAATACCTGATATCACCGGGTGGTGATTTTCAATGATCTTTGATCTCTGAATCCAAAAATATTTCCTAAGGAAGTTGGAGGCAATTATTAGAAAGATAAGATTTATGACATGCAATTATGGGAAATATTCTCTGCAATTAGGATTGCTTATGGCTTTTAGTAGATGGAGTGTAGGAATTTGATCTATCACCAGTCATACATATTCCCAGTGAATGAAAAGTGGTGCATAAAACATCCTTGTAAAAATGTATATTTGCTTCACATACATTAGTAAGTGTGAGAAAACCAAGCTGAAATAACTGGATTTCAAATACTGTTTTATTAACAAGATGGAGATATATAAGGTCTAACTCTTGATTTAGCTAACAGCCCCACCAGTGTTTAGATGACTGTAGTATTCTCTGGGGGCCCTACATTGTTATTTGTAAACTGATGAACCTACAAATCTTCAGTATTGTTCTCAAGGGGAAGTAGTTTCATTTTGCAGACAGTTGTATATTTTATCTATCCCCTATGTTTTTACAATTTTGTTCTTGAACTGTTGTATACATTATGAAAACATGGCTAGCATTCAGCTATACAGTCAGTGTTTTCTGCCTTAAGATTTCTGGTAAAATCATAATGTTTCTCAGAGGTTTGTGTCCTTGCTGCAGCTCTGATATATTTAGTCAAAAGTCATAGTTTCATACTTGTTTTAGGGTCACATCAGTCTCAATCACCAACACCTATTTTTTAATTGATACATTTAAACCAGATTTTAATATTTTTGCCTGCACAATGCTCTAAACTCTCATGGACTTGACTTCATTACTCTGCAATCAAATACTATAAGGTAATAGCTTCATTTTTCTCCATGCTATACACAAAAAAGAGAAAGTTCTGCAGGCATTAGCAGCTTGAACAGGTTGTGTCTCAGAATTTTTACAATCTCCCAAGTATTCTGTTTTCTTGGTTAACTGAGTCATTAAGAAGCGCAGCTGATTACAGGTTTTAGTCCCTAACAGAATCTGCCTGCTTTTTCTATCAGCAATTTCATTAGCTACTATTGTTCAAACCTCTCATTAAAAATGGCCAAGTCTTTTATTCAGCTGCCAATAATCCAGTGTTCCCCCAGCAAAGACATTTAAAGCTTTTCACTGAGTATTCAAGTGTTACACGCCATAGTTTTACAAATTCTAGGCCCACAATTTTACGGAGTTGTTTTTTTTCTGTCTTCATAGAATAGATTCTCACCTTCCCTATCTGTGATGTGTACAACACCTATAATGTAAGGAAACCACATGAACACATTTCAATTTCAAATTACCACATTTATTAGTGATTAATGAAGATATAGATATCTATGCCATAAGTGATAGCTACTCTGAATTATTTAAGATTATAGATATAGTCATTTGGAGTAGAAAATTTAGAGGGAACAAAGACAAAATCCATCCACACGGCCTAGGAATTCAGGAAAAATATTTTCAACAATATATACAGAGTAATGTTTGGAAAAAAAAAAGCTTCGTTTTATATTCCTGTACTTGCTCAGCTAATGTCATTTTCATAGCTGGATAAAAGTCTTCATACTGTGCCTCATTTGTTTATTTACCTACTACTTTCTCCAAACAGCAGAAATGTTGACTTAGGCTTACAAATAATATAGATTCACAGGGAAAAGTACAGAGCACTGGATTTATATATGTTTTCCAGAAACAATGTTAAGAACAGCTTCTGTATTTGTACTACCAGAATGAAAATAACAGAATCAGCTATGGGCTTACTTATCAGCTAAGAATTTTATATTGCTTATTAGGGAATGACAGCTTTCTGAGGTATTGAATCCAGGCCTCTCCTGTTGTCACTGAATACAGCCAATATCCTATTTTAAAAACCTATCAACTTCCTTTTCAATATTCAATAAATTATTTTTTTTTAAAATTGGTGCTATAAACACTTTAATCTGACATATACCTTTTTGTGGGTTTTCTTCTTACCTTCCTTAAATAAGGGTGTAAAAAAAAATTTTTTTTTCCAGTTATAGGAAACCATAATGACCATGATTTTTCATGAATGAATTCTATATATATATATACATAAACATAATCTTGGCCAGCCTAATTTTTTAAAAATCAAGACAAATATACTATATCCCAAAGGATTCAGTTAAATAGTAAATTATTTTACACTTTTTTTTCAATATTTTTCTCCAATGTCCTGGGTTCAGCAGTAGCAGTCATTTTTTCTCCTTCTTAGTAGCTGGTGCAGCGCTGTATTTCTGACTTTTAGCCTGGGGACAGCGCTGATAACGCCAGTGTTTTTAGTTGCTGCTCAGTAATGTTTACTTCAACCAAGAACTTTCTGAGTTTCATGCTCTGCCAGGGAGGAAGGGAATCTGGGAGGAAGCAGAGACAGGACACCTGACCCAAACAAACCAAAGAGGTATTCCATACCACAGCACGTCATGTCCACTATATAAACTGGGGGCAGTTACCCGGAAGGGTTAGACCACTGCTCAGGTCAGGCTGGGTATTGGTCGGTGAGTGGTGAGTGGTTGTATTCTCTTCCCTTGTTATTTCCCTTATCATTATTCTTATTGGCGGTAGCGGTAGTGATTTGTGTTATACCTTAGTTACTGGACTGTTCTTATCTCAACCCATGGGAGTTATATTCTTTCAATTCTCCTCCCCACCCCTCCGGGAGTTGGGGGGGGAGGTACAGAGAGGAGTCAGAAAAGCAGCTATGTGGTTCTGACTTACTGACTGGACTTAAACCACCTTTTCTGATACTTAAAAAAATGTGATCTCTTTACCTTCATTTTCTACCCAGGGAACATAACTGACTGTCTCCTATTATTCTGGTCAAATCAGTAGTGCAAACTTACAAATGCTAATGTATTGATTGCACTATAAGAATTTAATTATTTTTTTCCATGACAACTGTGATCGATTGAGTTACTTTTGCTTACTTCTATTTCCAAATATTTTGCAAAAAGTTGATTTTGAAAAAAAAATCCAAATTTCTAAAGGCACTAGATGTATGTAAAAGCACCAGCAATGGTCTTTCATTTGTATTTTTGATAATGCTACAGTCTTCCTTCAGACCAAATCTTATTTCTGATGTGTTTTTTTATTGTTTTTTAAACTCTTAATAGAGAAGCTATATTACTAGATATGACAAAAACTTACTTTTCTTTTCCTACTTTACCTTTTCCCAAAACATTCTTGAATGAAAAGAACCATTTCCCCTCCCTAGCTTTACATGCAGTTTTCCTTTCTGAAGTGTTCTGTTGAAGGAGAGGTATGTAACTGTATAATAGCAAGAGGACTGATACCCCGAAAAACTAGAATATTCCCTTATAGGTGCACAGTACAAAAAAAAAAGGACAGATCTTACAGCTTTCTGGCAAAAGAATTTCTTTGAGTGCTTGGTAATATTTAGCAAACCAACTGGCCATCTTAAAACTCCAACCAAATAAGATACTTCTACATGGGCCCAGATCACTGGTTGATATAAAATAAATGAAGCTTCTTTCACATACAGGCATCAATTAATTAATCTACATGAAGGTTCAGGATACTAAAAAAAAATCTTTGTAAGTGAAAAGAATACCCCTTGTCTGTCTCGTGTATTTAAATTTTCAGCTCTTTAAATCAGTGTACAAACCAGAAAGAAGTTCATCTTTTTGCAGGGACCTCTGCCTGAGGTGCATGCAACCAATTGTAATTGGTATTTATCACTGCTGCAATTGATAATTATTATAGGTTATCATTGAAATAACATCAACTTATTTCATAGCAGAACTGTCTCTAAAGAGATACATGTATATATTTATAGTTTCTGTAAAAAACAAGTTTCTTTTTCATTCTTCTTGTGATCACAACAAAATGGCTTTTAAAGGGGATACTAACCAGAATATTGTATATTATATTTTAAACTAATCAGCTTGGCTAATATGATAATATTGTCACTATGTGTCATATTGTCAAGGCCAGGATTGTTTTCTGCTTAAAATCAATCTAGCTTTCCCAGAGTCAAGAATGGTCACAATTCATGTGCAGGCAACTCAGCTCATCACTCACCCGTCCTTTCTGAACTGTGATCAAGTTTTTTATCTGGCAGCAACAAAGAAAAATCATTACAGAGATAATCACAAGAAAAAATGCACAGTCAGTCTTGTGAGAATACTGGCAAGTACACATGAATCTAAAACATACGTAATACTTCCCTGCCATATTTTTAGTCAAGATGTACAGAAATATAAAATATATGGGAAGACTGAAGATCTAACAAGGTTAGCTTTAAGGGAATAGCATTGACAGAATATAAGGTAAGAACTGATGATAAAATTAGTATTTGATGCAGAAAATTGGATGAACACACTACAAAGGCTTCATAAGTGCCATGGTCTTGCAAATATAATTCCATTATTTTTTATGTATAGCAATAAAGATTTTGACAGCTATACAGAGCCATTGCAAAATATACTTTTGACCCTGAGGTAATTTATATTTTTAAAACATTGCTTCTGATGGACATTTAAGAGGTACAGAAGTCACACTTCGCATGTTAATACCATGATTGCTAGTATGTAATTGTAGAAAAACAAAGATGAAAAGCTTCAAATAAAGAAGCTTTAAAGTGATTACACGTGTGTTATTAGCATGTTCAAAAAATGTCATAATTGCTCTTCACTGTTGACCTATGTCCCATTTCCCTATTTGTGTACCAAAAACTGTTGATGTGTCTAGTAAAACACTTAAAACCCTATTATCACAGACAGCTGTTCATCTATTTTGTGCTTTCAATTTAATTTAATTTAACTTCAAATTTAGGGGAAAAAATGCACAGATTGTAGATTTCCTAGGAAAAGATGTGCTGCCATTTTAATTAATGGAAGCAGCATAAATACATAAAATAGTGTACTTAATTCACCAATGATACCAGTGTAGTCTTTAAGAAGAGCTTGGATCTATATTTTTCTTTTTTTTTTTTTTTTACTTATCCTGGAACTTAACAGAGAGGGGTCATATAATTGGGGATCATTTAGTCAAAGGAACATGAAAGGCTCATTGAAGTTCAATGAAATCAGAAAACTCAAGATTCAGTGAAAAAGAGGAGAGGCACATAGTGGAGCAGGGCCTCATGGGAGTAGAGGGTCAGAGCAGAAGTCTGCAGTCCTAATGAACGGCTGCTCTTCTGCTTCCAGCCTGGAACAGATTGTATCTGGACTCCCTAGTGTTTTGCCTGCACCAGGTAAAGCTGGCATAAAAGAGTCCTGATACTGTGACGAGGGGATGAAGAGAAACCACAGCAGATAGGACATTTACCTACTATTTTTTTTATTTGGGAAGAGGAAAGTTTGTTTTGGCTAGCAATTTACAATAATCTAGTGAGGGTAATTATCCAAACCCCATAGCAAGACTCTGGACCACTGCAGAAACCCAGGTATCATCTTATTTTCATCTTTTACTCTGTGCTCAGCAACAATAGGTTCTGCAATATGTACCACAAAATAGCTGTCGAATTCAGTCTTCTCCCAGTCAGAGAAGCAAATCCTTGTCAAAGCCACTGTTTACACAGCTATGCTTGGGGATAGGCAGTCTATCATGGCGCAGCATATGCCCACAGGAGAAACCTAGAGAGGTACCAACTTCCTTAACAAATTCAGCTGCTGAGAGGTACAGATATTTAATGTTGACTGGCAGATTATAACTTTAATATCCTTTTCTAACAGGGAGATGTCTTGCCACTGCAACAAGCTGAACATACTAAAAAATACAGGCATTACCACAAGGAGATATTCCCCTCATACCCACCCACCAGTAACATCATAAACAGTTAAGATAGTAAATACAACATAATTACCCTTTTTCTTCAGGAAACGTACTCACAAGCATCGTATGGGAAGAGAGTCTGGCATGCATTTTAGAAAAATTTTGTTCAATTTCAGAAACAAGACTTAACATGAAAGTTTACCGTATTCCAAATCAAAGAGATCAGATTATACAAACCATCAAAGACTGGTTTATTAATAATATTTAATAAATATATTTAATTAATCCTCAGATCGTTAACGGGGATCATTCAAATTTATCATCCCAGGTTTTCATATGACAGTACTTGAATTTATTTCTTTTGAGGTAGTATGCCAAAGTATCCTGATTTGAATGTTTGAGTGTTTTTTTTTTATTAAGCAATGACATAGCCTCTCTGAAAAATAATCCTGAAAATCATGGATTGATATTTGGAACTAACACTTCATGCATCAATCTTTGATCCTGAGTGGAGAAAAAGTTAATTCTAGGTTTTGTCTCCAAACTGGCTATGTTTAGAAAAACCATCAACTGTTATACAAATAGAGGATTGTTTCCATTGGGAACAATTCTTATTGACTTGTGTAGATATCTTTAACTATTTCAAGACTACAGTGCCTTACTGGGCCTTAAGAGCTCAAACTATGTATAAAAGTTGTGAAAATTAGATCTGAAGAGTGATATTTAGTACCCTTAAAAATACATTGCTTAGTAGAATGAAAGGTACATGCTCCTGACAAAGTCCTCTTGATGGGATGATGGAATAGTCATCAACATGACTATCAACAACATGAGATAACAATTAAAAAGATACCTCTAGTTTCTAATTTAACTTTTAGCACTTACTTACTAAAAGAAAATGAGTGTAAAACTCTAGTCATCATATCATAATAGCATAACTCTTCAAAGTGATATGGAAGAGGCTGTCCATCAGGTTTCCTTTAAAAAATAAAACACTTCTAACAATTAGGATGAAGAAAACCAGAAGTTTATCACACTACCAGTAAACACAGACGCAGTACTAAACTGAACAATACACTTTGGAGTAACAGCTTTTGGTCATTAAATATTTCTTTATTTATTTATCTATTTTAATTTCTATGTGAATTTCTGACTCTTAAGAATTATGATAGAATTGTCAGTATTTGAAATACCTAGGAACTAGGCATTGGTCTTTCAGAGCAATTTCTACAGTCATTCTTACTATTGTATCTGTGGTGTTATAAAAGTGTCGCCTGTTGCAGAAGATTGACTGTGTAGCAGAGATTAAAAATCACTATGCTGGTACAGTAAGGATTATAAACAGCACCTATCAGTCATTTCTATATTGTGTCCAATCGAAAAGTATTCATATCAAATACCAGACTCCTATCAAAATTATACTACAAATATGGACTCTATCTAGCTTTAAGGTCTAATGAATAATATCTACTAATCATAAGCTGTTTGCCCATCATAGGCTGCTAGAAATGCTCTTACCTCTTTGGAAGGCACAAAAATGCATGCATAATTGGCCAAAAATTATATAACACCTCTTTCTGAGTTTCTTCAGTAAAACGAGTGCAATTCTGGTTTGGTTCAATTCACAGTTAATCCTTCTATGTACCTGTGGAAGTTGTTTATGAGTTAAAATTACACATGAAAGGATGCAAGAGACTAATTTAATGGCCTGCCTTTGAAAATTTCCATTTGCTGCTTGATATACCTTATTAATATTCTTTGAATCCAGTTACAGGTGAACCCTGATTTTTTAAAAACATCACTAACTATAAAAAGCTGTAAGAATAATTTTGTGACTTAAATTATAATTTTCTTATCAAAATAAATGATCTCATACAGGTAAATAGATTAATCTGCTTCAGTCTTACAAAACTGTCATGGAGTATATATGGTACAAGAGATTTTTGATAATCACAAGGGAAAAAAATATGATTTTTACTCAGAATATGGGGCTGAATTTAATTGCAAATAACAAAAATACCTCCTAGAAGCTGCTTGACCTATAGCAGATGAACACTTTTACCCTCTGTAAAAACCCAGCATGACTGGACTTTGCAACTTGCTTCGCCTTCTTAACAAAAATATGTGTTCAGTGTTCCCAAATCTATGCTCCTTCTCCACCCAACAGCAGATATTTCTTTCCAGTGTATAATAGACTTAGCATTGTCCCTGACCCTTCCGGTGTTCCAGCTGGGTGCACTTGACAAGCTCCAGGAGTAGAATCTATTTGCATGACCTTAGAACTTGATATGTCGAGTGTCTTAAATTCCCCATGATGCTGACAATCATGTTTTGATGGATAAGGATAATGAAACATAATTCTGTAGTTATGGAGCCCCCCCTGTGCTAATAGTTGGTTTAAATCTCTTTGAAGTTGGTAGGCATGATAGCTGTTTCATAAAGTAAATGTAAAGTGATATTGAATTCTTCAATGGAAACAAATAGCTGAAAAAATATGAGCCATGACCAAAATATGGCTACAAGGGAAGACCGCTGTGGAAGCTAAAGCATCTGTCAAATGGCCAATATATGGGAGAGATGGCTGGGTGAAAAGAAACATAAATTTGCCCAAGGACACTATCACAGAACCACCCTTGCAGTTATTGTGACTTTTGGGAAAAAAAAACTGTGGTTGATTTGTAAGTTAATCCCTAACTTTAAAGAAAAACTCACATGCTATGCTGAAGACCATGGAATGGTGACCACATAAAATTTTCCTGATTTTCTGTTCTGAAAGAAAAATAAAAAATGCAAACATGGTAATCAATTTCATCTAATTCTAACTAATAGTTTAGCTCGTATAGAAGAAATGACTAAACAAGGGTAAAAATCAAAAAATGAAGATGTTAATGTAGTGTAAAAGATAAATTACATTATAGTATTTTATATTTTTCACCTAGAAAATTTCTCTACTGATAGCTAAAAATAAGCCCCAAATCATTTCTGCAATACTGTCAGAATGAAATGAAAAATAACATTACAGATTTTCAGATATAAATAACACCATATTAACTGATCTACTATGATGCCAGCTATGCCTAAAAGCTTGCTTCCAGGGGAAAAAAAAAAAAGAAAAAAGAGATCAGAACAGCTGGTAAAGGCAGCTATTTCACTATTTTACTTTAAATTCTTCCCTTAGTTATTCTTCAGTAACTTTACAAGGTTTTTTTTTCTTTTAAACAAGCATTACATATAAAAAGGTACATTTTAGAATAGGGCTACTTCACCAAAAATTTGTTAAGGCTTTTTTATACTAATTTACCTGAATTGTTAAACTTTAATTTTTGAGTTATATTCTAAATAAAAATTATAGAGGCTGTTTCCTCTGCATTTGTTTTAAAAACTCTTAAAAGATGAGACTACTAAAGTCCACATTTCTTTCACAAAAATAGCTTAGCCAGAATAAGGCACCACCTACCTCAAGGTTAGATTATGATTTGGGATTCTTTCTACAGGGGTGTGGAGGTAGATTGCTGCCATGAATAAATGAGGAAAGAGAAATATTTTTTAAGATTTCTCAGTATTTCAGTTGCAGGGAATGTTACTGAGTGGCAACAGTTCTGCATTTTCAGTTTCTTCTCTCATTGCTGGTAGACTATCAACCTGCAAAATATTCACCCTTTAATATTGCTGTTTTAATGTTCAGATGTCTGATTTTTAAACGCAAAAAAATGCAGGATTTTATTATTTTATTTTTTATTGTTATTAAAGTGCTGAATAAAATGGAAGCATAAGATGAAGACTAGGCAATCAGCTCTGCTGAGTAAATTCAGACATACATGTTTCACTGAAAGCACACTTGAATATGTTCCTGCCTTTGCCTGTAGTGATAAAACAAAAATGCCACAACTCATTTTCTTCAGTTTTGCACTGAATTTGTCCACAATACTTTGTCATTGTTTGTCTTTTCCTTGAGAGCCTTGATTGAAATGTAGAAGCTCCGTTTCACAATGAATCACCATAATTTTTTCAGTCTTGATTTTTCCAATGGAGCAGACATGTCCAAACACAGAAATGAAGTTAACATTCTGACCCAACATTGATTCAAATACATGCATCAATTCACTAGGCTGTGAAACATACCCCAGATAATGAGACCCTATGAAATATAGACGTATATAGAAATATAGACTTAGATTTTAAAAAAAGTTTAATCTAAATTAAAAATGAAAAAAATAAGTATATTGGAATATTGCTGATCTTGTTGAACTGAAAGATCATTTAAGACAGGGGTGTATTGTAGACATAGATGTGCTGCCTGGTGCACTAAACCATGATTTAGCCTAGCCAGAATGGCCAAGAGGTGGGTGCATGTCATCATCCTGACTAATAGAAAGCTGGTATGTATCTAGTTGTCACAAGATGAGAAGAGCTTCTATGTCCTGCATTTTAGTTGCAAACTGAGATCAATGATAGACAAGTTGATATAAAATGAAAGGATCCACTACAGTTTAAAAATACATGTATTTTATTTTGTGATGACATTAACAATTCTTAAGTTCATTTACCATAATCACGTAAAAGTCGAAGAGGTCTGACCAGACAGTGTGTAAAAGAAACAAATACAGCGCATTTTTTCTTTTGCAAGAGAAGCTGAGGTATTGTGTTGAAATGGGAACAAATTTGAACCACCCAATTGTACAACACTTCTTAGCTGCAGCCTGTGAAACCTACAGTAATTTAACACATGTCATGGAGCACTTAGAAATGTAATAAAATTTCTGTTTATTACCAGTGCAGCTCTGGGCTAAAGCATTCATGTGAGACTCATCTGATCCTTATAGTTGATGACCTTAGAATTTATCTCCATCAGAAAGAACAATATTTATTGTTCTAGGGATTTTTATACCTGCACCACTTTCACAGGGAGTTTTTATATAAATATGATTGTTTACTAAAGGTTAGATTCCTATATGTGTCTCAAAGTAGTCCTCTGCAGTCCTCTTTTAGAAAAATAAGATTCCACTACAAGCACAATTTCCCCATCCTTTTTCCAGATGATTACCCTCCTCCTGAGAAGCCAAGAGAAAGAATGGATAGGGGTGGGTGCTTTCACTCATAGATTTCAGCGCAGAAAATTCGGCTGTCAAGTAGCACAGTTCTCCCCCTTTGTTCCAAATCTCCTCTTAATTTGTCTTTGCAAGAGGTACATGTCTAGCCAGTTTTAACATGACTGAACAAGAGCGAAAAATCAGATGAAAAGAAGGACTGGGACCTTAGTGTGAAGGAGTAGTAGTTTAACCTACACCGCAGGATTTGCCATCTCTCCAAACTCCTTTCACTCTAAGAGCTCCTACACGGAGATGAGGAATTTAACCTTCTCTTTTTCAGTATTCCAGCTTTCCTTGAACTTTTCCATAGAGTATACAGAACAATTACCTCAGCAAAAGCTGTTACAAGAGGAATTTAGGGTTAATTTTTTCACAAACTCTTTTACAGATTTTACAAAGTGTTCTCTCAGCAAATTTTTGTTTGTTAGAACTTGCCCTTTAGGTAGGGATGTAGAACATTGGACTCAGGATAATGGCAGCTGATCCTTCTAATACACCTGACACCACGCAGTCCTTAAAACACCTTTTCCATCTGGATCAGATGACTTAGCTGATTGATGCAGCTTAAGGCTGAAGCTAAGGTGAGGTGCTACGCATGTTCTCTGAACCTTTACCTCTCACTCTTTATGGATATTAATATCTATGAATAACAAGTTATTGATTCAGAAGGCAAAAATTATCCTTGGAACACATCTTTGAGCTTCCTATCGATTTCAGCACTACAATCATGTGAGCTGTTCCTCTAATAATTCAACGTCGCACTTCTGTCACTGTAGGGTTCTAGATCCTCATGCTTGTTTCCCGTGCTGTACATACACTTGCAGTATTTCTTACAGCTGCATCTTCCTCTTGAATTTGAAATCAAATATAGCCCAGCACTAAAGGCTGCTTCTCAGGATCTCTAGGATAGCATCTTTCCTTAAAAATGCTGCTTTGTTTCTTCTTTGATATTTTTTACCTTATTAATACCAGTTCTGTTCAGAGTGGTGTACTAGAAACACTACTGTCCTTGAGAGCAGTACCTGATTATTTTTCTTACTTTAGCTGGACAAAGTCTATTGAAATAAATCAGGTTTGTGGATATTCAGATTAAAAAGCAACCTAGACAAACCAACCTATAACTAAATGTTTTACTGACCCTGAAATGTTCCCTAGTAGTGGGATTGATAATTTTTAAAATCAGAAAACTTATTTACTACCTGCCTCCCTTCCACCTAACTTTAATGTAGGACAAGAACCTGAAAGCTTCACCTCATGGCATTTCACAGAAGTTACAGTAAGATCAAACTTAGGACATATCACTTCTGAATCCTACCATACTGCAGTCAGGAGAAGTTTCTGCAGCCTCTCAGCCACATTTTGCAGTCCCTTGTGTCTCTATTTGCTTGCCAGCACAGTTTCGCAATGTGGGGGGCTGGAAGCGGGAAAGATGAATCCCCAGAGATTGCACTCTTCATAATGACTTCCCAGCTCCCTGAGCATGCCCTGAGCTGTCCTTGGATTTCTTTGTTAGGTGGTATTAGGGGGGCTCTTCATCAGGTGGATGCTGCTGAGACAGACATAATCAGAAACCTGGTCTACCATGTTAGCTGATACAACAGAGGCTGAACATGATGTGCTTTTGCACAAGCCTGCTAGATAATAATGTTCCTATGTCTTCCAGGCAAGAGTGGGCCTTGTGCAGCACAAAAGTGGGTTTTGACTGGACAAACTGAAGAGGATACAGTTAAACCCGAGACATACTCCAGAAAGTGTTGTGATCTATTTGGGATCAAAGAATGAAGAGAGAACTGGGACAGGAGGGAAGAATATTTCAATCTTTATGATCAAAATAGATATAGAATAAGCAGTCTTCAAAGTCACAAAAATATGGACCATTATTTCTCTAATGAGTGGAGTTAGTACCATCAGCTTTTATTTACAAATCAAAGACAGTTTTCTATCAGCAGCGTACTACAGTCTCAAATGAGAGAAATCCATCTTTAAAACCATAACAGAATTAGCAGAAAGGTTATTATAATAGTCTACATTTTCTACATTAAACACTGGCAAAAGTGAGATGAGCCTGGCATTCCACAAAGGTCCAGATAACACAATACACAAAGTTTCATTGCTCTAATAAAAATTTACAACTACAAATACTAAAAGTTTCAAAAAGCAACAATAAGACTAAGCAGTTTTATATCACTTTTAATAAATCATTTTAATTTTGTACTCACGCAATCTTAGGTTTATAAACATATATAAACAAAAGGTCAAAACAACAGCTAGAAGATAAATTTCTTGAACAGAAAAAGGAAATGCAGGCATTTGTATACTGATGAATATATTACTTGCAGTGCTGAGGAGATGGAAAGATGCTTTTATGATTACAAAAAGAAAAATGTGATTATCCGAGGCACCGTATTTGAGGTGTTTGTACCTGTACAATTTGACTTGTACCTCTCAGTCTCTCCCTGTGCTTGCTAGGTGCAGCCTTTTTTAAAATATGGCTTACTGGCAGAAAAAAGCTGTTGAAGTCTTTCGAGTAAGGCAGAGGCAGCTGTTTTTCTGTGAGTTCCTGTATTTTTACATGTATTTCTACACTGGTGATGCAAAGTTAAAGAAAAACTTTTTTGAAACATCCAAAGAGCTGCACACTTCCTTAAAACAGACTATTTTAGGAAAAAACAACAACTTTCTTAAGAGATACCTACACATTCCTTCAACCTTTACTTGTTTGTTAGCCTACATTTTTATGTTTTTTTCCAAGAAAAAAACAAGACTTGGCTCTCTGTCAGACTTCTAGTTACATTCTATATCTAGAGAGAAAAAAGTACCCCTTCCTACACCTTTGCCATTAACAGTGACGTGTTTTCTTCAAACTCTATGTTTAACATTTCTATATGAGGTCACTCTTCATCCTAAACCTGTATTTTTCAAACCTTAAGTATAGTACTTCTGCAAATGTCTATTTAACCCTTCAAGTGAATTGGTTTCTGTTAGTCTTTCCCTATTGTTTTCAGGGAATCAGCTTAGTTTGGAATTTTGGAGTGCTTTTCTAAAACCAACATTCAGTTCCTAATCTCTCTTGATTGTTAAATATTAATTTATAGACAGACCACACTCAGTGTGTCATAATATATCTGATATTTCCTGTGCCCAGAGGACCAACAAAACCTCAGATCTAGGCACCAATGCACATTGACCCCTGCAGCAATTCTCTCTTTTTATATATATGTTTATATAACTGTTGTGCCTAACCAGGTCAGGACTCAATTATATTAAGTGCTGTACAAATATTAGCATCCACTTCATCCTTCACAAGATTCCTGACCATAATGAAAGGTGTGAAAGATTATAAAAAGGGGAAGGTTAATTGAGCCCCTTGGAGTGATATCATCATGGTGGTATGTGTAGTTTACTGAATAAAGGCAGCACAATATAGATGGTCTGAGAACTATTCTAAGGGTTAGTCAATTCTTTTTTTACTTCCTTTTTTTTTTCCCCTCATATTAAGACATCTACATCAAGTGCTATAGCATCTTTCCAGATCACTTATTTCCTCTTTATGCTGTAAATATTTTAGTAGCTTCTACCATGAATTTGGTTCACTTACTGCAATAAACTGTTTTTTCCACCATCCAATTAAAACCAGCTCTAGTCTGAAAATAACTGTGTTCTTGCCAGGCAAGCATATCTAAGCTTTTGCTAAGTCTTCCAAATTTACATGAATCCATAAAGCTTAATTAAATTTGAGACACAAACATCAGTGGAGGAAAACTGGAGAGCTACAATTGTTTTTTGGTTTGAAAATTAAGGTAAATGCAAAGGATGCTTCATATTTGAATAAAATACTGGAGTGTTCTGGTTATTCTTAGTATCACATTCCGACTACCCTCTTATATATTAATTGAAAGGTCATGCAGTTTCACTATACCTTTGAAGGTATGCCTGTACTTGGCTGAAACTTCTTATAACAATACTGTTCAGTGAATGACAGTATCTTTCTCAGATGCAGTAACCAGGGATACTACTTGCTTTTCTTCAGAAAATGGAACAACATTTTCACAAACAGCTGACTGAAGAGCAAAGCTACATCTCACTGGCAATTGTCATAATTAGTTATTCTTTGAACAGTGCTTTGAAAACCTCAGACTGTGCAAAGCTATCCAGACAGGAGGGTCACTTTAGTGAAATTTAACAGCAGAAGAATCATTCTTAATATAAGAACTTTTTTTTTTTTTTAGCTTAGTGGTGATCTTACAGTTTTTTATACACACACACATATATATAAAGAATATATATATAAAATCAAAATTTAATTGCAAAAAATAAATATATATATTTAATTTCAGAATTAAATAAGGTTCTACTTTGTTTCTTACACTGAAAATAACAGATTATGTCAGTGTATCTAAAATACAATATTTGAAGAAAATAAAATTCATTTTATTCAGTGTGCATTCAAAGCTTAGAAAATATGGATGTACAAATCCACTCTTGTAAACTGTTGAAACCCTTAATTTTGATTTTGATGAACTATTAATGCTCCCTCAATGAAGTGTTGCCAAAAGTTCCCAGTATAAAGGCATCAATTTATTTGACCAGCGGAATTTTGCAGAACTTTTGTTAAGTTGATGCATTCACTTGATGTCCATCAGATATAATAATGGGTTCTCAGGTGAGGATGATTTTATTGTATGCTTTAAAAATGAGCTGTCTCTTACTCAAATCAGGTGGTATTTGAAATTTTAATGACGGATTTTCTTGAAAACTTCTTTTAAAACAAATATGATTTTTGTTATTTCCCTATTCTTCAAATGCAAGTTAGATAATAAAGCCTACAAGCCTTTCCCTGAAAGAGTGACGTTCATTTACATCCAGTTGACATTGTAAATTAACTACATAACTATTCTTACAAACTTTAAATCAAAGTTTGGACAAAAATACAAAACAGCAGTACTTGTTCTGATGATGTAGTTAATCAATTTCATTCAAATCCTAGAAATGTCTACCGGTCTTAAGTTTCATTAATCATTTTAGCAATAACAAAAAGAAGTGATGATATCTAGTAAAAAATAATCAGAATTATATTTTACCTTCTATAGTCATATGTAAATCATGACTCTTGTTTTACTTGACTTTTGATGTTGAATTTGTAATGCTCTTTACTATTCTTGCACTTTTTAAAGACTTGTGCTCTTAAAACTCTTGCTTAGGAAGTGGTACACTAGAAGAATAGTAAGAAAGCAGGGAAGATTTATCTTTTATCTCCTTGCCTTCCAAAAACTTTCTTAAGAATTTTCTATTATTTTGAGGTATCAACATGACCTTACAAGGTAGGTATATTTGAAACTCACTGGTACTTCTTAGCTTGCCTCTGCTGGAAAGTATGAAACTAAAGCAATGTGTTCTCCAGGTAGGACAGGTAAGCTTCAACAGACTGTAGAAAAAGGCTGTTATAATACCAAGTTTCCAAAGAAGAGGGGTCCTGCTAGGCTACTCTTTTCCAGCCATACGGCCTTTTGAAAAGCTCTTTGTTGCTACAAGCTGTCCTCTTCCTAGCACAAATATAATTACTCTTATGGCATTAGGATCCAAACTACATGGAATACCACTGAAAAAATTTTTCAACTGCATCTGCCTGTAGACACCAGAGAAGTGTTGGTGGGGTTATTGATATCACTGTCCTTTTGATGATACTCTTCATTCATGATAAATAATATTTATAAGCCTAGTAATGGAGGATGGGAATTGCTGCTATGAAGCACTCTTCATTTGATCATGTATGAAGCAGAGCTGGTGTTGCTTTCTGAGGGAGCTACTTATTCTGCTTGCTTGACTGGTTGCTATGGTTCAGAGAAAACAACAGCTGCTCAAGGAGAAGGAGGGAAAACCTCTAACAAAAGGACATGAAAATCATTAGTCTAAAAAATTGATTAACTGTTCAGGTAGTGATATCCTGGGTATATTCTTCTGGCAAAGATGAGAGAGAAAACAGAAGAGATGGGGAAAAATAATGGACAGAAGCATTATTTCATTCCATTCTGACACTAAAATTTACATTACTGATAGTATATCTCTCTCAAGCTTAAACGAGTAATAAAAATGTGTCAGTGGAGCAGTTTCTCTTTCTATATCCATAATCCTGATAGTTAGCAAACAAGAGACAAAATTATCATTTCCTGTTTGAGAACTGAGAAAAATGTGTGGTATTTTAGATGTTGTTTTATGGTGACTGTGGGGAAATGACATTTGTTTCACAGGAAAAAAGGTCTCATAATAATGAGTACCTTTAATATTTTCTCTACTTACAGTAATATGCTTCCAAAATAAAAATAAAATTTAAAAAAAAATGCTGTGAAAAACTACAGCACAACATTTTAGTTTGCATTTCCCTGCATCAACAAGTTGAAAAGCAAATTCACAGTGTATAATTTTACCAAGTTCTAATCAGTCAGTTCTACTGCAAACCAAACATGAGGATGAATAAGGAAAAAATCCAAAATACTTGAAGCTGTGAGAAGCAGATCTTTTCTCCTTGAAGAAAGTGGAAAAGCAGAACAAAGAGGAGGTGTGTGAAAGAAAAGCTGCTGAGGGCAGATCATGATCTGTCCTACATTCTTACAGAGTGAATATATTGCATTATTATTTTTACATTAAAATTGCAATGAAAGCTTTTCAATAGTGTCTCAGGGATTTTAGGAAATGTTCACAGTATCACAGTATGCTAGAGATTGGAAGGGACCTCAAAAGATCATCTAGTCCAATTCCCCTGATGGAGCAGGAACACCTAGACAAGGTTACACAGGAAATGTTTTTCAAAGAAAAGCAATTATACCCTAATTTTAGTCATTCAGACAGTTAAAGGCCAGTTATATAGTATTTGATCTTGTAGTCTGGGATGGTACTACAGATGGAATTTCTACCACTTCTCTTGGAAAGATATTCCAAACAAAAAAAAAGATGGTGAGCTATCTGCAGTTCTATACCATTTAAATTCAAACTGAAAAGTAGGTAGTCTACCTATCTATCTATAGAGACTATCTTTGGAATAAATATTTATTTTATCCCTAGAGCTTTTAAATGCTTAAAGTTTATTTTTACTTGATAGTTCTTTAGCAACATTAAGGTGACAACAATTTTTTCATATATTTTGCAACCAGTTTTAAAAAGCAGTTCTGATGTCACTGTAACCAGTGTCTACTTGTGTAATTTTAGAGAATACTTCTTTCCCTTATCCCTGTTTTTGACTGTTATTGTCTGCTAACTTGTTCATATAGAGTCTGTGCATTCCTGTGTCTGATAAAGTATCCTAGGACTTAGATTTACCCTTTCGTCACCTGTCCTGCAGGTTTTCAGGGACTGACTTATGGGATTGCCAAATCATTCAGTGGCTTTTAATGTCTGGAAATTTTCCCTTCCCTCTCCTCCCTTCCCCCTCCCGTTCCTCCCCTCCCGTTCCTCCCCTCCCCTCCCCTCCCCTCCCCCTCCCGTTCCTCCCCTCCCCTCCCCTCCCGTTCCTCCCCTCCCCTCTCCTCTCCTCTCCTCTCCCCTCCCCTCCCCTCCCCTCCCCTCCTCTCCTCTCCTCTCCTCTCTCCTCTCCTCTCCCCTCCCCTCTCCCTCTCCCCCTCCCTCTCCCTTCCTATCTTCTCTCCTCCCCTCCCCTCTCCCCCTCTCCTCCTCTCCTCTCCTCTCCTCTCCTCTCCTCTCCTCTCCTCTCCTCTCCTCTCCTCTCCTCTCCTCTCCTCTCCTCTCCTCTCCTCTCCTCTCCTCTCCTCTCCTCTCCTCTCCTCTCCTCTCCTCTCCTCTCCTCTCCTCTCCTCTCCTCTCCTCTCCTCTCCTCTCCTCTCCTCTCCTCTCCTCTCCTCCCTTCCGCTCCCCTGCCCTCCCCTCTTCTCCCCTCCTCTTTCCCTCTTTCCCTCTCTCCCTCCCTCTCCCCCCTGCTCTCCTCTAGCCTCCTGTCCTTTCCAACTGTATTGAAGGCATAAGGACATGAAGTTTCTTTATAGAGCATTCATACTTTTATCAGAAAATGTTGATTTTTTTTCCCAAATAACACATCTAATTTATCTGAATTTTATTTGTGAACTAAATTTTTTTTATTCAAACTATTGCTGTTATTGGAAAGAAAAACAACTGTGAGTTTCAATGTTTGTAAATATTATATTTTTCAGTATATACTAGTTTTGCTTCTTTGCTTTCCAAATAATTAATAATCTTTGATGATTAAGGTCTTGATTTTCAGATTTTTAATTATTTTTTTTTTAATATTCATATCCTACTTGCCTTAAAAGTAGCTTACCTTAAAAGTATATTAAAAGTCAGATATCTAAATGTCTTCATCTTGGAATGAAAAAGCAGAAAATCTAAACATTACAGTTCTGAAATTTTAGTTGGCATTTTTTCTTTATAATTTAGCTTTTAAACTGCTTTAAAATATTATCTAGTTTTGAAAGTGAAGCACCCAATCATCACTGCCCAGCATAATGCTCCATACTTTACAAGTCTTTTTTGCAAACAAGTCGGTAATTCTATCATCCTGTGTATCATAGTAATTCCACCAAATGACATTATAACAGAAGACTAAGATGATTTGAAAGCTAACATACTTGCAACAAAATTAATCAGTAGTTAAAATAACAGCATTGACTTCTGCAGAGAAGAAAAACAACACAGAAAATTAAAATCTGTAGTTGTGTTTCTTTCCTTTTGTTTACTCAGTCCTTTGATTTTTTATGTTTTCTCTCCTTTATGCTTACTCTTCCTTCATTTTCTCATCAGCAGTTTTGTATTCTTGTGCACATACACAAACTTGTATAAAAAAGTCTAAGCACCTTTGAGGAAGATATTTTTCCCAAAGTGTCTGTCAGAAAAGGAGTTGGGGGTGGGTGAGGCTTGTCCCTTTCTGCATATAGATCTGAACAAATGGGTCCAGCTGCAGCTCTAACATTTGCAAAGTATCATGAAAATTAGCAAATCTTTTGTCATTTTTCCAAAGACTCTCTCTGTGCTGTTCTTGTTTCAGTGAAGATCAGATTTCAGTAATAATTTTTTAGCATATAACACTGTATTAGCCAATTAAACTATTTAATTATATTACCATGGTCTCATCCATTCAGGTAAAACCTATGACCATTTAAAATTTCTTTTTTAAATGTTTAACTTTAGTTTCAGATCTCCATATTATGTAAGAAAAACAGGATTCACATAACATAATAGAGGGAAAAAAAGTATAATTCACCTCTCCTTGCCTAAAAATTTCCAATAAACTTTAGGATTGTCCTGGATATTTTTGGTTTATGCTGATCAGGTAAGCTAAATTCTCTTTCCTGTTTTTCAGTTGTCCATGGGGATCTTGTTCCCCTGAGGGTTGACAAAGAAGATACCATTGATTTTAATGATAATAAAATTAGTTATTAAAAATTCTTGTGTCCCGGAAATGACAGATAAGATTTTAAGGAGTCTGACCAAACTGAGATGCAATCCTAGTTTTCATTGCTACTGATCAGTTATGTCTTTTCGTTCTTGTGAGGACAGTTGTCTAAAATGTCAAATCAATTGTAGAGAAGCTTTTGGCAATGGAAATTAGCATGCAGAAGGTGACATAGCTGAATGGGAGCTATGCAAAAAAGAAACCTTTGTTTTACATTCTAAATGAAATAATTTCTTCAGAAATAATACTTTTCTGAGCCACATAATGCTTTGAATGGTTTTCATATTAACACAAATCATCTACTTTGAGGAAAAAACAACATTCATTAAAATATATAAGGATACTAGAAATGTTATAGCAAGATAAATATATTTAATCCTCCTTTCTTTCTGTAACAGTGCATACTGCACTGTTACTGAGATCTGTAAAATACTGTGTTACTGTGCAACTATGAAAAAAGGTTTTGGAGAAACAGACCCTGTGAGGTAAAAAACACAATGGATAAGCTAAAACTTAGGTGGTTTAACAAAAGTTGATAATTCATGGGTTTCTAAATGCTAAAGTTACTCCTCGGCTACAACAGAGTAAAAACTATGGATGGAAGAGTAGTATGGTCAGAAATATTGATGACAGCAGAACAGCAAGGTTGAGCTTCTTAGAGAGAGATATATTCAAATAACTCTCAAAACCAGATGCTTAAATCTAACCTTGAAGAGTGCCTTATTTTAATTCAAAGAAAAGTTATTGAATACTTCTATTTTTCCTTCTATTTGTTTGTACCAGATGTAGTGAAAGGATGCTACAGTATGACCATTTACAATTATCACTGGTTAAGAGACGAGAGCCTATATTTTAACACCAGTAAAGACTGCCAAAATGACCTAGGAAATATAAGAGGAATTAAAGATTTCTAAAGTGAAGCCTCTGACCTCAGTGCACTTGTGATTAGGCCCTGGTTTTGAAGTCTGCAGAAACTCTGTGTTTACAGAATTGAAGTGTTACAGAATGCTTGTGTTTGTTTTGGGGTTCTGCATCCTTCAGCTATGCAAGCAGTTTCTGCAAATCTTGCTGGGAGTTTACATGGAACAAGGAAAGGACTAATAATTTCTGTAACTACACAATGATCATATTACTAACAGGTAGCATTAAACACAGTTTTGTGTTTTATTTGTTTGGTTTTTTTTCATAAAAAGATGTTTGATTCAGATAACCATACTTACAGAAAGTGATGGAATGTTGGTGAAATGTAAAAAACAACCATTTAATGGTTAAGGAAGACCACCCCTATTTTCTCTCATGCGTTAACATTAGGAAATTACCACTGCCAAAGGGAACTTTGAGAGGCAACAAAGTTGGTTATTGACTACTTTTATTCAAGCCCTACTGCAGCTACAGAAATTCCTTAATCTCTTTAGAAGTGCTCCTGTACAATTTTTCAATCTTCAGCAAAATTACTCCAGAAAGACAAATTCGTCATCATAGTCATTTGTCTTTACACTTAACTCAAAAAACCCCGCTATATCATACACAGTAAAAATAGAGATTTTGAACCACTATTAAATGAATACACATTTCAAAATAAATTGTACAAACGCCAAATCAGTCTCTAATCATCTATGTATCTCTTTACCACATTTAACATTTTATTTGCCAAAAGATGTGCCAAAAGACATATAAAGCCTTAGAGAGGTTGGCATGCTTGAGAGCCACATAAATTTAAATAATCTTATTATATCCCAAAATAATTGGAAGTGGTATTCAGACCAGCCAAGTGCAACTTCACTGAGCAAAGAAATCCGAGTTAACCGTGAGGGAGTTCCAGGGCAGGAAGGATTATTTTGATTAATTTGGTCCAGAAAATTTTAAAATTCCACTGTGATATTTTATTAAATTCTTAATAAACTGGGAAAGGGAGAGGAAGGAAGTTTCTTTCCAGTCCAGGTTTAGGCCATTTTTGAGTCTTCTAGCAAATTAAAATAGGCAAGTTTAAACCTTGTGGCCTGAACCTAGTCTGCATTCATTAAAATGGAACAAATAGTTTTTAAGTGTTAGAAAGCCTAGACAACTATGGGTTTAATTTTTCTCTCCTGTCAAAGGAAGCTATATAGATTTCCTGTACTAAACAAACAGTCCCTGGCTAAGGTGTTTAACAATGAAAACCAAAAATAATAACAATAATAAAAACTTCTGCCAAGTTAATTGCAAACATCTGTAGTCTGATTTGTATTTCAATTCTTTAATAAACTGTGACAAGAAAAAAATACCCAAAAAGGTAACACTTTGGGGCATCCATTCATTGCTTAAATTTACATCTCTGAAACAGTCACAATTTCAAACATGACTTTCACATTTTTTAACAAAGCAAAATATGGAGGAAAATTGCAGGAATGTCAAAGTAGGTCTTTTCAGAATGTTAAAGTTTTTGAAGAGGCAAGACGATTCAGTCATTGGAGATTTCATATTCTGTAAATAAAAATTAGAATAAAAGCAAAGCAATGGGTAGCAGACACCACTCACTGAAGTAGGCTGGAATCCAGCTGTCTTTCTATCCAGTTGAGTACTCTGATTACTCCATGCAATATCATTTTTATTCTTTTTCTGAATTAATATTTAGTTACATGAAGTAGAGCCTCTTCAAAAGGAGATTGATATTTACTCATTCTAGAGTATCCTGTAAGCCAAGAGTTATCATACTCTCTTGACATGTGGAAGAGCCAAGTTCAAGTCTTTGCTCTCAATCAAGTGTAAAGAGAGTTTAGGTCTCAGTGCTTCAGCACAGCAGAGTAGTGCTCTGGCAACTTTATAGGGCATGTGTGTGGAAGCATCCAATGTTTTTTTGTGCATGACTTTGAAAGTTGTTGGTGAATCCAGGTATGTATTTCCATATTTCTTGATAGAAAATTGCTTACAATACGCTATATTTTATTTCATTCTGCAAAGATCTTTATTCACTGGTAAAAAAATTGAGATCATCATAAAACAATTTTTAAACATATTGCCACTGCTTATTGCAGAATAAAATAATTGCACAGAACAGTGAATAAGTACCAACAGTTTTAAGGTATTACGTGGATTGATAGATGAGTGGTGTGCGTGTGAGTGGCTATTCATGAATAAGACTGTAGCTCAAGATCACCATCACAAGGTTAGTAAGTATAATACAGTATTAAATAAGGTGTCTTTCTAATCAAGCCAAGGTTTAGAGAAACTCAGTTTTTTATTTTTAATTAATTAATTGGGCTAAGTCCGCACACTGGTGTCTGTGGACAAAACTATGCTTTAGGTGATGGATACCATAACGAAGCTTACTTTCCTACATGAGCAGCATGAGTTATAAAACACCTCTTAAAAAGACTAGACAGAGCTTAACCTGGGCAGGCACAGGAATTAGAAGAGCCTTAGACACAAAATTGAAGGAAAAAAAAAAAAGAATTTTGACAGATTGGACAATGTCTCAAAAGCGTTAGCACAACTGGTTGGCCCTATGGAAGGAACTTGCAGCAGACAAGCTGAAGCCTAAACAGAGAACTGTAAACTATCACTTTTAGAGGCCAGTTAGGTGCTCCGATAGGCTAGTGTCAGAAAGCTTTGTCACTGTCTCTCTTCTGCATGCTATTATTGCTGTTGGTCCAACGTCTTTCAGGGGGGACAGGCATAAAGGAAATTTTTCATTAATCAAGTTCTTCTTTCTCTTCTATCTTCTCTATGGGTGCTATCTAATAGGTGCAGAAGTGTACCTGCCAGATATATATCTACATTTTCTTGTAAACATGGTAAACACTTCACAAATTAGTTTCTCCTATTATTCTCTGAGATAAAAAACAAGCCATCCTAGCAATGAAACATGCTTTTGCTCTCTTTTGACTGCTGTTTAGAATTGAGAGCATGAGAAATGTTCAGTCTTCCACTTATTGAAATTATGTTTCTTTTTACTGCTAAGAGATCATAAATAACTATATGGAAAAAAAATTCCCACTGAACAAGGAAGGTCAGTTGAGGCTTTAAAAAAAACACCAAAAAACAACAAACATTTAACAACATTAACAGATTATATAGCTTGAGATGTTGACTTTCTTGGTAACGGTTGCTATGTAGAATAATCTGAGTTGATGCCATCAACTATAATGAGTGACTATTTCAGGCTTATTGCACTACATTAACAAAAGAATAATGCAGAGACTCTAAACAAATAAGTACAATGAATTTCAGCAGTCAAATGAGAAGAAATACAATGGCAAGTTAAAATTACAAAAAGATAAGAAAAGAAAGATGGGTGAGAAAGCAACGATGTTAGGCACCAATTGGACTTTGGAATTTACTTCAGTAAATTTGACATTGAAACCATTATCAAGTGATAGATACCAGACATAAGAAACAAACTACAATTCTGGTTTTGAGCATTTTTCCGTTAAGAAATAAAAAATGATTTTTAGAAATTCACTTATGCTTTACTTACAGATTTTTCTAAAATATTTCATTGTTTATTAGCCTGTGAATATTAGATTAACATTATCTGCATGCAAGTTTGTTAATAATCTTTCAGTTCTCCAGTAGCTTTTTATGAATTTTCAGCAGATACTGCCTTCATTTTTACAGCTTGTATTCATTCACACTTATTGGTCTATCATATATATACAGAACTGAGATTTAGCTACGTTTGATAAGCAGGCCATGATTCAACTCTGATTTTTGTAAACACCTTTCATCAATGTAAATTTCAAAAAATCTGTATACAAATTTTGTAAATGACCTAAAAGATTTTCAGAATTGGTTTTGAACCTTATTCAAATGCAGTATTTCAGAATTACAGATGAGAAATTTCTCATGAGTAAGCTTCCTTATAAAATGTGTGTGATCTTACTTTGGTTGTAATACAGCAGATATTAAGACTTTAATCTGATGCTACAGCTGGTGGTCCAGTATTCTGCTCATTCAAAGATGTAAAACTAAAATACTGAATAAAATATGAAAAAAAAAAAAAAAGCTCTCAAATTTTGTTTAGGCTTGGTTTAAAGTGTTGCTGATACTTCTTGACAGCTTTCTTCTTCTAACCACATCATTCACTTCTGTGCATTTTCAAATTCTAATCCTTTAAGCATTTTACAAATATTTCAAATATTTAGTTTTCTGCAACAACCTTTTAGGGTATCTTAAGTATAATTTTTCATCACTATTGACCATTCACATGCCAATAACTTATCTACATAGCTCTTTTCTTTGAAGTAAACAAATAAGGCTGTGAGTCTCTCTGGCTGTTCAAGCAGTACTGACTCAAATTAGCTCCTTACATGGACAATTCACTGTTTTCTTATTTTGGAATGTCAGAGTAATGGAGATCCTTTATTATGGGCATTGTCATGCTTAAACTGCCTGGTTTAGATTGTCATTCAGACCTACAAATGCTTCAAAAGTTTTTTGTAATTATTTTCTTGGCATTTTTATCTTTCACTTCATTCTGAATGGTTTATGTTGGTAGAAAATTTGCAAATGTCATTCCTTTCTTCTAATATTCTTCTTTTATATATATTATACCATATCCTCCAGTCCTCCTGAATCATTCTTTTTAATGGGCTTCATATATTTATATTTCAGGTCTCTCTTCAAACTAAGCCAAAAGTAATTTCTATCTAATTCATCATGTTTTGCTTGAAAAAAAAAAGAGAAGAAAAAAAAAGAGAAGAAAAAATGTTCACTTTATACCTGAAGTTCAGCTGCTGTGTTCTCATTATCCCTTCTTGAATCTTAAAAGGAACAATATCTCAAAATGCTTTGGCTCCTTTTCTTTAGGAAATCACCATGTTTTTCTTTCTGCTGGTTACTTTTTCCCTTATTAAACAGTCCTGATTTAACAACACTTACCTGCTATCAGTTTCCTTCTGTCTCTTACTTTCTCATTCAGATGCAACTCCTGTTGAATAGCTCTCAGCTTCTACCTATGACTGGCAGGAAAGCTTAAAGTACAGCTCTGAACCTTCTTCTTCACAGTCTCAAGAGGAGATGTCTGAACCACGTTTTCAAAAGCTCAAATCTCCAATCTTTGTCATTTATACCCACATATACATTAGCTGCCTTCCCTTGCCATCTAAATTATCTTATCACTGAGCTGTCTAGGACTCTCTTTAGTGTAACAATTTCATTTCATAGCAAGTACTGCACTTTCCCTGTCAGTTCTTTAATTACAACGTCAGGAAAATTGGTGGAGGTTGAGGAGGAAGGAACTATTTTTCTTCTGCTTTTAGGATGGAGATATTGTGTGTGTTGGGAGGGGGGAGAGGAAGATAGAGGCAATGAATCAAAAAAACTTACCTGCCTAAAAAAGATAAGATAACATTTCTCTTTCCTAACAGGACAATCTCAAAAGAATTATTTGTGCTCTTTCCTGGACTTTGAGACTCTCAGACCCAGGAAAGAGTCTGCATATCTCTAAAACCATCTATAGTATCACTGATTACCCAGGTACTGCCTATAATTTTATTGGCACATTTTATCTTATCCTTGGAAATAGATTGTGTAAACTTTCACCCAAATAAAAACATCTATTATTCATCTAAGTAAACACATGACAGATTCCATATTTCTCTTCTGTGTAAGGCTTTAGTATTCTGTTTCCAACTGTACAGTCTCTGTTTCTTGAAGTGATTCTAAAATTGGTTAACTGCATGAGATGCTGCTATTGTCCAGATCCACAATGACTTAAGTATTGTAGCTCCCATCTTCCATGTAAGTGATGGAGAGATGCCAATTTGCATTGTTGAGGACTAAAGCAAAAGAGCTGCAAACCTGCAAAGACCTGGTGGTTTAGTTTTCTATGTCGCTAAGTACTGAGTAAGATAATTTGACCTTCCCTGTTACTTTTTCTGATAATCATTCACAGAACATTGTGCTGCACAAGACCTTAATTGCAGACAAGAGATTTTGTCATTTGGATTTGAAATGGTGGGTTGCACATTTGAACACTGTGAAAGTTATTGGATAAGTGATGATGGAGATATCTGTGATTAGAAATTGACGCTTCTGCTATTACTGCTCCCTTGACAAATAAACAAGCGAACAAGAATATGCATGCTTTGCTTTGTCCTTTTTAAAACATTGCTTCCATTACTTTACCCATGAGCATCAGAAATCTTCTTTATTTCCTGTATGTTGATAGTGTTCACCTCTCTTCTCCTTCTGGTGATGATACAGTGAATCATACATATTCTGAAGCAGAACAATATTTTACTGATCTATGTCTCAAGAATTAGAAGTTTATGTGTGTGGTGTGTATGTGAGCACATAGATTTTAAATTATAAACTGTTTATTTACCCTCAGACCAGCAACAGTGCCATACACACTTCAGTGGGCTGACCTTGACTGGACACCAGGTGCCCACCAAAGTCTTTTTATTACTCTCTTCCTCGGTTGGAAAGAAGGAGAAAAAATATGACAAAGGTTTCCTTCTACTAAGGCAAACATAGAATGGATAGTTTATAATTTATGATATGTAAAGCATATCAATACATCAGTGCATGTCAGACATCACAGATCACTGGAAAATAGAAGCTTAATACTTAAAAGACTGGATGTGAAGTCCATGTTAGAATTTCAAGAGGCACTTAGATTTCAAAAATATGTTATCACAAATATTTTAAAATTATAATCTTCCAATCTAAGCACCTCTTCAAGTTACAGCGATATGGATATAGATCATCCAAAAATAAGAAATTCAAAAACCCACTTTCAGCCCAGAATTTAATAGCTTTTTTTTAAACCTTACAGACCTGTGTGACACATGAAATTTGAACATTTATTACTGAAATGAAACAGTTGCACATTTTTGTATATTCAAAGTTATAGAGAGCAGGTTTTGAAAAACAAATTCTTTTAACATCCTTTATAAATTATTTTAAATCTTTTCTGGATATTCTCTTCCTTGATTCTGTTATCTTGCTATTCTATAAGCTATAATTCTATATTTACTCTAGATACATTTTTAAGTTGCATTTTTAAAGTAATATGTACATTTTTTAAAAAGTGAGACATCTTTAAAGTCACAACAGTACCACAACAACTTCTGACGCCAATAATAAATGTAATATATTTTGAGAATAAATTGTATAGGCTAAAATGATGATTGAATGAAAAAACTTTAAAAGTAAATAATACATGACGTTTTAAAAGGATGTTTAACAAATTATATGTAGAATCCAAATCAAAGCTGGTATGGTTTATTCACATAATGTACATTCTGACAAACTTAAAAGCGTATGCAAATTCATGTGTATGGAAGCTTCAGTGTATGTTAATCCACATGTTCTTGGTCATCGAAGGAAGCTGGATTAAGTATTAGGACAGCATGAAAGATTTTGGAACTCCAAATTCCCTTCTCTGCCCAAATAAAGTTTGACTTGAGCCAACTATTTAATAACAGTCCTCACAGGTGAACATATATTAACCCTTAGTAGATTAGAAGTTGTATTTTCTCTCTAGAAGTCCAGAAATTATCTTTTGCTCTTTGGCTTCTTGCTTATTTGCTTATTGCCTTTTGTTTATTGTTCTTGCTTCTCTTACTTTGAGCCACATAGTTGCCTACAGTTCCACCTTTGAACTGGGAAAATTTAAGTCAGAAACTGAGTATTAAAAAAAATAGGTATTCCTTAGAGGTGGATCCAACACAGCAATATGCATGTACTTGGCTATAGATTACTTTGGGGAACTTCATGCTATGTGTTAAAATTGTGACATGCCATAAAAATGAGAAGCTGAGGATTCAGGGTCAGAGGAAGCATTAGTCTAGCCTGGTGGTGTGGGTACTTTGAATAGTGCAAGAAGAGGAACGAACAGTTTTTGCTCTGATTCATACAGTAAAAATTGCTTCTACAATTTTTCCAGGACTACTCTACATGAAATTCATACACAGACCTTGAACAGGATCTGGATCCCACTGCTTTCCCTTTTTATAGACTAGAAACTGCTAGTCCCTCCATTATCCATCAAATCTTTCACTATATTTTCTATGTTTTTTTTTTTTCTAGCACAAAACAAAATAGCTGAATCTTCATCTACAGGCAACGTAAACCCTAACCTGGTGATAAGACATTTTCTGAAATTGTAGGAGATATTGTTTCAAAACCCGTAAGAGTTGAAACAGGATTGCCAGATGTCAAAACCTGTGCCTATCATGAAAAGAATTAAGCATGTTCTTTTCCATGTGCTTTCAAAACTACAAGGCACTTTTCCAGATGCCTAGTGTCTTTGGATGGTTAGTTTCCAGAAAATACTCATATAGATAAATTTTCCACATAAAAATTGACCATGTCACAAGTACACTGGCACTAAACTGTGCTACTGTTTAGCTGACCAGAAATACAAACTTTAAAGCCAGCAAACTTTAATTAAATTGTATTAACCGATTAAAAATATGTACTTTCATGATGTCTTGAAAAAGAGACTGGATCATGTAAGAGAGGTTTTAAGAGAGTATCTGGAGACTGACCAGACTTTCAGGCACAAATAGACAAGAAAACCTTCACTCCAGTCTAAAGACTTAAAATATATTTCAAGTGTTTACAGTTTGTTAGGTCTAGACCTAAGAAGGCTGTATTCGTCTGTGACCCATTCTCTTTCAATGAGATGACCATTTTAGGTACCTTTTGAAGCCTGCATCTCTTCTTAGAAAGTTTCTGAAAAGCTTCAGACCCATTATAATTTATTTCCCTTTCCTATTACTCTACTGTGCAGTCTACAGCAAATTCTATGCCTTCTGCCTTCCTGCACAAGTAGTGTTTCAAGAGAGAAGGGAAATCTTTCTTTTGGGGTGCTTTATATTTGTATCCTACTCAAGGACAGATCTCACAATCAAAGTCTATATGAATTTCTTGTACTCCATGACTATGGCCCTGTGATGATATAGTGATTAATGACTGCCTTCCCAGAAATATGTGATGATTCCCCACTGACCTGAATGAGTCAGCCTCCTTGGAGTGTATAGCTCTGATTCTTCCATGCATAAGTCAAACTGTGCTATCAACAAATTAATGCATCTATTTCTATTTATTTCTATGCAGGCTTTTACTGCAATGTGCCAACATTTTCAGCAGGGTTAAACTGAGACTAAACACAACTTCAAATTCTGTTTAACATTAAATAATCTGATAGATCTTTATTAATGGCAGCTTTGCCTTACTCTGTCATTGTCAGGCTGGTAGGTAGGTTAATTAAACTAAAAAAAATTCTTCATTCTGGAACTTCTTGATAACCTGTGAGAGGCTTTAAAATGTGGCAACTTGGTGAGTCATTCTGATTCTTGTCCCATTTCATTGCTGTTAAACATGGCATTAAGGTCAGTTGCACTTTTAAAAAGTAAGCCTACAGGACAGAGTATTACATCAGAGATATAAATGAGTGGAAATTGGTCTTCTGTTTTGTTTATGTGTCTGAGAGTGACTTTGCTGTTTACCATTCATGAAAACAAGATGGAAATATTTTAGAACTGTGTAATTATGGAGCTGTATAATTATTGATTTGGGCTGCTATCAGTGAAATTTTAATCCAATTATGTAAATGTGGCATCTTACCGTAGAATTTTAAAAGCTCCTTGGAATTTTCCTAATTTGATATTATCTAAAAAAAAAAAAAAACACTGTAAAAGAGAGAAAACAAAGCAAAGCAACTTTTAGCTAATGTTAATAGTTTTTGAAGATCATTTTACATATGAAAAACATTAAAAAATCATTCCTTCTATCATACCTTTGCTAAAACATTTCAAGTTATCAGTACTTCATTAAAGCTTATGCCTAGAGATACTTTTAATCTTTCATCTGTTTTGCTTTCTTAAGACTATAAAAGGGACATCGTATTTTGAAAGCCTAAGGGAAGTAGAAAAGCATTTGATAACTCTTCTGGGTTTTTTTAAGAAAATCAAGCATTCATTTTTTTTTATCCATGTTTCTTCCAAAGCTTTGTATAAACAAAGAATAACAGTTTGATTTAGTAACAGCCTAATATGAGATTGTGCCTGGGGATCTGTGGTAAATGCCTATTAAATCTGTAGATCTTGATCCCAAGCCAATGGAAAGACTCCTGCAGACCTGAAAGCAATTAAGACTGGTTCTGTTTTCCTTAAAATTAGGGAGAAGTTAAATCTTTATTTTGGGGTGCCTTAAATCCATACCCTACTCAAAGGCACAAAGTAGGGATACAGCACAAGCCCAAATAGCTCTGTACATTAAGAGCAGGTGGTGGGAAATCAGATGGGCCTTTCAGATACTACACATACTTATGGAGCAAAAGTATTGTGTTACACCACTCAGTTATTGACAAAGTATATACACATTGCCTAAGAATATTGAGTATAGAGTATACTGCTATATGTTAACATGGTATCCTGAGGTTTAACCAGTTGAAATCATTTTCCCTTCACAATGAAAACATCCAGCAGCATACTGGACTGTATTGGCAAGACTGCAGCCAGCATGCAGAGGTGAATGATCCTTCCTCTCCATATGGCACTTGTGAGAGAGCACCTGGAATCCAGTGTCCAATTCTGGGCTCCCAGTACTAGCTAGACCATGCCATATTGCAATCAGTGCAAACAAGTGCCCCCAGAGGGCTGAAGGCACTGCCACACCACGTGAAAGGAGAGGCTGGGAGAACTTCAGCTTCCTGATAGAGGAATAGAGATGCAATAAGGATGCAATAAGACATTAGACAGCAGTCAGAAGTTGCAAGATGGCAATTCTTGTTAAATATAAGGACACACTTTTTCATTGTGAGGGTAATCAAACTTTGGGAAAGGTTGTCCATAGAGGTTGTGGAAACTGAAGGTATGCAAAGCTTGACTGGGCTTGGCCTTGTTCAGGCCGTAAACGATCTAATCTAAGTAGATCCTGCTCTGGGTTGGAGGTTGGACTGCATGCCCTCTAGAGGATAACTTTAGTTATTCTAGGACTATGATGAAACCAGTGGAGTAAGGCCTGAATCTGAGTGAAGGAAGAAGTATTTCCTGACCTTACTGAGCTCCTCACTTCGAGAAAGAGGAAAATGGACATTAATCTTGTTAGAATATTTATCTATTATCTCAATAGCATGCTAGGAAGAGATTCCAGCAGCTGTGTCTCTTTGTCTGTAAAAGGTTTAAAATTTCCTTATTCTTGCAGACCAGCGTCCCATTCTACCGGGGATAGATCCTCTAGATATACCAGCCACATACTAATGCTAGTAAGTATGTAAGGAAACTTTATTCTTGACAGTATTAGATATTTTTTTTTGAGCTCTACATCAGTTAGTCAAACCTCTTCAAGCATTGTCTTAAATATTTATTGACACTTTTAAATGTGCATTAGTGTTCTGGTTTAGATTGTGCCCAACTCTGAAATCCACAGCAAATGGAAGATAAATTGTGAACATTTTCAGTGGGAAAATTTAACATCATGATCCTTGGGACTTGCTGCAATATTGTATCTAAACTACTAAAAAATGCCTAAATTGGAGTGGCACTGGACAGTGTTTCAACTCTCTTCTTCCCCAGAAGTCCTTTATCATTTTCTATGAAATAAAATATTATGACACCTCTGGTTTGATGCCTCAAGAATTTTCTGCTAGAGAGCTGGAGTCTTATCCATTCTAGTTGTAGGAATTTCCTGCATTTATCTATGGTTTAAATACCATAGGGAGTTGTGGGCTTCATACTGTTTTCTACAGTGTAGCATAGATAAGGAAACAGTGGTACTCTCTGATTCTGTGAATAGTGGTACTAAGTTTCATTTTATAAAGAAATTCTGTCCAATATACATACTATTTAAAACCCTGAAAACTATCCTGTTGGTGATAGATAAAGAATGGATTGCACAGAAACAGATTTCTCTAGTCAACCTCAGTACAATGCTTGGAGGAAAGGGAAAGAAATATTAAAAGGCCAGTTACCTTTTTCATTACAATTCACATTACTGATTCCAGTAACTTTTTTTAGTAACAAGCAGTACAATATAAATGAAGAAAATCTTTGAAAACAAAAGGCATAGCTAATGCATATGTAAGTAAATATTCACCACAACTTTTTTTCTTCCTATCTATGCTCGTTACGTTCACAGCATATCTAGGATCATATAATGATTTACGTTGGAAAGGACCCTAAAGATCACCCAGTTCCAACCGAACTGCCATGGGCAGGTACACCTTCCATTCAGCCTGGCCTTCATTTACATATGGCATATTACATAGGAACAACCTATTTATGTTCCATATACTCCAACTATATTCTAGAAAGATGACATTCTAGAATGTTTTAAAAGGTTTTTAAAATGCTAAAAGAAAAATGAGAATAATAGTCCTTCATGTAAATCCTAGTATCATAATTGTTAAAATGAATCCTAATCATACAGGGCATAAAGGGCACATAAATCTTCTTTAAATGATTTTAAATAGCTGCTTTCTTTCTCAGTTTAAATTCAAAATTTTAAAACCTGATCAGACTGGAAGCTGGTTTCCGGAGTCTCCTCTATCTGGCTGAATTAAGTTTCATTTTCAAACCCAGCATGGGCAACTGGTATGGGACTTAAAAATGACACAAAAAACCTCCCACTGTCCCACATCTGTATCTAATGGGGCACCAAGGAGATGTGAGGCTCTGTGGCAGGCTGATTATATTTTTAAAAGAAAACTGCTTGAAGCTATTGGGAATTTAGATGGTTAGAAAACATGTTCCAAGGAATAAGGAAATTTATATTCACAGAGCAGATGAAGCAGAGAAAGTCCATAGAGGTAAATAGTACAGTAATGCAGCAGTTAAGCTGTATAGACACTATTCACATGTGAATTATAGCACACTGACTAACTTAATAGACGAGAAATATTTGCAGGCAGCATGATCATGACAAGCCTATTAATACTTAAATGTTGTGGAGCATGAGTAAATGCTTATAATTCTCCCTCTTTGACTCAATAAAAAGTATGGTTTCATTTGGCTCCTTTATCAGTAAAATCAACCACGGTGGCCATTCATTGGACAGGGTTGGAAACTGCAGTAGTTAAGTGATTTACCTTGGAGTCTGCTTTCCAGAACTACATTATTGCTGTCAAATTTATACCTTTGTTTTTTCATTGGAGTTTTCGTTGACTTATTTTTTCTGTGCTTCTAAAGTATGTCTATGAATATGGTATAAGAAGGTTTTCCAGCAGCACAAATTAAAACATTATCTGTCAAATGCCATTCTTTCTTTTCCTTCTGTCTCTACAGAGAAGAAATGAGATGTGAAAATATATTGTCCCAAGATATGGGGGTTTGGAGAGATGGAAGTCCAGAGCAGTACTCCCTTTCGGGTGTCAATGAATGAAATGTAATAGTTTGGGATCTTACAGAAATTACTTTCATAGCCTTTTCTGGGCTCCTCAACAAATTATCCTTGGTTATGTGATGAGCAATCTCACTATGACAAGGGACTTGAGTTGGTATCCACCATTTCTATATTGCTTTGCTTTAGCTTTTCCTGTGTTATTTTACACAGTCTTAGAATCTCCAGAGCCAGACTATAAAGTAAGCCTCAAGATTATGAACATGATAATATAACAGCCAGTACAACAAGCAGAGAATAAAGCAGTTTTTTTCATGATAATCAATATTAATGGCAATCATAACATTTACCATGGCTTTAAATTGTTATCAAGTGAATGGCAATGACACAGAATGGATAATTCTCATAAGGTTATATGGTCAAGCTGAGAACTGTGAAATTCAGCCATCTTTGTAAAAAATAAATATGTAACACACTGGCCTCAAGTTCTTGTAAAATTAGCAGTTTGTGTGCAACCTGTTCTCTTTTCTTAAATAAGAAGTTTAAAAAACTTAGCAAAATAAATTTACAATATTTTCCATCTATATTACACCCAGAAAGAACTATTTGGATTACAGTCCAAATTCCTGTTTATTATAAGTATCTGATTCTTGCTCAGAAAAATATAACAGGGCTCACCTTTTATTTTGATTATAATATGTTTACAAAACAAGTTTCTGTCATGGAAAGGAGACTTGAGGTAATGCAGAATCCAGTGCTTCTCATCCAAATTTAGTTCACAGGGTAATATCCTTAATTTTTAATAAATAAGAATTAAAAATATACCATATAAAGAAAGACAATGAAAGACAAAAAAAAAAAGAAAAGAAAAGAAAAAACCAAAACCAAGCAAACACCTGAAGAACTTACCTGGAATTTACCTTTTTTCAATTTCTGTCTCAAGCTACCTGGAAATTTTCCAGTGTTATATTTTAATTTTTAATTTTCAATTTTTAATTTTTAATTGGAAATGGCAGTTTGTCAAAGCCAGAACATTTTTTAATGGCCTATTGTTTTCCTTATGAAGCATTTTCAGATACAGGGAGACCTTAAAGTAACTAAACCTCTGATGATTTAGAAATTTGCACTGAGTAATGGGGACATGAGTTTAAGCTCTTCATGATTTGCAAGAGGGATATACATATTCCACACAGATGCACGAGATATACTGATATGTACTCATACCTCTTTCTGAATGACATGATTCTAAGATTCTGTCTTGTTTTTAAATAAATATACAAATTAAAAGAAAACATAAACCCAATAAATTTTTCTAAAATTATCCTTGCACCACTTCTGACCATTTCTTTTTTACACACCTTCCCACCAAAGTTTGCCATCAAATCTTTTCTCCCTAATGTGTCTGTAGATAGACAACTCTTTAGCTGAACAGGAAACTGTGCAATGAATGTCAAGCAACTCAGGTCATTTCATGGGTATTCAGTCTCAACTGAAGATGAGGAAACTACTACTTTAGAATCAACTTTCTTCCTTCCATCATTCATTCTGTCCCAAAACCAGAATTTCATGCATCAAGAAAATGTACACTATACAGGCAGAGGATGTGACAGAGGCTGACAATGGAAACTGTGATTGCCTTAAGGCTCCACCTGTCCCAACCCCCAGAGTGAATGACTGGGGTTTAGACAGCTGTGCTAACAAATAGCCAGCTTCCACTTGCAGTAGTTATTCAATATCACCCTGAAGAATGCTCTACATTACTTGCAATACGTTACATCTGTGAGTAAACTTGCTTTGGGAATTACTGCTACCTTTGAGATGGCTGAGCTGTGAGCTGCGAAGAGAGTTGCTGTACTCTGCAGGGCCATCCAGATAAAAAATACACTCTCTGTGAATATGTCATTTTCTCCACTTAATGTTGAATTCATTTTGTCTCTTGTGGACTGAAATGAGAAGATGGCACAACATGCTTCTCTGACATATGTATGCATCACTAACTTCCTGAAATAAAAAGTACACTGCATGTCTGCACAGGGGCAATGGATGGTTCTTTAAACGCACATACATATTTTATAGCCTCATTATAGCAAACTGCCTTTATATTTCTCTTTTAAAATCTTGTATTTTTAGTAAGGTATTTTCCCATTGTGACAGTCAATCTAACAAAATTATGATAATTGCATTTATTAACATATTATTTGTTGCCCTCTGGGTAAAATTCATATGGTCTCTAATGAACTGATGAGAATTGAATGAATCATATATTTCTTACATGTGAAAGAATCAGATATATTCCAGTGGCATAAGTATATACAGTTATAATTATTAAACTTGATTTTATCTGAACTGTGGGAAGAGTTTAGGTAGATAAAGAAAATATAAATAAAACATAAATATATAATTTCTGGCATAAAAAAAATCACATTTACTGAGGTCTAGCAATCTGAAGAGTGGAGCTTATGACTCTAAACACATGGTCAAGAAGGTTTTCCTGGAAAATTTCCATATTTGTATGTGAATGTCCTGTTATAAGATTGGCACTGCCTTAGGTGCCTTTATGTATTGAAGGCAGAGCTCACAAGAATTAACTTGTCGTTGGGAAATTTACTTTCTAAATCACATTTTTCCATTTGCAGCATAGCAGCAATGCCTCTCCTTGGAGGAGGACCCAATTCATCAGACACAGAGAGTCACCATGTTTGCAGATTTGTTGTCAGTTTTATCTCAAAGTCGAGATCCTAGAACAAGAAAGAAGTAGTAACACTGCACCGCACCTGCCTGTGATGATAGAATTAAAACAGGTAAGCCAAAAGTGCCATCCACTATAAGAGCTAGCAATTTAGCTAAAAAAAAGTGAAAAAAAGCTAGTTTATTGTGAAAACCTATCATAATGTTGCTTTACTAAACAATGTAGTAAATATTTGAGTATTGACAGCACAAAATTGAAAACTGCAAGCCAGGCTTCAAAAATCTTTGTGTCCACAGATTACCAGAAAGAAAATAAAATCAAGATTATTATGAATTGGTGTGTTTTCTAATTTCTTAGGGGACTTCCTTTTTATATTTTGTAATACAATACATATATGTGAATCATGCCAGTTCATACCTATGTATATCTTGTACAATGTATTTCTCTGCTTCAGGGTTTCTTTCTTTGATGATCAAATTAAAATAACTGACTCACTAGGTTTTTCTGTTAATAAATTTACACAAACACATTACATCAGCACTTTTAAGATTAATAAGAAATTATAAAGCACCAGTGTTTCAGTTTGAATTTGTTGCCTTAATACCAGCATAAAAACTATATATGTTTATTTGTATATTTGTTGTATCCTCAATAGCAGGACTAGTGAGGCCTGATTTCCAATGTATCTGTCCTTTTCCCCCTAAAATACATATCTTTGCCTATGCAATTTTCACAGAGCAAGTAACAGCACTCTTGGTCTGGAAAAATGTGGACATTAACTGGCTAGTCATTATAAAGATGCAGGCTAATTTGGGCATCTTTCCTTTACACAGCTGAGGATAAATATCCCATAGAATTGTTGAGTAACCACATCAACTGGTAGCTTCCTAAGTAAAACATGTTGCATGTGGCAAAGCAATGAAAATATTGTTCTGCTATATTAGTGGGCTGAATTCTCTGTTTTAAGTCAGATAACTTTATCCAAGATGTATATGTCATAACTGATGAACAATGAGAGAAGAGGGATAAAAACTGACTGTTGGTGATTTACAGCACCTTTTCTAATTCATGACTCAGTGAAAATTCTACAGACCTCTAATAGGCTTTGTAAGTATAGACTTTCCAACTTATCACAAGGCAAGCCAGAAGAAGATATCAGGGATACAGAAACAAAAGAAATGTTGATATGAAAAAGGGCATAGAAGTGGTAAACCCTGTGCCCATATTAGATCTTCCTTAATCACAAGGAACTAACTGACACGAACTGCACCCAGTTTTAACCATGAAGCAATCAACCGGTACAATTCCCAATATATTTGTAGTGGTGTAGTTTCATTTTAATGACAAAAATAGAACAATGTTTCTATTCTGAAACTGTTTTGCTGGCACAGATAGCCTTTGCTTGAAGATGCTCCCATCTGCAGATATCATTAGATGCCTCATTTGTTGGGACTCTGAAGCTTGTCTTCTCTTAATAGGCTGACCATCTGAATTTTATGGAACACTAGGACTTATTTTGGATTTTAAGGTGTGTATCCCCATGTTAAGTTCATAATTATTTTACTGCATATATTCTTTAAGTATTATTTGTATTTTATTACTCCTTTTTCAAGATTTTAGCAATTTCTTTTAAGCTGACTAATTTTGAATAAATTGGTTTCTTCAGGCAGGTTCTTCCCTTGTCCACCCCAGGGACAAAAGAATTAGATTTCCTTCTCACAATTCTCCAGAATTCTCTCAGGGCTCTATTGCTCTATTTCGGTACTTCAGGCATCTGACCGTAATGGTCAGAAATGCCCTCCACTAAAAAATTGATAGCAGGGATGATTATTAGAGGCAAGATAGCTGTGTAGCTGAATGTAGTCACATAGGGTCTTTGGGACGTCTGAAATGATAAATCACAGCTATTGCCCCAGACTTTCCATTCCAACTGCATTAGAGGACCAGACAAGCATCTACTGCCTGCTTAAGCTGAGCTGACATAAGGCAGGTCTTGCAACATGCCCCCTGTAAATGACCTGATATTCCCTCACATTTGCTTTTAAAAAGAAAAACACACAGACCTTCTTGAAAAGCTGCTTCCTATTCCTGTTCTAACAATGCAAAGCCCAAAAAGGGGCCCTCAGCATAGCGGTCTGTGATAAATTCTGCCCCTGGATATGTGTATCTGATTCAGACTGAAGTCAACATTTTTTAGCTTTTTTTTTTGAGTCTTGAAAGTAGATGGTGAAGGAATGTCTTATTTACCCTGAACTGAATCATCTAACAAAAAATAAATTAACAAAGCAATCATCCAGAACATTAAAATCTCTTGTGGGGTAGTGGGACAAGTAGAAGTCCAGCTCACCAGCAGGAAATCAGGAAAGTTTTGTTGTTGCTTTTTGGGGATTTGGGGGTTTGGGGATTACTTTTTGTTTTGTTTTGTTGGTTTTGGGTATTTTTTATTTGGTTTCAGCATGTAGCTATCAGATGGATATTTTCCAAATGAAAGTGTCAATTCATGGTGCTAAAAAACATTGCATAAAATATATTCTTTTGTATTTTAATAAATAAGTGGGACACAGAATGCAGTGCTGCTCAGTCTTAAATAGCGTAAGAATTAAAAATTAATCTAAAATCTGAAAACTTCACTCCTTGGGGAGAAGAATGGAGTTTTTCTCCTAACAAATCCATAAAGGGCAGACAGAACTTTGGCTTCAAAACCATAATTGCTGTGATAAAAAAAGATTTTTCTTAAAAGCAAATGGGCAACACAAGCCATTAGGCACTTTTCTTACGTCTTAAGTCTCACACACAAATAAAGCTGTATCCGCCTGGGTTAATAAATTCTAACATTATGAAATTTTAACTTAGTGTCCTCTATAAGTAAAGAGATGTATATGGGAGGGAGCTAATCTTATCTCTCCGGTTCTTCACATACTGCATGGTGTTTCTCATATATCCAAATGAAAGTCTTTTAATAAATTAAGTATTCCTTTTTTTTTTCTTTATGAATATAGCAAGTGTTTTCATATCTAGGTAAGTTTATTTGTTTAAGTAGCTCCCATATACAGATGAATGATTTGAAAGGAAATAGTAATGCTTGCATGACAGGATATGGCTGCTGAGTGATGCCTGTGGGGACTGCTTGGTGCTGATAAATAACTAAAGAATTTGTCTATCAACATTTTGCATAAATGTCAGTCATAGAATTTGTGGTTGAGCTGAGGCAGCCCTGAATGACAATGTATGTCACATTTACGCACAAGCTTTAAAGGGCAAGAATAGGGAAACAGAGAACTTATCTCAGAGCAGCATACATTTTCTGAATGTGAGTGTCCTCCAGCAGAGTCTTCTCCAATTGCTTCCTATGAGACTTTGCAGATTTCAAACAAAACCCAGACAAACTCATGCCTTTGGCAGGTTAGCAAAGTAATGAATGTGTTCCATTCCTAAAATGCTACATTTCAGAGTCCTTTACATTAAGTCTTATAAAGTTTATAGGTTCTTAAAAACAAGGCTGCCATTTCAGATGTGAGAGGAAGCTAGACAGAAAATGCAGTAGCAGACTTCTTCAAGTTTTAGAGTTAGAGAATTAACAAATTATATGTAAGAATGTGAAAGTCCCAGATACCTCTACAGAGCTGGAACAGTAACAAGAAATAAATACCATAGGGACAGAATAGATATTTTGATGGACTATGTTTCTTCTTGTATTTATATAAAAATAGACCTTTTCATATTAGAGGAATCTGAATCAGCTCACCCAAAAAAGCACATAGTGTAGCTCTGTTATCCTCCCAGCATACTGAGACCATTCAGGCTTAGCTCTGCCTCCAAAGTAGTTAGGAGCATGCATATAATGTTCACAAACAGGCCCCAGTGAGTTGATAAAGCACAGCCTGATATTATTGCAGATTAGGAGGGCCTAGAGAATTTCTTTAGTATTCAACTTTAATTAGTCAACTTAAAATAGCTTGAGATTGGTATGCATAATAGCTATCACAACATCTTCACAGCACCAAACAATCTCTTTGCTTTAAAGATCCCTGGTAAGTGATATATACAGCTTATCTCTTCTCTCTTTGAAAATGCTGTAAAGCCAGGACAACTTGAAATCATTCTTGGTTTACACAAATACAAATGAGAACAGAACCAGGACCAAGGGTCTTAAAAGTAGTCTACCAGAATGCAAGCCTACAAAATGCAGTATCACAGAAAGTGGCCACTGCTGGGCCTGAGAAATTTCAGGAAGCTGGGCTAGAATTCCTTTTTTCATAATTTCTCATTATGCAAAGGGTTTAAAATGCCCTAAGACTCATCTTTTCTAGGTTAGCCTCATCATATTCAAACCAACAGAAAAGCAGCTGTCTGTGGCAGTTTGGATGTAATACTCTTGTTACTGCATAGAACTTCACAAACTGCAAAAAATAATTAACCTTTTTTTAGCTTAGATGTTGCTTTGGTTACATTTATATATTTTAAAATCCCAATACAAATAGAATAAGTTAAAGCTATCTCTATGTGTTAAACAGGGATGGAAGGTAATAGCAGAGAAGGTGACTACAGGAAAACTAAATAGAGGAAGAAATGGCAGTGATCTTCTATCGGAAGTCATCTTCCCTGTTGAGACAACTACTACATGGTGCCCTGCTCAATGTGGAGTAGGGTGAGCTTTGCTTTACTGACTTCAGTAGAACTTCAGAGAACCCTGACACTAACACAGTCAGGATATTTAGGGGGAAGGTTTCCTGAAAAAATCACAATTTAAGAATTTAATATATTCATTTATTGTAGGCATCTGAAAAAAATACTCTTTTTTATGCAAAACTTGAAACTGGAATGAAGTCTTCAGAAACATGTTTTTAATTAAATGTAGAGCTACAGTGGGACTGATGGAAGCAATAGTACTGACAATACAGACTCAGATACACTAACTCAATATAAAGAGCAAAATCATGCTTTGTTGCTTTTCCCTGAACTTTCATGAGTTTTCTACTTTTTTTTTTATCCCAGCTTCAGTAATTCTCAGCATCTCTAAACCACTGTTGTTTTATTGATTATGATGGAACTATTGAATTTAACAGAAGAGTGATATCTACTGAAAGCTTTCACTTTAATATGCATTAACTGAAGAAAGACCTTGAATAGGACAGTGTTCAGTAATAATGACTCCTTGTGCTCTCACCAATCCTTACCCCAAAGTTAAATACCAAAAAGAGGTCAGCAAGTGCACAAGCATGTACACTTTGGTGTGCACATGTTAGTCTGGGGAAGAAGCAGAATAAATAAAAATACAGAATTAGTCAATTACAATGGTAAGGAGAATAGTTCCATTTCATCTGACTTCAATACCATGGAAAATAAGACAATAACTTTCAGAAGTGTGCACAGGACTAATCATTTATTAAGACTGAAGGCTTTACCAATGTGCCTTTTAAGAATAAGTGACAATGCTCTTCTTACTGTATATCTTAATGTCTTTAGTAATCTTAGTGATTCAGATAAGCCCTGAGTCTGAACATACTGAAAACATTTACTCTGTTCTCTATGTAACACTGTTAACACACTCAGTCTATATTCCTGTCTCTCCTGAAACTCAAACAGACATCAAAAGATGAAACAGGAAACCTGTGGAAAAGAGATTTACATCTCTTTGAAATTAAGTTTATTTTCAGGTTTATTACTTTCTAAAATAGTGGGTCCTTAAGCTGCAGCCAGTTCAGCTTAAAAGCAACTCCTTGATATCTGTGGCACACTAATTACATGTATATATTATATTACTTTGTGTCATGTGCACTTTCTCTCTTTCCCATTCTCTATGTATATATCACTGTAAGTTTGATTCTAGATGCATTCTCCACTTTTATCTAAGAATTCACATCACCTCAGTGGAAAATTGGAGAGGGAAGGAATTATAATGTTCTTAAAACATTCCACCAGTGATTAAGCATGCCAGCTAATATAATTAATTATAAATAGACTACTATTATAATTTTATTTTCTTACCTTCAGTTATTGAAAGTTAAAAATCATTTATTTTTTCTTTTTTTCAATACTCCTCCCTAGACACTGTGCACTGTATAAATCTCTATTGCCTCTACTTTGTATCCATTTTAGGTTTTTGGAAAAAAAGCCATTCTCAACGAAAAAAAAAGTCTGTTCTGATCTGAAACTACAAAACGTTGTTATTCCAGTTGGCATATTCAATATGAAGAATCAAAAAGCCAAAGGAATGTAACCGGTAACAGCTAGTTAACAAATATAACTCTGATGAATTAGTACACTTAGAGAGCTCTTATTGTATTACTTAAACTTGCAGTGAACTAGAAAATTAATGTGGTCATTCTAAACTGGTTAAACCAGAAAATGTTTTATACAGATGTGTCTAATGTAGGTTTTCAACTGAGGAACTGGGTAAAAATTTTAACAATTATACAAATGTAGTTTTAAATTGGAGTACTACTTTTAAATCTGTCCTTTTTTTTCTGCCTTTTGTTTTTTATTTTTAGGTTATACTTATTATCATTTATTCATAATTTTAAAAGCTTTTATTTAAATGTTTCCTTTTTTCTCTCCAAAGTCTTATCTTATTGTATTATCAAAAAAAAGAATTTTATTCATAATTGGAGAATTTTTCTTTTAATCTTCTCTGTACTGATTCATTGTGAACACTTTTTTTTTTTTTTAATAAAGTCTTTAGTATTAACTAAGGATTTTCTCCTTTCCCATTGAAATCAGCCAGAAAATGCTTTTGATTTCACGTGGCTAATACCCAGCACTTGAGCTGTGTCTACCTGCTCCCTCAGAAGTTGTCCCTGTGAAGTGTCCCAAGCTGAACTACCTCAGCTGCATCACCACTTCAAAACCTCAGAGCACCATTGGAGCCCTTCGGTTGCGTTTGTTGTTCAGCAGAAACGAGGTTTCTTTGTGAAGAGAGCTAGCCCATGAATTTCACATTAATTTTCACCTGATGCAGTCCTTAACCACTGGCACTGTGTGAGGCTTGTCTGCATCACACTCTACTCATGACCCTGCATAAGGGCCTCCTCCAGTGAGGAAAGGGTGTTTTGTAAGGTACAGCTGTGCTCCCCTGCAGGGAGTGGTAATTATTAATATTACTATACTGACTAAAAATATTATATATTATTTAAAATTCTCAATTAAGATAAATTATCATTCTCAAACATTCCTTTACCTAATCATTTACCTCTGTCAATCCAGTGGTGCATTCCTGATCTACAAGTACACTCTTCCCTGGTGTCCTCCACAGCAGTCTGAAGGGGGTGGTTCTGTGATGAGGTGCCAGCAGTGAGAGGGTTGCAGGGGTGGACTCTGTGAGGAGAGACCAGGCGCTTCCCCAGACTGACCACAGCCAGCTCCTGCAGTGTACCCACTACATGCAAAATATTTAAGAAAGGGCAAAAAAAACCCAACCAAAACAAACCAGACGGAGAGTGGAGGAGGGAATCAAGAGTGAGAAACAACAGCACAAACCCCCAAGATGAGAGGAGGGAAGGAAGCATTCCCAGCACTGGAGCAGATGTTTTCCTGCAGCTCATGGAGGGGACCACTCCAGAATAGATATATACAAATTGTGGCGCATAGAGGACCCCACACCTGAGCAGCTGGATGTTTCCTGAAAGAGCTGCAGCCCATGGAGAACACACAGTAAGCAAGTTAAAAGTGTGAGGAAGAAAGAACCATGGAGAGGAACTGATATATGGTGACTACAGGTTCTCATTCTCCCTGCACCACTCACAGACACATAGAGAAACCTGGAGTGAAGCTGAGTCTGAAAGAGAGAGGAGAAAAGTTTCTGGTTCAATGTTTGTCTTCATTTCTCATTACCTGCATCTATTTTAAGGGGCATATTCACTTATTTTTCCCAAAGCTGAGTCTCTTTTGCCCACAGTAGTAGCTGGTAAGCAATCTCCTTGTCTTTATCCCAACCCATGATCTTTCTCACTGTATTTTCTGCCCCCCCCAGCTTAAGAGTGAGTGGCTGTTTGTCAAAGCTAACCCACCACACAGCGAGTGTGAAGCCACGGTGGGCCCGGGGGGAGCGGGGCTGACGGGAGTGGGCCTGGGGCTGAGGGGAGCAGGACTGAGGAGCATGGGACTCTTAATCCCAGGTTTGTGGGTTCGAGCCTCACATTGGCCGTCAAAAAGAACTGTCGTGGTTTAAGCCCAGCCTGTCACTCAGACCATGCAGCTGTTTGCTCACTTCCCCTGCCTTCCTCCCCTGGCTCCCAGAAGGATGGGGAGGAGAACTGAAAGAATGTAACTCCCACAGGCTGAGATAAGAACAGTCCAGTAACTAAGGTGTAACACAAACTACTACTGCTACCGCCAATAATAATAATGATAAGGGAAATAACAAGGGAAGAGAATACAACCGCTCACCATCCGCTGACCAATACCTTGCCCGACCAAGCAGTGATCTAGCCCTTCCGGGTAACTGCCCCCAGTTTACATAGTGGGCATGACGTGCTGTGGTATGGAATACCTCTTTGGTTAGTTTGGGTCAGGTGTCCTGTTCTCTGCTTCCTCCCAGCTTCCACTCCTCCCTGGCAGAGCATGAGACTCCGAAAGTCTTTGGACAGAGTAAACATTACCGAGCAGCAACTAAAAACATCAGTGTTATCAGCGCTGTTCCCAGGCTGAAAGTCAAAAACACAGCACTGCACCAGCTACTAAGGAGAAAAATGACTGCTACTGCTGAACCCAGGACAGTATCCACCCCTTATTTCATACCATTCACACCATGCTCATATCCCACATTTTCAATATACCGTCACTCTTATATATATACATATATATGCATACACACACACAGAGATCATTCTCTAGTGCATGGACCAATCCTATAAAGCTGCTGAGTCCATTCGGTCCAGGATGTCAGGCTCTATCTCTTGCAACAGTCTTTTAGAGCAGGAGAGGCTGTGTGCAGTGTTGTATTGTTGCCTATTGATGCTGGTCGTTCCTTTACCACAGAACTCTTTGGGTTTCATCAAAGTTCATTCTTTGTCAGGATGATGGTCGGAGGGAAGTCAGGGCCAATTGCTGGTGACCTGAAGACATCTATTTGGGGGCCTATAAAAGTGCTACATAGCAGGCAACAGCATATAATTGAGTTCATTGGCTGTTTTCCCCTAAAATCAAATCCCCTTGAGGTATACATCGGACTTCCCCATCTTCCGGCATTACCCACCAAGTATATCCAGGTCCCTGAGCAAAAGCAATTCCATGAGTGTGTTTGCCTTTACTTGAAGCAGGAATAACTCAGACTGCGTTCCCCAGCAAATTCTTTATGTGCACCACAGGAACTTTGTCCCTTTCTACAGTATGTAAAAGCTCTGAGTGGGCTGGGCCAGCCCTGTTGGCAGATCCTCTGGTGTTGACCAACCAGGTGGCCTGTGGTAAATGTGTATCCCAATGTTTGAAAGTCCCACCACCCATTGCTCTCAATGTAGTTTTTAACAGCCCATTGTACCGTTCGATTTTCCTATGCTCTTTGGCCCAAATATCTATAAGGTTATTCTGGAAACGAGTCCCATTGTCTGACTCGGTTCTCTCTGGGGTGCCGTGTCACCACAAGATTTGTTTCTCAGGGCCCAGGATAGTGTTCCGGGCGGTGGCATGGGGCACAGCATGTGTTTCCAGCCACCCGGTGGTTGCTTCCACCATGGTAAGCACATGGTGCTTGTCTTGGCGGGTTGGTGGGAGTGTGATATAATCAGTCTGCCAGGCCTCCCCATATTTCTACTTCAGCCATCGTCCTCCATACCAAAGAGGCTTTAACTGTTTAGCTTGCTTAATTGCAGCACATGTTTCACACACACATGAATAACCTGGGCAATAGTGTCCATTGCTAAGTCCACCCATCTGTATGTTGCATCTCTGCCCTGATGGCGTGAAGTGTCCATGCAAAAACCTTTTCACATATTCTGTAGCTCGGTTGAGATCCGGGGTCAAGACGTCACCTCTTCTTCCTCTTATTTCTCCGATTCACATACTAACAACTCCTGGTCATATGCTGTCCCGGGTGGTGAGTACATTGTTTCTTCATCTTGCTTCATCTTTCTTGCCTCTTTTTTGCTTTTCCCCTTGTGTACAGGGGCAACTGACATTGGCATGAATTGGTCCTCTGGTGTAGCTGGTGTACTTGGAGCTGGATTAGCTACCCTGTCTGTTGCGGTTGGAGTTTGAGTAGCTAATGTACTTGTCACTGGGGTGGGTGTAGCCCGTGTTTAATTTAAACAGAAGCTTAAATTAACTAGCAAGACTCCTTAGGACTCTGCAATTCTGGAATTGGGGAAATCCACATTCAAGGTTCCTGTTGTTTGGTTGGTTGTTTTTTTTGGTTGGTTGTTTCTGGTTTATTTTTTTCTTAATTTTGGTTTGGTTTGTTTTTTTAATTAGACTTTTGGTGACTTTCTGAAAAGGATCTTAATAGTGGCAGCAGAAAATGCTGGCTGACAATCTTCATTTAACCCAGACCCAGGATGTCTATGAGGACAATGCTAGTGACTACAGGTGAGTATAGGAGTTTGCTCAAAATTTCAGATGCTTTTAGGTGTAATCTGTAAGCATGAGCACAGACAGACTGCCAGAGTTGGCCTTGGAGATAGCTCAAAGCAGACACCAAGACTTTCTGGATCTTACCTTCTTTAAGGTCCAGCTTGATTTCAGTCACTCAGTCAGAACACTGTTGAGACAGAATGATATTAAGGTACTAGGCAACCTGCTCTAGGGGACCCTCCTTGTGCAAGGTCATTGTGAGCAAGATGACCTACAGTGGTGCTTTCCAACCTCAATCAGCCTGTGATTCAGTGATTCTGTGAGACAGCAAGTGTTTTATCTAACCTAGAAAAATTACCTTACCAATTTAGCATGACTGAGATTGCTTTGAACTATGTTTCTAATATACGTCTTAGGCCAGGCCACCTGCTAACTGAGAAACTCTCTAAATTGCATGGGAATATTAACACCATCTTTCTTTTTTCCAGGCCACCCTGTTTCAAATTGGATGAAAAAGGGGTTTTTTCATCATCTGACAACTTTGCTGGAACTTTCTGTAGTTTCGGAGCAAGGATCGCTACAGCTAAGCATGTTATTAGATAAGGAATAAGAGGATGGCAGATGTTGTGGCTATGCTTACCCTTCTAGGAGATTCTCCACTTGACATTGGAGTGGTAAATTGGGAACTGGCTATTGTGAGGGATATAACCCCTTGACTGTGTAGCACAGGGCATTCCACTGAGGTGTGGTGATAGTGTCTCCATGTAGGGGACTGCAAGGCAAGAATTAGTATATTGTATAGTATATAGTATAGTACAGTATAGTATAGTATTAGTATATAGTATATGACAGTTTCTTAATAGGCTGCCAGTGTATGAAGCTTGTAGCAGGGTATAGAGGTGCAGGAAGTAGTGAGATAAGTGGGTTTCTTCCCTTCCCAGCTAAAGTCAGCCTGGGTCTCTTTCCTGATGGCCTGGAAGAATGATACTATTGCACATCACCCTATTTATTATGTGGATGGGGCAACAGTGGAAAAGAGGTGCCAAGAGTGGTCTTACAGCACCTTCCCTGCAGTCCAAGACAGATTCTTCTGAAATCAGATGAAGCACTTCAGGTGTTTCAGATATAAAGCACCAAGCACTAATTAATCCTTTGTTACTCAAGACAGCTAGGAAGTATTAATTCAGAACAGCTCAAATATATATTATGCTGTCCTGACAGTTTAGATGTTGCTGACAGAGGAATAACTAAACACAGGGATCTGAGCATACTGTTTCTTGAAAAGTACCAAGTAATAGCTCCAATAGTTGCATATAAATGACTTTGAGAGTGGGGAGTGTTTGTTAGCTCAGCTATAGAGCTTATATTTGTCTACCTACAGGCTACTGTGAAATTACACACTTTATGAACGTAAAGTGGAAAAAAGGACTTTATGACTTCCTTTTTCTGTTTACTCTCCTGGCATATTGCAATCTCATTTACCCCAGTCCTGCCCTGCAGACAATGTTCCTAATGCATTTATTATATTAATTTCTTTAAATATTTTAAATACATTAATATTTCCTGTTCAAAAAGCAGATTGAAATTTCTTATGTATTTCTGTTGATGTTACCTAGAATATTCAGCCCTTGAATACATACTGAACTCATATCAACCACGAAGACTCTCAGAATGATAGTAAATACATTTCTACCTTTTTTCCCCCAGTATTTTTTTAGCTATGTCAGTTACCTTTTGGTGAATTTTCATTAGTTTTCAGGGGCTATAGCAAAACTTCACCTATTTACATATGAAGAATATTCTATACTGGCTGATAACAGTGGGTTCTTAGGACATATTCTGGTATCAAACTCAATACCAGAGGCATGCTTACTTGCTTTTCGTGAGCACTGTTTTTAAACATACAGACATTATTTAATTTAATTACACTAATAAATGAGAGTGTCTTATGATCGATACATGAATGATTTGATCTTAATCGTTGATCCATTTTTCATATATATGCAGATTTTTCAGCTATCAGCAATGATAATGGGAAAGTGCAGGTTTTGTTTTTTACTTTTTCTATGGAAAAAGTGGAATAAAACAATTTCACATGCCTTAAAAGCATGATAAAACTGACAAAGGGTGTATAGTTACATCACAAAAATTTATTAATGCTTTCTTGAAAAAATAATAAAATATAAGGTTAGAGCTACTATTTGTTATGAAGATGTCTTGTAATACCCCAAATCAAACAGCAATAAATTAATTAAGAATTAATTTGTTGCCATAACTAAGAAGCCACGTCAAATGCTCAGATGACACTGTAAAGGAAATGAACTCCATTATAGGTTATACAGTTACAGTGATATATTTAGGCTCAACAGAATATTTTAAGTTGGAATAATCAGCTCTTGCTATAAAACAAGGAACTGAAGTTAATTAGAAAACAAATTTGTATAAAGTCTAATGTTGGAGATGACTGGAAGAGATGTTTACTAGCAAATGTATGTAGGTGGATAGAATTGCTGGAGAAGAGCCTTAGTGATAAAAAGCCAGAGGAAATAAGAAATAACAGGCCTTGGATTTTACAGGCAGACATTGTGTTCAGCCCCACTATGAAATTAACAGAAAGGCTTACTCGAACGCTGATTAATACTTAAACTGAAATATTCTCATATGGTTTTAAAGTAGAATGTGTAAGAGGCAACCAGGTAGAAGAAAATTTTGCTGAAAGAAAACTGAAGCAGTATTAAATTTTCAAAATGAACCAAAGGTGATACTGCAAAAGTGCGATTGTGAAACTTTTAGGCATGGAAACTATAAGCTCTTGCTTAATAACTGTGGCCAGTAACTCGATGTCCTACCTCCACACAGAGAAAAGCAAGAAGCACCTGTAATCTCTTAATCTCATTGGTAGAATCCATCTTTTGGATTTTTTCCCAGCCACCTGAACATTTTTCCTAATCTCTGTTTCCACTGGTGACTAGCACTCTGATAGCATCAGAAGCTGCCTTCTCCCTCTTATTTTCTCAGTTTCTTATGCCTTTCCCAACCCTCCCCTTGTTCTTTTAATCCTTTCCTGTCTCACTTCAGTTCTGATTATTTCTTTAATGTTCATCCTCTTTTCACTTCCTGAAAGCATAATCAAAACATTCAATTTGTAGTTTCATATTATCAGTCTTATTGGCTTGCCATAATCCTAGACATTGTGTTCATTTTATCCATTTGTATTATTGTTTTTATCCCTTGCTCTTGTCTCATTCTTTGTAAATATTTTCTTTGTTTTTTTTCAATATAATACTTTTTTTTTGATTTTTTTCAGTTGTTTTCTGAGGTTTTTTGGTGGTTGGTTTAATTGGTTTGGTTTTTTTTATTTTTATTTTTTAATTAGGAATTTCTATAGGGTCTCACCTGAAAACAACACTTGGGCATTAGTGAAAATAATTTCCAAACTATTTAGACAAAAAAAAAAAAGTTAATCTAAATATCTCTAAATTTTGTCATTTGGAAAGACAGGAGTAGAGGAGGATTTGTACAAAGGTAAATCAGGGCTCAAATTTTGCCACAGATTCCAAGACTTGAAAAAAAGACTTTGCTAGCATTCAGTCTGACATCATTTTTGATTGCTTGACAAGAGCTGTAAGACTTTTTTATTTGATTAATTTATGTTTTAACTGTATGCTTTTGAAAAGAAAAAGCTTCAATCTGTTCTTGAAAATGTGTGGCAGAGATGCACATACGTAAGATGTTCCAATTCCTAATTACTCTCAGTGCTATAAAAAATACAGTGTATTTTTCTAGTCTAAAGTTTTCTAATTTAAACTATTAGGCATGGGAATTTTTATGCATTTTCTGATAAAGGACACCCTAACCAAAACAATGTTCATTAAATATTTGTATATTGCTATTAACCCACCTTACAAACTTCTCTTAGATAAACTTCAGCTCCTTTACTTTTTTCCTTTCTTATAGAAAAGGTTCTCCAGTCTCTTTTCCTCCTAAGTTTTTCCTTGCAAACCCCCTCTATTGATAAAGGCAATTTAGCCACACATGTTAATATTTAAGCTCTTAAACAAATCACTTGACTTTTCAATATCTTTCAGAGGACAGTAGGAGGTATGGAGACCTGGCTCCTTTCTAGATCAGGCCAGGCATTGTCATCAAGTTAGGTATTACAAATTTAACCTGATTCACTCAGAGAGAGAAGTTCTAGCTATGTATCACACCTGTAGAGAGCCATGTTCTCTTGTGATTTTACCTGATTTGCATGGGGGTAATTAAGTGTGGTTTTATTAAAAAGCAGACTCTTGCCATTGATCTAATGTAATTATAACGTTAATATTTAATTCACACGGACATTTACCTCCTGTTTCACTGGTTTTTCTGCATTATTTTCAGTATTTCTAATTAAGAATTAACAGATCAAAAATTACTTCTATAAGGAAGGAAGAAAATGGATATTAAATACTTTTTTTCCCCCAAGGTTGCTAATTCACATCTAACTCATACAAAATGAAACACTCCAATTCTAACCTGGTTCTAACACTGTCTTCTGGGTCTGTTTTGTTAATTTGTTGACCAAAAATAAATACATAACTCTCAAGCACCAAATGCACAGGATTGGGCCAAGTTTGTTTTCCTTTGCTATTATTTTGTGTTTAGAAGTTAATCCTTCTGTCATCTTGAAAACCAAAATAACAAGTGAACAAATTCATAGCTCTTCTCAGTTAGCCTGGACAGCTCCTGAATTTTCGGTGAATATAATAAATTTTCAGTTCTTCTATTCAGATCTATAATGGTAGATATTATCTGAACTATGTATAATCTATGTGATAATCTGATCTATTATCTATATATTATTTATGAATGAAGACCCTAAGCCCACTGTAGGAGAGGATCTGGTTTGAGACCACGTTAAGAACCTGAACGTGCACAGGTCAAAGGGATCTGATGAAATACATCTGTGGGGACTGAAGGAGCTGGCAAATGAAGTTGCTAAGCCACTGGCCATCATATCTGAAAAATCAAGGCAGTCAGGTGAAGTTCCCGACGACTGGAAAAAGGGAAATATAACCCCCATTTTCAAGAAGGGGAAAATGGATGACCTGGGGAATTACAGAGCAGTCAGTCTCACCTCTGTGCCTGGCAAAATCATGGAGCAGATTCTCCTGGAAGGCATGCTAAGGCACATGAAAATCAACAAGGTGCTTGGTGACAGCCAGCATGGCTTCACTAAGGGGAAATCCTGCCTGACCAATTTGGTGGCTTTCTATGATAGGGCTGTGGAACTGATGGACAGGGTAGAGTGGTTGATGTCATCTACCTTGAGTTGTGCAAAGCGTTCAACACTGTCCCACACGACATCCTTGTCTCTAAATTAGACAGATATCAATTTGATAGGTGGACCACTCAGTGGATAAAGAACTGGCTGGATGTCTGCATGAGAAAAGTTGTGGTCAATGGCTCAGTATCCAGTTGGAGACCAGTAACGAGTGGTGGCCCACAGGGAACGGTGTTGGGACCGGTGTTGTTCAACGTCTTTGTCAGTGGCATGGACAGTGGGATTGAGTGCGCCCTCAGCAAGTTTGCCTTTGACACCAAGCTGTGTGGGTCGGTTGATACGCTGGAGGGAAGGAATGCCATCCAGAGGGACCTTAACACGCTTGTGATGTGGGCTGACGCCAACCTTATGAAGTTTAACCGTGACAAGTGCAAGGTCCTACACCTGGGTCAGAGCAATCCCAGGCACAGCTACAGGTTGAGTGGAGAACAGATTCAGAGCAGCCCTGCAGAGAAGGGCTTGGAAGTGGCAGTGTGAGCTTTCAGCCCAGAAAGCCAACCGTATCCTGGGCTGCATCAAGAGGAGCATGACCAGCAGGTCGAAGGAGGTGATCCTGCCTCTCTACTCTGCTCTCGTGAGACCTCACTTGGAGTATTGTGTGCAGTTCTGGTGTCCTCAACATAAAAAGGACATGGAACTGTTAGAACAAGTCCAGAGAAGGGCCACGAGGATGATCAGGGGACTGAAGCACCTCCTGTATGGAGATAGGCTGAGAAAGTTGGGGCTGTTCAGCCTGGAGAAGAGAAGGCTGCTTGGAGACCTCATAACAGCCTTCCAATATCTGAAGGGGGCCTTATAAGGATGCTGGGGAGGGACTCTTCATTAGGGACTGTAGTGATAGGACAAGGGGTAACGGGTTAAAACTTAAACAGGAGAATTTTAGATTGGATATAAGGAAGAAATTCTTTACTGTAAGGGTGCTGAAGCACTGGAATAGGTTGCCCAAAGAAGTTGTGAATGCTCCATCTGTGGCAGTGTTCAATTCCAGGTTGGACAGAGCCTTGGGTGACATGGTTTAGTGAGGTGTCCCTGCCCACAGCAGGGGGGGTTGGAACTAGATGATCTTAGGGTCCTTTCCAACCCTAAGTATTCTATGATTCTATGTGGTTCTTAAAATATTGCACAAAACATCAGCAATATTGTTGGTATAAGCAAAGAAAGAAAGAGAAAAAATGAGACAGACATAGCAACAAAATCAAGAACTAATCAGAGCACAATTGCAACAGTGCACTAATAGATTATGGAAGAATGAATGTTAATGATCTCTTATACATCATTACAATTGTTTTTATGGCGTACTTCTCATTGAGTAGGTTATTAATGTATTCAGGACAAACGGCCCAAATATAATTTTTCTCTAAATATAGATATATCCAAAGGAGGAATGGTTAGATATAGAATTTTGTGGCTGGACTGCTTTGTTATCTTGAGCCAAAATGACAAAATAGTCCTTGAGGGACTGTAGTTTCTTGTCTGCTCTGGTTTAGAATAGGGAAATGTTTCCTCTGGACCTCTGGAATCACGAAGGCAAAAGTAATTTTCAGTCATTTCTACTCCTAATCCTCAAGTTCTGCATCCAGGTGTCCTGGGTTCAGCAGTAGCAGTCATGTTTCTGCTTCGTGGTAGCTGGTGCAGTGCTGTGTTTTGACTTCCAGCCTGAGAACAGTGTTGGTGAAGCCGATGTTTTCGGTTGTTGCTAAGGGATGTTTACCCTGACCAAGGACTTTGTGAGGCTCATGCTCTGCCAGGGAGGAGGGGAAGCTGTGAGGAAACAGAGATGGGGCGCCTGACCCGGGCTAGCCAGGGAGGTATTCCATACCACAGCACATCATGCCCGGGGTGGGGGGTAACTGGGAGTTACCCGGAAGGACATGGGCTTCCGGGTGGGACTCATTTCTTGGCCGGTGGTATCGTATTCTCTTCCCTTGTTATTTTCCCTTATCATTGTTGTAGTTGATAGTAGCGGTGGTGATTTGTGTTGTACATTGGTTGCTGGACTGTTCTTGTCTCAACCAATGGGAGTTGCACTTTTTCGATCCTCCTCCCCGTTCCTCCGGGAGTGGGGGAGAACCCCGGTGGGTGGGGGGACACAGACCTCGATTGTTGTCAGCTCGGAACCACTCACTGGGAGTGAGTGAACAAGTTACCTGACTGGGTTTAAACCACGACACATAGACTTCACTGTGGAGGAACGGGGAGGAGGATTGAAAGAGTGCAACTCCTACAGGTCGAGACAAGAACAGTCCAGCAACCAATGTACAACACAAATCACCACCGCTACTATCAACTACAACAATGATAAGGGAAAATTACAAGGGAAGAGAATACGATACCACCGGCCAAGAAACTCCCACCCGGAAGCCCGTGTCCTTCCGGGTAACTCCCAGTTACCCCTCACCCCGGCCATGACGTGCTGTGGTATGGAATACCTCCCTGGCTAGCCCGGGTCAGGCGCCCCGTCTCTGCTTCCTCACAGCTTCCCCTCCTCCCTGGCAGAGCATGAGCCTCACGAAGTCCTTGGTCAGGGTAAACATCACTTAGCAACAACCGAAAACATCGGCTTCACCAACACTGTTCTCAGGCTGGAAGTCAAAACACAGCACTGCACCAGCTACCACGAAGCAGAAACATGACTGCTACTGCTGAACCCAGGACACCAGGATAGACTGATATGACTCAGAGATTGTAAAATTACCCTTAAGCCTCCAAGCTCATGGGATGGCCATTCAAGTCTGCATAAAGCTGGAGCTCTCACACACAGAATGCCGCATAGGAAAAACCCCAATTCAGAAATACCTTAGTACTTTTATTCTTTGTGTGACCTCTCCTCTCACACTGCTATTCATAGGTATCTTCCCTTCTTATAATGATCTCAGTTATAAATTTATTTTTCCTTTTTTTTTAATGCCTTCAACATAGCAGGAGAAAGAAAAATGGTCTGGAATGCAAGTCATCTTCACTCATTCACACCTTCTGTAGCTTTTGTTGTTGTTTGTTTTTAAAGCCACTAGCTCAGTTCTTCTGTTAATGCTCTTTCACCAAATATTTAGAGGAATAATTTGTAAATAGATATAAAGTTTCTCTGACACATTACTGTCAACCTAAGGTCACTTTAGTAATGAATAACAATCAGTTAATCAGTCCCTGATTATCATTGAGGTTGAAGTACTGCAAACATTTCTTTGTTTTGCATGCTGTATGTAATTACTGACATTTCTTTATTTGTGTGTATTTTTGTGATAGCTTCTAGAAATGAGAGAAATGATGAGAAAGGTACACTCTTATTTCATGGTCTTCCCGAAATTGTTTAGCCCACTTGAATCACAGGAAAGAATCCTTGTTGTTTTTTAACTGACTCTTTAAAGCTTAAGCAAATTATGTAGTTATTAAACAGCATTTCTATAAGATTTTTCAGAGTATGATTTCACAACAGCTGGTAAAAAAAAAAACAAAACCCTAAAACCCAAAAACCAAAACAAAACAGAAAATTAGAATGAGTACAGGGGTAAAAATTTGCCTACCCATTTCTATCTATCCCAAAGCAATTTTTTTAAATACCAACCCTCTGTTCCTAAACCAAGTTAGGCTGCAAGAAATCACACATCATTTTACAAAATTAAGTGCAACATACCATAATTTTGAAAACTATAATAAAGCTCTTTTGCCTACTCTCGCTAGAAACTTTTTTCCCCTCTGTCACTTTCCATCTATCATGTTCTGCATCACATCCCTGTTCCATCAGAGCATCATACATATACTTATGCCATCATGCTTCACTTATCCACATGTATTTTAGACATATTCACGTCTTATAGTTACCCATATCTGGATTCCCTAGATTCCTGCCCTTTTACGTGGATTTCTATTCCTTGCTTTGACAGCTTCCTCTCACTGTTTTTGCCTAGAAATAAATAATTCAAGGACTGAAGATCTGTAACATGTTTAGGATAAGGAATTGCAATAGCAGGTATAATCCTGTTAAACAACTGGACATTTACAATTAACAATTGATTAGCTGACAATTATGCAGGTAATCGAAACAGATGCCTGTGGAAATCATGTGCAAGAGCTGCATATGTTTCTCTTCTTTTCCATTTCTGTATACACCAAAATTGACTAGGTTCCTGCCCCCTCCCCCCTCCCCCCCCCAAAGTCTAGAACATCCCCTGCAGCTTTAAAATTGATTAGATAGTTTACAAGATGCACCACGCTACTTCAAGACAAAAAAGAGAAATAATACCAATCCTCACCTCACTTGGCTTTATCACACTGTACAGGTAATAAAACTGAGTGTGAAAAGCTGTATGTAGATATTTTGATAATATTCTGCCCTACAGCTTGAGAAGACTTAGGTAGCTGCTTCATCTCAGATCAATGAGAATTGCATGTGTCCTTATGAAAGATTAAATTATATATGTAGGTACTCTAGTATTTGTCCCTGCTTCTGCTAAAGTCAGTGAAGAAACTCCTACCAACTACTGGGGAAGCAGTCTCAAGCCCTTAATATTCTCCATCATCATAATTGTTATTCATGGTTATGTATTGATTAACCTGCCTCTTATGAAAGAAAGAAAAAAAAAAGGAGGAGAGAACAAAGCACAGAAATAATTGTTTTAAATGGAAAGTTGCTGATTCTAGATTCTGAGATGTGCATGTAGTGTTGCCAATAGCTTAGGCTAAATGCTTGGAACAAAGTAAAAATTACAGCCTGTATATTTTAATTTTTTTTATGAACACATGGTCAGTTTAATTGCATCTGAACCTTACAGACATAACACTTGAAAAAATGGGTATCTGACCACTGTTGCCACTACATTAGCATTATTCAAATAGTTGTTATTCTATGACACTGTTTTAATGTCTGCCTTTGTAACAATGTTGTTGTGCTGGGTGACTGAGTCTTTCAAAGAAACTTTTTCCCACTGAGACGAGCCAGTAATTTTATTATGCTGTATTATAGGTCAGATTGGCTTCGTTAGTTCTTTTCTATTGTGCAACTAGCAAGAGAGGCAGGTGATGAAAAAATCCCTTTGAAGAATAATGGAAGAAGGAAATAACTATGTTAGATTACTACTACAGGTCTTCCTTTTTTCAAATTATTTCTTGTAATAAAGGGTCCTGGTCCTGACTGTGAAACAGCAGCATGCAACATCTACTTTTCTTTTTAAATCAGCTTTATTAAAAAAAGTAAAAGAAAAATAAAAAAAAATAAAGCTTAAGTTCCTTATATCTGTTTAATGACCTATAGCTCAAAAACCTGTTGAAACTATTATGCTGAAGACTTCTTTCCAGTAAGATTTCCTTCCATACTTGCAAAACTACATTTTAGATTTGAATTTCATCAGCATCTTGAAAATCTCAGTTTTGAATGGAAGTGATTACGTAACTATTTTTCAAGTAATGTAATAGCAAATGTCTCTATGGAATGGAAACAACAACAGAACAACAGCACAGAAACTACTTCAATAGCACCTAATATTTAAATGTCACAATATATAAGAATCCCTCCATTCAGATATTCGCCAAAAGTTGACTTTTTTTTTCCAATAAATACTAGTTTTTCATGTGCTGCTTAAAATTTCTTTACTAATAATGTTTATATCTGTGATTTCCATGCTTTAAAGGAGAAAAATCTTAACTAGGAAGCCTGTATTCTAATATTTTCTTGCTCAGGCTATATCCTCAGGTAAGTGACCTGCACCTCTACACGTCCTCTTCAAATAAATATAAACTTTCTTCTTAAATTCCATTTGCTGACAGATCAGATATTGGAAAGCCAGTTGAAATTCATCGACCTGTGCAAATTTATGCCATCTGAGCAACTAACCCTAATTCCCTGCTCCTCAGTTTATCTGAAAATAAAAGGCTTCTTTTCACACACCAGTGAAGTCTGCTAAGTGACAACAGTGTATTTATCTAGCACGTCATTTACAAAACCCAAGTGCTTATAATTGAGGAAATGAAATGTTAAGGATATCATAAATCCTTGTGTTCACAAGGAGTCTGAACCAACTCTTACTGAAATCCACATGCGTCTTTCCACTTATTTCAGTCACAGCTGGACTGGTTCCATAATAAACAAGTATTTGTCATATGTATTGCTAGATATGCCACTAAAGGATTCTGATCTACGCATATGAATGGCCTAACAGGGTAGAAGCAGTAGCAAGAGAGTGTTTTGTTCCAGACATTTGATGCATATACAAACTCTATGGAGAGCTCAGGCAAAACTGATGTAGTCAAAAAGCACTATTTCCCAGGTGTGGGTATCAGCTACCTTTTTCTTCTCTGATTTATAGTCTTGCACCACTTACTCAGATCAAAGAATCAGAAACAGAAGGGGAAAAGGTTGGCACTTGTTTCTTCTCACTTACCTAGAGTCCTTATTATCGAAGGTAAGTATGGTCTATCACTTTTCACTACCTGTGCAATCTGTATACTTCAGTACTTTCCAATGAAATAAAGCTCTTTTTAAAACATCTGAATAAGTACACAACTACATAGTAAAGAATTGTAGCATAGTATGTACAAAAGTAGTTCATCTTTCTCATTTAAGTACTCAATTCATGTATTAAACCCACAGAACCATAGCATTCTTGTAACAGCTTTATGTACAGCATCCTTATTCAAAATTAGCAATAATGAAGCATATGTGCTCACTACACAGCCTGCTAGTACACACTAACTTTGAATATCTTACAGTAACTAACCCCAAACATTTTAAATGTTAGCAGAAACCTTTCATCCTTATTCATTCTATTGCATGGCAAGCTCTCATTAACAGCACAAGATAAAAGGTTTCAAAGGATTCTGAGCTTATCTATTCTAAGGGTGAATTATTACTTCACATTTATTTTTTCTTAAGGGTTGTTTTTTTAAGATGTTATTAACCTTTCTAAATTCAAATAATAAAGATGTGATTAAAACAGAGCACAAATAAGCAAGCAGGACTCCATTTCATAGTTAAAAGTTTGTTCTGTACACATAGACTGAATTGCCAGTGGTACAAAGCTCTGGAAAGAAAAGAAGTAATGAGAGAAGCACCTATAGAAACATCATTAAAATGCAGCTAGTCCAAACCTGTGGACCTGTCAAAAAGTATATCAAAGAAATTTTTATCAGACATTGACAAAATTAGTCCACCATAACTCAAATTACACAAACCTAAAGGCTCTATTTTTCTACTGTCATCTTGCAAAATATTCTGATCTGTATCAAAGTCATAATCGTAAACTATATTTTCTCCTGCTTCTTGGTAAGCTGCTAAGCAGTTTGGTAGACTTTCAGTTTTTATTATTTCTCTTGAAGGAAAAGCTAATACTTAGGAAGGAAAATTACAGAATAAGATATTCTCCAGAAGTTTTTGCATAATAGTACCATCAAATGATAATAAGACTGATATTTTATAGTAGCACTCCCACTGGTTATATTTATCCAGATGACAGAGGTGGCTTAAGGCTGTGATCTCCAGCACTGAAACAGATATATCCAAGAGAATAACAGATACTATCACAATATGCTGAAGAATTCTTATTTTTCTCATGCAAAAGATAAAGATGTTAGATACAGCTTATAACACAGGAAATCTAGTCATTTCCTTAACAAAATAAGTTCAGTCACTGGAACTACTTATAATCTGATTATAGCTTTGATATGAGTGAGAGAAGGAAAGGTGATGCAACATGCATGTTCATTACATTCCAAATTTATTTACCTCCTACCCAGTTACTCATTTTATGTAGTCAATATATTATCTCTGAATCAGTACTAGATCCATCAAAGTATAGCTGGCTCCTTAAATCCATACACAATATATAATATATTGTACATTAAGACTGATTCAGAACATATTATATTTTAACCTATTTGGACCCAAGCAATAATCTTGGATCACTCACTGGACTTAAAGCCAGACCTTGGTGCATTGAGTTGGCTTGCTTTTACCATGAATTTTAATAGTGAGAAAATGGCATCTGCTCCTAGCTGCCCTTCAGCTGTTAGTGTCTGCTGCATAGCTCATATCAGAGACAGATGGGGAAGAGTTTCCTTTTTTATTATCAGGTATTGAACTCAGCTGGGACAGCAATTTGAGGAATTAATGGCAACACTTCAGTATGTTTGACCTCAATCCCAAACTCAGCATCCAGTGAAGAGTATCTGAGATGGCTCTGACTGTTTGCACAGTGGTGTACTTGAGGTAATAAACCTCAGCAAAGATGGCACAGTTTTGCACAGAGTTAATCCTTTTGTAGCAATTTCTGTATACATGAAGCAATTAATCTGTAATCCAGATAAACTATCCATACTGACTTGTGCATGTATATACCTGTAAAGGTCTAGATATGATCATTTGTATGAGTACCTCTGTATAATAAGCAAGAGCCTTTGCATCATTTGTATTTAGCATCTTTTGTATTTTTACCAGATCTTCTTCAGATATTGTGATGGATGATACTCCTTCTGCTTGTAAAGTCTGTTATGTTTGAAGAGTGAACCTGGGAAACAGAGAGAAAAGTTGTCTGTTGAGTTTTTTGAATACTGTACTCTGTAACACTCTGGAGTATTGAATGACCTGAAAGGAAGAGGGGTACTAGTACTCTGCTGAGAGCAAATAAGCATAGAAAATTACTTTGGGTAAGGAAATTTCCAAAGCTTGGTGTCATGAATATAAAAACTTTTTCTAGGAGCCTGGAGAGGATTCTGAATTTTTTCATAACTTAAAAACCAATGAAAGTGCTTCTGGAATGATAGTATATCTTCTGTAAAGGTCACAGTAAGTAAAAGGGAGACTTAGGTGTGAATACTTTTTATTTCCATTATGTCTTACTCAAAAGTAAGAAGACTCTCTCTATTCTAAGTTTATTGTGCAAGCTATTCTCACTCTAAGCCTATCTTTACAGTTTGTTTTTTTTTTTTATATTTTGCATATTTTTTAAAATAAAGGTTTAGGTACCCTCTTTTGAAAGCATTGCTTGCTTTGAATCCTTGCACAGCTGTGTCAGACAAGGGGGGATGTATACTTGTGAGCAACCCTAAGCAGGAGGTCAGAATGTAGTTTTACTAAAGGCAAGTAAATTTCCACTACTCTGAAAAATAGGGCTGTGACAAAAATAAATAAAAAAAAAATCTCATCAGAAAATAACTTAAAACTTCATAAATAAAATAGATCTAAGTCTTCCAGTTAAGTAGCTACAGCATAGGAAGCACTATGTAGTCAGTTTCGAAGTAACCTTTGAAATACGTGTCTAGGAGAAAGCTTTTGCCATAAGGGTTAAATATATTTAAGAGATATCACAAAACATTAAATTATAGCTTGAAGGAAAGATTAGTTTCAAGTATTTCTTTGAAAACCCTTTCCAGGTTTCATCAAGAATTGCTACCCTCAACAGAAAATATTTTCTTAATATCTGGTCTTAATTTCTAAGGTTTAGCAATTGATTTTGACCTATTATTATGTTTAAACTTTGTTACATGTTAATATAAAAAGCTTGACTTCCTCCAATTAGTAAGAGTCCTTTAATTGGCAGCCATTGAGTTATACTTATTCTTCTTGTAAGCAAACCCATCTTCCACAGTTTCTCCTTTTAGCCATGTGGTCTGAAAACCTAACCACCTTTATAGGCATCTGTTGAACCCTCTCCAGTTTCCAAAGCAGGAGCCTGAATGGAAACAGCATATTTTTCTAGACGGAGTTTCACCACTGCCAAATTAATGTGACCATAAATTTGCTCAATTTGCTGGTCATGTACCTCGTAACATACCCCAGTATGTGATTTGCTTCACTTGCAATAAGAGAATATCCTTGCCTTACGATACTCAACCTAGAAGCTCCTCCAGGCCCTTTTCAGTGACCTCCTTTTCAGCCAGCCACTTCGCAAACATACACAGGTGTGTGGATTGTTCTGGGCTAGACACAGGACCTTAAAACTATGTTTAAACGTCAGGAGGTTTCCACAGGTGCAGACCTCAGAATTTTCATGGTAACTCTGGACTGAGGCTCTGATGATTGTTATAGTTACTATATAAAGTAAATAAGTTATATAAATAACTTAAATTAAAATAATTCATAGGATGCATTCTGGCTGATCATCAAGGTAATTGATGTAAATGTTGGAAAATAATGGGTCCCAGTATCAATACTAAAGTACCCTGCTGATAGTCCATCTTTGTTCATATTATTTTACTTGACAAAGGTATTACATTTATATCATGTTTTAACTCCAGCCAGTAACTAGATGCCAAGTAATTTGATAACATTATTAGTGGTTTGCCTTTGAAGATTTCAATTATATTTGTTGTAGGCTTGTGATTATTAGTCTGTGGATTTGGGAAGGGAGGGAGGGAGAGGGGGTTGTTAGTTGGTTGGTTTTGATTTTGGTTTTGTTATTTTCATTAATTTATTTCTCACCTAGTCAAAGACACTTTATTACCAAAGATACTATATTGTTTTCTCTTGCAGCTGGAAAGTAATTTCCTCTACCATCACAACCTCTTCTTTGTACAAGCTTTCCTCACTCCTTGACTTAAGCAATGTATTTAATTGTGTCTGCTATCTTTAGGCCTCAGACAGCCTTGGGAAGAACAGCTTCTCTGTTACTCACTGTTACCCTGTTCTGTCTAAACTTTATGTACTTGAAAAGAATGTTTGGCCATTTGGTCTGAGGGTCCTTTCCATGGGAAAACTTACAGGTATATCATAAACTTAAAAATGGTAATATATGATTTAGCATTTATTTGAACTTGCTGCTTCCTTGTAACATAAATTTTCATGAAAGACAAGAAATTCTCCTAATTGATACCTCGAGAAAAAACAAAGCAGGCTGGAAAAGCCAGACTGGATTAATTGCTTTTCATGCATCACTATTACCTGTGAAGACACTTAGATAAGACCTCCTTCACTGTGGATGCTCATATGTAACTTGATGGGCTTAACAATTACCCTATTAAGCTGTTTATCCATTTTCTAGTATACTGGCTCTATTGCCCTAAAAAGCTCTTAAACGAAAGTTTTAAAAATATATGCACATATTGGGAATTATAAAATTATTTCTTAAAATCTCTTTTCAAAGTAAAATAACATTTCAATGTATGTCTGAATTTGTCTTGTGGTCTATTCCTAAAAATAAAATTCTGGATTAACATTAAACTTCTTCAAGTAGTGTGCTGTATCAGCCTTTGTTCGAGGAGTTTGAATTTGAGTAGTATGTTATGTAAGTGACTATAAAGTGCTTTGGGAATTTTTAGATGGAATCAATGTTTACTAGCTCTGCTTCTGCATAATTGGTCATGTTATCCATTACTGGCCTTTGCTGCAAGTTCACAATATAATATGTTTCAGTACCTTTGCCTGATTGTTTTAGACAAACTTTTTTAAGACTTAACTTAGACCAACAGTTTACATAGATGTAGAATAGATTTTGGTGGCTTCATCTGTATCATATTTATAAATACATTATTTATATATACCACAGACACAGCACAATCCCCTCAGATTGCCAATTTTTATACTGGTTCGTTCAACACAACATGGTTCACATTTGGTTTAGGTAAACTACTGTTACCTAGACCACAAGCAATTTTCCACATTTTGTGCAGTGATTTATCCATAATTTTTTTACAAGATTAAGGAAAGGAGTACTTAACCTACTATATGACAGTATGGCTCTTAGATGTAGTGAAATACAAAATATTTTTCAGTGTGATTAGTGAGTTAGCCCGTTGATGTCAGGAAAACATTAAAAAATATTTTTAATTTGATTCCATACTACTTTATATTTTCAATTATGAGCTTTTTTTTTTTTTATTTCAAGTCTTCAGAGGTTTGCAGGAGCAAACACTCTTTTACTATCTTGGGAAATTTTCCCTTTGTGACAGAAGTATTATGTTCTGTGGATGGTACATCATCAGCTTGCCTAACCAGAATTCCCTCTTTTGCCTGGCACCTGTTTACTGTATGGCAATTTTTTTTTTTTTTTTTTTGGTAATAAGTTGAAATTCACGATGAAGACTCCAAGAACCAAAACTGTTTAAAAGCAGATGAAACTGTACAGTCAAAACTATACTTTTTTAAGACTGTTATGGGTATAAAATTGTACAAAAACAGTGAAATGTTCTAATTTTGTGTTTGTCTGGTGATCACAATAAGAAAGTCTCCTGTTGTTTCTCAAAGATCTTTCACTTCTGCCTGTTGTAGTAGTAATACTCATCTCCAAGGAAAAAGTTCAACCATAAAGAATGACAATGAATTAATACTGATTCTTGTTCTATGTGTCCGTGTAGTAGAAACCTTTGTTTTCATATGCAGTGTGAAGTGAGATTAGCAGACAGATTTGATGTTCCCCTACTTGAGTTAAGCTTTGAAAATAAGAATTCCTGAAAAATTAATGTGTCTTTTATTTGCACTACAGAAAAAACCAATGTAGTGTCAATAAATCTGATAGAATATGGCATCTACTTTTGAAGGAATGTTTACATCTGGGGGACATGACTTCTTTCTTGAGTGTACAACAGCATTATAATGTAGGTATGTGATTTTATGTTTAATTGAAAAGTAGCTCTTGTGAAGATACTTCCAGCTTTTTTAGTTCTTCTAATGTTTATGCCTGTGAGAAACTAAAAGAAGAAAAAAACAAACCAAAACCCTTATTTGTTATACCTGAGATTATGTGCTTTTAGAATACAAAAGAAAATTAGGACTGTGGATCAAACAACAGCTAGCTACCAATGCATCTCAAGGCGCTGTAATTTCAAGGTCCTCTAGGGAACACTAATCTGCCTTTAGGAGGATGTCAAAAGAGAATGGTAAATAGTGTCAAAATAAAACTGTACTCAATACAATGTTTATGCATTGTGCTTGGATATAAATGGCTTCTGATTACATACCTTTAAATGGGATTTTAAATAATTTTGAAATTATCTGGGTTTTTCCCTTACTATTCACAATCTTATGGCTTGCAAGAGGCAAAAGATATGTAATGGTGATAGAATTGCAGATCTGTTTAAAATTATAACGTGTTATGGGAAGAGATGCTACTTGTTACTGAGAACCAAATTTTCATTCATGGTCCCACATATGCAATCTCCCACTTATTGCTTCAGTCTTCAAATAATTAAATTAATATAGTCTTATAGCAGTGGTATTAGAGCATAACACCACTCTGACAGAGCTGAGATAACAGCAGTTGTGCTTATTTCTTCTGGTGTGAGTTCTAGCCTATAAGTTTATGTGGGAGGATGCTGGTGGCTGGTTATTTTTAATTAGTCTGGCTGTTTGATTGACTGGATTTCTCTGGGACTCCTGTTCCACCTGTAAATATGTAGCTACAGAAAGCTCAGTGTCCTGATAGCAAAGCAGGGGCTGGGAGTTGTGTCCCACAAAGTCTCCAAGCTAGCTGTGCCTGAGCCACACAGCAGTGCCAGGAGGAACTAGGGGGGGAGGATTGCACTGGGAGACTCAGTGCTGGAGGGAAAGCAGGGAGTGGAGATGACCCATTGTCTTAGGAGGTTTGCTGCTTGTTCATATCTAGATGTGGTAGACAGCCTGTCAAAGCTGGTCTAGTCCCCTGCTACTCTCTGCAGTTCTTCCACTTGGCCACCATCATATTGCTAGGAAAGACCTGCAGCATATCAAGTGTGACTGCATGATTGTGGTAGTGATGGTCAAGGATAAGACAGCCCAGGTGGTCTTCCCCTCATTCCTGTCAGTGAAAGGGAACAGCTTGAGTACAAGTGGACCAATCCAGTGGGTCAGTAACTGTTGTATTGCAATTCACATCAATGTGACAGGGATTTAGTTTTCACACCTCTGGGGATCAAGGACTGCTAGCAAATGAAGGGATCTCTCCAAGTGAGATGAAAGCATCTTTGCCAATAGACCGGCCTACATGGTGAGGAGAGCTTTAAATTAGGAATAGAAGGAGATAGAGATGATGATGCCCAGTTGAGTAAGGGAATGGTGGACAAGATTGGCATGCAATGGGTGCAAGGGTGGACAAGAGAGACCTGGTAAAATACAAAACAGCACTGGAAAGTGGGCCATCCCAAGTGCTGCACACAAATAAGGAAATGCAGACAAGACAGCCTGATGGGTAATATTCTTTCCCTTTCCCCAGGAAATTAGAATGAGTGATGCCATCTGTAGTGCCTGTACCCTAATGGACATGGCATTGACAATGAACAGGAGGAATCAGAGGTTAGTGTGCAATTGCAGGGGTATGATCTTATTTGGATCAGAGAGAAATGGCAGGATAGCTCACATTTGCTGCCATAGCCAGATATCAGCTCTTTAGGAAGGGCAGGCCAGGAAAGCATGAATGAGGATTCATCCTTCATGTAGGCGATCAGCAGGGATGCATGGAACTCTGCCTGGGGAAGGGTGATCAGGATTAGCTAGCACAACAGTGTGAGTGGAGGGTGTCTGCTACCAATTGCTTGACCAGGAAGAAATAGGTGAATTTTTATTCAGACAACTGGAAGAAGCTTCATGTTCACAGGCCTTGGTGCTCATGGGAGCCTTTAACCAGCCTGAGATCTGCTGGAGCAGTAACACAACAGAGCACAAAGCAATCCAGCAGTTCTGCACCACTACATGCTAGGGACCAACTGGTCAAAAGCAGTTTTGCAGAAAAGGATGTGAGGGGTTCTGGAGAATAAGATATTGATCATGAGCCAGCAATGTGTCCTTGTGCCAAAGAAGGCTAACAGCATCCTGGGCTCCACAAGAAAGACAGTTGAAAATGAAAGGAATTAAATACAATATGTAATCTTTATTGAAAAAGTTGTGAAACAGTAAACTAAAACACGATGTCAGTTGAATCTACACAGTAAATATTAGCAGGCTTTAGTGTATTTTCACCAAAGCATTATGTAGGTTGTCATGAATGACTTAATTCTCTGTCTCAAGACATAAATAAAACAAGGATCTACCTTTGTTTCACAACCAAAACATTTTTCATTCCTAGGAGCCTGTGTGCAGAAATTAAGCACCTACATAATTTAAAGGAAGAGAAATAGTTCCATTGGCTCATATTGGCCTACTTTACTAAAGTCACATGTAGGCATGTCTGTAAACTGAAACTTGTTCAAAATCACAAATATGTCATCCTCAACTTCATGTCTTGCTATATACAATTGTTATTGCTTTTCCTCCTCTCAAAACAATACCTTGTTGCTAATAATTTAAAAAATGAATCTAGATTTTTAAATAAACCATTCCAAACGGCTTTTCTTCAAATATACATGCCAATTTTAAATACGATAAATCTGATTTCTAAAAGGTAGGCTTTTAATAAAAATCCTTTCTCAATTATGTAAGATTTTGTTGTTGCACCTGATTATGTCCCTTGACATTTTGTTCTTTATGTGTAATGTGCTCTAAAATAGTGTGTGGAGCTTCCAGCTCTATAGAATAGTAGAGCTCAAAATTACAGTAAGGAGTGTCATTATGTGTAAAAGCAAATCACAGACTCTTGGTGCAAACTTACACGATTTTAATATGCTCCATTGACAACAAACTTTTTTTCCCTTATAAATCCCTTATAAGCTAATTTAAATTTCTACAAGCACCATACACAATTTTAGATCCCTTTTCTGAGTAAAGTAGTAGACTGTAATAACACCTGAAATAGTATAACTAAACCAGATAAAATATAGAAAAGAATAAATTATAAATTATCTAAACCATATTAGGCTGGATAAATAAAACCTAAAGAGGCAATAAAATGAATGGAAAATATTATGGGTGACAAATATCTGTACTGATTTTTGTCACTAAACCAGTTGAGTGTGACCTACCTAAATATATGTTTATATGTATATGTTTATAAGTGTATGCATTTGATTTATATCAGTCAGAACAACTTTATCTGAAGAAAGGGGAACTTTTGCCCCATCATATGTTTCTCTTGCACTGAAGTCACATTTATGCAGAATCTCTCTCCTGAAAATTACTGAAGACCGGCTTTGAAATTAAATCTCTGACCTGAACTAAATAACACTACATTTCTTTTCAAGTAAACTGGCCACCTGCTAGGGGCATTCAAGGTAAGATTTAGCCATTCTGAATACATATAATTAGATAATAAGTGGAAATAGATCTCATATCACTCCATGTATGAACTTTGTCATATCAGTGTCTTGATGTTCTTCAGTTCAGTTCTTAAAAAAAAGGTATATTAAATGACTAAAGTTTGTTTTGTTCCCTGTTGGCTTTCTTTGGAGCCAGCAGTTGTGAAATGCTACTCTGCTTTTTACGGTGAACCTTGCCAAAACTGTTAGTCTGTGATAGTGCCAGCAGAGTGGGCTTTCAGAGCAGATGAACTGAAAATCTGTTTTTCTATTTAAACAGAAATAATCATAAATGCTGAATTCTGAGATTTTAAAACTGGGATCATTACAAGGGTCAAAAGTTTTGTAAACATGATCAATTTGCATTTCAAAGGAAATATTTATAAATAAAATAATTTTCAAGAAAAAAAATATGGGCGGAACACCTCTTTTCTTCCAACTCCTTGTGCAGGAGACCTCTGGGATAAAAAAAAGGGGCTCCCAATCATTTAAGCTCACTGCCCAACAAGATTCTTTGGAGACAACAGGTTGCCCAACAAGAAAGATATAAGGATAGTTTGCTTTGCGCCAGCCAAGTGTTGAACCAACAAACATTGAACCCCATGTGCTTCTAGCATCCTTACTGAGTTAGATGAAATTCCTAGAAACATTATGTCTAGCAGTAGGTATTACCATATGGCTCAGAGTGAGGTGCAAGAATTCTGTAATGCAGTGATGGAATAATCTACTCCTATGAGTTGCTTCCTCTGAGCATTTACAAGAGGATGATCTTGGTACCAGTTCCTATGAATTCTTTTAAATAATTTATTTTAATGACATCATCTGGAAAGGGCTTCATAATTAAATGAAGTGTAAAAAAAAAAAAAAAAAAAAAAAAGAACAAAAATCCTTTAGGGAAAGGTATTACCTTAGTAAATGACTGCACCTGGAAACAAATGAGGCTTCCTGAAAGTACAAGTGATGCTTTTATATGTAACAGAGGAAATGAAGAGAGAGGTGTTGTGTAAAAACAATAGAGTGAGGAAAGAATCTTTTGTCTGTTGTACGTCTGAAAGAGGAACAATTCTTAGACAAATATAGCATAGTGACCATGGCATTATTCTACATGTGACTATTAAAACATATACACAACCTATAATTAGATATGAGCATATTTTTAAAGAAAGAAATGCATTTTGACTTTGAGCATCTGAATAAAGCTGAAGAGTTAGTTTGTTCTAATAAATATTCATGTAGGACAATTGCAAAAGACCTTAAGAAGAAAATTAGTTAATAGTTTAGCTCATTGCTGTCTTAAATGCCTCTTACTTGGCTTTGTTCTGATACAGTTCTCTGAATTTTATCAGACCTGTTACCTTTAAAATTCTGGAACCTGAAGATGAAAGCATTTTTGAGTAATTAAATTTTCTGCACAGAGTTTTAGAATAACCTTTCACAAGAAACCTTTTTAATTCAACTGTGCTCCAGCTCTTCAATTAGAAAATTACTTTAACAACAAGGACAATAGAAAACCAAAATAATCTGATTTTCTGGATCAATGGGAAAATTTGGAAATGTCTTCCTTCCCTATTGCACCCTGAGATATTTTTACATTGTTTGGGATTTTTAGCTACCAGCCCAAATTCAAATGGAAAGTAGCAGGGTTAATTTGTTACAGTTACAAGCTACCTCAGAAAATTTACACCAGTGTGGAAAATAAACCAGGCGAAATTAATTCTGTCATACACTCTTATTCTCTTTCAGATAAAAAAACAAACAACAAAACCTCAGAAAGGATTGCAGTGTGGAAGATATTGTATGTAACCTGGAGGAGAAAGAAGTACTCCAACAAAGTACTCAGGTTGCTGTCAAATGTCACATAAACCTTAACTAATCTTACATAACCTAAGCATATAAATGAAACACCTGAGATAAGACATGACTCCAGCGTAGGAGTACTCCTACACTTCCTCTGTAGTCAATGAAGAGAGAAAGGCACCACTGAAGCATGACTCAGGTTTCAGATAGGATGACTCACTCTGAAGAGATGTCTTTCACTTTTTGTTAACCATTTAGAAACACCAGGCTTGTAAATTGGCTGTCTAAATTTAGATGAGAGAAATCCTCTATCAAGTCAGTCAGTGAAAAGGGCTCAGCATCTCCAGAGGTGATTCCTTCTGCCCTAAGAGAATCTCTAAGGCATGTTCTAGGGATGCTTATTTCTGCTGTAGTGCAATGAAAGCCTAGATGACTCTAAGCTCAAGCTCTAGTAGTACTATAAATTTAAGTGAGACTAATCTTGTCTTTAGACTAGTTTCTTACCTAAGTATTTCATTGAGAAAGCTAAAGCTAAGAAAAGACAACCTTGAATACAGTGCAGGTGCTTGAGTGCAATTATCTTGTTGGAATAGGTTTCCCTTAGTCTAAGACAGTTGTCCACAATGACTCCTGAGTTTCTGAGCATTGTGCATATTCTTGTATTTTTCCGAATATTCAAATATGGCCATAATACCAGAAAACTTGAAAGGTTAAAAGCTTGACTATTTAAAGTGTTTAGGCCTCTAAAAATGTAGATACTTTAAAGAGATATCCTTAGTCACCTCTCTGCTGCTTTAAAAACTTTATTACCTTTGAAAATCTGGTTTCATGTGGCCAGTTAATGCCCTTAACTTTTTCCTCTACTGATTTCTTTAACTTTATGAACTTTGAATCAAAACTGAGCTCCAGCTGGGTTACACTGACATGAATAAATCCAACAGTTAAGAATGAAAATCTCCCCTGCACAAAATGAAAAAATATCTTTTAATTGTTTTGTCACTGAAGGCAGTCTTCTCAGCAAAACAGTGTACATACCCTTCTAACACAGCACTGTGACAGGTGTAGGGCTTCAGTGTTGTCAGTTATAATCCTTTACATGTCACACCTTCAATCATGTAATGGGCCATGCATTTTAAACAGAAGTCTGTTTTCTATCTGTGACAGCAGAGTGCCAGGACATACAGTGTACAACCATATGGGTGTCTCTTTGCAGGACATATGTTGTACATCCTTAGGCACTAAAGCAATTAACAAGCAACTGTAAAGTAAATGTAATCTCCTCTGAAAAGCTTCAGAGAAGCTTTCGGTTCTTAAAATTATATTGCTAATTTATGCCATGAAGAGATTCAGCATGTCAGAGGCAGGTACAGTGATCATAAATAAAAGCAACATTAAAAGGTAAATACAAATTTCTTTTCAGAAGCAATTTTAGTATTTTTCATGCTAGTAAAGCATTATGAAACCGAAGATGTTATAAAAGGTAATAACATCCAAATGATAATTCAGCATAAGAATATGAAGGTACAGTAGCCAGAAATGATAGTAAAAGCACAATGCAATCATTATGATCACCAACATGGTTTTTTGTTGGGCAGTGTTTGTACAGAACACCATGGGAGAAAACTATTTCTCTTTTGGATTTTCTACTGCCTTTGTGACATCTCCTGCTGAACCTGCTAGTGCTCACCAAATCCCACAGCTCAGCAGAGGCAAGGCTGCCACAACAGCCCGTGCCCAGCTCCCTTTTCCCACCTTTGATCTCTCCCCTAAACATCCCATTGCAGATTGTTTGCTATTATATAGGGGAGATTGAGGTTAGATATAAGGAAGACATATAAAGCTGGACAGGGCCTTGAGCAATCTGGTCTAGTGTGAGGTGTCCCTGCGTTTGGCAGGGGGTTGGAACTGGATGATCTTAAGGTCCTTTCCTACCCAAACCATTCTATGATTCTATGAATCCTCAAATGCCGCTTTCTGCACCCTATAATAAGTCCCATAGGCAGTAACCTCTCTGCAGTCCAAAAGTGCTCTGGAGACCCTTTCCACTGACTCATCCCAGTGGCTGTCACCCCCTTCTGGGACAGCCCTGGTGGGGCTAGGGATTGCTTCTCTGATTAGGTTATTAGGGTTCCCCCAACCCTTCCATGGTGCCTCTGTGCTCCTTCAGCTTTCTGTCACATAACTTACCATTCTGACACCTCATCTATTGACAACAGTAGGCATAAAAAGGAAAAGCTGTGCTAGATTAGGCCGGGAGAATTTAGACCACTATTTCGTCTTCATCACTCCTCTGTTTTGTTTACTGACAAAAACATTCAGCAAAATTCAGCTGAAGGTAAACGTGAGCCTGTATGAAATAAGTGTGATCTACAATTGGAGATGTTAGGCCAGTAATTTGAAATATCTTCCAAAATGATGATAAGTTTTATTCCGGACAATTTTGAAATACTTATGTAAATATGTGAGGAGTTTTCAATTTTGCACGTTCTTCGAACTTTCTGTGACTAATAGTGCTGGTGAATAACTGTACAAAAATACTTCTCATTGATTTTTAATCTGTCAACTTTAACTTCAGTTGAATATGCTATTTTCTTATACTAGAAAAGAAGTTCCCAGTATACCTTTCTTCACAGTACTTATTATTTTTTCTACTTTATTATAGCCTTTTTATGTACTATTTTCTATGTAGGCAATCTTTTCAACCATTCTTCGTGTACATTTTTTCGTATTCTTAATCACTATTGTTAACTTTCTCTGAGCCTTTTCTGGCATATAGCTGGGAAACTTGTGACCAAACTTTCTTATCATATAAACCAACATAGCACCCCACACGTGCAGAGAAAACATATAAAATAAGAAATGCATCATTTTGCCCCTAGGAAAGTCATGGTATAGAAATCAGATCATCTGAAAGATGAAAAATAAGATTTAGCAACTGATATTGATGCTTGGGGATAAAATTTATAGTATTAATTGATTTACTTTACTTGTTGCATGGATAGAAAATGCCAGTTTTCAGGGCTGTGAAAAGACAGAAAGATGCCTCTTCATACCCATGATATACAGAGTACAGAAGACTAATGACAGGAAGGAAGTGTGAAATAGGTGCTGTTCTTTTACGTTTTTGAAGCTAAAAACATGAGAAGAGACTATTACCAACATTTCTTGTTCTGATGCTAAATTTTATTTCTGGAAACTAAGTTTTGTCTTTAAGACTTCTAATTTGTCCTCCTCACACAGAATATGCACAAAGTGCTGAATGCTCATACCAATGTTTGCTGCAGCTGCAGCAGGAGGGCATCGATTAGGAATAGCTTATAACTTTCAGTTAAAATAACTGTTTTCTTAAAGATAAATTTGCAGTTTGAGGGAGATCTCCTTTGTCATGCTCTGAGGCTTTACTCTCAGTGACACGCCTGGTGACACAGAACACTGGTAAGTCTCCACATTTTGTTGCCTTGAGTTTGTAATCCTGGAATGTGAAGATCCACGGTCAGTTCACACCTCCAGGTGTCCAGACATACAATGATCAGACAAATGGTAGTTAGAAAACTGAAGTATCCAAATTAAAAGTTTTCCAAGGCTTCACTTTCAAGGCTTCACTTTCTGAAAGTGAAGCTTTCTATGCTATACTTTTCAGATGTATGATTTTAGCTATGTAAAATTCATTTTTAATTGCACAACAAAAACTTCCTCCCTATTTTGGGAAAAGACTTCTGTTTATGATGAAAAAATATTTACTCCAAAATTAAAAACATGTTTCCACATGGGTGTTCCAGGGTTCTTGTGGGCTGCTAGTTCTAGAAATATCTTGTCTGAAAATTATGCTGTGGCCTTCATAAGGTTTTGAAATTATTAAAATGTTTTAGCAATTTTCCATGTTTTAGTATTTCTTTCTATGCACAATTTTTCATTTAGTTTCATTTTATGGCCTAATGCAGTTTCTTATAGAGTTTCCATTTAAAAGAGTGTGAAAATTTACTGCTGCTGAATCATTTTATAGGAGAGTTCTATACTTGTGAAATGTCTCAAATACACATGAATATGAACAAAAGCCAGAAATTAAGCTAAGTACTTTGATGAAATCCTGCTCCTATGAAATACAAGGGTTTCAGTGCTGGCTTCAGTGAGGCTAAGAATTGAGTCTACCATGAGTTTACGTCTTTCTCTGTTAAAACCCTGAAACACACTCCTGTTAAGCCAAGCAGATAAGCGGCATTTAAGTAAGAGAAATAGAAGTATGTTGCATAATATTTATTCGATGTTGTGTAATCTTTAATAGATGAAGAAAGGAAACGAATTTAAGGACTTGCTTAGATTGTTTGCTGACTTGGGTTGTTTGAAACAGGCAGTATGAAGTGTAACTGGAACAGACCAAAACACAGCTAATGGAGGAGAGCAGCCTGTTCAGTGAGCCTCCTACAGCCACCTAATACTTGTCTCAGCTATTTTCCTCCACCATGCTAGTCAGGTCCTCAGCTGAGCAATCAGTTCCTATGCTTTTTTTTTTTTTTTCTGCTGGAAAGCCTGATTCCAAAAACAATTGCCTATGTCCTCTTCCAGCCACCTCTTTGGTTTCTCTTCCTTATCTTCTTCCAACATTTTGTTCTTATTTTTGTTGTTTTGCCCTTCTAACATCACTCCTTGCTTATCGGTCATGACAGCTGAGGATTTAATGTCATTGTTTTTGAAGCTACAGGGAGAACCGATAATTTACATTTATAAGCAAAAGCGATGATCTATTTTACACTACATATCCTTTTCCACCTGAAGTCTAATTACTTACTTCTGTTCAGCAATTTGATGCCCTTTTGTCCTCTCAGCAATATCCACAGTCCTCTGTCAGGAGCATCTGTAAAGACAATGAGGTAGGTCACTTCTCCATAGGAGTGAGATTTAGATGGGTACCATAATTAGTTGAGGAATAGCATGTTGGAAGTTGCTGCCTTTATAAGGGGAAGTGAAAACTGACTATATTTTTTTATATTACAGGCAGTGCTAGCGGTAACATCCATCATCACAAGGTCTGCTTTCCACTGCCTATAGATTTCAGCAGACTCCAGCCACCAAACAGAAACTCTATGGGCCTATTTCATACTTCACTTTTAGGAGGACTTGCAAAGTGGTTCAGAATTTTGGGTTGTAGCTTTTTCCTTTCCTTCCTTTCTTCCCCCCCCCAATTGTTTTGGGCTTTTTTTGTTTTGTTTTTTTTGGGGGGTAGCAAGGCTTGATCTCTTTTGAAAAACTTTGTCATCCATGATTTGAAGAGTCATTTTGAATTTTAGCCTTGGTGGGAGTTGTCCTTGTCAGAGGCATGCCAAGAATATATATCTTCTTTGGTCTAAATCTGGATGGGAATCACATATGATAAATCATCGAAAAACTGATTTTTATCCCTCAGACAACACTGGATTGCTGCAAAATTTGTCCACTGACATTCTGAATCTCTAAATGGAAAGAGGGGCTGATGTCTTCTGTGGGACTACAACCAAGTACAGAGTTGGAGCAGAAGTTGTGTAATACTAACAACTGAAGCTTCAAATCATAGCCATCTCAAGTTAGGCACTTGAGTTTTAGTGAAAACTTCAGACCATAATATCTTTGTGCATATAGAATGGTGATTAAATAACAGCTTTTCATAAAGTTGTTGTAAATATTTATAAAATACATCAGATGCTAAAGGAACAAGAAATTTGCAAAAACTCAGGATGAAATTCACCATTTTGTTTTCAGCATAGGATATGATTTGTATACATACACAAACAACAGGGAGGCTGAGACTGCACAATGAACAATATGGAAAAGTGAAATACTGTTTATCAACTAAATACCACTTATTTTGTGTGCTGAAAGTGAAACCCTGTCTTTGCTTTTATTATCACAAGAAGTAATAAAGGCACTAGAGGTTTTGCCTATGCTTTGAACAAAAAAAAAAATCCACAACATGATAATTCCAATACTACTGATTGTAAGCATGTTTTATTTTTTTTCCCAGCTGTTAACCTCTGTACTGATCATCTATAATTCATGGGTCCCACTGAGGTTTTTTTGGACTAGATAGAATGTCAGAGTATTGCATTCAAAATGACTACAAAGTGTCAAAATATTTTGTTCTGCCTTCTGCTGGCTACTGACAGTAAATTTGTGTGGTCAGAAAGGCTTCTCTTTAAATCAACACTCCTGTACAATAATATTGCCCCAATGAGAGACTTTAATAATACATGAAACCAGCACGTTTAAATACATAAACCCCACAGTAGGATAGAGAAACCACAACAACACAGCAGGGCCCTGCAAGAAGAGCAGTTATCGTACTGAGAGGAGGATCAAGGTGAAGACTGCCATATAAATTCAGCATTTATAAGCTTGAGGAAATTATTTAGCATGGCTGAGGTTGCAAAATGACATTGAGAGAAGTTGTAAAATGGTGTTTTGAGGGTGAAATAATCCATGACTCTTAGCAATTTGAAAATCATTTCTCAAGTCTGTCTCACTCTTGTTCTAACGAGGTGAGTCCTGATCAAAGGAGTTATTTATTTTGTAGATACTTAAATACTGATTCTGGGGAAGTCAGCATTCACAGAAATGGTACAAAATGGTATTAGGGGAGCAAATACTTTGCAGTGTTTAATTTGCTGTTTATACACAGCAAAAAAGTCTTTTATTTCATACAATATTACTCTTGTTTCAGATGTAGGTGTGAAGTTTTTTTCATTCCTCAACACTGTGTTAATAGAGAGCTAGACATTTCTGTGATGTGGCAAAGAAGTATGCTGTACTGATGCCCTGGACAACGTGAATTTCTTTGCAAACAGGCTGTATTGTTAAGCTGTACTTGCTTTCGATTGTATAATCTTTCTACACTTACCAAGAGAAACCTGAAGCATTTCTTGCCAAGTTGTTAAACCCCTCTTTTTTACTCTACATGAAGTTATGTTCATATTTGTTGAAAAGACAATTGCAGAATATTTATGATTCTGTGCATGTTAGCAGGAGAGCCAGAAGAGGAGCCTCTTACTCAGAATTGAATTAATATTCTGCCTCAGTATGTGGCCCACTGGGCTGGTGGAAGCAATATGTTTCAGATGAGACACATTGTTTTGCATAACTGAATTTTGGTGAATAGTACCCATGTTATCAGGACACTGGAGTATTTCAGATGATGAGTGAAATTATTCCATGATCTCTAATCTAACATGAGAGGAATCAGATTTGTCTATATTTCTAGCCAAAAAAGACAGAATCTTTGAAAATTTCAATTAAAGCATTCCTATGTTTAGAGCTATAGAAGTATCTCAGTCTTTAAAAAACTCACTTTGAAGAAAGTCTGTTTAAAGCCTCCATTCTCACCTAAAAATTGTAAATAGTAGCAATTTCAAGTGGGTTAAATAATCTTCATTTTCTTATCCCAAATTGCGTCTAGAATATACTCACAGTTTCACCTCACTCTCAGTGGAACCCCAGTGTTTTCTCTGTTCTTTACTTTTATTGAATAAATATTTTGCTCTTAGTTGAGAATGATAAAACATATTAAACTCAAGCATCCTTGTTTTTATGTCATATTTTTTCAGGTGCTTATTCATAAATTTGGATCTGAAACCACTGTCCTTGTCCATTCTTACATCCCTGGAATAGAGATAAAAATAAAGCTGTTCACTTAAAGCAATTTCAATCTTCTCTTTAAGGAATCAGAGGTCTCAGACAAACTGGGTTTGTGATCAAGTTTCCTGAAGATATCAAATGATCTTATGCAGTTGGTTTTATTTCTTTTGATTTATGTTTAAAAGTATCAATCATTCAAACTGCTGTTATATTCTATGACAATTTTTTTAGAAATATTTCATAAAGTAGCAAACCGATCTAAACCAAAGGAATCATAGCTTGGTGGTTCAGGAATAGTTTAACAATTAAATCTTCTGCTTATAATATTCAGGAATATCTGGTTCTTTCCAATACTAGTGGAAAACTATACTATAATCACACAATTCCCAGTCACAATCTTTCTTGTAATGCTTAAGATGTTTATCAATTTTTTACTTCCACCCTAGGGGCCTGTAACAAGCTCACATGATTAATACAGTAAAAACTTTCTTCTTTACTTACTTATTCAAGGTATAATCCAAACGTTCTGCTTACAGATGCCTCAGAGACCGTAAGTATATGACTAATAATTTTAAGTTCAGCGACTATACCAAAACTGGAGAAGATATTTCAAATGAAAACTTGGATTAGTGTGAGGATTTCTTTTTCTGATCCTCTTTTGTAAAAAAAAAAAAAAAAAATCCAAAGAAAAAGAAACCCACCAAAAAAAAACACAAAACCCAACCCCCCACCCCAAAACAAAACAAGCCAAAACCAGGAAATAAATAAATAAATAAATTAAGCAAACAAAAACAAATAAACAAAATCAAAACAAAACAAGCAGCCAATCAACATTTTGAACGAAAAATCAAAATATTTAGGTCTGAGTTTGTTAGAATAAAATTTGCAACTAAAGTACCACTTGTTATTTCAGTCAACACAGTTTATAAAATTATCTTGAATTCCTGAATGCCATTTGGTGATCCGAAACTGCATTTCTCAGTGAGAGAACTGTTTGTCTGAATAAATCTTCTTGCCTTTTTTCATCTTCACACTACTCTCCTTTCTTAGAATTAGCCTAATGATTCTTGCTACAGCTGTAGGAAAATGTTGATATGGAATATAGACAGACTAAAGCTTTCATTATCTATTTTTCTAAAGGTCTGCAGTGATACTTGCAGTCCATACCCTTAACATATGCTGCTAGCAATGGAGACTTCCGTAGTTAAAAATTCTATCATTCAGAAATACAAATCACAATTTCTACCCTTTCTATTGGAAATGAAAGCATACATTTCTTCTCCCCTGTAGTCTTTGTTTTCTAGTGTTTTCACTTCTATTGAGCGAGTATAATGGAGGGGAAACCATAGATAAAAAAAAAAAGACCTTGATTCTTTACATTATACTCACACAATTTTCACAGGGACTGGCAGTTCCCCTTCTTGAGCATCTTGCTGTCCTTTGCAGGAAATTTGAGTCTGCTTCATTCCTCTTGAATACAAACTATTCTGTAATCCAAGATGGAAAGTTAAAGAGCATGCATCCTTAATGTTACTTGGTTTGAAACAAATATTTGCAGGTCATCTTCTTGCTCTGTTTACTGAATCTTCGTCTTTCCAAAACCCTTTCCTAGTGCAACCGCTTCTACAATAAAGTCTTCCCTATTACTTGGGTGTTGTGTTTTCAGACAACAGAGCAAAGTGCCAGGTACACAAAAACGGGGGGACGTGAGAGGCAAAAATATTTTGGTGAAAACACTGAGTCACCAGCATGACTAGGAGGAATATATTTCATGTTCTGATTAAACCACCATTCTTCAAAGGCTGTGGCTAATGAGTCAAAATTTGTTTATGAATAGAATATACCCATCTGAAAATACCTACCAGCTTTTAGAGCTAAATATTATTTCTCTAGAAAATGTCTTTTAAGTTATCTACAGGCAGAAACCACTTCCTTTTGGGAAAAAAATATGCTCTCACATGCTCATTTTTAAGGAATAACTGAGAAACAAAGATTCAGCAATGTTCTCTCTAGGACTGATATAGTTTAAATCCTAATCAGATACAATTGAGATACATTATCCCATTCTATGTGGTGATAAACAAACAAAAGTAAAGAACACACGCATAATAAAAATAATATGTGCTAGAATATTTTTGTATGCTTAGACAAAAGCAGACTATAACAATTTTTCTTCCAGGAAATTTGCCAGATAATTTTGAGATCTCAGCACTCAAAGTATCCTTATCAACTCAGACATTTTGCAAGCAGTCTCTCCTCCCCTTCTCCAAAAAAAACTCTCCCCAAACCCAAGTTTCTTCTCTTTTCTCAAAAAATATATACTCTACAAACCCCAAACAAATACAGATATGCCCAGTGATGTTAGGTTATGGCAAGACTAGTGTGTAGATTTATGTCAACTGAAATAAGCACTGGAAGGTTTCAAAATGGATTTTTTACCTTTTTGGGAGGTTGAATAGTGTCTTCAGGGAAAGGACATAAAGCATTGCAGCTCTGCTTTTATGGATATGTCCAACAGTGAACTGGCTCTATTTTCCCTCACAGAGAGGCAAAGGGAAATGACAAGAAGACTGCCCATGCTTGTGCATAACTTTTTCCTTTAAGAGTACCAGGTGTTAAGTCATATTAACAACCACAAGGCGAACCTGGAGAAATCCTTTACAATTACACTGGGACAAATATGTTTCTACAAACATCTGAGAGACACTTGGAAAGATCATTACGAAAAGATTTAAAAACAAAGCAAACCATGGTTGTAGTTGATTCCCTTGTGCTAAGACTAAGTGTTCTACCTCTGCTGCTAGATGACAGTGAAAGCAAGTTGTGAGTTGCATTGATGAAATAGGTAACAGTTAACCTCAAGAAGTAATGCCATTTTATCCCCAGATTCAGTTACAACAGAGGGAGCCTGAGACAGTGAAAGCTGAGAGAAAGGGTATGTTCTCTGTTTATATCAGGGTGCAATCCCCAGGGTGCAAAATAACAATTTAAGGCTAGACATTAACACTGAAACAAATGAGTATAAAGTAGCATGACTAAGTTTGCTGTGAAAATTAGGTTTCTGTTTGCAAATAGCCAGACTGAAGGCAAAACTGAATTGTTTAAATATTAAGTTTTCCTGGTTGCTTTTGATGGTAAGAGACTAGATCCTCCACCCTGCAAGGGTATGATTAGCTTAGCAAAAGTAATCAGACTTCATGCAGAAATACTAGCTTCAGTGTTCTGTCCTGTGCAAAATGTCAATAATCTGAATAATCCCTTTTACACTAAATTGCCATGAATTCCTAAGAATTTGCACACACAGAATTATTACAGAACTGCTTTCTTTTTTTTTTTTTTTTTTTAAATTACAAGGTTATTAAACTGCATGAGGTGGATGAGGTCCCTTGTGCCATCCCATGCAAGATAAGTAATATAGTGTGTTCATTAATCTGTGTCATAGGAGTATTGAATGTACAACAGCTATCGGATTTTCTACATTTGATAGCAAGTGAGAGGTCACTTGGAAGGGTTAAAGACTTTGCTAGGACAAATTATGAGACTTTTACTGGTATGTGAAGATATACCATAACAAATACTGACTATAAAACATTTAAATCTGGGTTTCAGTAAATAATCAAATGATTTATCTTTTGTGTAAGAACTTGTGGAAAAGACTAGCAATGTTAGACTGGTTTATCTTCTGTTGGTTTTCTCTGCTGAAGCACTTTTCGCATTCTCCCTTTAACTGCCAGGATCCCATTTGTTTATTCTTTGGAAATTCATCTTAGTACATATTAGGTAGATTTATCAATGTATGTAGTGTCACATGACTATTGCTGGTTGGAAAGCCTTTCATATAGCTCCTTATTTACTAGGAAGCATAAACAATATTTATTCTAGCTATCTTGAAATAAACTCATGTTGCCATATGAAATTGAAGCATAAGTGAAGCAAATAGAACTGGAATAAAGTAGTGTGCACAATCAGGGTCGTGTGATATGATTCTGTTTACACAGCTCTGACACCTCCATTTCCTCCCTCCTCAGTTTCTTCTAGACTTGAGGTATAGTAAATATTTTTCATAAAAAGCTAAATTTTGATGTGAATCTTTCTATACAACAGATTTGCAGAGAGTATTTGAAGTTCTACTTATTTGAGAAACTGGATTAAATCCACTCTATCCCACTAGAAATAAAAAGGAGTAATTGAACGTTTTCATTTTTGGCTCCTAAACCCCAGAATATTTTTCAAATGAATTTCCAGTCAAACTTCATGGTAAAGCATTGTGAGACTCTAGATGGCTCTGCGGGAGCCTAGGGGTTTTATATGTGTGAAACTCATGACCCTAAAAATTTGATAGTGTCCCTTTGATATTGGGTAAACCTCAGGTCACTCAGCTTTAGATTAAGGATACATTTCTGAAATATTTACTACCAGTTGTAATGTTTATTGTGGGTGTTGTTTCAAAGAAGTCAAGAAGTTTGATCCCTAGCTCCCTTGGAGAAGTTGTAAAAACACAGGACCTGTACCCACTCCTGCCAGCTAGTTTGCTTTAATCTTTTACTTAATTTGGAGGCATTTCAGACCTGTTCTAAACTTGGCTAGCTAACAACTAGAGAAGATAGCTATTAACTAATAAAATGTTCTTTGAGCTAAAATACTGTGTGGGCATACAATTCCAAGTTGCTCTTTAGGCTGTAGTCCACTGTGCAATACCGCAACAGTTAAAGCTCAGAAAATACAGGCTCAGATTCATCCAGTGAGACTGTCACAAGCAGTAAATGTTCAGAAGGATTAAAAGCAGAATACTATTCAAATAATATTTAAAAACAGTTTCAGTGGGTTTCACTTATCCCTTTGAGTCTATGTTTTGATAGATTCTTAGAGAAAAGTCTTTTTTTCTTTTCGCTTTGTACACTTACTCAGCAATTCAATATATGGTTTCCACATTCTTATGTTCATGCGTTTTGTTCTCACTCTCTACTTTTCTTCAGCATCCTTTTTCTTTCCTTCATTATTGGCTTTTATTTCCCCATCACTCTTTTATCATACATGTGATGTCAGCTTGTTGCCCATGTTGTCCTTATGATTTCTTTGCAGTGATCATGGCACAAAACTCAGTTCCCTCAGCCATTCCTCATCAACCTTGTGCTCCAGACCCTTCACCAGCTTTGTTGCCCTTCTCTGGACATGCTCTGATACCTCAATGTCTGTCTTGTAGTAAGGGGCCCAGGACTGAACACAGGATTCAAGGTGCAGCCTTACCAGCGCTGAGTACAGAGTATGAGCACTGCCCTGGCCCTGCTGGCTACACTATTTCTAATAGAGCCCAGGATGGTGGTGGTCTTCTTGGCTGCCTGGGCACAAGCTGCCTCATGTTCACTTCTGTCAATTGGCACACCCAGGTCCTTTCCCTCCAAGCAGCTTCCCAGCCACTGTGCCCCAAGCCTGTAGCACTGCGTGGGGTTTTTGTTACTCAAATGCAGGACCCAGCCTTGTTGAACCTCATACCATTGGGCACAGCCCATTGATAATGGTAGTTACGATAATAAATCATAAGCAACTAATAAACAGCCAGATGTCCTCTTTGACAATGAGTATTACTGCTACATACCTATTTCATGCTCATGGAAGATCATAGTTAAAAAGAACCTGAAAGGCCAGTTAGCTAATAACTAACCATACTCAGACACTGTATGTAGTACATTTTGATAGATCCTATCTAGTATACAATCTGTTTTAAAATTTCCAGTAAAAAATCGGCTTGGGGGTGCAGGAGAAGAGATGAAACAAAGACCAACATTGTTTTTTGTGTTTCACACCCTTTATTACTACCAGCTTTTCTGATTCATAAACCTTCCTTCCCCAAAACGAAGCCCTTTACTGGTTGTGAATATTAACTGACTACTGTGCTGCTTGCAAAAACGTTTTAATTTGGGGAAGTATTATAACGTCTTTCCTTTCTCTAATTCCATGTGTTTTCTCTGGTTTATCAAAATAATTTTCAGTTGTTGTTCTGCCTTGCAAACTCCATACATCCCTTTCCATTCTGGTATCATCTGTTAACAGTTATACTTAATTTTCAATCACTAATGGAATCATTCAGTGGCATAATAGTCTTAACAGCTTTTTAAAAGAGTCTAGTCACTCCCTGACTGACTATACATCATATTCTGAATATAGGGTTTGAGGGTTTTTAATTAATAAAGTATCCACATTCCAGAAATTAGATTCTGACTACATTCAAGTAGATTGCTTATCAGAGTTTAAATGTGCATGGTAGCAAATAATCTGCTAATATCAGCATCTACCATACTTTCCCCTTATACAGAAACTAGTTACCTTGTCAAAGAAACAAACTAGATTAGTTTATACTGTTTTTTCTTGATATACCTCTATTGGACATTTTTGTATCACCTTATTGACCTTCAGTTGTTTACAAATTGATGAGTCATTTCATTCAGCATCTTTCAAGCATATGTCCTTATAAATCTATAGTGATGCTGATACATTGACATAGCTTTGAGCTTTGTAGTCAGCCATAGTCATTGTTACCAACCTCAGCTGTAAGTAGTAGGTTTTTCTGTTTTGATGTTCTGGATTATTATTGACTTTGATCTCCTTATAACAGTTCTGATCGTAGCTTTTTGAGCATCCTTTTAGATTTCCCTCCAAAGGGTGGAATGTTGTGCAATGAAATCTGGAGAACAGTAAACTTCTACCTCTTGTCAGTATTTTCTGAAACAGCTGGAACAAAACTTTTGTTTTCCACTGATGAATGTTTCTAATTCCTTTTTTCAACATCTTCTTGCTATAGTTTCCCCCAGCTTCTTCCTCTATGGGAATATTTTCCCTCATAACTTCGGAAGTGGCTTAGAATCACTTCTGCAGGCAACTGAGGCAGCCACGGGGCACTCTGCAGGGCAAGGTTCACACTCCAGCAATGATACTACACCGTATCTGACAGAAGGCCTCGTTCAGACAATTTCAGGCACTGGGAGCTCTCCCATTGAAAAGTTTAAATCACAAAAAGAGAGTTTCAATGTGCTGGCAGGCAAGAAACTCAGGAAAATCAATTCGAATGAATGAAAGGTATGATTCAAAGGTGGGCATGTTAAAAATCAATGAACCCCCCAAACAGAAATAAAAATTGATCTTGCTTGTACTTACTATACTTCCCTTTGAAAACAAAGTACACAAAATTAATGCCGGGTTAGATTTTGAATCAGATCTGCACAGAGCAGTTTAGCAACATTTAACACTTTCAGAACTGATTCAGATTTCCTGAGAATTACTATATTAAGAAAATTCATTATTTCTTCTCTTTGTCTTCTGCAGCACTAGGCATATTGCTGCTACTTCAAACAAATATCAAAATATACTGAATGGTTAACATTTGTATTTTCTAGGTTTGTCTGCCTGAAGCTATAAGATAAAGAATGTCAGTAGAGGCATGAAAGCAGTATGTTAGATTACGTTCTTTTTTTTCCCTTTTTCTATCATGTTGCTTGCTAGAAACTTGCAAAATCCTTTTGAAATGCTTTGTAAAGACCTAAACCAGTAACACAGGAGAAAAGAGTGAAAGGCATTTATACAAGGAAGCTCATGCATTCCCCTTACAGTCAGTGAATTCTTTCTGCAATCAGTCTAAAAAACTGGAATATATCTGCGTCTTTGCAAGACCAAAGATGCCATTACCAGCATCTGAAAACAGTGCAACAATCATGTTTACTGGATGTTGTCCAACACATGCATCGAAAAATAAGTTTTCTGTAGATATGTACATTTTTAGCAATTTTCAGTTTGGCTCACATTCTAGGGTAAGAGAAGTCAGGTGTAACTTTGCTGGCTTCCACTTCAGCAGATTAGCTTGGATCTAGAATAGCATTTCTGAAAACAGTATTTGTCCTCTTGGTAACAAGCAAAAAGAGTCAGTAAGCCTCTTGTGGGGATTGTGCAGCAGAGACCCCAGGGATGAAGAGACTCAGTTGGACCTAGCTATATGGAAGAAACTATGGACTCCCATGAGCATTTCCAAACTACACCTTGCTGAAGGCTTAGTCATCCCTGCTAGGGGTTGCCATATATGAAAGACGAATCACTTTCACCTATCACTGGGGTCTCAAGATTATAAATTGCACGGAACCAAATGCATAAGGAAGGAAAATGAAACCCAGATAAAATTTAGTTAAGAGGCTCACACACTCAGTATTTTCCAAAAAATGTTAAAGACGCACTGACAGTAAACAACAGTTTGGGAAATTTTATCAGGAACGTTGTATTTAGAATACAATTTTTTTTGGTAAATGGAAGGTGTTTTCTAAACGAGCACAGCAGTGTTGCTACTTTACATACCGTAACGTACGGAATAACACTTGTACGTCTTATTTTCGAAAATAATTTGTTAAAAGATGCTGGTGCGTTTCACACTAAGACTGCAGCCGAAAAAAAAAAACCGCCAAGAAAACCGTCTTTCTCCCTCTGTAGCGGCTGCGGCACAAACCAGACCAGACCCTCGGTGAGACGCCAGAGGTATTTACAAGTGCAGCAGGCGACGTTTCAGCGTCCCCTTTCAAACCCCCCGGCAAAACCCACACAACCACCGCTGCGGCCCGGCCCCTCCTCTCCGTTCTCCTTCCCGGGCGCTTGACACCCGCAGGCCAGGGCTGCGTGGGAAAGTCCGCGCAACAACTCCCGGGGTGGGGGCACACACACGGACCTGCCTCCCCGCCGCTCCCCCAACTTTCATTCATTGTTGGCGCCGCGGATCAGCCCCCCGCCCCCCGCGGTGGCCGGGCCGGGCCGGCCGGGGCGGGCGGCGGCGCAGCCAGTGAGAGCGGCGCGGGGCGCTGCGGGCGGGGCCGGGGAGGCGCGGCCCCGCCGGCCCTATATAGGGCGGCGCGTGGGGCGCTCCTGGCTCCGTGGGAGCGGGACCGGGGGAGCAGCGCTGGGTCGGGCAGCAGGGAGCGCTCGGCTGGGTGCCGGGGGCGGTTCCGCGGGAGACCGCGCTCGGGGAGTACTTCCCGCGGGCGGCAGCAGGCACCTTGCAGCGGGGAGGAGAGCCGGTCTGCGTACGGCGGTGCCATTCTATTGTTCATTCGGAGAGACTTGGGGTGCGAGGGAAGGAGCTGGTGTGTCGCCTCCGTTCTCCCGCATCCCCGCGCCCTCTCTGCCGTTTCCCTCTGCGCCTGAAGAGCACCGCCGCCAGGGAGCCGAGCACCAGCACCGGCAGCTCAGGTGCACCGGTGGGATCAGGGGAAGGGGCGCAAACCCTTCCCGAGGCGCTGTGCCCCAGCGGGCTCCGGGTGAAGAAGAAAGTTGCTCCCATTCCTGCAGCAAGCTTAGGAGCTGCTGAACTGGCCTCACCTGGAAGGACTGAGCAGTTCTTACCTTTCCGATCAGGTGCCTTTGCTGCAGCAAAGCCACGGTATCCGGGAGACCACGGGGAGCAGAATAACGCCCCCTTCACTCCCCGCACTCTCGCCGCACATCGTCTGTTCTTCGGCCTGTTTCGCCGTGCTCCCGGGATCACAGGAGGATCTATAACTGTGATCTGTCAGTGAGGAGAAAGGGGTCGTGGATGAACTCCCTTCCAGCAGGGCAACGAATCACTTCTCGACTGCTCATTATCATCGTGCTCTAGGACCAGCCCTTTCCTGCTAAACTTGGCTTGGGAGCTTACAGCAGGAGGGGGCGCGGGGGGTGGAAAGCCAAGCCCAACATCATCTCGTGTGTTTGACTTTTTTTTTTCCCCTCCCTCCTTCTTCGTGAGACAGTTTGATGAATGCCTGTGAGAGGGGTATGATTTGCTGAGGCGCCTCTGACAGGACGGTGTGTGCGCGGTGTCAGTCCCGCCGCCGCCCCCCGTGGGGCTGTGAGCGGCCCGCGACGGGGGACGCGCGTGGGAGAGACTGCTGCGCTGCGCGGGCAGCGCAGGAACCACGCCACTCGGGCGAACGGCGCTCCGCGGCCTTTAGCCGGGAGCTCAGAGGAGAGTCACGGCTTTGAAAGGCGCGAGGACGAAAATAAGGAGCTAGCCCAACTCCGCCGCTTCGCCTCCGCTGGGAGCGTGCGAAGTCGAGACCCAAGTGCCGCCTCTCCCCGCCACCCGACGGGCTAGAGAGGGAGGGCCCGGGCCCGGTCCCCCTCCCGGTGAAGTTGTTTTCAGCCGCTGATCCGTGCCACCCACCTCACTTTGCCGGGGTTGTTTTACTTGGCTTGGCTTTGGATAGAAGGGACTTCGCTTTCTCTGCACCCTGAAAGTTGCCCGAGTCCTCCCCGCGGCGAGGAGGAGGGCGGCGCGCCCTGCGCCTCCCCGGGGCCGAGGCCGGCGGGCCCGGCCGGGCGGCTGTGGGCGGTGATGATGTGCGGCTGGGGAAAGCTCACCCTGTCCCTGGGGCTGCTGCTGGCGATGGCGGGCGAGGTGGTGCCGCAGCCGTGCCCGGCGCAGTGCTCCTGCTCGGGGAGCACCGTGGACTGTCACGGGCTGGCGCTGCGCGGGGTCCCGAGGAACATCCCCCGCAACACCGAGAGGCTGTAAGTAACCCTGCTGGGGTGGCGGCGAGAGTCCCTCGTTTCCTGGCTCCCGTCAGGGCTCCCGCTGGCTGGTGGGGCATATGTGGCCCCTTGGAGCCGGCCTGGTTTGGGGTCCCGACGCCCTTTTGGGGGAGGGGGTGTGTGGCGTGTCCGTTTCCTTCCCCTGCTGTTAGCGCTCCCCATTTCACGGCGATGCGTGGAGTCGTGGGAGAGGTGGACTCTGCTCCCAGCTGCTGCCTTTCATTCCGAGAAGCCACGGTGAGGAGCGCGGTTCCCGCCGCCGCGAGGAGCAGGAGCGGCGGGGCGGGCACAGCGGCCGCTCGCGGGGCGCCCCGGGGTGGCAGCGGCGGAGCGGCGTCTCCGCCCGCCGGCGCCCATTTCCCGGCAAACTTCGCTATTGCGGATTTCTTCCCCTGAGGCAGTGGGGAAGAGCCGGGCCGCGGCGCTCCGCGGACGTAGGCGGGCCCCTGAGTGAGCTGAGGCGCTTCGCCGGCGCGCAGCGCTCACTCCAGCTCCGGGGCCGCGGGGTTACCGCGTGGGAAGGCTGGTGGGGCGCGCTGACGCCCGCTGCACCGGAGTGAAGCTGGAGCCCGGCGAGGCTTTGCCCGCATCTGTCTTACGGCGAGGGTACGCTGGCGTGGCTTAGCCTCTTCCCACTTAGATAGCACCAAGTTTTTCCTTAGCTGTGAGACCTTCCCCCATTCTCTTTCTGAGACGGTTCGTGTACCCTTCGGCTAGGGGGTTTTCTACTCTTGCGAGTAAGCAAGCGTCTGGTCGGTTACTTTTATCATATCGGGTTGCCTTTTAAAAGTGTCTGAGGAGTTGAAAGAGTTATCTTTAAGTCATTTGAATGTTGATGCATGAAAAAGGATATTTATTTATACCCCCCCCCACTTCGGGAATGAGCTATAATTGTTAGAGCAGTTTCCATGTATAGAACCACTTCCTAATGGCTTGCCTCTGGAATTGCGAAGTCTGGTTTTATTTGTAGTGATTGCTACTGAGCGAGGTACACAGCTTGACCCCAAAATTTTGAGAAAAAGGGGCATATACTCCAGAAGGTAAAGTATTACTTAAGTATGAACAGAAATGCTAGGGCCTAAATAGTTTTCTGTCGATTCTCAATGCGCTTTGCATTCTGCAGTCAGTGTAGCTTTCCATGCAGCAAGTGAAGAGTTTACTTTTCATAAAATCATGTCTGCCATCACTTATTCTCCAGTCTCATGCTTGCTTGGAAGCTGTGTTTGCTTATAGGAAGTTAAGATCTGTTGTGCTTTTGTAGCTATGCTATGAAAGCTAAAAGTTGCTTAAGAATGCTGAAGATTTTCTTGATTTCAGTCTCTTAGATTTTGTAACAGGCAAACAAATACTGTAGCACATATATATATATAGTAGCTTTAGTGGTTTTCTAGGCGCAGTTATAACCATGTTCAGAGAGGTTTTGACTCTTCTATATTGTTAAAGATATATATGAGATTTATAATGACAGGCAGAACTGACTTTGTAAAGGCCTCATTAGAGAGTTTAAAACTACTACCTTCAAGATAAACCTTTGTTCAGTCACTTGGAAATGAGGATCTCACACTGTTAGTTGTAGGAATGGTTTGGTTCATTTACATCTAATTGCTCAAAAGGCTGTGCCCATGAAAACAAACAAAACAATTAAAAAGTAACTTTTGAATGTTTAATTTTGTTGCTTGTAAATTATTTTTCTTAGGGATCTTAATGGAAATAACATCACAAGAATCACCAAGACCGACTTTGCTGGTCTAAGGCACCTTCGAGTTCTGTAAGTTTTCTCTTCCTATTACTGAAAACTTCTAGGGCTGATGCTACAGTTTGATATACAGCCATTGAGCTTGTTATCTTTCAGTTTGTCAGCTGGATAGGTTAACACTTTTTAGCTATTGCACCTGAATTTAACACCCTCCCTCTCTGAATACAGCCCCCCCCCCCTGTTCCCTGGGTTATACACTGATATGTTTAAGTTAGCAATTGCCTGAAATATCATTTGTTAAAATTTTTATAATCTCTGATTAAGCTCATAAGAGAACTCAAGGACTTAATTTGGCATGTAGCTTTGCTAAAATTGGTTGAATAACTGTTGGAGTGACTTTAAGGTTAGAAAACATAGTTCACACTGAAAATGGGTCCTCTCAACCTAAAGTATAAGGAAATTCATTAAGAAAAAAAGTTCTTCCTCTACTGAATTTAAAAGCAAATTGCAGATGATGATTATTGCTTTTCTACAGTTTCTGGTCCAAAAGGAGCTGCTTTAACAGTGAATTCTTGGAAGGAATTGTTTCTTTTGGTGCTTTTGTTGACACTTTTGTTTCAAATGTTACAAATCTTTTAAGATTCTGTGGGGTTTTGGTTTTTGGGGCAGTTTTTCTGGGCGGGGGAGAAAAACTTTAAAATACTACATAATTTATGTAGCTAATTTGTTAATGCTATTTTATTTGAGCAAGTAGTAGTATAAAATCCTTTTCCGTTTCTGTCTGGAGCAGAAAATGTTTTAGCAATTTTTAATGTATTTACAAAACAAAAGTACTGTTGCAGTTATAATCTCTGTGCAGTCTTTCACTGGTGTCTTCTCCCCACACCCCACAGTTCAGTATTTTTGTTTTGTCATTCTCATGTGAGGCTAGTATTGCCTTCAAGCTGTTCACCTAGTGTCTTGTAACTTGCCCAGGAGCAGTGATGTGTGTCTGTGTGCACACCCAGCATGTACGTATATGTGCGACTTTTTAACTTTGGATTATTAAGTAAATGAGCGAATGTAGTATCTATTCCTGTTTCTTTTACTGAGGATTATTTTTCCCCTTTTGGATATATGAGCCCATGCAAAATGCTGATGATGGGTCTGGAAGGTTAAAGCATGTGTCACTCTAATTAAACTGTTGTGATGTTTTAATGAATATGCAGTTGTCTTTAAATGACTACTGTTAATGCAACAAGTTGTCTTGGAGCTATTAGAACTTATGTATAAAAAATTCTGTATTTCAGTCAGCTTATGGAGAACAAGATTAGTACTATTGAGAGAGGAGCATTCCAGGATTTAAAAGAACTGGAGAGGCTGTAAGTATTTTGAATTCTAAACATAAGAGATTTTTTTGTTTTTAATCAAATCATTTGTGTATACTCAGGCCTCTTTTTTTTTTTTTTTTCTAAAAAAACAACCCAACTTGGAATATCTATCCTAATTGAGACATAAGAAAAGAAATTCTCAAGCACTATATATGGGACTTGGCCAGGGGGGAGCTTTCATGAGCAGTCCAGATTTCAAATGTAAACTGCAATTACCTTGTAGGAAATAGCTTGGGTACTATGAAATCTCTTCCCTTGAATAAACAAGGACTTTTTCAAACATGAATACAACTAAAAAAATGCCTGTTATCTGAAGTACACCGTTAATTGTTAGTCTTGGAGATATTTGATGTTTTATACGTCTTATTGGAAGTAACTGCTAGTTATCAAGTGTTGTCTTGTTACATAGTGTGAAAGCAGTATTTTAATTCTGCTTCAGTTTTTATATGATTGCAATATTTACAAAGGCTTAGAAATATGAAAAGTGCTAGTTCCCAAAAATTAATTGGGTTTGGACTTAAAAGGAAAAAAAAAATGATTGAGTTCTATGGGGAGAGAGAATGGAGTGGCAATGAAAGGATCCTGTCTGGTGAAGTTGAAGGCGAACACCTGCATGTTTGGATGGAGAAAATGAGTAACTCCCAAAAGGTTTTAGCTTTTTATAATAGCTGCTTAATTTTCAGTATGTGTCTTAGTTTGTTGCATTTCCTAAAATGAAAATGCTTTTAAAAATGTATTGTATGACTTGGGACATCTGACTTATTAAAGGCAAAATGCTGTTTGTTGGATATAGTTTCATTCTGGATCTAGTAAAGTCAAAGAATGCCCTGTATTCATGTATGTTTGTGTAGAACTTTAAAGTAATGTCATCATTAGACACCTTAGTAGCTTCCATTTCATTATATCACCTTTTCTTTAAGCATGCATCTGAGATCTTGTTTAGCTTTTCATTAGCTGTTGCTTTAACTTCATAAAAGTATTTCTACTTTATTTAAAAGCAGCATTGGCTTAGACATTCTGTTTGTCTTTATAGCTGTGCTCTGTATCCACAGCTGCTGTGTGTTTAAAACAAACCCCCACAAACCATTATGGTTTGCTCATATAGACAAAGCTATTCAAGAGACTTAATAACCACCAGTGTAATTATGGTATTTCTAAAGTAGCTGATATATCATGTACTTGAGTTAATTACCTCGTATTTTCAAAGAAACCACAGTAACTTTTTGACCTAAAAATTGAAGGTGTTGTTATATAGTGCAATCTTTTTTGAATAAATTTTAATGAAATCGATGGCTCTTAGAAATGCGTAGTCAGATTTTTTTCAAAGTTGTATTAAAGTACTTAATGCAATGCTTTTTTACAATGTGTTTTAGATTTTGTACAAAGAATAGAGTTTTAGTATATCTTCTCCCGCTGAGAGATGTATTGGAATAATATACACACATCCCTAAATTAGGTTTATAGCTAAAAAATTAACCAGTAGTGTAGATCATATTGCAGAAGTACACATATATGAAACATTAATAAATTTTAAAAGATCCTTGCCTTCATTGTGAATGTGGCTTGACACCGAGATACCCAATACTTGCCAAGTTTTAAACCAGTATGTAGTCAACTTTATTTCTTGGTTATCTAGAAGCAAGATCCTGCTATGTGATTTAAAATAATTTTTTTAAATATCGTTAATAAGTTGTGTCATAATTTCAAGGCATTTAATACAAGATTTCTGAAGTACGGAATTGCAATACTACAGAACAAAAGAGCGCTGGTAGTTGAAACTTGTCTATGTTCACATTTTCCATTGTTTTCTTTTTAATTATTTTTCTCTTGATAAATTCATAAAGTCTTTGGAAAACAACAGATATTTTCCAGTTACATAGACACTAGTTCTGAAGAGAAATTCTGATAATTGTGTCTACTTTTGTGAGTTATTTTTGTTCACTCTTCAGCAGGCAAGCTATGACATTTCAAAGTTTTTAGTCGTTTAGATTGACAAAGTTAGATTGTTTTGTCTTTGGAATTATTTTGCATCTGTTCCAGTTATTGTTAGAGTTTCTTTAAGTTGCTGAAATTCAGTCATTGTTAGGTGTGTGGGTGACTTGTAATTTGAATATATATGCAGGGTGTCTTTAAACTGCCCCAGCTGTTGGCAGAGAACAAATATTTCATATTTGTGAGGAAAAGCTGAGAAAATTCCTCCTGTTTACAACTGCCAAGTCCATCTGATGAGGGCACATTGTTATCTGACAGCCAATTCATCTCCTTGGGATTCCGAATTAGAAATGATTTCTTGGGAAACTTGTGGATACTTCCCTCAAGTGTTTTCTTTTATACATTAAACAGTGAGCACTTTAAAGCTTTTCAGGTTTTTAAAATGTTTAAGTGTAGATGTCACATTTCTGCTGTAAATGCAATGTGCAAAACAACTGTGAAATACCTGATGCAGTCCTCTTAACATGCCAGGTGTAAGTGCACCTTACTGCAGTTTAAATGAACTTGATTTAGTTTATAAGGTTGTTTACATGTAATATTTCTTATGATGGATTATCTTATGCTAGTGTGTACAGGCTCAGTTTTAAAACATGCTTTCTGTAGTTCAGTACTCTTTAATATGAAGAACAGACTTTCACAGTAGTTTCCCTTTGGGGGAAAAATAATTCATCTCTTTAGGTAAGTGGTGCTTTAAATTTTTTTTTTGTTTGTTTCTGAACTGGAATTCCCATTACAAAATAATTTCTTTTTAGATCATTTACTCTAATTTCCAAGGAACTGTTTGGTTGGATCAGTTATCATGAATACTCATTTGTAGATCTGATAATTCAAAACTGTGTGTATCCTCAACCCATTTTAAGGCAAGTGAAGACCTGTGGCATTTTGCAAAATTAATCTCAAGAAACTCTCAACCTTCTCTTCAACAGGCAACTTAAAGACATTATTTGGTGAAATCTCTGTATATCTCAAGTAGACAGTAATGCTTTTCCTATAGCTTAGTAAAGGAACAACAAATCTCTACTATACTCGATATATGTAATAGGACATAAAGCTATTTAGATGTAATATGCCGCATAACTGGTATTTATGTCACACCAGTGTAATTGTAGAAGTGCAGTGGAAACCAAAACCACAATAAATACTGCTGTAACAAGTGGCTGTTGCTACAGCAGCCTTGCTGCAATTTTAAAGTAAAAATATTCAGTTAGCAATAAATGATTGTGTAGTAGTGCTTGCTACATAAGAACTGGGAGCATAAACACGATTAAAAGTAGCAACTTAAGCAGATAAGTTTTGGGTTTGTGGAAAGTTCAGTTGCTGGACAGACACTGGTGAAGCTGAAGGTGATTTTGCTATAGGACTTTAAGTTGGATACTTCTCTGGAAAGTCTTATGTACTTATATACTTCAGTATATATTTCAGTGTTCACTTGGGTATAATCTTGTGTGAAGGCTCAGATTTTAAAGGGTACTAGCTCCAGTCCAAACCAATTTGGTGCAACACTGCCTGAGCTAGGAAGCCTGCCATGAATATAGCTTTCTTCACAGCCTGTATCTGGAATAGCCGAGTCACGTGGTCTGTGTTGTATAAATGCTCTGTATGCTGAAACAACGTTCTCGGAATTTCAGTACATACAGCCTATTTTTTCAATCAGCCTTTGTGTACATCCTGAAACAGTGTCAAAAATTCTTGGATTAATTATGATCTTGTCTGTCCTGCATTTAGCATCTGCAGTGCTTTCTATATTGACTAGTAACCTGCATGATGACCCCATGGTTCTATGGATAGGCCTTTAAAGAGTATATGGCCCTTCAGTGCATGGCAGGTCCCATAAAGAAAGGATTAGGATTTGGCCTGTTACATTTTCTGAACCTCTCTTATGTAGACAACGTTCATGTATCACTGGAGGGTTTCTGTATGTTTCATAACAAATGCCGTAAAAAGTCAAGGTATGGAGAATTTGCTCCACATTTTAGAATTCTGGAAACCACTGCTTATTATGGGAGACAAAACCTTTTGAAATGATTCCTTATGTGAATGTGAAATTGAAAGCTTGTTTCTTTTTTCTTTATAAAGCTGTCACCTTGAGTGTGATGTTTATAATGGTTTGAAATAGCCTCTTAAGAAAACAAGAGGAAAATAAAGTGAAAATCTCAACTTTCTGAAAACTAACAGTTATTAGACACAACTTTAAAATTTATGTTCCAGAGTTGTTATACCTGAGACCAGCACCTTCTGTGGTATTGCTGCAAGTGTTCCCAGTGAAGTATCTCGGTGTTTTTACAGGCTATTGTCATCTGAAGGGACGTATAATATTTGAAGACAGCTGCTGTAGACTGTTGAACCAGTTCCATTATAAGCTACTTAAGTCTAAAATTTCCTTACAATCCTTTGTACTCCAGGAATACAATGTAGTTCAGGTTTTGAGATAAGTATACTACTCACTTGTTTACACAGCAGTGCAGTTACCTTTTAATTTAAGAATTTTTTTTCCTGATAGGTATGTTTTTTATTATAATTTTTCCTAGTAATTTTTCTAGTCTAGTTGACATGTCAGCTGTTATGCTAAGACTATGCTTAAACGTCCTAAAGCTATCAAAATAGGAAGAGTTTATAGCAGTCATTTGAAAACTACCCGCATTTTTCTTCCTGTATTTGTGAATAATCCATTGAGGTAGCAGTATGCCCCTAAAATGCTAATTTGGAGTCTGATTCTGTAGATATTTACCATGTGAATAACTTGGTTTGCATGAGTAGTCCCACTGATTACTCTTGTGAGAAAGGTTACTTGTGTGGCCTAATAAGTTTCCAGGCTAAGCCCATCACTTCCAATATTTGCATTAAAAGTTTATTTCTGAAATGTCTATTTATTATCATATGTCTATTGATTATCATAATAGTTCTAAAGAGTTATCTGTACAGACCTAAAAAAATCCCCAAACCCCATAAACAAAAAAACCCAAACCAAAACCCAAATACCATGAAAACCATTTCTGTTGAAAATTAGTGTGGAAGTAAAATGTTACTCTCTCATGCTCTAGAACAACCTCTGAGTTAGTGTTTGACCTAAATATTTATGCACACACACGCACCCCCCACTTCCCTAAAAGCCAGCCCCCTTCTTGAGGTACATGGTGTGTAAGCTGAAATCCTGTGTTCAAGAGAAGAAGGCTGTAAGGGCTGAACATCAAGTTGGTACTTAAAATAGGTTTTAAATTGAAAGCTATCTTTGTTGTATTTTCATGTTTCTTACAATGTATCACTGAATGATGGATCAAGAAGTATTTCAAGAATTAAATGTTACAGTTCATTTTTTTTTAACTTCTACAACACAGCTCTAAAAATGGAGGGATTGTCTGTACTTGCTGTTTATTGGGGCTCCATCTCCACAAATACATTATAATGAGTTATCAGAGCTTAAGATGAAGAGTATGTTTACTTAGAGTGTACTTACAAGTGTTTGAGTACAGAAAATTACTTAAGTTTTTGCTTGTGCTGCTGATGAACAGTTTGAAACTTACAGATGTGCCTGCACAGATGGAAATGTATATTTCAATTACATAGTTTCAAGGGAAGGTTTTGTTTTGTTGCTGTTTTTATTTTTGGTGTTTTTTGGTAAACAAATGGAGGTACTACTTAGATTACTTTTCTGGTTATAAACCTGCATGCAAAACTGCTATGCTTGCAGCTTCTGTAGCAAGAACTTAATTATAATTTCAATACATAGGAGTCAATCTTGTCAAAGATATTAAATGGGGTTCAGTATAATAAAGTGGGTTTTAGCTGCATTTCACATACTGCATGGTCAGAGTCATCTGTTTGGTTATAACCTAGTCTGATAAATATGTTAAACCATTAAGCTTGCTTTGAAATTGTAAAACCGAAACCACGATCTCTGAACGTACAGTGTTTTACAGGGAATCTCACCTTACAAAGACATGCTTAGCAGGATGGACTAAGAAATAAAATGTTCCATCTAGGATAAAACATGCTTTCCAGAGATTAAAATAAATCTGTTTGTTAACTTTTTGTTGCGTATAGATGTGTGGCATGAGATTGCAGTTTTATTCCAATTATTTAACTACCTCTATCCATAACGTAACTTCCAAATAGGAAAATAGTACCTTTAAAAAGAGGAACAGCAGGATTTTCCATGAGTCTTTAAATGTGAGCTGAATCAATAAATTTATCCCAGAATAATTTTGTTCTGAAATTTTCTTTCTGATTTTGAATTTCGGATATTTCAGTTGCAGAAAAGAAATATTGAAACCCCCAGATTTCAATTCTACAGAGTTACATGATCAAGGTTCAGGAGCAGGGACTTCTGAAAAAAATGCCAAATGTTGTCTACTTTTATGATGCAGTTTTAGCTGAAACAAAACTTGGGGTTTTGGTGTAGTTTTTTTTTTCCCTTCAATTTACATATGCTTGAGTGTGAAGTTTAAAGGTTATTGTTTAATTTTAGGACCCTGGTAAAAAAATGCTATATTAGCAGTGGAGTCACTACTACTGTTCCAGGAACCATTTGTATCACAATCATATCCGAAAGAACAGCCAATAAATGGACAGAGTTTCATCTAGTTGTGCTTGACTGTATGAACTCTCAATGAAAACAGCTCTTTTAGCAGTAAGACCTTATATTATATAGTATGAAGGTTGTACTGAACTCTTAAAATGAAATTGTACCTCTTTAGCTAGAAGTTAGTTTCCAGTTTCTTTTCTCACTGAGTCCTGGTCTTTGTTTTGGTGTGCAAGTTCGTTACTGAAGCCTGAGAGTTATTATTTTTCAGTTGAGGTATGTTCTGAACAGTTTCTGACTACTGCAATCAGAAAGGATAGTTTGGACTGCCAACCAAACACCTGAGGTGCTAATACATGTGCTTGTTTTTTAAGGCTGCTTGATGTTTTGATTTTTCTCCTCCAAAAAGCATTAATACCTAATCACCTGACTTCTGTCTAAATGTATGAGCATTTGAAGGGTTAATACCTTCATGTGTGTGTGATAGGTAGCAGAATAATAATGAGGTAGAGAATATGGTTTTGAACAGCCCTGAAGGGGAGAACAGTTATTCCTTGTTAATCATGGATGTGAAAAATCCTTCTCTTCACTAATCCTACATAGTTTAAGGGCAATGCATAGCACATTCCTCTCCTTGGAGTAAGGAGACCACAAAGCCTGCAGTGCTAATCACTTACTGGAGGAATGTGAGACCATCTTACATGAATTGTACAGGAATACCTGTATTTATAGTTTAAATAAAAAAAAAAAAACAAACAACAAACCCAAAACAAACTACAGTATTTATTCTGTATTAGCAGACTTCTGTCAAAGCAACTTCAAATATCTTCTCTGAAAATGTCTGTTAAATCAGAAATAGGAAAAGGCTGTCTTTGAAGACACTGTTTAAAAAGATGCAGTGTTCTACAGAATTTTTAAAATCAGATTGTAGCTACACTTTCAAGAATACTATGAAATATTTGATAAAACAATGAACAATGTTCTTTTAAAAGCCTTGTACATGTCTGGTATTATTTTTAGTATGTTTCATTCATCTGAGTGTCTTTTCTCATGGGACTCCCTTTGTAGGTCTAGAAGTCAAACTGCAGTGAGAAGTCCTGTTTGCTCTTTGCAGACCTTTTTACAAATTCCAGGGCAGGAAGGCTGTTTATTTTTCCCACATCTGTTTTATGCTCATCCTTTGTGACACTGTTTGCTGGATGCTCCTCTTTCTTGCTCCCTCTGAAATGGGTAATTTGCACTGTTGCAAAACACTGAAACCAAGTCTGATTCTACACAACTGTTGTAATGTTTTTATTTCAAATAGCGTTTGTGTTCAGAAACTATTTTAAACTGATGCTGTAGAGCACTGATGTTAAAGCTTACAACTACAGCCGCATGTTAGTTTTACTCTGTAAAAGTCATATTTATCTCTTGCAGAGCCAGTGCAATATTAAGAAAAAAAAAAAAACAAACAAAAACCAAAACCTATAAAAAAAACCCCAACAAAACAGGTTTAATGTTAGATGGCCACAGGTGAAGACTGAGCTGTCATTGCATTTTAATATAACATATTTGAAAGAATTTTTAAGGCACTCCTTATTTTGACTGCAGAAGCCACAGTTCTATCTGGAATTTTGCAGTTAAACTCCAAAATGTATGAGGGATCTGGCTGCATGGCTGCCACTTCAGTGACTCATACTCTTATATTACCTCACTTATTATGAAGATTGTTTGAAACTTCATCAGAAGAAATGCTTTCCTTCATAGTAGGTAGTGCATTGTGCTGGCTTGTCTTTAATAATAGTCTGGACTGATAGTCAAATACAATGTGGCAAAGTTTTCCTTAAGTTTTCTGCAAGACATACCAGCTTTTCTGTTTTCCGTTTGGCAGGATGCCTATACAGGTGCTACAGAAAAATGCTGAAATGAAGACTTACTGTGGTAATTCAGTGCCAGAAAGACAGTTATAAGCCTATCTGGACTATCTGCAGGCTCTTCTTGCCTTTTTAAAAGAAATCTGTCCAAAATCTAGATAAATTCCATTTAATGGTTCAACTTCCCCTCCCCTCTTTTTTTGCCTGTTTAGTTTGTTGTTTTTTTTTTCCTTCGGAAGTAATTCTAGGTATTGTCAGACATCAGCTTTGCTTTGTCTGGTATGTGATCCTCTTTCTTTATGGAGGTTTTGTAACTTGTGTTTCCTTCTTTGTGGTACACTTTATAGAATAAAATCCAATGGATTAGCCTCACAGGATTGTGGAGGTTTGAAGTAGCCTCTATAGATAGTCCCATGCATAGTCGACGAGAGCAGATGGCTAAGGGCTATTTCCAGATGGGTTTTGAATGTCTCTAGTGATGAAGAATCAAAAGCCTTTCTGGGCAACCTATTCCAGTGTTTGACAACCCTCACGGTCAAACACTTTCATGTTTAAATGTAATTTCCTGTATTTTGATTTGTGCCTGTTGCCTCTTGTCCTTTCACTGCTCACCTCTGAGAATGCGTGGCTTGGTCTTCCTTACTTGTGAACTAGATGCATCACTTATACACATGATATATTTATACACACTGAGATTCCTCTGAGCCTTTGCCTCCTCAGGCTGAACAGTCCCAGCTCTCTCAAACTCTCCCTCTGTGGCAGGTGTTTCTATCTGCTTAATCATCTTCATGGCCCTTCTCTGGACTTGTCCAGTATGTCCATGTCTGTCTTGTAGTGGGAAGCCCAGCACTGGGCACAGCTCTTTACATGTCTCACCAGTGCTGAGTAGAGGCGAAGGATCACCTACCTTGACCTGCTGGCAGTGCTCTTCCTAATACAGCCCAGGATGCTGTTGGCCTTTGCGTCAAGGGCATATTGCTGGCGCCAGTTTAATCTTGTTCACCAGAACCCCAGACCTTTCTCTGATTTTCAGCTTGTTCTTCAGTATATGCTGGTGTAATGGGTTGTTCCTCCTTAGGTGCAGCACTTTGCATTTTCCTTTTGACCTTCATGAGTTTCTTTTTTTGACCAGGTTCCTCTGAATGGCAGCATGCATACCTGTTGCATCACTCATAGGTTTGTATCTTTTGCATATGTGGTGAGGGTGTACTCTGTCCCATCTTCCAGGCTGTGGATGAAGATGTTGAATAGTACTGGCTCTGGTACTAACCCCTGGGTTATATCACTAGTGACTGTTCTCCACCTGGACTTTGTGCCACTGATCACAGCCCTTTGAACTTGGCACTTCAGACAATTTTTCAGTCCACCTCACCATCTGCTTTTGTAGCCTTTACTTACTCAATTTACCTATGAGGACAACTGTTATGAGAGACGGTGTCAGAAGCTTTACTGAAATCAAGATAGATAACATCCACTGCCTTCCTTTCATCTGCCAAGTTACTTATGTAGCAGGCTAGCAGGCTGGTCAGGCATTATCTTCCCAGTTGTAAATCCATGCTGACTACTCCCGGTCATCATCTCGTCCTTTCTGTGCCTAGAAATAGCTTCTGTTTTCCTCTATCACGTTCCCAGGCATTGAGGCGAGGTTACCCAGCCTCTAGTTTCCTGGGTTTTTCCTTTCTTTTCACACTTTTTTTTAGTGCCATAGGCAAAATTAATAAGTAATAACCAGCTATTTATAGATATATTTTTTCTCTTGAAACAACAAGGAAGACAGGAACTTCCAGAAAATAACCATAGGTTTTTCTCTTTTTTTGTAGTAAAAACAAAAAAAGCCAAACCCCAACTACACAAAGAGCTTTGTTCTAGTTGGAAAAAGAAGTGAAGTGAGTATAGACTCACGATTTTTCTGTGCAAAGTAGTGTTCTGCATAATGTATGGAGAATTGATTGGAGTAGGGGAGGAATGTGATAATTCTGGACTTGACATCAGTGCCATATGAAAAGAAAATGAAGGACAAAATATGTTAGGGTTTAAGTTGTGTACATTAGTACAGTGTAGTACTACAGTTTGCAAAGTAACTTTTGTCACTTCCTACACAAGTAAGAATTTGAATTTGTAGTATTGTAGTAGTATCTATGTTCTTCCTCCTTGCAGAACTTTTTTTTGCTTTTATTAAACATCTAATTTGGTATTTCATGTTATATTGAAACTTAGATATCTTTGTTAGTCACTGTTTAGCCTGGAAAACAGAGCCTCAATTAAGTGGTTCTTGACCTCGAGAAAATTTTGACTTAGGTGTCCAAATGCTGCAAGATCAGCCCTGACTTCTCAGATTCCACTTCTTATTCATGTGGTCAGTTAACTTGATATTGCTAGATTTAGTGAGATTATGAGTAGTTTGACTAGGGACAAGAAGGTCTTTGCAGAGAATTCTTAATGGAAAACCTGTCATGATCTTTTGCTTAGCTCTTGATTCTTAGGCCTTCTCACTTGATGATGTGTTCATGCAAATAACATTCACAGACAGCATTTGCCAAATGTGTTGAGGTTCAGTAGATTGTGGCTTTGGACATGGATGGGCAGGTGTTCTTTGCCTCTGGCAGAAACAGCAGCACATTTTTGTATAGAAGAGCGATAAGGCTTGCCTTCCTTGCAAACATAAGTGTACGTCAAGCTCTGCGTAAAGCTCTCTGAGGAAATCGGCATCTCTTATTCTGATATCTATTATTCTGACCCTATATATCTAGGGTCAGGTTTTTATGTCTTCATGGTTAAACCAGTTCATAGAATGATTCAGGTGCTGTGTGCTAGCTTTCTTTGTTAAGACACTTGGGTAATTTTATAGGTTGATTCTGTATATCCTGAGCTCATAAAGCCTGAACTGGTATTAGACCTTCCCAGCTAATGCATATCCTTGTAACCTGTTGGAACTACTTCAGGAGTCTGGTAGGCTCTGTCCTTGTGAGTAGATGTACTGTTGCATGAGCACTGTTATGATTTTCTTTTTCTGTTGCATGAACACACGATTTTCTTTTTCCTCTTTTCGCCCCCCATGAGTGAGTGATGCTGGGTCACAGTGATTGTGGTATGACAACTTGGGAGAGATGTCAGAATGGATTGATGGCATGGCCAGGTTGTTTAATGGCATGTCCTTTAATTTAAAATTGAAATATAATTAAAATGTGTGCTTTTAACATTTATGCATAGTTTGCAAATGAGCTTCAGTGAAAAGGTGTTATATGGTATTTTTAAATGGGTGTGATAGTAATGTCCTCTGCTGACAAACAGTGGGTGTGGATGTGCTCCTTTTGGAGAGTAAGATTCTAAGCTATGCAGTGCTGCGTTTGTATGTGCAGATAGGGTATTTACACTACTTTCAGCTAACTTCAAAGGAGGAATGAAAAATAATGACTTAAGCTAACATTAACTTTGTGTGAGTTTGGAAGCCTTCTATCCTCCTTCCTGAAGCAATGGTGGTAGAATGAAATGCATCTCTGCCTTGTATTTAGAGTTTTGGAAGGCTCTGAGTCGTTATGACCCAATGGGATAGGCTCTTTCTAATTAAAGATTTATAATTTCCTTGGAACGTCTCTTAACTTGAGAAGTAATTTCACCTGTCATCTGTTAAGATTTTCCTTCCTCGTTCTTAAATGATCATTCTGTATACTGCTTGTATCACTTCACTTTGAAGGTGCTTTTCTAGTCTTCACTGTGTTTAGAAGACTGAGCTCTGGGAGCTTTAAGCTGAAGTAGTTTAAATGCTTTGTGTACTTTAGGTAGTATGTGGAATTTGCTTAAATTCATCATGAAGAGCTCAAAAATTTACCTGTGCCAGTATGTCAATTTGCCCAATGTTTTTCCTAAGGATTCATTTGGGAACAGAAGAAAGCTATGTGTACTTGCAACTGTGCCTCAGCTTTCTTAAACTGAAAGAGTGATATGATGTTTCTGGCTGTAACCAAGGGACTTTGCAGTTCAAGGTATGGCAGTGTTAAGAGATTGTCCAATACACTTTTTTGTTGCTTACACCACTAACACTTCATCTCTTCTGAGCAATCTGCCATTGCTTGAGGAATACAGATTTTTCTAGCTCAGTCTGGAAACTGAATGGTAGCAGTATGGAATTGCTCATCACTGTTCCTCAGTGCTTCACCTTGAGCTTCATGTCAGGTCTGGAGAGCAGTTCAGTTGATGAAACCAAAATTTCTCTTCTTAGGGTGTTCTGGGGGAAATGCTGCCTGCTAGGTAGCTGTGATGAGGTCTCTGCCAGCACACATTGAAAGAAAATGTGGAGTGTTTCTGGTTGTTTTTACACTGCAGTAACTGTGGTTCTTTGCAGTATGTAGTTATGAATCCATCTGTGCTTACCTCTGGTTTCAGCTCTGGGGAGAAAGGGGATCATGCTTTTCTCACACTTGTTCCATTATGTCTGTGTGTTCTGGATAGGTATTGCTATTTCAGACAGAATTAAGCATGAGGTCACCTGAAAAAGTGGAATTATTGGAGAACCATGCATGCTGGTGAATTGTTTTAAAATAGGAATGTGTTTTCTGAACTCCTAGTGTGATTCTGTCTCAAAGATTGAGAACTCTTAATGACTGTTGAACTGGAAGTTGTTGTGTGCTTGGATACTAGTCTGTGTATTCCAGATAAGCCCTGAGTCCTTTTTAATTCCTTCACTTGTGTGTGAATTCATAGCACTTTTTTAAACAGAACTATCTATTATAATCTCAAAGTTCATTTCAGTGAAGTTCAGTTCATAAAATCTTGTAGAAAACTTAAGGACAGCAAGTTGACCCCTTTGAAAACATCTGTTCTAACCTGATAGATGTAAAGAATAGCTGAAGCCTCTTTCTGAAGTATGATAAAGGATGTATTTCCCATAATTTCCTTCTTGAAAACTGGCAATGTTTGATATTCTTGGGCACAGGCAATAAGTAATGGTCAGATTTTTTCATAGAAAAGCTTAGTTCTAAAAAAAACAACTTGAAGTGGGATGGAATCATTTGAAGTAGAAGCTATGAATACAACATTCCTTAAAGATCAGTAATTTATTTAACTTGTATATTTCCTCAATTCACTCAAATAGCAAATGCTTTCGTTTTGTGAAAGGCAAAGTAAAAACGTACATCGAAACAGTATTTCTAAGTTCCAGGCACACTTGGTAGAAACTGTTGAGTCAAGAGGGTAGTGCTGTTTGTTGTTACTTTAATCCATGAATTTGATTTATTGTCTGTAACTTAGATTTTTAAAGTCTGTACAGCAGCACATGCATCAGTATGTTAACAGTATGCTCAGTTGTGTGGGCCATGAGAACTGCAGGTAATAACAGCAACTCCTGATCTGAGGTATTAACTGCTTGTGTAGGAAGTTATGTACTAACACAAGTATTCCGCTTGTGAATTATCCTAAAGTGATGTTAATTATGTCCTTGTAAGACTGTTGTTACATTTTGAAAATATGTTGCATTGAAAGGAGTGTGGCCAGCAAGTTCAAGTATATCGTTCCCTGCTTCTGCTCTCAGGAGGCCCCACCTGGACTACTGCGTTCAGCTCTGCAGTCAGTACAGAAAAGACATTGATCCGTTGGAGTGGGTCCATATGAGGCCATGAAGATGGTCAGAGGACTGGAGCAACTCTCTTAAGACAGGCTGAGAGAGTTGGGCTTATTCAGCCTGGAAAAGACTCAGAGGAGACCTTAATACAGTGTTCAGTACATAAAGGGTCCTACAAGAAATCTGGAGAAAGACATTCTACAAGGGCACATAGGGGTAGGAAAAGGGGGAATGGTTTTAAAGTGGAAGAGGTTAGATTTAAGTATTAGGAAGAAGTTACTTACCATGAGTGTGGTAAGGCACTGGAAGAGGTTATCCTGAGAAGCTGTGACTGCCTCTTCCTTGGCAGTGTTCAAGGCCAGGTTGAAAGGGGCTTAGAGCAACCTGGAGTAGTGGAAGGAGTTCCCTGCCCACAGCTGTGAGGTTTGAACTAGATAATCTTTTAAGGTCCCTTCCAACCCAAACCATTTTATGATTTAGTGAAAGGCAGCCTTCCTGAAGAGCCAGTTAACACTCTGTACTACAGTGCTTTTTTTATTTTTATTTTTTTTTAATTATATGGGACTTCTGCAGAAATACACATACTTTCTTTGCCCCTTCAGTTACAGCTTGCCATTTTTTTCTAGCATCAGAACTTGATACAGTCCTTAAATATCAACAGAAATTTTTGGCCTGAATAGCTTCTGATTAGAGACTAACTTCCCAAAGTCTTTACCCCGAATGTTTTCCCATGTGTTTTTTGATCATAATTGTGAACTTTCAGGTTTAAGTCTTAAGTATTTAGCAAAGAGAAGCGATGAATAAGCTTTATATCTTTTTTTATTTAACCATTTGCCCAGGTTTGGTGTCTAAGAACTCTATTTTCACATTATTCTTTTCTGATCACAAATATAACTTTGAAGCAGTTTTCTTCCTACTACATTTTTTGTGGTCCTAGTATATACTTTTATACATAAATTTACTAGAAGTTAGAAAAATGCCTGTTTTAAATGATCTGGTTTGAAAATGCAGTCAACCCACAAACACTAAAATGCATCACTTATTTATGTCAGTAAGGTTTTCTTTTAAGCTATGTTAAATCAAGTCTTTCAGTAGTCATTAATTTCTTCATAGCTCTTTCTTTTATATTGAAAACTTCACTTCCACTGATTTGGAAATCTGACTTCCAAGATCACAGTACAGGTTTATTTTTATTTTTATTGTTTGGGGTTTTTTTTCTTCTTTTGCTTTGATTAAGCCTATTTTTCTGTGCCTTAACTTGCATCTTCAGCCATCTTATCCCAGTACTGTAGTGCTTCCTTTTCAGGATTTCTTTCACTCTAAATTGTCTTTATCTTGTAAAGCGTGATTTAAATTTCTTCCACATGAAATTAGGATTTCCGGTGCTTGACTAACAAAAAGGAACCTAAAAATGAGAATTACAGATATCTAGATCTCAAAAAGCTATATTGCTTATTTTTTTAAATGTGGGAGCAAACTTTGGTTATATAAAGAATATTTTTCAGTTTATATCTCCCTCATCAGTAGTTGTATTAAACTTTAAGGGAGCAATAATTAAGTGGACTATACCATGCAGCTACTTATAACTGGGTTTTGAGTGTGTGTGTGGGAATTTATGGGAAAACTTATATTGGAAAGACGTTTAGATGGAGCAGGGCTTATGAAATGAGCCCTGTGAGGCTAAAGGGGCTTTAGTAGTTTAAATTCAGCCTGAAGACGAGCAAAAAAATTTTGAGTCTTTATGAAATTCTAAAAGTTAGTTTTGCAAAACTTTAATTATCTCTTTATTTCACCTTGTGGAACGTTTTGGCAACAGTTTGTTGACATATGTAATGTACCCACTGTAAGGATAAAATAAGTATCAGATAATACCATGCAGTCTGGTGTCCAGGAATGCCATGAATTATTGTATTGATAAGCACTGTGTATTACAAACTGGTATTTGTGATCAGGTTGATGGGACAAAACTTTTTCAGTATGTAGGATTACTTAAATGGAAGATGGCATATCTGGTGCAGTGCTTGAAACTCACCAAAAACCTGTTTTGAATTTGAATTCTTGACAGGTATGACTGTATGTTCCAGGCCTGTCACTTATACACATTAGAGGGAATAATGTGCATTGTATATTTAAAGAATCATGAACATGGGATAGATATATTTGTCTTGGCTAGTGATAGTTGTGTTGCTTCTGGCTCTAACGCAGTAGGCTTTGAACTCTGAACACCTCAGACTAGGCAGTTTTGACCTTGGTCAGCATGCTCAGTGAGAAAATTCGCAGACAAATGGAGTACCTTCCAGATCCTAGTTGTAGGTTTTATTTTGTGCTGTCTTGTGCACAACTGATTGTTTGGGTTTTGTAATTTAACTTCCCTTTCATGTATCTTTATGGCTATAGAAAAAAACATCGTGGAAACAAAAAACAACCCTGTAATGCCAAATACAAGCTGGGATGTCTTGTTTTTTTCTGACTTTTATTTGATCAGGTTTTCTGTAACAGCCTCCTTCACTACGTTTAAATAATGTGAAAAGCAAACACATTTAAATAATGTGTTATATGGATCTTTAGATGCATGACCTCATTACTTAACTTAGTGTGTACATCTGATACATGTTCCCTTAAACCTTTTCATGGTCACAAAATATCTATCTGCTATATTATACTAAGAGGAATTCAGAGTTGGTGGAGAATTGAAGTTACACTGCTGATCTCTATTTTTAGTTTTCTGGTTGTTGCATGATAGATTCCTGACTTAGTGATTAAGTCACACTACAGAGATTCAAAAATCTTTCATAAAATAGGTAATATGGTCTGTTGGGGAAAGCAGAAAATGTAATTAGTCCATGGTAAATTTATTGCTGGACCATGTCTCCGCTAATGGACCAGCATTGCATAGCCTTTCTGGTCTTTAAAATCAGCTTGTTACAGCACGGGATGCCTGCTCAAAGTGGTTGTATTGCATTGCTGTGGCTCTTTTAATGTAACACAACTTTTTCTTTTTCTTTCTAAAGGCGCCTAAACAGAAATAACCTCCAGTTGCTTTCTGAACTGCTCTTTCTGGGGACACCGAAGTTATACAGGCTGTAAGTAGGCTTGATGCAATAACAAGTATTCTGGAAAATTTGGAATTGATCTGTCTTGCATTAACTCTTTTGACTTTTGCCTCAGACAGGGCTAAAATGCATCTAGGAACATTGTTGCGGTGTTTAAGCTGAGTGTTATCTTTGAGTGCTTTGCAAGATTTCAAGATTATTATTATTTTATTATTTTATTTAATCTAGGTTAGATACCAGTAGTTGCTTGAAACAAAATATTGTTTCATCCATTCCCACTTCTGTAATGAAGTTTTGCTGAAAGAACACTTTGGCTTTTCTTCTGGTTTGTATTTTTTTTGTTGTTCTTTCTGTTTTGAAAGATAAAAAAAAGCCTCTAGAGACTCTGTCGCAGAGATACCGTGCTTTATAAGTACTTTGGTTTTCTGAAGTTTTGTTTTCGTGGCCGTATGCACTTGACCAGAAAAATCACTGTGTTAGCAAATGGTAGGTCTGTGGAGAAGTCTCTCCTGTGTTCCCTCACAAAGACAACAAAGGTAGTAACTTCAGCTCTGGGAATCAAAAAAAACAAGTATTTTAACTTAAATAAAAACTATATCAAATATAGTAATGAGCATTTGCTTTGGTTGTGTTCTTTGGCTTGATAATATTGCACTCTTGGCAGTATTTTGAAATTAATGTTTTGACCCATTGGCCTTTCTAAGAATCCACTTATATCTGTTGCAGTAAAAGGGATTGATTTCTGTTCTACACGATTAGTTATTGTAACAAAATAAATTTTAAGGTACCTTTAAGTTACCCTAAGGTGGTATGGAAGTGATATAACACGATATGCTTAAGTAGGCTTTGAAAAGCTTGTACAGATGCAGCCCTATTTTGAGTAGATATAAATTTGATACATTTCTTTAGACTTCAGGTGAGACTTTTGCTGTTGAAATTGCTGACTATGTTGAGTTGTGTGCTTGGGGAAAAAAATAAGTGAAGGTGGGGTTCCTCTGACTTGTTTCCACTCAAGTATATGGAAATACTCTTGACAACAAATGATATAATGAAGCTTGTATATTTTAGGAGATTATTTCTGTTTTAATATTGTGAAATAATAATTCTTTTTTCCCCTCTCATAGTAATATTAAGTTGTAAACTGAAAATGACTCTATTAGTGTAAACATTTAGTTGTATGTATTTTTGTTTCTTTTGTTTTCTTTGGATGTATGCTTTGTTTCCAGAGCTTCCCTGTAGATGTAGCGAGTTGTTAAATTACTAGGCCAGAAAACTCCTGAAGCCTTTTGTTCTGACAAAAATGTTTTACTGTGGTACAATATTATATGTGGGTTTATATATTGACAATTGAGTGTGTTTTATTTCCACCAGGCATGATAAAGATATTACTTCTATCAGGAAGGAAAATTAAAGGGATTTATGTTCATTTTATTATTCCATCTATAGTGTAATGCTTGTTATCTAGATTCATATAAAATAGAAATGAGATGTAATTTGCAGGCAAAAAATGGATGCACACTTCAGGCAAAATCATACTTGAATATATTTAATTCAGAATTGTATATTTGATAGATGCTAGTCTGAAATGCCTAATGTCCTTTGACATAAAGCACACAACTGCTCACAGTGTGTTTGGTGGAAAGCAAGAGATCACTGGCTTCACAGTATTAAATTTCCTCTGCCTAAGGGTTATTGTTGATCAGACCATGAAAGTGAATGTCTGGTTATAATGTATTCATGTTTAAAAGAAAATGAGTGGTACTGAAAATCTACAGTTGCTTAATGCTGAATTTGTAATTAAAAAAATGTCAGGCCAACAAAGGGATTGATGCTGGTTAACTGTTCTCAGTCAGCTTTCAAATGTGGAGCTTGATGACTATGAAGTATATAAAATTATTTGGTTTTTTACATGTATCATTGCATGTTCTTCCATGTATTTACATACAAATAAATATATTTCTGGGGAGAATTAAACTTCTCTAAACATGATCAATAAAATGTATAGTATGCTTTGGTTTTAGTATTTATTTTTGGCATTTAACAGCTAATCAAACAATGTGTACTGCCAGTTTTCAACATACTATATTGAGCTTCTGTGAATAATAATTACCATTTGACCCTTGACTATAAATGAGATGCCAGGTGAAGAAGCACATATGCTTGTTGTGTAGCCTAAATGTAATATAAAAGAAAGAGGGTACACTGTATATGAATTATGATTAGACACAGTTGGTTGCCGCCAGCGGCCGGCTACGCTTTCCCTTTGCTGTCTGCTCCAATTTCTCTTTGGACGGGTTGAGAGAGCACTGCGTGTTCAGGTCAAGATGTTTGCCTAGAAATAGTAGTACAGTTGCAGCTGTGTTTGCTGGAGCAGGAGACTAGTTTAAATAGCATTACCATTTATCCAGTCCATTAACAGAACTCTGTAAAATAATACCAACTCTGCATAAACTACAGGACAGTGTAATAAAATTTCAAGCACTTGTTGACAGATGGGAAATGTAAGTAAAGGAAAGCGATAGGTTGTTTAAAAGAGACAGTGCATTATTTTCTGTGCCTAAAGACACTTGAGTTTCAAAGGTAATTAAATAAATTATTTTTCACATTACTTTCCCACTTAGCAGGCTTCCAAGAAATCTCTTAGAACTAGTTAAAATGGATAATTTTAACTGATTTTCCCATTAAGAGTTACCTGCAAAGGTATCTTGACATAAATATTTCAGTAGGAAGTAGTTAATGCTAAAAACAATGTTAATAGCACTATAGGCTACTTTAAAGCAAGGTATCTTTCAAAGCACAGTGTACATAAACATTTATTTTTATACAATACTATTAAAATAAAGGTGCTGTTGTAAATGCCCAGGGGTAATAAAAGTCGTTGTTCAACAAGCCCTTCTCCTCTGAGAAGGGGATATGTTGTTTTCAGTGATCTGTATGCCCATGCACACTAACTTGTCTAAGTGCATCAGCAATGGCACCTTAGTATAGAAGCTCCTGAAGCCTAGTGAGTGCTTGTCTGAGGCAAATAGATTTTGGCTGCTTACATTTGCTCGTTAGATCACAGTTCATTGATTGCTATTTGTTGTAGGATATCAAGTGCTGGACCCCAAACTGTTTGAAAATTCAATTTTAAAAGATACCTTTATTAACCAGTAGAATGCAGAGATTGAATTCCATGCACAAAGCCCGTCCTTTTTGATTTACATTTCTTGTGCTTACTACAAGTCTAAGTTTCTGTAGGGAACATTATTTGCCATATAAGTTAGGCAATGCTGGCTTTGAAAAGACAATCTTTCTAGTGGATTTGATCCTATATTATGTTTTCCTTCTAATGCATGTGCTTGAGAAGATACGTACTGTAAGTAAGATTTTTCTCCCCTAAAGGAAAAAAAGATCTTAATATTGTCAGATTAATAAACACTCAGTTTTGAGATGTCTATTAGTCACTTCAATAAAGTTCCTAACAGCTAATAACTAAAAGGAAAAATACTGAAGGTCAAAAAACCTTAAAAACCTACTATCTTAGGCCAGAACAGCAGCAATAGCAACAACAAAAAAACATGCTGCATGGGGGGCCCTTGCAAAAATTCCTCCTGAATTAATTTCTGCCAGCTATGATTAAAGTGTGTGGTACTAGATGTGTCAGACACCATAGTTCTCTGCTTCATTTTACTCTTGGCCTCTTTGGCCCCTGCCACAATAAATCCCACAATGGTTAGGCAGGAATTGCAGGTTGCAGTTGCCAGGGTTACCGTTGTCTGGTCAGACCGACACCATCACTCATCCTGGCCGCCAGCCCCAGTGTGGGGAAGGCTGTGGGCAGCTGACACGAAGAGGAAGAAAGTTCTCCAGGCGGCTCTTGGGTCTGTTTTTTGAGCTGCTGCAGGAACCTGTGGTTTGCATCAATTGCTGAGTGTTGTTTTGTTTTTTACCTTTGCCTAGAGGAAAAAAAGAAAAAAATTGGATAGGAATGTAACTGGGGGAAAAAAAAAAGGTAAAAAGGTGGTGTAAGTAACATGCTAAACCAGCCAGTTTTAAACTGTTGGTTTCCTTACTGTTAAGCCTTAAATGCAGCTACTTTAATTTATGGTTTGTCATATCCCTTTTAACAGTAATCATGGCAGGTGAGGCTATAGTCATAGTTATGTAGAAAAGATATTTATCTTCTGTCTGAATCTGTTTTAACAACTGAATAGTAAAGTAGCTCATTAGAAAAATGCTCATTGTCCTGAAGCCTCTGAAATCTTACTCCAACTGCAGACAGGTGGCTCTTGACATTAAAACCAATGAGCATTTCAAAAGGCAATATTGATGAATCTCTTACCTTTTGCAAGTATATTGTTAAAGGAACTGTCACTTGATAAGTGTAATGGGCATTTTTCCACTGCTGGATGTGCTGCAGTAACACTATGGTGCGCTCTACCTTACTGCAGAAGTATACTGGATGTACAGCAATTAAAGATTTATTAAAACATGAATTATGAAGCCACCTTATTGCTATATCCTTCCCAGGAAACTGTGTTGAGTTTTTTTTTAGTCATTTGTTTCAGATTTTTTATTTGTTCTGGGGCATTCTGGCAGCCTGCATATAAGGCAAAATTATTATTTCTTTTTAATATATGTTTTGAATCTTATTCTTCTAGAAATAATTAGAAACAACATAAAGTGTGTCCATCCTGCTAGTGGTTTAACTTCTGGTGTGTTTTTTACCACAGTGGTTTAGTTCAAATACAAGGAAGTTTAAATTGTTTTATCTAAACAATAAAGTTGGTAAGAACATGCCAATTCTAATGCTAGCTAGTCTTTCATTACTAGTATTATTTTGTATAATAACAAAACAGTGACTATAGTTCTTAGAAGATAACTGTCTTTCAAAATTACTATTTAATGAGGAAATATTGCATATAGTATATGTATAAAATAAGTATAGAGTTTTGGCTTTGTTGTAAGCCAGCATTTAAAAAGAAAACTCCAATTTAATATACACGTAATTGCTACTCTTCCTTGCAGCATGGAAGTACCATTATCATAGCTTTGCTACTTCAGTGCTTTGGTGCTAACACAAGCTCTTATTGCCCCAGTCTGGAATATTTCCAGAGTGAATTTAGTACCACATACTGCAAGCCCACTGGCAGTTATAGTTGTGAATTTATTTTTTTTCTATAATTACAATCCATGGATAGACAGGACTACCTAAAAATAAAATAATTAATAGGTATTAAAAGTAGGCTTGTTAAGGCACATTAATGTTAGGAAGAAACTGAAGTAACTCAAAATGCGTTGCCTCTGTTAGGTCTGTAATACCTCTTCTCTGGAAATAATTTCTAGTATGGAAGATCTAAAAGAGAAACTTTCGTAAGACACTAAACACTGATAGTTTGTTCTGTCACCTGCTCATTTTTAATCTACAGAAATGTGAATTATATGCAGTTTGGCTTGCATATGCTTTTTTTCCTCTTGTCCTAGTGCCACTTGCTTCTACCTTCAGTTCTAATTCTCTGCTATAATGTTTCTAAATTAAAAATTCATTCTTCCTTTACAATGTAGTGAGCAAAACAAATACCACTGTGGCTTTGCTTCAGAGATAAGCCCTATTTATGTAGGGTTAGAGATGACAAGATGACTTTTTAAAGCTTTTCAAAGTGTTTTAAAAATTAGTACAATTCAGCAGGTGATTTATTTTTTGAGCACAGGAACAAGTATTACATATATGTATTTGGTGTAAAACTTGCAGTAGTCATGTCCTAGCAACCACAAACATTTGTCCTTGGATTTAGTTGACTGGAAGCATTGGTGGAACCAGAATGAACTTTTAAAATGTTGTAAGAAAAAACCCTATGGTCACTCTGTGCAATTATACAACTTCAAATGTCACTACACTAGTCTTCTTTCCCTTTGTTTTAGAATCTTTTAATCTGTAGGCTTTTCCTGAACTATCATTTCTTGTGTATTTTCACAGCACCTCCCGTCATGCTGTGCAGGAAAAAAAATGATGTAACAAATATGCAGAAATCAGGTTAAATGTAATAGCATGGGATTTTTAACTTTGGAAACAAAACTTCTTTCCTGTGAGAAGGCTCTCATGATGGATGCTTGTATTTTTAATTTTAAGATCATCGGTAATTGTCTTTAAATATCAGTTAAATTTGCTTTTATATCTTCAATAATATTTTTTTTCTTTAAGCAATGTTTCCTTTGCTATTGGATAAAATGGCAAATTGAGTGGATTTATAGGGGTGTAAGCTAATTCTGCTACTAGGAAAATCACTAGATCTTTATGTAATCTACATTACCAAGTGATATAGTAAACTAATTTCGGAGAAAGGCATCTGTAGGGATAATTACGACTGTTGATTTTTCATTGGAACAAACACCCAAAAGTGCTTCTAGTCACTGTTAACATTCATTTAAATCATATAAAACACCAAGCAGACAGACAAATGGCTGAAGGCAATTCTTCTGGACCTACATAAATATCTGTGATATTTTTTATGTTATTAGCTGTTGATATTGAAATTCCATTTCAGTATTCATAAAACATTCATTACATTAATTACTCAAGCTTTAAAATAAACTGGTGGCATTCAGAGTAACAGAGATATTGGCTTTAGCTATTATGGCATTATTACCTTGATCTATTTGGCCTCAAGCATTAATAATTGCCTTCCATGTTTTCGGTGATAGGTGGTCAAAGCAGAGAACTAAGCTAATTCCTTTTAATACAAAAATTTAATCAGCTGGTTTTGAGTCACCTGTAACTATATTCATGTCCACTCTGTATCAGTCCCTGGATTGTTCCTGGAGGGTTAATCTTAAAAGCTTTGGTGAATTGTGACATAGGAAACCTTTTAGGCAAGAGTTAAGTAGGAAACTGAATCTCAGTGAAGGAAGTAATGAAAAGTAAAAAGGCATGTCGGAGGAAATGCCATTATTATGTGGTGCAGCAGCATGGTGTGAAACATTATAAAGAGGACATCTGTAAGTCTCAGCTTGCACAGAGTGGACATTTAAGTGCAGCCATGTCATATAGATTAAAAAAGAAAAAAAAAAAGGAACAGAAAAGAGGAATAAATCAGGCCAAGAGAAAATGTGAAAGTATAGACGCTTGTCCCTATGATGGTAGGTTTCTTCTGCGAGTGCAAGATTAAAGCCTAAAGTAACTGAATAGCTGAGAAAAGTCCAAAGAAAGTTTGATTGCTTCCCCTCCAACAGTTCCAATTGATTGAAAAAAGCCTAATTTAAAGTTCTGTTTGTTCTGTGTCTTAAACCATCAGAATTTTCTTTTAGAACTGGGGGAATGCCCTGGAAGAGAAAGAATCTGAGGATAAAAAGTCATTGCAGGCCAACAATTGTTCTTAATCCTCACAAAATGCTGGAAAAATTAAATTTATTCTTTATTGCTCAAAGTGTTACCTAGGTCACTGGGCGATGGGAAAATTGAACTGGAAGTTGAGTAGGCACAATCTTTGTTTTGTGTCTAGATGCTTAACCTTAGACACGACAAGGCATCTTAGTGTGTTGTGGGAACTTGGTTTAGAGTATTAACACCAGGACGTTTATTACCCTGGATTTATTATAGGCTATGCTGTCAGTAGATGAAAATGTTGTGTTTACATTTTGGTGTTAAATGATCATTTAATTAACACCTAAGGAAAAAAAAAACCCTTGTGAAATTCTTAGCAGCATTTATTGTTGGTTTCCTTGGAGGTTTTAATATCCAAGTTACACTGCAGTTGTTTCTATAAGTACAGCTAGAAAAGACATTTATGAATGTAGTCAAGAAGGACAGACAGTTTAACCTCTGACCCTTCATCCTGAATGTTGATTTATATAGCATTTTAAATGCATTGAATTTCTTTTAAAGCTTCTCTAAAGTTACACAGCATTCGAACAACACATATGTTTTTAAAAATATTTCCCAAAGTGTACATTCTTACAAAGAGCATACTTTTTCCTAGAAAGTTACTAATACATATATATAGAACATATCAACAAAAATTTTACCATAGTAAAAAAAAAAAAAGTCATGCTGCCAGATTTGTCTACATATTCTTGATAAGAATAAAAGCTTTTATAACAAAAGGGGCTTGAAACAGTCAACATCGTGCACTGGTTGTAGGAGCTACTGTCTGAATTCTTCAAAAGGAATAGGAAATTGGCAAGGGAAACAACATTACTACAAAAAATGCATATCCACTTTAGCCTGTACAGATCTACTTTCATATGTTCCATTATATCAAAGAAAGTCAAGGCTATATAAAAGCTTTAATTTGCTCTTGGTCTTTCATAATGGTTTTTGTTGTAATGTTGATCTACAAATGCTTTTTGCCATAATGTTGCTTTGCAAAGCATGTTTGAATAGGTTTTTTTTTGCATCCTAGAGCTAAAGCAAGATGAAATGCTCTTTGTTAAAGAGCAGCTGCTTTTCAGCTGATGTGTTTTTCTAAACATACTGTAGTAAAACCTGAAATTACAGCTAGGTTTAGAGATTGTTTTGTTTTTTTTTTTTTTTTTGCACTTTTGTAGGGGTATGTTTTTAATGTCTCTACTTAGGGATAAAACCCCCAACTTTAAAGCATTTTAGTAGATTAATAATAAAAAACCCAGTGCAGCTTAACACAATTATTGATAACCCACACATTTTTTGTATACTTTTTTGGCTGAGAAAGCTGGGGCTGTTCAGCCTGAAGAAGAGAAGGCTGCATGGAGACCTCATAGCAGCCTTCCACTATCTGAAGGAGGGCTATAGGGTTGCTGGGGATGGATTGTTCATTAGGGACTGTAGTGATAGGACAAGAGGTAAGAGGCTAAAACTTAAACAGGGGAAGTTTAGATTGGCTATAAGGAGGAAGTTCTTTACTGTAAGGGTGGCGAGGCACTGGAATGGGCTGCCCAGGGAAGTTGTGAATGCTCCATCCCTGGCAGTGTTCAAGGCCAGGTTGGACAGAGCCTTGGGTGAGATGGTTTAGTGTGAGGTGTCCAGGCAGGGTAGTTGGAACTAGATGATCTTCAGGTCCTTTCCAACCTTAACTATTCTATGGTTCTATGATCATATCATTTACACATGTCAATAACAGAGCTGGAAAACTTAGGAATCTGCTGATACAGTAAGTGTTCCTTTCGTCCACACAAATGACATAAACCATCTAACACTTGATGAAATATTACAGCTGCAGTGAGAGTTCTGTCTGCCAGTTGGGATCTCAGTGGTTTTCGAATTTCTCTGAATATATTAAGTTGAAATTTAATATTCAGATAGAGACTTGTCAGAGGTACTTGTGTTTGCTTTTGTCTGAAATATTTGACCATTTACAGTCAAAGCAGTGTATCACCATTTGAGTATGTTTTTCAGTTAAAAACACCGGAAAATATTTCTTTGTCCAGTTCCTGAATTGACATGTCATATAAAGGAGTACTTAGAATATGTTTAGGATAGATAAGAAAGGCTTTCCCTGTACTAGGCTTGGATTACTCTCTTCGCTTTGCAGTGCTGGTGGGGACTTGAGGTTTGCTGAACTGGTGAGTGAGTGAGTAGTGCATGCAGGAAGCGGCAGGCTGAGCTTTCCTTGTGTGGACTGATAGACTTGAGTTGAAACTGTGTTGAACTGTGTGCGACTCGGCCTCCTGGTGAGCAGGTCACATCAATTATCTAAGTACCAATTAAAGGGACTCATTATCATAGGAAAAGTGCCAATATAGTGCAATATTTGATCTCAGAGGGGAGCTGAAGCAAGGACTGCAGCAATGAACAACCCAGACTGTTGTCCTGATCCTTATAGCTGTTGTAAAGATACCAGAGTTGGGGCTGGCGGTTTTATCTGGAAAAGGCTGCTTATGAATACCAAGCGGAGTTTATTCTCTCCCTCAGACACTTGAAGGGCCTGCTTTGCTAATGGCTCTTCAGACCCATCTCATGGGGAATAAAGCTGGGACTTGCTGCACTCTTTTCATCTTTACAGCCAAGCCCAGGTGCAGGCCCTCCCTGGCTCAAGGGTGTCTAAAGGAGCTCTGAAGGCTTCTTTCCATGGCACTAAATCTTCAGGGGAAAGAAACAAGGAGTTGAAATGCAGGGGTAAATCTTCTGGTTAAGTACTCCTTGAGGATTTGCAGGGTAATATGTACAACAGAAAAAAATCCTTGCCTCTTTATTTTCATTTCCCCTTCTGTCCAGGCAGTTCAATGACAATTTTACTTTTGCTGTGAATGTGTAATCCATACAATTGTAAGGAAGGGCTGCTTATACTTTATAAAGTAGCATGTATGAGGAGAGATTTGATGGTGGCTGTTCAATGCTTTTAGTACTTTAATACAGGGGAGATAGAAGAAACATCGACTTTTTTTTTTCCTCTTCTGTAGATTCTTGTAGGAGTGGTGGGTAGCTGGGGAGGTATTGAGATAGTTGACCTTGAAACTAAAAAGTTTGCATCTCAAGTTTGATAAGGCCCACAGGGAAAGGTTGCAAATATAGGATAACAGCTAATGTAATGAAGAGGCATTTGTGGTAGCTGCTTCTCAGAGTGTAAAGATATGGAAAGCTAAATAGAGAGAAGAAAGTATAAACATACATATTAAAGTGGGGAAAAAAGAAGTTATTTATGTAAACTGAAGACACTCAAACGTATGCTGCAGGAAAGCAGTTATGATTTCTGAGACTGGAGATAATTCCTGCCTGGTCTTTACTACTTCTGTATTAGTGCTAAATCTACACCATGATTAATTGATTCTGTCATATTCTGGGATTTTTCTTATAAATTTTACAATTTTTGTAAAAGGCGAGAGACTGACTTGCAGCCTTGATTTTAGTAATGTACCTGTAAATTCAATAGAGCAAATACTTTTGTGTAACTCTCCTATACTATATCTTGTTATAGCAATGTTACTCCTCTCATGGTTTATGCCCTTACAACACAAGAACAAAAGAAAACATTCAAATCTTATTTTTTAGGTCAGTGATTTTTTTTAAATGAAGGAAATCAAACAAACAAAACCCAACCAACCAAACAACCCAAACAAACAGGGATTGGAACTAGATGATCTTAAGGTCCTTTCCAACCCTAACTATTCTATGATTCTGTGAAAACAAAAAAAACTCAAAACCTCTTACAAAGTGGAGAGCCTACCAAATCCATAGAGGAGGGCTTTGCTACTTGATCTTCAGTACGGCATTCATGTCAGATGCATAAGCCAAAAATTCTCATTTGACGCAGTACAGAGATGTTGTCTTACAGCTAAATTTTAGTTCTGTCTGTATGTTTGGTAGATGTCAAATTTTAATCTAGGAAAGGAATAATAACCATGGTGTTCCTCTTCCTTTGGCTCACCAGTAAGGGTACTCGTACATTTTCAGATTTGGGGGTCTAACTGCCAAAGCAGGTCATACTCATCATTGATCATGTTAGAAGACTGCTTAGATTAGGAAATAGAGAATTTTACAGCTATTTTAAGAAAAATTGCTGTTAGTTAAACTTGTTCAGCTAGCATGCCAATTAAGCTGAACAAATTTTGTGATATGCAGTGTACTGTCACCTTTACTTTGAAATCTTGCATACAAAAGTACATATAAAGTTTCTGGGGTGTGGCCAGTTGTGTCAAAGTTTTAGATAAGGCACTGAGGTGAAGTATTTATTGTTGAGTCCCCTGTTTTGTGGCCTGTTAATTACATTGTTTTGTAGCCTGTTAATCACTGATGTAAGCTGTGTGAACAGCACACCAGTAAATTATGTTAGAGGAACTAATTATAATTGATTTAAATAAAATACAAAGTATGCCAGAATTTTGTCCTGTGGGTATGGATTGGAGAATGTGGCAAATGAAAAATACTTATGGCAAATTCGAGGTTGTGATCAATGCGGAGAAAACAATTGTAAGACACTTAATGATAATAGCTGTAAATGTACAGTGCAGCATGGAATAAGATGCAGGTTTGTTCATATGAATCAAAGACGCTGCAGGAGATGGAAACAAAAATATTTTTAACTACACAGAAGTTTTGCAAAAGTAATGTCAAGGTGGTTTCCTTTTATAGCTAATGTGGGATGTTCACTTCAGGTGCGTTTCTTCCATTTTGTTGCAACATAAAAGAAACATTTCACTAGAATTTTGGCTAAACTGAGTTATTGTCTGTTCTTGTAATCAGGTTGCAAAATCTATTGTGTTTTTTTCCTCAGTCAAATGAACAAAAACTAAACTGAACTGGATTTAAGTTATAGGGAAGTCTTTAAAATGAGTGTGCAGTTAGCTTAGTTATGTAAGAGTTATGTAGTTATCAGAAGAATGGCAGTATTGTATGCACACATATATGGAGGGAACGAAGACCAAAACTAGGAGAAATGTAATTGAATTAGGGGGTTGATTGTTTGAGAAAAGATTTCTTCATCTTTCAGATGGGTGACCTAAGAATGATGTTTTAGCATATATTCAGTAGTCTAGTCAACATACTTGTAGTGCTTCCAGGATATGAATTCTTATTAAAGAAATGGAACTTGACAGTCTGGAGTTGTAAATTCACAAAATCTAACATTTAAGAGTAACAGTGGATGTTGGATTTTTCACTGTGGTAGCAGAAAATCAAAGCTTTTTTTTTTCTCCATTAATTTTATTCACTGCTGGTTTCCTAACCATTCTGTAACAAGGTGACTTCATAATGACTTTATCCATAGAGGTGCCAAATGGGAAGAATAGCTTAATTCTGTTTTGCAGTATGACACCTTGCAGTCTTGTATTTCATCTACTGTATTTGATCGGGATGGTGAAATGAAGTCAGATGCAGCAGTCATTGCTGACAAGCAGTAGTTCTCATACCTAGACAAACCCTAGCCATTGAGTTGGCAAAAGGGAGAAAATTCTGAAATATGAAAAAGCTAACACACACCTGAAAATGGCAAATGCTGTATTAGGTGTCTGCTGATTTGTCTTTTAGTCCAGGAAGTATCATTTGTCCTAAAAGGAGCTGAAGATCACCATGATAGTAAGGTAGGGTTCAGCCTAAAGAGCTTTTCAGTGCTGGCAAAAAAGTGTTGAACTGTTATCAGTGTATTATTTCATATGCTTACTCTAAAAGAGCTTAGATTAAGTTAAAAAGAATTTTGCATATTTTAGTGAAAGTAGAAAGCATTTTTTATTGGGGAAAAAACCTCCAACACGTGGAGAGATGTCAGTTTGATGGAGAGGCATTAATTTGATGGACCACTTGGTGGATAAAGAACTGGCTGGATGGCCGCACACAAAGAGTTGTGGTCAATGGCTCAGTCTCCAGCTGGAGACCAGTAATGAGTGGTGTCCCTCAGGCATCAGTGTTGGGACTGGTCTTGTTCAACTTTTTTGTCAGTGACATTGACAGTGGGATTGAGTGCACCCTCAGCAAGTTTGCCTTTGACACCAAGCTGTGTGGTGTGGTTGATATGCTGGAGGGAAAGAACGCCATCCAGAGGGACCTTAACATGCTTGTGAGGTGGGCCGATGCCAACCTCATGAAGTTTAACCATGCCAAGTGCAAGGTCCTACACCTGGGGAGGAGCAATCCCAGGCACAGCTACAGGTTGGGCAGAGAAGAGATTCAGAGCAGCCCTGCTGAGAAGGACTTGGGGTTGTTGGTCAATGACAAGCTTAACATGAGCCATCTTCAGTGTGCTGTCACAGCCCAGAAAGCCAACCGTATCCTGGGCTGCATCAAAAGAAGTGTGACCAGCAGGTCAAAGGAGGTGATCCTGCCCCTCTACTCTGCTCTTGTGAGACCTCATCTGGAGTACTGTGTGCAGTTCTGGTGTCCTCAACATAAAAAGGACATGGAACTGTTGGAACAAGTCCAGAGAAGGGCCACGAGGATGATCAGGGGACTGGAGCACCTCCCGTATGAAAACAGGCTGAGAAAGTTGGGGCTGTTCAGCCTGGAGAAGAGAAGGCTGCGTGGAGACCTCATAGCAGCCTCCCAGTACCTGAAGGGGGCTTATAAGGATGCTGGGGAGAGACTCTTCAGATTTTTTCCTGTTAGGGTGGTGAGGCACTGGAATAGGTTACCAAAGGAATTTGTGAATGCTCCATCCCTGGCAGTGTTCAATGCCAGGTTGGACAGAGCCTTGGGTGGCATGGTTTCGTGTGAGGTGTCCCTGCCCATCGCAGACGGATTGTAACTAGCTGATCTTAAGGCCCTTTCCAGCCCTGACTATTCTATGATTCTGTATGGTTATGCTGCTGTTGTGTAAAAGAATTCAATTTTTTTCCTATTTTCACTATTACAAGAACCACTGTTTTATGCATTCCCTGCCATAGAATTAGTGTTCATAACTCTGCCTTTCATGCCTGCAGCAGGGCCTTAGTCTGTCATGTGTGGGTATGCAAATGTATTAGCATTGGTAAATCTTTTGGCCTTTATTTATTGATCTTTTAGATTTTAACATATAAAACAAAAGAACACCCTTCCGCCCCAACCCCGAACCCAAAAGAAACCCCAGTCTTTGAGAAGTAGTCAAAGAGCAAATGCAATAAAGCTGCCTGTCTTGAAGATTTCTCCAAGTTTGTTAAGTAGCTAAGAAAAATATTGTCTGTATCCATTGAATGCTGAATTGTTTGATGAACTAGAGGTATGCATTTGGAGCTTAATGTCTTCATAAGGAGAATAAGAATGTGATGCTATAAGTTCTGGTTTATGGTTTCTTAGAAACGCAAAGGTATTTGACTTCGTACTTTGTTGAAAATGGCACTTAAGCTAGATTCCTGCAACTATAGTTAGTGCCTCTTTTTTCAATGATCTAACTGTGGGTGGGATTGTTTCGTAAGAAACTCTGCTGTTATTAATCTGTCTTTGTTCATTTTGCTTGCAATTCTTAATTATGGCTGTATGACTGCATTTGTCTATTGTATTTTATTTTGGCTTCTGAACTCGAGATGACTTTCGAATTCGGTTGCTTAATGTGAATGTAGCAGAAAACTCTTTATAGTGGTGAACATCTGATCCTATGCAATAGTAGTGTAGGTTCTAAGTGAATTTGGCAAATATTCATACAAAAATGGAGAGTACTTTTGGTATGCCCAAAAGAAGATACAGAAGATAATTAATGTATCCCTACTGCTCAAGTATTGCTGCTCATCATTTTGGTATGCCATGGTTAATGAATTTGCCCAGATCACCTAGGAGTCTCTGTCCTTCTAAATCAGGGTAATGAAAACCCTGGGTCTATTTTCTGTGAATGCAGATAGAAGAAACAGCATACACATAAAGCTATGACCAGTAATTAAAAAAAAAAAAACAACAGCAAAACAACCCAACACAAACTTAGAAAATATTTCAATTTAATTTGGGTGGTCCAAAAGAACGTTAAAAGGATGTTCTGAATGTGGTTTCAGTTCCTACCAGAGGAAAATATTGTATAACCAGAAATCACATTTTAATTGATGCTTTGTTTTGCTTTATCCTTAATTATAATATCCTGCTGGGTGTAGTTTTATCAGCAGTGCTTTTGAGATTGTGTAATGTTTAGAGAGGATCATACTACGTAAAACTTTCCAAATATGAGACTTTTTTTAAAAAAGGAAATGTGGTGTGAATTAAGTGTAGTTTTGAAAAGGAACATGGTAAACTCTTTTGGGGCGTTTAAAGCCTGTATAATAAATAAGATATTGTCTGATTTATGCTTTTTGTTTTGTTCTTGAATGCTTGGAGATGTGGATCTAAGGAAACTGCTCCAGAAGGTATGAACTGTAAAGGGGAAAGTAAGGAAATAGCTCTTTGTGCTGAAGTTTAATATAGGATTGGTACTATGAAATAAGCCTAGGTAGTGTTTGAACACATGGGAATTTCTTAAAATAAACACAGACATGAAGGGAAAATGTGATAATGACTTGATGATGATGAGTGTCTGCTGTTACGGGTCCAGTGAGATGCAAGTGCCAACACCCCAGCCTCTACACCATGGTCCAAATTATAACGAAGGAATTTGGCAGCACTGGTGCCTTTATGTGAATGTATTACCATGGCTATGAAGATAAATAGTTCCGAAGTGGAAATACTAACAAATATTTAGTCATTTCCAGGCAGATTAGAAGTGAAAATAGTATGACTATAGGAACCAAGATAAATAGGAAACATATCTTCTGAGTATGTGTATTCCATCCCTGTTTCCCTGGGCTGGTTCTTCTTTAATAAAAAAAAAATTCAATGTATTTAGATAGATTTACATGTATTCCCTTTGTAAAGGTCATATCCCAATTTCTTAATTTCATTCAACTTTCTTCCTGCTCTTTTTGTCTCCTGAAGCTCTCCTTTTTTTTGCAGACGATAGCCCTGATTAAAGCCTAAAGCTTGCTGAAAATTTTCTGTACTGAATTGCAGAGTGGTGGGCTGTCCGATAACCGGAGACTGTTTAATGAAGTGCAGCAGTTCAGATTTATTCTCAGGTGCAGACTCCCCCTTGTGGGTGCTGATCTGGTTCCTTTCTAGTCTTCCATGAGCTTCCTAGCACTGCAGTAACTTAACCTATTTCTCTTTCAGTGAATATATAATTCCAAAATAATTTCTCATATCCGCAAGTAGTGTTCAAGCCAGACTGGCCTGAAAGCTCGACTCAGAAAGCAGATTTGTAGAGTGGGAAAAATACTACCAGTATACAAAGGTCTGTACTTCTCTGCTGTTCCTGTTTTTGATGCAACCCTGTCTGCTGCTTTTGGATATAAACAATTCCCGTGTAAGCTTGATATATTAGCTTTTTCTGAGTGTACTGCTTAGCTTCTCTACTAAATAGGTTCATATCCTGCAGTAGATGTCTGCCATACGGTACTGATACCTGTGGTGAGTGTCAACACTGATGGCTGGCAGATTATTTTCCATCAGGTTCTTCAGGTTTCCCTGCCAAAGACTAGGGAGAGCTGTACTGCTTGGGTGGAATGAGATATCTTTAGTTTTTTTGAATGATGGTGCAGTGAAAGATGTTGCAGTGGAATCTGATCAGTGGTAGATTTTAGAATTTCAGCGTTTGAAATTCTAACATTGAAATTCTGAACTTTAAACTGTGGCAGAGACAATGTTTCTATTTTCTTCACCTGTCTGACTGCTTCTTGCATGGTGTTTAATGAAGCTCGCTGAGTTGACTTATTTACACAGGCTTAAGAGGCTTTTCTCCTTGCTTGCTAGACGAAGCTGTATGACTCATCTGAGATCAAGCTGTTGACAGAGGAGATGCTCTTGGAGCTGCAAGTGGCACTGCCAGCATCTTAATGAAATCTGGTGCCAACAGAAGCATGAAAAATGTAGGAAACAGTACTGTAAATTGCACGTGAATCTTGAAAAATTGTGATGTGTCTGTAGATGAAAGATGTGCATTTTTCGTAATGACGAGGAAATCAATCTTCCCCACTTTTCTACTTCCATCAATTCCAGCTCTAGCCCTGAAGATTTTTTTCTGGCCTACAGTTATTTGGATTGATGAGTTGATCAATGGAATGTCCTAGTATTTGGACATTGTCTCTGATGTGAATGACAGTCTGGTGGTAATAAGCTTACTTTTTGAAATTCAGAATCCTCCTGGTCCTTACAGATTTTTTCCTATCACAGAACTGTCCTAATGTACATATATGGGTTCCTGGTTGAGGGTGCTTGTTGTTCTTTGTCTTCAGATTGCTCTCATTACATAAGTTGTTGTTTGCTGTTTCCATACATTTTTCAGTGTTAAATGGGAAGATGACTGTAAGAAGGAAGTGTCAGACTATACCACCAGACAGGAGCCTGCAGTGTGAGCCAAGAAATTTGGCAAACTATGTGACTCACTTTGTTGTATTTGGTGACTTGAAAACGCAGTTTATAAGTACCAGGGGTATTGTTTAGATATAAAATATTTGTAAAACATTCCAGAGATGAAGAATTCACTGTGCCTGTCTGAATTATGATGGGTCTTACAAAGTCAGCATCAGGTTTCTATTTGTAGAAATATGCTGTAACTTCTCCTGGTTTGTGGACAGGTATTTCATTTTGCTAGCTGTTGGAGGGGGTTTTGTTTCTGCAGGAAATGCAAACTTACCAAACCTGAGCCACAGGATAGAGAATATTTCAGTACATAAATTTCTATTTCTTCACCAACATAAACTCTGACTGTGAACTGCTATAAAAACTGTATTTTGACAGTGTTCCAGGTTAAGTTTCCTGGGCAGTTAGGAGAAGCATAATGGTAGTCAAATCCACTTTTTAAATGTCATGGATCAATGAAAGAGGAAATTGTGTGCGAAGAAAGGGAGGATCATTTAATAGCTGTGATACCAGCAATTATTTCTTATGGCACTCATTCTTCCTGTATAACTTGCCATAGCTCAGGGGATATCATGCTTAGTCATGCTTCTTCCACTCTTCAGTTATCAACTTCATGAAATTCTTGGGTGCATCAAAAGCTTTTTGTCTTCATTTCTTCAGCATAGTATTTCTCATCACTGTCCTGAACCTTGTTGTGACCTTACTTGGTGATGTTCAGTGTAAGCTCAGCTGGCAGACAGTGTCATGTCTAGGTTTCTGTCTTTTCTGGAGAAGACTTGCTTCCCTGAACAGTTCTCTTCTGCATTCTTAATGGAAAATCTAGTTAGTCTAGCTTTCTGTAACATAAATGATTCCAAGATGCTTTGTGTAAAAGAAAATATTTTCTTAATGCGGGAAGCATGCTGTGGAAGAGAAAAACAAAAATCACCTGCTGACTTTGAAGTCAAGCACACACACTTATGCTTATTAATGCATTTTTTTAAACAAATGGTAATAATACCTGGAAAATAAGCATGTATTTTAAATAACTATAGGAGATTTTGACCTGTAAACTTTCCTAATTGCAGAAGGGTAACCATGACATTACTTTTTGTTCCTTGCACATGTTAGTGGCTTTAATTTCGTAGATTTGCTGAATGTGTCTGTCATTGTGTTTAAAAAAAATTTAATTACTGAGGTCTGTGAAACTGCTCCAAATACAAGGGATATTTGTAGAAAGCTGGATAGATTGACACGTGATTGACAGGGTAAACACTTGCACTGTGTTCTGATATCCCATGCTGTGGTGCAATGCTACAGCTACTGCATAAGGCTCAGGAAGGAGCTGAAATCCAATTTTCATTAAACTTACTGCCAGTGTATCCTGACATTATTGTTAATCAGGAAATTAAATGTAATGCTGCTGTCTTCTTCCTTTCCTTAGAAAGCTTCACTGTTATGTTGCACTCCTATAAAGCCTTAGTATGATATAATTTAATAGTGATATATACTTGGATTAATAAAAGCAGTGTTGGGCAAGAGGAAGTTCAGACATTGCAGTTTCCCATATTTGTTTCTAATAACTTCATTTTCTTATTCTTGTAATGTGAAAAATTGTTAAATGACAAAAACCTTGTTTACTGTAATAACTGTAGTTAATTTGCCTTAAAAAAAAGACTCACCTAGAAAACAGCTACCAAGTCTTATGTAGCTCTTAAGGTTCCCTAACAAAGCCAGGCACAGTGTAACCTTCCTCTCACCTTCTCTTCCTCCCTTCTCTGCGAAACACAAGAGAAAGTTAGAAAACCTCTCTGGAAATACCAATAGCTTCATTGGTTCACCCTTGAGGATCTTTACTTTGTAACATGAAGAAAACATCAGTGAATTCCAGGATCCAAGGATCATTGCAACAAATAATGTGTTTTTTTTCTGCTAAAGATGATTATTGACACTTGAGCAAAGAAAGATAAATATCATATTTTGAAGGCTTTGCAGCTTTAATATCTGTCTGTATTTCTTTTAGGGAGCCAGAACTTGGGTGGTGTAAATTTTGGAGCAACATTGCAACTTAATCTTGAGGTGTCACATGTAGATCCAATAGACACACATCTATTTCATCATTCATGTCTTAGGTTAGGGGGCTGGTAATGTTATTATGCTAACAGGATCTTTTGTTGTGAACCAGGCTCCTTATCTGTTCTTAGACTTCACTCTCATTTCAAATATGAATTTGAAATTCTTTTCCATGTTGCTTGGAACATCCAGTTTGCCAACTTTTCTACTGAATCTGAACTGAATGAGCACTGGCCAAATGGGTTAAACCATGTTAAGACTATTGTAAGAGGTATTGTAGTTGTGATGCTATTGTTTGATGTATTTCTTGGTTTTTTTTTTTGTGTTTTGGTTTTGTTTGGTGGTGTGTTTTTTTTTGGTATTTTTTTTTTCCTAAAGCAATATAGTTAGGTTTTTACCCTTAAACATCTCTCTGTTAAATACAGTGAATATTTTCACTTCATAAAATGTGGATGTCCTGCTGTATCTTTAACATATAACTTAAGAGTTTTCCACCAGGATAGTAGACTTTTCCCTAAAAACATAGCTTTTGTGATTATGTGAAATGAGCCAGCATAGACTGGGGAAATCCAATTATCATGCATAATTTATAGGTGCCAAATATGACTGAGTTAGAGGGAAAATGGTTTTTGGAATGAAAGAAAATGTTTATTTACACAGTATATACTGCTACCTTCCATTGGACCTTATACCTTTCCTGAGTTCTTTGCCAAGTAGTAGCAACACCTATAGAATTGGGTCAGGATCATTTTGCTGCCTCTTATGCAACTGCTGAGCAATACCAGAAATGTCTGGAACTTTCAGGATGAGGAACCCAAATAGAGGTTGATGGAGAAGCACACTAGCATTCAGGACTTTTCCACTCCTGAAGAAGCAAGGATGATTCTGTCAGCTAGGCAGAGAACAGCAAACTCTCCTATATTCAGATACTTCTCTGCCACAATATTTTTTTACTAACTCTTTTGTTTTTGGAGATAACCTTTCTAGAGAGAGGTGAACAGAAATACTAGCTCTCTTCCTGAAGGTTCCTGTTGGAGAAAACTAGCTTTTTCATTTATATTGCCTTTTATACATGTTGAGGCCTTGTTTTTGACTGTTTTTGAACCCCTGTTGCTACTTCATTGAAAACAAGATTGTATTAGTTGTGAACAACAAGAAAGAAAAGTATATGAATAAATGAGTTAATAATAGGGTAAGGAACTTTTTAAAAGAGATATAAATAGAAGAGACAAATAATACTGCATCTAGAAATTACTAAATTGAGAATCGACTAACTTGCATGTGGCACTTCAGTTCTGGGTGTATTTTTTACTGCTTTGGCAAGATTCTCAGTATCTTAAGTATTTTCTACTTTGGGAGAGGATAGTAGGAGATTTTTTTTTATTCAAGCACTGTTTATTTGAATATTTTATAGCTTAACCCAAGTACTTTAATGGTGAAATTACTATGCTTCCTCTAATAATGTGGCTTACAAAAGTTAATGTTTCTTTTCCAAAATCTAAAGATTCTTCACTAAGAAAATTCCAAAATAAAAGATCTCCAGAAGCATTTTTGTCTGACTTTTTCCAGCTTTACGGGTGTTAACGCATCTACCATAAAATGTATACTATAGGAATGAATTTTCAAAAAGTTTTACGCCAAACACCCAGTTACCTGTAACCTGCAATAAAGAAACTTAGGAACTAGCAACATTAAAAAAAAAAAAGGATGTGAATACAGAATTAGTATGGGTAATTTCTTGCACTTCAGAACAATGCTGAAAATCCTACTAACTCTTGATGCTATTTGATTCTGATTGCATTGGTTCAGTTGGGCATTTAATTGGTACATGAATTCAGAATTCATAAACCAGGTGAAACTTACATAGTTTCGGAAACTATTTTATTTAAGGTAGTAGAATCAGGTTGCCTGATACCTTGACACTACACTCAGTTTTCTGAGTGAAATAATTTGCTTGATTTGTTTTACTTTATGGAATATTATTGTTCTACAGTTTGTAACCTGAAAAGTATTCTTCGGAACTGTGTTCCTCATTCAATGCTGGTTTTGTAGTCTGTATTTTTGCCTTTTTGAAAGTTCTAATAGGTAGTAACTGATGTTCTGTTCTAAAATAATAAAATTGTCCCACTGTATCACCAGTCCTGTTAATTTCATGCATGAATGTAAAATAATGCTGTCTCCTAATGTTCAGGTAAGGGTGGGGGTAAAAAAAGTCATTGCATTTCCTTCTGACTTCAGGGTTCCCCATTTCCTTGTGCCTGTTCCAGAGGTTAGTATACCTGCCACTTTTCTAGAAGTCTAGGGGTTTCCTGGCAACAAAAAAATCTCTGCAGACCTTTTAGATTTCATCACCCCTATTCCCTGACTTGCTCCTGGTATCTTCTGCCAGCCTGTGCTTTGAATTAGCTAACTTAAACTATTTTCTGTATGCATTTATGAAATCTGCCGCTGAGAGCGATCTATTGCCAGAGATCCAGGTGAAAAGGGCAAGGCTGGAAGGGGTCATGTCATAAAAGCTTTTTTCTGACTCCTTAAATGGATTTAAGGAGATGCACGTGGAGACAAATGGGCTATACCCTACAATGCATCACTTTGATCAAGCTGTCTTTGCACCCATCCATCTAAATGATGGTGACATTTTTTAAATAAATTGTAGAACTCATACTTTAAGTGAGCTTTGTAGCTCTAGTCTGTTAATGTTTGTATGTACATGAGCATTTCTGCTTGAAGCCCAGCAGTGCATTTGGGATGATGGGTAAGGATGCTGACGTCGTATGTTTCTGCTGAGTTTTTCTCTCCAGTGAAATGCAGTGGAATGTTTTTCACATGTTTGTCTTAACAGTGTAAAGCCACATTGCAGTCCAGTGAAAAGATGTGTTTTTATTTACATCGGTACTCCAGTGAAAAGATGTACAGTCATTGGCATCAGTAGTTTATGCCTAACTTTTAAGGTGCTTTGAGTGGGAATGGGACAGGAAAACTGGCTTTCTGGATAAATGTAGAGCAATGGACATGGCCTATGCACCATTTGTTATTTGTTCTGTTTCCCATGGCATTCGCATAAATGATACAAGGAAATAAGATTAGATAAATCGTTATGAGCTATCCTCCTAGTTGAAACTTCTCTCTTGGGAACACTTGTCAATCATTTGTTGTTAGGCTGAGAAGTAGTCTCAAGTGCAGTCTAGATCCACTTATGCTTTAATTAGCTGGACAATGAAGTTACTCTACCTCTGTAACATACAAAGATGAGGCCGTGTGGGCAGTGGGTGGATGATGCAAACGCCCTGGTTGAAACTGGAGTTCATGATGTCTGTGGTGTATCAGGTAGATGATCTGAAATCAACTCATAATATACAGTGAAGACTAGTGCTGAGAAGGAGAACTGAAATGCAGAAAGCACAGACAGCATGGCAAAATACAACTTGTGAATGGTTTGGTTGGTCACAGGATAAATTGTGAGTCATAGCTCCATTGCGAAAAAGGCATATGCTATCTATGACCTACAAAAGGTCTTTCTGTACATGACACTGGATGTGGTTTATTGTCTATTGTTTGATGTTTGTCTGTGTCTACTCTGGGGAACTGTTTTTAAGATGGTAGAAAAATTAGCCCCCCAAAAAGACAAAAAATAGGTACTGTTAAGTTTAGCTTGTGAGGAAGATCTTGCAATAGTTGGGTTTGCTTATCCTAGAGGGGAGAAAACTGGCTATTAAGAGAAGGATGTTACAAAGCTACTAGCAACTAATTGTTTGGCGGCTTATTTAATTTCTCTCCAACTTCTATTCTGAGTGATGAATTTAGGTTGAAAACTAGGAAATGCTTTCTAGTGTCTGAGTTAGTCAAAAGTTCCCAGGAATCTTGGAAAATAGATTTAATTGTATATTTTAAAGAATGGGTCGATGAGTACATAGTAGTGCGTGTTTTAGCTATACGATGATTATGAGGCTGAGTGATGCTTTCGCTAGATAAGCGTTAGGGGAGCTCTTTTCAACATATTCTTCTGTAATTGTAAGAAAATTGTAGTAAATTATTATTGATAATGCCATATTTAATATGAAATGATATTTAATCATATTTAATACAGAATTCTTTCTTATAAAATCTGGCTGAATTCACAGATGAAATCTTTCAGGTAATAAACCATTTTTTCTTCTTTCTTTATAGTTTCATCTTGCTAAGCCACAAACTAGGTTATAGGAAAATAAAATAAATTATTTATCCTACTATGACTTCATTCCTATTACTCTTGTTAATAATGTAACAGGAGAATACAAATTTATTTCTTTAGCTGTTAAGGGGTCTTGACCAACCTTTTTTTCCCTCAGTGTGCTATTTTTTGATCTGTATGTAAGTTACAGCATCATTATATTAAGTCCTCTGATCTGTCATATTTTAATTCTGTTGTTGAGTGCATGAACTTTCCTGAGGTGGTAATTGGTTTAGTAGGTGGAACATTTCTTTCACTGAATGTAACTATGAAAAGCTATAGAATGGCTATTGACAAAGCTAAATGTAGTGTTCCAGCAGCAGTGGTGAAGTTAGGTAGCCTTTCAACCCATTCATCAAGCTCCTGCTTTTGATAGAGAAAAGATGGTTAACAAAAAAGATGGCATTTTATTCAGAATAGTGCAGAAATGCATCTTTCTGAAATACTTTAATAGCAAAAAAAGAGGGTAAAAGTACAAAAAAAAGCTTTGTTATTAGAAAAAAAACTTAGAATTTTTCTGCTAGAGTTTAGTTTATATTTTTCTGCTGTGCATTTTACGTTTTATTGTGGCTGCAGAAAACAGATCATTTAAATTGGCATTAGAACCATAAAAAAAAAAGTGTTCAGTTGTTTTCATATCTACTGGCCTATTATTTTTAAAATCTCACTCCCAAATAATGTAGTTTGTGCCACTTGAAATTTTTGGATAGTTTTCAGACTCTTTTTAGTTGATTCAAGGATCTGTCAGTTTCTGTAATGGGGGGGATGACATGGACAGGGGACAATACACAATACCCCCCCCCTTTTCATTTATGTCTAGAGCATTCTATTTCCATCCTTTGGTGTATTTACTTATGAGATGCAAATGTGTTATATTCTTCCCCAAGTGGTTTTGAACTGTGATATATTTCATATCACCGGTTATCTGTTTCAGATTATTTATGGATTAACATGTAGGACTGTTATCCCATTAATTTCTTGTTTTCTTGCAAGTTTATATGTTTAATTTTCTTTCTGTAGCACTTTTACAATTTATTTCTGTTTTCTGATTGGTTTCCTTGTCTGAAGTGTATCGTACCTGTCTCATTACTTGAAGCCCACATGTTTTTTACAGCAGCCACAGCATTATGTCAAGTTTTACTTGTGGTGTTTTTATTCCATTGTGATTATGGTATCTTCTGTACTAGTATGAGATTATCTTGTTTGCAATTCCTATTAATTATTTTGGGTTATGATCTCATCTTTGTGTTTAGTCTGCAGAATACCTGCAAAGATGAAGTAACCTTCATGGCACCTTGTTTGTGTGCATGTTACTGTGATGGGAGGGATTGTTTGTGTTTTAGTCAAGTAGTTGGCTACTGCTAGAACATACTTACAGTATACTGTAAGTATATTGTGGGATTATAATTCTACTTTTCTGAAATGCAGGGGCGAGGGAATATTTGTGGTTACCTGTGATATGGAGTGAATAGAGGTGGTGTAGCAGAACTGAAATAGAATACAATGATCTAGGATCATGTGTTTATAGTCGAAAATGGCAAAAGAAAAGGTCACTGATTATATAATACAGTGCAGCATTTTTGTAGAAGTAGAATATATTCAGGTCTTTATTAAATCAAGGAGACTAAATATTACTTAATTTCTTGGAGGCTCTCCGTCTCAGTCAAGATGTGGGTTTTTTGAAGTGTTTCACTACTTAGAGAGTCAAAACCAAATGGAGTCAAAGAATGTAACACGATGTTTCAGTGTTCAGTCTACCAGGCTGAGTCCATGCTCCTCAGCTTTTTTTTAAGACTAGGATGAATTTGGGTATGAACAAAAGCAGGAGTGTCTTTGCATGATGTACTGCAGATAGTGTGGTGCCTACAGAGTTTAAGTACCAACTGAGAATGATTTAGGTTTTCAGTTTGTACCTACATGCCTGAATTTTTCTTGTAATCCCGTATATTTATGGATTTAATTTCTTATAAATCTTCAGCTGATGCCCAGGTCTTTATGCTTCTTGGGAGTTTGCAGGGTGATAGGGAGTGAGTTAGGAAAATCAATAATGAGGGATCAATGGAAATGGTGAGGGCAGCAGCATGGCTGAAGCCTTCTCCCTCAAAACCAGTTTGGTGACTCTCCTTTATTTTCTTACTGGTGTACGTTCTCTTGATGTTGGGATAGCCAGGCCTTTCTCACAAGAAACAAGAGAAAGCTACACAATGCTTGTCTTAACATAAGAAATGACTTCTTATATTTACTTACTAGACAAATCGGACATTCCCACTAAAGGTCTGTTTTCAGATGCCCTCGAATCTTGGATACAACGCTGTTTATGCCAGGACATGGTTCTAGTCACATACCTGACAGTTTGAAATTAAGTTACCTTAATGCTTGCTTTTGAAAATGTTCTACTTTAGACCAAAAATGGAGCTGTGGCTACAGCATGATCTTAATCCTGCTTTCTGACATTGCCATACTATTGGTAACTCCCCTCTCCTTTTCTCCGTTACTTCTACTGAGCATTTGGTTGCTCTTGCAGAGTCAAGTAGTTTGTACAAGAGGGCTTAAATTTAGCTCAGAAGCAGTGTGGTTGTTAGGGCAATGTCCTGGGATGAGCAACATCTAATATGCGAACAACTGCATGGTCTCTTCAAACAGTGTGGATACTGATTTCTGCCTTGAAACAGAACAATCTTACGCCTTTTCACAAAATTGGTTGTCTGGGGTGGAGTTCCTTCATGTTACCATGTATCGGTAGGGGTGCAAGTGTCTGAATGTTAGCACTTAAGTGGTCTTGTACTTAAATGTCCCTGTCATAGAGGTCTTAGTTGTATAAAGGGTTAGGTTGCAGTTGAGCAGGAGATTTGAGGATATCAATGACATCTGAATATTGGTACCTGGAACTAATTTTGTGGATTTAGCTTTTGGTGTTTCTTATTAATTAACATATTCTTTAAAGCCCAGCAGTAGGGAGTTCTTTTATACCTAGGAATCTTCATTATTTTAATTACTAACATTAAAAGAGCTTTTGCAGTTTGTCATGTTAGAAGCTTTAAATGACTAACCTGAAAGATGATGCCATCTTAGTATATTATAGCTTAAAATACCCACATTCCCATTATACTAATGTTCTTTTATTGAGATGGAATGGCATTGTTATCTATCGAGTTCTTGACTTATTAAAATGTTATCATACATTCATCAGCTCTTGGAAGAATATATGTAAAAAGAAAAATCTCATTATCTAATAATTTAGAGCTAGACTTGTACAGGAATAAGTTTTTTTTCCCCATGTTTAATAAGAACATTTCTCACAGAAAACATATAGAACTTATTTATAATAACAGTTCACTCTGGTTTTACGCTACTAATAAAATCCTGGTATTTGACAGAAAGCTTTCAGGTGCTAGATTTATTAAGAGCTTTTTTTTTTTTTCAGGCTAGTTTTGGAAGAAGGCCATCTTGACTTTTATGAGGAGAAATTTGTTACAATTGAGCCAAGATGTAATATCTGTAATGCAGTGTTAGAAGTAGAACCACCAGCAAAATCGTCTTGGAGTATTTTTTAGGGATTGAAAAGTTGTTGAGTTCGGGGTTTTGCTGGCTTTGTTTTTGTTGTTTTTTTTTTCTTTGTTTTTTTTTTTAAGTATTAGAAATAACTTCAAGTATCCACGATTTTGTATGAAATTGTATGATTTTTTCTTTTTTTTCTGAGTACTTACAGAAAGAACATAGAGTTTACGTCCCTCCTTCCCCCTCACAACATTTTATTGCTTTTAAGGTAACATCACTGAAAATAGACATCAGAAAAACAGGGACCAATCTGGACACTTGTGCATTTCACAGGTAGGCTAATCTGGAGTGATTTAAAAAGTAGACAGCAGCTCCCATCCTAACTCAGCACCACCTGGTCTCTTGGTGTAGCTCTCCATTAAGTTTTGTGTTTAAATTGCAGTTCCTTCAGCTTATGTGAGTTGGTCCATGCATGTCCACCTCCATATATAATAATTCTGTTAATGCAAGTAGTCCTGTTCAATGTTGTATCAATGTAATTTTTCCTCCCAAAATTGGAAATACCGTTCTCTTTACAAAGGATACTGTTTCTGAAAATAAGTACTGTATCATGTCTGGAATTTTTATGGTGGTATGGGATAACTGTGCAGAGCCAGATAATCCAGGAATGGGTTGATATTCACACGTTTCAAAGGAAAAGATAGTTTTTCAAAGCTCAAGATACCTTTTACACTCAACAGTTAATTATGCTACTACTGCTTTGGATTTATGCAGTGCCTTTCATCCTGGGATTTTCAGGCATAGAAGCAACATTAGCCTTACAGCATCCATGTCATTGATGTAGGTAACAGTAATAAATTACTTTGAGGTTCATTTTACTTTTATTGTAAAGTAGGTAAAAAGGGCTTGTCCAAAGTGTAAAGACTTAAGCTTCTGATCAAGAACTGCATACGCTCCTGATTCTCAGCTTCCATCTGTGTAACATCATGAAATACATGTTCTCAGTGAAAGATTTTTGTAACTTTCAAAGGCTGTCTGAGTTGATCTCTTTCTGCGTTCTCAAACAAGCTTTGGAGTGTCTCTGATTACAGGTATTGAAAGTGCAGGTTGTGGCACTTCAGGTTCCAGCAGTGGGAAAACTGTTTTAGACTGTATGCAGATGCATGGATTTTAGTTTGTCTGTTTTTTTTGTTAGTGGAAGTGTTTGTTAATAAACAGCGTCCAGTTTAAGTGATCAAGCCAGTTGACATGTTGCCTGCTTAGACCACCAGAGTTGCCATGGTTAACAAGCACTCACAGTAGGTTCATGCCTGGAAAATGAATACATCTCTTAGCAGGACTTGACAAATGGCAGCTTGTCATAATTCTGATTCTCTGGGATGGTACCACTGAAAGCAAGGTTTCCTAATAATAGATGGTGGTTAGTGCCACACCTGAAAATTCAGAATTAATTTAGTGGTCCAGCTTTCTGGGTTAAACTATTATGCTTTGCAATACACATTTATGGATATTAGATGTTACATAAATAATGTAAGCATACATTCTGGTACTATTTGGATATCCTTATGCCAGCAGAGATGTGATGTATATGTCAGTTAAGTTTTCTTGTGAAGTTGTGGTAATTTGGCTTAAATAGTATGCTTGTCTACATTTGAAATGCTCTGCAAAGTAACCGTTTGAAAATAGCCCACCTTTTTTTTTCTTTTTTCTTCTCAGCATGAACAAACTGAAATATGTTGATTGAATGCTGTTATTTTGGGTGATAATGTTTAATTCTCTGTAACATAAGATTAAAAGAAGAAATTTGTCCTCTGCAAGAGATCCCCTGAAAAAAAAACCCAGTGCAACCCCCTGAGTGTTCTGGAGTAAAATCAGTGGTTTAAGCATAGAAATACAGGAGGTGGAAAAGATGAGCTTAAAATCCAGTATCATGTGAGACAACCATATGAAAAAACATCTGTGGCTCTAGTCAAAGACAAGTGTGTTTGGTCTGATTACTCATTTTGTTTTCTCAGCCTAAATTAACTCAGAATTTGAATTCTTCAATTAGTAGGAAGTTGTGCGAGTACATGAATATTTGTAGATCTCAGTAAACATTGGCTACTTCTTTGCCAGGTGAATCTTTAATCTGGATCTATTTCAGGGTGGGCGAGATGAATAATACCAGCCTAGAAGTTTTCTGAGAGCAGGTTACATGTCTGGTCTGGCTACCAGCCTTCTGTTCTATTACATGCTAGAGTTTCAATACCTCTCTCTGCAGAAACTTGCATACTTTTTGCTTTTTTAGTTCAAATTCTTTTTAAAGTTCTGCCTTCAAATTATTTTGATTGAAAATCCTCACTTTTGTGGTGTTGTCAAGAGCACAGTACAAATAAGGACAGACATGAAGAGTAATATGAATTTTTAAAAGGTTTAAGGGAATGGAAAAAGAAATTGTCTGTCTGTCATTCTAATTCTGAAATTTTACTTTTTTCTATGGTTTTATATGGAAATGTATTATTCCTGTGTGTCTGAACACACATGTGGATGTGTTACCATTTTAGCATTGAAACTTGCAAATGGAGATGTATCTGTGTGCCGTGTAGTGTTTTGTGTCAAATCGATAAGACTGTTGAAGCTCCTTAAAAAATGGGGAGGGGGTGTAAATACTATCTAGATAAATATTATGTCATTCATTTTTCTCTCCTTTTCCTTTTTTTTTTTTCCAACAGACTATTCCTGTGATTAATGTTACTTATAGTGGTTCAGTTGTGCAGTCCTAAATATTGAAGATCTGTCTGGACATTAGAAGTGGAAGGATGCCTTTCTGTTTAATTGACAAATTCAGCTTATCAGGTGTAATTCTTGTGGAGTTATAATGCCAAAATTTCCTTTTGACTATTTGTAGGGTCATGAGCAGAGACATCTTGAACTAAACCAGGTTGCTCAAAGCCCTGTCCAACCCGGCCTTGCATGCTCCCAGGAATGGCACATCTATGACCTCTTGGGCAGACTGATTTTCATGCGTGAGGTTCTCCATCCCTCTGATCATCTTTGTAGCCCTCCTCTTAGTCTGCTCCAACAGGTCCATATCATTTTTGTACTGACGACACCAGAGCTGAGCACAGTACTCCAAGTGGAGGCTCTCAAGAGTGGTGTAAAGGGGGAGAATCCCCTCCCTTGATCTGCTGGTCCCGCTGCTTTTGAAGAAGCCTAGGATACAGTTGGCTTTCTGGACTGCAAGTGTACATTGCCGGCTTATGTCCAGTTTTTCATCCACCAGTACCCACAAGTTGTTCTGCACAGGGCTGCTTTCAGTCTCTTAATCCCCCAGCCTGTATGGATACTGGGGGTTGCCCTAATTGAGGTGCAGGACCTTGCACTGTTTGCAAACCTGTGCACTCTGTGCATATGAAGAGGAATTGGAAGATCAACAGATATATAGTGATTGTAATTTTGGGATAAGAATCTTTCTCTCGGCCTGTGTGGCCAGCAGCCAGGTAATGTATTGACTCAGCTGTAGTGCATAGTTAACTGGAAGAGTCAGATAGTTTTTCTTACTAGGTTGAGAACTTAAAAGATAATTGTAGTGTTCATTGCATGACTAAAATCACTACTGTAGTCAAAATAATGCTTCACAGTTGTATGCATATGTATGTGTGTATTCACACAGTGTTCACTGTGTTACAGGAAGCACAGCAACATCAGTCAGTTAACATGTGACCAAAATTTTTGGGAGTACTAGTGACCTAGATATATTTCCATAAGTCAGTTTATGTTCAGTCAATAGAGCATAAAACTGAAGATAAAACACAAATGTTAAGTGGGAAGGTTATGACGATGTACTTCAAGCTCAGAGGTGAAGCAGCTCAAAAACAATAAAAGGAAAAAATAAAGGATGAGAGAAAAGAAAAAAGTAGTTAATTCTACTGTATTCCTATGAAAAAAAAATCACATTTTCAGTCTGACACATAAGCATTTTGATTAAAAACATCTAAGGAGTGCTCTAAAACCACTAATAATTGAAAGTGGTTTGGTCTTCTAAACACTATCAGATTTTTTTTTTTTGCAGATTCCTCCATTTGAAGGTCAGATTCTTTAATATTAAATACTAGGTACCTAATTAGAAAAGTTTAGAATTGGAGGAGTTTCAGTGTAAGCAAAGAGGAAACCTTAAAGTGTTAAGCTATTCATTTTATGTAATGTTTTAAAGCAATAAATGTTGAGGATGGAACAATTTCAATTTTTTATTGAATTGGTCATGTTGCATGAACATTAAAATAAAAATCACTTAGAAAAAAACATGTGTGAATTTATGCACATTCATTTATAGAGCAATGATTTACTAATTTTTTTACAGTAAGCAGTCTTGTTTTGTGATTAACTCCTCATCTATTTTATTTAAATGCTTACATTTTTATGAAGCTAAACCACATTTCATTTGTGGCTTACACAATGCCACTATAAAGTATTTTTAGAATGAAGACTTGTTTTATGAAGGCAGAGTAGTGAGTAACTATTTCTTCATCATCACTGTGAAGTTCTCTGAATACCATCAGCTATTCAGACAAGAACCATATTTCAGGACTAATACTTTTTTTTTTTTTTTTTTTTTTACTTTTGTGGGAGATGTTTATTATAGAATGAAAGGAAATATAACTTTTGGTTTGATACTATGACTATTTAGGAAGGAAGTGAGCAGTGTAATTAGAATAAAGATGGCATTATAGTGAAGTAAGTTGAAATTCATTCTGGTGTAATCATATAATTTTTTGGTTTTAACCTGCTTGTGCATAATCTGTATTATACATTTTGCTGCTCTTCAGAAAAAGTTCCAAGTAATATATGAGGCTCATGGCTGAATATAAAATCAAACCAAAACAAGCAAGTTCAGGTTTATTAACTGTTGTCATTTAAGCCCAGACAGCAACTGAATACCATGCCACCACTTGCTCACACCCAGAGGGATGGGGAAGAGAATTGAAAAAAATTTAAAAACTGGTGGGTTGAGGTAAGAACAATTTAACGGAAATAAAAGTAAAATATAAAATAATTGGAAATGGAGTAAACCCTGTCCCCTTAAAAAAAAACAGTGATGAACAATACAGTTGCTTACCACTCTGACCAGTGCCCATCCCATCCCCAAGCAGCAATCAGTCCCTTGTGGGTAACTCCCTCCAGTTTATATACTGGGCATGGTGTGCTGTGGCATGGAGTATCCCTTTGGCCAGTTTGGGGCAGGTGCCCTGTCTTTGCTCCCTCATAGCTTCTTTTGCACTTCCTCACATGAGAGACCGAAAAGTTCTTGATCAGGGTGCTACTTAGCAACAGCAAAAATGTCAGTGTGTTATCAACATTGTTCTCACTCTAAATCCAAAACACAGCACTGAGCTAGCTACTAGGAAGAAAATTATCCCAGATGAAACCAGGACATTAACTGTTGTGTGAATCCTGCCCACAAGTGGTAAAGCAATCACAGAATTTACGGGATAAATTGCATGGGCCTTTAATCTGAAGCAGAACAAACACTGAATTTCGAGCGGGTTGCTCAGGGCTTTGTCCAGACAGGTGCTGAGGGCCTTCACAGCTGGCCATCCGCAGGTTCCTTGGGCAGTATGAGCTTCACCAGCTTCATCCCCAGATACTTTGCTTCCATGGATTTTAAAGAAACTGCTTATGTACTGGAAGTCACAGTGCATGACTGACATACACTGTTTAAGATTTGCCCTAATTTCATCTGCTTAGCTATTAAGATTTGTTTTGTAATAATTCAATAAAGCTAATAGCTACACCATGATCGGGGAACTTGCTTTCTCCCCTGCAGCAACACTATATCTCTATTCATGAATTTTGTGAATTTTGTATTTATTGATTGATGTATTACTCAGTTTGAAATACTGTAGCCTTTCATAAATCTAAACTGAGGATGATGAAATCCATTCAGAAATTTTTCTCCTATTTTTCAATTTCTTGGTATGGATCTGCATGACTCAGTTATTACTATTTACTTATTACTATTTACTTTTTACTAATTATTTCCTACTACTAATATAATATGATATATTATTACTGCATGACAATTTTTTTGTTCATTTAACACTTTGGACTGCTACTTGAGCTCTGGTACAAAGTTAAAAGTTTTGTAAAAACTGATAAAACTTTGTACCTTTACCATCAGACTTTCCTATGCTTTAAACTGCATATTGAAATAAATAATTCAAATTTACCACAGACCTTGTTGAGTTCCTTATTAGTGATTAAATGTGCTAGCATTGATTCTGTTTTCTTAATTACTTGCTTATTGCATCATTTGCTATGGTGCATACAAATCATTATTTTGGCACACGAGATCGCTAATAACCAAAATCCCAATCTCGTGTGTAGGCTGAGTTTGAGGTGAGACAGTAAGGAAAGCTTGTATTTTATGAATGTTTTCTTTAGATTTTTGGTCAGGACATGCGACCCAGGGTGGGACTAGAGTCTTCATTTAACAAAATTTGGAGTTTAGAGTAGAAGAGATGTGCTTGGGTGACTTGGTGATGGCTTCCTGATTCCCCTTCGTCCAAGAGGGCAGTATATGTTCCAGCTTATGTTCATGGTCAGGTGCCAGTTGGCATAAAAAGGGTCCGACTTACTAGGCTTCTAATAATGTGGTTATTTCCATCCTATTCTTTCTACTACCAACTTGTCACTGTGCTCATGGGTACCTGGAAGAGTCATGCAGTAGATGTTTCCATTCAGTATCTTTATGGAACTAGTTTGCTGGCTTATGCCAAGGCATATATCAGTACTGTGAGGATTTGTCTTGATTGATTTATGCCTGTATTGTTCTCGTCACAATTCAGTTTTCATTTCAAATACAGTTTTGTCATGTAGAGCTTCTTATATTTCCCTGTGACAATGAGTATGGAGGAGCTTGTTGCTCTTTCTCCTCTTGTCAGGAATAAGTGCTGAGCATTTAACAAAGCCCAGTAGGTTCCTTTTCACACTATTGTCAGTTCAGTGGATAGAACTTTCTCTAGTTCAAAGAATTATTATCAGGTACTTGATAGATATCTAAAATAACAGTTATGTATATTTCAAATAGAGGCATTTTTACTGTGTTCCTTTCTAGTATGCAAGTTCAGTGTACTCTCCCTCACCTCTTTCAGAGATCAGCATACTAAAATAAGGTCATGCTGCCCTGAATGCTAGCACACAAATAAAAGCTTAATTTTGCTTCCTCTTGCTGTTGTTGAAAATGTTTAGTTTTAGCTGTTCTTCTTTCCCTTAATGATTAATTAATGATTCTGCTGAGGTGCAAAGAGGGGTCTGTACTACCACTGCATCCCAGTTTAGTTATTCATGCAAGTATTGTAGAAATATTTTAAAAGGATGATAGGAACATTTGAAGGGAAAAAAATGCATCTTATAATTGTGTTTTAAAGTTAGATGAGTGAAAATTGCTCTAATGCAGAATTCCCTTTTTAGATAACTTGATTTTTTTTCCATGTTAACAAGTAAGTAAGATTAGTGAATACAATAGGATTGAGGCAAGGATGTGAAGAGTTAGTAAAAAGATAACTACAGAAATTTGCTAGAAAGACTTTTATAGGTTCATGTATTTTAGCCCTTTTCCTTGTTACTTTGGGAAAGTTAATACGCTGCTTACATACAAAAGAGCAGGACTCTTCAAGTATCTTGAAAGGTGAAAATGAATCATAAAATCATAGAATGGTTAGGGCTGGAAAAGACTTTCAGATCATCTAGTTCCAACCTCCCTACCATGGGCAGGGACGCCTCACACTAGACCATGTCACCCAAGGCTTTGTCCAGCCTGGCCTTGAACACTGCTAAGGATGGAGCATTTACCATGTCCTTGGGCAGCCTGTTCCAGTGCCTCACCACCCTCACAGTAAAGAGCAACTTTATATCTAAGCTGAGCTTCCCTGTTTAAACCTATTCCTCCTTGTCCTATTGCTGCAGTCCTTGATGAAGAGTCTCTCTCTGGCATCCTTGTAGGCCCCCTTCAGATACTGGAAGGCTGCTATGAGGTCTCCATGCAACCTTTTCTTCTCCAGGCTGAACAACCCCAGCTTTTTCAGCCTGTCTTCATATGGGAGGTGCTTCAGCCCCCTTACTACCCTCATGAACCTCCTGTGGGCTTACTGCAACAGTTCCATGCCCTTTTTATGTTGAGGACACCAGAACTGTCCAGTGCATTTAGTTCTTTCTGACCATCAGTCCTAGTTCGTTCTGTTCATAGGGATACTGCAGTCAAAGCCCAGTGATGGCTGTAGATCTCTGGGTGTCAGTTTGTAAGCCTCATGAGTTACCTGTGAAAAATTGTTTTTGTTGTGGTAACTGTTATTTATCAATATATTAACTCTGAAAAAATAGAGAAGAATTGCATCATTTCTTTAATGTTTGATTATGTCTAGAAATTGTAGTTGAAAATGAAGTTTAGGTGGTATTTAGAACAATACTGCATTTCTGCTTCTCTGCTCCTACTTACTGAAATATCGACACCTTATAATTTATTTCCTTGTTACTCTTCTGAGCTGCTTGCCTGCAAAACCTGGTATGTAGCTCCACAACAGAGAGCAGGTCTGTAATAAAAAAAAATGAGGGTTGTTAGGTCAGTGCCAGTAACGTATCCTGGCTCAGTTATGTGTGTAGTGCACATAAGATGTCAAAGTGGTCCACAGGGCAAAGAACTGATTACATGTCAGAAAAAATGCTTTTGGCTACTACAGCAAGTTTGCTCTATTCTGATCAGCTTCTTAGAAAACCTAGCAAGAATAAAGGGAAAAGAATACAGTGTGGACAGCTTTTCATATTTTTCATAAAAAAATGGCTTCTAAGAAATGGTGTTTTTTTCTCTTTTTAAAAAAAAAATGTTTTTTTTTAAAATGTCTTCCGTTTGGATTAAGTTGTACTTGAAGTGCTATCAAAAAGACTGTGTTCTGAGCCATGAAATTTTAGGCAATGAGATGAAGCTAAATCAAAGAGGTAATATTCTAACTTTTCAATTTTAAGTAGATTATTCTTACAGTCAATGTTTATTTCATCAGTAGGCAATAGGGTAGCCAAACATAATTTATTTATCACACAACGCAATTTTAAGGAGATTTTATTGTATGTGGAGCATCAGATCTTTCTGTGGAACTGTTTTGCTGGCTGTCCTGATAAATGTGTTTTAAAAATTAGAGAAGAGTTAACATATTGTAAGAAAATACTGGAACATCCTTAATGAGGCAAAGGTAGGCTTAGAAATGAGTTGTATCCCTTCTCCTCCTATAACAAATTAAAAAAAAAATTCAGGCAGAAAAAGGGGAAACCTTGTCCTATATTGTGGAAATACCAAGTCAAAGACCAGCTTGTGGACTGAGAAAATGAGGCCATACCACCTTATCAGAGATGGGTGGAGGAAAAACCTTTAGAAACATACATCTGTTTTGATTTGCTAGAATATATGAGTTAGGGGGACTGTGTTGAAGGAGGTAACCTGTTCTGCTTTCTCCTATCCATTCTTCAGAGGTTTCAAAGTCTGAGATGCAGAATATTGAAGGAGATACTAAGGTCATTCTAATCTAAAAAAAATGGGAGTCAGAGTTCTTATAAAGATCTTCTACCCCTGTTTAATTACCTAACTTGCAAAACTGCTTTTTGTTCTCAGTACTCAGGCTGATCTTCCAAAACCAACCTCTAAAAACTAAATGCCCCGGTTTAACCTCAGCCACACACAGCTGCTCGCTCACTCCCCCTGTGGTGAGATGGGGGAGAGAATCAGAAGAGTAAAAGTGAGAAAACTCGTGGGTTGAGATAAGCAGCAGTAAAGCAAAAGTCATGCATGCAAGCAAAGCAGCACAAGAAATTCATTCACCACTTCCCATAGCTAGGTCATCTCCAGGAAAACAGGGCTGCATCATGTGTTATGGTTATTTAGGAAGACAAACACCATCACTCTCAACATCCCCCTTTGTCCTTCTTCCCGCAGCTTTCTATGCTGAGAATGACTCCATATGCTCTGAGATATCCCTTAGGTAAGTTGGGGTCAGATGTCTTGACTCTCTCCCCTCCCAACTTCTTGTCCACCCCCAGCCTACTTGCTGGTGGGGTGGGGTGAGGAGCAGAAATGCCGTTGACTCTGTGTAAGCACTGCTGAGCAGTAACTAAAACATTCCTGGATGATCAACATGATTTCTACCACAAATCCAAAGCATAGCTCCATACCAGCTACTATGAATAAATTAACTCTTTCCCAGCCAAACCCAGCACACTAACAAAATTCACTGAAATAAGTTTTCTTGTTCTAAGGAAATTACTGTTCCATGTGTGAACTTCATTACTTGTGCAGTCATAAAAAAAGATCGTTTAAATAATGATGCTCTTTTTAAAGTAAACAGAAAAGACAAATGTCTGAAAGCCTGTTGCTGTTAACAGCTTAAAAACACTTCAGAAAAACAGAACCTGTCTGTGGTAGTCTGCTTCAGCTATGATTAATGTTAACTGTTAGACTTGCACGACTTTTCAGTAGCTGATCCAATTTCAATTCATCAAGACTGAATTAAAACAAAAGCAAGTTTCATTTGGAAGCCTGAATTGTAGAAATGTTGAATGATGTTTCCCCGTCTAGTTGCATCTTGTAGGAGCTTAGCATAGTGCTTAAAATAAACTGGTTTCTGCTATTAATATAAAATAATCTTCACTGCTGAAGAAAAGGATTTCTGAAGAATGTCAGGATTTTTTCTGTAATTTAGCTAGAATGTGCAATAAGTTGGTACTGAATTGAATACATTATATTAATTTACTTTTACCACATCAGAATTTTCCACTGTGCCAAGTATTTTGTCAGAAAACTTGAACTCTTATAACTCTTGCAACTCGAAATAGAAATAAGCATCTTCATCCATAGGGGAGTGTTTGGGAAGAGGTAGCATTCCAAATCACAAAGCATGTTCAGCCTGGGAGTTGTTCTTTTTTTTTTATTTGTTGTTTTTTAATTTTGTGCAAAACATTTTAGTGATGGAGTCAGGGAGCATAGAGGAAGTATTGAAGCAGGCCCAAAGAATTCTGTTAATATTTCAAACTTGAATTGATAAGGTTTGAGTTCTAACTGGCCAGATAAATGGATGTATGTTGAGAAACTTCACATTCCACTGACTTTAAAAATTTGCAGTGTTTGGTGCCTTTGAACATCAAGCACTTCACTGAGGATGTAAAACCCCAGCTTTTTACAAGCATGTTTGATTCTTCCAGTTTTTGTTCCTAAAATCAAGCTAATTATATTGGTTATGTCTAGAATAAAAGAGAAGACAAGACTTCCTTTATACCATTTGATCACTTACAGTTATCTGTTTTGTCCTTTTCTCCAAGCTTCTTGATCTTGTCAGAAGTTCATGATGAGCTTTTTGGGGAGGCTAATTGTCCATTTTCATCTATTCTATGTGGCTCTGAAAATGTGAGTCTCTATGAAAAGCATGTAGTGTTTGCCTTGTTCTTACATCAGAAGAATTTTTTCTTTTGTCTATTTTATGCTTGTTTCCAAAGGCTTAAAATGCAAGCTTTGTTTCTGCAATAATGGCTTAGTGTAGGCTTACATTGTTGATCCCCTCAGTAGATGCAATGTAATCCACTTTAGTACTGTGAATTTTTAAACAATCATCAGCCTTTGCTATTAACCCTTCTATACTAATGGTAATACCCTAGAAGAACTACAAAGGAATTTGGTGCTCAAGCTTAGCATAAGACTTGAAGGACACTTAGCAGCATTTACATTCCTTAGTCTAGTCACAATGAATTGCGGAACTCATGTTGAACTTGATTGGTACTGTATTCAATATAAAACAGTTAATTGCGAAGTTGATCCTAAAATACAACTTTGCTGGGATTTCTTTGGAAAAATATGAAAAATTCTTTGAAAGGTCCTTTGCAATTAAATGCTACTTGAAGACTCTTCTGTCTTGCTTTTGTTTGCTATTTAATGAGGTCAGTAGTGCATTTTTCTCAATACTTTTTTTTTTTCTTTAAACTCGATAGAAATACCTGCTGCTTACTTTATAAAAATAGAAAAAATACTTAAGCCATTCTTTTGTCTTTCAGTTGGTCCTGATACATCTTAATAGCAGATAAAAAAAAATTCTTGATGCCGAACACTGTGATTTTTTTTTTAAATGCCGTTTCTCTCCATTTTTAATTTTTTTTTAATTCTTAGTTTTTGACTGTTCTCCCTCCCCACCTCTGTTCTTGTTTATTTGTCAGATCAGCATTCTCAAATACTGACTTGACCACAGTGCATATGACCTTTATTATGAAAAGAATGTGGATGACTGGATTTTGTCTCAGCAATTAGAATTACTATTCTGGGTGCCAGTAGTGCTACTGCAAAGATCTGTCAAAGTTTATCTGTGCTTATTGTCTCCCCTTGGAGTATTTTGGGTATCTCTTGTGATGCAGTCTTACAGTACCTGAAAACGGTGACATAATTGAGACGATACATATTATATGCTAGAAATAAAGCTGCTCCTTTTTTTCTTTTAACTCTCCCTCCAGACTGTACCGAAAAAGACAGTTATTATGGGGTAATCAAATGGTCAAGGAGTCTGAAACAGAATTAACTAGTAGGCTTTATTTTACAGCCTATGTGAATGGAACAGCTGAAGACAGAAAGAAGGAGGTCTCTTAAACTGTTCCTTCATACAGGAGCGTTCCCCAGTTGGAGATTACTGCTTAGGTGACCAAGAAATTTTTTGTCCTCCCATAGCTATATTTATATGAAGTGAGTTGATTTACTCCTTTCAGTTATAGAAAACAGAAATTAATTTAAGGATCAACATAATGGAAGCCAATTAGGATTTAATGAAGGATTCTGCCCCCCACTCCAAAGTCAGTTCTAAGACTGTGTGTATTTCCACACTTGGGTGAAACTGAAGCATTCTGATTGTGGAAATGAAAGAATCCTTACAGTGTTAAGCTCCATTAAATAATTTATTTCTACTTATTCTTTAACAGCTGTTAGTTCTAATAAGAATAAAACAGTCAAAGTGCACATCATCTGATTAGTATGAATTTTATGATGTTATTCATGTAATTAATGTTGATGGTCAGCTCTGAGTTGTTTGAATCTTACAATTTGACTCATTTTTGATGCTTTTTCATAAAAAGCTTGTTTCTGAAAGAAGGTGTAATTTGAATGCCAGTTCAGATAAAGGTGCCAAGCCTGCTTTGCAGTGCAACCTGAAAAGGACATAGGTTATGGAATCCTTGTCGGTAGTTGAAGTACTGCAGAACTTCAGATCTGGGTGACACTGGTCCAGAACAGCTTCAATATGCGAAAGATTGAAACTTGGAATTTGTGGATCTGTGTGAATATGATAATATTTCTGATGTTACTGTGCCCCTAAATGTGGGTGGTGTGCATGTTTTGTCTCTTGATGATCCATCCTGTGTCTGAAGTCTGTATGAATTCTGGGTAAAGATTTTTGTGAGTCTAAAGTCTTGCAAGCTGTTACTACCTTTGGTGAAGGATGGAGATGATAGGAAAATTATAGCCAAGGGATGATAAGCTACGAATTGTTTCTCATTTTGTATGTAATTGCAAACTCTGTGTAAGGGAGACTCCAAATGAGTATGGTACCTTTCTGCTTTTTCTTTAATATCCATTCTATATTGTAATTCTTAAAAGCAGTTATCCAGAGCTAATAATAGAAATACTTTAAACTTTATGAGCTACATGGATTCAGGCTTCTATGATTTGCTAGTTACTGCCTAGACAGATTACTCTGCTTACTTGTCATCCACACAAAGGATTACCTTTTGACAAAATCTGATTATCTGAAAGTTATGATCTGGGGTTGTATAATGTCAAAAATTATTGGATGTTTTAAGAGAAATGGGTAATCCTGGCTGCTTTAGAACATGCTGAAGCTGGCATCTGGATTCAGGATATCCTAAGTCTTTAGTTGAATCCAAGTACAGGATCAGTAAAACAAGAAAGAAAATACTTGTCTTTGTGAAATTAGTCTCCAAGCATTAAGAGTGGGATTTAATGGGAGTCAGAGAACCATAAAATTGCTGCGCTGCTTGATAGAGACTTCATTTTTTCCTGCTGCCTAAAATTCTTCAGGAGACAACAATTACATGCAAAATGATCTCATTAAACTGAAACTATCAATAATGTTTACAAATGGGGGAAAATACTATTAAGAAATGCATTCAGTGAAAATACTGTTTTTAAGAGGGAAGTATCAAATACACTTAAACTAAGAAATAACAGTCTATGCTGCAACAGGATCTAGTTTATTAGTGCATTCCTGGATATTTGTTTAGTATTCAACCAGGATGTTATTCAGAGTGCAATGTTTTTTCTATTAATTGCATTTTAAGACTATAATGTACAGTATGTGCATTTCAGACATAGAATAGACACAGCAGGCTATACTGGTCAAGCTGATATTGGGGGTATCAGTGCTGTAGCCAGTTTCAGTCTACCTTTTGTAGAAAGATCAGACAAATTAGGAGAGTGGTCTGGTGGAAATGAGTTGGAGGTTTAGTAAAAGCAGTCAATGAAACAAATTGGAAATAATTAGTTTAGAAAAGAGAAGATTCTGTGGTAACATAGTAGCTTTCAAACATGAAAGCTTGAGGAAAGGCTGGTACTTTGATCAGAAGAGCAAGTAGGAAACAGATATTTGAGTTAAATAAAAGAGCAAATGCAGTTGATAGGTGAGATAAACTGTTTATGAGTAGTGCCCACTCAAGACTACTGAAGGTGGATGTATGTCAGTAGAGCTGAGCTTAGAACAGAAGTTAGGAAAAAAGGGATTTTCTAGAATGTGTAAGATACACTGGGATGTTCCTGAGTTCCTTCCAAATTCTTTATTTCTGTACCTTTTTTTGCATTGTATTATAACTTTTGTCATACAGCAGGATGCTACTAGAGTAATGATTTCAGATTATCAATTTTAATTATGTGAATACGTATTTTCTGTATAGGAAATAATAAATTTTAAAGGTGTTAGAATATGAAAGTTTTTAGAGAAAACTGGGAAGAGACCCTTTTAGCTACCACTTAAGAAGAATTACGTTATTAGAAACATTAGCAAAGCTCTTTGCTACAGAACATATGGTTTCAACATGCCTAGTATTTGTCCAGCTGGGAACTTCACATGCTTATTGTGAACTGTTCCTACCTGCATCATCCAGAGGTCCACAGACTGGTTGGAAGTGACTGCTGATCTACAGTGCTCTTTCTTCTTTGCTGAACAAAGCACTAGGAACAAGCAGCAGAAGAATAGGATTGTATAATCATTTAGGCTGGAAAGGACCTTTAAGATCATTTAGTCCAAACATTAACCCAGCACTGACAAGTCCACCCCTAAACCATGTCCCTAAGAGCCACATCTACATGTCTCAAATACTTCCAGGGCTGGCAACTCCACCACTTCCCTGGTGGGGTGCTTCCCTGTTCCAGTGCTTGACAACTCTTTTGATGAAGAAATTTTTCCTAATATCCCTTCTAAATCTCTCCTGGTGCAGCATGACACTATTTCCTCTTGTCCTATTGCTTGTTACTCAGCAGAAGAGACTGACACCCATTTTGCTACAGCCTCCTTTCAGGTAGCTGTAGGGAGCAGTGAGGTCTCTCCTCCAGACTAAGCAACCTCAGTTCCCTCAGCCATGCTTCACAAGACTTGTGCTCAAGACCCTTCATCAGCTCCGTTGCCCCTCCCTTGACCTGCTCCAGCACCGCAATGTCTGTCTTGTAGTGGGGGACCCAAAACTCAGCAGTGTTCAAGATGCGGCCTTTCCAGTGCTGAGGATGGGGAATGATCACTTCCCTCATACAGTCCAGGGTGCTGTTGGCCTTGGCTGCCTGGGCACACACTGGATCATGTTCAGCCAGCTCTCAGCCAACACCATCAGCCACTCTTTCGCAGCCCAGCAGCTCTCCACCTCTTCCCCAAGCCTGTGCTGTTGCATGGGATTCCTGGGACCAAGTTGCAGGATCTGGCACTGAGCCTTGTTGAACTTAATACAGCTGGCCTTGGCCCATTAATCCAGCCTGTCAAGACTCCTCTGTAGAACCTTCCTACTTCTCAAGCAGATCAACATTCCTGCCCAGCTTGGTGTCATCTGCAGACTTACTGAGGGTGCACTTGTTCCCCTCATCCAGACCATTAATAAAGGTATTAAACAGAAGCGGCCCCAGTACTGAGCCCTGGGGAACACCACTTGTGACTGGCTGCCAACTGGATTTAATTCCTTTCACCACCAACTTTTTGGGCTTGGCTGTCCAGCCAGTTTTTTTACCCAGCGAACACTACATCTGTCCAAGCTATGAGCAGCCAGTCTCTCCAGGAAAATGCTGTGGGAAACCGTGTGAAAACTTTTACTACTTTTACTGAAGTCTTGGTAGGCAACATTCACAGCATTTCCTTCATCCACTAGAGGGAACACCTGGAAATAGAAAAAGATCAGGTTAGTCAGGCAGATTAAGTTCTGCTTGGGCTTTGGCCCTCCTAATTTTCTTCCTGCAAAACCACACATCATCCTTGTAGTCCTGAGTTGCCTGTAACTTTTTCTAAAGGTCATGAACCTTCTTTTTTTCCCCAAGTTCCAGCCAAAGCTCTCTGGAAGCCAAGCTGCTGGCTCAACTTTTGGCACGAGGATGGTCTGCTCATTTAAGATTTCCTTCTTGAAGCATGCAGGATACTGTCACCTTGAAGAATAGATTGAGTTTAAAAGATTGTGAACCTATGTGAAGATGTTGAACCTATTTGAGGGAATGGGAATCATTAAGATAAGTAAAAGGCTGATGTTTCAGCCTTAGATTTTAGAACTTTCTCATTTATTTTCGTCGCAAACTACTTTTGTTCTCTTCAGTTTTTTAATCTTTCTCCTCTTCCTGTTGTTGCTTCAGTCTGCTTAGCTACCATAAGATCCTATCTGCTATCACTCTGCTTCTTTTTACATTTCACTTTAGAGTAAAGATGCTGTAAATTCAAATTCTATGTATTCTGTGGTGCTACTCTGTTCACTGAGTACAGATTAATTTTTTTCTTCACATGCCATAGAGATAAATATTCCAGTGGAAAGGACAGAGAACTGCAGCAGTTTAAAATAGGTGTCCATCATAGCATGCCATTTACTGATAAGAATATAGCTTGGTTGGGAGTGTTGATGTGCTGCTGGTATTGCATAGTATGTCCACCATCTTCATGCAAAGTTAAATAACAAATGGACCTGTTAAGATTTCATTAGTTTAAAAAAATAAATAACCTACATAGCTTATTCAGTACTATAGGGTTTTTGTCAAAAGCTGGCAAGTTGCTGTGTTTTTTTTCACTTGCCATTCTTTATCTTGGGGTAGGTGAGTGGCATGGAAGACATGGGGGAGGTTGTTGGTTTTTGGTAAAGCATAGGGTCATCCTTAGCTTAATTGGTGAAAGTGCCAATATACTGAAAAGTCTTGGAGTTTTTTGTGCACTTGTTTTTATTTTTTTTTCTTTCTTTTTATGTATATACTGTACAACTTAAAAATATTCTTTTCTATGTATTTCCTGGGCTAAAATACTGTGTGTAAGCAATATTAATACATCGAAAACATGATGATTATAATTAAACTGATACAATGAACTTCCCATACCTGTAAAACAGAAGCCCATTTGGAAGAATGATCATCAGTTGATATTTTCTGAATTACAATTATCACAGCAAACTTCTAGTAAAGTTAAAAGTATCTTTTTTTAAGATAGTGTGATACAGCTACTCCTTCACATGGTGTAAACTCCACAGAAGAATATGGCATGTCGCTGATTTATACTTTAAAACATTATATTAGTTACTACCCTTTTTTTTCTGGATCAGTGTGATTGTTTCCAATAATGCCATGTGCCTACTCAAAGTTTCTTGTTTATTGGAAATTGAACAATTTTGGACTAGTTCCAAATTACTTGGTATTCATTTTTCATCCAACAGGAACAGTTTTTGTTCACTTCTCTAATCTCTGTCCAAACCAAACCAGCTAATTTTAGACAAAGAATCAGTGCAGCTGATGAAGCAGTGATCTGATATAACAGCAACATACAGTGCGATAAATGACCGTATCAACACTTATTATTCCGTGGATGAACACAAAGAAGAGAATTAAGTATTCACGAAGAAATAAAATACTATGGTAAATTCAATGTCATGTGTGTTATTATTTTTCTTAGAGAGAAAATAAATACTAGTAAACTACAGAATAGCAATGTTGCTAGAGTTTCTCTTAGCATTTCCCTATTAATTATTTTCATGTCAGAACTGTCAAACAGATTTTCTGGGCACATAAATGATGAAAAGCCTTATCAGATGGGTGGCATATGTACCTGATACACAACGAAGAGGGAGGCATAAGCATCAAAGGCTTGCCAAAGCTGACTTCCATATTAATATTTTTAAACAGAAATTTAACTCTGTCTACCAAATATGTTTCATTGAAATAGAAGAGAAGAGCAAATCTCTTAAATGTGCATGAATTCCTGTATTTGCCATGGGTGAGAGTGCATTTACAGGGGTAATTATATATGTGGGCCTGAAAAGAGCCTTTATTTATCCAGAACACTTTGATTGTTTACAAATCTTAAAAAACACTGAAGCTACATTGTGACTGTTCATTAGAAAGTATAGACATAAGACAATAACCTATTTAGTGTGCTTTATTCCTCTGATCCAATTCTCTGGTCAGTAAACATAAAGATGATGCAAAAAAAAGTGCTAAATACAAAGCCTTGATAATTAATTTTATGAACAATGTGATGTACTTTTGATAATATAAGTCAGGTTGCTAGGAAGTTATTTTGTATTTCTGTGAAATGCAGGAAAGTTTCATCTATGAATTGCTAGACTGCGTATAATCTTCATTTTTAGACTCCACTGTCTCAAAAAGTAGAAGTGAAACTGTAAAACTAGTGACTTCCGGTGCTTGACAGCAGATTTCCCAAAGAAAGAAATTCAGCTGTGACACCACCATAACTGTAATAGCTGAATGATTTGGACACCACCCAAAAATGTTTGTGTCTTAATGGCATACCAGAAGAGATGTGTGTTGGTGACTTATATTTGCATGACTACTGCTTTGTCAAATGTAATTTATCGGGAGATATTGGGAATAACTCTCCCTCGCATTGCAAGAATGCGACCCAGTTTTTTCTTCCTCTTTTAAGCACAAGTCATTACTATATTATTTGTATTATGCTAGAGTTGCCAGTGTTGGTTTGGGTTTTTTTTCAGAGAAACCCACTTTTCTGAGCACTTGGCAACCATACAGCGAGGCAGTTCATGATCTCAAGAGTATGCATATATAATATGGGAAGTAAGAGCCCAGAGAGACGTGTTGATTTGTTCAGTGTCATGCTGCGTATTCTTGCTGGTCAGAAGTACTCATGTTCTTCACAGTTTACTACCCTGATAGTCAACTGTGTTGTTGGATTTTCAGGCTGAAAACAATTTATTTGAACTTAAATAATGTAGCTCTGCTGACTCAATGAAACTTAAGGGTGTGGGGAGGGTGAAGTGCAAATGGAAAAAAATAAAGCACAAAACAATAAAACACACATTTTCAAAAGTAGGACTGTCTTTTCTTCAAGGAGAAAGTTCTTTGGAGGTGGGAATTTAGTTTTTTAAGACACCTGGATGGTATTAATCCACTAGTTTAAAAGGTGTTTCTTCTCAGTTCGTTTTTCTAACTCTCCAGAAGATAAGATGCTTTCTAAGGTTCATTTGTTTTGCTATAGCTGTCATTTTAGTCTTTCTTTGGACATACAGCTTGGAACATGGCTGTGTTCTGAGATCTTGATCTCTGTCCTTCTGAATGCTTCATCTTTTGACGTGTTTTGTGAACCAGTGGTGACAGAAGCATCTGTTGGAGGTGGTCTTTATTGCAGTTTGAAGAAAAGTCATTGACTTGAAGCAGATTGGTCAAGTTAGTCTGATGTTTGTCAAAATAAAGCACATTTAAGACCATTTCTTGAGCTAAGAGTAATAAGAATCTTGATGTAATGAGTATTTAGGTTAAGAAAAAATAAATAAGCAGAAGCGTCCAACCAGCTCAATGTGATTCTCTAGATGTTTGGCTTGTTAGAGATCATTGCATTTTAATTGCATAATTTTACAGAGGCCTGATTTTAGGCTCCCACAACTGATATAATCTCAGTGGCTGAGTCTGTGGAATGCGGATATTGTTAACACAAAGTACCCTTAATTAATTTCCTGTACTTCCCTTATTTTTACTTTATGATCACAGTTTTTAGGTGGCTGGTATTTTTGGTTTTGCACTTTTTTTTTTTTTTTCTTTCCCAGCTGTACAGATTAGGGACATGGCCCTGAATCCTCAACTCCACAATTATTTTATTTTTTTTTATTCTGATTCACTGATTTATTTTTATTTTTTAATCATCTTTTGTTCTGTGATACCTATTGGCCAACTAATCTTTCTTCTTTCTCTGTTTTAGTGCTTCTTTTCTTGTACGGAGGAAGCATTTCCTATTCCAATATTCTGTGTTCCTGGTTATCTTTCTGGATCTAGCTTTAAGTAAATTTATTCAGGAAATAATTTTACCTAACCTAACCTCCCACTGTGTTTATGTTGAGGGCAAAAAAGCTTGCATGATCTTTGGGGGAACTCAGGAGTAGACCTGGTTTGTACCAGTGGTCTCATCTGTGCAAGATGGAAAAAGTTAATATATAAAACATTGCTTATTATTAGAATTACTATTTGAAACAGTCCCTGAAAAAGTTGCATTTTCCTGTCTGTCACTTAAAGCATGTTAGGCTTTATTAACCAATTAAGGCTAATGTTCACATTGGCTATTACAACAATCCAAGAAACTTTAGATTTGCTTAGGTAAAATATGCTTCCAGTGCTACAGGTGGACTATATTATTGCCTTAGATTTGTTTTTACAAGTCTTGGCTGTGACAGGTATGTCAAAATGCCCTCAGTTTAAAATCAGTGATGCAACCAGGGAATGGGGCTTTCATACTGTTTGACTGCTGGTGTCTACTCTCATGGTCCACATCATCACATGCTATTGGTTGGAAAAGATGGGGTGGAAAATTGGCAAAATTATTAGCTTGTTCAGCTAAGCAAACAGCCTCTTTTCTTATATTGATCACACATTTGTGCTTTCCAACATTCATCAGCTTCTGGCATGGCTGCCTAATAGCCCAAGGCAGAGGATAGCAGAGCTATTTCTACAAGATAAGCTCCTTGGCAATTGCGTGGGGTAATTATTTTTGGGGTTCTTGATTACAATACATTCCAATTTACAAAGCATATCTGTGCCTTTAAGAGGCATGAAGTCATAAATGTATAAAACTAATAAATAAACAATAAATCTTGAACAATTGCATGTACTGATTTGGTGGTGTACCTGGGATGAGGATAGCTGATTTTAGCATCTGTGCCTACCCTACTAATTCTGAATGTTCTTGACTGATTGCTTTCAGAAGTTTCCATTTTCCAAATACTGATTTAAACGTCTTATGGATACCTTCCAAAAGGCTACCATCCAACTTATTCTCTCTGCTTCCCATGGAAACTGTTGACTTTTATAACTTAATACTGCTGTATTTTGATTTCTTTTACATTGGCAGATTTCAAAGCTGTATTTCATAGATCTTTTAAAAAAATGCATTCAGTGAAAATTTTCTCTGTCAGCCCTTTGTACTCACATGGCAGGTTCTAGCATTACTGGTCTCAGAACTGTCATACTTTGATACTAACTCCTGTAGAAAAGTAGGACATAAAGTAAGTGCACACTATCAGTATGGTTTGCAAGGTACAAATGAGGGCTGGGGCACTTCTGTAAAGACAGGCTGAGATAGTTGGGCTTGCTCAACATGGAGAAGAGAAGGCTCTGGGGAGACCTTAAAACAGCTTTCATCTAGCTAAAGAGGGTCTACAAAAAAGCTGGAGAGGGACTTTCCACAAGGGCATGTAGTGACAGGACAAGGGGAAACGGCTTTCAGGTGAAAGAGGAGTAGATTTAGATTAGGTATTAGGAAAAAATTCTTCACTGTGAGAGTGGTGAGACACTGGAACAGCTTGCCTGGAGAAGTTGTGGTTGCCCCATCCCTGGAAGTCTTCAAGGCCAGGTTGGGCTGGGCCTTGAGCAGCCTGGTCTAGTGAAAGGTTTCCCTGCCCTGGCAGGGGAGTTGGAACTAGATGATCTTTAAGGTCCCTTCCAACCCAAACCATTCTATAATCTGTCATCCTATCATTTAAATATAAATTTATATAGATATATATTTATAGAGATATAAATTAAGGGCTAAGGTCAGATCCATCTTCACTCTTACAATCTTTCTACAAATAACATTATTTTTTAAATTAATCTTACTACCATATTTATAGTTTTTACTCGTAAAGCAACATATTCAAAATTTGCTAATAAATGTCTCTGGTTCATGATTTTGCATCTCTTTTCCTATTTCTAAGTCTTTAACTTACCCCTGCCCGCATCAATACACTAACAGTTAAAATTTGTTACTCACCTTCAGAGTTAACATTGTGCACTTTTGTCCAGTTGGTTATTACCTTCTCTTGTTTGGATTTCTTTGTATTTTAATGTACTTCTTTGCATGAGTCTGGAACATAAGAATTGGTCTCAGTATTTGTCATTCTTTATTTAGACAGGAATTAACTTCAGTAGACTATTAAGTGGATCAAACAAAATGTTTTCATCCTGGCAAAAGTTTAATCTACCCTAACATTACTGATTGTATTAACTTGACAGGGTTAGTAATTATATTTAGGGAAGGCATATAGTTTCGTTCTGCCATGATGCCGTAAAATAAATGTTTGTTGATGTTGCAGAAATTTGGCCCTCTTTGTATCGTAATGTTCTAAAAATAAAGCTGAAGCTCCTAGTGGAATCTGATACTCTGGTTCATAGCAACTGATGTCACATAGATTTCTGAAATTATGCCTCTGTGTCGAACACCCAAATTTTTTGGGCTTTTCTCCATTTTAATCAAAACCAACTGTGTCAGTATTCTGTTCTGTCTCCCTTTTCCAACTAATATTTGGTTTCTGTTGCATGATTTATGAGTACCTGTTGTATTCTTTTGTGTTGATAGTGTTTACCCATCTGGGCTGTCTTAATTTTAGCCTAGCGTAATGTGTCTTTTGGCTGGTTTGCACTATGCTGTCGGTCTCTGTTTCCTGAAATCAAAATGCACAAGGAATTTAGCACCTGTGAAGTGATTCCAAAAGGAGGTAACATCAGTGAATCCATTACTTACTCTTGTTGTTACAATAAAGTAATGCTTAAGATCAAGAAAAAGCCCATACCCACCAATTTAAGTCAGTAGGAGTAATTTAAAAGAATCAGGATTCACTTCTTGTTTAACATACCTAAAGAAACAAAGTTCCTTTCTTCTCATGTGGTTAAAACTATTTTCTTTGCTCATTTTTGTATTTTCCTTTCTGTAGTCTATGAGAAAGGATATTTAAGTTGAAGAGTGTTTTTCAGTTCTGTGAAAGTTCTGACTATTTTATTAGAAAATAGAATAAATTTATACAAAGATGAAATGCACTCTAGATTACAAAAGAAGATTTGCACACATAGATGTGAATTCAGTAAGTCAAATTGCATTTAGAAGAAAAGAGTTTTATATATATCCCTCAATTCATAAACTTACCACAGGCTCAAATATCATAAGATAAAACACCTCTTCTTGTGTTTGAGTGCCATTGTGTGTCAGAATTGCTGATGATCTCGTCAAATGGTGATAGATAAGTATCTGGAATTATTTGTCAGATGGCAATTTTATCTGTCAGTATTTGGTTTGCATGGCAAGGTTTTGGTAGTGGGGGAGCTACAGAGGCAGCTTCTGTGAGAAGCTGCTAGAACCTTTCCATATGTCTGATGGAGCCAATGGCATCCAGCTCCAAGGCAGACCCACCACTGGCCACGGATGAGCCAATCAGTGATGGTTGTAGAGCGGCTGGGATAACATAGTTAAGCAGGTGAACAGTAACCAAGGAGAGAAGTGGGAGTATGTGAGAGGAGCGACTGCAGACAAGGTCAGCGAAGAAAGAAGAGGAGGAGGTGCCCATGGAGAAAACCATGGTGAGGCAGATTGCCCCCCTGCAGCATATGGAGGTCCAAGGTGGAGCAGATATCCACCTGCAGCACGGGGAGGACACCACACCAGAGCAGAGGGATATCCAAAGGAGGCTACGACCCCATGGGAAATCCGTGCTGGAGCAGGCTCCTGGCAGGACTCATGACTGTAGGGGACCCATGCTGAAGCAGTTCTTGAAGAAATGCAGCCCATGGGAAGGACCCATGTTAGGGAGGTTTGTGGGGGATGCATGGCAGGAAGTGTGCTGAAGAAGGGGGAGAATGTGAGGACTCCGACCCCAGATGAGAAAGGAGTGGCAGACAAAACATGTGATGAACTGACCACAATCCCTGTTCCCCATCCCCCTGCACTGCTGCAGTGGGGGAGGTAGAGACATTGGGAGTAAAGGTGAACCTGGGAAGAAGGGAGGGGGAAGGTTAAATTTTGGTTTTATTTCTCATTATTCTACTCTGATTTGATTGGTAATAAATTAAACTAATTTCCCTAAGTTGAGTCTGTTGTGCCTCAGACGATAATTTCTGAATGAACTCTCTCTGGCCTTACATTGACCTATGAGCTTTTCATTATATTTTCTCTCCCCTGTACAGTTGAGGAGGGGAGTGATAGAACAGCTTTGGTGGGCATCTGGAGTCCAGCCAGGGTGAACCCACCACACTGTCTCTCCTAGACCATAAGATTTTTCTTCCTTATATTTGAAAGCTTTGATAAATGAAAAACATGAAAGTAAATAGATTACACTAAAAAGTTGTATGAATAAGGAGAACTTACAGAGCTGACTGATAATACAGGCTAACAGTTGGTGGCAAGCAGATGACTTGTTCTGGGGGAAACTCAGGAAAGAATGTGTCTTTTCTCCAGAGAGCCCCTAAGTGACATCTTCAGTGGCCGAGGAAGGAGCCTTGAATCTCTTTGCTTGGTGTCCAGGTTATTTTTAAATAAACCAGTCTCTTTTTGTAAGCATTTTAATGCTTTGACATCTTTAGAAATATCTTCACCTTGGTATATTTTTTTAGTTTTGTGGGATTTTTTTTGTTTGTTTTTTAAATGCCTTCTATTTATATAAGGTTAGACAGCTGGAAGGAGCACTGAATACTACTGGGGTTAAGATGATTGAGTGTTTAACTGTACACATGAAGAAGCAAATTGACTGCAGGATGAACCTGGTTACTAAATAAACTTAAAAATATTAATGCTGTAATGGTGTGAACCTGATTGATGATCTACATCTTTTAAAGTGATTTATAAAAAGTTCTAATTATATGGTTCATATGAAAATATTGCATTTAAGACTCATGTTCATTTTTATCAGATGTGCATTATCAAAAGATAAACATCTGGGATTACTTCTTTTTCAAAGCCAACAGGATGCATTGGCAAAATGCTTTCACATTTCTGACCGGAAGTATTTTTTTTTTTTTTAATACAGTTCATTATGCATTAATTATCTTAAATATTAAGATGAGTATGCACTGTTCTGTGCTTTTATCATCTGCTTTCAGTGCGTGAAGCAGTAATAGCTTAATCATATATTTATGGTTTATTCTCAAGAAATTAAGTGAGTAAGTAATTCAAAAACAACTGTTGAAATTGAAAAATTAAGGAATTTCATAGTAGAAAAATGTTGGTTTACCCAGGATATGCAGGTAAATGCAGCCCCTGGAATTTATTTCAAAAGTTAAATTACATTAGCATAAAGTACAATAGCAACAGCGCATGCCTCCCAGTTGACTATTAAAGGAAATACTATAAAGCTTCCTAAATTGTATTGAGTAATTCAGACTGAGTCCCCTCTTTTTGCACCCAGCAAGTGTTTCTTTAGGATTCAGTACATGTTTTTTTCCCTAAATTTGACTGCTTTGTCTTTCAGCTCATGAAGGTTGTGAGCAGTGATCCTCTCTACTGCTGTTGGTACATTTCTGGGGAATGCACATTCTTTATGAGTGTAGTATATAGCAAGAACCTTTATTAGTGTAGACCCTAAATATGAAATGTGACACTTCATCCTCTAAAGCATCCCTTCATTAAGTCACTGGTAATTCTCATATGGAGAAAATTTTCATATTTTCATATGAAAAGCATACTCTTTTAATCTCACTGCGTTGTATTAGTAGTGGTCCAGCAGTGATGCTTTCTGACTTTTACAGACAAGGTCAGTCTGTGTTTCATCTGCCCCATCTCTACCTTGAAATTTTAAATTTACTGTAAGGCAGAATATAGTAGTCATCTGTCCTGTGAAAAATAACTGTAATATTTGTTGATTGTAGTTTGCTTTTTAATGAGTGCTAAAAATATCCTTATCCTTCAACTTGACCCTTCTGCCAAGCATCTGAGTTGGTACTGAAGCATCAGTACTTAATAGTACTGATGTAACATAGTGTAATCTGTGATTTTTTTTTTCCTAATAACCTATCTGTGAGTTCAGTGTATGACTGAATGGCTAAAGGCCTGGGAGATGAGGCTTCACAGTCACCTGCACTCTGCCATGCAGAGGTAGTCCAAAGCCTTACCTTGTTCTGGTAGAGCATCACGAAGCAGATACCAACTTTGCTTAAACTGAGATCCTTGCAATCAATATTTGTATTATATAAGGAAAGTGCCCTACAGCCAAAATCTCTTTTGATGTTGTTTCTGTCTATGCTGTTTGGTTTATAGCACATCTTAATAGTGATACGGATGTCAATGTGCTTTGGAGAAAAGATGATGAACTTTGTGTTGACATATCTACTCAAGGAGTTTATGAATCTTATTCATTACTGCCTTTTTGAGAACATGACACTAATACCTGTCATTGTGTTGGGCTATTGCTTGTATCTTTTAATTTTTGTAGAAATTGAAAGTACATAACATCTGCTTTTATTTGTTGCATGGTTTCCCAGTTGTTGGTAGCACAGCACAGGCATATAGAAATGATATCTGTATGAGATTTTTGTTTGCTTGTTCTCTACCAATTTCTTTCCAACTTTTGGTGCTTGATAGACGCAGTGTGTCATAGTTATTGGTACTTAGTGTCAGTTCACAGATCTGAAAAATACATTGGTGTAGCTCATTTCACTCTTGCTGTGCTGAACCTGTCCATTTCCTGCGTAGAATGTAGCGGAGTTTTTTGATATTGCTTTAACTTTTTCAGTGGGTTAAGGGTTATTTAATGCATAGTTCTTCTTTGATGAGATTTTTTACCTTTTCTATAAAGAGTCACCAACTTTGCGAGGTGAAAGTTTAAAGAGGGTGTGTGATTTTATCAGTACATAGAATGAGTTTTAACTATTGTTCCTCAAGATCTTAACTTCACAAATGTGCAAAATTGGAAAAAGAAAATTTATTATTCTTAAAATAAATTATTCCCAAGAACAATAAGCTGAGACCATTTCTGTGTTTTAAGACTGTTTAAAAGCTTGCTGATAACCTAATATCTTTATTGAATCCTGAGAGCATTGGCATCAATTACTCAGTTTTGGAAAACAATACCATGGCGGGTAAATCAGGAAACATGAAATTAAGCTTAAAGAAATTTTATGGTCAAAGATGCTGTTGACATGCACTTCGTAAGCAATAAAGCAATTCTGAATTTTTTGTTTGTGCATTTGTTTAAGGTTTTAAGTAGCTTATCAGTCAAAATTCGGGCAGTGACTTGTTAACTGGAAAAAAGTTCTAGTTCTGATAATGGTCATGGGAAGCTCCCCACTTCTGTTACAAGTTTTCACACTCCCTTAACTTTTGAACCATGAAATACTGTGCAGAGAAAAAGCAGGAAGTAATGACAGGAATGCCAGACATTTTTGACAAATGGAGCAGAAGTGCCTACAATACCTATTGCTTTCTTTATTTTTCTTAATTTTTAAAATGGAACAGGTAGGCACTTCTAAGTGATGCGTAGAAAGTAAGTCCAGCTGCAGATGCAGTTATTTAAAGAATGGGATGCAGCTGGCTTCCCAGTCTGTCCATGCCAGTTAAGGAAGTGGTTTTCCTTAACTTGCATGGAAGAGGATTAGGAATATATCTTCTAAAAGAAAACTAGATCCAGATTTCTTTTTTATAGACAACAAGAGCTTGTACTGGGTGTACAAACATGCACACACACCCACTGCTCTGAAGTAAAAGCTATGAGTAAAGCTGTAATGCCATATATTGTTATTCTTTGCCAATTTTCTACTTTGTAATAAAAGCTCTGGTAAAGCTGCCATTACATTATTGTAATATGATTAAGACAATATGAGATCCCTGCTACTTAATATATATTTATGTCATTTTAATTTTGTCACAGTGATTTTTTTTAGTATCTCTGAGTTAAAAAGAAATAAAAAGTCTGGAGGAGAGAGTCTATAATTTTTTCCAAACATGGAATGTAACATTGGAGTGTTTGACAAAGAACACAATATAATGGGTCTTCAGCCCAAACAAGATGTTTACATATTGTGAAAATAATTACAAACATGTAGGATGACTTTTCATTGAAGTATTCTCATTATATTGCTTTATCTTTTGGCCTGTGATAAAAATGGCCTAATGCATATAAAATAACTTTTAGTAGTCAGAATGAAGCTATGAAGTTTTTCCTGATTTTGTTCATAGTGTCAAAGGTAGTTCTGTGGGAGTGTTTGAGGGGGAGGGGAGAAAATATTTAGCATTTTGCTTTCTTTTTTTTTTTTGTTTTTTTTTTTTTACAACAAATTATTTGCAAGGAGAGTGCAACCCAGCAAGGAGTCTCCTCTTCCTGCAGATGGTTGTGACATTTGAGTAAATTTTGGAGGATTAAAGGCCCTCTAGTGAGCACTCACTCTAAACTCCTGATGCAACATGACAGTCCTAATCTGGGTTCTAGGCTGATTAGATGGCAAGAGCTCAAAGGGAGACCCTCCCCCCAGCAAAATCCAACTGTGCAATAACTATTTGCACTGATGAAAGACACTAAAAAAAGTCCTATACCCTAAGTTTAGATTAAAGATTCAGTATATGTACAAACTTATGCAAGTTAAGTTTTCAAATATAACAGTTTAAAGACTGGTTGTACAATAAAATCAGTTTGTGTAAAGCTTTTCTGTGTGTGCTTGAATGAGCACAGCTTGATACAAATGTCTTTTCTATATATTAAAGAGAGTTTGCAAACAATCTAAATGGTTAAATGATGGTAGAAAATACAGAAACTGATCTGAATGAGACTCTTAAATCTGACTATGCATCATCACCATCTGCTGTAATAGGAAAATAGAAAAGTAGAGAAAGATATATTCTAACTTTATTTGGAATAATGCAAAAAAATCACTATCTTACATGTTATGCAAGAAGAACTTATTTCCATAATGGGAAACTCATTGGAAATTATGCTTTTTGTTGCTCTATATGGTTCTAAACAGCTAAGATAAATATTAGATAAATTATTAAACTCAGGAAATGGGGGTTAATTTCCTCCCCCTCCCCCCCCCCCCCAAAAGAACAAAACAAAACAAAAAAGCAACAGTATTTTCAGCTTTCAAAAAGTTGTATGGCAACAGGTGTAATTATTCAGCATTGCACATGTCTTAATTTATTTGTTTTGGCTGAGTGAATATTAAATTGTACTGCTCAACACCTCTCCTGGAACAAGAACAATACTTCAACCTCTCCTGGAACAAGAACAATACTTCAGCCACGGCTTGTAAATTGGCCTTACTGATCTATAGATTATTTTTACTGCACAGCAACTGAGTAATTTGTTCCTTTTGTTCCCTTATGCTTTTTCTAAGTCTATCAGAGCATGACAGAGAATCCAGTATTTTATTTTCAAAGGAGAATCAGTGATAGTTTTACTATCTCCACCTTTTCTAACTCCTTTTTTTTTTTTCCTTTCCTCTTCCTTTTTCTTTTTCCAAGGCATTTTAGTGCTATTATTTAGATACTTAAAGGTATTTTATCATGAAAATATCTGCTGGTAACAGGAAATATACTTTGTTGAAATATACATTCTTGCAAATATGATTCCATTGTCACAGTAGGAAATAAACTGTGTAATGCCAAATATGAAGCTAATGTTAGTACTGAACATATTGTGAATTTTCAATTACTTGTTTGGTATTACAAGATTCTGTGTTTCTGCAAAGCTCAAAGAATCTTTAATTATGGCTGCATGTTTTCTGGAAAGAAACAGTTACATAGAAGCTATGAGAGTTCAAAGGAAGTTTAGTCAGATTATTTAATGAAATCTTCCAAATTATTTTCCTATATCCTGAATACCCTTTACAAACATTTTGAATTAAAACATCAATCTTCTTTTTAAAAAAGAAAAAGACAGGTTTTAAGGCTTATGCAAACTGATCATAAATGCTGATGGTAGAAAATGGTAGGATTTCAGATCAGGTTGCCCCACTTAACACAAAGATTTTAAATGCAGTGTTTAAAAGGAAATGCTTTTTAGCAGTTTCATTTAAAACATGGCTGTAAGAAATAATAAAAAAATCCCAATATTCTTAATTCTTTGACCAAGCATAGCTGTTTGGCGTCCAAGTTGCATCTCTTCAGAATTACTACCTATTTACTCAGATGTGTGGGTTGGATTTCTTAGATTTTGAGAAATCCTCTCTAAGTATGAAGTAAGAATGGGAAAAAGACCAAGCCTACCTTAAAACGCTCCAGGATCAAAATTTACAGCTTTAAGGGGTTGAACTGATAATGCATTGTCAGACTGACTGGTAATTTCTCAACACCTTGTTATCTTTGCTGTATGTCAGGCTGCGCTTTGACCAAAATGGAAATGTATTAGAAATTCTGCGGTACAAAGTTTTGTGGTTTAAGCAATGCTTTTTAATCCTGTTACTATATTCTGCCACAGCTGGAGTTCAAACAATCCCAAAAATTAGTCAGTCTGTACAGCCCTTTCTTCACCCCATTCCCGGGTTTGTTTTTCTTGTATTTCTGATCCTATTTAGCATAGCCTGTATTTATAGCCGCTGGTGGTGGGAATACAATGGTGTTGCCGCAGGCTTCGCTTTACTGGATCCTTGCCAAAGATAGTCATTGTTCCCATTGCTTGAGGCTGCTCAACTGTGCAAGGTTGCTTGGAAACCCTCTGCTAAGTAAAACCTTCCAGTCACTTTCCTTCACCTCCCAAGTCATACCAGTCAAGTGCTGAGGGATTCAGAGGAGGATCACAGTCAATGTGGTTGCTTTTTGTGACCTTTTTGATGCTAAACCAGTGACCTCTTAAATGCAGCAGTGTAGCTGCATACTGTAGTGTGCACGACTACCTAGCTAAAAAACAAACACCACACCAGCCAGGAGGTAACGTCATCGGATGTCCACAAAGGCAGTTAGCTGGTGATTTGAAAAATCCTGGAGTAAGGAAAAAGCATAGCTAGTAGGTTCCACTTTACGTTATACCATTGAGGAAAATAGTTTTGTCAGTGGGATAGGTTTAAGTATACTAATGGTGTATCTCAGTGTATATCTCAATGGTACTTTAAGTTGTACTGTGGTGGTTTGTTTTATATGGAATGAAATTAACACTAAACAAATACAGTCTGGCCCTGATGCTCAGTATACCTAGGCTTTCCCTAACATGCACTTCCTTTTACCATGCTGATTCCTTTTCTCACATAGCAGAAATCAATCGTATTTGATACAACACTTCAGAGCGAATCAGTCATTATTATCTTGAGCAAGCTGTTCAACAGGGCAAATCAAATGCCATACTTATTTATAATATTTAATTTAACACACCTTTTAAAATAAGTGGTCCAAATAATCGCACTTGCTCTGTTTGTTATGTTAAACCAATGACTGTTTTCAGCAACTAGTACACTAAATCTTTTCAATTGCTTTATAAGCATGTTATTTATATATGTGATAAATGCTGAAGGACACCATCTGAGCCTAGCCGGCTTCTTAGTAGTAGATAACCTTGGTAGTAGATAACCCCTTAAAATAAAGAATACAAACAGTCTGTTGTAATATTATTAGGTGAAACTTTGGATGGTATTCTATTTTCTCACTGAGGTATTCAATGTTGCTGCTCTCCAAATAACATGACATAAAGATCTGTGGAAAAAAAAAAGATTGCTACTCCTACATGTTAATTTAATCTGGTTTCTATTCCGATGGGTTTTAGTACTCTGAAACTGCTTTAAGTTAATGATTTAAGTATTACATTATAAAAATATGTTGTCCTGGGTATCAGGTTGTCACTGCTGACTTGGCTCCATGAGGTTTCAGGAATAATTCTGTACTGGCACAGACCCCAGGCCATTTCAGTTTCTTTGGGATGTATTTGTCCTTTGCCTTTCTTTTCTTCCTGAGATCCAGCCTTCTCCTTCCCCTTAAGGCTAAACCTTTACTGATCTAACTGGCAAATATGTATTTGTTATGCATCACTAATCTTAATATTTTAAGAACACTGTATGGTGCTGTGCATCAAGTTCTGAAATTATAAAAAGACAAGTGCATAACAACTGGAGGATTGAAATGAAAGGATAAATTACATGTATTGTGCTCTTCACCTGCACCCGAACTTTTTAATTATTTCATAGGAGCACAGGAATTGTATCTTTTCCCCAAAATAAAGCCCAGTTGTAAACATAAGATAGCAAGTTGGACTGAGACAGTAAGACTTCTCTACAATGTTAAAGAAGAGAGAGCAGAGTGACATTGAGACTTCCCAGCTTGGTTATGAGTACTGAGTGAAATAAAAATGATAACTAGACTTAGTGCTTTTTTTCTTTCTATCATCCCTAATAAAATAATGGTTGTGACTTGGGGTTACTTGCTTATGTAAGCTACTGAGTTTATGTAGTCACATGTGAAGTCTGTTCATATGCAAGTCAGTATCTATAAAATAGAAAAAAAAATTAAAAAAAAGAAACAGCACAGCTACCTGTTCCACTGCTACCAAGTTGGAAATTTATTCTGGAATAATTCCTCATTCATGGAATTTATAAGAAATGGGGGTCTGTAAGCCGATTCAGTCTTGCTACATAATGAGATTCACAGCTGTTTTATAAAATACTTCTAACTTCTCAAATCAAAAGACTGTCTTTATAAGAACGTCTTTTTTGTCAGTAAGAATCCCAAAGTGATTTTGTTATCTACTGTATGGGAGATTGCCTGGAGCATAGCTCCAGGTTAACTGGGATAAGCATCAATTTCTGTTAACACATATGAATGAAATGCCATTCTTGGGTTTTTCTTCCCCTCCACCCCTCCTTTTTTTTTTTTTTTTTTTTATTCTGCTAACTTTGAGAATAGATTTTAGTGTCATTAGCCTATAACTGTAGTAGCAGTTTAGGATTTAGCTAAATACTTTGCTATAAATAAAGCCATACTTATAAAATCTTTACTCAAGTCCTTTAACTGTCCTTTTAGGCACTGTGAAAATAATAACTTATCAATATAGTAAAGCGGACAACTTTGTGAATAGAGTAGATTGTGCTCAGCTAGAAAGAGCAGCTACGACATCATAAAACTTGAGGCCTCTTTCTTCTCAAGTGGTACCTGTTTGAGTCCTAAAAGGTACCTATTTCTTTGTGTTTGTTTTGTGTATTTATAGAATGCAACCATATTTACTCCAGTATCTAAGTTTGCTTCTATTTTTTTTTTTCCTGAATTAGTTGGATAATGCTTTGAATACAAGAAAATAGTAACAGCATGAGCAGACTCGGAAGGAATCACTCACTTCAGCTGCATGAACCCACAGGTGCTAAATGCAGTTTAATACAGAAAATGTAAAACAGTAGTTCTAGGACCCATAAACCATTGTGCAAAAGTTGGTCTAAATGGGGGAAAATCCACTCCTTTACTGGGAATCAGGGGCTTACTTTAGAATGGGGAAATGGATACTACATGAGAAATTCAGACACAGCAGGGCTTACTGGGAGTGGGAAGTATGAGCTGCAGGCAGTTCATGGAAGTTCCATTTGCTGTACTTCTATTGCTGCTTTGGAGGCTGTGCAGACAAGTGTAGTGACTGTAGTATAGTACAAAGACTGTAATATAATCCTGTCAGTCCATTAGGATTAGTTGTTCAACGAAGTTACAGAGGTTGGACCATTAGTTGCCTTGAAAATAGAAAATTTGGTGGAGAATGGGCAAAGAATTTTGAAAGATCATGAAGGAGCAGTGTGGATAATGTATATGTACTGCTCACACTAGTCAAGGGAGATAATGCTGTAACAGAAGACATGAAACTAGGGAAATACTTGATGCAGAAGATTGTGATTCAACAAGGAAACAAGAATTCATGATCTCAAAACACAGGTAAATATACCTCTAAATTTGAGGGGGTTGAGAGATACTTATGGAAAATCAGAAATAGAAATTAAATGTCTTGCAGCAGATACTTCAGGTGATACAGATTGTTTGCAAAATTTTGTCTTTTTTTTTTTCTCAAAAAAACATTCCTGTTAAATCCACTTCTGTTAAAATGAAATTTGTTTTTTGCAAGTATTTGTTGTTGTAATACTGTTTTATTTCAAAGTCTTTGGAAAACTATATATAAGAATATAGTTTAATTTTTTTGCACTTACAATGTCTTAATGCTTGTTTTGCTTTTTAGTTTGCTTTTTTCTTCCCTGAAAAGTAGTCTGTGAGAAGACATGAGTTGTACACTCATGTACATAGTTTGCCCAACAAACTACCTTTCAGAACAACTACAGTACAGGAAACTAGTTATATTTGGAGGTTTTTATGGGCCCAGCAATTGTAATATTTCCCATAAAAAGTATCTTCACTTAAAACATTGTAGCTTAGATGCATACATACAGTTTCTTTGCTCGAGAGAATTCACTCTTAGAGACAAGCAGGGGAAGAGGGTACAATAAATCCAAGAAAGGGGGAAGAAGATGCCAGACCTTTAATCAACCCAAACCATTGTATATGTTTTCATTCTTGAACTAATTGTCAGGGTTCAGAATCTATCTTTATTATTATTAATTACTAAAAGACTATGAGGAAGAAATTGGTCATATAAGCAGCTCAGACTAATCTATTCAGTGTCAAGGACTTCACCCCAGAGTTTAGTGATGTCCCAGGTGAGAAGAACATTCCTTGGGCATCTACACGAGTGGCAGAATGGTGGACTGATACCAAAGTACATCTGAGAATGGAATCACACAGGAGGAAAGCTGAGAAGGACATTTATGAGTATAGGAGAGCACAATGAAAGAAGTCTGAGACTCAGAAAGAATGACAGTATATATAAGAAGAAGGAATATTGCTTGACCTCATGACTGCTGGGAGGAGAAGCACCGTTTTGTGTTGGGACTTGAGTCACTTGTGGTGACTTCCCCGAAAGGAAACTATCATTTCCAATGCTCAAACTCATACTTTGAACATACTTTGGATGCATATGTGTAAACACATAAGAATAAAAGCAGCACATCTGTGTAAAAATGCAAATGTAAAAAGAATATCTCTTTTTGCCCCCCTGTGTGGCGTAGGAATGAAGTCTTGTTTGCAAGAGAAAGCAGTATTTTAAGGTGATCTTTTTCAGTTGTATCTTAGTCATTACCCTGAAAATATTTTGGCGTTGGCTGATTATTTTCAGCTATGATCTCATACACCTTAGGTCTTTTATTTTAAAAAATTGCTTCTGTAATTCTCATGGTAATGTGTAATATAGGATTATATATATGTGTGTTCCTGAGTTTCCAGAAGAATTTCCTGTCATAAAGGTTCTTCAATTCTCTGGCATCAGGTTTTAAATGACATATAGTCCCTAGATGAATTTACTTTTATTGTCAAATGCAAACTGTGAGCAGTACTGTATGTATTTATACAAGCCAATTTTGTTTCTCATCATCTATCAAGACTCCATAGGAAAGATTTAACAATGTGCAAGGAGGCTTCAATCGCACTTTATTAACACTTGTGCAATTTTCACATGGTATATGCTTCATGGCGTCCACAGGCAAGCTCAGAGTCCAGCAGGGATAGGTATATAATGCTGCTCAGTTGAAGAAGTACAAGTAGACACAAGCAGATTCCAGTCCTTAACTTCAGCAAAGACTGGAACAAGCATCAGAATCATTACCCTGAGCACAGAGAGGTCCATCAGTAAGAGTCTAACATTTCACCAAATGTCCTGTTGCACTGATGTTGCACAAGGTCTTATTCCATTAATTCCAGTAAGATTACCTGAGCATGCCAAGGTATCACACAGAACAAAATCAACAAAAACACATTCTAAAATCTGGCAAGAATAAATACAGCAATAATTGCGAACAAAAAAAATAAGAACAAAAACTTTTTGGGTTTTTTTTGTGTGTTTTTTTTTTAATGTAGGGGAAAAGTATCTGCTCAAAACTGTAAATGGAATTGAAATCACTATCACTGAAATTTAAAATAGAAATCCTTTTTGTTAAGAAGGAAAAGCTGAAATATTAAAACACTGAAAATAGGCAACTGCAGTTAGTGCAATTTTTATTTTCTTCCCAGACACACATATCCTTGGGAATACTTAATACTGGCAAGGGAAGGAGAGCCTACCTCTGGTTTTATTGGCATTTGAATTTACTAGTGAGCTTGACCTGCATTACTAGTTTGAATTCGAAATGGATACATCTCACATCACAGACTCATAGAATCATAGAATAGTTTGGGTTGGAAAGGACCTTAAGATCATCTAGTTCCAACCCTCCTGCCAGGGGGGACCCCTCACACTAGACCACATTGCGGAAGGCTCTGTACAACCTGGCCTCGATCGCTGCCATGGATGGAGTATTTACCACTTCTTTGGGCAAGCTGTTCCAGGGCCTCACCACCCTCACAGTAGAGAACTTCTTGCTTATCTCTAACCTGATGAACTTCCCCTTGTCGTATAGCTACCTTGCAAGATAGGTTAAGATTAGTATGAATAGTGTGTGGGGAAAACGGCATATGAAAATATTAAGCTATAGTCAAAAAAGCAAATAGAATAATGTATGGATTTCATTTCAGAAATTAAATCTTTTAAAGTATAGGTTATTCATTATGAATTTGAAGTCTTTGTGCAAGAAAATTTCATCACTCTGCACCCAAACCCAGAGTTTAAATGAAGGCAGTAATAAAACTGTATAGTTATGAAGTTATGTTAAAGCTCTGTTTTTAAAATACAATTGTAGTTACAGATTCATTGTGTACCAAATTAAAAGGTTCATTTTTAATTGGAGTAATAGATTTTGAAGGCCAGATCAAAGAATTGTTATAACAGTATTCAGAGACCAGGGCTTTATGAGGTGATTCCTGCGTTAAATTATATTTTGTACTTAACCGAAATGAAGCAATTGAAATGGGCCAAGATAAGAGTTTTCAGTTAGCCTCCTTGTCCTTTTGTCCCAATGAAGAGAAAAACCAGTGTGTGCTTTTAGGGCTGGGAAGTAATAGTTAAATGTGCACCACTCCTTGAAACTGTTTCTGCTCTCTAAAGCCTCGATTGTCTGAAACAGTGGGAAGCAAGATTCTCAGCAATTGAAAGATGTAAGGGGTGGTGGGGGGGGATCTATGTTAAGACAGATTCCAAATAGCAGTGAATAAAAATCAAGCCATGGATTTTGCTCTTTGATTTAGACTCTATCTACTGGAGCCTATTTGAATTTTTTAATCTCATACTCCTGTTTTTATTGTCTGCTTTGGTATGGTAAGGAAGCTTTCTGAAAAGGATTAATGCAAGCAGTGCAGACTTGTTGGAAAAAAATTCTTTAACTGCATATGAATGAAAAAAATGAGAAAATGGATATTATGAACAGTGAAGTGAAGTGAAACGTTGTGGATAGCTGTTGGTGAGATGTCTTATATGAGTATGAAAAATTTTGCTTAAAAATAAAAGGAAATCTTTAGGATTAAGTTTTTTTATGGAGTGAGAGAGAAATATTAGAGAACTATTAGCTGTACAGACTAAACAACCATGATACCATAAAACAGAATCCAATATGTGTGGTAATTTTTTTATAATGTAAACCACTTGCATAATGTATAGCATACTCTGTAGGTTAAAAAAAAAATGGAAAAAATATGTACTCTGCCAGTATGCACAAAGAAAATAAGGAAAGAATTGGGGTCAATTAGATTTGAGAATTTATGCTAGCAAAGAAAATGAACTTGGAAGAATTTGTATCTGCTTTTCTTAATTTTGTTTTGTATTTCTCTTGAGCTTTAATTGTGTCCCAGAGTGATGAGTAAAATTGGAGCCACCTGTTTTCCACTGGGCCCTGTTTAGTTTCTGTAAGTTTGTAATGCAGCATGCAAGTATTCCTATCAAAGTTATTTGGGAAAGCTGTTGCGAGTTAATAAAAATTAAATAAATGCAATAGCAAATTGTAATTCCAACTAGGTGGCAAAGAAAACCCTACAAAAATGGCTGGTTTATGGTGGAAACCAGTGATGTTTCAGGAGGAAACTTGTTAAGTGGTATACAAAACGTTCAGGGTGGTTTAAAAATTACATCAAAGCATGTTGTTTTACTGACCTGCGTTCTTCTGCTCTTATGTTGCCAAGGGTGTACTGTGAAGTTCTCAGCCTCTGTAACTTGACAAAATGGCAAGATCTGGAAGCAGAGTGTTGCTTGGGGAGGTGGTTTGGAATCCCCCATCCACAATCTGACATTGGGATTTGAGTTGCTGAAGATAGGGGGGTATATTTTGGGAAGAAATAGCTGGATGTTTGCAAATGCTGTTGGGCTGTGCAGAAAACACTTCGAGAATTCCTGCTATGTCATGGGCATTTTGTGTTTCCTGGACATTAGAGCTGAAAGTGGGTGCAGGAGAAGGCTTTCCTTGGAATTCTGTGGCATGTGTTGCCAGGTTTTCCTTCCCAACCCAGTGAAGAAACAACAACTTTCTCTTCTCCCCAGGCCTCCATAAAAAAGTCAGTCTACTATAAACTTATGAAAAGGAAGAACTTGATTTGCTTCCAGGAAGTTTAAATGACTTATATAAGAATCTATATAGGATTCTATATTATTATTGAAAACTTAAGGGTGTGTAAATAATAATTGATGAAAAAAGTTTTAGTAGTCAGAAAACTTTCGCTTGAAGAAATAAAAAGCAGGAGGAATCATTTTCAAGTCATCATTTCAGGGCATCATATTCAAATGAGGGAAAGAAGCTCAAGGAGTCAGGTAGTACTATTCTGTCATGAACATGAAGCAGTAAGGGGAGAAAGAGTTAAAGACAGGAAAAAGAGAAATAATGGTGAGTTGAAAGAGAGTATTTTTATATTTTCCTAAAGTTAGGAATTACATAATTTTGAAGCATTGTTATTACTGTGCTTAAAAAGAGAAGATTGTTTATCACATTGGAGACAGAACTTTTAAGTGCATCAAGGGTATGGTAGCTTTCCTGAAATTGGCATTGGCTTAACTGATGGGTAACTCAATGAAAATCTGAGTTACCCGTCAAAATCTCTCAAATATTATTTTAAATAAAGCTGGGTTTAGTTTAAAATAATACTTTCAAAAAGTATTTTTAAATTCAAACCTTATGGGTTTTGAATTAAAAAAAAAAAAAAACACCAAAAACTTACTTTTTTTTTTTTTTGCAATTTTTTTTCCTCTTCTGTCCTACAGTTGTCATTCCTTGGAGGATCACAGAATTTGTAATACTGTAGATTCACCGAATGTTTTGGTTTGGAAGGGACCTTTAAAGATTATGCAGCCCAATCACCCTGCCATGGGCAGGGATGTCTTTCAGTACACCAGGTTGCTCAAAGCCCCATCCAACTTGGCCTTGAACACTTCTAGGGATGGGGTATCTACAACTTCACTGGGCACCCTGTGCCAGTGCCTCACCACCCTCATAAAAAAAAAAAGTCTTCCTAATATCTAATCTAAATCTACCCCTTTTCATTTTAAAACTCTTACCCCTTGTCCTGTCACTACAGGCCTTGGTAAAACGCATGTCTTCATCTTACTTATATGTCCCATTTTGATTTGTCTTTGCATTAGATAGATGTGGGACATTATGGCTGCTGCAGCTTAGCTAATAAAAATTGTTAAGGTACCAGCTTCAGCCACTCGGTGTATTTTACTCATTTCTGTTGATGACACCATTTTCTGCCCATGACTAATGATGAGTAGACTGTTGAAGGAAAGGTTCTTGCCCTCAGCATCACTGGATGTTGTGATTAGCCATTTGTGAAAAAAAACCAAACCACAAATTGGGAAGAAATCACTTTTGGTATGTTGAAATGTTTGGTATGTCTGATGATTGGACCACTAGGTGAATAAGGAATTGGTTGAATGGTTGCTCTCAGAGAGTTTTGGTCGATGGCTCCACTGGTGACGAGTGGTTGTCCTCAGAGTTTGGTATTGGGACCGGTGCTGTTTAACATCTTTGTCAGTAACATGGACAGTGGGATTGATTGCACCCTCAGCCCGTTTGCCAGTGACACCAGGCTGTGTGGTGTGGTCAAGTTGGAGGGAAGGGATGCTTTTAAGACAAGCTTAAGAGGTGGGCCTGTGCAAACCTCATGAAGTTCAACAAGGCCAAGTGCAAGGTCGTACACCTGGACTGGGGTAATCCCAAGCACAAGTACAGGTTGACCAGAAAATGGATTGAGAGGAACCCTGAAGAGAAGGACTTTGGGGGTGCTGGTTGATAAAAACAGATCTGGGAGCTCATAGTCTTGGGAGTATGGGTGCATCTATGTAAGACCCATAGATGTCAAAGTCATATTGAAAGAAAAGTTCCACAACCAAGTCTCTTCATACTATTCAACTGAATTTAGTTGCTGGATTGGAAAGGGAAGCTCCCATGAAGCCTAAGAAGCAGAGTTGTTACCTGCAGTGAAGACATCTGAATTAGAGCTATTCATCTAAGCTCCCTTAAAGTCTACTGGGAGAAAAATGAATCAAAGGTATACATGAATAATGGGTATAACTCGCTTGATACTGAGAAAATCTGAAATTGTTTTGACCATTTGCATCCTAGGATTTTCTGTTGCTCTCCAACTATAAAAGAAGCATAAGTCAGTTACCCTATAGAAGTCCATGTTACATACACTGAAAGCTCAGTGAAACAGCTTTGCTGCTTCCTTGTTTGCATAACTAAATATCCTATTGAACTTAAATGTTTTTCTAATTTGACTTGAAATGCTTCAGTTTTTTTCAGTTTCTGTAAAAGCTTGATTTCTTTTCGTTTTAAAATTTTCTCTTTGCAATATGTAAAACTTACACACTCTTAATATTTCCTTATTTTGCTTCCTGAAGAGAAGGAAAACCGTTGTATAAAAGGGAGCTTTACAGATTAACGTGTATTGAGTGCAGAAAATCAGAGTCCACCTAGGATGAGAGAAAGAGTGATGATATATAGTTGTTGATGTCATGATGAAAATACCATCTAGTATAGCACACACAAAGGGCTCACTGGAGCATTCAGGTATAAACAGCTAGTCTGAATGCCTGTTAAAGAACTAAGTACTGCTGCCCCTGGGATATTTAGTACATGCCTTGCAGTTTCTCATTTCAGCAGTTCATATGAGCTGTATCTAACCCTTAGGGTTTAAAGAGGGAAGGTTCATTCTAACTATCAATTTTGAAGATTAACAGTCTTTTGAATTAGTGGATGTCCTGAATGCCTTTGCCTTTATATGAGGTGTTTTTATTGCTCCATAGTAAAAGTTCCACTTGGTTGCATAAGTGATTAATTTACTTAATCACCTCTTAGTTCTGTGCTGTATATATTGTGCCAACAAAATCCACTTTTCTTTAACCCTGATGCTGTTTCTGTTCTATTCCATGGCTATTGTATGTTATTTTTTCTTATTGATACTTTAAAAAACATTTTTGTTAAGGGATTCATACCTGTTAACTGTTAACCTGTCTCCTCAGTTCTAGGGAGAGAGGAAGGTTTGGGAGTGATGACTGACTTTTTGTTACATCTTCACCTACTTGTAATCAACCTCCCCAAGAGTGAGTAGGTTGATCCTGTTGATAAAGAGTTTACATAGGCTAGACACATTCATTTCAGCCTTTTGCACTTCTTAACACTGTAATGGGGCTGTGAGCTTTTCCTGTGAGAGACTTAGCTGCTTCTGCTTTTTAAGACTGGTAGGGGAGAAACAGAGATGACTGCTTTCCTCATGTCCTAGCTCCTTTGTCCTGGCAAAACTTAATGCTCATAATTCTCAGAGACGCAGAAAAGAGTCAGCAAAAGAGACAGCAAGTGGCCTTCTAAATGTAGCATAATATTGCACATTTACAAGTCACAGTTCAGAAGCAAATAACCTTAAAAGTGTAAGAATCTGTGTTTTAAATAGTTGTAGGTCATATTAGATAGTGGTCAGTGGTGTTACTGGTTACCCAGTCCCAACTGAGAATGCCTTACCTTGATCATTAAACACCAAAAAATCAGCGATGACCACAACATTTAATTGATAACTGAGGATGGTGGTTAGCTACAACTGCTAAGACAGCCATTTTTAATCTGCAAGTACAGATTGCTTACATCTAAGTTTTTTAGAGCTTTGCTGAGGAACTCTGTTGCTTTGAATGTGTCATGAAACACTAGGAAGTTACTGCAAGCAAGCTAATTTTTGAAAGGGTAAATGCATTTGCTCTTAAAATCAGGTTTGTAAGTGGCATTTCTCCTTAGGATTGCACAGTTTGCAAGTAAATCCTTAGGCTAGTGATGGGAAACAGTGAGAGGTGAGAACAGTGTTCCTATTGGCTTTATAATCTGAAGCTGTGTTTCAGGATCATGGAACATGGAAGACTTTTTTTTTTTTTTTTGTAAAGTCACTTAAACTAATAACTTCTTTCATTCTGATGAAGAGTGAACAGGAGTATTAAAAAGAGTCTGATACTTGAAACTATCCTGCTAATAGTTTGCAGATCTTTGTCATATAGTTATCTCAAAGGCAATTTAAGTTAATTTAATGGTATTTCAAAGAATGCTTAATTGTTTGAGGGTTGTCTGATCTTTCTCTCTGTGTGATCTGGCAACCTTACAAAACATTATAACAATGTGATGAAAAGTTTGGCAGAAGAGATAAGCACTACCCAAAAAATATAATTTGGGGTTAAAAGTAATTTTGCATCTGACAACTCTTTCACTACAGGTTTTTCCAAATACCAGATCACCAGGTTGTATGAATTGACATAGATCCAGCAAAGCTTATGAGATGAAGATAAGTCTTCCTATAGGACTTAAACTTCTTGCCTGACCTGAGGAAAAAAAAAGCCAACACATTTTCATCAGTGACAAATTAATTATTTGCAATACTCCTAATAGTAGCATCAGGTAAATTGTTTAAAATGTAATGCAGGTCCTTTCACCAAGCATCTGCTGCCTTTATGTTATCAGTAAACTGTATTGGCAAAACATCCTCAAATTTAATAATGTGCAGAATGCCTTGGATAGCCAAGAGGCCTCTTCAGCATCACAGTAACATGAGATACGATTAGTTTTTTTTCTTTTCCTGCTTCATGCTTTTGTTTTAGCTCTTCTCTGCTCATCTACTCAGATCTTAAATACATTGTTTATGTATATATAAATGCTGTGGAGCACTGTGAGCTCCCTTATAAATGTGAAAAGGGGATCTTACAGAGAAATAAGAAAAAGCTTTCGTAATTTTTTCTTTACAGTATTGCTACACTTTGACCTAATCCACTCTGACTTCGATGACAATTTTCAAACCCATGACATCATAATTTCAGGAAAGAAGACAGAAAGAAAATAGAAATACTTACTCAAAAGACCTTGCACATACATAATTTGAGATGGGTTTCTTATCTGTTCTCCTGGAGGCATTCACATGTACTGTATAAACGGATACACTTATCCTTTCCAAAGGTTCTTAAAACCTGTACTAACACCTCTGCTCTATGATAATGATAAATTTTTTTCTTCAAGAAAGCAATCTCCTTTTGGTCTCTAAAGGAGGGTTCCTTTAGGTACAGTCATTCATGAGTCAGCCAGTAGGAGTCCTAGGTACATAATAGGAAGCTCAGGTTTTACTCATGGTCGATCTATATCCTTTACTAGGAGAAGATTGCAGACGGTAAGCATTTCAGATAATGAATCTTACTCAAATGCATGCTTCTAAAGAGAATAATGCAACTTTCCAATATGAAATTGATTTCCAACCCCAAATTTAGGTATCTTGTAGTAATTTTTCTTTTAGGCACTGAATTCTTGCTGCTTTCAGAGGAATTTGTTAGTACTATGGGAAAAAACCCTCAAGCTGCTTATATTTAGGCACCTATAAATATGCTGATGTACATGTATAAAAAAATATTTCACCACTATAAGTTAATCTTCTGTATCAATGAAGGCAAAAGGTTAAGGTACTAAACCAGGTTTTTGTGTAGCTTTTGGATTTGCATTAGAGATGGTCAATATAATCATGGCTAAGACAGAATGAAACATTTCTAATTTACAGAAATTTTGATAATTTCTAATCATTACGAAAAGATTGTAATTATTGGATGCTTTTGAATATTTATAGGAAGATAAATTTTTTTCTTGGTAATTTTATGCCAAGTAAGTTATTTCACTGCTTGTCTCTTATATCTCATGTCACATCTTTGCCTGCATTCATGGCACACATATGCAGCACAACTCAGAGTCAAGTAGTATAGATGCAGCATTTTATGTTTACTGATATGCTCATTCTGTCTATCTGTAAGTGTACTGCAAACACATTTATATGGTTAATTAATACATCCCCCCTGGACCTTTCATATTAAAAAGTCTCAGACTGCCAGCTTTATATGTTCCCTCTGGGGATCTTGGATTTTCAGGGTATCGGCTTGTGGAGAAAACACTGCGGAAATCAGAAATCAACTGACTGCTTCTTCCATTTCACTTTTTGCTTAAAAAAGCAGTCATCCAAGGCTTCTGCACATGCTGATGTGTGTTCAGGTCTCTAAAAGCATGTAGAAGGAAGAATCCTATGCTTCTGCTGCAAGCTGCTAGTCTCCAACATAAAAATTTTGAAGTACAAATTGTGTCTAAGTTGCTGTTGACAGTGACACAACCTGTTGTGTGTTAGTACAGCAGTGATCTCTTAATTTGGATGAAGATCCTAGATTTTTTGATTCACATTTCAAAAAAATCAGAAAATGCAAATGTGAGTAAAGCCATTGGCCATATGTACCTTTTTTATTTTCTGCTTCAGCTTTTAAGTGGAGGCTTGAAAAGACCATTTCCACTTGGATTCAATAAATAAATAAAAATTATTTGTAGAGTATGCTATATTCTTATTCCCTGTAGACTGAGCATTTGATCTTAGCTACCATTGTTATGATAGCTGTGTCCCTCATCTGATTTCTAAAGGTTAGTTTGTGTTATCTTTATCTCTGCAGAGATTTCCTAGGAAGGATCATGACATGGTTCAATGATCACAGTAGGGTTTTTCCTTCTACAATTTGTAATATTAAAAAATACCAGAAGATTACTGTATAGACTTTATCTATGTCCTTTAGTATGTACAAAGAATAGCACAATTGTGGTTGTGCATTGATGTGCAGTGATATGAAACATGATCAGGATTTGAAAAGGTAACACTGCCACAATAAATCTATTAAAAAAACCTATGCATATGGATCAGGTATAGTATTCTGGTAATGTCCTGTGGCACTAGTTTCATCTCTGAATACAATGATTAATTAACGAATAACTGTGAAAAACTCCGTTAATAATTTCATTTTGTTTGTTCATTGTACTGGGACCTCAAATCATTGAAACACAGTTTGTTAAATCCTTACTTGAGTGACTATTACATTTGAGTACTGGCTATTGCCAGGAGTTTAGGTCTTTAAAAGACAAAAATTGGTAATAGTTATCTAAACATCTGGCCAAAATCAGAGAAGGAAGTGAAGTAAGTATTGTGGTTTGTTTTTTTTTTTCTTTTCTAAGTCATCCATCTTGTGTAGGTGTTGCGTGCACTGAAAGCTTAACTCTGGAAACATTATTTTAAAGTTTACATGGTCTGCCATGTCTTGTTATTGTGTTTATTTTTGAAATTGGGTTCTCCTTGAGTAATTTATGATGTATTTTTAAATCCTGCAGGATATTTTCAATAGGTAAAAAATGCATAGGAAGATTATCATTGTATGTATACAGAAAGTTTCTTGATCTTTTAAAAGACTTCTGAAGGAGAACAGCTTGAACAGGAGATATATTTACTTAGAAAATGTCCCTGAAAAGTCATTACTGTGTGGAAGAGGGCTTGTGGGATTAGTGGACACCAGCTTTTCATTTCCAGCAAAGCAGCTGAGCTCTGATTTGGGTCAGTGGTGGCAGAAACTTCTACTGGGATCCCACCCTGAGCAAATTAAAATTGCTGTCGCTGTGTCACGGTTTTATTGGAGTGAGGACAAGGCCTCTGATGCAGCACTCCCGTGCCTGTGTTCTGACAGCTCATCATGGCTTTCCCTTTTTGAAGTCTGCAAGTGCAAAACAGACTAAGCTTGCTATGGTATGTGTTATCAAGTCTAACATTTTTGAAGTTATTTCACTGCAGTATGATCCTCTCTGTATTTAGAAGTCTTTCATGACTATTGCCATCCTTGCATATCTTTGTAATCAGAATAATTTGATAAGCTCTTGTGTCATTTCACAGATTTATTTTGTGTGTACATTACCTGAGCAGCTTCATGACATTTCTATTTTTGAGAGGTAAGGTGTTAGTGGTGATGGAATTGTGTTCTTGTGTGCACTTTTTTAGTGCCTTGGGCATGGGCATACATAACAGAGCTGGGAGCAGCTCTGTTAAGGGTAAGATGATGTGCAAGAGGGAAAGCTTAAGAATTCCTGTGCAATTTAAGAGGGGAAAAAAATCATTCTGCTCTTAGGGGCCAACCTGTCTAGCTTGGGAATAGGACATGCTGGTTATTCCTTCATCAGAACAGGCTAGTAGCTGATTGTATTGCAGCTCACTGGATACTTGGTTGCTATTTGCTTGGTCTATTTTAGATTATTTTGAACAGCTATGTTTGTTCTGTAGCTAGCTGATGGGGAGCTCTGAACGCTTAGAGCTTGTTACTGCATCTCAGCTGGATACTGAAAATTAAACTTTGTGGATTTGTCTTCTACTCTGCTGGGAGCATTGTTGAAAGGATGTGTTTTCGGTTTCTTTTTTCACTTTAGTTTTTCCTTTCTTGTTATTGGCATGGTTTCTGATTTGCTGTGTGCCCTCTGTTTTCTCCTCTGGAAGAGATGCTGGGCTGTCTTTTACTCCTTTATTGATTATTCCATAAAGCCTTTCCCATGAGTATACTGACTTAAATCCAGACACAGGGGTCGAAGATAATGTGGTATTTTGCTCTAGTTTACTGATGCTAACAGTTTACAACATAGATTGTAGGTACTAATGCAAAGAAATTAAGGCTTGTTAGAGGTTCTGACAGTAAGGCATAAGCTGGGTAAAAGCTGATCCTAATCTTGGATAAGTTTATGAACTCACAGGAGAATTAGGTCTGCTAGTATTACCTGAATAATGTGGTTTACAGTTGATTTCAGAAAGGAAAGGTTGTAAGTCTGTGTGGTCCTGAACCACAGTGAATGACATTGTTCAAATGCATGTTTTTATGAGTAGCATTTCAGTGGATAACATTATTAGCACAATGTGCATTAACGCATCATTGTAGTTGGTCCTGTGTTCATCTGATTTGCTACCACATACTCCTGTGGCCAGATTTGGTCTGCTGTTCAGTTCAGTTTTGCCAGGGATATAATTTCCCATGGTGATGGATCCAAAATAAAGGCATTTTGGTTCAAAAAAGGTGCTGTTTCTCTCAGTTTTTTAGCCTGTGGCTGTGCTGCTGGTGGAGCACACACTGAAGGTGACACGCACAGAACTGGGTCTGCAGACAATCCAAAAGAAAACATGATGAGTGTTTCTCTGGATCAGCAGTGTGATGTGACTGACCTCATATTTGCTAGACCTGATGCAGGGGAGATGGCTGTGTGTACATGGGAGGGCACTGCAGAGGAGCAGTCCACAGTGAGACTGGATTAAGCACAGCATGAAACTTTGTTCTCTGTTTGCTATTAAACAAAAGCTGCAAATAATTATGTCCCACTGTAACAATTACTGTCTTTATTAGCATTCTGTAAACATGCAGATAAACAATTTTTGTGCATCCATGTGTCTGTTTCTGCAGTTTTGTGTTACTGATGTACTAATACCTGAACTGACACTGATAGTGGATATCCATATGCGCAGCTGTATATATAGATGGCATACATCTACATGTATTTCCAGTGACTCAGATAAGAATAGGGTTTCAAGACTGATACTTAAAAAAAAATTGCATATCTGTGAAATTTATCCAGTGCAGTGAGCTCAGATAAATATTACTTTTTTTTTTCCTAATTATATTCTGATCAATAAATAAGACCGAAATGGATCTTACAGCCTTTTGAACTCCATGAACAGAAGCTAATGTAGTTCTGTCAGTGTTATTTTTCATGCTCCTATTGTTATTGTAGATATATGTGTATTTCTACAGTCATTTGTTGTGTAGTAATGAGCCATGAATATTGAAAGATTGTTTTTCAACAACCTGCTTTTTATACTAAGATTTTTTTAAGTTTGCCTAAAGAGCAAGATAAAGAATAGTAGACATTTGAAAGACGATCCTGAGCTACTTCTAGATGGCTCTGAATTATATGTTAATGTTGCATAGTTATAGGTCTTCAGTTGATACATTAGCACAAAAGGGAAAGTGGGATACATAATTTTCCACCTCTAGCTTTACAGCATGTGTCCAAAGTATGTACATGTGTTCTGTCTTTTGTGTTATTTTTTAAAATCTTTGTGGGTTGGTTTCAGAGTGTATATTGCACAGTGTGTGGTAATATCTGAACTGAACGATTCCTTGAGGAAGTGCTTATCAGGATTGGTGTTAAACTAGGGGAACTGTAAGCCTGATGTACTTTTATACATTAAGATGCTTAAGTGTCTGAACAGTCTTGAACACAACTTCAGTTTTTTATATTTTCCTGTACTTCCCTATAAGCCTGCACAGTACTTTCTATTAACCATAAGAGAAGTTTCTTAAGAATTCTGTTAGTCATGATTTACATTAGGTTTTTCTGTTTTCCTGTTCCATGCTGCTTTGTAAGCCACAAAGATTGCACTCAGATAAGAGCACTCAGAGGAGGCTTAATGGTACCTTTTTTTTTTTGATCTAGTTACTCAGCCTGGCTCCCGAGCACACCCTCATGGACCTGAAATTATTATCTATCAAAAATTACTCTTACAATAAGTATGGCATCCAAACTGCCTTCTGGCTTTGCAGCTCTTTAGACCTGACTGCAGGCAAAAAAAAAGTTGTTAGTTGAAAGTGGATTTTGTTCTGAGCTAGAAGTGAAGATTCCCTGATGTCAGACATGTATACCTGCATGAGCCTTCAGCCAGTTTTCATGAAGTCTTTGTAATTAATTGGAGGCAGTTAGTGAATTTTGGCAAGATGCAGAACTCATGGACAGTTCCTTGGAGCTGCTTCACAGCAATAGTTCCATTGTGTTGATATGAAATCTAGTGTTAAATTTAATCTTTGCAGTTTTACACATTTTGCAAAAAATGATGCATTACCTCTGCACACATTAAGTAATAAATACACCTGGATGCAATATATTTGATAACATTTTGTTTGTATTAAAAGGCAGAAAGCTACCCTGTAAAAACTGCAATTTTTAGCAGAAAATTTAGCTCAACAAACAAAAGTAATTTTTTTTTTTTAAAAAAAGGTTTTATCATAGCCATTTGGATACAAGATACTCTGTCCTGTCAACTGTTAGAGCCAGTAAGTGCTGTCCTCTATCATCTCAAATTTATGCAACTTTGGATGTGAAGAAGCATCATCTAGTTGTCCAGCTTTAGCTGAGCTGGTGTTTGAACTAAGCAACTTGAATAAATTAAAATGAAGGATTTTTATATCAACTGATGAAACTGCAAAGACACAGTTGACATATAGCAACATATGGGTGCTGCAGTAAATTTTGATCCCAGATGCTTAACTGTAGTTTTCAGCAGCTAAAATTTCACATGCAAACACAGGTATTATCGTATAGCTTCAGTGAGAGCTATTTTCTAAGAAATTCAAGAAGTTGAGTTTACTTTTGGTGGAGAAAGACTTTCCAGAAAACTGCCTGGTCTAGTTGCTGCTCTAGTCTGTACCACAGGTTTCAGTATTATAGAATTTGCCCAGTTTTTCAGTTTCTTGCATTTGTGGTGAGTGACCAGCAAGAAGCCTTAGAAACTTCTCTGCCCTTGATGTGGCATTGTGGAACTCTCCCATATGCCCATTCTTGTTCAGATTGAGGTTTCAGAAGTTAGATATTTGTTGTATGAGATTTGCTTGTTGACTGTAACTAGATACCACAACCTACTACAAGTATGTGGTAATAATTACTTTCTTGATCCAGTGATATAGAGCCCAATGTTTCCTTTAATGTTTTAATGTCTGCAAATACTTTTATTGGAAGCTCAAATAACTACATGAAGTCAAAAATAAAATATGGGACTACTTGATGTTTTTCTTTTAGTGATTTAAATAAGGATACACTTAAGCCTTAGTTAACAGCAACATGTTCTTTCTTAATGTGTGTTGTAACATGTTTTAGAGTAAATATAAAAATTGCTGATAAGTACATACTGTTTTGAGTTTGGTTAAAATATCTATTTGGGGATTCCCAGTAAGGACAGGTTAGCCCCTTTTTTCCTTACTTCTCAGCGCATCATCTCGCAAGGGGCTCTGCTTTGGTTCTCCTGCTGCCATTCTGTGGTTGTAATGACCACCTGATTAAAATGAGCAATGGCATTTCTTCTTTTAAAGGTGGGGCACTGAGTTGCCGTTTGCTACAAAGACTGCTTCAGGTACAGAGAAATAAAGGATCGATTCTTTTCTTTCTGTTAAGAACAGACTACCTAAAACTAGAGAACAGAAATAATCTTCCAGCCACTTCCCATGCTGGAGGAAAAGCTGTTTAGGATTTTTTCTCTCTCCTTTTTACATTTCTTGTTGGAAAGAAAGTCCAGACAGAGCTGGAGAATCTCCTGGAATTTCTGTACACAATTACTCATGCCTGCTGGCACTTTTCTCAATATATCACACACCTGAAGTAAATAAATATTAACTTAGTCAAAGCTCCCATGGTGTGGAAGTAGAAACCCAAGGCAATTATTCTGTTTGACTGCATAAACTAATTGGTTTAGAGTTAAACCAAAGTTTACATCTCTTTTGGAAAAAGCATAATTATTAGAGCAGGAGAAACTGAAAAGCCTGCTTTTCAATTCTGTTGAATTCAGTTAATGTTTTTCCTCAAAAAGCTTCTTCTGGTGAGTTACTGCTATGTACATAAGTGTAGCAAAATGCTACACCATTTCATTTGCAGTGTTACAAGACTTGGACCACGAATATGGAAATACACAAACATATGCACACAAATATAGAAACAGGCTGATTGCACAGTAAGAATATTAGGATGCATGCCATGAGTTCTTTGATAACTGCTGGCACACAGCTTCAGCAAATGAATTTGAGTTCCTAAAACCACCTGGTAGGTTGAGTTGAAAACCTTTTGAAAAATACATCAAAAAGTTGCTATGGCGCTGCAGGGGATACTTATGCATAGAATAAAAGAACTAGCATAGTGTTCTGTTCAGCAATTCTTCACCCACAAACTTTTCTGAATTCTAAAAGTATTTTGACACTATTGCATTAAAACACTACTTAGTATTAGTGCTTAGCATTTTGCTCTGTTAAGGTAAAATCAATGTTAAAAACTTAGTATTAGATTTCTTTCCTTTTTCTTTTGCATCTTTAAAAATAACTTGTAAAAAGTTTTGGATAAATGCATTGGTTTCTTTCCTGAAAAGCACTGTGGGTGCCTCTGAAAGGCAGTAATCTTTTGTATTCTTTTAATAGTATTCTGATTGTATTATAGGGAAAAGGAAAATAGAAGTGCTTATATGAAAACCAAGGAGAACCAGTTCTATATGGTAAAGCAAACTGAAGACTACAAGGGACCAAATTACATGGCTATATGTTTCTATCACTGACTACACATAGACTGCAAATTCCGGTTTGATATGGGCATGAGGAAGACCTGTGAAATTTGCCTGTGGCATATCCAGTGGCCCAGATTATCTGTATTGAAATCATAAAAAGGACATCAATAGTTATTCTGGTTTATTTATAGCTGCAGGAAGTGTAGATGATATTGAGGTTTTACTTTTTTCATGCTTTTCTGCTTCTACTCTGACACAGCTAATTTTGTGGAGGTATTTTTGGCTCCAGATTAAAAATACCAATATAAATACAGGATTAATAATAATAAATTCTAATTCTGGATCCTTTTTTGAATATTGTTTTGCAAACATAACTAGCATGATAATAATGCAACAAAGGCAGATATTTTCTATATTACATTATGAAATTATATCTATATTCCAAGCTGTCATTTATGTCAATGTTTCAGTCCTTTTTTAAAGTAAATTGGTATAACATACTGACTCATCCAAAAAGCATCAGAATATCTTTGATGCATGACATGACTTGAGTGAACAATAGGAAAACTGTGTGATATGGACATGTAGCAGACAGGAAAAGAGAGAAGAGCTGAGACCACCAAGTGAAGTCACACTAGCCTCATTGCTCCAAACATTAATAAACATGATGAATAATATGTTTTGGCATAATGCTTATGTGTCTTTGAAGAAATCGGTTGCATTTTTTTGTTATGTCCACTCCTGGTTATTTATACAAGGCAATTTTACTGGACATTTTAGGCAAGGAGCACAAAATCTCAGAATGAGCTAGAAGGGTGTTCTTAAGTACCTAAAGCATGTTTTCAAAAGGGATGTTAGAAAATTTTATTAAAAGAAGAGCTTTGTTCATGTAAAGGCTTCTTCAAAAGCTGTTTTTAACTTAGTTTCCAATTTCTATTTATTGTTTGCTGTTAAAAACATACCTTTCTTTCTATGGATTATCCGTTTTCAGATTTTAAGTATAGGATTTTCTTTTTAATTTTTCATAATGTTAATGTTCAATTAACCTTTAAAACGTTTGCTGGGTATGCAGTTTGGACATGAGAAATATTGTCATAGAGCCTGCTTTTTAGATCTCATTTAAATTACTTTTTTATGTTTTTTTCAACACAGTATTTAAAAAAATGTTGAAATCAGAAATAGTATATTTTCAGAAGAGTTTCTTTTATGTCCAGGTCAAAGTAATATCACTGCCTGCATTACACAGAGTTTACAGAAGTCTCTTGTATTAATGTTGTTTTCTTTGTCAACTGATCTGATGAGTCCATCAGACAGGATGTTTGGACAAGAACATTCTTCCAGAGAAGTCTATTGATAGGGGCATCCATCATGTTTGGATTCTCTTATATACAGTTTATCTGTATGTTAGACTGAATTTAAAGTCCACAATCAGGTGAAGTTGTGGTCATTGTTAAACAGCAGAGAATCTAGAATTTAAAGTATTTTCTAATTAAGTAGCCAACATCCCATGATTATCTCGTTATTTAGAGCAACTATCCACTTGCATGGTTTAACTGTCATTTAAAATGATGCCAAATACAATTGAATGATGGTCTGAAATGCATGAGAGATGTTTTCAAACCATTGTTTGAGTGGTTCTCAGACCAAGCTTTTGAGTGTGGAATCTATTGTAAATAGTAAAAAGCATTTGTCTGAAGTCCGGTGAGCTAATAACTGTTAATAGGCATACAAATGTGAAGACTATAGGGCAATAATTAGTGCCCTGGTAGCTGTCATATGTAAGTATCATCAGTTGTAAAGGACACTTCCATATTCTTACAATAAGGACAGCAGCCATTTTATAGTTTCTGGAATCTCTGCTTCTCTGTCTTGTAAGAAAATTCAAGAGAATAAGAAGTACTGAAGAGAACTGGTTTCATGTACTGAGGGCTTTTAGTTGGAGCACCTCCTCTATGAAGATAGGCTGAGAGCGTTGGGGTTGTTCAGCCTGGAGCAAAGGCTCTGTGGAGATGTTAAGAGCAGCTTCCAGTACCTAAAGGGAGCCTACATGAAATCTGAAGGGGGACTGCTTACAAAAACATGTAGGGATAGGACAAAGGGTATTGGCTTTAAGCTGAAAGAGGGTAGATTTAGATGAGATAGTAGAAAGAAGCTCTTCACTGTGAGTTTGGTGAGATATTGGAACAAGTTACTCAGAGAAGTTGTGGATGCCCCATCCCTGGAAGTCTGCAAGGCCAAGTTGGATGGGGCTTTGAGCAACATGGTCTCGTGGAAGGTATTCCTGCTTATGACAGGGGTTTGAAAGCAGATAAGTGGTAAGGTCTGTTCCAACCCTAAAAGTTCTAAGATTCTATGATATGAAGATAACTGTTTCTATCAGAATGATTATAATTGACCTGAGGTTACTACTCCACTTTCCATCTGATCAGATATTGATATTTACTTGTGTAAACTAAGCCATCACCTGTTATGAGTTATCAGCACAACCTGCTGTTAGCAAAATATTTCACATGAGTTTCTGTGTATTATTTCTGCTTCCTTGCTGGCATCTGGAAGGCACATTAGAGCCATGATTATGATGTTTGTATAATATTTACATACTCTCTGTTGATCTACATGAAGCACTCCAGTCTTGCATTCTCAGTCCCACCTGACACAGTCTCTTACAGTTGACAGCAGATCATAGCACCTAGGAACATAAAAGAAATTGTACAGCATTTGAGTTTAGGAGCTAACCTTGTCATCTAGCTCAGGTTTACCTGCCACTCATCATCTTGTGTGCTCTGTCACACCAGTCCTCCTGCCAGAGCATCCTACAAAGGGATTGAAGTCAGCATTGTTTCCCCTTTGAAAGGTAAGCAAGACAAATGTCTTCACAGAGACCAGATTTTCATGGAATATGATCATTAGTGGTTGCTCCCATTTGGTTATCTTCTTTTCTAGATACAGTTTTGTATCTGAACAGCGGTATAATTGAGCAATTCTGCAGATTTCTGGAGTAAAATGAGACAATCATGTCCAAAGGTGCTGCTTTGGTATCTTCTATGTGGTGATCTTACCGGCGACAGCATTACCATTAATACTGTAACCGCTAGTGATACGTTTAAGATGCGTCATCTTCTGTAACTTTGTTTAAACAGTCACATACATTTGCTGTTTAGAAATGCTCAAATTACTTCAAGGTGCTGCAAGTAAATAATGGCTTTTTAAATTATAATAAGCTAATTAAGTAAAATGTATTCTAAAACCTCCACAGGACTGATAAAGTGTTATTTCTAGACAGGCAACAAAAAGATTCTTCACTTAAACATTTCAGTGCATGCTTTCAAATTAAAATTAAATTAAACCTATTTTTAAGGCCCTAAAATTAAATATAATAATCTAAGGATTGTTTTCTGTGAATAGAACTCAAAGCTTTAATCATTCTTTCGAAGGAAACAAGAATGCATCATTCTCTCATAAATAGACTGTATTATTCTTCTGTCTTATTTCAGCCTGCATGGCCAGAGAGAGTGTGCATGATCAGAGTTTCATAAAAAAAGAAAAGGTTAAATTTTCTTCACTCTCTCTCTTTATTGCTCTTTGGGATTGAATCCATTAAGAGCCAAACAAAGCACATCTGTGTTGTTGTCCCTACTGACTGTCAGCATACAGTACATTCAAATATTGCAGCCAGAAGGCGTTTTACAAAAAACAACTTTCAAGATGTGCTCTTGAAATGTGTTTGTGTACTCATTATGCAGCGCTATCTTTTGTCAGTGGGGAGTTCTGTAAATAAAGCATCAAGGTCTAATATTGCAGTAGCTGATAGCAATAAAGCAAACTAGAACTGAATAATCTACTTTACTCAACTTCCTTATTTACAACTGCGACCGGTGTATAGGAAAAAAGTGTAAAGACATTTTTTTTGTTATTTTTGCAAAACTTTGGAATATCTAAGGTGGCTTTGCAGGAGGAAATGCAGTAGGTATTTATAAACATAACAGGATTGACAACAATCTGCTACTTTAACTACCTCACCGGTTTGTGTAAAACATCTCTTGCATCGATATACATAGATGGAAAGAGTACAGCTGCCTGGAATTTATAGTTCTTTCTGTTCCCAAACTCAAAAGAATTGTTAGTCCCAGAGTCTCATTGTGAGATTGGTAAAAAGGAGCTCTGTAATTCACATTCTATAGGTCAGCAAAACAAAATGGATGCTTGAATATTTTGGGGCATACACAGAACTATGGGTGAACTCTTGGAGTTTAAACAGTGTATTAGACCATCTTTTTTAAAAAAAAATCTATTCTTCTTGTATCAAAGCTGGTACTTGCAATTTATGAGATTAGCTTTGAAGTATCAAATTCTACTCAAAAAATAAAGGAAAAAAACTTAGCACGTTTTCTTCAAGTGCTGCTTTAAAAATGAAAGTTAAATGCTCTCTATTACATCACAGTATTATTGGGTGGTATTTTAAGAAAAAAGTCCTGTTAATTATTTTTGCTACATATTTGTAAAATAATGCTATGCAATAAGCACAGAACATGAAATAATACTAAGGTTTCAGAATATCAAAACGCTGCAAAAGAGAAAAACAACAGGTGCAGTGCTGCACTTTCGCTTCTCAGAGAAACGCTTGCTTAAAGGTACTTACCTCTTCAGTAACTAGTTTAAGAAGGAAACATTTTGATGAGATGAACTTCTTTTGTACAAGGAGCGTTCATTAGAGATCTTACAAAGGTGGACTGCTTCTGCTGCATTCACATGAATGAATCTAGCAGTACGGGAATATCCCCCTGACTTTTCAGTACCGCTGCCCTATTTTTATACTCAGTAAATGTGCTTTTGCTGAACCTAACAATAATATCTAATGGAGACTGCCTTGCAACTGGGCATTGAACTTCACTTTTTCAAACCTTTGTTGGTGGGACACTGGTTTCTGGATTGCTATTCTGTTAGCATGATGAACTAATTGACCTAGCAGGACTCCCTGTGGAATTGCAGCTTCTGCTTAGATCATCAGGAGTACAATTTGTTGTTTCATTTCCTTTTTGAGTCCCATCAGGGAAATTGGATTGTGGAAAGACTACCTACTGGGACCATTCAGCCCTCATGACTGAGTAAGTAACTTTATTTTTTTGGTACTGTCTTAATTAACAACAAAAAGGAGACTTTGTTATGAGGGAGTCTGCTGTGATTCTGATACAGATGACTAACCCCAGCTACAGGAGCACTTGATCCACATGGCCTCCTGGAGGCTGGGGGCCCTGCGCAGGTGCAAAGTTAACACAAAGCTTCAACAAGCTCTAAGTGCTGTATTCAGGATGACTTGTCAAGTGTTACTAGACCATCACCAAGGCTGAAGTCCTGCAGGTATTAACTGTTTGGGAAAAACACGCCTGGGTGAGAGGTCTGGCTTGTCTAGACTTTTAATTAGTAACATTACTTAACATTAATTGCTTAAAGCATTTTGTGCTTATCTGAGAAAATATATGCTCCTTAGAGTTTTCTGTGCTCTGACATCACAAAGCAGGGATGTGATTATGTTAAAAAGGTTGCCTGTTTTTGATTAACAAAACACACACATTTGCACATCTCATAATTTTCCTGGCCCTGAGCTGTATTCTGTTAATATATGCTGAAAATAAATCTGTTTAAATTTGCATCTTTGCACTATTAGGCTTACTTTTCCCCAGTCTTTTCAAGTTCACTTTTGTGTACAGGTGAAAATGAGTGATTTTGTAGCTGTTCACTAAAAAGAAAAAATCCTAGGTTTTTCTAAGGAAACAGGTGCATAAATTCTCCTTTTTGAAAGTTTCATGATGACAAAACTTTTCAGGGTACCAACTTCCAAAGAAAAAAAGAATAGGAAAAATAATCCTACAGAAGGCTAACCTGGTGTGAAGGCAGTTTCTGTTCTCTATATTCTCATTTGTGAAATTTAACATTTTGAAGTAATAACCTTGGAATAGTAATAGCTGTAGATTTACTGTAGGAAGCTGAAGGCCAAGGACAGATGGCATTAGAGAGACTGTGTCCATGATATACATAGTATATACATATATATTCATCATAAAATGAAATTCACAGGGAGGAATCATATTTTATGTTCTGTTTGACAGAAGTTCTTACTACTAAGCTTATGAAGTAAAAATAATCTATGATGTGGTACGATTTTGACTTCTGTGTTGATTTTTTAGGGGTTATGGGACTGAGACTACTATGGATAGCAAGCTATTCCCTGCAGCCCATTCAGGGAAGTCTTTGCTGTCATGGAAGACAGCAGATTCTACCTCCATCAGTAGAAAGACATTAGCAGCCATCTTAATTTTGTTTGCTCCTGTGCCTGAATTTGTTCTGTGCTAATGTGATTCTGAGTTCTGAAGTGAAATAATGCTTTTTTTCTCAGAAAATTATGAAACATGGGCAGCATCTCCAAATTCTCCTTTCCTTTCCCACTTGTTCTCACTATGCTTTTTTATAATCCCTCTTCATTATTTCTGAGTGTCAGATGTGAACTTGCACAGAAAATACTGAAGTGTCTCCAGAAGGCACTTAACTGCCTTGTCCATTGCCATAAAGCAGATGTGCAGCATGCCAGCTGCTGTGCTGAGGGAAGGAGCAGGATGGTGGGGCTGGGAGGTGGGAAACGGGGCAGTGCAGCGGCATGGCTTCAGGAGAGCAAAAGGGAAGGAAGGGGTAGGATGGTGAGCAAGGCCAGCCTAATCTTTGTGTCTGAAAGGATTTAATTTTTTGAATAATCCTGGAGAAGACAGGATACAACTTTCTTCAAAATTGAACACTAAAGATATAGGTTAGGCTCTGGAACACAGTATTATTTTGACATGCATATTGATCATGGCTCAAAATTAAATGTGCTTATTTGGATGTTATACATTAAGGAATGCCATTTCCAGGTATTTGGTATATAGCCACTCTGTGGCTTTCATGTTCATTGTCTTTCCCTTGGATTCCTCAGTTTCATCCATAAAATATACAGATACTTCAAAGTAGGAGTATATCAGAAAAATTTCTGTTTGAAAAGACTGGAAAAAGGCACTACTGCCTGTAGTGCTGAAGTCGGGACTGGAATTTTGTTCTGTGCCATTTAGTGATGGATGTAGTGTATGGTGTTTGGTTTTCTTTATTATTCCAAATGGATGGTGTGTCTGTATTGCTGCAATGCCTGCCAAAAGACTCTCTAACAATGTAGTGGGCAGTTTTTTGTTAGTGTTATACGTGGTTTTCTGTATTTGGACCTTTTGGCTAAATAGATTTTAATTCTGATTTCTGTTATATACAAAGATCCACAAATACAACACAGATGAGACAAACATCTGTGAAGGTGATCTTTGGACACAGTGAAACATCTTCCATGCCTGAATTACACAGAATTATATATGCACTGCCAATCAACTTCTTACAAAAAATCTGATATCATTTTCATTAGATTTAAACGGAAATTACATAAAAGATAGCATTTCTTTGGCTTCCATTTGAGGAACAGGCATTGTAGAAATCATGCATGTCGAAAAATTTGCTGATAGGTGCAGTCTTACTAATCTTACTAAGACCAGTGGATCTCTTGTAGGAGGAATTTCACTTTAGTTTTGTAAATATTAGCAGGGGGTTTCACTCTTACAAGTTGGTACCTAGTTATCATCCCCTTCTCATACAGCTTCAAAACTGAGCAGCTCTCCTGTTTGGTGAGCTCACTGAATGCCTGCTAAGATTTTTATTCAGAAAAGTTGAGCAAACGCATCTAAAAACTTATTGAACAGATCTGTCCTAGGCTGAGAATGCATTTATATCAGAGAATTTCCTTTTTTCATTTTAGGAAGGTTGGTAATCTAGACTTTTTTGCAGAGAAGGAGAATGTACGTGTGTGTCTGTGTGTGTATAGACATATATCTAAATATATATATATAAACACATATATATTAACACCATTTTTAGCATATGGATCAAGACTTTTTGCCTGGTTGAAGCTATTTATCAGTTTCATCAAAAACCTCGTTATCTCTAGGCTATGTGCTGCCAAAGAAAACAATAATCACAGTTTCCAGACAAATAGATGAGCAGTCCAAAATACCCCTTTGAGATCTGCAGATCCTTAGGCTCAGTCTGTGGGTGAGTGACAAATGATGTCTTTAAAACATATTTACTTATCCGTGATGGTGTATACTAAGAAGTGTGGCTGGTCTTGGTGAAAGTTAGGGAAGCCATTGTGAGTGCTAGCATTATGTTGGCTGTGTTTCTGTCCCAGGTAGTTGTATTCCTAATACATCTCTTTGTGTGTGCTGGAAAATCTTAAATGAGACTGAGAATCTGGCAAGCAGTACTGAACTGTTTCTAATTAAAATCTTGTACGTCACTTCCACAATATCGATTGAGCCACAGAGACATTTTCCTTTTTGATAATTAGTTCTGTCTACATGCTACATTCTGCATGGCTGGTTTATAAAGGTGCAAAATAAACATATACTAAGATACAAGAAACCCTCTACATACGGAGTTTTGAGAAGTATTAGTGTTGTTTGCATATGTGATGGAATTTTCCAAACTCTCTATTTTGCTGCTGATGGTGTTGCTTTTTGTTTTCCCTGTCTCTGAAGAAATCTACAATTGAAATTCTGATGTAATTGTGTTTTAATTTATGCCAGTAATTTTCAGGCGCCAGGACAAGAGGTACTTAAATTTTGCAAAGGAAAAGTGAAGGCAAATACTTGCTATTGTATGAGAGCAGACATTAGTGTAAATAATGCTATTAAGAAATCCGGTATGTATATGCACACAGGAGATTTTGTTGCCAAATAATTTCATATTCAATTTTCATTTTCTTTTTGTCTTTAATCAGATACTTTGATCAAAGCAGGCGGCTTGCCAAATAGCATTTTATCTTATGACAGAAAAACTAATGTAAAATATGAAGTAATTAAATTTGAAGCACTTCATAATGAGGTGAAGAACTGTATTCAAGAGGTGCTGTGCAATGCAGTAATTGTTCATGTTCATGGGATATTGTATTGCCTTCTGTAGCAGGTATTTTTTTTTCCTATAAGGTCAATATCAGTAATTGTAAAAGTTGCTGAGTCTTTTTTGTTTCAGATGTTCAATGTTCTATTTTTCTGTTTCTGTAACAGTATTGCTGAGGGTTGGTACATTGCTGGTTTAAAAAAAGAGAAGTCAAATTTGAGAGGATCCTTTATAGGGTGTATAAAATGCATTAAAATTGCAACTTCCTTTCTTATAGTCTTTTTAATGTAATTCTACTTTCCTCACGAACTCATTTGCAATGCAGGATTTCATTCCTGCTAAAAGAAATCTATGATGTAATTTTTTAGAAGAATTAAAAAACACTACATTGTGTGAGTAGTAGTGTGCCTGAGAGGACTTTTAAGACGCTACGTAGCTACGTGTACAATGTAGCTTGTCATTACTGAGATCTGTCCTTTACAGCTTTCTGTCTCAAGAAATCTTAAAATATTTGTATAGAGAGCATTAATAGTAACTTGTATCCTAATGCTGTAGTTTTGTGATTCTGAAGCAAGTCATCTGTATGCAGAGATAGCAGAGTTCCTATAATTATTTCTTCCTGTATTTGATACAAGAGAGAAAAAAAATCTTTCAAGCCAGGGGAATTCCAAAATAATTGTCTTTCTCATATTAATTACAGGTTACTTTTCAGTTCAGAGTTTCCTCCCCTCTTCCACCTCAGTCTTGTTTGGTTTTGTTTCCTTGAGCCTTCCCGTCTGCCTCACTGGACAAAGAAGGTTAGAAACGTTGTGATTAGTTTACATATAATAAAACAACTGTGTTGTGAACTTGCACTACTCATGAGGGTTGTGAAGTCTTTTGAGACTGGTCAGATAACTCCAGTCACTCCTGTTGTCTCCATTTAGATGGAGTCCTTCTATAGTGTGACAACTTTTTGTTTTCTTGAGGTGTTATCACTGGAGCTTAGCTGACTTTGAACCCACAGAAGCAGCCCTACACCAGAGCAGGCAATCTTTGTAATCTATGTTTTGTATAGGTGCTTCTTTAATGTGATTTAATTGTTAAATTGAGTGGACATCTTTGACCCATTTGGGTGAAATAATCTGCTAATTTTTATTCACTTCTATGAACATTGTGAGTGTTTAGTCAAACTTGATATACCAAATTCCAAAGATTGTTTTATATTAGCACTTAGATGCTTAGTGTATAGACATTCTGGTTAACCTTTCATAAACAAATAAAACCAAAGAATTTAAATGGCATAATTGATGTAAAGATGATGAGAAAACAGTTTCTTAGAGTACTTATTCTTACATATTTATTTATGTATTTATATTAAGTTGATTTCTATTGATTTTTGGCAGGGTTGACAAAGAATCGGTTTAGATGTGGAGGAGAAAAATATGAAGGCAAAAGGAGCTTAAATCTGTGTTTTACTGAATTAGCAGCAGCTGTTAGTTTAAATTGTGTTGTAAGTACAAATTGATACTAACGCCGTCATTACTTAGTGTTTGTGGTAAGAAGGCATACTGCTTAAGCAAGAAATATTCCTGAGTTCACACAAAGTAGCATGGACAGGCAAAACTGCTCAAATATTTTTAAGTTGTAGGGAAGAAATTTGTGACTTGACATGTGCGTTCTTTTGAGACCGTTTTTGTTGTGATTTTCTGACAAGTTTTGGCTTGAACTGAACACGTTTCTTTGCTGTCTCTTCAGCATCCCTTAAACAACAATCATTTTCCTTCTGTCTGTTTTGTAGCTATTCGGTACTGAGAAGACACTCCTTAGTTGATCTGCAGGAATATATCATGTCGTGCAGTATCCCCTGTAGTAAGATCAAGTTCCCACAGATGCATACATCTTTTACACTGAAATAGGCAGTTCCCACAGATTGTTCTGTCTTGTACTTTCAGAGGTTGTTTTGTACTTACAGAGCAGTGCTATCGCTGCTTCATTGATTAACTGATGTTTCAAGCTGATTGGGTAAATCACTTAGATAAGAATTTTAACGAGATTTAATTTAAAGTCCAAATTGCATTTTCATACACATTAAGTGCCAGTTGCCATGTGAAATGATTCTATGGTGGAAATTAATTTGTTTTAAGAATACGTTTGAGGGAAGTATTACAAGCATAACGCAGTGAAGTGTATTTAATCTTAGACATAGTAATCCATGCTACCTGTTTCTGTACTGATTTTTTGTTGGCTCCTTTGCATCTTTACCTGGATTTTCAATTTTTCAGTTGTTGATAAAGTCCTTCCTGGTGCCTAATTTTTGTTGTATGTATTAAACTATACATACACTTTGGGCCAGCACTAGAGAGTTGACCAGACACAGCTTTGACAAAGATAACTGAATTTTGAAATTTTGCATGTTACCCTACAGAGTTATCCTAGGCTGAAAGGACAATTTGGTACCTGGGCTTTCTGAGGAGAAGCATGTGTGCCAGTAGAGAGGCAAAGATGTCTATTAAGCAGTGGAAGAAGCAATAAAAAGTAGGGTTTAATTCCGAACATTTTTGAGAATTCTGGCATGAAAAGCTTCAATTTTCTTTCTTCTTGCTTCATCTTTACACTTTTTCTCTCATCTACCTGAATCCCTTTCTGGCTATGCATTTGTTAAGTGCTGCCAGGCAGTTCTGCCTTCTTTACAGTTGTGGCCTCCAGATACTACTGGATCCAGGTGAAAAAAATAACAACATTATTTATACATAGGAATATTGGTATATATTAAGCAGAAGTGAGCTACCTTAGGGCTACATTTGAAATATATGATATATGTATAGCTACATTAGGAATCAAGACCACCCAATGCAGCAATTTTCAAATGCCAGTGATTGTCACTGGACCTCATTCAAGGAAGGGGGCAGGGGCTTTAAGGCAAGGCAAAAGATTAGCAGAATACTAATTTGGCCTAAAATGCATAATTGTAAAGCTGCAATTCAGTAGCCAAACTAGTATTTCTATCCATTTACCAGCTCACCTAACAGCAAAGGACTATAAAATATTAACTCACATTTGTACTAATCCAATTCCAGGTGCACATGGCATATTTTTGTAGTAATAAATATTGAATGGTATATATTTTAAACAGCGGTGTGTGTCTTAGCATTCTTGGTAGGAAAAATGAACTCATAAATTATAGACCTGGCACGGATGTTGATTCACAGCATTGCTATGGGCAAGTTACTTACCTTCTGTCTGTGTTTCTTTAGCCGTAAAATAGGAATAACAGTACTTATTTTCTTGCTTCCCACAGGAATTAAAAGAAATTTTAACATTTGTATAACTTCAGAGACTACTAGTTAAGTGTCCATTTAATCTTTTAGTTGTATCCAAAGTAAACCTATCCAATGTTATTTTTAGAGAAATTATTTACAACACTTCTGCAAATCTATTCTGTTTGATAATTTACCCAAGTAACATTCTTTTCATGGTAATAGAACATGGTGTTTCCTTGTAAATAAGAAAGCTAATTAACCCAATGAAAAAAAGCGAACTTACTCATATTCTATTATAAATTTGATATTTCAATATTTATATGCCTCTACTTCCGTAACTGATAGTACTGTGATTTCAGAAGACCATCATCATAAAGACCATTGCATATGCAGGAAAGAAGAACATAACCAATAAGGTTTAGAAATTTCTTCAGTTGTTCAGCCAAATACAGAATCGTAGAATCATAGAATCACGGAATAGCTAGGGTTGGAAAGGACCTTAAGATCATCCATTTCCAAACCCCCTGCCATGGGCAGGGACACCGCACACTAAACCATGCCACCCAAGGCTTTGTCCAACCTGGCCTTGAACGCTGCCAGGGATGGAGCATTCACAACCTCCCTGGGCAACCTATTCCAGTGCCTCACCACCCTTACAGTAAAGAACTTCCTCCTTATATCCAATCTAAACTTCCCCTGTTTAAGTTTTAACCCGTTACCCATTGTCCTATCACTACAGTCCCTACTGAACAGTCCATCCCCAGCATCCCTATATCCCCCATTCAGATACTGGAAGGCTGCTATGAGGTCTCCACACAGCCTTCTCTTCTCCAGGCTGAACAGCCCCAACTTTCTCAACCTGTCTTCATACGGGAGGTGCTCCAGTCCCCTGATCATCCTCGTGGCCCTTCTCTGGACTTGTTCCAACAGTTCCATGTCCTTTTTATGCTGAGGACAACAGAACTGCACACAATACTCCAAGTGAGGTCTCACAAGAGCAGAGTAGAGGGGCAGGATCACCTCCTTTGACCTGCTGGTCACACTCCTTTTGATGCAGCCCAGGATACGGTTGGCTTTCTGGGCTGCGAGCGCACACTGAAGCCGGCTCATGTTCATTTTCTCATTGACCAACACCCCAAGTCCTTCTTCGCAGGGCTGCTCTGAATCTCTTCTCTGCCCAACCAGTAGCTGTGCCTGGGATTGCTCCGACCCAGGTGTAGGACCTTGCACTTGTCGTGGTTAAACTTCATGAGGTTGGCATCAGCCCACCTCACAAGCGTGTTAAGGTCCTTCCCTCCAGCGTATCAACCGAACCACACAGCTTGGTGTCATCAGCAATCTTGCTGAGGGTGCACTAAATTCCACTGTCCATGTCACCAACAAAGATGTTGGACAAGACCAGTCCCAACACCGATCCCTGAGTGACTCGTTACTCATTACTGGTCTCCAGACAGACATTGAGCCATTGGCCACAACTCTTTGCATGCAGGCATCCAGCCAGTTCTTTATCCACCGAGTAGTCCACCTATCAAATTGATGTCTCTCTAATTTAGAGACAAGGATGTCGTGTGGGACAGTATTGAACGCTTCGCACAAGTCCAGGTAGATGACATCAACTGCTCTAACCCTGTCCATCAGTTCCATAGCCCCATCATAGAAGGCCACCAAATTGGTCAGGCAGGATTTCCTGTTGGTGAAGCCATGCTGGCTGTCACCAAGCACCTTTCTGTTTTTCATGTGCCTTAGCATGCCTTCCAGGAGAATCTGCTCCAAGTTTTTGCCAGGCACGGAGGTGGGATTGACTGGTCTGTAATTCCCTGGGTCATCCATTTTTCCCCTTCTTGAAAATGGGGGTTATATTTCCCTTTTTGCAATCTTTGGGAACTTCACCTGACTGCCATGATTTTTCAAATATGATGGACAAAAATGAAAATACCATTCCTGTTATTCATGTAGATTTTCAAAGGATTGCTTGCTGCTTACTTCTTTCCTGAAACATATATTAGTAGTGAAGAGACTAATTTAACCTGCAACTGGAGTTGGAGAACTGATTGGGAGGAATATGCAGAGCTGACCCTCATCATAGGGATGTGTGTAGTCTGCCTGGAGCCCGAATCAGGGATATCACTATGGCGCTCCCCAACCTGGTGCACCCGACAGACTACTACCCGCTGCTGATCTTCCAGACAGGTGAGGGGGAAGCTGCTTCCTGCAGTCTGAGGGGGATGAAGAAAGACTACAGGGCCTTGGGGCGGATGGTGAAAGAGTCTGGGGCTCAAGTGATCTTCTCCTCACTCCTTCCGTCTTCCACTGATGATGTGGGAAGGAATGGGAAGATTCAGTTCATAAACGATTGGCTTCGAGACTGGTGCTACAGGCAGGGCTTTGGATTCTTTGATAACGGCTGGTTTTATAGGGCACCAGTCTGGACAATGACAAGTGGGAAAGGTTTATCTCACAGAGGCAAAAGGATGCTGGGGCACGAATTAGCAGGGCTCATTTGGAGAGCTTTAAACTAGATTCGAAGGGGGATGGGGTTGTAGCTGGGCTTGCCCCAGTGGGGCAGCACTCCAGAATTGACGAAGACTGGGAGCCCTCCTATAATCCTAGGGTGAAATCGGTGTGCTCAGCTCGCTCCCTGGAATGTCTGTACACCAATGCGCGCAGCATGGGAAATAAGCAGGAGGAGTTGGAAACCTGTGTTAAGTCAGGAGACTATGATCTGGTGGCAATTACAGAGACGTGGTGGAACAGTTCACATGACTGGAATATAGTCATGGAGGGCTATGTCCTTTTCAGGAAAGACAGGCCAGCCAGGAGGGGTAGTGGGGTTGCTCTTTATGTACGGGAGCAACTACAATGCACCGAGTTCTGTCCAGGGACAGATGACGAGCGAGTTGAGAGTCTGTGGGTGAGAATTAAGGGGCAGGCTGGCAGGGGCGATACTGTTGTGGGTGTCTGTTACAGACCACCAGATCAGGGTGAGGAAGTTGACGAGGCTTTCTACAGGCAGCTGAGAGCGGCCTCACAGTCACAGGCCGTGGTCGTCGTGGGGGATTTTAACTTCCCTGATGTTTGCTGGAAGGACTGCTCAGCAGCCGAGCCACACTCCAGGAGGTTCCTCCAGTGTATGGATGATAACTTCCTCCTGCAAATGGTGGATGAGCCAACCAGGAGAGGAGCGCTGCTGGATCTCATCCTCACTAACAAGGAGGATCTGGTCGAAGCAGTAAGGGTTGAGGGCTGCCTTGGTAGAAGTAGAATTGCAACCCTGGACTTTAGCAGGGCAAACTTTGGCCTTTTCAAGCAATTGCTAGGGGAAATCCCATGGGCAAGGCTGTTTGAAGGTAAAGGGGCCCAAGATAGTTGGTTGGCATTCAAGGATTGCTTTTTCCAAGCTCAAGATCGGAGCATCCCGACACGTAGGAAGTCAAGGAAGAGGGCCAGGAGACCTGCGTGGCTAAATAGGGAATTGCTGGGTATGCTCAAGTGGAAGAAGAGAGTTTACAGGTCATGGAAGGAGGGGCTGGCCACTTCGGAGGAATATAAGGCTGCTGCTAGAGGATGTAGGAAGGCAGCTAGGAGGACTAAGGACTCCTTAGAATTAAACCTGGCGAGAAGGGTCAAGGACAGCAAAAATACATGGCAGACAAAACTAACACCAGAGGCAATGTAGGCCCACTGATGAACGGGATGGGTGCCCTGGTGACAGAAGATAGAGATGGCAGAGTTACTGAATGCTTTCTTTGTCTCTGTCTACTCTGCTGCAGGCAGTCCTGAAGAGCCCTGTACCCCTGAGACCTTAGATGAAGTCAGGTCAACGGAGCGGTTTGCCTTAGTCGATGAGGAATGGGTTAGAGACCAGTTGAGCAATCTGGACATCCATAAATCCATGGGTCCAGATGGGATGCACCCGCAGGTGCTGAGGGAACTGGCGGAAGTCATTGCTAGACCGCTCTCCATCATCTTTACCAAGTCCTGGGAAACGGGAGAGGTGCCTGAGGACTGGAGGAAAGCAAATGTCACCCCAGTCTTCAAAAAGGGCAAGAAGGAGTACCCGGGTAACCGGTCAGCCCCACCTCCATCCCTGGGAAAGTGATGGAACACCTTATCCTTGGTGCCATCTTAAGGCATATCAAGGATAAGAGGGTTATGAGGGGCAGTCAACATGGCTTCACCAAGGGGAAATCATGCTTGACCAATCTCTTAGCCTTTTATGAGGAAATAACACAGTGGATGGATGATGGCAGAGTGGTGGATGTGGTCTACCTTGACTTCAGCAAAGCATTTGACACAGTCTCCCACAGCATCCTCACGGCTAAATTGAGGAAGTGTGGTCTGGATGATCAGGTAGTGAGGTGGACTGTGAACTGGCTGAAGGAGAGAAGCCAGAGAGTTGTAGTCTATGGGGCTGAGTCTAGTTGGAGGCCTGTAACTAGTGGAGTGCCTCAGGGGTCAGTACTGGGACCGGTATTATTTAATATATTCATCAATGATTTAGATGACGGAATTGAGTGTACTATCAGCAAGTTTGCTGATGACACTAAGCTGGGAGGAGTGGCTGACACGCCAGAAGGCTGTGCTGCCATCCAGCGAGACCTGGACAGGCTGGAGAGTTGGGCAGGGAATAACTTGATGAAATATAACAAGGGAAAGTGTAGAGTCCTGCATCTGGGCAGGAACAACCCCAGGTTCCAGTATAGGTTGGGGAACGACCTGTTAGAGAGCAGCGTAGGGGAGAGGGACCTGGGGGTCCTAGTGGACGACAGGATGACCATGAGCCAACACTGTGCCCTTGTGGCCAAGAAGGGCAATGGCATCCTGGGGTGTATTAGAAGGGCGGTGGTTAGTAGGTCGAGAGAGGTCCTCCTTCCCCTCTACTCTGCCCTGGTGAGACCGCATCTGGAATACTGTGTCCAGTTCTGGGCCCCTCAGTTCAAGAAGGACAGGGAGCTGCTGGAGAGAGTCCAGCGCAGGGCAACTAAGATGATTAAGGGAGTGGAGCATCTCCCTTATGAGGAAAGACTGAGGGAGCTGGGTCTCTATAGTTTAGAGAAGAGGAGACTGAGGGGTGACCTTATTAGTGTCTATAAATATATAAAGGGGGAGTGTCACGAGGATGGAGCCAGGCTCTACTCAGTGGCAAACAATGATAGGACAAGGGGTAATGGGTGCAAACTGGAACACAAGAGGTTCCACTTAAACTTGAGAAGAAGCTTCTTCTCAGTGAGGGTGACAGAACACTGGAACAGGCTGCCCAGGGAGGTTGTGGAGTCTCCTTCCCTGGAGACATTCAAAACCCGCCTGGACACATTCCTGTGTAACATTATCTAGGTGTTCCTGCTCCGGCAGGGGGATTGGACTAGATGATCTTTTGAGGTCCCTTCCAATCTCTAGCATACTGTGATACTGTGATACTGTGAAACTGTGAAAATTCAATTTGTGCACAGTTGCGGAGGCTTTGCTAATTCCCCTCTATGCAACTGTGTTTATAGGTAAGCAGTTTTATTGATTACATATATTGCTTATTATGTAATACCTGAAGCCAAGAGCAAGGTTTGGAGTAAATTGGAACAAATGTACTTAGGGCTGAATACTGAATCAGCAAGGAAATATTAATTTGATTTAATAATTTTTAATCACAATTTGGGCAGACTTGAAATAGAAAGCAAAAAAGTAGCAATCGTGAATTTTCAAGTGTGTTCTCATGAGGAGCAAGATATCTTAAAACTATTGCAAGTGTATACATTTGCTATGGCATGCTGAATATAAACCTACTAATGCATCTGCATTATTATTAAGTAACGTATTTGATTAAGTGATGTAGTTGATCATGGGTCTACTTCTGTGGTCAACAAGTGACCACTTGGTCAATTTATGACAAGTGTTGCCTCCTCTTGAGCTTACATCAGTGCTGTTCCCTACATTAGCTCCCACTTATTATGTATTCAGTGCCTCAGCAAGGAAGGGTCTTTGGAATCTTGTGGAATGATGATGGTTTGAGAAGTGAAATGCCTTTGTGTCTTAGAAATTGAGGAAGCTTATAGTGAAAAGAACATAATCTGGTTAAAATCTGTCAAAATATGTACTAGTGAAATTGATGCAGTGAGGTTTAAAATCAAAAGTGCAGGTTTCTTTCACTCATTGCAGTAATTGATATGGAAGCAGAAAGACAATAGATAACCCAGGCATTAGAAAGTATTAAGAATTTTCTCTTTAGAATTTGTTTATATAATTGTTAACTAATGAGATAGTTATTCCTTATTTCTAATAAATGCTCATGTGCCCATTTGCAAAACTGAATAACATCATGAGCACTACTCCAGTTAATTCACATATGTGCATAAGCCATGTAAGTTTCCTGAACCAGAGAAACAATTCCACTGTAGCTTCTAGGGATTGGCAATGAAATGCTCACTTTGAATACTTGGCATAATACTATTTCCTGTCCTTTGAAGGCACTATTGCTTTGAAGCAGTACTCAACGGTAACTGTGGTAGTGCAAACCTATTATAATTCAAAGATTCTTAGCCTTCTAGTTTTGGGCATCTGGATTCAGATGATGAATATTCTGACTTCGGAAGTGAAGGATGAAGGCTTAGGTTACAAAGCCTTACCAGAGCTGCTGCTCTACGAAAGCCTTTCAAGCACTGCTTGAAATCATTTATGTCCAGTTTCCAAGAAGTGCAGTGAAAGCCAGATGTAAGATAACCTCCTAGAGACTGACATTTTTGGACAGCTGTTTGTCTTCTTCGGCATATGCATTGGTAGAGATAAATACGTAAACATATTCTACAAAATAGCATCAAATACAAAATAAAATGAGATCCCATGTGACTTTTCTTCTCAGGTAGCTGAAGGCCTGAGATCTTTACAACTACTTGGAAATCTGTTTTTGTAAGTAATCCATGAAATATTTCACAGGTTCTCTAGTGAGATGGGAATTCTGCCTTAACATGTAGAAAAGATCCACAAATAGCACCTCAAAAGTGGATTTTTATTTATTTAGATCTCAAAGCACATAAGTTACTGATGGTAAAGAAGAAACAGAGTTCTCCAGTATACACATCCAAAATCATCTTCAGTCTAAGAAAAGCATGAATCCTGCTTCATCTGGTATTTTAACTTCTAGGGTTAAACAATACTTCTAGAAGTATTATCTTCTGTTCATCAATTTAAACTTTTCCAGTGTCTTCTACCTATATAGATATCCTCTGAGGAATAATGTAATTTTTAAATGTAATAATAATTTATAAAAAAAAGCCTTATTTATATGTAGGGAAACTCTCATGCTTTTAATATTTAAAACCCTTCTCCAGTCTATATAATGCTCATAAATAGGCTTTATATACTTAAACAATTTATGGAATCCCAAAGCATGTAGTTTTTTGTCAAAAAGAATAGTCTGTATTGCGCTCTTCATGGTCCCCTTTGTTAGTCAGCCATTCGGGACAAGTGAAGTGGCTTTCACACATAACTGATCTTTGTAAGAGGGGCAGAAGAGAACTTGCCAGTGACTTAACAGCTTTAATTATAAATACCGCTTGTCTGCAGCTTCATAATCACATTATATTTTGTCTTCCTTCTCTTGCCAACTCTTTGCTTTAAATTCACCAGTAAATTCTCTGAAATAGTGGCCATATTCTTTTATACAGCAGGTTTTGTGTGTTGTGTAACATGGCAGAAGCAACTTTGGTTTAGGGTTATAAATGGTTAGAAATAGATACAAAAAGGAATATGGTATGGTTTTATAATTACTGTGGCATATAAATAATTTCTGGGTGCATACCCAGTGCACAATTGCAGTGTTCCAGGGTAGCATATTAATTATTGTGAATTTCCCAGTGATGGTTTGTTTCTCTGTGGTATTGATATGCACTGTCCAGACAGATACAACACAGCAATGTGTTCCCAGAGAGTTCACATGAGGGAAATAAAATCAACAGGAAAACACTTCCAACATAGTAGAACTTCTGTGAGGATGCAATCATTAATATTTTAAACACATTTGAAGATTATCAGATAAGGGGCACAATGTGTGAAGTAATAACATTTGTATGTGTATTAATAATGTAAAATACATTAGTGCGGTTCTGTTTCCATTAACTATTTTATGTATGTTAAGTATTTTCCATGGGGAAATTAACCCACATTTCCATTCTGCACTGGCATGAAAGTTTTAGTTTTATTTAAGTTCAAGTAGGATCTGATGAGTATTCTCTTCCTGAATTAAACACTTCACTTTTACATGGTAAAATAAATCCATGTGGGTTATTATTTTTGGAGAATAACTGTGAAGACTGTTAATAATGGCCAGGAAAGGACTTTAAAAGTCTTAAAGTTATTTTTAGGGATAGGGACAATTCTTTGTAATAGGGAAAATAATACTAAAAATGTTGTGTCATTTAGTATGGAAATTTATAGTTTGACTCAGTAGGAATTTGTTACAGATTTCCTTGCTACCTCCTTTCATTCCCACTTTGATATATGAGGAGGCATTCTGACAGCTCGGAGAGCCATTCTGACAGCTACACTGAAATGATTTCCATGGAAAGTTTTGCAAGGGGACTTGTATGCTTTTCCCCATTTTCCTTTCCTCCTCATTCACTCTTGGGAAAGGGAGGAGGGAAACCTCAACAGCATGGTGAAATCTGAAATTGTGGCTTGTTTTAGGAAACAACATGAATTTGGGAGGCTTTCTTCACTTGTAAGATCTTCAAGCTTTTGAAGAGAGTGCTGAGGGCTTGTAAGCAACCTCCAAAGAGCTGTTATTTCTGAGGACCTGGTATCCATATTCCTGGCATTTTCTGTCTCTTGACAGAGAAGTTCCCTGGGAGCTTAAAAACCACAGCCCTACTGAAAGACTCCTTCCTCTCTGTGTTTTGTGGTCCACAGCAGACTCTCAGCAGCCCTTCCAGGATAAGTCTATGCCTTTCTCCCTCAGACGTATTTTGTTTGTGAGGTTTTTTTTTCCCCAGTGCTTCCCTTTTAGGTTCCTTTAAATGAATACAGGAAATTTGAATTTACTTTCAGTCAGGCTCTTCCAGGAGATGTAATCTAGGCTTCAATAGAAAAATATTGAAATGAGGTGTACTTGGTAATGTACTACTAATTACTATACTAGTAATGTTTGGGCTCCTGGAGAAAATGTCAACAGAGCCCTAAAGCCCTGCTGAAATGGCATTTTGATGAATTACTTTGATTAAATCCTCATAAAAATACTGGAGTTGGATTGTTTCCCAAAGGTTCATTGGGACAATGGCAGTCATCTCATGTCTTGGTGCTTTGAGTAACTTCTGTAGGTTACTAGTAATATCTCAGCATCTTGTAAGAGCTCAGGTTTGGACAGGTCTCTGTTTTATAGCTGATACAAATAAGATGTGTAAGGTCCCTGCCGATTGCTTGTGTAGGTAGTTTAACTATGGTTGCGTGTTGACACGTAATTATGCTTTGTTCAATGTTTTTCTCAGACTCTCCAAGCTGGTCAATAATTGTCTAATCTCTTTGCCATTTAAGGATGCCAGATTCAGGCATGGCTTGGTTGCAGTTCAACACTGAGAACCTGTATGATTCTGATTTAGATACACAGTGCTTTCAGGAGTTTTGTGGTGGCTGGCAGTGCAGATGTTTTCCATTCAAGATCATTTCCCAGGTAGAAGTCACTTTAACCAGTAGAACTACTAAATCTGAAGGTTGGGGGACAGATCTGCTGCTAAATTTTGCATTGTAGACACAGGATTTCATTAACAATACATGCCAAAAAGAGAGAGTTCGCTTGAGTCGTCTGATTTTACTTCCAGGTTTTTTTCGCCAGCCCTTTTTATAGCTGGTGTTTGAGAGGGAGGGGATCTCCTATATTTGAGACTTTACGCAAGTTACCAAAACGCTGAAAACTTTGGAAAAAAATGTTCACTTCTGATTTCTTCTGTGTTGTCTTAATTGTTAGAGCTGGTGGACTATCTCATGTTGGTTTGAAATAAGTATATGCAGTCTAGATTTGTATTTTCTCTCTGTGAGCCAGTTTTTATGAAATTGAGGAAAAGAGTTCAGTCAATGTTAAGCATATCTATATACTGCCACAAGACATGATACTAATTCAACCAAATATGTGTCCTGTGCAAGTAACAAGGACAATTACCAGTGGCTTTACATGCAGTAGAGGTTTGGGTTGTTTGTTTGGGTTTTAGGTTATTGTTCAGTAAACAGTACCTCATGTCTAGAAATCAAGGAGAAAATTGTATGATGAAAAATTCTCTTGAGACTCTTACCATGTTATATTTCAGAGGCTCAAGAATTAAATTCTTGAATGGAGTTTCTTCTACCCTGAACTACAGCTTCAAAACCTCCAATGTTTCTTGGTGTTACAGTGATCTTTAAAATAGATTAGAGTTACAGAGTGTATTTTAATATTTCCTAAATCTGTGATGTAGAGAAGCATATCACAATTATCTAGAACATATTTCCATGGAGTTTTTTTAATCGTACATCATTGCAATATTAATGAAACTAACTTTAAATAAATAAGGATTCAGCTGAGAGATCAGTTGCTGAAGCATTCTATAAATTGCTAGATTGCAAATATTTAAAGAGTTTGATATTAAAGTTTGGAAACTAATTTAAAATTTCAAAAATTTTTCTTCTCTATAAATGCTTACATGCTGTTGCTGGAATCTATCAAACCTCAAAGCTAACTTTGAAGGTGTTTTTTTTCCCCTAATGTCTAGCATTTTAAACTGTACTTAACTTCCTACAAATTGAATTCTTTAGGTCAGTCTTGCTAGGCTGGCTGCTACTGCTCTGGTCCGGACTAAATTTTAAGTTGAAAAGGTTTTAGCAAAAATACTTGTCAGTTGACATATGTGGGAAACTTACAGGATTATAAGGGAGGAGACAGATAAAGGTGTATCTGAAACTTCGGTACTGATTGTAGTTTGTTTCTAAGTCCCTGCATATGAAAACATTGCAGTTAAGTTAATCTAAAGGAATGTTTGTGACTTTTTATTGTCTTTGTTAGAAAGAGACATGCTAAATACAGAAATAAGAAATACTAATTTTCAGTTTATAATTTAGCTTTCCATTTGTTTCAAGTTGTGTAATTTTTTCCAAAGATTTCAAAAGTCAAGTTTATAAATAGATTAAACCTTTTTTCTGTTGTGGAAAGAAAAACACATGATTTAAGTGAGAAGCATCTTGTGATTCAGTAAGGCAATATATCAAATCTGCCACAGGCAAAAATTGTTAGGAAGTGGTCTGAAATTCTCCTTGGTGTATTTTCCTATCTTGTTTTGCTGTATTTGTAGAAGTTACACATGCCCTCATGGCGTGTATGACACAACTCTGCTCTCATTTCAAAGCTCATGATTGCTTTGCTTTTCAGATGCACGACAGAATTTATTTTCAGTGTTTGGCTGTTGGTATCCCATCAAAACTTATGCCTGTCAAAGGAACACGTTAAAGGATAGTCAGAATTTGGAATTTCATTTTTTTTCTTTGAGCATGTTTGTCATTTGTATTTCTGTGATGACTTTGGAATGATGAATTGTCTAAAAATTCTGTTATTTTTCTCTAGAAATAACTCTAATGTAAAAATTAGACTTCTTTTATTATGAAGCAGAATATCCCTGACAGTTGTTGAAGGTGTTAGCATGACTGGTTGTTGCTTGCTTTTTCCTTCTCTCTCATAAATAGTCAGCATGCTTCAGTATGGAGCTATGAAAGCAAGTCTCAAGGAATAACATGTATGCACACTGTTACCAACCTCTTGGGATAGCACTCTGGTCACAGGGCAGAGCTCAGTTTTAGCCATCACATGGCTTCTGATAGCAGATTTGAAATGTGAGGGCAATTAGTTTAACATTGTGCAGATACGAGACATAATTATGCCTTGCATTACTGCTGAAATCTCCAAAGAGCTTTCATGCCAGGATCCCTGAAAAGTTGATTGCTAATATGTAATAAGCAACAAAAGAATTATGCATAGGAAAACAATAATTATTGGAAAAAAAACCTTTGTAAATTTTCTTGATGATCTTTACTCATCACCTCTCTGTGAAATAACTTTCTATTGCTTGTTGAAACGGGAAATTAGGCTGCATTTACGCTAAAAAGCTGCTGGTTACCTATAAAGTGTATTTGCAAGATTGTTATAATATCTGTGACATGTAACATAATACTTGTGCAAGTGACAGTGAAGACATGATTGTTGAATAGCAGATTTTCAGTCTTTGCTTAGTTGTGTGGCTCTGTCCAGTGCTATTGACATTTGGGTAAATAGGCTAAGCCTGCATGGTGGTTAGCTGCATGAGATGGAATTAGGATCCTGCAGTGATGGAGGTATGCTGCTGTGGGATTTGACCTGATTTAAAGCTACACCTGGGAAACAACGGAGAATAATCCGTTAAAGAATGACGGCTCTTTAAAGAACTGAATTTTCTCATATTTTCAAGAACTGTTTATGGTGGCAAATTTATACTGATGTTAAATCATGCATGTATTAAAGAATTAAACTATTTTTCATATGTTCCTTAGAAATGGTACTAGCACTTCAAAGCATGAATGGAAATCTAGAAATTTAAACAAATTGTTATATGTTGACAGTACTTTCGGTCTGAGAAGATTTTGTTCATTAACTCTTTATTTGTCAAGTCTCTGATGCTTTCCAGGAATTGGTGAATTGGGCCCCTGAAACAGATTGAGAGTAATACAGCCAAAATAACTTCATAAATAGAGCATGTTTGCTTTTTTAAATAATACCATATTTTTAAGTAATGGAATGGAGTCATTAAATTTATTAAATTTATAGTAGTTGAATTTCAACTTATTGTGGCTTTAACTGATGAAAACAGAGCTCTATCTAGCCCATGGTGTCTTTATTAACTTCAGATAAAACAAGTGTTTCTCCTGAATCACAAGTTTTTCCTATATATTAAGCTCTATTACTAATCAGATATACGTTTTATCATGATATATATGAAATGTGTCATATTTCACATTACAATGAAAAGGTCTGTTCTTCCAAAGAAGCCAACTATTTGCCTATTATATCTTATATTTGATATATAGTGAAATTATTAAATGCTGTTTCGTGTCTGCAAGTATGTTTAAGTCCTAGAATTCTTTTGTCATTGAAACTTCCATTATAGAGTTAAAGCCTATGTTTAGTTGAAATATAATAATATGAAAATAGTCAAGATGTTGTTTTGCCCTTCTGTGGCTCTCCCACTCTCATTACCAGTGACAAAATGATTTGTATTTTAAGTAAAGAGTTGTGGCCTACTTTTACCAAGCTTAATTAAAAGCCTTAGATTACTTATAATGAAGAAATTGCAAAGGACTTACTGTAATAATGACAACTTTTTACACTGGAGTAATTGTGAGTCACTCAATAGTGTCCTGTAGAGAATCATACTCAGACAGTATAAAAAGAATTTTTTTATTTTATTTTTTACTTTTGTTAAAACAAAGGTCCCTATTCCAAAAGAAGTAAACTTCCAGTGTCAAGGAATTGTTTTAAGAAAAGTAAAGAGATATAACTTACACTATTGGCTAAATCCACATAGTATATGGGGAGAAATGGCAATCAGAATATCTATCCTGGTTTTACTGATAATGTAGCCTGCATTTGTCAGTATAAGAGGGTAGACGAATCAATTGATTGCTGTAGTTGATTGTTACTGCTTTTGGAAAATGACATGAGATTTATTGAAATGTTTGTAAAGTACCTCTGTATTTAATGTTAATAGCCTACACATTTGAGATACTTTTAATATTTTAATTAAAAATATTTTTTTCTTTCTTGATTATATGTTTTTAATTTTTAAATCTCCTGATGATACCTAGAACCAAAATAAGAGGAAGAGGTTGTTAGAGAGTATTATGTAGTGGATATTGTGAAAGTACCAGCAAGTGAAAGTTCACTTTCCTACATTTACCCTCATGAATCTTCTTGTATCTTGTACTTTTGAAAGAATTTGGTTTTTTTTCTCAAAGATAAAACTTAAGGTAAAGGTTTTTAAATTACTCTTGAAATGTCCATGCTGAACATTTTTCTAAACTAAAACGTTTGAGCTGTTGTGTTTGACCCTTTGCAGGATAGCAGAGGTTCTTGCAGCTGCTGCACTCCTCATATCTTTCCTGTGCTATGCCAGAGTGGCTGGGGTAGCTACAGGCAGAGAGGACTCCAGCGAGGCATCCCAGAGCCCCCTTGACTGAGGCTGTAAGGGAATGTTGGGTTCATAGGAATGGAACACTTCCATGAACCCCCTGCATTGTCTTTGAGCGGTTAGTGAAAAATGGGGATCCTTCCCTTCAGGGGTGTCTGTGTGGTAAAAGCCTCACAACTAAACGAGCATACGAAAGTAACCAAATACACCGCTTCATCTTCATGTTTTAGTGCAATTTTTCATCAAAAGGAAATGTTTCCATGATTTGACAAATGCTGCAACATAACAGGTTCTCTTTATCAAGAAGTCCTTTTGGCCAGCTTCAGGTAAATGTTGATGTGGACACTCAATAGCATTGTATTTTCTAAGTCTTTCTTATATTATTGTATGGGTAGAATTCACTTTTAGAAAAAGAATGTTCATGAGCCCAAAGTGATAAGCAGATTTGGAAGTTCAAGCAGTAACCATTGATCCAGCTATTAATTTAAATGAAAAATTTGGATGTATTGGTGACTAAAGAGCAGGTCTGAGTGGTAAAATGGTATCAGATGCTACAGAGTGATAATCCCATCTGCCTTTTGGGAAATGGGTATGTCATGTTTGTGTTTAACATAAAGATATATCGAGTTGGTTGTAATTTAAAATTTCTCAATTAAATGTCTTAGAGGAAGTGGGAGTAAGACTGTGTAGTAGTTGACAAGGCATCTAGCTTTGAGGGGTCAGGGGGTTTCTAATACAGGCTGTCCTGTCATATTTTAGAGCAGTTTGTAGAGTTCAGGAGACATCTGTAGTTTGGTTAGAGGAGTGCAGATTGCTGGTTTGTTTCTACTAAGAAAAATCCTGGATAAACCAGCATCGTTAGAGTGTGCCATATCTTAATGTCCAAATACTTAGGGAACTATCCTGGCATTTGGGAGACATCAGTTCACCACATGACCAACAAGGACCTTTTTCTTGACCTTGGCTAGGCTGTGTGCCAGAGTGAGTCTGTGTGGATTTCTGCCTTGACCTTCTTGAAATTAAAGTGCTGTGTCCAATATCACTTTCAAAACTTCTTGTATTTTCAAATACGGAGATAGAAGCAAAGCTACCTTTCTACTAAAAGGGCCTTCACTTTTCTGTAGACTAGCTTTCTGATTTTCAGCTTGGTAAAGACACATGGTGTGACTCCCACTACTAGTCCCTTGGCATTGATCCCTTTTTTCACCATCTTAAAATAAAATTATTATATTGTATTCATGTACTTTGCAGGATAGATGTTTATAGTTATTTTTTCATAAAATTCTTAAATATATATAGTCCTCAGGCAACTTAATAATGGGATTCTCTAAGTACACAAAAGAAACTTGAGTGGCCTTTAGTGGCTGCATTTCTTCTAGATCTGCAGTTTGCTTGGGTTGGACAAACATGCTGTATTTGTGCTCATTTTTCTGTATATAACTCTTGGTAACTCAAATAGTATTCTAATTCTAACAGGATTCCTAATGCGAATCACGTTATCTGAAAAGTAACATATCTGACATGTGGATTATCCCTGGATTTTGGGAAAAGTGGCCTGGATTTAAATACAGAAAGGGTAAAGCTCATTATGAGTAGAGAAATTGTCTCCTGGGCATTTCTTGTCATCCTCTAGAATAGTAGCTTGGATTTGTTAACATATTTCTGGTTTATTGTTGATTACAGCTTTGAATATTTGGCTACAAAGTGAATGGGGAAACTGTCTTGCATAAAGTGATAGATTACATGGCAACATTTTTTTCATCTACCAGTCCAGATAGGCATTTTAACCCACCGATAACTTCAACTTAAAAACCAAAATTCTGTTGATATTCAGTGATATTCCTCCAGTACTGAAGGAAATCTGTAAGGTAGCTGTAGAATCTGAAATCTGTGAACTCAGCTCTGAGGTATGCTGAACTGAAGCTTGCTGAGCTCTTCACTGTACACTGTTATTTTTAGAGAGTGGCATGGGAATCTATAGAAAAGAGAAATAAGAGTTCAGTAAACAACTGTGGGGTTTAGTTGGAGTTTGTTGGCTTGTTTGGTTGGTTTTTGTAGTTTTTTATTTTTTTTTTGTTTGGCTGGTTGGTGTTGTTTTGATTTTGTTTGGGGTTTTTTTTGGTGGCTTTTTTTTTCCTCACTTCAAAAAGTGGCATGCATAGTACAAGAACTGGTACAAGTACTTGTTGAGTGAGTAAGGTTCTCTGGAAAGTACTACTTGCATAGTAAGGCTGTACTTATGCAGAGAGAGAATACCTGTAAGTAAACCAGCTGATCTATCTGGAAAAAAGGCTCAGGAAGAGGCATACAGGCCTTCCTTCAGGTCTGAACTAGATCACATAATTGAAAACTAACGTAATTTATATGCACGTAAGGCCAAAGGAAAGGTGTAATAAGCAGTGCTAGCTTTAGCTTTCATTAAGGAGAGAATGCTTTTCTGTGCAACACAAACATTTGCATGGTACAAGATTTTTATTGTAATTTAATGCTGGTTTTAAGAGTGTGGTGTTTTTTAATTTGTGTCCAGTAATAAAGCCTGTTGAGATATTTATACCTATGTTGTTCCTTTCATTGAAATCAGCTCCTGCCTTTGGAACACTACAGCACCACTGTAAAAATGAAATACATGTTTCATATCTGTAAGGCAGTCTAAGATAGAAAGAAGTGTTGGTTTATGTGTAAATTGATTTGTAGTTTTAAAAAAGTGAAAGGGGGTTTCCCTTTTTTTTTTTTTTAGCCTCTACATTGTAGGTAAAAAAATCTGAAAGCATATGGTAGCAATTTTTTAACCTCTCTACATGAGGTGCTTGTCAACGGAGGTCCATACGTCCAAAGCTAGTTAATAACAGCTGCAGGCCAAAGTTCCTTTAAGAGCTATTGCTGTACTCCAAGATTCTCAAAGACTTTGAACAAGTGAAGTTGGCCACAAGGGAAAGCAGCAGGTCTGAATTCTGCTTGTTAAGTGAACCCTGTTTGAACAGAAAAAATGTGGCAGAAAGTCAGAATTTTCATGCTATAAAACTTCACCATAAAATATCAGATAGGATTGGCCAGTAGGCTGCTGCAGTTTAGCCTAAATGAACCCATTTGCTTTAATCTAAAACTTGATTTTGCTGTTTTTGTCAATGAACATATTTAAAGTTTTTTTTGAGGAAAATTTGGAAGGCTAATTATAACAAGTAATTTTTAAAAAAAGAATTCAGAGAATCCCAAAATTTTGGAATAAAGATCTGTTTGTGTTTATATTTTGTGCATATAAAACATGAAGTAGAAAGGGAAAAATGTACGTGAAGAAATAAAAATGGCAATTCTCTTGACCTTGTGCTGCTTTCTCAGTTTTATATTCATTTCCATTTTTTGCTGTGTTCTTTTCAAAGCTGTAGTGAATTATAATTAATTGAATTCCCTCCAGATAGGTTTCCATGCAGTTTATAGTTGCTTTGCAGTTTGGAAGAAGTCCAGAATTAAATGTGAAATCACTTTCTCAAAAGATATGTTCTGTATATTTTTGCCTATTGGTTGAAAACCTTTGTGGTATATTAACGCCTTTATCAGAAAAAAGGTCTTTAGAAGCATTGAGAAGGACCAATGCTGGCCGGTTGGTTATCTGCCAGTAATAAAGTATCAATAAACGATACTCACCACTGTAGTTCAAGTAGAATATAAGGCAGGGTGCTTGACAGAGAATATGTTTTGTGCTTTACACCAGAATTTGGTGCTGGATCAAAATCTGAGATTTCTGATACATTTCTAAGACGCTGAGTGCCCCTAGGTGGTCACAACTAAAAGTACAGCAGGAACAGTTTTCCCCTGCTCATCTTGTTCCTGCTGATGGACAGCTAACCTCTGCTGGGCACTGGGTGCTTATCCCTGCCTCTGTGGCACATTTTTGGGAGGCATTACTATTAAAGAATCACTTCTCTTCCTCTGATAAGTCTCTGCTTTACAGAAAAGCATTTGTGAGGTATTAATTTTAATCTGGAAGTTGCTGACGTACTGAAGTGGCAGTCTGTCATTACTCCCGCTTAGGGCTCCAATTTAACCCTTGTCATTGCAGTTGTCAGTATCAATTGGGGATTAGATGGGGTTACGGCATGCAGAGCGGATGGGCAGTGGATCAGGACCACTTTTCATTCCTTTTTAACACAATCTTATTATTATCAAGCCCATTCATACAATTTTGTTACTGCTTTTCAGTTTTTGATACACAAGTATTTTGGGGATAAATTGCTTCCGGAGTTGTTTTTGGGTGCTTTGGATTCCATTTCTCTACTGTATTTGAAATATGTAAATAATGAAATGACATGGAAGTGGTACCACTTCTAAACCACATATTTCTAAAGTCACACAGTCGTTTTGAAAATGCTTATTTATAATGCATTGACTCTTAAAAAAAGATACACATTGTAAGAGTTATCCTTCCAGGTTCTACAGAAATGTGTCATTGATTTACCATTCTAAGGTAAGCAAGCTTTGTACAAATAATGGAAACAAGATTTCCAAAGAGTGTAGAGCCAATCCCAAATGTTAATATTTTTTTTAAATTAATTATTGAGTACACGTAATAATACAGTTTATTTTAATCTTCATCAGGTAAATGGTGTCTCAAACCGGTAAGTACAGTATGTGAGAAAATAAACTTTGTATTTTAGCCTAAGAGTTAGGTTTTCACTGAAAAAGACATTTCTGCAGGGAAGGAGGGGGGAAAAAAGGTAAACCTTTCTCTTACTCTCTGAGAATTCTGGTGAATTTGCTTCTATGGTAACCAATTAGCCAGAGCTTATTACTCATGTAAAACAGGAACTGTTTGCATTTTTTAAAACCTTCATTTGCAAAACAGCATGTCTAAATGATAAAGTTAAATTTCTTTCCCAAGACCACAAGTCTTCTTTGTGGGTGGAAACAACTAAGTTTACATTTTAAAAAGCAAGGGAAAAGGCGCTCCTAGGCAGCAGCATCCATCCACACTGAAAGCAAATATTTGTTTTTGGAGGAGAGAATGGCTGTCCCCGGAGCAGCCAGCTTAGCAAAAGCAGGAATGGAAGGGCAGAGCTCATCTTTTATGGAAGTCAGATAAATTTCATGCTCTTTAACATCGACTGTGACTGCAGGCTTTTCACTGAAGCCTGGCTCCTTCCCCAGTGTGAACAAAATAGGAAAAGTGATTAAAGTTCACTCGGTAGTGGACAGCAGGAGGCAACTGCTCCAGTATCTTCAGCTGAGGGAGAGGGCGAGAGGGCTCCTTAATAACACTTGTGAAGCTTCTTTGAAGGAAAGAAATAGGACTCGTAGGGCCTATAGATGCCTACACTAACATTCATTCATTTCCTGTACTTCATATGGCTTCTTTGACACATTGTAATATTGTCATCCCCTTCATTAAAATGTCCATTATGAAAGGGGAAAGAGGGAAAATGTAACTGTTAACTGGAGTCAAGGGTCAGCAAGTTCTGCTGTGAGCAAAGGGCTCAAAGCTGCCTTTGATAATAGTGGCAGCTCTAGGGCAGATGAGGCAGACAAAAAAATGGAAATAGGGATCTTACAAATTGTCATGTTTAGTGTCCCATCTCGTGATAGATGGGAGTCTTGAGTGTGCTGACAAGTCTCAAAAGGCTGAAGTGGCTAGCAGATCCAGCTGAAGTGGCTAGCAGATCCATCTAGGTCCTGCCTTTTGGCTTTTTCCCTCTGTCTCTGCCTGTTTTTTCTGTTTCTCCCTTTTTAAAGTTGTGCAATCAGTATTCACACATTCTTATAACTAATAGGATTAGAGGTGTTGCAAAGGGATTTGAACAAGATACTGCTTAGCCCACAATGTTAACAGGCAAAACTACTCTGAGATAGGGCAGACAAAATGGGTCAGAAAATGTGTGGGGAATGAGGTAAGGCATCTCAAACAGGACCTCAATCAGTGTACCATTATGAAAGGGTCCTGGAGTATTCATTCATTACTGCAGACTGTTGACTTTTCTGGCTTGACCACCAAAGGTGTCAAGAAATGAGACTGAGCCAAACAGTGGGAAGTGCTGGACACCAAGGGGTCCATTTCAAGTGCTTAAATGCAGTTTCACATTCTTTGCCACCATTCCACATAGAGCAGTGCTGGAAAATTGAAGCACGGAGCCTCTAGCACCTAACAAAGCTGAGGCTGCAAAGCTTCTTGTAAAGCTTGGGCTGGATCGCATGGTCAGAAAGAGATGGGCAACTGAAGTATTGAATCAGGAAGCACAGAAATCATAGAATAGTTAAGGTTGGAAAGGATCTTAAGATCATCTACTTTATATTTAATATTATGTTTTAACCTCTATGTAGCAGTTATTTAAAACATAAACTTTCTAGCAGTAGGTTGAAACATTCCATTTAAATATATCTTTCCCGTTTTAAAATGTGCCACACAGAAAAAGCCCCTAAACCCAAATCCCACTGTCCCCCTTCAGTGATACCATATGGTGCTTGAATTACTAAGTGATGGTACTTGGTTTCCAAAGCAGCAGCAGGAAATACTTCAAAGTTACTGCTCCCCCCTCCCCCCCTTTCTTTTATTTTTTTTGGCCTGTGAAACTTGCATGAACCACCAACCTGATCAAAGCTGCCAGAATTTGTTAGGAGACATGTCGACCTGGGCTTGCCTGTGTATGGTAACTTAGAGTTGCCTCCTCTTTGCAGAAGAAGCAGCAGGAGCTGCTCTAATGAACTGTCCGGCAGCTCCATCTTGCAGTGTATATACAACCAGAGGTGAGAAGAGGTTAATCCATATGGGAACTAGTTAGGAAAGCAAAGTGAAAATACCAAGGACTTGTATGACCAAAATTCAACTTGAAATCAAAGATGGTTGCTGACATTTTCTGTTTCTTTTCATGAAACTCTTCTTGCAATCTGTTGCTTTATGTGCCAGCTTGTAAGTTTTAAATACTTGAGCTGCAGTGCAGGGGTATGTATTATGTACAATACAGAACATCATGTTGCCTGTAGCAAATTGACCTCCCATCCATTTTAAATACCTGTACCTTATTTCTGATGGAGATTAGATTCCTAATCTTAAGATTAGGCTCACTTTTATTTCAGCATAGGGGTTTATGATGATAATCTTTATCTGCTCATAAATGTAAAGAAGAAAAAGACGTTCACTATTAGACATGTATATACCTGAAATCCTCATACTGTAATTGCAGCTGTTGTGATTTTCATCATTAAGCACATTTACCCCAGAGTTTTATCCTGGTTTTATTTTTTTTAAAAATCTGTCAGTTTCCCTTTCTTATTGAAATGTTTTTTCTCCCTGTTCAGCTGCAAGCTAGGATGTCTTCTCTGCCTCAGCTGGGAATCTCTATTCTGTGTTGCTTATTATTGTATGTATGGGAAAGGGAATCATAAATATTGAAAGTACTGTGGAAAACAGACACTACAAGATATTTGCTGGTTCTTCAGGTCAGGCATTGCTCCATGCATATGTTTAAATATGTGGAAGATAATTTCCCACTGGAAGTGAAGTGAGGCCCTAATTAAACAACAAAACAAGAAAACCCCCACAGGCACACAGAAGTCTGTAAGACTCTTCCTGTTCCATGTGAAAAGAGGTGTTAATCAGTATTATAAATAATATGTATCTATAATGACATTTCAGCTAGGTTAAACAAAAACAAAAAATTAAAACAGCAATTCAGGAGACTAAAATACATACCTTAAAGTTCATCAGAGTATTTACTTTTAAGCATAGACTGAACACCTGAATAAAATCAATATGACTGACGCACAAAATTAGGGTTTATTTTGTATGGCAATGCTGTTTTGAATGCTGGCTTTGAATCTAGTAAGTCCTTTTCCGTGGGGTACAAGTATTTTAGGTTCTATTTTGAATAGGGCTATCTGATATCTCTATTCAAATCTATATTTTTATATGCTTGCTTATGTTTGGTTAAGCTGCTTAATTAATAGCATTCATCAGAACATTCGTGGACATATTTTGCCATCAGATACTTGTATAGTATGTGATATCAGTGAGTAAAATTTGGCTTACTTGTACTATTTATACATGTGGATGGGAAGATGGTTAGCAGGGGGCAAAAGAGATGTGGAAGAAGAAACGGAAAAAAAAAAAGAAAAAATTATTCTGCAGATCTGGGGCTTAATTAGATTTTCTGTATCCCTCCTGAATGCTGAATTTGATCTTTTCATTTTCACAGATTGCAGACCTTTCATTCTCACCCAAGGTCTATTTAAAATTGACACTAAGGGAAAATATTTGATTTTTTTTTATCCCTGTTTGAAGCAAACATTTGTAGGAGTCATATCCTCATGACTCCTTGGTTCCTTTAGTGTATTTAGTGTATTTTTAGTTTGCATATCTGAAGCATTTAGTACCACTGCAGTCCAACTTCTGACTTGCTCAGTTGAAAGTCAGAGATGAATCCTTATCTACATTTACTGTAGCTCTTCCAGAGTATATTTTAACTATTTCTGATTCTTCCCAGAAGACCTACAACCTACCATGCTGTCCTTGGTAACATAGTACCTATGTTATTCTACAGGAATGCAGACCTGACACAAAATCACAGAATCATAGAACAATAAAATGGTTTGGGTTGGAGGGAACCTTAAAAAATAACCTATTTCCAACCCCCTGCCATGGGCAGGGATACCTTCCACTAAACCAAGTTGCTCAAACCCCCATCCTACTTGGCCTTAAACATTTTCAGGGATGGGGCATCCACAGCTTCTCTGGACAACCTGTGCCAGTGTCTCACAACCCTCATAGTGAAGAGCTTCTTCCTTACCTATGTCTGATGTAAATCTGCCTTCTTTCAAAGGAAAGCCATTCCCCCTTGTCCTATCACTACATACGCTTGTAAGAAGTCCCTTTCCAGATTTCCTGTAGGCCTCATTTAGGTACTGGAAGCTGCTCTAAAATTTCCCTGGAGCCTTCTCCAGACTGAATAAGCCCAGCTCTCAATATCCCCAAGTCCTTCTCCTCAAGTCTGCTCTCAATCCATTTTTTACCCAGCCTGTATTTGTGCTTGGGATTGCCAAAGATGCAGGACCATGAATTTGGCCTTGTTGAACTTAATGAGGTTCACACTTGCATACCTCTGAAGCCTGTCAAGGCCTCTCTGGATGGCATTCCTTCCCTCCAGCATGTCAACCATACCACACAGCTTGGTGTCACCAGCAAACTTGCTGAGGGCGCACTCAATCCCACTGTCCATGTTGCCAAGAAAGATGTTGAACAGGGCTGGTCCCACCACCAACCCCTGAGGGACACCACTCATACCTTAAATTGCACATGCTTCAGTACCGTCCTGAATTGCGATGAGGTTATTTGTATGTTTGTGGTTTAATAAGAGCTATGTTGAGCTGAGTTAGTGTAATTTCCCTTCCTACATCTCTGAAGGTTCTGTATCATCACTTTTACACACTTCATATTGTCACAATCCATTTTACAAGAGCATAATAGATTTTCAGTTAGCTGATACTTAAGAGCTTTGATGAGTACTGCTTTTGTTTTCAAAATTGGTGGGGAGGAGGAGCATTCCCTTAAATATATTTCATTCCCAAGCTATCAAAATTAGGATTATTGATTAGCTGAAAAAAAAAAACAACAAAATAATGTTAAAACTTAACCAAAAAAATCCTAGAAATTATCATTAAGAAGTTTTGGATTTCTGTCTTGAAAAAGTTTCTTCAAAAGAGGCCTAAATACTAGTAAATAGTAGGTGTTTAGAGAAACTACTTAGCCATGTCCATCTCTCCTCCAAGTCACCCTGCACACATAGAATAGATAATTAAAAATTGTGACTGACCTGAATTTACTATAGACATCTTGGTTTTAAATTAACAGAATCAAGTTGTTTATTTCTCATGCCCTGGTTAAAATTAAAGCAGGAAATCATGCTGATACATGAAGTGAATGGGAATGGGATACAGAGTTATTCTGTGATTTAATACATTGCCCTAAATATGTTAGACGTATAACTCTATAGAAATTTCAGTTTTTTACTGCCATAAAACAGTGACTTTCTTAACTGATGTATCTTCAATACTTCTACAATATTTTGATTCATAAAAGTTGAGTAGATTGGGCTTAAAAATGCATTTTAATAGACTTTTTGACAGATGTGATTTAAAAGCTTAGAGAAAGCAATGCACCTGTCACTTTTAATTGCAGAAAGCTTTCCCTCTATTAACTTTATTTTGCCAAAGCGTTCTAATGAAAAAGTTCCAGTATCTAATTGAATTTCATTTTCTTTGAGTTTGCCAGAAGAACAATTACGTTTTAAAACTTCCAACTATGAAGTTGTGCTTCAGAAAGTAGTCTCTTCATCTTATATACCATTAAGTTTCATCATATGCTTGTCATACCTTAGGAGCATCTTTATATCCTTGAAGAAACATGGCAGTGAAATGCAGTCTTTGCCTGTATTGTCTGTAGCACTAGGTAGGGTTTACAAATACAAATGTTTGTGCAATTGGGTTATTCTTATCCATTATTAGATTGCATCTCTCTGGAGCTATAAGTACGTCTGTGTCTGGCAAGCTTGTGTTATCACCAATGCATATGGGTACCTTGTGTCAGTCTTCCAACAAAGATATATAGCCTTGTGTAGAAGCAGGCTTGGATATGCTTGTATTTCAGCCTCTAAATCAATTTCTGGGACCATTGCTACAGATGTTGGAAGGTGAAGGTCTGTAAAACAGTATACTGTGATATGAACTGCAACAGAATAATAAGCATGAGAAAGAATTAGCCATATGGCAATAGATAGCAAGTGCAATAGAGCCTGTGGAGAAGCAAATCCTCACACCTTCTCAGCTCTCTGTGTAAATATTGTTTAAATTCAGTCACCTCAGAACTCTGAGCTGGTCCTGTTCTCAGAGGTGATCTGTTCTTACTCAGCTAAAAGAGTGAGTACAGATTCATGAGCTTGCCCTTCCAAGATACATTGTCCTAGGATTTTTGTGCTGGTGAAACTCTTACTGAAATCCTTACAAGTATGAATGGACTTACACAGACTGCTTTAGCAGAAAGCCTGGCTCTGTAATGCTGAGATGTTGTTGTTCCCTTTAATGACTATTTTTCATGTGAGTGCAATGTCATGTGATGTTATATTTAGGCTTATTTCTTAAATACCAATGTTTTGTTTGTTGGATTTTGCATTTACCCTTTAACCAAAATGTAATCATCATTAAATGTTTGTGGTACATTTCAGAATTAGTCCTCAAGCAATAGGGAAGCTTGTTGTTTGTTTGTTGGTTTTAATAAATCTAATAGCTCTTTCTTCTTATTACCATAACTGTCCTCAGTCTCAGTAAATCAAGAGGTTACCTTGACCTCTTTGTCCTCTGTTTACTCACCACAAGTGAATAATAGCTTGTGAATGGAGACATCAGTGTCACCCTTATTCACCCTAGGTATGCTGCTCTCATTTGATTGAAATTACTTAACTGATATCCATCCCATCCAACTGGTTTTGTGTCCCCAGATTGCAAAACAAAGCACACACCTGCCCTCCAAATTAAAAAAATGCCTCCTACAATAAAAGGACCCCCACCCCCTGCTCCCCCCTCTACCACACATAATCACTTTTTTCCTAATTACTAGGGCTTCTCAGTAGGATTTTCTGGATATTTACTTGTACAAAAGCTCCATCAGCTATTTAGAAGAGTCTGGAAAATGGTTGAAGGGAAAGAATTTTTCATGGAAGCAATTTGTAGAAAAGACTTGAAAACCTACAGATAGAGGAAAAAGTCTGAAGGAAGGAGTGGAGATAAGTTTTTAAAGTGCAAATAAGAGCAGCCGCTTTTTGATGGTGTCAGTGGAAGAATACAGTCCTGGAACAGAACATCTGAGCTTTGTGGACTTGGGCCTCAAAAACGTGCTTGAATGAAAATTATCACTAGTGCAAGCAGCTGAACTTTTTTGTAACTTTGAGAGGAAAAAAGGGTTAGATGTGTAAAAGTAGAAATACAATATAAGCTTTTCTTTAAATAATACTAAATTCAGCTCTGCATGGATTATTTTATAGGTGGATTTTCCTAGAACATTTAAATGTAATATATATACTGCTATTGTGGCAATAGCATCCAGCCAAAGTTGTAATGTGCAATGGAGTTTTGCACAGTCTTACACTTGCAGCACTTTGATCCAGTTCTTTATCCTAGGTTGTTCTTTTTATTTTGCTGTTGGTGAAGAAATTAGTTGTGATCAGCTTATTTTGGAATTTTCCTTTAGTTGCTTCTGTGCATTTTTACAATTTTTGCAACGGTTTCCACTTCTAAATGGCCCCTGTGTTCAGCTAGGGTACACTGTTCTTCTTGTACAGACCAATTGTATTGCCTCTTCTGTATTCTCAGCTCCTTTAGAATAGGAAACTCTTGACATTCTGATTGTTTTCATGGCACTGAGAAGAGAAAGGTTGTGGTGAAAGGAATTTGGGGGAAGTAGCTGGAACAGCCACATAAAGGGAAGGCAGGCTCAAGAAGAAAAGGAAGCTTGGAGCCCTTAAATAGAATCTTGAGACCCGGGATTTCTGTGATGCTCAGCTAGACTATTAAAGTCATTTAATATTGTCAGTGGGAAGTTTTACTTCTAGAATACTCGAATATTCATATCAGTATTTGCCCTGAAGTTTCCCAACAATTTCTTTTCCTTCTTCTCCTAAGAGCTTTAAATTGACTTTCATTAACCAGCACATAAACAGCACCCAATAAATAGAATAAACAAAAAATCTGGTCTGAAAAACTATCCAGTTGTTTAAATAATTCAGCTCGTTCTTACTGTTTTGTACCTTATTATCAGTGGAGTACAATATGAATACACATTTTTATCATCCTTTCCATGATTAGTTTACTCATACAACAGCTTAAAGTCCTAGTTTTTGGGACAGAAAGACAATGGTATGAGGCACTCTGCAAACAGAGTAAAAAACAGCCAACCAATCAGCACCACATAAAACAAAACAAAGTGATTCCGTGAAAAATATTGCTTCACAAGAAATGACAGATGGGTATAAGCAGATGGGTGAAGCCCAGGAAAACAATGATATAATATTGGTCATATTGATAAGCAGTAATTATGACAGTACCTTAGCTGTTGTCAATTTTTTTAATAATCCATGGTAATTCTTTTATAATCTGCTTTGGTTTCTTTTGCCATTCTTAGCGTACTTTTTGGCACTGAGAGGCAAGAACCTCAAAGCCTGAAGCATCAGTGCTTCACATACATTATGTGACTGCACACATATTGTATAAAGCTAAGACTGTACAATAAATCTGCCTTGTTAAGCAATCAGCTTGTCTCAAGAGATGGTACCCAAATTGCATCATTGACTCAAGTGAAGGAAGACTGAGCACAGTGCCATTCAGCTTTAATGATCTGCAAGATCATTTCTAGTTTACTCTCCAAATTTTGCCTGTCCCTTGACAAACTGTTCAAGATTAGTTTTAGTGTTAAGAAACACTTGGAGTACTTGTCTTATTATTGGACTAACAGTTTGGAGCTATACTTGATGAGAAATGTCTGCTACCAGGGGTGTAATTATTACTTGCCTGTATTGGAACAGCAGGTATGCATAATGGGGCTGGATCAGGAACTCGCTCTACTTTGTTTCGAACAAAGAGAGAAATTGCCATGGTTTGCTGAGTGATATTTCAGAAGAGAATATACAGGGTTATAGACTGTGCAGTAAAACTAGACAACATACCAGACAGCCTTTCAGTCAGTTCCTAAAAGTACTTATGGTTTCAATGCCAAAACAGGTGAAACAATATTAAATATTAAAGTTATGTTGATAGCTGCAAACTCCTGCTAGAAATGAAGTTTTGTTAGAGAGAAAAGTAGCGATAGATTTTTCAGATGGTGTTGAAGAGGTCTTTTGGAAAATTAAGTAAGTATGCCATCTCATCTATTCTTAATGTGAGCGGATCCCCCAACCAAGCCAAATGGATGTTTCAGCCGTGCATATGTTGAGTATGTAACGTACCAGAAGAAGTGAAAGTTACCTGGCAGCATCTTGCTTTATCCTTTCTAAGTTCTTAACTTGTAGTGCATTTTCAAGTCTATCAAGTGTAATAATTGATTAAAAATTAATGACCACATAGCCTATCCAGAAACTGATGGAATTAAAATAGCAGAATTTTCACTCTTACAAAAAAAGTGTTCTTTTGTGACCTTGTATGAAATAACAACACATAAAGATTAAAGCTACTTTCTATTTTGCCTTCAAGACCAACATGGTTAAATAAAAAGGAAGAGAAAATGCATGAACACAACCCATACATGCTTTACAAGTTATTGTCTGGACTACATTGTGATTTTTTAAACTTTAAATGCAAGATATACATATGGTCAAAAGTCATCTCCCACTCTGCAAACTCCAAGCTGGGTTGTAGGTCAATGATACCCATGCACTTCACAGCTGTGCTGATATCTTCAGGCATTGTTAGGGGAACGGTACTGCTATTAGAAATGAATAAGCAGTCAGTAAATGTCATTCAATACCTTCTTCATCTTGACCAGTTTGAGACACATTACGGATAAAGACTTAGTTTTTCTTTGTGGGGGGAGTGGGGTGATCTTAAGAGCTTCAAGTTTTTCTTTCAAGGATCTTCTTCTAACAAGAGGATTACACTGAAGCCAAATTTGAAGTAGTACTGCAATTCTCTCTTTTGAAATTGTGGGTGGTCCTTTCCTCTTTAGGAGCTACAACGTATAATTATTTCCTTTTTTTTTTTTTTGGTAGTCCTAAGCAAAAGAGAATTACATATTAATTTAATGGAACAGACTAACAAAGGCTGCTTTCCTTTCAAAAATGATTTCTGAGACTCCACTAAAATACATATGTGGTCCTAATACTCCTATTTTATTTCAGAATTAGCATTTGCTACACTATGATACTCTAGCACAATAAAAAATAAATGGTGAGTCATCTTAAGCAATTATTTTCAAATGGTACCAGAGTATACAAATTGATTTAAGTGCACTTTTGGAGACGTTGTAGAGTAGAATTGATTTTGCAGCCCATAGATTAACTTTTATGCCAAGACTGAGACTGGAGAGTTTGACTTATTCCAAACCCAAAATGTAATAATTTTAAAAAGTAAGAAGGCCCAGTGCTTGCACTGTATGCTATTGTCATTCTGCAGAAATTACCAACTAATGATACCTGAAATTATAAACAAGTCAACATCATATTATAACAGATGTGAGGAGTCAGGCTGTTTCTCTAGCAAAAAGAGATTAACATTAATTGTCACCATTTAAATTTTTGATGTCACATATAAAATGTTAAAGTTGAAGACACTCTGAAGATTGCCGGGCTACCAGTACTTCTGTTATGTAGTGTGGGAGTTTTTCCTCTTTCGCTGTTTATGTTCTATACTGTATGTAGGAATGATCTCCACCTCTGCTTTAATAAATGAATCGATAAAATGGATAAAAATATGTGTTGCTGAAATAATACAAATAATAATATACCAAAAGGTATAATAAGCAAATATTGTTTCAATTACAGATTTGTAAATGAATAGCATTTTAAAAACATGAAGCGTTAAGAATGAAAAAATCTTCAGTGGTTTCATTAAAAGTGGTATAATTTAAAAACTGAGGGATGAAAGTGAGCAGGGAAATTCAGTCTGAATATTCTTAGACAAGAGGAAGATTCATTCCTTACCATAGGAATTGCTGTGACTCACACAGTTCTGTACATATTGTAGTGATTGCCCTATGTTGTGAATGACTAAATATTCACTTGGGCCACGTAGCACACCGTGGCATAGGGAGTGATCTTGCTTTAGCATGAGAATAGATTATGTGTCTACTGTGTGCAGCACTTGAATCTCTTGGGAGTCAACAGAGCAAGTGAAAATTAGTGATGCAGGGAGAACCTGCAGTTCTGTGATCTAAATTTCTGTCATCTGCTTGTGTTCCTCAGCATGGTACTGATGCATACTACTTTGGTTTCTCCATCTGTAAAAGTAGGTTAATAGTTCCTTTCTCAGACATGAAATTTTATTGCTTTTATGGGTAGCTGGTAGAATCAGGCTGTAACCGGCAATATTGATTTACAGAACTAATGCTAGAATTTATAACTCATATTTTTGGTCTTCAGAAGAAGATAAATATATGCTTAGAGACATTGGCTACTGCTGGTAGTATTTGACTCCTTTTGTATCTGTATTATCAAGAGGAATAGCTGCATTGGATGTTTTACGGAAGAACAGAAAAAAAATATAATACCCACCACAACAAAAACTAATCCTGAAATTAATAAAAAGCTAAATTGTTTATTTAATAGTCAGAGAATAATGGTACAGCAGAGGTCTTCAGCTTGGGTTGTCATGGTTGGTTTTGTTTGAATTTTTTTTTGGGGGGGGGGTGTGTTTTTGTTTTTCAGAACTGAAACTTTTCAGAGTTTAAATTGAATTGTTAATGTTATTTTTTTTTAAACATTTTCTTATTCTGTCATAGTTGATTCACAGACCTGCCAAAATGCTGTGCTGTGCTAAAAGCACCTGAGAAACCATTTGGGTATAAAATTATCTTCATAAATAAGTAATGCAGTACTGTACCTTGTTATATGGTAATCCTGTAAACCCAAACGTATGTCAGTATTGTAACAATTAGCCGGATAAGCCTCATTTGACTGATGGTAAAAGTACTTACTCATTTGTATATATTAATATATTTGCTGAACTTGGAATAAAAGCCTGTTGTGTTACATAGATTAAAACACTTATGTTTGTTTAGTAAGCTCATGCTGTAACATATTTCTACCATGATGGAATTCCACATGCTTCAATAGTTTCCATTCACTTGAGCTATTAATTTTAGACGAACTGTCTCTCCAGCATACTCTCCCTGGATTTACACCATAATGTAATAGTTCAGTAGTATCTGTATTCTTGAAGGCTTTGTACTTTGTTTTGATTCTTGGTACGTACTTCTGAAAACAGTTTTCATGCTTACATACCTTGCCCTAATACAATAAAAATAGTGGTTGCCAAAGTCTGCCACTGTAACATTCAGAAAAGGTCTTAGATTAAATTCCTTATCATACTGGAATTTACCAATTTGAAAGAATGGTTGGGTGATGATAAATGTTCAGGAGCAGTAAAAAAAATCAGATCAAAAGTTTTCCGTGGTAACGCAAACCACCTAATGCAAAGTAGAAATACATATTTATTATTCAAACTTAGAAAGTGGAAAAACATCATTTTAGGATTAAAATCCAAATCAGAGATCCAGCAAAACAGGAAAAAGCCCAAACCTTTTTTGCCATTTCAGTCTGTCTTCTTTGTATTGGAAAGCCCATTGCTACTACAGCTTTTGCAAAAAGAGGCAGCTGCCAGCATTAATGGTAGCATGAAATAATCTCTTTCCATCCTTCTCTTGAGACATATCAAGGCACAGTTGAAACCTGGGGCTTTGGCTCACTTCTCTTACACTGTCATGTTGTAGCATGTTTTCACCTTCCAGGAGCTCAGGTTTTAAGGCTGGTGTTTTCAGCGCCTCCCAGTGTGGCGGAGTACTTAATTTTCTGTAACATCATCCTGTTATTCCATACTGTTCTGTAACATCAAAGCCAGGGGAATGAATAATAGCTTTTGCAAACCTGGGTCTTGTTCTGGAATAAGCTTGAAGTTTTAGGTGGCATGCCTCGTTAAGGTGACTGTGGCTGGATAGGTGTCTCAGGCCATGCAAGACCTCATAGACATCATAATGAAGTCTAGAATCTAGTGAGTAGTCTGTGCTGGAGCACATTTCACAGACTCTCACAGCTCCATTGTGAACAAGTAGTGTCTGTCTTCTATGATTTCTATGAATCATTCTGTGCTTCTGTGATTCTCACTGCCATCTAAATTTCTGTACTTTTTAAGGTGTGCAGATATGTTGTAGGAGCCCTGAATAGTAGTGATAAAAAGCAGATCATAGTGAAAACATCTAAAAAGGAGAGGACCGTTTAATATTCATAAATGAATTGTTTATTTAATTGCATCATTTAGGGATAAATATCTAATTGATATGTATGTTCATAAAAATAAGCTGTTACTTGTTCCACCAAAATCACCTGATTTGATTAGATAATCATTGTAGGTTCTTTCCAACTGAACTATCCTATCCTATTCTAAAATATATATAGGGATTTTTCAGCACCTTTTCATTCCAAGTGAAAATCCTCATGTCCAAATGAATGTATTTGTTTTTTCAGTCAAATAATTTGAAAAAAATCTGTTTTTTTCTTTGAATGCCCTGTAGTCTCATTATCTATGGTACCTTGACACCTTGTATGGGCATCAGGGATTTCATGCAGAATGTAGTTAGCTAGTGTTGAAACTATTGTTTTGCAGTAAGAGAGACATACTAAGAAAGGCTTACTTTGTTTATGTCAGATATATTTAAATGGTTATTAAGGATGCTGATCGCAGAATAGGTACCTTCTGAGCTATTTTTATGAACTGGTGTAAATAAACTGATAAGTACTCAATACTTAGTTTGACTCAATATTTCTGCCTTTTCCTTTAAAAATCAGGACACATTACTCATTCCCAATACTCAGTGTTTTTCAAAGTAGAGAATGGCATTTATGATACCACTGGTCAGACACAGGGGGAGGTTAAACCATAGAGGAAAATAAAATTACAAGTGATTAAATTTACAAGCAGGTTTGCCATCTTCAAAAGATTTATTGTTTCAGAATGAACAATGGGTTTAGCCACACAAAACTGTGATACAGCCCTTAACAGCTTATGATATAGATATTATATGTGGTGTTTCAATTTATATAATTAAAAATTTAGCACTCCTTTCAGGGTAAATGGGATATTCAACTGGGAACTATATATGGTGAGTAATAAAATAGCTGCAATGCAGTACTGTCTGCATTTTTTAAGAGCTGAAACATTCTATCAGGCTTATTAATATCAGGTTATCTGAGGGCTTTATCCTCAGATAAAAAAGCAACAGCATAGGGTTTTGAGGCTTTCTGGGGGAATAGGTTATTCTATTCTATTGGTATGAATTTCAGATATTGGCAGGATTCTAGGTTAGAGTTTTTTTCCTGATATACTTCTATCTACTAACCAGTAAATATGATAAATAGAAATGTACCGTTTCCATCCTGTTCTTAGGAAGGATTCAAGCAAGGCTTTGGCAAGGTCTTTCTCCTATTTCCATAAAGCATAATGCATTATAATTACTAATGTAATTCAGAATAAAAAAAAAATAACTGAATATACATAAAATGAAGCTGATTTAGGGTGGGGGAGGGTGGAGAGTGGTGTGCAAGGTTAGATTTATTTGGGGGGTGTTGTTTTGGTTGGTTTTTTTCGCTCTTTCATTGGTTTATGAAACACAGAAATTACATTATTTCAGGCATAATTTCAAATTAGACAAGTTCTACTGTCTACTGTCATTGGAATTAAGCCATTAAACTTTGGAAATTGTTTTAAGCATATGTGATTATCAAGATACGTTGCATGTAAATTGCTTTGACACAGTTTGTTTAAAAAGAAATTCTATGTTATGTTAGCACAATGATTTCAGGATTTACTTGATCACAGATCTTAGAGAGGTTATAGTATTTCTCTGGTTTTATTGCTGAGTTTGAATACTTGATGGACTGTGTTAATTAAAAAAAAGTTATTTAGGTATAACATAGTCTCTGAGTTAGAAATACACACCTCATCTTCTGTGGAGGGAAAAGCTAGCATGAAGGCTTTTAAAAGAATCACTATAGTTGGGCAAAAAATAAGAAGTCTTTGCGCATTTTCCTTAGTGTATCTTCATTTAAAGTGGGATTCAGCTTTGACATATGGATTTGGTTTTCTTCTTTTGCTTTTGAGAAAATGGGGTTGCAGCCAGAATATTACAACTCAGAAGATTGCTTGACATACATATGGCTTAAATAAATCTGAAACAAACCACAGTAAACCGGATGGTACAGTCACATCTGCCGCAGCACAGGTGCTCTTCCTTTCCTTCTCTGAAAAGAGCCTTTTTCAGCTGCTGCTAGCCTAACTTGCCCAGATGGCTTTTTGTGTGCAAATCCACTACTTAACCCAAATATTACTATGCCGCCTTTTGCCTTGATTAAATGAGCCCTAGAGCTCTGTTTGAGGACATTTCACACTAAAAGACGGTGAAGTTACATGTGGTAGTTCAGGTCCAGAGCACTGATTTGGTAATGTATGAATGGGGAGATGCATTGGAGACCGTGTGGTTGAAGGTGCTCTGCTGTCCAGTGAACAAAATGAAGCCCACAGAGTTGTACAAAGGAAATTTTTTGAAGAGTCAATGTCTAAGGTATTCCAGAATGAAGAATTTGGAATGTACCTTTCTAGGACTGATATAATAGAGTCAAGAACAATTTAGGTGAAAGAGGGCTATAGGACAACTAGAATCTTCATAAAGGTTAACTCATCAAAACTTTTTACTAAACCGTTGTGCTTTATTAATACAAACAAATAAAACAAAAAAACCACCAAAACCCAAAAACCAACCAAAAAAAACAGCCAACCAACTAAAAAATCTGTAGGATAGCCTTGGCTTTTTCACTCTAATTGCATATAAAACATTTTTTTAATCAATTCTGCTGTACCAGAGGTGTGCTGGATTTTGATGCAGCATATTGGGATGTAATAGTAATAGAAAATAATTTTTTCCAATGAAAGTGTCTTGGTCAGATTGCTGGCTTCATATGTGAAGCAGGTTCAGGACTTTTTTTCAAAAATATATATTTGTTCATGTAAACGTAGGATGTTCTGGGGTTTAGGGCTTAAATTTTATTGAAATACTTAAAATGCCTCTTTCATTTTAGTTGTACCAAGTGCCATCATAAAGTATTCAAATGCTATCTCTTTTTGAAATGGAAGATGAAGTTCACATAGTTATCAATGCAGGAAAACAGCTACCATCAGGCTGAAAAGGAGGTTTCTTCACTGCAGAATATAAGCTCCAAAGTCAAATCAATGTAACATAATGGCCTGTAAAATTGCCTGGGTTTGTCTAAGAAACAGATTTTTGCCCCATTTCCTCAGAAGGTCACAGTGCACCCGGCACTGCTTGTGACTTTCTTTTTTCGTGAACAATCTAGGAATTGCAGTAGAATGAGTTAAAACCGTTAAAAAAGACCACACAGCAATCCTCACTGAATCCTAGATCTGAAGTGTGAAATGTAGGTGTAATTTGTGCAAGAAAAATGTGAATGTTTATTTAAGCCCCACAGGTTTTTATAAGGAAACCTTTTTTTTACTGAGCAGATGAAAACTTGAAGCAATCAATAAATAATTACTGAAACCTTTTTCCTGATATTATAAGTAGGCATAAATTGTGTGTTGAAAGTCATATTTTTGAGAGAGGTAGAATTTTGCAGTGAAGAAATGAGTTAACTTACACTTTTGTTACATAAACAGATCCGAGTAAGTTTTACAAACCAGCAAATGCAAAAATTTCTCTTGGGAAATGACATTTGCTAACCTAGCTTAGGCTCTACCTTTAGAGGGTCAACGTTTAGAGGGATGTATTAAACAGTGCCTTGCACAGCAAGTTTGGGAACTTTTGCAGTCAAGTAGTTTACATTTCAAATGTGCTAAAATTAGCAGTGAACACTACTTCAGCGTACATGAGCTTGTGCTGCATGGAAGTGGTACTGACTGTATAGATACAGCGGTAAAAGTAGCATGCAATTAGTCAGTCTACTGTCTTTTGCATACACACAGACATACATCTGCACACATACAACCTCAGTGTATTTTTTATTGAAGACCCTTGCTCAATAGCTGTTATTTGTAAGTCCTTGCATTTGTGCTAAGATTTGCATTTAGTCAAGGAAAGAGATTTTGACCACTGATATTTTTAATTAGATTTATAAAAACAATTTACAGTGTCTCACTCTTGTTCATCTTCCACTTTTTTAATTATAAAAAATGGTGAATGATGATACTCTAGTAACTGTCATAAAAAATGTAATGCACCATTACCCATTACCTCTTGCAGTATATATTTATTAGTATGGCAGTGGTTTACATTGTTATATACATATATCTGTATTATAAACTATTCATTGATCATGATACAAATCACTACTGCTAACCTAACTGCTTTATGCACAATTTTTTAATAGTTAAAATATATTAATGAATTAAACAGAAGTATAAATATAGGTATTTGCTGTTTATACTTACAATGGAATTTCTTTTAAAGGAAGTAGGCTGTTAAATCATGATACAGTAACAAATGCTGAAGGCTGCTTTTTCATTCTTTGCCATTCAGTTTATTGTCAGAGCTGTGCAGTCATATCCCATTTCAGGATTACTTAGGTGACTTGAAAATTAAATAATAGTTCACAGATTCTCTTTTTTCGCACACGGTCAATAATGGTAAAATTGGGTCTACTTTTAAATATATTCTGCAAGATAGTGCAGTGCAGTTATATGCAAGAACTATGAAAGATTTAGTAAATAGAATGTGATTTTCCATAAATTAACAACTAATTGGATAAAATAAATTTGCTGTCAATGTATGTAGAATTATTTTCAAAAGAGTTATATTGATATAAATTCTGTTAAAGTTGGGCAGCCTGGGGTTTTAGAAAATCCTCACTTTTTTTAAGTTCATGAATCTGAAAGATTTTCAGGAGTGATTACTAATAACTGGAAATATGAGCTTATTCTCTTTAGGGAAAGAATATGTCAAAAGCATGACTGTTCATGTCTAATCAACTAAATGATTCTTGCTTATTCACTTCATCTGAGCTACGTCTCTTATTTCTATGCACTATTTTGCAATGTTTCTCCTAAAAGCTGTCTCCAAAAAGGCTTTTTAAAGATGTCTCTGAAAAGAAGGCTTTGCAAAACTTTACTTCTCCTGTTAGGATGTTAGATTGTATTTGATGTGCTTTCAGAGTGAAGCTCCTGATTTGGTTTTAGAAAAATGAAATCCAGATACCCATGACAAAACTGCTTAACAAACAGGCTGAAAATCCTAGTATAGAGACAGCCTGTAGGCATCTGATTTTTTTTCTAAATTTTATTCAGATGCTCAAGTGAGCCTTTTCATATAACGTCTTGTGTTCCCCTTATTGTCCATACATAGATGCATCTCTAGAGGACTCCAAAAGAAGGTCTGATTCCATAACTTTAAGACACCAAGGTAGATGGGCCCCTTTGAAGGCCTTCAGGCATATGGGAACCGTTTGTGTGGTAGATATGTTTGTCCAGGGCAGGAAATTGTCAGAAGTGAAACCTCGAAACCACATCTCCTGTTTTCTTACACTGATACCAAAAAAAATTACTGAATAAGAAGTTTAATAACATTTCTCTTTTGGAAAAGATGTTAGTTTCAGGTACTGTGGTACAGCTGTTCATGCAGGGATTTTGGGGAGGAGCATTAGATATTTGCTGCAGGATGGTTTTTAATACCTTCTTTTAAAATATATGGTGCGTCCCACTCTGAAAAAAGATTCAGAAATATATTGGTCTTAGACATTCCACAGCTTGATAGCTTTTTCTCAACAGCTTCCTACTTGTTTTTTTTGCTGGGTTTCAGTCTTCCTTGCGTGAAACTGAACGTACAATCAAACTTTTGATGTCACGGGTTTCAAATGGGTTGAAAAATGAAATCAGTCAGAAATTAAATCAGTTTGACCTTCATTGTTAAATTATGTAATGCTTCTGCTTTTAGTTTGCCATATATATTTGTTGTTTTGTAAAATAATTGGACTATTATTGCTGCTGCTTTTTCATCAATTGCAAATCAGTTGAGGTAATAAAATAAGCTTCATTGGAAGCATTGACTAAACTGTAATTGCAGATATTATTTTCTTATATGTTCTTTTTGTGTTACACAGAAAGTAATATATATGGCAGATTTTTAGTTTATTTTAATACTTTTTTTTCCTTAGTGATCTCAGTGAAAATCAGATTCAAGCAATACCAAGGAAAGCATTCCGAGGAGCCGTAGACATAAAAAATCTGTAAGTATTTTCCTCCTTCTTGTGTATAGTCTGATGATAATGCTTTGTCAATACAGTGTCCTTTTATACTATCAGATACCTTTTTCTGTAGCACTTTCACAGCTGCTTAAGGAATCCCTGCATAAAACCAATGCTTACAATTTCTTTTGGCAAAATAATGTATCTTAAGCATTCTAAAATTTCCCTACATGAAATCTAAAACACTGAATTGGAGTTGAATACAGCCAGGCATTATAACTGTTTATGGTAACCTGAGTTTAATATTTGAAAGTCAGGCTATTTTAAATATTTAATTGTTTCATGTGGAAAAAATAATTTTGCCTTGGTTCTAAGAGTTTCCCTTTTGTTTGCTTGTATAAAAGAAAAGAAGAAAAATTATGTTATTACCTACTTTTGCTAGCATTTATTTTTGTACTTGTTGGCTACTTTTCTTACACAGTTTTCTTCTGTGGTATAATAAGCCTTTCCTAAAAGACAGATACTCACTTTCCTAGAGATAGTGACCCTTAAGTTCATGGGCAGTTTTGAATTCACCACAGATCAATTAGGAGAAAAGTTTTCAAAGATGAATGCCCAAGATTTTGGCTTACTTGATATGATATTTAGAAATCTGGGGGTTTTGTTCAACAGTGTCTGTGATTGGGTTCTTCCTCAAAGTGAAATCCTACCACAGCTCAGTGGAAAAATTAAGTTCAAAAACATGCAAGTGCTTCTCAAAGTAGCTTTGTTGCTTTGTTTAACTGATGTCTTACGATGGTCTAGTGGGGGCTGGTGGATCTGGTCTGATGATAAAGAAGGGAAAGAGCAGTTTTGGTAGGAGGCTTGCCAGACTGGTCAAGGAGGCTTTAAACTAGATGTGTTGGGGGAGGGGGGCATCATTCCATCCCAACACACCCAGTCAGCTGCCAGCACCTATAATAAATGCTCGGAGCAATGCAGATATATCCCAGCTGCTCCAGCCAATGAGCCGGCTTCATTTGGAGCTCAGCTCAGATGTCTCTATACAAATGCCGGAAGCATGGGGAACAAACAAGAGGAATTAGAGATGTGTGCATGTCTATGGGGGTATGATATAACAGGCATCCCAGAAACATGGTGGGATGGCTCCTATGACTGGAGTGTTGGAATGGAAGGTTACAGGCTCTTTAGAAAAGACAGGTCTGGCAGGTGGGGAGGGGGGGTTGCCCTTTATGTTAGTGATAGGCTGGAGAGTATGGAACTCTGTGTGGGGACAGGTGAGCAGTCCACAGAGAGTTTGTGGGTCAGGGTTATAGGGAATATAGCTATGGGAGACATTACTGTGGGGATCTGTTACAGACTGCCTGATCAAGGACAACCTGCAGATGAAGCACTCTATAGACAGATAGGAAAAGCCTCACGCTCACAGGCCCTTGTTCTCATGGGTGACTTCAACCACCGTGGCATCTGTTGGAAGGACGGTACTGCCTGGCACAAGCAATCCAGGAGGTTCCTCGATCGTGTGAAAGACAACTTCCTTCTGCAAGTAATAGAGGAGCCGATAAGGAGAGGTGCCATGCTTGACCTCGTGCTCACCAACAGGGAAGGGCTCGTTGGAAATGTGACGCTCGAGGGCAGCCTTGGATGCAGCGATCATGAGATGCTCGAATCTGAGGTCCTCAGGACAGTGAGAAAAGCGTGCAGCAAGCTCACTGCCCTGGACTTCAAACGAGCAGACTTTGGCCTCTTCAGGAACCTGCTTAGTAAGGTTCCATGGGATATAGCCCTAGAGGGCAGAGGGGCCCAAAACTGTTGGTTGATATTCAAGGATCACCTGCTACAAGCTCAGAAGTGTTGCATCCCAACCAGAAGGAAGCGCAGCAGGAGAACCAGGAGACCTCCTTGGATGGATAAGGAGCTCCTGAGGAAAATTCAAATGAAAAAAGAGGCTTATAATAAGTGGAAGCAAGGACAGGTAGCATGGGAAGAGTACAGGGATGTTGTCCAGGAAGCTAGGGACCAGGTTAGGAAAGCTAAGGCCCAGTTCGAATTAAACTTAGCTAGAGGTATTAAAGATAACAGGAAGGGATTCTACAGGTACCTAGCAAATAAAAAATAGACTAGGGAGAATGTAGGCCCCCTCAGGAAGCTCTCGGGAGAACTGGCTACACAGGATTTGGAGAAGGCTGAGGTTCTGAATGACTTCTTTGCCTCGGTCTTCACTGGCAAAAGCTCTGACCACATCACCCAAATCTTGGAAGGCAGATGCAGGGACTGTGAGAATGAAGACCTTGGGCCCACTGTAGGAGAGGATCTGGTTCGAGACCATCTTAAAAATCTGAACGTGCACAAGTCCATGGGACCTGATGAAATCCATCCGCGGGTCCTGAAGGAGCTGGTGAATGAAGTTGCGAAGCCGCTGTCCATCATATTTGAGAAATCATGGCAGTCAGGTGAAGTTCCCGAATACTGGAAAAAAGGGAAATATAACCCCCAATTTCAAGAACGGGAAAATGGATGACCCAGGGATTACAGAGCAGTCAGTCTCACCTCTGTGCCTGGCAAAATCTTGGAGCAGATTCTCCTGGAAGGCATGCTAAGGCACATGAAAATCAACAAGGTGCTTGGTGACAGCCAGCATGGCTTCACTAAGGGGAAATCCTGCCTGACCAATTTGGTGGCCTTCTATGATGGGGCTACAGAACTGATGTACAGGGGTAGAGCAGTTGATGTCATCCACCTGGACTTGTGCAAAGCGTTCAACACTGTCCCACATGACATCCTTGTCTCTAAATTGGAGAGACATCAATTTGGTGGATGGACCACTCGGTGGATAAAGAACTGGCTGGATGGCCGCACACAAAGAGTTGTCGTCAATGGCTCAATGTCCGGCTGGAGACCAGTAATGAGTGGTGTCCCTCAGGGATCGGTGTTGGGACCGGTCTTGTTCAACATCTTTGTCGGTGACATGGACAGTGGAATTTAGTGCGCCCTCAGCAAGTTTGCCGATGACACCAAGCTGTGTGGGTCGGTTGATACGCTGGAGGGAAGGAATGTCATCCAGAGGGACCTCGACATGCTTCTGAGGTGAGCTGATGCCAACCTCATGAAGTTTAACCATGCCAAGTGCAAGGTCCTACACCTGGATCGGAGCAATCCCAGGCACAGCTACAGGTTGGGCAGAGAAGAGATTCAGAGCAGCCCTGCGGAGAAGGACTTGGAGGTGTTGGTTGATGAACAAAATGAACATGAGCCGGCTTCATTGTGTGCTCACAGCCCAGAAAGCCAACCGTATCCTGGGCTGCATCAAAAGGAGCGTGACCAGCAGGTCAAAGGAGGTGATCCTGCCCCTCTACTCTGCTCTTGTGAGACCTCACCTGGAGTATTGTGTGCAGTTCTGGTGTCCTCAACATAAAAAGGACATGGAACTGTTGGAACAAGTCCAGAGAAGGGCCACGAGGATGATCAGGGGACTGGAGCACCTCCTGTATGAAGACAGGCTGAGAAAGTTGGGGCTGTTGAGCCTGGAGAAGAGAAGGCTGCGTGGAGACCTCATAGCAGCCTTCCAGTATCTGAAGGGGGCCTATAGGAATGCTGGGGAGGGACTCTTACTTAGGGACTGTAGTGATAGGACAAGGGGTAACAAATTCAAACTTAAACAGGGGAAGTTTAGATTGGATATAAGGAAGAAGTTCTTTACTGTAAGGGTGGTGAGGCACTGGAATAGGTTGCCCAGGGAGGTTGTGAATGCTCCATCCCTAGCAGTGTTCAAGACCAGGTTGGACGAGGCCTTGGGTGATACGATTTAGCATAAGGTGTCCCTGCCCACGGCAGGGGGGTTGGGACTAGATGATCTTAAGGTCCTTTCCAACCCTAACTATTCTATGATTTTGTTCTATTCAGAACTGGTTCCATCACTATTCATGGCCTAAAAGAGGCTTGGCTGCAAGGAGAAGTCTGCAATTTTTTTCCATGATCTTCCGCATTTAAAAATTGATGCAGCTACAGAAAGGAACTTTGTACTAAAAATAGCAGCGTCATTGAAGATAGTCTACTGACAGGGCAGTGGTTTAGAATGTAATAAAGGTACTAATATATTTTCAGATAGCTCCATTCAAAAACTGAATTAGGATGCTACTCTTTAGCTAAGATAATATTTATCTCTTGGTGTGTTTTTTCAAGGTAAGGATCCTGAATTATGTCTGAAACTTGCATTAAACAGTAGATCCACCCCTTAAAGACTTTGCGGATATAATTAAAAAAAAAATCATAAAGGCAATAGCATTGCTACAAGTCCAAATCATATATGTAGCATATAGTTTATTGTGATAGAAGTACTACATGTATCTCCTTCTTGGTTGTCCCAGAGATAAAACCAGCGAAAAAACCCTGGAAAACCCCTGATCTCAAATCGTTACAGTCCCACTACAATTGTGAGTCTAAGAAATATATTTCTCTGTCCTATAAATCCTACCTATGTTCTAATAAGGAAGAGCATCTTATATTATTGTGAGATATAGATGTAAGTATCATACTGATTTGCGGGGTGAGTTGAGTGGATTCTAGTACAGCATTTATGTAACTAGATCAGGCTGTTGTGACTTTCCAGAAGTTTAGGCAAGAAGGTGATCTGAACCCTAGCCTTCCATCTAGCCTTGGACATTACTTAGAGAAGAATGATGGCAAGAATTGTTGGAGAAAATTAAGGAGGCAGTTGATAAGTGATAGGTATAGAAAACATCGCTTTGCAAAGGAAAATATGAAGTGAACCACCTGAAAGAAGTTCGTAGCCAGTATCATTCTCTTTTCCAAGTAACAAATAATAGGATGAGAGGAAACAGCTCCAAGTTGTATCACAGTATCACAGTATGCTGGAGATTGGAAGGGACCTCAAAAGATCATCTAGTCCAATCCCCCTGCCAGAGCAGGAACACCTAGATAACGTTACACAGGAATGTGTCCAGGCGGGCTTTGAATGTCTCCAGGGAAGGAGACTCCACAACCTCCCTGGGCAGCCTGTTCCAGTGTTCTGTCACCCTCACTGAGAAGAAGTTCCTTCTCAAGTTTAAGTGGAACCTCTTGTGTTCCAGTTTGCACCCATTACCCCTTGTCCTATCATTGTTTGCCACTGAGTAGAGCCTGGCTCCATCCTCGTGACACTCCCCCTTTATATATTTATAGACACTAATAAGGTCACCCCTCAGTCTCCTCTTCTCTAAACTATAGAGACCCAGCTCCCTCAGTCTTTCCTCATAAGGGAGATGCTCCACTCCCTTAATCATCTTGGTTGCCCTGCACTGGACTCTCTCCAGCAGCTCCCTGTCCTTCTTGAACTCAGGGGCCCAGAACTGGACACAATATTCCAGATGCGGTCTCACCAGGGCAGAGTAGAGGGGAAGGAGGACCTCTCTCGACCTACTAACCACCGCCCTTCTAATACACCCCAGGATACCATTGGCCTTCTTAGCCACAAGGGCACAGTGTTGGCTCATGGTCATCCTGTCGTCCACTAGGACCCCCAGGTCCCTCTCCCCTACACTGCTCTCTAGCAGGTCGTTCCCCAACCTATACTGGAACCTGGGGTTGTTCCTGCCCAGATGCAGGACTCTACACTTTCCCTTGTTATATTTCATCCCGTTATTCCCTGCCCCACTCTCCAGCCTGTCCAGGTCTCGCTGGATGGCAGCACAGCCTTCTGGCGTGTCAGCCACTCCTCCCAGCTTAGTGTCATCAGCAAACTTGCTGATAGTACACTCAATTCCCTCATCTAAATCGTTGATGGATATATTAAATAATACCGGTCCCAGTACTGACCCTTGAGGCACTCCACTAGTTACAGGCCTCCAACTAGACTCAGCCCCATAGACTACAACTCTCTGGCTTCTCTCCTTCAGCCAGTTCGCAGTCCACCTCACTACCTGGTCATCCAGTCCACACTTCCTCAATTTAGCCGTGAGAATGCTATGGGAGACTGTGTCAAATGCTTTGCTGAAGTCAAGGTAGACCACATCCACCGCTCTGCCATCATCCATCCACCGTGTTATTTCCTCATAAAAGGCTAAGAGATTGGTCAAACATGATTTCCCCCTGGTGAAGCCATGTTGACTGCCCCTCATAACCCTCTTATCCTTGATATGCTTTAAGATGGCACCAAGGATAAGGTGTTCCATCACTTTCCCAGGGATGGAGGTGAGGCTGACCGGTCTATAGTTACCCGGGTCCTCCTTCTTGCCCTTTTTGAAGACCGGAGTGACATTTGCTTTCCTCCAGTCCTCAGGCACCTCTCCCGTTTCCCAGGACTTGGTAAAGATGATGGCGAGTGGTCTAGCAATGACTTCCGCCAGTTCCCTCAGCACCCGTGGGTGCATCCCATCTGGACCCATGGATTTATGGATGTCCAGATTGCTCAACTGATCTCTAACCCATTCCTCATCGACTAAGACAAGTCGCTCCGTCGACCTGACTTCATCTAAGGTCTCAGGGGTATAGGGCTCTTCAGGACTGCCTGCAGCAGAGTAGACAGAGACAAAGAAGGCATTCAGTAACTCTGCCATCTCTGTATCTTCTGTCACCAGGGCACCCATCCCGTTCATCAGTGGGCCTACATTGCCTCTGGTGTTAGTTTTGTCTGCCATGTACTTGAAAAAGCTCTTTTTGCTGTCCTTGATCCTTCTTGCCAGGTTTAATTCTAAGGAAGCCTTAGTCCTCCTAGCTGCCTTCCTACATCCCCTAGCAGCAGCCTTATATTCCTCCCAAGTGGCCAGCCCCTCCTTCCATGACCTGTAAACTCTCCTCTTCCACTTGAGCATACCCAGCAATTCCCTATTTAGCCACGCAGGTCTCCTGGCCCTCTTCCTTGACTTCCTACGTGTCGGGATGCTCCGATCTTGAGCACGGAAAAAGCAGTCCTTGAATGTCAACCAACTATCTTGGGCCCCTTTTCCTTCAAGCAGCCTTGCCCATGGGATTTCCCCTAGCAATTGCTTGAAAAGGCCAAAGTTTGCCCTGCTAAAGTCCAGGGTTGCAATTCTACTTGGTATTCTACTAGTCCTACCACACAAGATCCTGAACTTCACCATCTCGTGGTCGCTGCAACCAAGGCAGCCCTCTACCCTTACTGCTTCGACCAGACCCTCCTTGTTAGTGAGGATGAGATCCAGCAGCGCTCCTCTCCTGGTCGGCTCATCCACCATTTGCAGGAGGAAGTTATCATCCATACACTGGAGGAACCTCCTGGACTGTGGCTCGGTTGCCGAGTGGTCCTTCCAGCAAACATCAGGGAAGTTAAAATCCCCCATGACGACCACGGCCTGTGACTGTGAGGCCTCTCTCAGCTGCCTGTAGAAGGCCTCGTCAACTTCCTCACCCTGATCTGGTGGTCTGTAACAGACACCTACAACAGTATTGCCCCTGCCAGCCTGCCCCTTAATTCTCACCCACAGATTCTCAACTCGCTCATCATCTGTCCCCAGACAGAACTCGGTGCATTGTAGTTCCTCCCGCACATAAAGAGCAACCCCACTACCCCTCCTGGCTGGCCTGTCTTTCTTGAAAAGGACATAGCCCTCCATGACTATATTCCAGTCATGTGAACTGTCCCACCACGTCTCTGTAATTGCCACCAGATCATAGTCTCCTGACTTAACACAGGTTTCCAACTCCTCCTGTTATTTCCCATGCTGCGCGCATTGGTGTACAGACATTTCAGGGAGCGAGCTGAGCACACCGATTTCACCCTAGGATTATAGGAGGCCTCCCAGTCTTCATTAATTATGGAGCGCTGCCCCACTGGGGCAAGCCCAGCTACAACCCCATCCCCCTTCGAATCTAGTTTAAAGCTCTCCAAATGAGCCCTGCTAATTCGTGCCCCAGCATCCTTTTGCCTCTGTGAGACAAACCTTTCTCACTTGACATTGTCCAGACTGGTGCCCTATAAAACCAGCCATTATCAAAGAATCCAAAGCCCTGCCTGTAGCACCAGTCTCGTAGCCAATTGTTCATGAACTGAATCTTCCCATTCCTTCCCACATCATCAGTGGAAGATGGAAGGAGTGCGGAGAAGATCACTTGAGCCCCAGACTCTTTCACCATCTGCCCCAAGGCCCTGTAGTCTTTCTTGTGCCAGAAGAGATTTAGACTGGATTTCAGGAAAAAATTCTTTACTAAATAGGTTTGTCAAGTGCTGGAACAGGCTGCACAGGGAAGTGGTTGAGTCACTATCCCTGGAAGTATTTAAAAGTTGTGTAGATGTGGCAGGCACTTCAGAACATGGTTTAATGATGGACCTGCCAGTGCTAGGTTTATGGATGTACTTAATGGTTTTAAAGACCTTTTTCCACCTTAATGATTTGATGAAGGAATTTAGCGTCTATTGGGTAATAAAGCTAAGGTCCAGGAACCACGTATTTGTATACACTGTCAGAGATCTGCCATAGACAGAGCTTTAAGCTGAAAAAAGTGAGATTTAGATTAGATCTCAGGAAAAAATTCTTCACTATTAGTGAGTGGTGAGGCACTGGTCCAGGTTCTGCAGAGAAGCTGTGGATGCCCCAACCCTGGCAGCGTTCAAGGCCAGGTTGGATGGGGCTTTGAGCAAGCTGATCTAGTGGAGGGTGTCTCTGCACATATCAGGGGGGCTGGGACTAGATAATCATCAAGGTTCCTTCCAACCCAAACCATTATAGAATCATAGGATCATAGAATAGTTAGGGTTGGAAAGGACCTTAAGGTCATCTAGTTCCAACACCCCTGCCGTGGGCAGGGACACCTCACACTAAACCATATCACTCAAGGCTTCATCCAACCTGGCCTTGAACACTGCCACAGATGGAGTGCTCCACACAGCTTGGTGTCATCGGCAAACTATTCTATGATTCTATGATCTAATTTTGGCATTTTTTCTATAACTGTCCAGTATTGATAATGTTAAAGATGTTAAACAAACTTATGGAAGAGATGGGTGAATGTACAAAGTGTAAAGAAGCCTATATTAGAACATGTTGTAAATGCAAGATTTGCTTTGTGTAAAAACATTAATTACATCAATTTCAATGTAAATTGCAGACACTCTTTTTTTAAATGCAATGGCTGATAACCATCCCATAGAGTAGCTCTAGTAAGGTATTTCAAATGTAGTTAAATCTCACAGACCTTCACCTGCTTACATATTTTATGTTACCGAATGGAGATTCACCATTCTCTCACTCCCCCTAAATACTTCTCCATTTGAATCAGGAGTTGGAATATTTTAGAAAATATCTTATTGTATGTTCTTCTAGTCTTTGCAGAGCAATGGGAATTAGATGGTAACTTACATTATGTGAAGAAAATCATTTCCTTTAAGGTTAATGATACCACTATGAACTTTTGATTTCCTGCTGATATGTTAGTCCTAGTGTCCTCTTGACATTTCTCAGAAGAATCTGTCTAGTTTTCAGAAAATGTGGCCATGATATTTTCTTTCTGGACATCTTCCTAATAACATCCACAGTACAGATTCTGTAGAAGTTAAAAGCAAAATGGACAAGGCATTATGAAAATTGACCCCCTGGGCAAGCTGCCACACACTTATAGTAAAAAGAATTTAAAAAAAAAACCAAACAAACAAAAAGCCCTAAGAAAACATCCAGCTTCACAAACCTACTTCATATATAATTGGAATTTCCTGTTTTCCAGTTAATTTCTTGCTTTTCATCTTTTAGCTGAGAAGAGTCTGGCTTAGTAGATGCACTCCCTTTTATCAGTTGTACGCAGAAAAAGTGACAAAAACAAGGGAAGCTTATTTTTTTACAGGCTCCCCAAACTGGATGCCCAGTATCTGATATTTTGGCAGTTCAAATGTAAGAAAAAAAGCCTAGTGGCTCTGTCTCAGGGTCTTGATTTTCCTCTTCAAGGACAGTGACTTGAAGAATAATCCACTTTTAGCGTAGCAGCTGATATGGGAATTGACAGAAATTAGGGTACAAGTTCTGGAAAAAAGAATGCTGAAAGTTGCTCTTAATTTGCTACTTTTTCAGGGATAAAAATATGCACCAAGAAGTTAGGTTCTTCAGAGAACAGAGTGACACCGTTTTTGAAAAATAAATAGGAATTATCATGTAAATTGGAAATTAAACACAGGGTTTTTAATATACATGTTAATGATGATTTTGTAACCCTCCCTTGGTGATGCAAGTACTCACTGGATGTGAAAGATGTTTTAAATCTTCCCAACCTAAGGAATTTTCTTTGTATTTAAGATGGTAAGAATATGCTTTAGGTGCCCAGATTATAAATTTGGACCTGTTGTTTTTTGAATCCGGTTACTAGGAGGAAAAATAACTGGGTTTAAATAGCAAACAAATATGAAGCACCACTGAAAGTATAAGAGTGCTGTGCTCAGGTTTTGATAAGTAGATTTTGTCCCTGGTCTGATGATTTTGATAAAATTATATTATGACATTTCCGCTTGAAGTACACAAAGTTTTCTAAGGTTACAACTTTCTCTTCCACTGTGTAATCAATATTTGGCAGAGGATGGAAAGGAATACACCAACATCATGGCAGAATTGTGATGCTAAATGTATACAACTGTCAAATGATACCAAAAATACCAAAGAACATTTTAATTGTATCTCCCACAAGCATCTTTTTTCCCTGTTTCTCTTGTCATAGTCTAGCCTTAGTTTCGCTTACTCTCTTCTTTGATGCCTTTGTGTTCATTTCAGGACACTGTAGCTGTCACCCCAAGGATAAAGGCTACAGAGCAATGTAGTAGCTTCATGGATTAAATTGTGTGGGAAATGGAGAATTAGCAAAGAGAGACAGACACCAGCACACAGTCAGAGTTTCCATTACACTAACCGTTGTTCAACACCTCGGTTAATATTACTTGTTGTTGCCCTGATGCTTCTTTTAGGTTGATTGCAAAAGATTTATAACTAGTGATGTCACTAAAGGTATAACTGAATGTTGTATTAATCGTTGTTAGCAATGATTGGACTTTTTTTTTTTGTAAGTTCAATTTTATTAGCAGTCAAAAAAGAGATCTGCTGAAGATGTTCTGGTTGCTGATTTCTTCTCAGATCATGCACAAAATTCCACTGCAACTGTGAATAAGTTGTAGGCAGCTGAATTTGATGTGGTTTCATCTGCTAAGTCAAGTGCCAACTCTCATGGAAAATTTTACATGGGACGTGATTTTAACCTCGTGACAAATATGTCCTATGCTTTTACTAAGAAGAGTAGCAAATATCACTGTGGTTTGTGCACTTCCCTGTAGATTCTTCCTGTATTATTACAAAGCAAATTGAGATAGAATATTGGTTTGAACTAAGATGATAAATTGTGGTAGGACGACTTGTATTCAACTTTAAATTTTATTTGGCTATGTCAAGTACTGAGAATAATGCAAATAACTTTTGAGGATTTGAATTTTAAAGAAAAAATGAAATTTTTTTATCTTTCTGTTCAGTGTTGAAGCTTCATGGAAAAGTTAGTTGGACGCTTGGGAGCCTTCAGGACCTTTTGTATCTACATTATTTTGGAAAGCGAGACTGCCTTTGCTTCACTAAACAGGGAGATATAATGATGTCATAGTGATTTGCAGAGAGGTTGGTTGGTATGTAGAGTAAGTAGGTAGAAATGGTTCTACAGAAAAAGATTTTCTAATAAATATTTGAATAAACCACTCTAACAGAACATATGAAGACAGGCTGAGAAAGTTGGGGCTGTTCAGCCTGGAGAAAAAAAAGCTGCATGGAGATCCCGTAGCAGCCTTCCAGTATCTGAAGGAGGCCTATAGGGATGCTGGGGAGGGACTCTTACTTAGGGACTGTAGTGATAGGACAAGGGGTAACAAATTCAAACTTAAACAGGGGAAGTTTAGATTGGATATAAGGAGGAAGTTCATTACTGTAAAGGTGGTGAGGCACTGGAATAGGTTGCCCAGGGAAGTTGTGAATGTTCCATCCCTGGCAGTGTTCAAGGTTGGACAGAGGCTTGGGTGGTATGGTTTAGTGTGAGGCGTCCCTGTCCATGGCAGGGGGGCTGGAACTGGATGATCTTAAGGTCCTTTCCAGCCCTAACTATTCTATGATTCTATATGTATATGTGTATGCATGTGTGTGTGTATATATATATATGAAAATGAAAAAAAAAGAATCTAAATTATTATTTGGATTTTGGGGCTTAATATGGCTTCCATACTAGAATAGAAATGTATTTGCTTCTCTCATTATATTGGACTTGATACTGTTTGTCATCTCATTGCTAAATTGCATTATTTCTGGGAAGTCATACTGATGTGATTGTATTTTTGCATTATATAACTTACAGATTGTTCTTTCTGTGTTCATCCTCTTTTTCATGGCATTCTTCTGCTTTATTTTGACTTTTTTTATTCTGCCACTGGAAGACCCTTGTGGGTTTAGCCAAGTAGTGTCCTAGACGATTTTGAGACTGTGAAGCAATTGCACCGTAGATATGTTCTCCTTTTTCTTCTAGTTTAATAAGCAAGTGCGCCTCACTTAGAAGTTTTGCAAGTCCTGTTTTTTTAATTTTGGGATAAAAGCAGGTTAACAATTTGATGTATTATATATATTAGAAAATTATTATTCAAAATCTTTTACAAGGAAAATTTAGTGAAGACCAGAATGAGCAACACTGGCAAAATAAACAGCAAGTAGAGAAAAAGCACTTGAGTTCCAAATGAAAGACTAATTGAACTAAATAGTAATAGTCATGGAAACCAAGCAATTCTCTGAAGTTCGATAAAAACTTAGAGTGATTTTGATACATCTTTCTCATCTAATGCCTCTGAAATCACTGATTCCTCTTGAAACTGAGAAATAGGAAGCAGAACTCAGTTCTGTTGTGAAAAATACAAGATAACAGCATTTCCAAAAATTGTAATGTAGTGGTAAATATTGTGCACTCTGTTCTTTTCCCATGGAAAAATTGTAATGATATGAAATCCAGTGTACAGTGTAAAACTAGAAACAGTGTACAGTGTAAAACTAGAAACAATTTCTAAATGTTTTACTGGGGAGGAAGTTACCATAGGGATCTAGAAAGGCTTCTGACTTTTTCTGATGTCTTCTTAAACAATGTTTAGCATTAAGTTGCTACACAAGAAGAATCTCTGAACAATGGAAAGGTGTAAAGCTGCATGGTAACTCTCTTGCATGGGACCACAAAGTGTCCTCAAGCCATGAAGAGCAGGAGAGTGAAACGGACAGATTGACTGAAATTGTCCCAGCTTTTAACACAGCCTCTAGGAATGAGTAAAGAAGGTTTTCTCTGTCAGAGTCAGATAGCAGGGTTTTTTCTGTATGAGTAGTTTTCAAATGTACGCAACACCTTTTTTTAGCCATTAAAGACCCTTCTTGTGAGATAACAAGGTTTATTATTAGGTATTTATTTGTCATTATCTGGTAGACAACATATGCTAAAAGGGAGGAAAACATAAGTTAGCAACATGTTTCTACAGTATATCACCAATAAATACATAAACATTTTAAACATTTTAAAGCAGACTTTTTTATTAGTTTAATGCTTTTTATTTAGTTCTTACTAGTTCTTATGGCTGAACTCACAGAAACATTAATATTTGAAATAGCTGTAGATTAGTCAGTATATGAAATACCCACGTAATGTTGCAGATAGGGGTGCAAAACCTAATTAATTCTCTGAGGCAATGGAAGGATTCTCAATGTTGCAGCTGTTGCTTGGTATTTTATGAGGCTCATGGGAACTGCTGAAGGTAATCAGCCACTTTGTGAAAGGGAGGGCCAGGAAAGAACAGTGATTTTTCCAAAGGATGGAGAGACCCCACACAGAAAAGACCCAAGACAGAGATGGGGCAGGAGGGAAACTGATGAAGAGAGACCTGGGGAGAGGGGAATGATAAGCATGAGCCAGAGTTGCTAGTCCATTCCTGGTCAGTTTCTGTTCTCAGGGTGTTTTAGTAATTTGAAAGGAAGAAAAGAACTCTTAGGGGGAAAAAAAGCTTTCTAAAACTGAGTTAGGATTTTTGATATGCTCAATGGTTTAGTGGTGGGAAAAGTTTCATTATATTATTGTAGATTTTTATGTGTGGTTTTGAAAGTTATGAAATTATGCAAAAAACAAATTATAAAAAATAACTTAGTATATGCTTTTTTTTGTCTAGTATTCTTGCTTATGTCTTAAGTCATAGCACTCACACAACTTGCTATCAGGAACTTGCTATCTGCTCCAAAAAAATTCAGTCTGCTTCAGCATTAGTGGGTCATCATAAGCTAATGATATGCTCTTTTCGAAATATTGTCTAACTTTTTATATATGCAGTGGATATCTTTACATAAATACCATAAATTGCTATTCAGCCATGCGCATGGTCTTCAAAGCTGTGTACCTTTCATATCTTTGAAATAAAGAACATGCCGATTGTTCTTAATGGCGTGTGTGTAACGGTTTTATATTATGGTCATAATTGATGGAAGATCATCTAAAACATAAAGACAGTGGTATCTTTCAAAGATAGCAATTTATAAAACTAGGAAAAATTTATCTTGTTCCACCTGCAAATTTTCCTTCTCCCAAAATGAAACGAACTCATTAGTTCAGTGCAAATAAAGTAATCTCTCTGGTAAGAAGATTTAAATGAAAACAACTCACCTTTCACTAAGGTAGTGGTCATGGAAGGTCACTGAAGGAAGAAGTCCAAAAGTTTTTAAGTGCACCACAACTGCTGCCAGTCTAGTGGAAGAGATCTGCCTTTCAGTTTGTGTAGGACAAAATTTGCTCAAGTGCTTTCTCTACTGTTAAAAGATTTTCCTTTGTGTATATAATATGGATGATTTAGAGGAAGCTGTGTCAGCACTGATTTATACATTGACAGCTAAGGATAATAAGATATGGGCAAACATACAGCTCACCCTTTTACAGATTAACCTGCAGACTGCATTAGGCAAATTTGATGGCATTAGAAGATTTCTCCAATTTGTCTGGAAACAATTTCTCTTTGTATTGTGTCAAGGCTAGCATTTCATGCCATTGTACTAATTTAAATAGGTTTGATAAATTGTTCAAGAGGTTGGAGAATTGTACTATCTATATATTTTACCTTTTTAAAATAAAAAGGCTATTAACTTAATCGTTAAATGAAATTCATTAGTAAAAATTGAAGGAGCCTGAGACTGTAGGCTTATATTATTATATTATATTCCAACACTGAAACACTTGTGCTGTAACATTGCACCAAAATGATTAAAGATCATATCCAGGAAATGATAGTTTGCATTTAGCTTTCTGTACACAGAAACACAGACACTGTTACAATTAGGACAATATTTTATTCCTCTGTAGTAGTAATTCAGATGAAAAATATGGGTGAAACTAGAACTTTATAGAAGTTGGTATACTGCATTTGACAGTGGGTGTGATGATTTATTAATAAAGTAAAATGTTATCATAGATTCAGAAGAATCACATAAACTGCTTTAGTAAAAGCCTCATTAGCACTGCTAGCTAATATATAATTGAAGACAGATGGGCAGAGTTCATTTGTATTTTGTTCATTTTCTTAATACTGTTCATATACATTTACTCATATATTTTTCTGACACTGACAAGTTACAGACTTGGAGATCTTCTGCTTGTTTAAAGTGAGGTTGTATCATCTTTGCTTTGCAAGTCATGCCCTGAAATGTGTAAGATGTGTGACAGTAAAAGCAAAAAGCTTTTATCAGCAGAGAAACTTGGATTTTATATTTGCATAGTAGTTAATTACAGAAGACTTTTTAAATTGGATAATATGTACTGTATTAATGTTTTGAATTGAAAAGGTAATAATATTCTTCAGAGAAATTAATGTAAATTTTTCATAACTTGATACTTAAAGATTAATAATGTATGGAATGGATTGCTGAGTTTTATATCCAGAATTCAAGTGCTCCATTACAACGTCCTATCTGCGTATAATGACAGAGAGCAAAAAGTATGTAGAAAAACACATACAGAAGTTTACAGCAGAAACACTAGTTTCATTTGGAGCGTAATTATAGGATATAAGTAACCAATTATGATGATACCTTGGACGCTGTTATTTCTCAATATAGAAAATATTCTAGAAAGTAATTCTCCTAAATTCCCATCCAACCCCCCCTGCACCTCCCACCTGGTCCTGGCACGCACACACACACACAGACCCCTAAAACTGGTGTCTCTCGCAGGTCCCTGCCGCGGCAGGCGGAATTAACATGCAGCTGGGCTGCTCTGATAAATGGATTCTGTTAGGTCACTGAGGGTATGTGTGTGACATTAAGTGATTTACCATCCTTTACCTTAATGAAATTGTTTCAGCAAGATGATGCTGAGAGCTTTTAATGGATAGCTTTTCTTGATGTAATGAAATTGCATTCCTTTGGCATTTAATATAAGGTGCAATTATTATTTACTGGAGCTTTCCCAGCACGACTGTTTTGCGCAGACAGTTCAGAACAAAAAGGGATTTCTGTGGCAGCATCCAGGCCAGCATGCTGTGTGACAGTCTCAAGCGTACAATCGTATTTGCAAGTGCATTTCAGCGAGTATGGCCCTAGCTCTGCTGGCACTTCAGGAGGCTTTCTGTGCACTGAATACTGCCAACGCTCATCTTCCTTACAAATACCTTCCTAATCTATTTAACAGGCAACTGGATTACAACCAGATAAACTGTATTGAAGATGGGGCATTCAGGGCTCTGCGTGACCTGGAAGTGCTGTGAGTATTCCTTGTATATCTTACTTGTAGCAAGAGCTCAATATCTGGGGATTACTAATGTAAAATCTTATCTACGAGCTTCAGCCTGGTGTCAGGATGGTCTAGTGAAAAGATGTCTTAAAATAATCCACTGCAATGTGCTATAAAATAGTAAGAAAATGTGAAGAGGTAGAGATGCTTTTTTAGTCTGTAAGACGGCCATTAAGCACAGTTAAAACCAAACAAAATTAAAAAACAGATGGCAAATACTGTAAGAAAATAATATATTTCCTTTTAAAATGGGGGGCAGTATTAATGAATCCAATTAATTTTGTAAATTATCCATCACTGTTGAATTGATGAGCATTTTCACAATTGCCTTTGTTGTATACTATGACACTGATTTGATCTTTCAGACTCTGTTGCAGGAACAATATGCTTTATATTTGACAATCTGGATGTTTTCAAAGAGACAGTTATCTGTCAAACACTGTTGTCATGATATTTTGCGTGTTCACATTAACTGCTTTTTTAATGTTTTAAATGTATATGTTTAGATGTATAGAAAAATACTATTTTTATGTCACTGAAGGTTAGTACTGCAATACTCTTTTGCATACTTTTCCTCACCATCTCAAAGTGGCCATCAGTGAGGTTAAAGGTAGCAAAATTATCATCACTGACCCCAGACCTGAAAATAGCTATTGTAATGAGCAGATTCTTTGAGAACTGAGGCACTGGCCACATTCCTGAAATATTTGCCGTGTCAGTCACTTTTTTTCTGGGCTTTCTACATTAAGTGAAAGACTTTGTGTATCACTGTGTTACTTCGTGTTAGTTTGAATCACAGTTGGTAAATCACAACTTGAAGGGGGGGATGGTTCTTGTATATGTTTTGTGGTTTGGTTTGTTTTTTTTAAGATTCAGAGTTAAAGGAGGTTCTCTGGCAGTAGATAGTGTCTGCATGTCCATGAAATTATTGAATATGTGAGCTGCTGGTGGTAAAACTTTATTATTAAGCAATAGTTGGTCTTACTTATGAGTGAGCTAAATTTGATTTCTTTTCTTTTTTTTTTTTTTTTTAATCATAGAATAACAAGCCTGTTGTTAGCTTTCTGGTATGAAGCCATGTAAAATTTAGTGTTGATTTAATGTTACATCAAATAGTGAAGTTGGTGAAGTGTTGGTTTTCTGTCAGTAAACCTGATGTTCTGTGAGATTTTATCTTTGGAACTCATGTATGTGACAGAGTAACTAATCTGGTTATTATGATTTTTAATACAAGTCTTTACAAATGAAAGTGTTAAATATATCTTTTTTTTTTTAAAAATGTGCATCTTTTGGTGTTTTTTAGTGTTCTAAAATGGTCATCCTAGCCAGTTGAAGTCAGTGGTAGAATTTTCACATCTGTTTCAATGGATGCAAAAAAGGGAAAAAAATGTTAAAACAATAGGGTACTGGAAAAGTAGGTAGTTAGAATTGTATGAATAAATATGCATAGAACATTAGCATTGTTCAGATATACAACTAAATGTACACTATATTGAATTATGCGATAAACAATGATTATTAAAAAAAATCATAGATATTTTGAACAGTATTGAAGATTTTTTGTCTAATTCAGTTTTGTTTCCCATTTGGTTTAGAGAATAAAAGGTATGTAGATCAGACCATACTGTATATGCACTGAGTAGGAAATGAGATCACATCTTTTGCTTTCATTTAGAGTTCATTATTCTATCTAAGCACAGAATATGTATATTATTTCAAACTACAAGCATAGGAGAAAGCTTTTATGTAGGTTGTAAACCTGTGTAGTGACAGTTTGAATTGTTTACCAAAGTAAACAGGTCTTATGTATTGGTTAAATAATTGCAGAATTTTAGTTCTGTTAGTGTTAAAGATACAAAATCAACCTGAAATCTGGACAGTTCTGAAAGAAGAAAGCAATTACAGGTATAACCCTTCCCGTGAGTTTCTGCAAAAAATTTCATTTTTCCTTTTCCTCTTTCTTTTAGTTGTTAAGAGAAAATCAGCTTTAGTGGGGAAACAGACTATGGGAAAATGTACAGTGCTGTCAATATTAAAAAGCAATCATGTATCTAAGAAATAAAATTTCTTTCATGCACCCCACTCTATTACCTACATGTGTAATGTGTAGGTAGAAGTATTGAGCCAACTTTTTAAAATTGCATCTCTGTAATGAAATCAAGTGTTCTCATCATTAGATATGGTTATGAAAATTATTTAATTCCTTTTGTATTCCTTTTGTCTACTTCTAATACTTTTCTGTACACTTGCAAAAATAAATTCATAGCTTGTGTATACAACATAGCAAGGCAAACAACAAACATCTGAAATTGAAAATTAAAACATTTGTAGATACACCTGTGAACAGCTAACTGCTTTGGAAATACATACTGATTTCCATTCCCTTCATTGAAAGGATATGATTTTAAAACATTTGCAGAAGTTATGCAGGAAGAACTATGGGAGCTCTCACTTACCATTTGGACATTGTAAGAAAATTATTAAGAAACTGTAAGAAAATTGTGCCATGATTTCCTGATTGTTGTTTATTCATTAAGACACATTTTGTGGATATACCCACTTGGCTGTTTTTTGTTTCATTTTTGTTTTGAAAAAGGGCATGATTCACCATTTTTTTCTTTTTTAGATTCTTCTTCTGTTTATAAAGCCCTAAGAGCACATAAGGGAGAATGAGTAGGACACAAAGGTAAAACACAGCACATTGCACCAGTAATTAATTGCTTGATTAATGTGGAGGTGTATAGCCTGATCCTGTTCGGGATGCTGTGAATTTACCTTTCTGTGTACTTAAAAATTTACTCAAACAGAAATTACACTTTGTGGGTTTTGGGGTATTTTTTAAAGAAAGAAATAAAAAAAGAAAAAAATAAAACACTTCTTGTTTCAAAAGGGAAAAAAAGGTATGGTCAGTGGGAATTATTAGTGCCGTAGTTATGTGTTTGAATTCCCAGAGCACATTCTCCATTCTGTTCAAATGAGTAATCTCTAAGTCAAAACAGTAAATCGTTTGCTTCCTTGTTCTGGAGTCAAGCTTGTGTGCATTTTATTTGCAGCCTAAATACAGTATTAAACTACAGTATCATTCCTAAGGTTTCACTATCTTTACATATTATACTTACCAAGTGTGATGGGTGTGTGCTAGCTAACAATTGGCTTAAGATTTGTTCCTAGTTCTTGTCTCCAGTTCAGGCATCTTGCCTAGAATTCAAATTATTAGTTTGCTAAAGTATTGAAATCCCCAATTCCTTTCACTGTATAGCAGAAACCCCTCTATGATCCAACTCTGGATCAACTATAGCAACTCTGTTCCATATGAAACCTAATTTCAGCCCAGAGTTAATCTTTTTCCTAAAATTCTTGAAAATACCGGCTTTTACTTTGTCTTCTGTCAAAAAAAATACAGGTTTTGAAAAAAACAGAAAGAGAAGCAAGAGTCCTAGAATAAAGGCATTTTCTTCAAGAACTCAATTTTTTACATCACATTGACAAGCTTTGTTTGAATGCCATAAATGTTCTCATCATTGGTGGAATCATAGGTTACTAGGACCTCAAATTACTTAAGATTATTAATGGAATGATCAAACCATAGTGTTTTACTAGAGATTGAACAGGGAGGAAAAGTATATCTGAAAACATGATTTTTTTTCCTGATATTCATCCCTAAAAACAGCTCACCATGATCTTCATTCGCTATGTCTTTTTTAAAAGTGTAGTAAATGTGACATACCTGTAACATGCTTCTTCTTGACTTTGCAGCACTCTCAACAATAACAACATTACTCGACTGTCCGTGGCAAGTTTCAACCATATGCCCAAACTCAGAACATTGTAAGTAGCCCCACTGAAACTGGCTGACATTTCTATCACTCTGTTATATTGTTTTTACCTCTATCAAGTTTTGTCAGTGGTCTATAAATACATATACAGACATAGAAAGCATAATCTCAATTAAAAAAATATCAGAGTATCATGAGGATGGCGAGCATGAAGTCTGTGTGTGCATATATGGCAGCTAATTCTGAAAGGTAAAGCTAACAACTGACCGCAAGGCTGATACTCAGGGCTCAGGAGATAAAGAAGTAGTTGCATCCTTTTCCATCTCCTTTTTTTAGGTTGCAGGGTGAGTAAGTCTATGAGAATGGTTTCATGGCCTTTTCCTAGCTGGGTTTTCCTTAGTGCTATATTCAGTCACAGAAAAGTTCACCTTCTAGCAACAAACATGAGGGCAGGGGGGATTTGCTTTTATATGTTACAGCTGTATAGAGAACGAAATTGATGTTTTTTGAAAGTCAAAGATTTGTTTTACTTTGAGCTATTGAAGGGGTCACATTTCATTTAGGAACATGGAAGAATCTTTGATTGGCTGTCAGATGTGATAAATGTGAAATCTTTATGCTTTTATTACTGTACTGCTAGCAGACCTAATTAAACTAAACTGGCTCTCCAACATTCTTTGTAACATAAAATTATAGCATCATCCGGTAGTGCTATTATAATTAAAGTTGTGTCAGCATTTGCAATAAGGTCCCCATTTTTAGAGGTTTTGACTTTCACAGAAGACTTCAGGCCTCTAAAACAAATCACAGTGAAGAGTGAATGTGCAAGTGACACAGTTTGCAGTTATTTCTTTTGTATGTTTATACTGAACTAAAAATGATGTATATTATATTGAGTAGCAAAACCAGAATATATCAAGGTTTATTCCTGAGACTCTTTCAAACAGATTTTCCACTGAAGCTGGAATCAAAAATGAATGGGATGTTTCTATCAGAATTCAAGAGTAGCTCTTGCTATTAAAAAACTTCTTTTACAAAGAGCCTGTCCATTTCCATTCACACATGTTGGGCTGCAGAGCTGTTTTGAAATCAGTAGGGCTATTCACTCAAGTTAACATACCTTTTATAACTGAAGAACCTTCATGCAGGTGAATATTTCTGTTGATTTTGTAACAGAATTGTAACTATTCTTGCTTGGATAAATACAAGAGTACTTAAAAACTGCTGACCGTGGGCTTTTGCTGGCCTCAGTTATAGTTTGATAATAGAATTTAATTCCATTCTTTCAGGTCTGGGAGTTGAAAACATGAATGTCTGTACCTCTTTCAAACCTTCAAATAGTTTCTATTCTGAACTACAAAGCACAGTGAATCAAATTAGCAACATTTACACTTTTTTGGTGGGATAGTTCATATTTTGAAAATTTATTTTGGAAACAAAAGAAAATGGACATACAGAGTCCTAGATTATAGCTGCAACATCCTATTTGCAGTCAGAATATACTTGTATAACGGGATTGATTTCAGCAGCATTAGTTCTAATTTGCAATGGTGTTCTTGCCTACAGCTGGCCACAGATTGTACTGAATGAGTGTGCTGTATTGTGAGCTATATTTACAAATCACCCACCCAAGAATTAATACAGGAAAATACATAGCCTTCAATTTCTTTAATTTTCTAATTTGGGGGGGGGGGGGAAATGAGTTATTAAAATCATCTTTTTATGTTGGTTGCACATTTCATGTTGCTTTAGAGGTTTAATTTTTTTTAATGGATTAATTACACCCCCTTGTCTAAATTCTGGTTTTCTTGCACTTTCTTTCCAGTTATATAGTTAGGATTAAGTACATCAGCTAAAGAGGACCAAAACGTCATTTCTCAGTTACAGATGATTCTGAGTAAGGATTTGATTTATAGCCATGCACATCCTTTTCTGTAGTTTGAGAAAATGTAAGAGCCAGAGGAAAGTAATTTTGCCTAATACAGTGAATACATTTGTCTGATATTTTATCAATGGCAAAGTGCTTTTTGCCACTTGGCAAGGAGCCATGGTCTTGCATTGGACCCTGCCAACAGAGAGGCGACTTACTTAATTTCATTGCTTGCTGCCATTTGGTCTTTTAATTTCAGGCATTGCTTAGAACATAGGTCGCTAGGAGCCAAAAGCAGCTAATCCCACTTTTCTGTAATTAAACAAAAAGAGAGGAAATCCGAAAGGGATGTGAAAGAAGGTAGTTTATATTGAGTTATTACTCTATCTTGTTCGGCAGAAAATGAATCTGACCTGTTAAAGGGATTTTGTAGGCTGTTTCTATAGAGAATTATAATGGCTAGACTTACAGATATATCTAATTGGAAACCAAATCTTTTATTAACTATTTTTTTTCTGGCAGTATATTATCAACATAGGGCAATTTAGTTGAGAGATTTTTGTGTTATTCATTATTTGGACTACAGTCCCACGGCATTTTTCAAGCTCCTGTGTATTTACTTCTTTCTTTTAGACAAACTACAGATAAGTGTCTTTATTAGGTAGCCTTCTTTTTTTTTTTGCAATTAATTAGACCACAAATAAAAAGTAATTTTGCTGCTTGTATAGTTTTATTTATTAACATTTAATGCCCAGTGAGTGACATGAAAAATTGCTTCATCATTAACAACTTTTATCAATATGTTGGCATAGTTGCTCACTGAAGGGTGGGGCTGGGCAAGTTGGTTGTTTTTCTGTTTGTTCTCCCTAATTTAAAAGTATTTCCATGTTTTCTTCCATGCAGTCGTCTTCATTCCAACAACCTCTACTGTGATTGCCACCTGGCCTGGCTGTCCGACTGGCTGCGGCAGCGGCCACGGGTTGGCCTCTACACCCAGTGCATGGGGCCGTCCCACCTCCGGGGGCACAATGTAGCCGAGGTCCAAAAACGAGAGTTTGTCTGCAGTGGTAAGGGAAACAGATACACTCACCAAGCCCTGTTTTAAAACACAGCTATCACCAACTCAGCAGTGATTGCTACTGCTGCATGTTGACTTTTGCTAGCTTTTGCATAATCCAAGCATTAACGTTTATTGAAAATTAAGCTAATCAGTTTTATCACCATTTGTATTTTGTGTAGGTGTGCTTCTGGCCTTACAAATTCAGAGTGAATGCTGTATTCACACAGATTATATAGCTTCCTGAAAGTATAATCATGGGGGAGAGATGATGAATATGAAATAAAAGATTCACTGGCTGAGAACATAATGCCTTTAGTAATAAGGAATTATTCTTTTTCAACTTTACATGTTGTTGCATTTTCTTCTTGCTATTTTCTGCAGTTTGAATGATATTCTGAATCCCTGTTACTTTCTGAATGTTATTGGTATGCTTTAGTGCATCAGGTTATTTTCTGATATGAGATAATGAAATGACTAACAGTTCATTACTAATCATATTTTCTCTATTCAATTTTTCTCCTTTGTTCATATCTTCTAGATGAGGAAGAAGGCAAGTTTTTCTTTCTTATACAAATATTTTTAGACTCAGATTTAAAAATTTTCTGTAAACTTTGTCTACTGTTTCAAAATAGCTGGAATATGGCTTGTCAGTGATTCAACAGGTTGTTTCTACTATTTGATTTTCTGCAGACTCCCAGAAGCCTATTGCCAAATATTCAAAAATTTGCCCAGATCTATGCTTTTAAAATAGTTTTACAGAAAGCACAATGTTTTTTCTTTAAACAACCCCTGACATTGTAAGGCACTGTCATCATCACATGGTAAATGCTAACAGTGTTCTTACTGTTAATTCTGCCTTTATGTACGTTTAAAAGGGCTCCTAACAGGATCACTTCATGTCTTTTATTTGTAAATGCAGACCCCAAGTGTCAAGAACAGTTTTATAACTCGTTCACTATAATGCTGATTTTTAGGAAGGGGATAACCATGTTTTCTCTGTGGATTTTTGTTTAATAAAGGCAGGTGAAATGTTTCCTGCCTGTTAATATAAAAAAAGTAGTATGTGTCATTAATTATGGCAGCTGTTTGTACTTTTGTAACACATACCTAAATGTGGAATCAAATTATTATACTGTAAACCACTATCTCATAGAATCAGTTTGAGTTGGAAGGGACCTTAAGGATCATCGAGTTTCAACCCCCCTGCCATAGGCAGGGACACTTTCCACTAGATCAGGTTGCTCAAAGCCCCATCTAGCCTGGCCTTAAAAGACTAAACTTTTCAGTAATTTAAAACTTGAGAAATTGCTATTTGAAGTTGCAAGTAGGAACAGCAGTGGCTGCAACTTACATTATCAACGTACCCTTGCTATATTTATATATGACATTTAATACAATGAGAGAGAGCTTAGATTCAGTTGTGGTTACATAGTCACAAAGGGTTTTTTTCCCCTCAGAATTTCAAAACAGTTTCTAGCTTTTTTACCTTAATAAAAAAAGAAAAAGAGGGTTTCATGCCTTTTTCGTCCCTTTGTGCCTTTCTGTATCATTTCAAAATAACGACTCTGTATCATTAAATCAATACAAGAATGAGTGCATTAATATATTATAAAATGTGTAATCTATTTACTTTCAAGAAGAGATAGTAAGTTGTTTACTTTCTACAACCTTCGTAAGTATGAAATTGTTATGTTTGAGTGCTATTATAAATGCTGAGTTTGACATATAGCACAAGAACTTGGGGGGCAGGGGGGGGGAAGATGTGTGAATTAGCCACCTGAGTTAGTAAGAATGGTAAATTGTGGGAGGAAGAAGTCTGCTGAGCCAACACAGAGTATGAACTGGGAAGTCAAAGCTTTTGTTTAATTTTGTGTCAGTGAACGAAAATGTCTTAACTCCAAAATTGTAGGTGATGTGTAACTCAAGAACTATACTCAAATAAGTATTTGCTGAATAAAACATAACTAGCAAGACTTCATTTTTTCTGTAGCAAAGTTCATTCATTTCTGTTGGCATGCATTTTTAATACTACATGAAATTTTGAAAACTAAATAAATTATTAATTAGTTTTAAAAACACAGAATAAATAAAATATATGTGACAAATGGGTCATAGTTAGCCTTTAACAAGATGATTTTGAATGCAAGTTGCAAAAGAAGTAATGATGTAATGAAAGCCCGGTAGTTGAGCCTTTGTGTTTTATCTCTCAGTATTGTATCAGCATGTTGCTATCAACTGGGTATTTAAATTAATGCAATTCAAAAATCTTGATAGGCTACAATGTTTATTCTAGAAGTTCTGACTTAAATTTTTCAAAGAAGTATAAAATGTGATGTTTTACTGCTGAAGTAAACTGAAATACAGTATTATGCAATTTTAAGAGAAAAACTTTTCCTTTGCAGGTCACCAGTCCTTCATGGCTCCGTCCTGCAGTGTCTTGCATTGCCCTACTGCATGCACCTGCAGTAACAACATTGTGGACTGTCGTGGGAAAGGCCTTACTGAGATTCCCACAAACCTTCCAGAAACCATTACTGAAATGTGCGTAATCTGACTTTTTTTTGGATGAACTTGCAGAAATCAGGTTTTTCTATGTATCCCTTTTTGTTATTTGTATAAATTAATGCATCCTGTAGGGTAAAAATTTTGCAATACACATTCAAATTCAGATATCAAAGGAATATCAAGGTGTATGAAAATATTTAAGACCTTTATGTTCTCTTAGGAGTTAGTTTTGTATGTACTACTCACAGTCCATAGTTAAAACTGCATTCTGATTTGGTTTAAAAAGGGTTAGGAAATACTTGCTTTTCTGCAAGTGAGTGTATTTTTCACTGCAAGCTATAAATCTCTTTGCCTTCAGGGTTGCTTACTGTGCTGGTTTTGGCTGGGTTAGAGTTAAGTTTTTTCGTAGTAGCTGGTATGGGCCTATGCTTGGGATTTGTGCTGAAAACAGTGTTGGTAATACAGGGATGTTATACTTACTGCTCAGCAGTGCTTACACCGAGTCAAGGCCTTTTCTGCTCCTCACACCACTCCACCAGCAAGTAGGCTTGGAGTGCACAAGGAATTGTGAGGTGACACGGCTAGGACAGCTGACCCCAACTAACATCCTGTACCATGTGATGTCATGCTCAGCATTTAAAGCTGGGGGAAGAAGAATGAAGGAGGGGATGTTGGGAGTGATGCCATTTTTGTTCCCAAGTAACCATTGTGTGTGACAGAGCCCTGCTTTCCTGGAGATAGCTGAAAACCTGCCTGCCTATGAGAATCATAGAATCATAGAATCGTTAGGGTTGGAAAGGACCTTAAGATCATCAAGTTCCAACCCCCCTGCCGTGGGCAGGGACACCTTACGCTAAATCATATCACCCAAGGCCTCGTCCAACCTGGCCTTGAACACTGCCAGGGATGGAGCATTCACAACCTCCCTGGGCAACCTATTCCAGTGCCTCACCACCCTTTCAGTAAAGAACTTCCTCCTTATATCCAACCTAAACTTCCCCTGTTTAAGTTTTAACCCGTTACCCCTTGTCCTATCACTACAGTCCCTAATGAAGAGTCCCTCTCCAGCATCCCTATAGGCCCCCTTCAGATACTGGAAGGCTGCTATGAGGTCTCCACACAGCCTTCTCTTCTCCAGGCTGAACAGCCCCAACTTCCTCAGGCTGTCTTCATACAGGAGGTGCTCCAGTCCCCTGATCATCCTCGTGGCCCTCCTCTGGACTTGTTCCAACAGTTCCATGTCCTTTTTATGAGAAGTGGTGAACAAATTCCTTGTGTTGCTTTGCTTGTGTGCACAGCTTTTGCTTTACCTGTTAAATTGTCTTCATCTCAACCCATAAGTTTTCTCACTTTACCTTTCTGATTACATCTTCCATCCCATTGTTGGGGTTGTGTGTGAGCAGCTGTGTGGAGTTGAGTTGCTGGCGGGGGTTAAACAATGACACTTTGACACTTTCTTTCAGTCACTTTATTTGTCAGACTCGCTATTAGAGAAGTATATTTTTGCATGAAAGATGAACAACCTATATTGCCCATAATTAGTATTCTGCTAAAACAGTATCTGTAGTAATAGATAATTCTGCTGCTACTGATTAGTAGCAGTAGCAGTAGCAGTAATCTGCTAAAACAGAGGGTAATCTGGGAAGGCAAAACTAAGGTGGTTGAATGGGATCTGTGGTATAGTCATCATGTTGATACCATATACTTGTGTATAGAAGAGCATGCATGCAAATAAGGTTGTGTGACTTGTCATATAAAGCAAAAAAGTTTACAAAAAGTACAGCGATGTCCTTAGCATAGGTTATAGCAAAGGTGCTATAGGGCCTGCAGGCTTCAAGAGCAATGTGGCTGAGAGTTTCTGAGGTCACAGAAGGAAAGTTACTTTTGCATTGTCTTCTTTGAAGGGGAGAAATGCAAGCAGAAGGTGAGCTTGCTGAAGTGATGGGCAGGGGCTCATCAGCATGAGCATTTTTCTACACTGGGGATGGTGGAAGCTGTGTTTTGGAAGGGAAACAGGAGTACCCTTTAGGGAAATAGTGGGAAAGTAGCTATGCAAACAGCCTGGTAAGGAAGGTCTGTCTAGAAGTAAATGAGTTGGAGAGAGTATTCAGAATAAAAAGCTTGTGAGCCCCTTGATGATATAAGATGACACTAAGAATTTCAGATAGGGGAAGTGAGGGAAACAGATACTTGAAAGTGAAAGCGAAGAGATTTCCAGAACATACATTCTTTTGTATGTAAGATCTTCTTGAAGGTTCGAGTGTCCACAATGAGATTTTAAGAAATAAAGTGCAGTTTAAGAATTTGTAGACAATCATATGGTTTGTTGATTTTTGACCTGTGTTTTGAACTTCACAGAATTGGAACTACTATGGTTTCTTCTTACGATCTGAATAATAATCGCATCTCTCATCTTCATTATTACCGCTGTTAAGACTGAGCTGGCTGACCTTCTCTGACCCAATTCAGTCATTCTGCTATATAATACAAACACTTCTACCTTTCACCTCTCTCAGAAAAAAATCCTCTGCTAGCAAATAAAATGACTACTTCAGAAAATCCCTGCACAGTGCCTTGGAAGGCTGCACAGACCATTTTCATTGAACTGTATACTGGCTTTTTTACTTGCATGTACATGTGTGTGCATGAAAAGGAAGGAAAAATATTGCAGGAAATAAGTGGAGAGTATATTTCCAACATTTCCCACTATATTTCTGCTGCTAACCACTGAATGAATAGTGATTACAGACACTAGAAGACTGGCTTCTGCATGACTTTTAGACGTACATAATTTGCAGTGGGTATGTGAAGTTAGCATCTGTACTTCCTTAAGAAATTTGGTAGTAGGGATTGCAAGGGTGGTCCTGAGTCTGTATTTTAAGGGTCATCACTCCCAAAGAAACAACACAATGTGGAAGTATCAAGTTGACTGTAAATCCACTGTCAAAAGAAATGTGCTTAAAGTAAAAAGCAAATGGGAATTTACAGAATAGGAATGTGCTTTCTACTAATTTGTTTATTATACTTTCTGTATAACAAATGCTGCTAAGCATGGACTGGTATGACCTTCAGCATTTTAGTGGCCTGGAGAAGAAAAGATAGTAAAAACATAGCAAGGCCTCCAGCATTTGGCTAAGAAATTTAACAGATTGCAAAGTGAGGCTCAATACTTCCTGCTAGCCTTCAAATCACAGAGTGAGGCCATTTTGCATTATGAGATGCATAATCATTAATATAGATAAATATGTATGTATTTGCTGATATAAATATGTAGAGTATATACACTGTGCTTTAATGTATATAGTTTATAATTGTATAGTGTAAACTCTCTGTTATCTCTTGTGTATTGTATCTAGTTTGTAAGTTCAGGCTAAATAGTATTTTGCAGTTAAATAGCACCATTGATGCTGTAAGACATATATATGAACTTACATTTATTCAAAAGCTGGCATAATAGTGGATAGAGCAATAGAAAGCTAAACTTTTTTTGTTTTATATTGAACAGATACATACAAGTGAATGTAAGTGTAATGAGAAAACTGAATATTATCATTATACTTCATTGACAGGAACATTTGATAAATCCATAATACTTTCAAATCCCCTTTCTCTGGACTAGTTTCTCTGCCCTATGATATTGTCACCTGTTTATAACCTGTATTTGTAGAATCCAGTGATGAGTACTACCAGCATGTCATGTTAAGCTTGAAAAAATTTCATGATCCACCAACACCTCTGGTGCCTTTTCTGCCTTTTGTCTTTTCTCTGTTGTACCTCATGTGAATAACCTCTTCCCATGCGGCTGACATGAAACTTTATTGTCAGCCCTCCATTATGGAGTTACTTAAAATTTGACAACTTATTTTTGTTACATTTCATTCTTTCATCCATTTCAGCCTCTTATTTCACAGGTTAATCTTGACAAGAGCAGGTTACTCCTAATAAGAATATAATCCATATTTAGTTTTTGATGGTGCATAATACTTTTTTCTTTTTTTTCTTGAGGTTCTTCTGAAATTTACCTTCAATGCATACTCATGGTTTTGTGATGTTTTGCCATGTTCTCCATCCATTTCTTCCATCCTTCTCTCAATGGAAAGCCTAACCTCCTTGGTGAACTCCTTGGTACCCTATGAAGCACTGATTTATTTTTGCTCAACACAAACTTCCTTTAAATAAAATGTTGTTTGATCTGTTTCTACATGAAAATACTTTGTATTCATTACATTCTCAGTCCATCTGGGACAATGCTGCCTAAAACCTAAATGGTATTAATCATGTTATTCCCTGTCCTTCTGGTGTATATAAGTAGGTTTAAAGTGTACATTGACAATTTTATGCTTTTCTTTACTCCCGGGGGGTTGATAAATTAACTTGCATCTAAATAATGTGGTAAAAAACCCTTTAAATATAATGTTGAATTTCTGAAGTATTAAACACTGACAGTTTCAATTGAGTAAAATTTTCCATGTTAAAGCTCTGAGTTAGATCTTTGGAGAACAGAAAAAGCTTTCTGTTTAGAGTCTAATACTGATGTTGTGACTTTGCCTTGCTGTGATAGTTCTGCTGCACAGCTGTTTTGGGATGACATTTTAAGACAGTAGAAGCTGTCTTCTCTGCTGATGGCTACTGCTTCTGTAGCAAAGCTGGCAAGGAAACCATGTGCTTGCACTGCACTGCAGCCCCCCATTTCTGAATTTGGTGTGGTAGCCCCTAAACCATTAAGAAACACGATTTTGCACTGGAAGTTGAAGTGGTTGAGGAATGAGCAGGCATTCCTTGTTGGTGAGAGCTGGAGGAGGCAGAACAAGTTGCCAAAATGTTGTTTTGTTCCATTGCATTGGATGTACAGGTGACTGTCAGACTGTTGCTGGGACAGTTTTGTCATACTGCTGTCTGACATCTCAATTGGTACGAAAGTCAGTTGGCTAAAACTTCCAGTTCCCGTTATATGAAGTCAATTATCAGGCAATGCATTGTCTGCCAAGTGCCTCTTGGGAAGACGCCTTCAGTAACAGGACTGCTTATCTCCAAGTAGCTGCCAGTGAAAATGGAAGGAGAACAAATCCTGTGGTGTCCTCTTTTTTTCCTTCTGGTGCGATAAAGCTCAGAGCAAAATTAAGTATTCAGCATCTCAGTAAATGCAATTCTTAATCTTTATTGACTTAATACAATTCTATCTGTACCAGTTACACCCTTTCAGCAAAATTAATTCTTCTCTTTATTATGTAAATAAACTTACACACAGCTCAGTAAGAATACCTAAGCTTTTCTTTCCAGGGTCTGCTCAATCAATGTAATATTATTTGAGAAAGAAATATTTAATATTCCGTATATATTTGAAAAAACAAAATAATTGGTGGAGCACTAAGACTACCCAGTTTTAGTGCACCTACTCATGCTGCAGAAAGCACAGAATTAAAAACGTGCACAGGTGCACCTTTGCCACTGAGTTAAATGGGAACATTTCATGCCATAAATGACAGGCAGGAAACATTTGTGTAACTTTAAACTTAAAAAAAATTCCCTAATATTAACCCTATTATTTTAATGTCTGTATTGCAAATATTGTGAGGCAAAATACATTGCACATAAATATTGTATATTGATAGTCTTCATAGTTTTATTACTTACTGTGCCTTACTTTTGCATTTTTGTCTTGACTTAAGCCAAGCATGATTCATTATTCATTCATTAGAAACATCAACATTTAAATTGATTTATATTTGTTGTTTAACCTGTCCCAATCTTTATGGGATGCTCTTTCATTGGCATGTTCGGCCTATTGAGCTTAACCAACTCCAGTGGTCTAACGCACCTAGGCCTTTCCACCTTTGTCATACAGCTCATATATTAAAGGCATTAAAGGTAATTCTTAAGGTTCAAAACTATTAGTTTAGTTGATTTTAGAAAGTATAGCCTTTCCAGTGGCAATAGCATTTATCAGCCTCTATGCTGTCATTCCTTCCACATTTTAGATTTGCAGCACCGTTAATCTCTTTTCACTTGGTTGCATTTGAAAATTGACCCTCTGCGTGAAAATTCTTTGAATGATCAGCAGAAATAACTCTGGTTCCCTTCAAATAGGACCTTTTTGGCACATGTTCTATCAGAGAATCAGAAACCATGAAAGAGTGATCCAGCAACAGTTCTATTAATTGTACTGGTACCTTCTCAGAATGGTGTGAGTAAGTGACAGGTTCTTCTTTTGAAAGAAGAGGCTAAAAAGCCATTAATGAGCAAGACTACCTCACGAAAATGCTGCTCCTATATTCTTCTGATTTTCTCTTTTGTGGCTTGGACTACAAGTCTAAGTGGTTCTAAACCTTCTTTCCTTACTGTAGTATTATGAATAAAAGAAGATAAATACAATTGCGATGACTGTTTCTAGTAAAGGGAGGAATTACCTGCTCTGATAGCCACAGCTTTATATAAATGATTTTTTTAAGCAGAAAAGTGTGGACTTAAATTGATCTTTTTCCTTAATTTTGTTTATATTAAAAACATTTAATTAATCAAAGGAAGCACTTAATTAAATTTGTTTCTTTTTTAGAAAGATAGCAGTCACTACAATGGTATTTTGGGAAAGAGGAAGGTTTGCTGGAGGGCAGGGTGACCGGAAGGTAGCCATTGTTAACTAAGCAACTGACTTTCTAATTAGTCTTGCCTTGAAGATAACGTTGTTCTTTCTTGTGAATGGAGCTTTCTAATGTTTGAATGCTAAAACTGAAGCTGTACAGTTGTTACATGGTAACTATATATACATTTCCCATGAATTTCTTAAGTTGTCCCATCAGTCTTGTCTCATCTTACCTTCCTGATTTTTACTGGTTTTCTTCATGTTTTCATATTCCTCCCTGTTTCCTTATTCTCCCTTATACTTTGTTTTCCTAAGTCTTTTGATTAATGATTCCATATTATGTCAAGAACTGAACTACATCTTTGTGAGCCATGTGATATTAAGCAGGATTAAACACTCCTGAGATTGCTTCACACAGTAACACTCAAATTATATTAAAGGAGAAGGGGTGGGGAGAAGGTGGGGGAGAAAGGATAAGGAGAGGAAGGGGAAAAAGAAGAAGCAAAAGAGGGGAAAGGAAATGAGATTTGACAGGACTGAACTTGACAGATGGACTTCACCAAGACAGAGTGACAAGTGACCTGATCACACTGCAGACACTGTGGAAGTGCTTTACATAATTGAGGATTCTTATTTGAGAACTGGAAGCTCCATGTATTTATCTTTCCCAAGCTAAGTTTGGCATGTGTACAGTTTCACCATTTCTGTTTTTTTAAAATTCACCCTTAGCTAAAAGTGTGAAGTATAGCCTTATAGCCTTAAATAATTAGCTATTTGACAGTGACACTCTTACATTGAGATGCAAAGATGACCCTAAGGATGACCCTTTACAGAGAAAAGTCACTTGGGAAGGGTTTAAGCGCATTTATATGTTTAGGCTTTAGCCTGAGAACAATGCTGGTAACACACCAACATTTTAGTTGTTGCTAAGTAGCGCTTACTTTGATCAAGAATTTTACAGTCTCTCATGCCCTGACAGTGAAGAGGGACACAAGAATCTAGGAGGAAGCAGAGACAGAACACCTGACCCAAACCAGCCAAAGGGGTATTCCATACCACAACACATAATGCCCAGTATATAAACTGGGGGGAGTCACCCTAAAGGTCATCACATCAGTTGGGTAGTGAGCAATTGTATTGTGCATCACTTGTGTTTATTGTTTTCTTTTCCTTTTCCCCTTTCAGTTTTATGTTCTCTCACCTTGTTATTTCCTTTATCATTATTATTATTAGTTGTTTTATATTATATTTTAGTTATTGGACTGTTCTTAACTCATAGGGAATTCTTTCAGTTCTTCCCATCCCGCCTGGAGAGAGCGGGGAAAGAAGGGGAATGAGTGAGTGGCTGTGTGTTTCTGAGTTACTGGCTGGGCTTAAACCACAATAATTTATTGAAGGCAGTTCAAAGACTCACATAGAATGAAAACTGAAACATCAGAGATAAGGCAGCTTTCTCTATATTTAGCAGTTCAAAGTGTGATTTGGCTATCTACAGTAGCCTGACAGAAATGAGAGCAAACCCTGCATCTTCACAGCTTGAAAGGAATGGGTCTGAATGCTGAGGGGAGGATGCAGCAAGTTACAAGACATTAAACTGATGATTGTTTTCCAGTGTCTGCATTTGTTTCTGCTCTCTAGTTTAAACTAAAACATTGGTCTTTTCATGACTTGCACATAATGTCAGTACTTAAATATAATTTACTTCTTAAATAGTTAAGCTGTCAGATTGAAGTCTTGCATATCCAGTGAAGTAATGAAGTTCTGGAAAGGTTTTGCCAAGCTAGTTTATATATATATATATATATATATATATGTATATATACACACATACATGCATATACACATAGCCATTAGCTTTGTATCACTCTGTATTGTTCTCAGTAGTTTAAAAGAATCCTCTCTAATTATATCTTTTTCCAGAAAACGTGTTAACCTTCTGATGCTACCTTAAAGAGAGAGCTTGTTTGGTTTCACAATAAAATTTTTCACAGCCATTTAATTATAATTACGGCTCGTTTTGAAACTTTTCTGATTTATCAAAACTTTTTCTTAATTCCTGACATAACAAATGCATACAATACTGCCATTATATGCAGGTGTCAAGTGAAAATACTTCTGGATAAGAAAAATAATGTCATATTTGGTTGTTCATGAATGCATACTTTGGTCAGTAGGAAGCCAGAAAAATGTGCCAAATTTTTGAATTTTCAGAAATTACTGGATTAAAATAGATTACATTAAAGGTAAGAACTTCGTGGAGATGTTGCTATTTGCTAAATGCCCCATGGACAAATTCACATGTTCTACCTAATGTTTTCTCAGTTTTTAATCTAACTTTCAAAACTTCTGAGTAACTTCATTAGCTGCCATGTTTTTTAAATTAACTTTTCTTATATATGCTTCAACTGTACTTCATGTGTGCTTTTCTTCAAATCTTCTTTTATCCTCTTTTCTTCCCAGAGGTTTTAAAGACCAATCCTGCCTTATGCATTGGACTTGATATTCAAATTTCTTACTAGTGGACTAGAGAGGCAGTCCATTTTTCAGTGAAATATAGAGCTTTTGCTTCTGTTTTGCTCAAAAGTTGCTGCATCTTTATGTCCAGAAGTTTGTATTAAATAAGAGTACATGATTTTTAGATGCATTGTTATTATTTATAATGTATTAGTTTATACACTTATCTTTTTCCTAGAAGTTTACTCAGAAGGATTATAGCTTCACATATGGAGGAGGACCAAAAAGTGTTCTTAATGCAGTGGAAATATCTGGTACAAAATAGCTGACATGAAACTAAAATTTTACTATCAATGTACTCTGTGACTGAACTTTTCCACATTGTACAGCACCTAATTTTAAAGGCCATCCTGGCCATGTTTAGTCTGTTAATGCAAACAGGGACATTAACTTTGAAAATCTTTGCATGAAAATAAACCTAGTATTACTTCATCGTTTTGCGAGAAAGGTATTTATGCCATTCCCTGTCACAAGTCACACTCAGTTTATATACTTTGATTGGTGGAAGGTCATTATATCCTAATAAAACCAGTATTTGTGTCCATTGCAATATAAAACAAAATAGCTTGTTTGCTTTATAAAAAATGTAGAAATTTGCTAAAATCTTAACATTTTCATGTGATATATGCATAGAATTTCATAAAATAATTACATGTGAATAATGAAAAATTCATTATCCATGAGGCAATGTATAAATATGAAATAAAGGAATCTATTGGGGTATTGCCTTTTTACCTTAATATATTTAATTTTACTAATGCAGATTTCACTGAATTACATTTAAATTATCTTTCGGATTCCTACTTTAATATTTCTCAGGCAAAACTTAAAATATATTGCACATGACTGCCTCAGAAGTACATGGTTTTGCTAATTTGATAGCTAATCCTTTCTGCTTAACACACAGGAGAGAAATGATGTGTCATGCTCTTACTCAAATATCTTCCTAATTTGAAAATTGCAGGTAGATCATGTGGCTTTATGCTTGCTTGTTTGTTTTTTGTTGGTTGGTTGGTTGTTTTCTTTTCCTTACAGATTTTAGTTGTCAGACATTTTTTGTAAATAGAAAATTTAACCTGTTCTTACTAGCATGTGCTCTACATTGCCATTGTTCACACACATCTTTAGCTGTCTTCCTACCCCTGTGTCCTATCTTAAAAAATTAATAAAATTCAGAGGAAAGAGAATCATTTCAGCAATCAAGAGTATAGAGAGACACGGAGCACAAGAACTGGACAAAGAACTTGTGAAACCTGGGCTGGTTTCCAGAGACACTAGTAGTTACTAGCCAGAATGAACACCATTCCACCTCAAGGTGGGGTTGTGGATATTGAAGAGGAGGCACTTTGAAGGATCTCTCAGACTCTGCCAAGGGAGAGAAAATAACACAAGCATGAAGCAAATGAATGTTTTATACAGCGTGAAATGAAGCTTGAGAATGCCCATCTAGTTATTCCAGAAAAACCTTTATAGATCTCTGGCAGCTGTGCCACACTCCAAAGGTGGTGTTACTCTCAGATTTTATTTTCACAAATGGGTGTTCACTACTGATAACTTTTCCTCAGCAATAACAGTGAAGTTACTGTGAAAGAAATTAGAGGTATTGACTTTTCGGTATTTTGTGTTTCATCCTCAGAATGATTTCTTCATTGTTTACATCTTGTTAAATACATGATCCAGTAAGCAGCCACCATTTGTGAAAAGTATTCTCAGTTAAAAAGCTTCGTTTAGATTTTTGTGGCAAATTTATGGTGTAAGTCCATGTCCTGTTTAAGAGGTAGTAAGGTCTCCTGCCACAGTGTTGGTCTTGTGCAACGGTGGGATTCTCAGGCTCATGTTTCTCCTCAATGAGAACAGGTTGACAAGTCACTGCTTGTGGTGAGCCAAGAGTGTAGCAGGATTACATCTCTCTTATGTGAACTTTATATAGTTACTTTGAACAGCTCAAGTAGTTTTTATAGTATAGCAACTCTCATCAAAAGTAGGCTAATTAGAGAGGTTTTAACTTGACTTTAGATGACTCAGGCTAATTGCACTGGAGTTGCGCTCTGACAGATGCCAAAGTACTGAGCAAATAATTCTTTAAGATGTGGTGCATTTTGCCTACAATCTGTAATAATTAAGGAATGTAAAGCCTATCATTATTAATGGTGCTGTAGGGTTCAGAGTATGAGATGACCCTTTCTCTTTTCATCTGAGATGAAAAATGAAATAAATGCAGGTTTGGGACTTGCTTTTGAATAAATGCAATGAATTGCTTAATAGCTTTAGAATGACAATTCTTGTTACTTTTTTGATGTAATGCAGACTAAGGAGTCATCTGTCATTTATAATCAGTCCCCTGAGGAAAAATTTGATAGAACAGTTAGAATGGGTGTTAACAGTTTGGCAAGCTTTAAGGCAACATTGTCAGTGATTCTTCATATGCAAATATTTAGATAATTGTCGACCAGATTTATTAATACACAGAATCAGAGACTGAAATTCTAAAGTGCAAGCAATATAGTCATTCAAGATGTATCTTTTGTTTTGTTAGACATGGATGATAGCACAGATTTCAACAAAATGCTTTTGCTGCTAAAGTTAGAAACAACATTTAGTGGATATAAGCACTCTGGAGATGAAGTTGTTGGGAAAGATAAAACCGAGGTACTTTGTTTAATAGCCTCAAGGATTCCTGTAGCAAAGGGAGATCATTACTTTTTCCTTATTTTAAAAACCCTTAAACCTGGCAGATGTTGCGAATGATGAGAGATGGGTTGGCTGTGTATTGCAGTTCTTCAGATTCAGGAGCTGCACTGAGTCCCATCACTGAAATCTATTTTCTGTTTTCTGACAGCTGTTTTTGCCATTTACTTTAAAAGCAGATGGGGAAAATGCAAAGAAGAGCTGTCAATTTTATTACCATGTATAATCAGCATCTGTGCAATACATCAGACTCATTGCATAGCTTACACTTTCTTCTCTGTAGTAAAAATTCTTGTGGGATTTCTTGACAAGCTTCTTGCAGACTTTTTGTAAGTGAGTAGGTGCTGGAATTAAATAAATTAATTAAGTTCTAAAGCCACTATCGTAGTGACCAAATTTACGTAAGATGTTATGTTCTGATTCTTCCATTATAAAGTATACGGCTGATTTCAAATTAGTGTTTTCTTAAGGATGGGGTTTTAATTTATTGTTACTAAACGCTTTTTTTTCTTTAGCTATATAACTAACCCCTTAACACACATCTATGTACAGCACCTCTCTGTGCAGTACTTTTTACCTTTCTCTACTGAGCAGGCTTAGTATATTGTACCCCATCTGCATGATTTAAAATAAAAGGATTCTATAGAGAACAGGGTGTTCTTCCTTCCCAATCTGCCTCTTTCCTGGTGCAGAAGTCTTTCACAGAAATGACTTTTTACAGTAGAAAAATAAGCTAGTTTCAAAGTGTCAGTATAAATAAACATGTTGTCTGTCTCTGTAAGTGCGGAAGTAGTAATCAGTAATGGCGTGCTCCAGGCATATAGTAGAGAACAGCATCCTGGAAAGTGTCAAGTGATTTACATGTCACAGGCCTCTCAGGGGACCGGGTGGGAAGAATCTGTCTACTGGCTGGGGAGCTACTTTGATTTATTTTGACTAGGTTGGAAGTCACAACTGCAGAAACACCTTTGTTTCTCAGAATAGTAAGTGGTTGTACATTATGGTGTCTGCAGTGATAAGCAGGGGGAGAAGAGCTAGAAAAAGAAATGTTCACAGTACATTTCCTAGATAAGAGAGATTAGGTAATAGTCCTCAAAAAAGGTTTTAAACAGTTTGGCACTGTTAAAAGATGTGAAACACTTATGTATTGATGCAGGACTTCTTTGAAGTGAAGCACTAAAAGGAGCAGACTTTAATACTAAGAGCATTAATTAGTGTTTGTGTGGTGATGGGCACAGTACTTCTTATACATGAGGCAGTGCAAGCTTTGATGAAATGTGCACTGAACTATCTTCCTCCATTATCTTATCTTATTTAATATGCTACTGAAATTGACTGTGGCTTTTAAAAAAGAAACCACTAAGGCACTGTTTATGATACATAGATGATCATTTATAAGAAAGAGTGACTTCTGGGATAACTTTGAAAAGAGATGTTGTGCATAAAATTTAATACAAGTTCCATGGAAAAATACTGATACTAGCTTTTTGTTCTTCTGTGATATAGTGGTACTTCTGGCCATGTCATTTTTGAGAACCTAATAGCTGATGTTTTCAATACCAGATACAACCCATCCTATTCCAGAATTAAAATTGCTTCATTTAATATGAGGATTAATAGAAAGGATTTTTAATTGCTATGGGGTTTATCATGACAATGCAAATTTCCTTTAGATATTAGTCTATCTGTGCTTTGTTACCCGGGAATATATCTAATTATATTTTCTCTGGAATGGTGGATGCAAATTTGTACTCTGAAATTCAGCTGATTTTAGAAAGATAAAGCCAAAGATTAGAGGATAACAATGCTTGAAAATGTGAATTTGTTTTACTTTCTTTACAGACAAAGTGGGGTATAAAAGATTATTCTTCTGCATTTATATAATCTTATTTTTCCTTTCTTATGCTAATCTCATTTTGTAAAATGTGATGTGTTTTAGTGCGAACATCATGGCGTGACTTAAGAAAAGACATACTTAGATGATCCTACTATAACAAATCCTTTATCCAAAAGAGCCTGTAAATTTATCACAGCACTGCACAGTCTGTCTATTAGACTATAAATTTCTCACTAAAAGGAAATGTTAGGTAAAGTTGACAAGGAGTTCATTTTACATATCCACCAGTGAATTTTAGCTTGCTCCATTAGAACTACTAGAAAACTAGCTTTCAGAAATATAGTGTAGTAGGACTTCTTCAGGTTTTTGACCCATATAATTTGTAGACAAATTGGACAGCAGTAAATGAAATCAGCTGTTCCATCTTTTAATAAAAAATAGCATACATGTATCCTGTAAGGTACTTCAGTTTATAGAACTAATACATCTTATATTAAAAGAATAAACTGGAAAATACTTTTGTGTCTTTATTTAACTCTAGACCTTGTCTTTCTCAAGTTACATGTCTAGTTAAGAACATTATGTGTTTAAACATAGGTGAACCTCTAGCACTAGGTTACAAATCTCTACATCATAGGCTAATAAGCAGCATTTATAAATGAGGCTTGTGTCAGCTTCACAAGGGAGTGTTGCCACTGCAACATCTGTCTGTAATATCTGTCTTTTCCATAATACCCAGAGGCATGTTACCCCAGTGTCTCTCTCTCTCCAGCAATTCATGTCCTTCAATATGGCCTAATCCTTCCCTGTTCTTTTTAACCCTCCTCCCCTTTCCAGTCTCTGCATATGTCCTATGTGTTTCCCTGTGCAAGATATTCTTTGGCTGGTTTTCAAAGCTACACATCTGATAAATGTCTGGTGAGGCTGTCCCTGGTGGTTAGGCAGTTGGTACCTGCCAAATAGAGTGTGTAATAGGAATGGATGGATTCCCTTCATGGCTGGGTTAATTTGGTTTCTCAACTCCTTTCCATTGCTAAAATAAGGGAATTTTTAGAAACTTTTTATTTGAAGGTTTTACCTCTCTTTGACCTACCCAGCCAAGCAGAAAACTACCTAGATGATAAGCATGCATAATCTTTATTTTGTGGGGAAACTAAGCTAAGAATGTAGTGTAAGAACAGAATACTTTGGTTTGGTCTAACTTGGTGTTGACATTTAACTTAAGTAAGATTTTACTTATTCAGATGTTCACCTTCTGCACCTACTCAAGTGTACTGGAGAAGATTTACCTTGTTCCTTTGTAGCCTAGCCAGTACTTCCGGTCTGATGAAAAATGTGTTTCATGGGTCCAAAAGGCTCAGCCAAGGTGAAGAAAGCATATGAAAGAATATTGGGTTTATGGAAAAAGTTAACAGTCTTGCGCCATGGGATTTCCTGCAGTGTTTAAAATGTACCTGAAAACTGTAGCAAGGTGGCAACATTTTCCTGGTTAAGGACATTTTTAAGACATGAACCTTGTCTAAAACAGCTCTGATGAAGTGTGATTTTCTGTGTGTCAGGAAGATATTTTGAGGCTTTTGGATTTTTTCTTGGCTTTTTTATACACCATCCAAAAATAAATTCTGCTAAGGTGAAGCATGTCTAGACTTAAGAGATTTTGAGTATTAAATGTGTAAATATCTCCATCTGAACAAAACTTCACAAAGGCAGCAAAAATTCTTTCTTCAGATCAGCTGTACCGTGATAGCTGGAGAAGCTTTATAAACAGAAACAATTGTCTTAAGAACACTTTCTTGGAAAGGCTTACTCAAAGTGAGTATAGGAGCTTATTAGTTACACTGCATACCCAGAGACTTATATGTCTCTTTATCAGAGCAGAAGTGAAACAGAAGAGAGTTAATAAGACAAAGCTGAAAGGAAAGATACAGGCTAATATTCCCACATCTAAATGTAAAAAGGCTTATTAACTTTTAATTTGGGGTCAATGTTGATGTAATTTGAAACACTGCAATAAAGTCTACAGAATGTGGATTCCTTATATGAAATAGATTTTTGGCGTTGTCTTTATGTATGTAGATCATAGGGTTGGTGCCTGTCCATGAAAGATGGAAAGAGAAAGCTTTTTAGATGCATGTTAAGTAGTTTGAATAATGCTGCCTTTTCCTGTTGTACTTTTCAGTACAGTTTCATTGCTTATGTCTACATAATAGAATTTTTACACTGCCATAACCATGAAATACTATGGTGTGTGAAGAAGTAGCTTCTATTTTAAATGTGCTCATTGCTGAATCTGTCTTGACTTGTTGGCAAGTGGGCCATAGGTCTGTGTCAGCATAGATCTCCCATATGCAAAGCTGTGGAAGGTCAAAAAATTCTTAGAAAACTGTTTTCATCAGGAAGTTCACACTTTGATATATGGCAAGTTTCAGTCACAGTTCCTATACATGCAAAGCAAATATGGCCAGTAACATAAACTACAATTTTAAATTAAAATACTTGTTTAAATAAGTTAGAAGTGTGCCTGTTCAATCTTAGTATTATGTCTTAAAGAAAATGTGTTACATACTGTATCTAAAGAAATCATGTGTGCATGTTGAAAAACATGGCTTTTGCCTGACTGCAGGTAGCAACATACGTTATTTGTTCTTTTGGAATGCTCCTCTCCCCTTTCCTATGGTTTTCATATTTCAATGATTAACTCACACAAGTCTTTAGACATTTCTAAATAAAACTTGCTGTATGTGAATAATACATTGGGAGTCAATTAACACCAACTCAAGTTTGAATTTTTAAATGACAGATCTAGCTTAAATTTTACAAAAACCTTGCATGCTTTCAAAGTAAGTTTTCTTTAGATGCAAAGATTGGGTTTTAATTTATAGCATTACACTCTAAAGAGTAAAGAATTTGGTTTCAGAGACAAAATATTATTCTTTTCTTATGAAAACGAAAAGGAAATTACCTTGTTTCTCAAGGTAAAATTATACTGAAAAAGAAAGCAAAAGCAACCTTCTTTGTTAAAGTCTGTCCCTTTCAGTTTGTTATGTCTTTACATTGCTGTTTGGCTTGAGTTTTGTATTTTTATGTTGTTGCTATTCTTTTCAGACGATTAGAACAAAATTCAATCAAGGTCATACCTCCTGGAGCTTTCTCACCATATAAAAAGCTTCGAAGAATGTACGTACCAAATAATTTAGATTTTTTTCATCTTCATATATATATACATACCCACACACATACACATATATATATAGAATCATAGAATAGTTAGGGTTGGAAAGGACCTTAAGATCATCCAGTTCCAACCCCCCTGCCATGGGCAGGGACACTTAACATTAAACCATGTCACCCAAGGCTCTGTCCAGCCTGGTCTTGAACACTGCCACAGATGGAGCATTCACAACTTCCCTGGGCAACCCATTCCAGTGCCTCACCACCCTTACAGTAATGAACTTCTTCCTAATATCCAATCTAAACTTCCCCTAAGTTTTAACCCGTTACCTGTTGTCCTGTCACTACAGTCCCTAATGAAGAATCCCTCCCCAGCATCCCTATAGGCCCCCTTCAGATACTGGAAGGCTGCTATGAGGTCTCCACGCAGCCTTCTCTTCTCCAGGCTGAACAGCCCCAACTTTCTGAGCCTATCTTCATACAGGATATATATATCTGCATATAAAAGACAAATCGAGGTCATACAGAGGAACTGCAGTCAATGTGTGAGCATTTAAGAAAGTTTGACCATGACAGTAAGACTGTATAGCATATTTGTCAAGTTAATATTTTTTTTACCAAGTATTGAATTTATTTGATGTATGGTTCTGCGTAGAAGTAATATGTTACTGTGGCAAGCATTCTGTAAACAAATAAATTAATGGGGATAAGCCACTATTATTTCAGAATATCTTTGAGTTTGTGTAGCTCTGTTGTGATAACAAACAATTCTTTCTAAAGTGTACTTAAGCAGTTAGGAAAAGTAAATCTTTTTGTCCTTTTTTTTTTTCCCAAACATTTGAAAGGTCTATTATTTACCATGCATTTTTTTTCAGTGTACTGGCTTTTAGTGGTTTTGTATTAAAATTCTTTGTTAGTGTCTCATGTAAATATTTTAATATCTCTCTCCCTTCCGTGTCCAATTCTAATTACATGTTATTTGAACATTTGCTATGTTGAGAATAGCTTGAATTAATTGAATCAAACTTCCTTTATTTCAGTGACCTGAGCAATAACCAGATCTCTGAAGCAGCTCCAGATGCTTTCCAGGGCTTACGTTCACTCAATTCACTGTAGGTATATGTTTGACCTACAAAAACAAAAGCAAATTTCTCATATTCTTATAGTGCAATTGTCTTGAATTTTCATCTCCCTGCAGAATTTTGATATAAATTTGATTAATTCTGAAAATGGTAAAAATGATTTCAGAATGTTGGAGTGATAATTGAATGCAGCATCGCAGCTAGACATTAAAAATGTGTGGGTTTTTTTTTTATAAATATGATTGTGGTAAAGAATTGAACAAAATCAAACACTTCTTTTATTCCCCAGTTAGCCATTCTTGCTAACACCAAATCCACTTACCAAGGTCCTTTGTTAAGGCTGTAAACAGTGAGGTGCTGATTCTGCTAAGAGCTATTTGGGCAACGCACCTTTTGGGAAAATGTGTGATCCTGCTGCCTCACAGGACCACAAGGATCTTACAAGTATCAAATTGTTGATACTAAATTCCCTTCAGTAACAGAGAACTTCCTTTATTTTAAAAGTCAATATCACACAGTATATACCTTTCATAATAGTGGCTTTGTATGCGTGATTATTTCCTGTTACAGTGTCCTCTATGGGAATAAAATTACAGAACTTCCAAAGGGCCTCTTTGAAGGACTCTTTTCTCTGCAACTGCTGTGAGTATTTTTTTAATATTTATTCTGGTTTTGGATAATTCAGAAGGGTAAACATGATGAGAGAGTTATGCCTGGAGAAGAACTGGCAGGAAATCCCATCTGTAAGATCAGAGTATAATAAAAACAAATTATGTTAAAGCCAAAGGAGTCAAGACTGTTGTAGGCCAGCTTGCCATTCATCTACAAATTTGATCACACAATTCATGTCTCTGCGTAAAATGACAAAATGAAACTATTATTGTGTAGAATTTATGAGGATAAAATGCATAAGATATGATATTGTCTTGCCTTGTTTACAAAAATTAGTATTTATTAAGTGTTGTGAGAACCACAGAAGGAATATTTGTGTGTTATATACAGAGAAAGGATGTAGTAGAAATGCTGTGTAATTGTATTTCTGGTTGTACCCGTGGAAGTACAGAGTTGCAGCATAGTTTCATTGATGACTTTTAATGTTTTCTGGCACTCATCTCTATACAATTCAAACTCCAGCTGCTGTGTAATTTAACACTTTGAAAATTTCCATGTGTAATCTCACAAACAATTTCTATTTAGATTTAATACTGGTAATAAAGAAAAATGACATTGTGATATGTTTATCAAATATTGTCAGTGTTCATTAGAAGAGGCTGTACTCTAGATGTGCTGCATAAAAGAAATTTGTGAAATAGGCCATAAAACAACAATGGTGTTTTTGGATTAAATTGTTCCAGAATAATTGACTTGTTGGTTTAAAGCTTCTTAAAGAATTTAAAACTTCTTCTCACTTGATTAAAAGTATTTAATGTCCAGACTTTATTGTGTAATGATCACCAAAATGTCCATTACTAACAACTCAATGAGGATGATGGATCAGTAATACAGAGAAAATGCAAGTTCTAGCACCACCTAGAGGTTTATATTTATTTATTTTTGTCAAAAACTAGTATAGTGGTGGGGGGTACGCATACCTGTTTTCCTTTTAGATTTTAGCTATAAAACCATACTTCAGACGTTGTAAAAAAAAAGGAAGAGCCATCTCTGAATTTCTGTATTTAAAGAATGTCCATAGCTTGATATACTTTGCATAGATAATAGATTTCAGTTTAAGTAAATTTCTGTTTGTGTGCTGAAACTTTTTATCAAAGCATTGGTTTTCAAATCTACCATTCTATTCCATTTCTGGATGGAAATTGGATTTAAAAATGGTTATAAAAATGCATCTCGTTGGATGACATTTTAATTTTTTTTTCCTCTTCAGAAACATGAAGGAGTTGGTTTAAATTGCCTTGTTTGTTTTAGCTTTAGAAGTCTGGGAGGTACAGGGAAGAAAAGGTTCCCTTTGAAGATGGAGAAGAAAAAGGATCCAAGACAGATTTGGATATATTCCATGCCACCAGTTTTTACTACAACTCTGTTAATGTGTCAGCATGCTGATTAGAAACATATAATTAAAAATGCCATTGCACACCTCTTCCAGCTAATGAACACAGTGTTCAGTTCCTTTTTTGTTTTTGTTTGTTTGTTTGTTTATTTATTTATTTGGCAAAAGGAAGTAGTTTTCCTTGCAGATACTTGATTTTTTAAGCTAGTTTCTTTTTTTTTTCCTTTTTTTCTTTTTCTCTTCCTTTTTTTTTTTCCACAGGCAAATTCCACCCACACATTCTACCAGCACTCACAAGTGATTTTATTTTAGCTGACTAACCCCATGCTTTTCAATTCCAAGGTGGAAATATTTAGGAATCATTTCAGATCACCTAAATAAGATATTTAATTTAATTGAAATGCCTTATGTCACTGTCAATTAATATTTGATATTACACCTCTTGTTCTGGTTACAAGTGAGCACAAAATATACCTGCCAGATGCTGAAGCTGCAGCGACACTGAGTGAATTCTTTCAATTTTAAAATTTTCTTCCATTAAACAGATTACTGAATGCCAACAAGATCAACTGCCTTCGAGTTGATGCTTTTCAAGATCTTCACAACCTGAATCTTCTTTCCCTGTATGATAACAAGCTTCAGACAATTGCAAAAGGCACCTTCTCACCCCTACGTGCAATTCAGACCTTGTATGTATGCTCTTGTTTATATTTGTCTTTAGTATGACTTCATATTCTACAACGTACTAAAACTATTGAGAACTGCTGAGGCCAAAGGGAAATAATGTGTGAAATTATAATTCTTTTTCTTCATGAAAGGCATTTGGCTCAGAACCCATTTATCTGTGACTGCCATCTGAAGTGGCTGGCGGATTATCTTCACACAAACCCCATTGAGACCAGTGGTGCCCGTTGCACCAGCCCCCGTCGTCTGGCAAACAAAAGGATCGGCCAGATCAAAAGCAAGAAATTCCGCTGCTCAGGTAATTTTCTTAGTTCAGCTGCTATTTTTCTTTTATTGGCAAAACCAGTGGTTATAGAAGTTCTAATGAAGGCAGCTGGCTCTCTGCGGAATTATTAAACATTGCAGAATCTTTTTTAGTTCTTTGACTGAAGGAGGGAAATCATGGAAGTCATAGACTATTGGATCATGGAACATTACTATAGTTAATACATTTGGCATTATTTCTGAGTAACATTAAATCTAACAAAAGAAACGCAATATATACTTCAGAATGAAATGCTAAAGTTATTCACTACAAATATCACTGACATAAATCATTTTGGAAGAATTTCCACGAGGCTCTGGAGTATGTGAAAGATCTAAAAATTTCTAGCTAAATATGGAAACATGACATATTCATTTTATGCAGGGAGCTTACCTCATACTGAAATTTACTGTTTTCTTTTTCTAATCTTATTCCATTTCCTACTTACATTTCTTTAAATCCTAACTTTTGTCATATGGTATCCAGCTGTTCCAGGTGCATTTCACATTCTGCAATTTATTCAGTCTCGAGTGCAAACACCAGCTGAGAACTGTTTGTTACCCATGTTCCGGATATATTTATGACTATTCACACGTTGTTATCAGCTCTCATTGTGAATACGCATTTTTTCGCTTATCTGTAGTTAACTGTAGTCCATACTTAATCTAATAAAAATCATTCTTTGCTTGCTGACATTCAGGTGCATCTTCTATTTTTTTTTTTTTTTTTTTTCTCTTTATTTAGCTAAAGAACAGTATTTCATTCCAGGTAGGTTTGACTCTGCAGTAAGATTGACTAACTGCAGATATTCTCTCCCTTCCCTCAAAAAAGCAAAGTTTGTTATAGCTTTTAAGAAACTGATGCATGTGTATTAACTTTAGTCAATACCTGTAGCTAGACTTAGTTTTTCCTTTGTAGATTACTAATAGTTCTGTTTTCTGAATATGAGCCTAGCATGCAGTTCCACTTACTTTTTTTGTCTCACAAATTTCACACAACTTACCAAAATTATGCCTCTACTTAAACTATTTAAAAGGTTGCACCTGCTAGTTCATATTTCAGTTGACACCTTTACTTACCTTGTACCTTGCCTCTCTGCCACTCCTGTTTTTAAAATGTAGCTCCTGAGCTGCTTTTAAAAGCAGGAAAAAATACTACCGTCAAAGAGCTAGTACAACTTAAAAAAAATCAATGTTTTACATATTAACATTTTCTTGCCTTACTTCCATGCTCTACGCTGGCTGCAACTACTGCTTCCTCACCCTCTTTACGTTTACAAAATCACAGCGGAATGCTTGGAAAAGAAAGCTGATATTCTTCATTACAGGCATTCTGTGGTCACACGCACACAATGAATCAAAAATGTTTGTCATTAAAGACAATATGACTTTAGAGTTCGGGTGAAACAGCAGTTTACACACCGGTTTAAGCTGCAATGAGTCTATGATACTTTCAAAAAAGATTTACAGATGTTGGCCCTAGCTCTTTGAAATATGTTTGTTTCTTTGCTTTATCTTGCTTGTCAGGTGTGTGCACTGATTTCTTAACAGAAAAAACAAAAAACAATGATGGACTTGCATTATGTTCCTAACATAATGATTATAATGATTGTTTGGCAAAATAAAAAAGTGAATAAAGAATCTATTGATGAATTGCACTATGTAATTTGCAGGCAGGGTTTTCTACCATTGTTTAATATCTAGAAAGATACCTGTAATAACTGATTATGACACCAGTGCACTTGTTCTTTCAAGTACTACAGGTATACTGTCATTCTGCAATCTTACTTATTCTTTGTCTTTTAAGCCAGTTTTTAACAGCTCTTCTCCTAATGCTGTGTGATTTATCACTTAAATTTGAAGCAATGCTGGAATTCTTTTGTGCCCTTTTACTAATAAAGCTGGTTTGAATATGAAGAAAAGACGAAATACAAAATAAGGCAGCAATTTGTCAGCATTGGCAGCCGCGAAAATGTGTTTTAAAGCAGCATAAACCTGAGGGGGATTCAATTTCTCAAACCTGTAGTACCACTCAATCCCTTAATGAGTAAAACAGCTGTATTCCTGCCACAGAGTGACTACTACTCAACCTTGCCAGCACAACTTTTGTCTCTGAGTTAGAAGCATTTTCTTGCCAGCAAATGTCTTCACAGCCTGTTTATAATGTGACCACACATGCAGTTTAGGTTTGTTTACGTACCCTTTCAAAAATGCTATTCCTGGGTGAGAAAAAAAAAGTGCTACAGACTTGCTTCTTGAAATACAATTGCTGTGCTTTCTCTCTCTATTGGGTTTGAGGAAGATGCTGCATAAAATTATTCTAGTTGTTGAAGACCTTGTCCCCTAATATTTTAGTTGTTTAGCTTCTAAAAGTGATTTTCTCTGGACACAGGAAGAAAAAAAATATATTCATAGGCTTGCTTTTGGGGTATTTAAAAGTGCTAAAAATTACTTCTTTACACTTCAGTAAATGCTGTTAAAATGTTATAATTTCTCTGACAATTCAATTCTTTTACTATTTGTTTTAAATATGTCATTGGGAGATCTTGCTCTGCAGACACTAGGAAGTCTTGGTAGAATTTTATTATAGTCATTTAGAAGATTATACAAGCCTTAAATCGTTAATTTGAAATAATATTCTGTCTGCTAGCTCTTAGAAATTTTCCACATTGTTATATGTGCTTAAGACATTTAAATGCTAGATAGCATAACATGTGATGACTGTTTTGGGGTTTTTTTTATTCCCCTGAGAAATCTGTTTCTCCTACTTTTCTTCAGTTTATTCAGGTTTTAAGTGGCATAGCATGTGTATGTGTTCAAGGGAGCAGCTTTCAAAGAATTCATTTAAAATAGTGAAGAATAATGCATGGGAGGCATTGTCATCCTATATGAAACCTTTAATTAACCCCAATCTTTTCTTCATTTTTTGATGCCACTTAAAATGAATTATTCTTCCTCTCTGCTGAAGATGGTACTCCCTAGCAACATCTTCTAATCAAAGTAAAGTTGAGTAGAGAACATGAGAGCTTAGTTCATGGTTTTGTCTTAATTGGGATTACTCTGTCTTTCTTTCCTTCTTGGCTATCTTTACTTTTTCAGGAGTTCACCATTTTGGCTGTAAGTAAAATTCAGTGTCTGAGATAAATCACAGTGTACCTCCCAGCCCTGATGCACCTTCTACTAGTCTCAGTCTTTTCATCTTTGTCCAAGAAGAACCCACAGGTCCTTTCAGCTTCTCTTTGTTTTCTTTGTCACCCACCCTCAGTTCCTTACTGGATGTTTTCTCCCAAATCTTCCAATATGTTTAGGACGTTTTCTTTGACTGACTCTGGGAAATGGTGGAGGAAACTTTAAATGTGGTTCTTTTTTTAATATTTTTTTTTTGTACTTTTGATTTAATCTGTGACATTAATACTGTTACCGTGGCACTGGATATTCAGTAATCAGAATTCCATGTCATGTAAGCAAGTATTAAACTTCAAATGCTTCTGTAACTTATACCTACCTACTCCTTACTCTTTTCCCTTGCTCTTACCCTTGGCCTAATGGATGCAGTTTTGATAATGTAGCGAGATTTTCTGTTGTGCTTGATCTAACCATGTGGTTGTGAGGTATGAGTAAAACATGGTTCTGTCAAGCACCATGGAACGTCACGCAGCTTTCTACAGCATGGCAAGCTGCTGAGGCTTAAGTCAGGATCACACATATTTTAAATTAAAGCTGAAAACAGGGTTTTCAGTCTTACGTGTTTGAGATGATGTGGAGTATCGAGACTATAAAAAAAAAAAAAAAGAAAAAAGAAGCCCAGTCAACAATACAAATTTGTAACAAGAGAAAGAGAAAAGGTGGCATTCAGGATCTATTTATTCTTCATACAGAGAACAAAAATAAATTCTAAAAGAATCAGTGGCATTTGTGTGATTAGTTATAAACAAGGCTAGATTGGCTGACAACATAATCAGCAGAAAGTACAGCTGTGAAAAGCTCAAGTTAATGTTATCCTGTTATGTGAAGTTGGTCACAGTTTCTTTTTCCAGCATATCTTGAGCCCCTATATTTAACCCTCTCTTGAAGCCCTTTTGTCTGTTCAGTATCACAAAGTTTATCATACATTTCCCAAGTTGCCCACCCGTTATCTGCACTGCAGGCATCTTTTCAGCCTTCTCACAAGAAGCAAATCTTCTATTTTATTGACTCAGTATCTTTATTTTGACTTGACTCTTCCACAGGCACTGAAGATTACAGATCCAAATTAAGCGGAGACTGCTTTGCAGATTTGGCTTGCCCTGAGAAATGTCGCTGTGAAGGGACCACAGTGGACTGCTCCAATCAGAAACTGAACAAAATTCCTGATCATATCCCCCAGTACACTGCAGAGTTGTAAGTTGAACCCTTATTAAAGCACTATTTGTTTATGGAAAAACTAACTAAAATATTCAAAACAAAATCACAGCTTTACTTTTTTGAGCAAAAAAGATATATGTGTATATGCCCCTCTGTAAGGCACTTCAAAGGACTAGATATTAATAAAAATTATTTATACATCATTTGAATACCACATAGTCTTAAAAATGTGTGATAAAAAAATAAGGCAACTGTTCTATATTTCTAGTTCTTCAGTACATGAGCTACCCACTTGGATTTTTTTTCAAAGGTAATGGGGCTTATTTTGCTTTTTATTTTAACTACAAGAGCAAGTAGGACAGCCAGCAACCAGAGGTCTGTCTTAAAAAGTACTACCTAGGTGTTTAATAAAACAAAAATGGTTCTTCTTATGCAGAGGACACATTATGTATGTCAGGCAGGAGACCAGAGGAAGGTAAAGCAGACAAACAAGACTGAGTTGGGTTAAGAAGTTGAGATAGTAATGTAATGAGCAGATACGAGCAGAAGAGAAGTCACAGATTATTACTTGCTTAATAAGTGCCATATGGGAATGATTTGTAGGCATTACAACTGAAGTGGTCTTCAAGGAGGGTTTGAAAGGTAAAATTAAGACAGCTTTACAAGGTTTTCCCACATGCAAAGCATAGTATGAAAGGGAATACAGAGACACTTGAAGGATCATCAGAAAGGCAGATGAAAGTGTCCATCACTGACAGAGCAAAAGCAGGAGGAAATAGCTGTTTTTCCTAGAATGCTCATTTTAAAGAACAAGGCAGAGTGTTTAGGGGCAAAATAGAAGGACTTTGATTTGACGTAGTAAAGCAGGGACAGAGATGTGGAGACAGGAGTACTGTGATCAAGTTGTGACACAGAGGGTGAAATGAGCAACAGTATAGCATATCTCTTGAAAGATAGTCTGCAGCTGGCATCAAAGCAACAGGACAGCATTGCAGGTATGAAATAATGAGACTATAGCTAAGGATTTTGAATATCTGGACAGGAAAAGGAATTTGAAACTGAAATATGGGTAAAGAGAGATGGAGATTTTTGTCTGTCTCTGAGCTGGGAGAATGAGTTGAATTTAGTGATGTTCTAATTACAAATCTGAGTGGTTAATTCTAATTGTGTCTAGAAGCACCTTTACAAGCCTGGCGATTTCAATTGAAAATGTGGCATATGTGGGAAAAGCAAAACTCAGCTTTTGGCCATGCTGTTCATGCTGTTGATTTATTGTTCACAAAGTAGTGCCAGAGAAGAAAAAAATGCTACACAGTTTTGTGTAAAAGGAGATAGATTTCAGTGGATAAATACATTTTACTTTATGCTATAATATTTTGAGATAAAATTACTTAAATTGAAGACTTAAAACCAATGGAACAAGTTACAGGTTAAAGTGTAGGAGATCATAAAGTAATGATTATAAAAATATAGTTACTGCACCAAGAGATGAGAAATGGAGTTGTTGAAGTGACAAGTGTGCATTGTCTTGATTCTTAACATAATTCATATTTAATTCTCTCTGCATTGAAGAAGTAATAATCTTAATGTAATATTTTGTTTTCATATTTACATGTGGAAGATAAACTGTCAAGTGTTTTCTTTCTATAATTATGAATCATACATATTAAATTCAGAAAAAACAAATGATCAAAACTCATCTGCTGTGTATCTAAAATGTCAAATTTCAGTCAACAAAGAAATTGTGTTTGACTAAAACAAAATTCATATTTGGTTACAGCACTTCATTCACAAAACATGCAGTCTTGTTTGAAGGTGTCAATGGATTAAAACCCCATTTCCCTAAATGCGTTACAGAGTTTAATCATCTCCTTTCACTTCCATTAAAATCTTTTAAAGTGGGAACTTCTACTTCCGTATGGAATCTGCCTCTCTTCAGTTTCCGTCATTGCTTCTTTTATATTTTTTTGCCATCAAAGAGCTCTTTTCTGTCCAGCACTTTATCAAGTAAGATGGTCTTATACTGTAGTATAGTCACTATTAAACCAACTTCTTGATAAGCTGTACAGATTGTTCTTCGAGTCTTTTAATGTAATAAAAACTTCAACAGCCTCACAAGTATTCTAGAGGGGATAAAGGAATTATTTCTGCCTTTTTTTTTTACTTCCTGTAAAAATCCGATTGTTCTAGCTAAATACACTCTTCTAGTATTTGCCTCAATGATGCAAGTCTTTCTCTTCTTTCTTTCTGTTATTTCTGGTCTTTGATGCTCTTCTTGGGACTTCCCATTCTAGTTGTAGGGCCGCTCTGTGATTCCAGTTCATAACATCTACATGCATATAGGAGAAGAGCAGCTAGGTAGCCTTTCTTTTCTTAAAAATCACATTAAGTCATTCAGTGGATTTTAGAGTTGGTAGCATCATTTGAAATTCATGTCCCTTGTACTTAAGTGTGGTATACAAATGTTCCACGTAGAGCCAAAAAACCTCTTCCTGTCTTCTCTGTTTGGTTCTGTGCTTAAATTATTATACAGCCATACTTTCAGATTTACAACCTTAATTTCCCTTCTGGCTATCATTTGAGAATGAGCAGGAAGGAAGGATGAATGATTAGCTTTCTTTAATTTTCTATGGTTTTTTTTTTAATATTGTCTTGCAATAAGGCAATTCTGAAAAGTATTCTGGGTTTAGAATTATGCTGAATTTTGTGGTAATGTTCTCAGGCATGTCTTTTCCGTCCTATTTAAGATTTTGAAGTAAAAGCTGGACAGACTCTCTTCCTTAATAAGATGGGTCTATTAAAACATATAAAGAATCTAAGACTCAATTTCCGTTTTCCATTCAAGAGAGGAAGCAGGGAATACTGGGTCAGTGCAGATATTTTGTGAAATATAGATGGTCCCCTAATGTAGCAGCTGCTAAAAGTATACTACGCTGGAACAGCTTTGATACCTGGGCAGGAAAGATCAGTATCCAGCTAGTATTTGTTGCTCATTGCATACCTTCTTGTACTGCTACAAATCAGCATTTAATGGTTCCTTACACAATGTATGTGGGTTAGGTGTAGTTGTTTGAAGATAAACCATGGTCAGAAACGTGTTTTAAAATGTTTGGTGTTTCAAACCCTATTCAAAAGAACTATTGAGCATAAGGTAATTATTTCATTCTTGTAAACAATGTTCTGTGAGCACCTCCAGATGTCTGGCAGACCCCACCTGATATCCTATAAAGAACAGTAAACTAATCTTCAGTGGTTTATATGTGCTTCTTAAAGATTTTTATTTGTAAGTTGCCATGGAATTGAAACCTTCCTTAGTTTTTCTTCCCTGAAAAGAAAAATTAAAAACATCTCCTTATCTTTCTCTGCAGTTTTAGTTGTGTGTTATTTTGTGATCTGGTTTTGATTCTTTATGTCTTATGTATGGCTAAGTTTAACTCATGAGAATCTTCATTTACAAGAATTATCAGAATTAGAAATGACATTAGATACAGAATTGTTCTTCAGCTACCAGTTAAACACCAGCTATACAGTTAAACCAGTCTGAAAAGTTCACTTAGAGTCTAAAATTCTGTACCAATGCCTAAATATTTTTTTTCTGAAATTGATGTCATTTCTTATAGGAGACTAAATAACAATGAATTTTCAGTCCTGGAAGCTACTGGAATCTTTAAGAAACTTCCTCAGCTGCGTAAAATGTAAGTGTAATTGCAGTGACTTTGTCTATTCACAAAACATGTTAGCTCCTTGCTGTGTTTCTCCACCTTCCCTAGTTCTTATCTAGAAAATATTCAGTGTATTCTAATAAAAAAAAAATCAAGAATGGGTTTAAATTAATCACTGAGATAGCTCAGAGCTGGCAGCTCTTCTCTATGGCACTAGGCATTGCCAGCAAAAACTTCTTATGGTGTATAGCTCTGGCACTTTCACGCCGGTGTCTGGACAGCCGGTCTGTTATGCAGCCACAGCAGGGAGCCCACAGTATAAGCTGCTCAAAGAAAGGTCCAGTAATCTTTTGTAGCTTCTTGTACAACTCCCTTACCAGACAATTTTGCCTGTTTCAGCATATTCAAGACATGCCTTTGATTCTGTGCTTCATTAAACTGTCATTAGATGAGGGGAATATCAAAATTAAATGACTGAGAAAAAAATGGTTGATAGCTCATCCATGTAAGTCCATGTTCACAGTTCATGTTCTAAGAGGAGTTTATAATCTTACCACTTGTAGTTGTTATTAAAAATAAATCTATGAAAAGCTTTTCTTTTGCTTATGTAAAAGACATATTTGAAGGTAGATTATTTAGATTTAGTGACTCTGTGCCCAATCTTTGCAGGATTAAATCCAAGCATAAATAGTAAGTGAAGATAAATGCAAGTAAAAATAGTTCAGATTAATGAAATGAGGCAGTGTTTTGTAGACACCAAGTTGCTACTATTTGTAAAAGATCCGTCTATGTCATTAGTGACCAAAATCTCAAGAGGAGCAATAGTATTACTTAAAATATTGTTAGCCTTGCTCACATCCTTGCTGGCAGCTGTCATGATCACAGTTATCTCTTACTGATTTTTTTAGTTAGAAGACAAATATAAAAAAAAAAATAAAAACTAAACAAAACCAACAAATAATAAAAAATTCAACTTTGTTTTTGTCCTGTCTACTTGAGTTCATCTTGGCATTTACGATTGGGCTTAAGTACTTAAGAAAGGAGGAATGTCTGGCACAGCAGTGTTCTGGTGTTTAACAGTAGATACCTAGTTTTCTTTATTCGTCAATGATCTCATATTCGCACTTTTTACAACTGCAGAATACCTTTGAAATAAATACATGATGTGCCATCTTACACATGCACACAGATATAGCAGATCTTCGTTTATAAGAAAAATGAGGAAAAGAGAGTATACTATTAGTAATTACATATTTTCAGGCTGTAAAGGTAGCTTAGTAAACATTTAATGTCATCTAAAGCTAGTTGCTTTTTGGCCGAGGAGGTGTTCAAGTCAAGAGAAAGAAAAGGAAGAAAATTTTAAAGTCTCAGTGTAGCTGTCTGCCAGAACTCCAAGAGCTTTGAAATCTGCATAATTGAGAAGGAAAAATTTGAGAAAATATTAACAAAAAATTAACATTTTGAATAATACTGCTTTGTAACTTCATATACTTATCAGTCATTACAACATTATTCATTTCAGAGAATAATACAGTGACTGGTTAAGTGTGACTGGAAATCAGTGAGGTACTGATGTTACAGAGAAACCAATATGAGTAAATTCTGTATTTCTGTGGAGCTCATATTTCTTCTGGAGGTTCAAATAGGTGCAAAGGTCTTTCTGCACAGATGTCACTGAAAAATTGGGGCCTAAATTTTTAATTGATTTGATGGTTCATCAGTAATAAAGCACATGTATGGACTGCATCATTGATTAGTTATGCAACATTAATTCTTAAAATATCCCTGTGAAGTGGGTGAAGTAGTATTCATGTTACACCAGGAACAAGTAAGATTTTAGGAGACTAAGGGCTTGACACAGATAAACCAGATGACATGAGAAATAATTGAGTTTCTTGCTTACAGTCTTGTGCAGCACCTTAGAGGAGACTGAAGAGCTTCACAGTGAAACTAAATGACACTGTTTCCCACAGCATTCTCCTGGAGAAACTGGCTGCTTATGGCTTGGACAGGCGTACTCTTTGCTGGGTAAAAATCTGGCCAGATGGCCGGGCCCAAAAAGCGGTAGTGAATGGAGTTAAATCCAGTTGTCAGCTAGTCACAAGTGGTGTTCCCCAGGGCTAGGTATTGGAGATGCTTCTGTTTAAATTTTTATCAGTGATCTGGATGAGACGATCAAGTGCACAGTCAGTAAGTTTGCTGATGACACCAAGTTGGGCAGGAATGTTGATCTGCTTGAGGGTAGGAGGGTTCTACAGAGGGATCTGGCCAGGTGGATCAATGGGCCAAGGACCATTGTATGAGGTTCCACAAGGCAAAGTGCTGGGCCACAACAACCCCATGCAAGGCTCCAGGCTTGGGGAAGAGTGTCTGGAAAGCTGCTCATGGGAAAGGGGCTGGGGTTGCTGATTGACGGAGGTGAATGAACATGAGCCAGCTTGTGCCCAGGCAGCCAAGAAGACCAATGACATTGTGGCCTGTATCAGCAATAGTGTAGCCAGCAGGACCACAGTGGTGATCATCCCCCTGTACTCAGCACTGGTGAGGCTGCATCTCAAATCCTGCGTTCAGTTCTGGGCCCCTCACTACAAGACAGACACTGAGGTACCAGAGCATGTCCAGAGAAGGACAAGAAGATGGTGAAGGGCCTAGAGCACAAGCCTTATGAGGAGTGACTGAGGGAATTGGGGTTGTTTAGCCCCGTAGAGGAAACCATATCCCTCTCTACAATTACCTGAAAGGAGGTTGTAATGAGGTGGGGATCAGTCTCATCTCCCAAAGTACCAAGTGATAGGACAAGAAGAAATGGCGTCAAGTCACTTCAGGGAAGTTTAAATTGGATATTAGGAAGATTTTCTTCACCAAAAGGGTTGTCAAGCACTGGAACAGGCTGCCCAAAAAAGTGGTGGAGTCACCACCCCTATAGGTGTTTAAAAGACATGAACATGTAGCACCTAGGGACATGGTTTACTGGTAGACTTGGCAGTGCTAGGATATGTTGAACCTGATGATCTCAAAGGTGGTTTCCAACCTAAATAATGCTATGATTCTCTGCGATTGTGTCCATCATCACAGGCAAGGTGTACGTTAAATCAGAGCTAGGCTAGAGATGAGCAGTCAGCACACAAGATGAAGCCACATGTTATTTTCTATGTCTTAGATAATGTCACCAGCTGATTCTGGCAAGTATATAAATTTTTTGTTCTAAGAGATAGTATCTTTCTTGATTTGAACAGTTAAGATGCTGTTCTAGAAGTTGCATCAAATATTTGTTCTTCCCAATGCCATTAGCCCCATCAAATAAAAGGTTTTTAGCTTCATTTTACATTGGCTCAGAAAATTTTTAAGAGCTTCTAAAAATGACTGTTTAGTTTGTAGATTTGTACTTCTATAATATGTATAGTTATATGAAACAACTAAACCAAAAGGAGGCAAGAATAAGATAAGTAAAGGCGAGTTGTTGACTATGCCTGCTTTTGTATGTATACCACCCATTTGGGATGTAATTTCCATAGTTCAACTAAAAACTGTAAGCACTAAATATTTTGGCAGTATTTTAGGTCATTTTCCCACATTTTGATCCGCTTTGCATGTGGATTGCAGATAAATGGCCGAAGTTGCTTATAAACCCTCATTTTTAACTAATGTCAAAAATTATTAACATTTCATGTACTGTTTACATTCACACATTTCATTTACATATGTTGCTGTTTATACTGTTTTCTTATATTTGTGTCTACCGAAACATAGTTGTGCTGGTGCTCATATAGTTGTTAATTTTGTTGTTAATTTGTCAAATAATGCTACAAGGACTGGAGACACAAAAATAATATACAGTCACTGACAAGATTCAAATCTATGCAAAGATGTTCTTGTGTGGTGGCAGCATGGACTGGGTAATTGCCATTATTTAAAAACATCTTCCAAAGATTGCTTTAAAAATCTTTACTACTTTAGTAGAAGGGCATTGAATTTTGCATTTGTTGTCAATTTGAATTTGAACAATGCATTTGTTGCTTTTACATAATAACTTGGTATCTTAAAATCTATGCAGTCTGCAGCATTTAACAGTTAATTTAGAATACTCAAAAAAGAAAACATTTTTTTCTCTGTTTCTGTTAATGTGTAATAGAAACCTGAGCAATAACAAGATTACAGATATCGAAGAAGGAGCATTTGATGGAGCCTCTGGTGTGAATGAACTATTGCTCACCAGTAACCGCTTGGAAAATGTTCGACACAAAATGTTCAAAGGACTAGAGGGTCTCAAAACACTGTGAGTGTAACAATTTGGGTGGTTTAATTCTTCCTTTCTGCCAGGTATTTTTTAAAAGTAATACTTTATCTGTCCTAAAAAAATAATTTTGAGGAATAGTTATAGATTATTCAATCATATCTTAGTTTTTTGTTGCTATTTAACAAAATGTTATCTTACATTATATGAATTCATTAGTTATTAATTATGGATATAACATAGCTGAAATTTTTTGTTGTGCTTGCTTGACTACAGCAGTGAAGTCCTTTAAAATGATGAAGTGGTTGAGAATGGGTAAACATCCAAATGCAGAAATTGAAAATAATCATCTGCTTCAAAGTAACAGAAATTTGCACAGGAATTGCACATTTTATGTAATAGAGTCTGATTCAATTCAGCCTAACCATTCCTGGGGATTTTACTAGAGGAAAAAATTATTCTGGTGGATATTGAAATAGAGGAAATGATTCTTTCCTGAGTAATTTTAATGTCATTTCAACAGTGGAGAGAGGAGTAAAAGCACTATAGCTTGAGCTCATTTTATTCTTTTGATGAAGGCAGTTTAGCTCTTTCCACTCAAAAAGATATGTTTATACAATCTATGACTTCTTGGCCTTCCTCAGTGAGCTTACCCTGATCAGCAGACCCAAGATGATATTAAATGGTCTTTTAGGCTTCAGCTGCATTTTTAATAAATCAGGCCTATCATTTCTAACTTTGCATTTAAAGCTGTTAAATTGTTAGAAGCACTTATTCTTAGACAAAAACATGGGGGAAAATATTCATTTATTGATAGTCAGATAGGAGAACACCAAACTTCCAAGCTTATAAGTTTTACAGAAATATGAAAGATTTTAGGATAGTTGTTTCTTATTTAGTATTCTTAATTTTTTACTAGATCCTAGAGTCATGATGTCGTGGTTTAAACCCAGTCAGGTAATTCGTTCGCTCAGCCCTCCCCCTGCTATCGAAAAGAATGCAACTCCCACGGGTTTACAGAGTAATAAGGTATAACACAAATCACTCCTGCTACCACCAATGATAATAATGTTAAAGGAAATAACAAGGGAAGAGAATACAACACCTCGCCACCAGCCAACCGATAACTCGCCCACCAAGCCCGACCAAGCACCGACCCTCTTCCAACCCTGCAGTCTCCCAGCCCTTCCGGCTTCCCAGTTACATCCTGGGCATGACGTGCTGTGGTATGGAATACCTCTTTGGTCAGTTTGGGTCAGGTGTCCTGTCTCTGCTTCCTCCCAGCTTCCCCTCCTCCCTGGCAGAGCATGAGGCTCACAAAGCCCTTGGCCAAACCAAAACATCGCTTGTTATCAGCTCCGTTCCCGAGCTGAAAGTCAAAACATTGCACTGCACCAGCTACCAAGAAGGGGAAAAATGACTGCTACTGCTGAACCCAGGACACATGAGGAAGAGGAGTCAGGGTACCCTTATTTCATTTAATTGAAACACTTGAGAATGTAGTAGAAGTGGCTTCTAGAATTCATCCTAAGAAAAATCAGGTTGAAAGGGTCTTAGGAGGAGTCCAGCTGGTTCCAATAGGCTTGGAAGCATAAAGAGGGGAATGCTGTGTAACTCCAATTTGGGGAATTTTAATTTGTTTTCAATTAATAAACTTTATTACTGATTGAAAGAAAAAGCCACAGATGCTTAGGGGAAACACCCCTTGTCTCTGTGAAGCCTACCCACGTATCTTTCTGTTTTCCTGGCTCCTTCAAGCACACTGCATTCAGTCACCTCAAGTGAGGTGACAGACAGCACAGGGGTCGCTGCACTTGTGGCTTCTCCACCAGTAGCAATCCCTTTGGAGTCATTCCTCTTGGCCCTTGCTTGGGTCACCACTTCAGCTGCAACTCCTGCTCAGGGTACGATGAGAAATGTTGATCTTTCCTTTATCAGGATGCTGAGGAGTAACCGTGTGAGTTGTGTGGGAAATGACAGCTTCACGGGCCTGAGCTCAGTCCGCCTGCTCTCACTTTATGACAACCAGATCACCACCGTGGCACCTGGCTCCTTCGATACACTACATTCGCTCTCTACATTGTGAGTCACACGTTTGAGTTTTACCTTACCCAAACTTAAACCTCTGACTCTCTGAGGACATTTATGTTAATGTTTGCTATATACTTTCACAGCATGAGGTAAAGTTAAGGGAAGAAAGAGTTCAAAGAAGTATTTTGGAGAAAGTTTATTTCCTGAACTATCTTGGACACTTAAGAGTATGTTTTCATGGTACCCCTGAATGCAGCACTAGACTGATTTTCAGAAGTGCCTGAGAAGGCAGGAAAAGTGTACTGCTCAACTCCTCCTTCAACAGAAGCCCACTGATCTGAACCAGGAGAGAAAGCCACCTTTTGTTTAAGCATTGCACAGTCAGAGCTGGTTGAACCACCATGTGTCTGTCTTTCTGCCGTGTGACATCAAATTACTATCTTAAGCTTCCTTGGCCTACAGAAGATTTGAATTCATACATGTTTTACAATGAAGCTTCAGTCTAATTTTTTATAAAAAGAAGCATCCTTTTTTTTATTTAAACATGATGTAATTTATGGGAAGGGAAAATGGTGAGCAAAGCTGCCACTCAGTTTACTGAAGAAATGCTTTTCGTAGGTAGCAACATTCAGGAAAGTACTTAATCCTTTTTTTACATAAAAAGTGACACTTGGCACCAAGTAACTACTTTGTGCGTAGTAAGGATGGCATGTTTATAAATAACAGAATTGTCAATAGGTTTGTGCTGAAGTAGGGAGATGCCAAAAGTACTCAGAATTCCAGAATTAAATTCATTTTTATAACTGGCATGTAATCAACTTAGCTGTCACTTCAGATAGGAAACTTATTCTCTAGAGCAAATAAAAGATGGAAATCCTGAGTTGACAAATTAATGGAATAGCTGTTGTCAGGCTGAAACTAATAATATAAAGTAATCAGCCTTCATCTCTATATAAAATTATTGCATTATCAGTACAGAGGAGCTTTACAAGAAGTCAGGTCTTTTGACAGTTTTAAATTATTTCTAAATGAGTTATATCAAGATTCACAGAGCCTAAATTACAGCTTTCACCTATGGTTTATACACAGTATTGTTTGAAGAACAGTATTTAAGCTTAGCTTTTTGAAAATAGAAATGAAATACTGAGGATGAAAAAAATGGTGTCATCTGAAGTAAACTTTCCTGTGGTTCTTAGAAACCTCTTGGCCAATCCCTTCAACTGCAACTGCCATCTTGCATGGCTTGGAGACTGGCTAAGGAAGAAACGCATTGTGACAGGGAACCCTCGCTGCCAAAAACCCTACTTCCTCAAAGAGATTCCCATTCAGGATGTAGCAATTCAGGATTTTACATGTGATGACGGTAAGAAAATTAATATTTGAGCTTTTTGTAATTTCAGCTTTCATATATATATAGCTGTACGATTCCCACAGATCCATAGTTATTTCAAGCATTAATTATGCTTTAAATTACTTCATCTGCACTTCATTCTACATCAGTTTAAAAATCCTCCACCTGTTTTTTTAGATAATCAGCAGAAACACGGCTATTGTATATATGCTTTCAGAAGTTTTTCTTGCCTATCTTCAGTACTGTAAATCATAACTTAGAGATAATATAAAGATTATATACATGGATCACATACGTAGTTCAGATGAGAATATTTGTAAATACTGATGCTTCAGTCAGATGCTCTTTCAGGTTATTTGATCAAATAACATGCCATTTTGCTTAGTTTGTGACATCCTCAACGCTTAATAAAAAATAAAAATAATAAAAATAAAAAAAGGCTGCTACCTTTCTCAGGCATGCTTCCATTTAATTCTTTATTAGATTGTCAATTTTCAAGGCTCTAACTTTTCTTTAAAGATAGTGCCTATTTTTAATAATCTTTTCATTTTGAAAATCAACAAATGCTTTGCTTTATCTGTCTTTTTTTGTTTTGTTCTTCATTTAATGATCTTTTTTTTTCCATATAATAGGATTTTACCTAGTAAAACAGCATTGTACTAAATAAGCATCACTTGAAATGTAAATTCTTGGAGGAATGGATTACAGAGATAACAATGTTTTCCCTACCTAGAAATATCACAATGTAGAAATATCATGTCTGCTTATAGGAATTCCAGGGGGGATATTATTGCTAATACTGAAGCACCATTTTTATAGCAAGCTTAATATCTGTTTGTTTTTATTAACCAGGAAATGATGACAATAGCTGCTCCCCACTGTCCCGCTGTCCTGCAGAATGTACTTGTCTAGACACAGTGGTTCGCTGCAGCAACAAAGGCTTAAAAGCTTTGCCTAAAGGCATCCCCAAAGATGTAACTGAACTGTAGGTGCATGCTTTTTTCCCTTTTATGAAAATCAATATCAGACTTTTATTATCAGGCTCAAGATGACGGGAGAAAAAAGTGGAGAACTTGATTCAGTAGATCAGTTGATATTTATTTTTATACCACTTTATATACATAAAGATTTGCACAGTATTTTGAGAAATTTGAGGTTAAGTTTGAATTAGCAATGCTCTGTAAGTCCTAAAACACTCTAGTAAATATCTGTTACTGAAAAGCTTTAAAAATATATGTATGTAAAACTGTAATCGCTCTCAGAAGTTATATCCCCAACACTGAACTGTCATATCTGAACATGGATATCATGTTGTCATGGGTTCAGTTATGGGCAGCAGTGCATCTGAGGGATCTATGGTCATTATTTAGGAAGGAACAAAAAAGTTCAATTACATGAAAAAGAAAGAAGAAAACAATGTATTCATGTGTTTGCATGTTTTAATAATCACACTTTTGTGGTATTTCAAAAAGACTGGTTTTAATAGAAAGTCTTTTCATATAGGCAGTCTTATGCAATCTGGGATATTTTATTAATCTCTTTATACATTTTTATATGAGAAAAATGGTTAAGATTAAATTTTATTAAGAGATATTATATGAATATGCAGATGGACAGCAACATTGATACAAAAAAGAGCTTGCTACCTCATGTATTGTTTGAGGACAATAACTGAATAAGATTAGATGAGTTGATTTTTATGCATTATGAAGGGGAAAATAAACCTAAAAATTGGGTTATTAATCTGTTTTTAATCTTGATCAGATAGGTCATGAGATTGAAAAAAAATAGAAATTATTGACAAAAAAATGTTGAGTTTGTTTTACATATGGCAAATATTCAATATTAAATTCCTGCTGCTTTGTAAGGACTGATTAATATTGTGCTTTTCCAGAAGACATCTTAACTGTTTATCTTAAGTCACTAAAACTGTTTTATTCTTTTACTATTTGGGATTGTATAGAAGATTCTGAAACTTCCACCACTAATTTGGTGTTTAATAATATCCAAAAAGCTTTAGTCATTAATGAAGAGAAATTATTAAGAACTCAAATTAGCACACAGCTATATATAAACCTATAACTTCATTAAGTTTTGGTGGTGTTTTTTTGTTTGTTTTTTTTTTAATAGAAGATGACTTAATTAAATACAGTCTGGTCTAAGAAATTTAAGGGCATCAGTGAAATATAAAATTAAATAGCTAAGGAGAAATACTTTTGGAATTGCAAGTGGAACCCTGACTGTGACTGAAAACTCACTTGTGTACAGTTTTGTGTGCTTTAATTAGTGTCTAAGCATGGAATTTAGCATATTTTTCAAAAGAATAATGGAGGTGGTTCCAGTTAGCAGTTGCATACTGATTGATTATTCTTGTTCATTAGCATGCATAACCCTTCCAAGACGTACTCTTCATGTGTTTTATAAAATATCTTAATAGTTGCTTCATTTGAACAAGGAGGAATTTTTATCAGAAAAGTGGATGCTTGTAGTACTTTAGTTCTAATGACACTAAAGCAATATATCCTAATTTATCTGTCAATGGAAGAATTTTTTCAGAATACTAACTCATTTTCAAAAAGTTAAAATGTTGTTTGTTTCTTTTTTAACAATGAAGTATACGAGCCCATGCACTCTTCACCACCAGTTATGTAATGCCATTAACATAGTGTAAGCATAAAACTTGTTGAGACACGTTTGGTTTTAGCAAACAGTCCTACGGAAGGCAAGATCCAAGGAAGAAAAACAATTAAAGAAAAAGCTTTTTTATTAGATGTAGATATAAGGATAAAAGTTTAACTGGTTTAACTCTGTTTCAGCTCATCCATTTAGTGAAGAAAAAAGTTTCTAAAGATGCTGCAGCATACTTAGAGACATTAAAATCATAACTAATGTAAGAATGTCTCTGACAAAGGCTGTTCTTAACTCAAGTGTGCTCCAAGTATTTGGATGGCTAAAATATCTTCTTTGTATAGGAATAATAAGGATGTAGTTTTTATGTGGTTTCCAGGAGACACAAGTAATGCCACCACAATACTGCCATCAAATCATTTGCCCCAGTTTAGAAACCAGGGACTTTTAATCCTCCTGCCACTTTCTGCTTCATATGCAGTCTGTTTCAGAGAATCACACATCAGTGAATTCACTACTTATTATCTCTAATCTACTTGCCCTGGTTACAGGAAGAGCCCCTCTACTTGCACTTTGCAATAACTAGCTGCACACTGAAAGCTTTTTAGGCAAGGCTTGATGACTTCCTTTCCCTGTAACTCAGGTGTCAATACAGTTTGGTGACTGTACCTGTTAACTCTAAGGGTGAACAAGCCTGTTACTGAAAATTATGATCATGGAAAAACAGCAAGCAATGTAATACAGGAGCTGTAAACCTAAGAGGAAAAAAAAAAAAAGCATCTAACATTTCTAATGAAGGGTAATTGATTACTGTCTTTAGTCCCTAACAGACTCCATAGGACCAGGCTTATAGTATGTTATGCCTGATATATCATGAAACAGACAGGGAGAAATTAAGGAAGGTGACCTGAACTGCAGGCATGACAAATTAATTTGGTGTTAGAGCTGGGACCAGCTCTTGCTGTTTTTACTCTAAAGGACTACCTGTACAATGTCAGGGTCTGTTCCCATTTACAGTATGCTCAAAATCCACACTTAAAGTTACTTGCAGAAGTAAGATTTGTGAAACAGCCTCATTTTGCAGTATTTATGAAATAATAGAAAGTACTGTGTAAGAGTTGGCTGGTATTACTGCTACTTCATAATATTAATAATATCTGATGCAATAGCATTTGGATCTAAGACTGCAGGTCCTCACTTGTGTCTAAAACCCAACATTTTCAAGATAGGTTTATTATAAAACAGAAATAGTATGCATTTATTTGTTATTAATTTTGCTGTTGGATTATAAGATTAGTGCATGAAGATGCTGCTGCTTTAATGAAAAACTTATGTTTTATGTTTTATTTTTCTATTTTAGTTATTTGGATGGAAATCAGTTTACCCTTGTTCCAAAAGAGCTTTCCTACTACAAGCACTTAACACTCATGTAAGTAGTTTTAGAGTAACGGTCCCTATTGGAAAGAAAAACAAAATAAAATATCTACTTCATTATACCTGGTTTTAGTTATAATGAAAAAAAGAAAAAAAAGTATTCCAGCAAATATTGTACCTAACCACAATTTATAACAGAGAATATTTTATTCTACTTACCACAACTTATTTACAATGCACTTGGTCGTAGAACCATAGAATAGTTAGGGTTGGAAAGGACCTTGAGATCATCTAGTTCCAGCCCCTCTGACATGGGCACCTCAACCTAGACAGTGTTGCCCAAGGCTCTGTCCAGTATGGCCTTGAGCACTGCCAGCGATGGAGCATTCACCACTTCTTTAGGCAAGCTGTTCCAATGCCTCACCACCCTCAGAGTAAAGAACTTCCTTCTATCTAACCTGAACTTCCCCCGTTTAAGTTTGAACCCATCACCCCTTGTCCTGTCACTGCAGTCCCTGATGAAAAGTCCCTCTCCAGCTTTATAAATAGGAGTATTTCATTACAGTGATACATCATAAAGTAAATAACCAGAAATTATAGTTAACCTGAAAAGATAGGTAAGATCTTTTACCTAACTTAGTGAGTTAGGGTAATTAGGGTAAGGTGTAAGGGTAATACAACATTTTGTACCCAGCTCCATAAATGCACTAGAATATTTATTTTGCAAAAGAAATATTCTGCAATATGCTTTGCTCAGTGGTGTGCTTCACATAGGAATAGCACAGACAGCTCTTCTAATACTTAAACGTAACCCCTTCTGTTTCTCCCACACTACATGGTTTAATGACTGAAGAAGAAAGCTTGTCTAGAATTCCCTATTCCCAACTCTGTTGCTGACTCACTCTGTGATTTGAGTGTGATTATTTATTTATGTACCTTGTAAGAGTACAGCAAGAGAAACAGGAAGAATGTAGATGTAAGTGGCGTTAATTCCATGGGTTTTGTTAGGACTATAAAAAATTATACCAGCTGAGGCTGAGCTGTGTAACATTCTGAAAGCAGTTTGTGGTTTCATTATAATCAGAATAAAAAGTGGACGGGAGTAACAAAATCCCTTACATTTTTTGACTGGGTTTAGAGCTTTGCTGTAAAAATTGAAAATGGTTTGGCATTCAAAACCATCCTTTATTTACCTCATGCTAGACAAAAGTTGTCACGGTCACAAATTTAGAAAAAACAAGTTTCCAAAACTTTTGTATTTTGCAAATAACATTGGGGAAAAAACTTTGCAATATTCTCAAATGTATACAGTGTAGAATCTATAGGAAATCTTAATGGATTGTTTTGGGAAGTTATAACTTGCAGCACATAGAAAGTACGAACTTTGGAACCTCAGTAAAAGAAGCAAATGCGTTGAGTGGATTGTGTGCAGTAACAGTATCAGTGAAAACTAGATACATGTCTAAAGATGAAGCATAGTGACAAGGCTTCCATCGCAGAAATTAGGTACTCATGGTGTATTTGTGACATCCAGAAATCAGCTGACTTTATCTCCTAATGAGAAAATATACAAAAACTAATTAGCAGACAAATAATGTAATACGTTATAGGTAAATAGTAAATTAAAAAAAAAAACCACTAAAAAACCCCAAATAAGACCCAGTATTAATAGCCTCAATTTATCAGACCTGTGGGGCACATTATTGTAGTCTCTTCTGAATGTATCCTCCAACTGCTGTTAACAAAGTTGAGAATGTTCCTCAGCTGGTTTTCCAACCACAGTACTATGCATATGCATAGTTCTTCTGTGGCCAAACAAGAAATTACATTAAAATCTCCAGAGTTTCAGATTAACAAAGGAATTTGTTTATTTCTAACTTTTTTTTTCTCATTTGAATAGATCGCTCTGTTATACTCGCTCAATATGTTTATTATTATGTCAGTTGTCTTACACACTTTCATGAAATTTTAAGAGAGGTATCTTGCATAGCTATTTAACAGTACTCTGAAGTTAAAATATCAAGGTCTCCTCACAAACCAATGCTGTATTGCACCATACAGTAAACAATAGTGAAATGGTAGACATAAAAAGAAAATTAAAGCGCAATGTGAGAATGAAGAACAAGCAGTATCCACATTTAATACAGCTTCTTCAAAGCTTCTTTTAAGCTACCAACATACCACTCCAGCTTCCATCATACTTATGCTTAAGATTTTATTTATTAGAATATTGAAAAACAAGAAAGATCACACAGTATCACAGTATCACAGTATGCTAGAGATTGGAAGGGACCTCAAAAGATCATCTAGTCCAATCCCCCAGCCGGAGCAGGAACACCTAGATAATGTTAAGGCTTTCTCTATAAATCTTAGATAGTAGTCTTTATAATAATAGCTCTGGGCTTTGATGCCTTAAGCATATCAGTGTTGAGTACAGCATTACATGATATTTACTTAGGTGTCATTAGGGACACAACTAGAATGATTTCTACTTTAAGACATCACTTTCATTTCTATACTTGGGTCAACGGAGGATTGCATTATCAACTAAGTAGCATGATGGACATTGCTATTGTACAGGAATGCATTGTGCTGCTTTTTCATCTGTGTTGAATTGAAAAAGCTTTTCATTGAACAAGCTAAACACTCACTGGGCATGTAAAATAAAAATGTCTGCTGCTTTAAATATTGATAGCAATGATACTGCTTCTACTAATCAAAGTAATGTGTCAGTTTAACAATACAGTTTTTCAGGACTGAGGTAGTCATTTTAAGGTCTGAATTTCTGCATTTATTTTTATAGAGATTTAAGTAACAACAGAATCAGCACTCTTTCTAATCAGAGCTTCAGCAACATGACTCAGCTGCTCACCCTGTAAGTTTAAACATGTAACAGTGACTCTTTGGAAGCATTACAGTGTATTGGTTTTTGTTGTTTTTTTTGGGTTGTTGTTGTTGTTTTGATGGTTTGGTTTTTGGTTGGTTTTTTTGTTTGTTTTTCTGCTTTTGGGTTGTTTTGTTGGGGGATTTTTTTGTCTTGGAAAGAAAGGACATTTAGTTGGCATTAAAGCTTGCTTGTTTTGCAGGCTGTAAAATAACTTGTTTCCTAACTAGCTATGTGTGCAAAAGCTGTTTTTCATCACGCTCTGCATTGTGTAATGAATGTCTGATATACTTGCTGACAGTATTTTATATATTTCTAGAATTCTTAGTTACAACCGCCTGAGGTGTATCCCTGCACGGACTTTCGATGGATTGAAATCACTTAGATTGCTGTAAGTATTATTTTTTAACCACTGCTATTTTTCCAGACTTACACTTTGTACTTTTCTGCTTTTTAATCTTGGCTGTATTTCTTTTTTGTGTTCTATTCTCCATTGTTATAAGCATTAAATTCTAACAGAAATGCCATATGCATAAATTCACTATATATGAGGGGGTTTTGCAGTTGAATTTTGATTCTTTTTATTCCAACATCAAATTTCTTTTTTTCTTGTTCCATTTAATATGGGAGTATTTCCAAAATCATTGCATCATGATGAATTATCAAAAATCAATAGTATTAAGTTTTGGTTCCAAGAAAACTTTCTATTTTACCTCTAAGAAAAACAGGGTTGTAAGGGCACAGAAAGGGACAAAAGAAAGTACAGAACAATCACTCTAGTTTACAGCTTCAGTTTGTCATTAAGAAAAAAAACTGCAAAAATTCTTTCTCAAAAGCCCCCAGCAGAACATGTAATTTTTGCCTCTATTTGAGTAGTTTATAACCATTTAATAGCCTAGGTGGATTAAATGTCTCAAGCATGACATTATTTAAGTGTGCTCACATAACTTCAATTATTTTATATAAATATGAATATTTTCAAGAACCATAATTCTACATGTGTTAGATATACATAGACTCATAGAATCATAGAATTATAGAATAGTTAGGGTTGGAAAGGACCTTAAGGTCATCTAGTTCCACGCCCCCTGCCGTGGGCAGGGACACCTCACACTAAACCATGGCATCCAAGGCTCCATCCAACCTGGCCTTGAACACTGCCAGGGATGGAGTTCACAACTTCCCTGGGCAACCCATTCCAGTGCCTCACCACCCTCACAGTAAAGAATTTCTTCCTTATATCCAATCTAAACTTCCCCTGTTTAAGCTTTAACCTGTTACCCATTGTCCTATCACTACAGTCCCTAATGAGGAGTCCCTCCCCAGCATCCCTATAGGCCCCCTTCAGATACTGGAAGGCTGCTATGAGGTCTCCACGCAGCCTTCTCCTCTCCAGGTTGAACAGCCCCAACTTTCTCAGCCTGTCTTCATACAGAAAGTGCTCCAGCCCCTGATCACCCTCGTGGCCCTCCTCTGGACTTGTTCCAACAGTTCCATGTCCTTTTTATGTTGAGGACACCAGAACTGCACACAATACTCCCAAGTCAGGTTTCATGAGTGAATGAATTTATAGAAATATTCTTCCTGTTTGCTACAGGAAGAATACTATTCCCAGTATTGATGCTTAATAAGGTCTTTAGTTCTTTAATTTTACCATCAAATTAGGGCAATAACCTTAATATTTTCATTAATGAACAGTCAATGCCTGTATTTTCCGTGAATCCATGAAAGATTTTAAAAAAGTATGAGCATAATTAACGGGATTTCAGGAATTGCTGAAATTGTCAGAAATTGCTGAAAAATTCAGAAATATAACTTGTCTGCTATCCCTAAATCCAATCTGTAGTTGGCAGAAGTGTACCTACTTTTACTAACCTTTTTTCTTTCCATTTTAAAATAATCATATTATTAACATTTCTTATTAAAATACAGGATGAACAAATTAAATGATGTGTAGGCTGTCAGAGCTTAAAAAAAAAAAACAAAAAACAGCCATGCAAAAACAGGTGGAAACACTAAGGAATTGTAAGAAAAAAAAGTAAAAATTTGAAAACTGTTCATAGATGAAAATTTCAAATTTGACTGGCTGTTTTTTTATGCATATATATTATTTTGTTTATTTTCTTTTTAAGGTCTTTACATGGGAATGATATTTCTGTTGTTCCTGAAGGAGCTTTTAATGATCTTTCAGCATTATCACACCTGTGAGTATTCATATTTTTTGTTATGTTTAGCAAATTTCATGTACTTGAACAAAGACAAAATGCAAAGGACTGCCCTGGAGCAAGCTAATGCATTAGTACAGCCTTGGGACTTGCCAGAGAGGTAGCAGCTCAGCAGGAAAATCCTGGGCCTCCTGGTGGCAGCAAACTGCACATGTCTGCTATGTGCCCTTATGGCAGTGAAAGCTAAAAGACTCTCCAGGCTGAATTAGAAAGAAAGCCAGGTGGTTGAACACAGTGGTCACTCCCTTCTGCTTGGCTGTCCTACGGCCACGTCTGTAATATGTGTTCAGTTTTTCAAGTACAAAGCCAATGTGTATGAATAGGCAAATCCAGGTCAGGGGCAAGTAAGGCTGGAAGGTGGCAGGATGAGATGAGCTGTGGCAAGCTGCCAAGGAGGGACCTAAAATAGTCTTTAAGATACTAGGTGGATTACAGCAATGATGGAGACAGATTTTCTCAGACGTACACAGTGAAGAATAGGAGTCAACAGTCACAAGCAGCAACAAGGGAAATTTGACTGAATGTAAAAATTCTTCACTGTGAGGGTGGTTCAGCTTTGGAACATGTTGCCCAAAGGAGAGGAAGAATCTCTGTCCCTGGAGATTTTCAGAGCTCAGCTAGGCAGAGCCCTGAGCAACTTTGAAGTGAGCTCTGATTTGCACAGAGGGTGAGATTAGATGACCTCCAGAGTGCCCTAAATTATTCTATGGTTCTGTGTTGGTGTCTGTTAAATTGAAATTAAATACATGGACATCTGCTTTCAGAACACAATTTTAGGCAATGCTTGTCCTGATTTTAATTTTCAATGGGAAACTTAGATTAGTAAAAGTTACCTATCTGTAAACCTCGTTGTGTTTATGAATAGTTATTAAATCCTTGCTTGCAACTGAGTAGTTGACTAGTGCCTTTATATATAGCTGGGGTTTATGTTTCTGAACAGCTGCAGTTGTTAAAAACTTAATTATCTGTTTCTAGTTCAGTATTGGACATTTACATTTAATTTACCATTTCTCAGAAACTTAATGATACTGATTAAACTTTAAGGCATTGACAATTTATTCAAATGTCACTGTTAAACTAGCTTATTTGCATGAAATATCGGTAAAAATTGGATAGATTTTATTATTGTTGCTGGTTTTTTTTTTCCCCAAAAGTCTACCAGCTATCCTTGCTAACATTTTGATCTTAGCAGAGCAATTGTGTTATCTGTTCAGGCTGACATTCACACTTGCATATATGGAGTTAACAAATTCCTGGTGTTTCTCCTCACATGGGAAGTTTCCTATCACTAGCTCTGATTCTTGTTACTGCTCTGACTGAAGTCTGACTGAACAAGTGTATATGGTCTTTTGTGTTCAGGTGGAAGTAGGTAGCGCTAATTGAGAGAGGTGGCAAAAGAGAGTGTTTCAGCAGTGGTAGTTTCTACTGCCTTTGTCTGCCAAGGATTTTCTTCTATCACTGGAAGACCGATTGATCCAAAGTCATGGAAAAATCTAAATAAAAGTACTGAAACATCTGGAGAAGGAGAATGTTCCAATACTGCCATTTGACAGTTTGTGCACATGTCAAGGTTATCTGTTGAATGTTACATTATTACTGTATTTCTTAAAAGCAATATGAATACAACTTTATAGAACAGCACAGTGCTTCTATCCTCCAAATGTACATGTCATAGTCAGTTTTAAGAGTATAGTTTCTAGCAAATAAACATTTAAAAAGCCTTTACACAATTCTTAATATCTCTAGCTAAATTATTTTTAATTTTAAAGAATATATTTATTTAAATAAATTGATTTGCATTCATAATGAGGCAATTCTTATGTAACTACCACAAAGCTAGGATAATGTAGTTTTATTTACTTACACATCAGAGACCTCTTATAGAATTCTGCACATAGCTGTGATTTCAGTGGGAGAGCTCCAAAGAGGAAATAATTAAATCAAATTTGGAAGCCTAGAAACAGATGGTTTGCACCAGCCTGGGAGCCATAAACTGAAAAGGAAAAATATCAGAGTGGAACTCTGTGGGGTTGCCTTGGCTGCTTTGGAAGAAATACTTTATTCTTGCTAACTTAATTTCCCAGTATCAGTTTCATTCTGCTTATGCAGATCTTGGATATTAAATACCAACAGTGAAACAGAGCTAGTTAGTATTAGACATCCAAAGTTCACACATTCACACAACTAAGAATAGCTAGGTTTGTGGACCAAGTTTACTGCTAAATCTATCACTTCTTGATTTAGAACCCAAATCCAGACACTTCATGCTCTTATGGTCCATTTCATGGATGGAGGGCAGATCTGTGGTTTGAGAGGATTTTTTGCAACCAGTTTTCTGCCTTCTCTTTTTAAAAGCAACCATTTAAAACTTTATTACCTTTTTATTTGTCTGTTTTCTACAGGGCTATCGGAGCAAATCCTCTTTATTGTGACTGTAACATGCAGTGGCTATCTGACTGGGTAAAATCGGAATACAAAGAGCCTGGTATTGCACGTTGTGCTGGTCCCGGAGATATGGCAGATAAACTTCTTCTCACAACTCCTTCTAAAAAATTCACTTGCCAAGGTACTGTTGTACTGTTTCTCTTTGAAATGTATATTTTTAATTTTTACAAATAGTTGAGCTGTGAAATAAAGATTCTTGTGTGCTGTAAATGCACTTACTATAGCATTTTCACTCACCGTTGTCATAATTCTTCCTCATATTTAGGGATGTAGCCATTGGTTCCATTCAGGAACTCTACTTATTTTAAAGACTTCAATACCTATTTCTTTTTAAATAAGTGGAGTAAAAGAGTCTTTAGACTAGCAGTACAGTACTTCTCAGTACACTGATGTGCACAGGTACTTGGTACTGTCTCGGTCATGAACTACAGTTTAAACATCTGTACTTCCCTTAGCCAAAGAATGTCCTTTTCCTTCAGTCTGTTCACAGTAAAAACTGTAAATACATCCATAATCCTTTCAGGCTGCAATTAATTGTACCAATATGTCCATAGTGCTTCCTCTGGTATTTCAGAAAAAAGCGTAAAAGACACCCCAAAAAAACCTGTAGGTAAAAGGATGTGATACCACTATAGAGGTCTCAGTCTAAAATGTTTTGAGAGGTTTCTCGGGGTTTGGACAAAGAGTATTTATCTCCATGTCTGTACCAATGATGCTGGCATTTATATCACAACTTATAGTATTGTCTGTGAATTCCTAGGTTCTCTTTCTGAACCTTAAGTAGAAAAGTACCTTTTTACTGACATGGAGAGAGAACTTGTTTTATTGTTTAATCTTCTATTCCATCCATTTATCCCTTCTTAAATATTTTGAAAACACAGAAGATTTCTGCTGTAGCTTTATTTTTCATGGTCCTGATTTTGAAACATTGAAATTCCCAATTGAAAAAAAAAAAGAACCAAACACTAAACGAGCAAATACTAATTAAACAGAATTTATGTGTGCTAATAGTAGTAAGTCAGTACTAAGCTCATAGTGATTTCTGAGGCATCAGATGAATATAATCTTAAATCTTGTAGAAGTAATTTATTCTCAGTCTAGGTACTCTTCAAGTTATTTTAACTTACACATCTGTTAATGTATCTTCAAAGGTGAGCTTAATCCCTTAGTAATTTCTACCTTTAAAAAGCCATTGGGACTTTGTTGGAGTTTGTCTCATCTGAAGTTGTTCTTTACTGCATGTTCTTCCTATTTCTCTCCTTTGGCTTTCTGTCAAAAAGCATTTTTCTAAACAAAAACCAATGGAACCCATTTTGTTGCTTGTGATGCCAGTGAATTGTTTCTCCCTCCAAGTCCTTCTTGCAGTTTTTCAAAAGTACATCTCTGAGGTCACGCCAGCGTTCATTGCACATGACACTCATCTGTTGCAAAGTCTCAGTCTGATTTTAGATAGGACATTTGCTGGACAATCTGTTCTTTTTTGCTACAAGCATCCACTGAAGGTTACTGCAGATACACTCTAATTGCACACTGTTGTAGGGATGTAAGTGAAAGAATATTTGCATGAACATGTGGTACCTGCTTGGTTATTTTCCAGCACTGTTAGTTTTAAACACTGTATCACCCCTGTCTACGGTCATTGTTATGTTTCTGCCAAACAATACAGAAAGTATATCTTGCTCCCTCTTGCCCATCAGAAAATATCATTTATATTATTTTGCAGGGTAAGAACTGCATTTGTTTCACTTCCAGGCATGGATATCTGGTATAATGGATACCTTTGAGAGAAAATCATTTTCCTGCCACTGTCCTGTGAAGATGCTCATAATTACAGATTACAAATCAGTAGCTTTTCAATGACATGATGGTCCTGTAAGACATTATGTGTCTATTTCTCAAAGAGAAGTAATTTTATCTTTTGCTTAAAAATGAACTGTTGAATAGAAATTAGGAAGATGCTATATTCCTATCAGGACCAAAATTTTAGGCTACGTGGGAGAATATCTGTTGATGGTCAACTATTGTGTACATATTTATAGGAAGAGAGTAGTGAGTCATTCCCTCTTATCAGTATCTCTTGGTTCAGTTGAAACTGAAATGGGTGCTTGAATTTTATTTACATAATTAATAGTTCCCAGTGAAAATAAGCATTTTAAAATTAAGTCTCTTCTCAGTCGTACAGCTCCATAAAATCATTGTACCTTACTAATTTTATGAGTTCTTTTACTTCAGGAATCATCCATTAGTATTTTCTTCTTTCAGGTTTTTTTCTACATTTATGGGTGGGTTTTTTTTCCTCTTTTATGTGGCCTCTAACAGATTCTCAATCTTTTACCTCTTTATCATCCATGCCCTGCCTCTAGAGATTCCAGGGCCTTGTGGTTTTCTCATACCAGGTAAGGTTATAAATAGACCTGGAATGGGTGATCTGATTAAGAGCAGACCTTCTGACCTTCCTTTTGTATACCTCAAGCAATCCTCCTTCCTAAGACATGCATGTTTATTGTGTGTTTTCCCCTTTGATGAATTTACAGCTGAGTCTTCATGATATATCATTTAACATATTATGTGAACAGTTTTCTTATTTTAACAGCCTGGGTTTGAGTTTTGAAAATTGACTGAAATGACTGTTTCCACTGTATTGTAATAAAATTTGTGATTTCATTAGCAGCTTTAGTGTAAGTGAATCAGTGTAGATACTGATTTTGAGGCCAAATGCAAGAGAGAATAGGAGTAATAAAATGTCAGAGCTGAAAGTTTTTCTTGCAAGTTTTCTGTAGAAAAAGAAAAATTGTGTCATGTTTTTCTTCGAAAATGGTAGCTACATGTGTGTGTCAATGTCAATAAAATACAGTTAGCTTTTCACTGTTTACTAAAGAATGCTGCTTTTTTTTTTTTTTTAAGGATTTTTTTCCAGCCAGGGCTTATTCAACAATGTCTACAATATGAAAAATTAAATAATAGGTTATGAACCCAATCCTTTTTTATATACAAGACTTTTAACACTTTGAAAGAGAAAAGGAACAGTATAGTGCAAATGAAAATATGTACCACAACTGGCTTTCCATTAGCCTTCAGTAAAAATACCTGAAGCATTTCAATTTTTTGATCTTGCAACAGAAGAATAATAAATCAAAATAAATATTTTATTGGATAATATATAAATAATAGTTTGAAATAAACGCAGCATAAATTCAGATACAATGGTATATATAGACTTAGGTAGCCATTTTCTGGCTCTGTTTTGGAAGTGAAATTAAGATTGCTAATCTGTTTCAGCAAATAACTTTAGTTGCTGAATGTTTTTTAATTCATGCCAAATATTTAGCTTTTTATTGCATCAGAAGTAGAAAAGAGGATATGATGCTCAGAATAGTTGAGGCAAGGAAGCATAGACTTCATGCTACAGCATAGTGCTTCCATTTTTTTGTGTTTTAAATATGTGCCTCTTGCACTTTATTTTTTTTATAGAACCTCTTAATGTATTCTAGAAATAATCAGCAGTACTCTAGAGTACACAGGCAGGACTTTCTAGATTTTAATTCTATGGTGCATGTTTCAACTCTTTTACCTCTGCTGTTTGCTGGTCTAACCGAAGTTTTAATCAGGTATAGATTTCTCTTACAAAATAAAGTAATGGAGACAAGACAGTCAATGATCCCTACAGATTGTGGCTTTGGCAGTAAGCATCTTATCACAGATTACCATGTTCATCCCTCTGGATTTGCTGCAAGCTGTGACACAGAAGGGTACCAGCAACTGCAGATTCAAAAATAAATAAACAAACAGATAAATAAAATGTCAACCTCTCCTTGTTTAACAGCCCTTGCTGAATTCATATAATCATGTCTTCCTTCCATGCCCGTTCCTTTACAATGATTCATCAGAGATTATTTTTGCAAAGAAAAATAAGAAAAGAAAGTAAATATATCCAGGTTTTAAACCTCCCAAAGCCCTATATCTCAGTAAAAGTGCCTGTTAGCTCAAAAACCTTTGCAGTCTGTCTCATTTTGAGTAAAGCCTGTTATGGAGCAATCGTGCAATTCTACCAGTAGGTCTCAGGAGTTTTGACTCTGTGTCTGGTTAGAAGAAATCACTCATTATTCCTTGAAATGTACAAATCACTTGTGGATAGCTGAAGTTTTTTTCATAGGTGAGATCTGAAATCAAGCTGGAGGCAGTAATGTCATCAGGCAATAGAGCTGGAGATAACAGAGAATGTTTGATTATTCTCTGAATAGGCTTTTGGCCAAGTCATCTACTTTCTCTTAGAGTTATCACTTTTTTCTATCACAAAGTGTATGAAAAAGGAACATTATTTATACTCAGGTGATTTCTAATTTTTAACAAATAAGCAGTGATTTCTTTGGTTGTTTGACAAAAAAAAATATAAAATTTGATGGTGCCTAACTTGAAAATTCACCATGAAAAGGCTGTATTTAAATTGCAAAACGACAGAAAGATAATTAAGTATCTAAAAAATATTTATATATGAGGATAAGATTTATGTAGGCCAAAGCTCTAAGCCTGGCTTCCTAAGATTTTTTCAATGTTAATTTCTGAACTCTGTCATTACAATCACTAGTATGCAAACTAGACTGCAAGCATGGATTACAGCCATAGGTTCATGGTATAGTCTGCATTTTTTGTGGGCTCAGCTAATGCACTAATGGACAGGACTGTGGCTGACTCCATAAGGGGGCAAGGCAGAATACAGAGCTATTTACAGTGACATAGCTTGAACAATGTAATTTACAGTTCATAGATCTTCAAACAATTTACAAGTAATTTTACCAGTTCATTTAGAGATCTCTGACCCTGCAAATAAAATGTAAAATAAAAGTACATTTAAAATAGTCTTTTCAGTAACACCATTAGGGAAGGACTGCAAACTGTGATAGTTCTTTTTCTCACGGGCAATTTTTAATTTTTACCCTCTAAAGAGGTTAAAGCTGCAATTCTATTCATCATTTTGTTAATATAAAGGAAAGGTAATCATCATGAAAAAGAACTGTACAGATTTCAGAGGATGGGATAAGCTTTGTTTTTTTCTTGAAGTGATAATTAAAGTGATAATTAAACTAAGAATCCCATTCAGATTTAGTTGGTCATCTCAAAAGTATTAAGGACAGTCCAGCATTTTATTCATATGGAAACACCACAAAGTCTAAAACATAAATTTCATTTTAAATTTAAAGCAAAATGGCAAGTATATCCTATCAAATATAAATCGTTGTTTGTTTCTGACTATTTAATTTGTATTTTTAAGGGCCTGTGGATGTTAATATTCTTGCTAAGTGTAACCCCTGTTTATCAAATCCATGCAAAAATGATGGAACCTGCAACAATGATCCAGTTGACTTCTATAGATGTACTTGCCCATATGGTTTCAAGGTAGGTACTGAATGAAGAGGAAAAAGCTCACTGAAATGTAAGCTTCTTCTTAACAACCCTTAAGGTTTATTTGGCTCCCTTCCAGTAGTGTCTGTATGTTCTTCTTAAATTATAACCATTGTTCCCTTCATAGGGTCAAGACTGTGATACTCCCATTCATGCTTGCATTAGTAACCCATGCCGCCACGGTGGAACCTGTCATTTGAAAGAAGGAGAAAAAGATGGTTTCTGGTAGGTTGCTTTTCATTGTAAGAAAGGGATGTAAAACTATAGAGTTTTATGTGCTGAAATAATTTTGGTATTAATATTCAGGTTCTCTGTGTTTGCGAGTGAGTGCACCACAAAGGCAGATTTTTTAGTGCTTCTGTAGTTTTCAGTACATGTTGCTGTCCTTGGAAAGCTTCTAAAGCTCTGAAACTGTTAAAAACAGTAACAAATGATTGTGATTAGTGGAGGCATATCAGGTCAAGACAACACAGTATTGACTCCATTATGCTAACTAATAGCTAGCTAGATCCCTGCTGAAAAAAAACTCACAATTCATCTGTTGTTGTGTGTATTACTTCAACAGACAGCATGTAAATGATAAAATGTAAATCCCAGTGAAACAGAAAATTAATGATTCATCTGAAACTCACTGTGCCAGCAGATAAACATGCTGTGAGCATTTTTAATCTTGAGTTATTTAATCACACAGTACAATTACTCCAGATGTACTTCATGAATTATGAAAGTTCTTTTGCATTCTTATGTGAAAGTATTAGTCATTTAATAATCTACACCTCAAGCTTGTTAGAAATGACACTTCAAAAAGATGCAATTCATTATCCTGCAATTCATTATGTCATTAATCTTATTTTTTAATCCAAATTCTGCCCAAAGATTAAATAGTTTTCTATTAAAACTTAAGTGTATACATCTTAATACTATGCTTATAGAATTTAAATTGACATAGTCATGTCTCAGAATTTGACCTTTTTCATTTGTTTGTTTAAACACTATTTATTTTGAATATCAAAGCAATCTTATAATGAAAGCTGCAGAAATTATAGATAGCGCATTTTATGTGAAAATATACATGTAGTCATGTTTCAGAGCTCTTTTGCATTTGCTGTCTATTTTGATGTATTTTTTTGTATAGATATACTTAAAAACAAAAAATAATTACTACTTTGAAGTTTCAGGCATAGTTTTTGTATATTCCTTCACATATTGTGCATAGGACATTAAACCAAGTTTTAGATTGGTGCATTTAACTGAATGATGTTGGAATACTACTATTACATACTAATCCCTGATTCCATAATCTTTTCTATGCGCTTAAAAAAAGCAAAAGGATCACTTTCCGTAAGAAATAAAATCTAACCTTATAATATAAAGTTAGCATGCTTTTCAAAAGGACTTTTCAGTGGTTTAAGAAGCTCCTTAAGCTAAAGATCAAGGCATAAATTTAGAAGCTTATTTTCTGTAATTTAAAATATGAAATTTATTTTGGTAGTGTTTACTATGTTTGGTTTTTTATATTATATCAGCTGTGTTCCTTTATGGCATAATGATTATGAATTATTGAACCTATTAATTACAAAACTTCTTGCCTGGTCTTCCCAGCTAAAATGTCAATGTGGTTAGTTTTGTTTTTGTATTACAGGTGCACTTGTGCAGATGGATTCGAAGGTGAAAACTGTGAAGTAAATGTTGATGACTGTGAAGACAATGACTGTGAAAATAATTCTACTTGTGTGGATGGAATCAATAACTATACTTGCCTTTGTCCGCCGGAATATACAGGTAGGAGTATAAGAGAAAGTATAAGTGATTCAAGAATTCCTAGCAGAACAATAGTATTTTTTCAGTTTGTAGGTGAATTAGTAGTTACTCTATACTTGACTAAAAGCCAGGTTTACATCCATATTTTTCTCCTATATGGCTTATAGTCAAAAGAAGACTGAATGGCCACTCACTAATTCCTTTGTTACTTTTGAAATTATAGAATTTTGATTCTGTATTTGTCCCTCCCTACTGTATACCTAACCCAGACATCCCAGTGAAGAACCTCTGTAGGTGTAGAAATGTGAAAAATATTCTGCTTTTACCTTGTATACAGAAAAGGATGTGTCTGTACCAGTAGGGAACTGAATTTGACAACCCTGGGTGTTGTCCTGTTCTCCGTTAGAAACATTAATGTAGAGTGTGATTCTTTCTCTTCTACCACAGAGAGAAACGTAACAAAAAAACCAACTCATTACTGAGTGTCTAATTTGTTTCTATCAGTTGACAGACAAGCCAAAGCATTTTCCTATTTTTGACACAGAGAATCTCTTGCTTGCCATCATCATCTCTGTGGGAATGGAGGATAGTTAGAGCATCAACACTGGAGAAAAAGTAGGATCTATTGTTTACATTGATCTGTTTTAATAGTTTTTCTAACTAGACGGATCTATTTTCTGACAGCTAGTTGACCACTAGGAGAACACAGAGCTTAAATTCATAAAACCATGACTTGAAATGCATGAAAAAGGAAATGTAAAATACATCAGCACTTGGAAATTAATTCTACTCAGCCATCCTATATCTTTATTTTAATCAATCAATCAGATTTGAGCTGTCAAAAACTATGAGGAGAGGTAAACTTCTTAATTAATTTCATTTATTGAAAACACAGCTAACTCCTGTTTAATCCAAGGTTTTTCCATCATTAGTTCTACAACCTACTGGATTGCTCAAATATTTTAGGGCATTCAGACGTAAAGTCAATATTTAAATCTTGGAAACCCATAGAGAGTGAAAATGATAGAACAGAAATATAAGAAATGCAACTTCATAATCTAACATTTGTGTTCATCCAGTACATATGATAGGTAAACATTTGGTAGAAATTTCTCCATGCAGAATGACCTATAATATGTATAACAACAGAGATTAAAAGTATAAGTAACCAAAATAAGGTATGTAATAATAACTGGATGATCCACATCTGGAAGAACAGGCATAATCTGCTTACACAAAATACTGGTTTGCTTGATACCTTAATACCTAAGTGCAATGGACAATTCAAGCTTTAGAAAATGACAGGTAACAGCATCAATGAGATGGGTGTTTGCTATTTCTCTGACAACAGCTGTTTCAGGTACATGTGAGTCAAGCTTCACCTCCCCTGGGATCAATCACCATCTCCTTTAAAAATGGGATGAGTTATTCACTAGGTAGGCTGGCAGAATGCAAATCAGTCACATCAGTCTGGTATTCCTGTTCAGTGGCTTCATGCTAAAAGCTTTCATATATCTGTTAGGTAGCAAACAATTGATTTTCAGGTGCCTTCCTCCTCTGCAGCTTTGCAGGTATTTTTACCTGTGTTCATTTCTTCATTTTTGACATAGTGAGTGCATGTCAATGCAGTAAAGTCAATGGCTTGCTATATTCACAGTACGCCGTGGGAAAGACTGGTTTGTATTAAATATCCATGGAGTGGGTATAAAGGCTTTTTTACATGTACTAGCCTAAACTTTGATTAAGTGTGCCTGTTGCATTTCTGTAATATTGTAACCAAAATGTAAGTTTTATAATCAATTGGAACAGCAATTGTAGCATTCCCCCAATTGTAGCGAAAAGGAGAATAAGCACTGGTAACATTTTTGACATTTGTATTGCAGTTGTACTTCTTTAGTCAAAACACAAGGATATGTATTTTTTAATACATATCCTTATGTATCCTTAATAATTGTGCATAATTCTAAAAGGAAAATACTGTGAGTTTACATGGCAAGTGGGTTAACTGTAGTTCTTTTGGAAAGAAAGATTTGCTTTTACAGAGGCAATGCCTGCTCATAGTTGCTACAGAAGTCAGTAGGTCATGTGAGTAGGTAAGAATCTTCTCACCAGCTATAAAATAAATCAATCTACTTGTAATCAGTAAGTTTAGCTGTGCTGCTTTTTAAAAAATGTTGAGAATTTACATCATCTCATCAATTTTTTTTCAGCACCTTGCCAAAACAACGACAGGTGTTTTTTTAAACGTACAACACCAAGAGCCCCAATTCATTTTGCAGACAAGTTGGGCAAAAATTGTAGCAAAAGTTCGTTTTTTACATTCCGCAGGATACAATGCAGAGTTCTACAGTATACTGTCTGACAAAGCATATGAGGATAGGACACAATATGTGATATCCTAAGTAATTTTTGAGATTTATTATAAGCAGAAAATATAAATCATTGAGCTAGTCAAGGGGTCTTCATGTCCATCATCCTTGATCTTGCATAATAATTAAAAAACTTTCAGTGTTAAGAATTTGACTGACAGTAGTCTGGACACATCAGTACCTAGAAATGGTAGTGTTCAGAAAATAAATTAACCTTAGAGTTGCCTCAAGTGTGCATGAGGTACCAAATTTTTTATAGGATTTTTTTTAATTTTTCTCCTCTGCCTTATAGCCTGATTTGAAAGATAAACAGCAGAATCCCTGTTCAGTATGGATACAGGGAATTTCATGAGGAACATTGTAAATGTCTGGATTTTGGTGTTTGTTCTAACAGGTAGATATCTAACAGATATGCATATTGCTAATGAGTTTTTTTTATGAAAGGTATTTTTCACTAAATGAATTCATGTACCAGCTGGGTAAAAGTTGGTTAACAATCAGGAAAACAAGCTATATATTCAGCAGGTAAAAAGATTTTTTAAATTCAGAGATACTTATCTCTAGCTCAAAAAAGTCAATGAGCTGTAAGATGCTGCAGACTGGGACAGTGTACCTACCATGAAAATACCACCGTAGGCTCATCCTATTCTCTTTTAATTCTGTTGGAAATACTTTGAAGTGTCTATGTTCGAGATGTCACAGCATATATGTACTGAACGTGGAAGTGCACTAGCCCAGAATATTTTTCTGGGTGAATGGTTATCTGCAAATATGTTTTACATTTCATAGCACAGTATAAGGAAGAAGTCAGCTGAAACCTGCTGGTATCATTCTCCTTTAAAACTTTTTTTTTCAGGTGGAGAGCTTGTTAGAATCTCAAATTAGCTCTGAAAATGCATACAAAAATTATGAAAAATGCTGCAGTGTAACAATCGCTTTTTTACTTCTCTAACAATCCCTTGAAAATTGACACTTCTCAATTATGCAGTGTTGGTTTAAAAGCAAGCAGTCTAAAAAGCTTATTATGATGGTGCTTGAGAATTAATCCATGTTTCTCTGCCTCATTTAAATTTTAGAATTATCTCCACAATTACAGGTGGAAAGACAAAGAAATTATATTTGCACTATGTACTGTGAGCTTTCTTAAGATCGCAGACTGCAACTGTGGACCAACAGTAAGCAAATGGAATCAGCAGACTGATGAAACCTTGAGAAATAGAAATACCTCGCTATGTCCTGCACTCTTTAACTTTGCTATTCTCTTAACGTTGTCATCTCCTTTATTTTAATCTCAGTCTAGTAAACTTAAGGTCATTTTATGTACATTCTGTAGATTCAGATGATCATTTCTCTTGCCCATTTCCATCAGTCATTAGATCATATATCTAACTGATCCAGAAGTAAAACCTCTCTTAGCCACCAGTGGCATGTACTTTTTACCTTTTCTGTTTGTTTTGCTCTGCTGTAGGTGAGACTCTGAAGTTTGCTTCATTTTGCTATATCAACCTCTCTGCTGCTATAGTTGTGCATTAGCTTAATGTGCTGTTGTATTACAATGTAAAAAGTCTCTTGTCTCTTCTGTCTTTGTCACTGCAAGCTGCTAATCTGAATGAAGTGGAAAAAGGTCAGTTGTCTTTTAAGCCTATTTTCACTTGCTTTAGTTTCTCACTTTCCTTTCCTTAAAGGTGCATGGATTTCAATTCTTACAAATGATCAAATAAATAGTATATAGACGTAATTTAGAAAGCTCACTGCAAATCCGCAAATTAGGCACTTGCCTCTTACTGTGAATACATGTCAAAAGAAGGTCATTGAAGGTGCAGATTGCTGTGCAGGAGAACTGTAATACTACTTTTGTTGTCTTTTTTTTCAGATGTACTAAAAGTGTGTGCAGTCACTGATAGGACTATCAAAAAAGTTCCCCTGGTGATCTTTTGAAATCTTTATTCTCATCACCTTAAAGAGATACATTGGTTCCATTTGAATGTATTTTCTGTTTTATAGCTCTGTTTTGCTTTAATGTTTTAGTTTATGGTACTAGAAAATATGTTGGAGTATAAAATGGCAATCTTCTTGCTCATCATTTCTGTGGCCTTTTTTGCTGTATAAAGCTGAAGAAACTGAAATGACCACATTAAGCTGAGGCTATCATACAAGAAAAGTAGTAGTGAAGAGATTTATGACACTAATTTTGGGTGTTGCTGATCTAGGTTTCTGCCTAACACCTATCTCACTAAAAGAGATAAACCATCTTCCCTGCAATCTGATCATCTATACAGTCTGAGAGCTAACACAGTCAGCAATGATATATTTATGGAATTACATATGTAGTTTTAAAAGCAAATGAATCATCTTGTAGTGTATTTGCCTTTAATTTAAATTCATAAATATATTGTACAGTCTATAAAGCAATATTTCACTAGTAATAAAAATATATTCATTATCCATGAAATAACAGGTTGTGCAAGGCAGCAATTATACCATCTATGTTGATTAATTTAGACATCTAATGAATAATTCTTCCAACTTAAACTGGGAGCCGACATTATTTCTGTAAATGATGGATAAAACAAGACATTTCCAGAAAATTATTCCAACCACAGGTGTTCCATACTTAAGCCGTATTCCATTTAGGCATGCTAGCATATTTGCATTTTATTATTACTTATAGAAAGCCTCTTGTTTTCTTTTGCCGTGTCACTTCCTAAGTTATTTTTTCCACATTGTTCTGTTACTATCCTAGTATGAAACTGGTTGATTTTAGAAAAGAGTACTTTTCCTAGAAAAACTAGGAAAAGTGCAAGCTCAGTACAAATAAATAGAAACATCGAGTTCTTGGTTATTCTAGGTTTTAATTAAAAAAAAATCAAAACGAAAAAAAAACCAGATTAAAATAACTAGTTTAACATCTGTAATTCATGGATAATTTTTTTTGTCACTGATCTGCAAATTACAGGACCTTAAGAAATCAAAAGAAAAACTTAATTTCTGTGTTCATAAAAACCAGCTTTTCAAATGGAATGTAAAGGGAAGATGCTACTATGAAGAGACTCAAGTCTCCATTTCAAGTTGAAGCAACTGTTACCTGTGTATGATTAGTCTTGCTGATGTTTAAATGTCTTTAAATGTGATTAAAGGTAGAAAGGTAATGATTCTAAACAGAATTATAGTCACTGTAAATGTATTACATGTGTGAATTATAACATATTAAAATTACTGATTATATCAGGAACAAAATCCTCACAAAGAAAAATATCAAACATCCAGGGAATGTGAAATAAGTTCAGCAACAAAATTAAGCAGATGTGTATGTGACACATACTTGTAATATCTTGTCAGCTGAACATAAAAGCTATTGATGATCTGTAAGTTGCTTTGAGGATCAGTCAGTTTTATCGTGCGAGACATCTTTTGAATTGTGATGGTAGTAGGAAAATAAAGGGTGAGGAGATAATTTTAAGTAATTACTCAGTTTAGGCAAGCCCTAGACATTGATAGGTAGGTAGGTTGGTAGGTAGGTAAGTAGATAGATAGATAGATAGATAGATAGATAGATAGATAGATAGATAGATAGATAGATAGATAGATAGATAGATGAGAGAGAGAGAGTGAGGTATTTTTCCATGTTCAAAACTTAATTATATGGTCTTCTTGCTTCTAAAGTAAAGGAGTGAGTTACTACTTTCAATTCACTTGGTAATGAAATAACTACCTGCCTAAAATTTAAGCATGCAAGTAATCAAATGTAAATCATGTCATATCAAACTTGATAAAAGGTTTAATTATTTTATTAAATCAGGATCATAATCCTCATTCTTACAAGAACTGCACTGAAGTGTGACAGCTTCTTAGATTACAGAGATACCTTTGCTACTCTTGCTTTTCATCATTCATTGTAAAACACGTAGCTTAATATATTTCAAATGACTATTTTATATTAAAAGCTTGAGTATTAAGGTAATTTCACTGCATTTTCATAAAGGGAGAGTTACACATTATGTCCTTGAAACCTGCGACTTATTGATCATTGCCATTTCTGATTCTGGTCTACGATCCATCCTTTGTTTTCCATAATTGTCTAAAAGCTTACTTGCCTTAAAGTTGCTATTTCTTTGTTGCTGCCAAACAATGTATGTAAAACAACTAGAAATATTAAACCAAATAAACTTGGTCTTACACTAAGATCCACAAGCATGGGGGATAGATGAACAGACATAAACAATAGTGAAAGGAACAGTCCAGCAATGGATCAAATCTAGAATTTTACTTTAAAATGCCAACAAAATGTTCATATTTTGGTTATAAACTGCATTCTGGATTTTTTTGTCTTTTCTGAATGAGCTTAAGACTTTAAATCGTTAATGTTGTCTAATGTTTATCAAACTCAAGACTTCATAAAAATGTAGCACTTTTCTGTATATAGTGTGTTAAACTGACATTTTCCAACCACTCCTACAGTCTTATTGGCTATTTGAGTCAAAAGTAATTAAGCAGAGACTTCCAGTCAAAGATGCAGATAATAATACTTAATTGATGGAACATAAATACTGCAGAAGCTGACTCACAGTATTTTGCAATCAAGATCAGAAGCTGGAATGAATGAATGTATGTATGTATGTGTACATACATACATCTAAAATCCTGTTATTGTAGCAATTACCAGTAAGTCTGTAATATATATTTGTTATTTTAGTTCTGGAACGGCTAGTAGATCTTCTAGCTAAAACATGATTTTGATAATTAAAACTGACCATCCTTTCTTTCACATTCTGTCTCTATTTTTTATTCTTATATAACACCCAGCTTTGTGAATACACTACTGATTTTAAGCTTGTTTCTTCAGTAAGCGTCCCTGTAATTAGCAGTGTGTTTTTATATTCAGATGCCCGCAACCATTTGTGTTCGAGGTCTCCTCTTCATTCAGAAATACAGTGGCTGGCATTGCTTTATTTGACTGTATTTTTAATTTATTGCCCAATTATTCAAAATAATAATAATGTCAATCCTTTTTTTTTACCTCATTGCATTGTGCCTCATTATTTGTTGTACTCCATGTCTTTATATATTGTAAAATCCAGAGTTAAAGATCTGTTCAGCCTTGAGAAAAGAAGGGGACATATTATCACCATGTTCCAGTATTTATAGCATTAGAATTACATTTATATTATGTTAATTCTCTCTATAAATAATATAATAAGAGGAAATGCAAACTGACCTGTGAATCTAGCAAACTTAAGACTTCGGTTACTCAGCCAAGGAATATGCACAACTCATCATCAGTGTTTAATAGTGTTGTCTGGCTGTTTTGAGTCTGCATCATCCTCTGTATATGGCTGCAAAATCTCAGAAAATATTCCAGTCTTGACCTTGGACTGTGCCCACCATGCAGAGTTCCACTGGTTGCAGTGCTACTCTTTACCAGAATCCAGAATCCAGGCTTCTTAGATTAATTGAGCAAGATACTTTATGAAAAAAGTTATTCCTGTTTCTAGTTAAACTTTGGAAGCTTTTCATAGGTTTTTTGACACTTTATCCACTGCTTATTTTTAAACAAACTAATCTGTTGCTTATTTGCCTAACTACAGAAATGTTTCCATCTTTCAAAACCATGGTTGCTTAGCCCAACTCTTATAGAAGCCTCAGTTACAGTATTATTAGATGAATAAAAGAATGTACTCACACATTGGTGTCAAGCTTCCTTGAGTTAAGACATTTGTTTCACAATCTGTTTTCATTATTTTGAAGTATGTTTTTAAAACATTATATTATGCTTCCCAACGCAGGAGACTTTCTAAGATTTCCTTCCAGTAAAACCAACGAGCCTAACTCATAATTTTGATATTTCTTTCAATGAGTGTTTCACTTTGATCACTGTCTTTTCATTTCAACAAAATTGCTTTCTCTCCTTCACCTTGTCTCAGTTAAATTCTGAATAACACATTGGTTATTCAGTATGCTAAGAGATGTTGCTTTACCAAGAAGCTATTCTTCAGTTGTTCAGACTCCATTGTCACAAATTTTTACTTAGGTCTTCTATTACTTTTTTCACAAGCAGTTATATTTTGGTTATGGGAACACTTTGTTCAGAATATAAATCTTTTAACAGTGTAAATGGAGACCTTGTATTTGAGTTATTTTGGTTTGTTCTAGTATGTATATTTTCATTCAGAAATTCAGTATCTTATATACATATTTTAAATTCCATCTTGAATTTTCCTTGGCATTTTTTTACCAATCTTGTGTTCAAGTCTGTCATGAATACTACTTTTTATAATGAAAGTCTGTACTTAACCTAAACCTAACTTTCTTGTTCATAGGGGAATTCACAGAATTATTTCATTGCATGGACTGCCATGTTTACCATATTCTTTCCTTGATTCACTAGGCTAGTTACTAACACACTGTTGAATTAAAAGCTCACTCCAGTGATATGATTCTCTATGATTCATACAATTTGCAAATGCAAGGGGAAGCTTTTCTTCCTTTTTCAAAAGTGTAAACCTGTTTGCAACAAATTTCCAATTTAGCTCTCAGTCTCTGTGCAGGATTCACAGGTATGATTTGGGAATTCAGACTTTCAAGCACCCCATAGCTTTCCATTAGGTGATTCAGCTTTCAGTTTATTAGGGCCATCTACCTATGACTTTAAGAAATCATGTATTTCAGAAGTACCTGGATGGCAGGAGGAGAATAAAAACAAAAAAAAAAAAAAAAAGAAAAAAGGACAGGCTTAGACACTACTCGGTAAAACTGTTTGCCACACAAGAGATTTCAGAGGTCTGAGCCAATAATAATGTAAGTCACGGCATGATTACTATCCAGAAGCAAAATCAATGCTAGTTCAGTAAAATTGGCAGCAGCAGTAAGATTACTTGCTCCTGTTATGCCAGTCCTAATTTGCCTTTTTCTACATATTTTGGGGGATTCCACTGAACTGCTACTGTGAATCTATCTAGATACAGCAAACCTCCAGCACAGCTTGTAAGACAGATTCAGTAGGTCACTTTCAGAAAGTCTCTGATACACTGTTTGAATCAGCAATTTGGGGAAAATTTAGAGGTGTTTTTGTCCAAGTCTCAGAAGTACTGAACAAAAATTTTTATTATTTGTAATTGGAGTGTCATAAATTTTGTAGTTCTGCATGTAATTTAATACAGAATATATGCCGTAAGATATTTGTATGGAGGTGTGTATATGTATGCATATATACACATACGTGCAGACATACGCATATATTTCTAAGCCATAGGAATGTGCACAAACTAGGCTTTAAAGTGATGTTTTTATTATTCCACTCCATGTTCCTGAAAATCTGAATTTTCTGTTCTCATATTTATGTCTCACTCTTGAACACTGCTGGCCTTTAAATGGATTTCAGCTATTACAAGTTCTGCAAATTGACTAAATGCTATGTGAAGAATTACTACCTCTTATATTTGTATTTGTTTGAACAAAACCCTTGAAAAGTGAAGGCGATATTGTTCTTATTTGATACGTAGTGGGATGCAAAGAATCCCTGGTATTTCAGGATTCTTTATGCAGTGAACTAGTCATAACAATTGCACATTTCCAGACTAATAAGTCCATTGAGATTTTGAAGAGGCTTTGAGGATAGAATTAAGATCCTTTGTATTAGTCATCGTCAGTGGCCTGCATTTGATCTAGATTCAGTTTCCTACATGTATTGACTAAATCACGTTGTTATTGACAGCTTTCCCAAAGGCTGTTAAGTAACCTGTGCTTGAAGGCCATTTTCTTGTGTTAAAGCTTTATTTGTTTTTGTAGGGAAAATGCACTACTTGCAAATTAGTAATGCACTATCTCATGTAGAGGTCCCCTGTCTTACCACCTTTAGCATGCATGTTTCAGATGCAGTTTATCCAACATAACCATCTTTGCTCTGGTTCAGTTTTGCTTTTTCTCTGTCTTTGCTTTAATGTTCTTCAATTTTTTTTAAGTTTTTGCTTAGTTGTCCATCATTTGAAATAAAGTCTACATACCCTAAGAAATAAGTCCTGGAAATAATGTCTTAAGACTTGGGTAGTCAGTATTCATAGTCATGATATGCAGTTTTAAACACTACAGTGCAGGCACACATGACGTGGAAAGGACAAATGTCTCTGGAGGATCTGTTAAATCTGTTGCTCTCAGTTTGTTATGATGTGTGTTTCTATAATTCCAGAGAAGCCTGTGTAAGCAAGAAGCAGCTTCTATGTGGCGCTAGGTACTTGGCAAGGAGCAGTGTAAAATGTTAGAAACCTTACTGCTTAATGACAGTAGTAACTGATGAACTGATATACATACACTCACATGTGTATGTATTCTGGAAGGTATATACTCTCTCCAAAATCTCCATTCCAATACTATTATCCTATAACTTTGTCCCTTTTCCCATTCTGCCTGTTCCTGATTCTACCCAAATTGTGTCCCTAAATGGGCTGTCCTTTCCTCATACCATATTCATGGTGGTGCTGTCCTCACCCTCAGTACTGTGTTAAGAAAAGTGGTAAAGCCGTCATATGCTATTTTAATCTCAGGCTGCCCTCCAGCAGATACTGATTCTTGAACTAACTATACTGCAGGACACTACCATGCTCAGATAAGTAAAACTGAAGGATGCCAAATATTATCCTGCTTTAAAGGGAAGTTCAACCTGAGCCGTGAAGGTGTCTGCTCATATGCTGCTATCTTCTGCTTTTTTCTTCCTCATTTTGGTTTACAGTTCTACTTCTCTTTGCTGACTAGCTCATGTTTTATTACTTGACAAACGACAAGGGGCAATCCTTCTCCTTCTGTAGTTTTAGAGTCTGATAGACCTGTGAGTCCCTGAATTCAGCAGGCATAGGTTTTATACCTGTTGATTATACATACATTCTTCATATGCATGTTGGAATAAGTATCTTATAAAACAGTGATACACTTTGTGATACAACCAGTGATTCATGGAATCTTCTGATTAGTTAGGGAACAAGACATTGTTGATCTGTTTATACACCTGTATTTCCTTGTCACAAAGTTGCCAATAAAATCATATTTTAACCATATTAAAATATTTCCTACATTATATACCAATATTGGAAATCATAGCCACCGCTTCTAGCTGCAGGGAAGGGTAGACATTTGACATAGATTCTTTTTTTTTCCTTTTGACACAACAGATTTTAATTGTAGCACATTAACAAATGCAAAAAAAAGAGAATCATATTTAAGAAAAAGTAGAAATCAAGTTTTCATTTGGAGATAATTGGAATTGTATTGATGTGCAGTGATATTAACAGGGGTTTGGGGGTAATAAATTACTTATAGTTTAAACCTGGATATTTCTCTGTGTAATGTGCATAGCAATAAGTAAGAGAAAATCACACTGATGGCTTGGCATATTGCTGATTGATACTGAACTATTTTATTTTTATAAAGGAGTTATAAGAAAGAGTAGTATTTATTGTTATTATGTATTAATATTTTATAATATTTATTATAAAGGTATTGTTTATTATTATATCATGAAGTATGAGTATTTCAGTGTTAACAAAAAAAAGTTTTAGCAGTTACTTTTAAAATATCAGGTCAAGTGATATTTTCACTGAATTGAAAGCATACATTATATTACAGGTGAGCTCTGTGAGGAGAAATTAGATTTCTGTGCTCAAAACCTGAATCCTTGCCAGCATGACTCAAAGTGTATTTTGACACCCAAAGGATACAAGTAAGTCTAAAATACTGTCACAGTCCAGCTGAATCTAAATTGCTGCTTTTTTATCCTGCTTAACTTCTCATTTTCTTTTAGTGGAAGTAAGTTCTAGTCTCAAAATACTGATTTCAGTTATTACTAAGCATTACAGCAGAATAGGCCATTATTTTCATGCAGGACTACATTATTATCTTAAATCTGTTTCACAGAATTTTGTTATCCTTAACAGTCCCAATTCCACTAATTCCAGTCAGATTTTAAATAAGAATGCAGAGTAGAGCTGTTAGTCTATGAAATAGTCTGTACAAAACCCTTTTAGGGCTTGGACAGTAGGAAAATAATTGCATTTAATTGAAGTGGAATAATTATACTGCTTTCTGAGAAGTAATTGTGAAAAAACATTAGGAAGGCAAGCTGGAAGGTAAAAATTATAGAAGCTCATCCCCAGGAAAACTTATCTTTAATTAGACCATATCCTTATCATAATTAATTAACATGCACAATTTAAAGTGTTTTTAATAGGCTTTAGGTTAATAAATACAGGAAACCTGCAGCTTTCAATTGTCAAGAGTACCTGGTTTATGCACCGTATGCTTTTGTGCTAAAATCAGATTATTTAGTATCATTCTTGCTATTTATGAAATGACATTTTATTTAAAATACAGCAAAAAAAAAACATTAAATATGCAAATAAATATGAAATAAAGTTGATCATTTTCAATTAGAAAATAGAAAACTTATGGGATTTCAATTGTTGTGTGCTATGTTTATTTTCTGCATGCCACTTCTGTAAACCTGGTCTGGCATCTTATACTTTACTGTCTAGCTCATTAATCCTCCATGTTACTTTCTGAGATTTTAAATCAGGAACAGTACATGCAGTAACTTAAAGAATGTATCTTGGCTTTTTAATAGCATGCTTTATATTCTTTTTTCACTCTTCTTAGTTGTATATATTGTTGAATAAAAATTAAAACATATTTGATTGAACTATTTTAAATAAAGTTACACAGCTATTAAAAATTACTCTTTCCACTTTTAGAAAATTTTAGATACCAAAAGAAACACCACCAAGGAGGGAATCACAGGATCTAATTAAATCAATTATATACATCTTAATTTTTTAAAAAATGGAACTTCCAGGGGAAACAAATTATGCATAAACTCTAGACTGTATAATGGAGCATTGGGCAATGTGTAGCTGTTCATTTGACAAAGAAAATATCAGTATAATAAAAGTTTAGGATTATTTGTCTCTGCTTCAACAACTAAGCATATTGATTATTTTTAGTGTTCAAAGCCACTTACAACGTCCTGTAACATTCTGCATTACTCGTAAATTCAAGAACAACTGTCAAAATTAGTAATGAGGACTCTCTAGATTTAAAACACATATATCTTCACTATAATTTCAGATGAGTAAGCATGTGTAATTAGCAAACACGAGTGGATTCCTGATATAGTAATGATTAAGCTACATAGTCTTTACACACAAAGTCACAGTAATGTTTTTTTTTTCTTGAGTTTTAAACAGTTCAGTAATTCTTTAACTTTGCCATAAGCACTGTGCTATCCCACTTGCTTTCCTGTTTCACAGATGTGATTGCACACCTGGATATGTAGGTGAGCATTGCGATATTGACTTCGATGACTGCCAGGACAACAAATGTAAAAATGGAGCACAGTGCACTGATGCAGTTAATGGATATACATGTATTTGCCCAGAAGGATACAGGTGAGAAAATCTGAAGACAGTACGAACATGCATGCCTTCTGTCAAAGTTACCTTTTTTTTTTTTTTTTTTGGCAATACTAATTTTTTTGTTTCCATTTAGTGGCTTGTTTTGTGAGTTTTCACCACCAATGGTTCTACCTCGCACCAGCCCTTGTGATAATTATGAATGTCAAAATGGAGCCCAGTGTATCATAAAAGAGAGTGAACCAATCTGTCAGTGTTTATCAGGCTACCAGGGAGAGAAATGTGAAAAGCTGATCAGTATAAACTTCATCAACAAAGAATCCTATCTACAAATCCCGGCAGCAAAGATACGCCCCCAAACCAATATCACTCTACAGGTAAGATTGCTTGTGATGTAGATTGTGATCTGGAATCAAAGAATCACAGAATGGTTAGGGTTAGAAAGGATCTTAAAATCATCTAGTTCCAATCCCCCTGCCACGGTCAGGGACTCCTCACACTGGACCACTTCACCCAGGGCTCTGTCCAACCTGGCCTGGAACACTGACAGAGATGGAGCATTTGCCACTTCTTTGGGCAAGCTGTTCCAGTGCTCACCACCCTCACAGTAGAGAACTTCTTCCTTATGTCTAACCTAAACTTCCCCTGTTTAAGTCTAAACCCATTACCCCTTGTCCTATTACTGCCTGGAAAAGAGTGTAAATTACTTTATATGGGGTGGAAGATTAGCCAGAATTGTTATTCATTCATTTGAAGAGCTTTTCACAGTTTGAGATAAAAATCACTGGAATAACTATTCATATTGAAGTAGATATGCTTCATGATAGAAGAAAACAAATTTTGTCAGGTTATCTTTCCAGGAAGAATTTTATTGTGAAGTAATAGACTATGGCAGTAAATTCTGATTCACTTAATACAGCATTTTTATTTGCTGTTTATTTTTACTTCTTTCTCAGTGATTCTTTCTTTTTACTAGATCGCCACAGATGAAGACAGTGGGATCCTGCTCTACAAAGGCGATAAGGATCATATAGCAGTAGAGCTGTACCGGGGTAGAGTGAGGGTCAGTTATGACACAGGATCTTACCCAGCCTCTGCTATTTACAGGTAAACCTAGATGAAAAAAATTTCTAACTGAAACCAAACATGCATTAATTCCTTATATCAAAGTCATATTTTTGAATATATGGTTAAAAGAAATATACGCAAATGAATGTATTGTCAGACATTTAAAACCTGTTGCCAAAATACATGATTTGGCTTGGAAAATAAGGCAGATATGTCAGAAATAATATATTATTTGATTCATCAATACAGAGTAAAAGTTAGCTTTCAGCAGAATATTTGTACATTTGCGTAGAGCTCACGTGTGAAAGTGAAGTTTTTTTGAGGATGTTAGGGCCAAATAATTTCCTAATGCAGGGTAAAGTTCAGAACTTTACTGCACAAGTAGAAATTAACTGAAAGTTTCTCTTTTTCTCTGTGTTAGACAGTCATGTAATGTTGGACTTTTCCTTGGCAAGTGAAGAGAAAGCTAAAAACTCAATTCTGAAAAAAAGCACTATCCTTGAAAAGAAATGGTTTTTGCTTCCTAAATCATTATGAGACAGAATCTGCATCTGCTTGTGGAGCTAATTTTCCAAGTTTTTTTCAGTCAAATTTCTCTAGTTCTCTGAAAAATTACCACCTGAATTTCTGGGGAGGTTTTATGTAATTTCTCAAGAATTTGCAGACAGACATTGCAAGAGTGAGCAAAAAGGCAACAGGCATCACTTCTTGGCCTTGTTTGCCCATGGTTGTTGCAAATACACTCAGAAGTAAATGGGAAGTGTTAAATGAGTTTTTCTGGAATCTTTTTGCTGTATTTGTACCATTTGTGTCGTAAAATTATGTCTAGTGTATATTTACTTGCAGGAGGTTGTAGCAGTTGACATTGTTCTGCATTCTATTAGGGATATCTGACTGAAAATATTTGATTTTTAGAAATGAATGTACTCAAATAGCAGTATAAAATCAAAAGCTTAAACAGGGAAATAATGATAAACTTTGCTAGGTAATAGCACCAAGGGAACTGTGGTTTTAGTAGATTACTAAAAGCATTCCACAGAAGAAAAATCATTCCTATAAAATATAGTATAAAGATGTTTAGTAAAATCATAGATTTTTACAATAAGCATCTTAAGGTTGCTTTTATTTTCTGATGCAACATGTATTTCATAATGTTTTTTACAGTTCTGTGGAATGGTTTAACATGTGGAAATGTTTTGTAAGGAGTTTAATTATTTTTGTTGATTTTTATTTTGATAGATATAGGTGTCTGAGAATAAGAAGCAATAGGAATCAGGATCATATGTAATTTCAAGTTGTTTTCACTCCCATTTTTTTAATCTATCAAGAATACTTCTTCCCATTCAAAACATATTTCCTTCTCATCAGTTTAATGCTTTCTCCAGTATTACAGGAATATAATAAAAGCTGGTAACTCATACTTGTCCATTGTAGTTTTCTAGAAGAAGATTGGAAAACAATGCTTACACAGGTAAAATTAAAAAACATAAATGTAGAAGGGATTAATAACCACATAATCAATTAGCAAGCAGTCTCGATTAGGTTACTGTTACGGAACACCTAAAACCATCTGCTCTACATAGCTGATCAGCTCCTTTCAATTATATAACAAGTAGAGAATGCATCGTCATTCTGTGAAGAAATGTGAAGTGTAGTGAAGTGTTACAGGGTGACACAGTTGTTTAGTGAAGCAGATACATGCTTGTAATATTACTAGTCTTAGTATTATTAACTTCCCTTTTGTTTCAAGTAAGCATTTATCGAGTTTTGAGGAGATATTTGATAATTGGCACGTAATGGTACTGAGATCAACTGTAATGAAGTCTTTTTCGCCTTGAGAGACGTACATCTGTTGGAAACCACATATATATTTCCACATTTGTATGTATGTTTGTGAATCTAATGATCACTCTACAAATTAGATTTTATTTTATTTCTATTTCAGGTTCTAGAAAGGAGTATGTTATAACACAGGATCTTTTACACATACTCTAATCCCTTCACCCTCTCCAACCTATTTATATTTTTCTAACTTGCTTCAGCCATACCCTGTTTGCAGTTCTTAGTGTTTTACCTTCCTAGAATCTTTGTGTCATTTCCTGCCCTTTTCAAGATCTTTACTTTCTTTTCATCCAGTCGTTACATGCTGTCTCTCTGTACCTTTGTTACCTATTACAGCTCTCTCCTGTTATGTTTCCTGTTCTTCTTTCAGTCTAACACCATGTTTTCTTTCCTCCCTTCCCTCCCTTCATTTTTGTTTTTTTTTTAAGGCAGGTAGATCTGATCATCTTTGCTCAAAATCTGCTGACAGGCATAATCTATATGTACCTACCAGTTCACTTTTATCTATTTCATCCTTCTCAGTCTCCTCCTTGACTCAGTTTACAGTCCCATTTTCCTTACAATCTGCTCCTGTTACCCTGATTCTTGCTTTTTTCTAACAATTTCTTGCCCTGTCCTACATCTTTCTCTTTTTTCTCTGTAGGCCTAATTTTTACTTCTTCTGAACATTCGGGTCATCTGCCTGGTTGTGTCCGTTCTAACCTCATGTGCACCCCTAATCTATTCACTGGGGGAGGGGGTGCAGAGTGAAAAACAGAGGCGGCCTTGACACTGTGCAATTATTATTCAACAACAGCTAAAACATTAGTGCATTATCAGAGATGTTTTGGTCACAAATCTAAAACATAGCACCATACCAGCTATTATGAAGATCCCAGCCAGATCCAGTACAAATAAATGATGAATTATAAAAGCAAGTTAATGTATTTTTTATCAGAGAGACATGAAGAAGACAAAAGAGCATTTTAACTCATCACCTTGAAGAACAGTGAGGTTTAAGATTGATCTGATAACAGGGTAGATAGTTTGAAAACTAAGATGGGAAGTTGCTTACAGTGAGAAGGACAGAAAGGAAATTAAACAACTGGTAAGTTTAACAAGGGATTTACAGGTTTCATTAAGGTTGTGAAGATTCATGGATAATATAGAAAAAGAATAAGACAAGTTGTACTCTACTGAACAATGATAAGATGCCTGGAACATAGGCCAAAACAAAATAAAAGAGCCAATACAGAGTTTCAAATAAAAGTTTTAGAATATAAATGACTGTCAACAAACGGTATGTTGAAAAGGAGTCAAATGGGAGCTGTAAAGCCTAGGGAGGTGCTAGCAGTAGCAAAAAACAAAGCTGCAAACAGTTGATTTAATCATGGTAAATATGGACAATCAACAATAATAGTAGTCTAGCTGTGTAAAGAATGAGAACTTCTTTACCAATGGGAATTGACTGTAGAAAGAGCCATCACCCTAGAAGCATTCATCAGTCAATCTGAGTAATAAGATGAGATGGTGGCATTGCCAAGACCAGTAAAGAAAATTAATTCATTGGAAATGGTTATTTGGGAAAAGTTGATCCACTTGGGTTTTGTTCTGCCTGGACATGCATTTTGAAATGTTAAATGTTTCTTACACACACACAGAGACCAAAAAAAGAAAAAACAAACAAACGAAAAAAAAACCTCACCTTTTCATTCTGTAAACCAGTTTTCATCATGTATTTATTGGAAATATGGGAATATTTATTCCCAAATCATTATTCTTCTAAAGAGTTCCAGAAGCTTTAAATCAGTTTTTCTTACAGCTTTTCATTAGGATCTATGCATTCAGCTGTCATTTCTCCAATGGGAAATGGGCTAGAAGTAATATAAGTGCATTGGCAGGAAATATTACACAGATATGCCTTGTGCTTATTTCCCCTTACAAATACAAACCACCCTTACTTAGGAGGGCTCCTCTTTCTGCAGTAAAGTTTTACCAGTAAAGGGTTTAAGCTAGAAGCTTTTAATAATCACTCTTAAAGCCACATTACCTTCACACGTTATGTTTTATACATCCCAGAAATGATCTCTTGCTATGAAAATGCATGTTCTGTATTGCTCTCATCCTTTTAAATATTATTGTGTGAAAGGCTGGTAAGTTGTTAAATAACATAAATTTCCTTGGAGCAAGAGCATTATGTTAGGGTTTCTTGCTTGCTTCAGTCAAGAAGTCATACGCCTTTTGGCTTCTTAGCACAGCTTTTTTCCTGGTTTCATTCAAACGTGTAAAAGAAATTAATCCTGTCACTTTTCTTGTTGCTTTATCACAGAAAGAAAAACTCTTTAATACCTTGAATAGACCTCAATGTTTAGGAAGGATGAACCCTGACCTTTTCTTTCTCCCCATGGAACCTGGCAGTCCTCCTCCTGCCCACCCCCAGAAAGTGTTTATTCTGCCAGTGTCTGCTCTGTTGTGTGTTTGCACTTTCACAGAAAGCCAAGTTTACGTAAAGCATGCATACTACCATCCAAGTCTTTTATCCATATTGAGCTGAGCCTGTCCACATAGTTAAAGTTGTTAATAAATAGCTAAGAAGCTATTTAATGTGTCACTGTTGTAAACAACCTTGTGAGTGCTTCTGATCTGTTCCAGGACAAAAGCAGTTAGGTTAATTAAAACGTTGCTAAGGATGTTATAAGGTAATTTGCTTGATTTTTGCCTTGAGATTTATGAAGCTAATCCCTTTGAGCTATACTGCTTTCCTAATGAGAAGAGCTAACTGACTGTATGATTGACTGTTCAGTCCATCTCAGGCTATCATACAATTGGTTCATTTAAATAACTTTTTTCAAAGGCTTAAGCTCACTTACTTGGTGGTGCCCTGAAGCAAATAAAGGCTCTCATGGGAATGGTTATAATGTCTGGTCTCTGGACTACAGCTTATTGTCATGAATTCCATGCAGCCATACATTCAGGTCTTAATTCTCCAGTGTTTGGGGAGAGAGTATCGGCTAGAAGCAATGTTAGAGCAAAGATATATTCAGTTGCAAACTTGAATAATAATATTCTTCCTTCTCTGATGTACTTAAACTGTATTCAAATGCAAAGTAGTTACCCTACACTTAAACATTTGCTATGTTGATATTTAAACTGGTAAATGTCAGCAGCGATTTCTTGTACTTAGTAATGTGTGTAGCCTTGTCCTTACACATAAGCACCAGGCTTGAAACAAGCCTTTTCTGTGTGACACCCTTTGGACATTCTCTAACTAGTGGGTTCATATCTTGTTAGTAAGCAGAAGGAAATAGCATATGCTGTTCACTGTACTAGCCAGAAGCTGAACATACAGAAATAATCACACCTAATAAAGATAACAAATTACTTTGTTGCTAGCATCAGTGGAGCTGTCTGGACCAATTATGTGATTTTGTTTGTAACTAAGGTTAGATGCGGTTTCATATTCCATAAAATAGTTGATTTATATAACACTGGTGTGAACTCAGGCCTTCCTAACTGCAAAATATGCAAACCCAGTACTATGCAACATGTAGGATACATACACGCATACGTATGCATGCAAATAAGATCTTGAAATAGTATTCGAATCATAGAATGGTTTGGGTTGGAAGGTTCATTATTTGATGAGATCAGGAATAACTTTGAATGAAAAAGAGCTATTAATTTACAATACATATTATTAATAGAGTGTTATTGAAGGGCTACTTGTATTAGCTCTTAAGCATACATGCACGTCCTTGCTTAAAATCCAGTTTTCAGAAGACGGCACTCCTGGAGAAGTTCTGTTCTGAAGCTGTATTAACTCAAAGGGGAAGAAGATCAAAAGCTGTTCTAACCAGACCATCAACTGTTAAAAATTAATGTTTATTTTGCAGTGTGGAAACAATTAATGATGGCAATTTCCACATTGTGGAGCTGCTAGCTATGGATCAGATTCTGTCTTTATCTATTGATGGAGGAAGCCCCAAGATAATTACCAATTTGTCCAAGCAATCCACTCTGAATTTTGATTCTCCGCTGTATGTAGGAGGTAAGAGAATTTTACTGCTTCTTACTAGTGGTACCATAGCTAATTTACTCTGGTAATATGCATTAATAAACACACGGTAAGAGACTCATTCATTCAGATAACACCTTAAGATGAAATTTCAGCAGTTAATCTCAATAGTTTTAACAATTAGTATGTCCTCAAACTGCTACTGTTATGTAGCTTTTTTTATTATACTGAAGAAGTATGTGTAATGTTGTTTAGTTACCTGAAGATTCAGTAATGCCTATTCAGAAAGTGCAGAACGGTAGTTTTGGTTATATTTTACATTTCTATTTCACTGTACAGGTATCTGCAGGAAATGATAGCAAGGTATAAAGCCATGAATTATAATTTATGTCAGGAGATCTTATTGCTTAGGACTGATAGGAATTATGACATTATGACATAAGGTAAGAAGGGAACCACCTGGACAGCTGCCTTACAGTATGTGGCAGCATATGTTGTTGGGTTTTTTTGGTTTGTTTTGAGAAGAAAGAATTGTCTGTTTCAGTAAAACTGGTAGTAAGTGATTGTGGAGATATAACCTAGGTAAAAGAATCCAGGCACCACTTTGTGCCTTCTTACTGACCTTGACAGCAAGACAAAGTTCTTTGTGATGAGAGATTCAGCATGGTTTCTAAATACTGCTGATCTGCCAGTTTTCATTCTTCTATTTAGTTTAACTTTACATTCTTAAAGAGGCATGTAAGGAATCTCCTTTTGAACTGTTCTTTCTGCAAAAAGAATATCTGCTTTCCTTTCTTTTTCCTCTTGTTTAATTTCTAAGAACTGTTTTGTGTCTGAGAACATGTTTTTAGACTTGCATCATGCCTCCTTGCAAAAAAATACGCTACCAGTAGTACATATATGAGATGCCTATTTTCTTTAGAAAAAGTGCTATTTATCCTGTCTGGGTAGTTGCTAAGATTTATCTCTAATGGAAAAGAAAAACAGGAAGTTGCTTTGATACCAATCAAGAATAGTCTGTTTCTCCTATAAAAGTAGTATAATAAATGCATTGGTTACAGTGATGAGCAGTAAGTTGACTTTTGTCACTGAACATCCCCATTCTTCTGTTGAAACACCAGCTTTTTTATAAAATCTTTTAAGATTTTGTCATTGCTTCCTTCCATCTAACATGGGAACAAGAGAGAGATTATTCATCACTCCTTATACCAGCAGAGAAAAGAATTAAAACTATCAAATGTATGAGCTGCCTTTAAAATTGCTTCGTATCATGAATCTTTAAAGGAGGATTGCCTTGTGGAAGCATATCTGCATGTTTTCATGTGTATCCTTCTGTTCTATACATATGCCACATCTTTGGAAGGAGAGATTGTCCTAGTTTCTAATAAGACAGTGTATGCTTGCTTATTTGTATTGTCAACATCAGTTTGTTATTTGATGACAGCTAAGGCAAATTTTGCTACTTCTTGAAAATTGAGCTTAGTGCAGAATGATCTGTCTGTTATGAGCACCTTTTGATGAAATGAGGCTAAGACTCCCAACTATAAACATTTATTCTGTACAGTCCTAAAAGTTACTTGATCTGCTGCTTCACCTTGCATATCTTTTGTCTCCATTAGGAGAATCATACTAATCTGCATTAGTTTAATGAAGTATCAGAATAAATAACTTTTGGAAATAATGTTTTCCTTCAGTGATTTGATTCCTAAGAGCAGGAATCTTCTTCAACCTAGTACATACTCATTAGAGAGGTCCTGTGTTCCTATTTCTGTTGTTCACATTCAGGATGCAAGCAGTCAATTGTTTCTCCTGTCAGAAAATGTTGGTGCAAAACAGAATGAAAACCGTTATTAGGAGCAAATTAATATAATATAAATTAATATAAAATAAAGCAAGAAACACAGTAGGTTGGTACTGAGCTCTGAAACTTTCATGTTCTTTACCTATGTTTATCTATTTATCTTTAAAATTCTTGAGACAGTTAACTTACACTCTTGTATATTTTCTTACCTATCTTTTTGAGATTCATTCAATTTTTAACCACGTGTATCTAGAATTTTTAGAGAATTTGATCACACATTTTCATCAGTGAAGAACTCGAATTCTCTCTAGGATTTCATGCAGTAATTTTATCTTTGTCAAAATCTTAGTTTGACACCTCTATCATCATGTAGCTTCCACTTACTCTTATCACCGTCCTGCTAAACTGCGTTTCTGGTGAGCATCACCTCAGCTGGCAGGATGAAATTCAGACTTGACAGCAAGCCCTTGATTGGTGTACTCTCTCTCATACTCTCTCATTCTCATTCTTTCACTTTCTCTCATTTTCTCTGTCCCCATGCACGCCCTCTTTTTTTTTTTCTTTTTTTTTCTTTAAAAAAAATTGTGCTTGGTTCACAGTATTTGAGTTGGTTTGGAATTTATATTTACAGAAAATGAGCTAATCAATTTTTTGACCTTTTTTAATCTTTCTCCTTTTTTTTTTTTTTGACCTTTTTCCAACTTCATGGCTGTCCTGTGTGGTCAGAATGCATGTGCTAGATATTTTTCAGTCTTTCTATAACAGATTTCAGTAAATCATATTGAAAGCCCGGGGGTTTTTGTAAAAAGTCTGTTTCTTCTCAAAAACTCTTCAAAGAGGTTAGACTTCACTGATAATTCACATTCTTACATAAGAAATTAGAGCATATTTTACTCATTGAGAGTGACACCTTGTTTCATGGAAGTCCCTATTTCTGAGAAAGGTAGAGCATCGGCTGCTTTTCATTTGTGCCTGCTCTGTTAGAGGAACTTCTAGAATAAGATACTCATTTTGACAGTTTTATTGTATTACTGTTCTTTAACAAAGGTCTTACCATTTGCCTCCTTGTGCAGTGATCTGGTAATTTACTTGTAGTCAGATTCAGTGACCAAAAGCTTAAATGGGGGCACAAACTACTTTCTTACGTTTCCAAAAATACAGCTGAAATATTTATCTGCATTATTTCTATGGCTATTCTTTCATAACTAATATTGCTAAAGAATATGAACAGCTTTTGCACACACTTTGGCCTTCTAACACTTGGTAACTTGCTAGAAGAAGCAAAAAAGTGTATATGCTTGCATTGTGTTTGTAGATATTTTCCATATTGGAGACTGTCAAAAAAACTTAGTCACATGTTATATGCCTCATATTATCTGGTGTCATATGTGTTTATATGATTCCCAGAAATCATATGCAAGTTTCCTGACACAAGAATAACATCTAGTTTAACACTGCATTACTTTGTTTTACATGGCTTTCATTTTTAGTGTCTTGTCGCTGGATGATGAGAATATGGTTAATAGTTGTGAGGAAATGGAAACTAGTGGGTTGTTTGCAGTCTGAGTCCTTTAATACAGCAGTCCCAAGCCTGTTTTATGTAACTGATAAGATCAAAGAAGATTAGGCTCTTCAGCAGCATGGATGCAACATTGTTCATTTCTATAATCACTGAAGCTTAGCACAAATGAAATTGCAATAACCTCTGAATGAAAGACAGGTCTACTTCATTAGGTTACATAGCACTTCTGCATGACTCTTAACTGTTCAAAGTAACTGCATAAAACCATTAGAAGTATCAGTTTACACAGTTAAGGAGCAACTAGCAGAACATTGCCTCTTTCTGTGGTTACCTATGTACCAGAACGAAGATTGTTAATTTTGCATAGGAATAAACCAGTGCAGCTAATAGGCATATATATTTTCAGGTAAACAGATTGTTTTCTAATTCTCAGTACACTTTTATTTTATTCACTTACTAATCTCAGAAGGCATTTAGGCATTTGTGTATTCATTTGAATGTAATATCTTAAGGACTAACTAATACAGGCCAATATGTTGGCAAAAAGTTTAAAAAAAAAGGGGTAGAAGAAACTTAATTTTTACAAGGAAACAATGTTTAATGTTACTTCTGAATTAGTCTTAAATGATTAACCGATCATAATAGGATAACTGTATCACATATACCTACTGCTCTAATTACACCTCTAACAATTAGGGACTAAACCAGAGGAATTATTCTGAAAATGCTCAACATCAGGGGCATTTGCACTATCTAGAAATATCTGCACATAAGTCTTTTGATGTCAAATTATTGCTATTATTGATTACCTTTCTTTTAAACTTTAATGGCAAACTATGAGTGGCTTTTTTTATTAATCTGTTTTTTGAGACAAACTAAATGCAAATATTTTTAAACTAATAGAACCTCATCCCGTTGAGCTTTCCTTTGCAAGAATTTTCACTAGCAAAATTTCACATTTGAATGTGTATGCCAGCTCCAAATTGATGAGCTGGTCCAACTAAATTCTTCTGGATTTGAGTATCTTAGCAGCTTACAAAAAATCGTGTTATCAGGTGTTAAATTTCAAGAACTTTTGTTTTTCCAAGATTCAGAAACTATGTACTATCTTGGACTTAATTGCACTAGGTCAAAAATGACATCTATCTGAACCTTCACACATTTGTGAGCTTCCTGTATGAAGTCCTATATCCATCTCTTCAGTTGGACCTAGAGACTTAACGTATTTGGAGTTGGTTTACATTCATGCTTGACAATCAGGAAAATTTCCAAATACTAGAACATTGCTCATGATTGTAGGCTGAACATCCAAGAAAAATTAATTAGGAAAAGCTGCTTCTTTTAAAAATGTTTTTAAAATAGTTAAAATGGTTCAGAAAATTGCATCAAAGATTATACTGATTATTCATGATTATTAATTTCCTAGGCATGCCTGTGAAAAATAACATAGCAGCTTTACGCCAGTCTCCAGGACAAAATGGCACCAGCTTCCATGGTTGCATCCGTAATCTATATATCAACAGTGAACTCCAGGACTTCAGAAATGTGCCACTGCAACTGGGAATTCTGCCAGGTTGCGAGCCTTGTCACAAGAAAGTTTGTGTGCACGGAACATGCCATGCTACCAGCCAGTCAGGCTTTTCCTGTGAGTGCGAAGGAGGATGGACTGGACCCCTCTGTGATCAACAAACTAATGACCCATGTCTTGGAAATAAGTATGTCCTTCCTCAAGACAGAATAATAGTATAATATGCATATGTGTCTCCTGTTGTATGTATTTTTTTCACAAATGTTCACACTTTCTTCGGCAAGAAAAAATATTGTGGGCATGTAAAATTGAAAACAGAGTCCAGGTTATAGTCTATTTTTTTCATAAACTTAATAAGAAGTCCCCCATTTAGGAGAGCAGATACATACATCTCATGAAGTTCTGCCTAAAGCCTGGGGAGTGCTGTTACATACTTCTGTATGTGCTTCCTCTGTAATGAGTTACACTGATGCAAGTGTTGGTACACTTGGTACAAAAATAATTTAGAAGTTGCAAATGGAAAAAAATATATATTTGCTTATTTGTAATTGTATATAGTGAGGAAAAATTATTATTATTATTATTATTATCTAATCTGCTTAAAAAACTTGATGCAACATATAGCTAATATATTTTCACAGTACCCCAGGTTTTAGCAGGAAAACAGATTTTCATCTTTATGGTTAATTTCTGTTTAAGTCTGTGTGTGCTAATTCTTTTTGCTGATTTGACTAAAACATTTTAGGTTGGACATTTTATGTATGTTTATAGAGAGGGTCATGTATATATATGTGTGGAGAGAGAGAGCTGTATGTATTTATGTGTGTATGAGTGTACTGATATCTATGCATATTCATCTTTTAAATTTACTATATAGAGACAGATTCAATTTTCTGGCTCATGGTCTCCCAGCACAAGATGATCAGAAACTACAGAAGTTCAAAGTTCTCCAAGATTTATTGGCCATGGGCCACAAGATATCATTCTGCTTGCAGTTCCCACTGCCCTGACTGCAGTTTGGCAACCAAATTTTTTGTTTTGGGGTTGGGTATTTTTTTGTTTCTTTGTAGAGTAAAGTAAGCCCACTTGGATTTTTTGGCTACTGCTTTTTCAGTGTTCTGGCCTATATCACTTCTGGCCTGTATAACTTTTCAGTACCAGTGTCCCAAGCTTGGTAAGAAATTCCTATGAGATTATTTTCAATTTCTATATGAAATTATATTTAAGTGATCTTTTCAAACAGGGTGTGTGGAGATTCTGACTCTTTAAAGCTTTATACACCAGTTAGCATGCTTTACAATGCAGTTGGCAACATTTATATTGGTTGGGGACTCTCATCACTATTAAATTTTGAACCTTTGCAAAGCTACAGCAGTGAATTTTTGAGGTATATCATTGATAGCATTTCATTGTTTATGGGTCTTTTTCTTACCCTGTCTTCTTTCACAGTAACTTACAAGATAAAAAAAGGAAATCACAGCAGGTTAAAAAACACAAAGGGGGATTTTGATTCTGTATTTCTTGATTCATCTCTAAATCCTGTCTATTGAATAGATGAATTTTATCTGTCTAATACAGTATAACATTTATACTTTATTCAAGAAACAGAATTGTCACTGATCTCTGTTTTGAAAATTTAGGGGATCTTTTAGAGATCCCTGCAAACCATGAAAAGGGTTAAGGCTTAGATTTATTTTACCTAAATCTAGGTGTTTGACTTAGGAACATACTGACCACAGTTTGCTCTATATTCAGTAAAAGAATAAAAACATTTCCAAAGAGTAAATTAGACCTCAAGTGGTCTAATCATGCTCTGGATAAGCTCATTTCTCTCCATGACTGTGTGGGGAGCTCATGGCAATTATACATCTCACTTGAGTGCCTGACATAGGTACCTAAAATTAGGTAAGATGAAACTGTGCCTATGACTTTGCACTTAGCTTGACATTCCTTTCAGTTCAGTCTGAAGATGAAGTTTAGGGCTTCAACAGGTGGAAGCAAAAGTATGAGAGTTGGCATTAGCTAAGATTTAATCATCTTCTAAGTCAAGCAAAACTGTACCAAAGATCCTGACACAGATTGCTTTGATATGTAAACCAGTCTCTATAGAATATGGCATGATATCAATGTCACTGAGTAACTTCATAGATCAGTTGTCCTCAGAGTGGTTGTTTTTTAAATGGTAAACAGATCAAATGCTGAACATAATGAAAGCTAAACAAAAGCTATCTGCCCCGTGATACTGTCTAAGCCTCCAATTTTGAGTTGCTTAATCTAACAGTTTTGGAATATCAGACTTCAACCACAAGAACAATTTGGAATTTTTTAGGGAACATAGTTGCTTCGAAAGTAGAGGTTTTTGCATAAGAGAGAAGTTGGAGGTGCTTAAGGTATTAGTTAGATTCCATATTTGCAGTTTTCAATGCAAAACTGGATATGTGAATGGAGGCTATGTGTTGTGCCTTTCAAATTTCCTGTGATCAGACTGACTTCCTATGCTCTTTTTCCTCCAAGTCACACTATTTCTAAAGTACTTGCACAGAATTATGCATGCAGGTGGAGAACTGTAATGTAGAATTAATTGATGAGTGGAACTTGTAGCTGTTTGTTAAATGAAACCATTTTAAACAGTTGATTCAATTTTGTGAGTTAAAAACTGTTGCTAATTTTTTCAATTTTAACAAATTTCCTACTCTACTGAAGTAGAGTATAAAGCAAAATGTTTCTAGAAGTACATTATCTAAAAAATGTCAAAATGAGATATTGTTCATAACAGAAGTGTTATTACAAAATGCATTATTTTATGATTTTTTTCCATCTTCAAGTTCAAATGATTTTATTTTAGATGGAATGGGATTTTTTTTTTTTATCTAAAGCTTTTCATTTTATTTAAATATTTATTTAGGTGGTTGTCAAAACCTATTAAGGAGGTTGTGGGCTCAGAAATCTTACAATACAGAGAGGGAAAACGTTAGAGATGAGAAATATTAGAGAGGAGAAACATTAGAGAGGGTGACTGTAACATTGAATGTTAAGATTGCATTCCTTCCTACACAGGAATCTTCCTTGTGGTGTCCCTAGGAAACAGTATGTAGATAGAAAACTTGTGTATCTAGACAACAGTTAAAGAAAATACTAATTTAGGAAGAAAGCTATTGACCCTGTGCCACCAAATGAACAAAGTAATTGGTGGTGATTTCGGAACGTGAATTCCCCGTCTTCATCTTACACCTAGGAACAGGTAATTAAACATTCTCCTTTTGGAAAACACCACCTCTCTCTCAAAAGAAGCAAGAACATACATTATATGACCACCCTAACGGCAGGTGTCAGAGCAGGCTGATATTTGAAAGGGGAGCACATCTTCAGGTTTGAAAATGCCATTGCTTGGGTCAGAAGAGTTTCAGGTAGGAAGTCCCTGATCTGAATTTGTGCTGGGAGCCCAATTCTTCATGAGTGACAATATAGTTGGGTTTTTTTTAAATTATACAGGAACCAGAATTTCAGGTGAGTATCCTGTTTCTCTACTTAATTCTGGATTATATTTGGGCTTGATTTTGCTCTGTTCTACTCAAAAGCATGCTAAAAATTTACATAGAGAGGATGTACTGGGTTTAATAACTGGCCTGTAAAAGCCTTCCATAACACATCTACAGTGGCTGTTTTCTGGTGAGATTGTTCTGCAGCTTCTTTTATGTAAACCTGCATGCAAATTATAAACCACTTCACTGCATCTCACTGAAAAAGTCCATTAGAAACAAAAGCAATTTCTTCTGAGTACAGTCCAAAGTATTTGTAGTTAATGTTGCTTAGCCTGAACTTTGATGAATAATTTATTTTTATCCTCTTGGGCTTGTTTCCCCTGTAGATGTGTGCATGGTACCTGCTTGCCGATCAATGCATTTTCATACAGTTGTAAATGCCTGCAGGGACATGGGGGAGTCCTCTGTGATGAAGAAGAAATGCTGTTTAACCCCTGCCAATCCATCAGGTGTAAACATGGCAAATGCAGGCTTTCAGGACTTGGGAAACCATATTGCGAATGCGGCAGCGGATACACGGGGGATAGCTGTGATAAAGGTAAAAAAAAACAAACATATAATAACATTGTTGTTTTGACCTTAGACATTTTTTTATTCAAACATGAGCAGCCAAAAACATTACCAACTTTTTTTTCCCACAATACACACATTTATTGCTTTTTTTTTAACCATAAGAATTTATCTCAGTCAGAGAAAAATTAAACTTTTCCCATAAATTTGTTTACATTTTCAGGATTTTTTTCATCAAATATTTTGCTGTGAAAACATTTCTCTTTTTTGCCTTTATTCAGAAACACATTTTTACTATATTTAAATATTACCTTTTACCTGCTGTATCTTTCTGTATTTATTGTTTCTCTGCCTTCTGCAACTGAGAAGCCAAATCCAATGATTCTGCTCCTAGTTTTATCACAAACTCTACTTTTGACCTCTCAGCTTCAACTGATTTATCACAGCGAATTATGCAGGTGAGATGGATGAAAACAGGATGACTTTTTCCCCTACCTTTTTCTTTTTCCCTTGTCTATCAATGGTCTCCCTTTCTTTCCCTTACCCCAGATGGCATTTATTTTGTAGTGTACATAGATGTGAGTAGAACAGAAGAATATGGTTGTAGAACTTTTAACAGATGTCTCATTTTTAGCTGGTTTTATACCTCAGTAATTTATGAAGTTAGAGGAATGTAACTTGTATTAAATAAGAGTTTGAATAATATTAAACTCCAGGTCTAATAAATTAAATTGCATGCTCTCTGAAATATTTCTCTATGGTAAACAGAACCAGCTGCAAGCAGTGTAGGAACAGAAGATGTGTATTTCTATAAGAAAGGAAAATATTTAAGCTTCTAATTTTCTTGCCATTATAATAGCTTTGTATTTACGGTTTACATACACATAAGCTTTACTGAAAATAGGAGGTATAGGGAATACAACTCAGCATTAATAAAATTAAGTTTCCAGTTTCCAATATACATGCTGAGTCAAACTTTAAAATATCAATCCCAACTGCAGTTAGAAATAGCATCTTCCTTAGCAGTATCAACCATTCTTTGATCTGTGTCTCAAAAGTATATCTCTTATTTTAAATGTTGTTTCTACAGAAATCTCTTGTCGAGGGGAACGAATCCGAGATTACTACCAAAAGCAGCAAGGGTATGCTGCGTGCCAGACAACCAAGAAGGTATCGAGACTAGAATGTAAAGGAGGATGTTCAACCGGGCAGTGCTGTGGACCACTAAGGAGCAAGAGACGGAAATACTCTTTTGAATGCACTGACGGGTCATCATTTGTGGACGAGGTTGAAAAAGTGGTGAAGTGTGGCTGTACAAATTGTCCCTCCTAAGTGTCCCTGTCACACTTGTCTTTTGAAAATGTTGTATACTTATTGACCGTGTCGGACTAATTAATGATTCATAGTGGAAATATTTGAAATATATTGTAAAATACAGAACAGACTTATTTTTATTATCAGAATAAAGACTTTTTCTTCATTCGAAAAGATTCAAGTGCTTGAACTGAGACTTCTCATAACCAAGAGGAGCTTTGAAGAAAAAAAAAAAAGACCTGTTAACATTGCAGCAGAGATGGGAAACTTTAACTGCTTTTAACATGGATTCTTCTTTATAACATGCTGAAGATACACTGACACTATACACACGTGACTTTCAGTTTAACAGCTCAGAGATGAAATAGAGATGAAATACTGACCAGAACGTGAGGATTGTCTTTTCACTTTCATATCAGTATATTTTATTGTCTTGACAGACCATAATCACTTATCAATGGATCAGGAAGCATTATGAGTGAAAAGAATCAGATTATACAGAAATAACAATTGTATGAAATACATTTTATCTTTTGAAATTCTTAAGCATCTTGAGAAGGTGGGGTCCCATTTAATGAATGGGAAACAGGAGATGTGAGAATATACTATAATCCTGAAATCTCCTGATGATGTATACTTTTATGTCAGCATGTTAGCAAAAGAAACGAAGAAAGTGTTTATCTGCCCTTTTCCAGTATTAATTTTTTGTAATATAAGTGTTTGGAGGATGATAAAAATAGATTATTGATGGATAAATTAGTAATAATATGGATTTCTGTTTCTATGAATTCTAAACAACTCTATACAGTATTCGGTTTCATTGAGAAATATTTATTGTATCAAAGTACATTGTACTTAACTGTTTTAGGCCATCCCTTTTACTGTTTTTCAATGCTTTAATATATATTAATTTATATTTGTCCCAGTATTTTTGTATTTTTTTTTTTAAGGACTTAAAAATCAGGATATTTTTGCAATAGAACTAACGTAGCATGTCGTCTTGGGGTAAATGTTTTCAGTCTGTTTTTTTCCTCTCCTTTGCTTTTCTTTCCCTTAGAATCTGACCATTTGGTGTCACTGAAACTGAAAGTGATGACAATCCGCAGTTTTCACATACATCAGATATTCAGTACACCTTCCAAGAACCTGTAATGTATGAGAGAAAATACCTTTACACTAGGTGGCAATTGTAGAGAAGTTAACTTTCCCGATATACAGTACTTACAGAAAATAAGATGGTGTGTAGAAAATTACATAAGAGGGTAGATCTTTTTAAATTAATATTCCCATGGAGCTCTTTACCTTTTTTATAAAAAAGAAAAAAAGGCTGTGCTATCAAGAACTGTGACTTTCCCCAAATAATAAAACTACTTTACTGCCCTAATGATCCCCATGTTAACATGTTGCTGCTAAATTACAATGTAGAGTTGCTAATCAGTAGTGGGTTGTGTTCTTCTTTCAGTAAAACCCAGGGTACCCTGTAAAAATGCAGATGTTTTTCCAATTTTATTTTATTATTTTTTTTACAAAAAGTTAGATGTACATGTGTAATGCAGTGTGCTTTGTCTTATTTGGACTGATATCAGTAATGCTACTGATGTTTGTAAATTAAACAGATATTTACTTCACTAACAGCTTTTATTTGTATTCTTCTGAGAAGTTTAAATTGTCTAACAGCCTTTAAGTAAACATCTGTAGTTGCAAAGAAAAATTGGTGAAAAACAGAATAAAACACAACCATAGATCCAGTGTATTCTTTGCTTAAAATCTGAAAAGGAATTAACTTGGGATTATCATACCTACAGGCAGTGACATCTGAAAATGTCGGTTCATTATGAACACAGCTGAACTCATAAAAAAATTAACGAAAGACGTAAATAAAGTGCACTGCATGAAAAGGCAAATTGAGTCTATCCTAATACTTTAATGGTTATACAAATGGCAGCACGACAGTTGTTTTAGCAAGTAATTTTATTCTTCAGAGGGATTCATTTTCACTAATCTTGGACTAAGTATTTGAAATTTAAGCAATTGGATGGGATGATACTTAACCAGTTTTCTCTTTTGTAATATAATTTTTATATATAAGTCTCTATTTATTTTACTTAGTCCACATTAGAATTTGTCTAAATACACAATGAAACAGCCTTCAGTTTGAGGCCTTCTTTGCAGTTTCTATGATTTCTAAATAATATTCTGTAAATAGGAGTAGCAGTGAGGAAAAATGCCATTTTTGTGTAACAGTACTTACATAACATTCTTGGAGAAACAGTATTATTTTTCTGTATATGATCAAAATCCCTGTACCAAGTGTCTGGAGTTGAACTGCTTTCTATCCTTATACTGACAGAGAAAGAGGAACTTTGCACCAGTGTTCAAGCAATGCTGGCAGCTACTGGTGATCCTGAGGCTATCAAGCCAGGGGCTTTTTGTGGTCTCTAAGCAGAACCAAAGAAAAAAATTAGGAATTTAACAGAATAAAAACAAAATTTTAAAAAGGGGGGGGGGGAACGACACAAAACATAACAAAAAAAAAAACCCAACCAACCAAAAATTTTGGCAGGACTGCTGTGGAGGGGCACCTCTGGATAAGGCACCCACATCAAATAGTGATTCAGCTCACCTTAGAAACCTGAACAGCCCTGTATTCTCATCACTGAAAGTCCTTAAGCGTCAACAAGATATGCCTCTCTGCATGACTAGAGATAACCTTCACAGTCTGATGGGTCATCCTGACACCTTCTTTATGCCTAAATCAAGTTTCTTGTAATACTGCTATAATCAGTGGCCTTGTACCTGTATTCCCCAAAAGGGAAATGGGGAACTGCATCTTTAGGCATAGCTAACACAGTGGAGAATATAGTTCAGTGCAAAACACTCCAGACTCATGGGTTTTCATTCAAAAACATAAATTACGCAGCTTTTAACACAGTCCTCAGGGATTAGGTTTCTCTCCTAGGGTCTGCTGTCTGCTATAGGAATCTGTCGTGCAGCCCCCTTTTAGTGTATTGAATAAAATGCATAAACAGCATTGAGTCTGAACTGAAATTCCCATTACTGGAAGTGTTCAAGGCCAGGCTGGATGGGGATTTCATCAGTCTGGTCTAGTGGAAGATGTCCCTGCTCATGGCAGGGGGATTGGAACCAGATGATCTTTAAGGTCCCTTCCAACCCAAACCATCCTATGATTCTATGACATGATTCAATACAGTGACCAAGTTCCTCTCTTCAAGTTAATACTGCAGACAATTAAAATTCTTTTTTCAATAGAAACCAAGAAAACCAAAACTTGCAGATTTCATCATTTTCTGCCAGTATTCTTAAAAGCTATAAAAGGGAAAGCACATGAATATTGCTTAATTTGTACTGGCTTATGAACAGCTGCTACTGTCATCTCATAGATGATAAAAATGTGACAGACCATGGAAAAAAGACCATTCTTGAATGGAAACAGTAACAAAAGTCATTGCTGCTTTGTTAACATTGAAAGTTAATTAAGAACAGGAACTATCAGACATGAAACCAGATTCTGCAGCCTTTATTAAAGTTTCTGGAGGAAATGGATATGTGAGTAATAGAAACAGTGTTTTAAGCAAAACAATGGTGGGCTTGACTTTGAGTAAGCTTTGAGAAAGATGTTTTTTTTTTCCTAAGCTCTACTGTAATAACAGTTTTGTCTTGTGTTCCAAATATTTTTTATTGCCATATGGGGATACCATGAGAGTCTTAGTATTACAAGAATCATTGCAATATGATGATGCTCTGTGTAGGTGCCACAGTCAATATGATACTCAGATGATGTTATGAAGGCATTTGCCCGGAAAAAAAACAGAATGTAGAGGTTTTGTAGATGACAACAAATCTGGCAAACCTAATAAGCCATAGTGTACTTGGAGGGACAGTAGCATGGCAATAGAGAAAGTGGATGTCACTATGTTAGTTTTGATGAGATGAGTGATGATTAAGAGATGAGGGGGAGAATGTTACATTTTGGAAAGGAGCTTGCTGTTAAGAAGAAAATGCCCAGAAGTTTTGGAAAAGCATCAAGAGTGTTGGAGGCTGTTTGCATTGAAACTCTGTTTCAGAAGCCTTATCTGTTATTGCTTGAAACTTATGTATTTATAAAAAAAATTTAAAAGGTACAAAAATTGTACAATTGATCTCTCTATCTTGAGTCAACTGTACTGTCTGAAGAAAAGTTTATCTTTTCAACGCAATTCAAAATCATATCTTTTAATTCCTCTTCTCTTTTAGAAGTGAGCTTTATTCTTGTGGTAGCTTGTTAGGTATGCAAGTGTCTGAGATTCATCTCTCCCACCTTGCACCGAAGCGCCTGGCACATAATTTCAGTTCCCATAAAGCACAGTTCCCCAGCTGAGCCATTCAGGATTCTTGGCTTTTAGAAGAAGTATCTATACACTGAGCTGGTATCTCCATTCTAGTTAAGATTCCTGGAGTGGAAATCAGAAAATTGTTAGTAGTTGTGATTACGCAGGGGCTGTCAAGATTAAAGTAAAACTAATGTGTTTGCCTGTGTGTCTGCAGAGCCTGGCTCCACCTGGAGAGCCTACTGTTTTACCGTGTTCTTTACATACTGTGTTCCTGGGAGAACAGGGAGTTGTTGTGCTCATCCTTTCAGATGAGAAAGTAGAGTAGAGGGAGAGTAGAGGGGTTTTGTGTTCTTTTGCAAATAAATTGTCTAGGCTGGAAATTGTAGGCCTCTCTGGTCCTCAGCCAGGATAAAATGTGTATGTATACCTTAACATCAACCATCATCTTGGACACCAACAGCTCCTGATGTTAAAAACGTGAGTAAATCTTGTTCTCAGTTTAATAAAACACAGATGGAAAAAGCAAACGGAACAGAGAGTTAACAGCTCTATTCACTAGTCTCCTGGGCTCCATGTGATTAAATCAGGGTTGGAGGCTATGTTCCTGCTGCTGCTGTTCTGGCCAGTGTCCGTAGGGGTGATGGCCAGCAAAGGAGAAGTATTCTGTCAGTGCTGCATGTCATTTGTCAAGCTGAGAAAAAACAGTAATCTCACTGAACAGCAAAACTTCTGGCTATCCAAAGTCCCAGCAAATTTGGTCCAGCTCTACAGCATGACACCCATGCTGTAGGAATTTTACTTAGCCATGGGAACAGACTTTAAAACTGCCTCCCAGATCCATGGCTTCATTTCAAAATGTTGATCTTAGTAATGCTTTCTGGTCTTTACAACTCTATCTTTTTATTTCATTCCAGTTTTAGTTCTAAACATTGAGCCTTAGTAATCTTAATCCATGCCCTATACTACATACAGGAAACTAAGACTTGTCATTTGTTCCTTTTTTAGATATTTGTTAACGTTTGTAGAGGGAGCAGAAGACCTGCCTTAAAGAAGAAGAAACGGGTTACGCATCCAGCTACACAGATCAGACATTTCCATGTCCCTTGTAATTTGGAAAATGTTACTTTACCTCCTGTGGAACAGTCTGACATCCACAGATAGATATAAACCTAGACTGATATAAACTTGCATATTTTATGGATTTATAGACTCAAACAAGGGGAATTTATCTGGTTTTGTCTGCTAGATTTTTTTTTTAATTCCTGTTAGGATATTTTCCATATCACAAGAGACAAGTAAAGGTAGAATTAATGTGCCTGGGTTGCTTACTCTGTCATTAAAGTTCCTTAAAAAGATCCAGTAGCCTTTTTCCAGAATATTTTTCTTCTTTCTGATAGCTTTTAACATTCTGGGCTTCAATCTGTTGTTTCTGTTAGAAACTTTGTCCACTTTGTTTTATTCCTAGGACAGACTTAACCTTCTGAAGAGAGGGAAAGGATACTTCTTTTTTTCTGCAGCTGTGCCTAAAATTCTCTCACAACACATCTTTAGAAGTATGTTTTCTTTCAAAGTCCTCTGAGAATAGGTTAACTTGAGCTGTTTTTACTGCAAATTTGTTTTTTTGCTTCTGATTAGCTTTATTTATTTAATCACATTTCTGTGTTTCTGCTATGGTAACAGCAATAAGAGGGAACCAGCTGACCTGTGCTTTAGAAGTTGCTTGCTGTTTTGAAATGGCAAGTTTAAAGAGCTTGGAGTTTGCCTGTTCTCTCTCCTTTGTTTTTACTTATTTTTCTTTTCGTTTTTTTTTTTCTTATTGGATGTCATTCCTTATCAGTTCACTCATTTTTGCGCAGTTTTATGATGATTGCATAAAGGAAAGGTAAGGACATGAGTCAATGTCAATAGAAAATTAAACTGACTACAGAAGACACACATCTATGCCATGGTTTAAAAAAGTTACTTCTAAATTCTCAGAAAAATCAAAAATTATTATTCATTAGTTTTTACCTTCCTTTTTGCTGAACAAACTGTTACATGATTATTGAACAAAGCTATTAAGAATCCTCCAAGTACACCCTTAAAAGTAATTAATTCAGAGTGTCCAGGACTAGAGAAGGAAGAAAAAGGGGCCTAACCGTTACCTAATTCTAGTCCAACTTTTGTGGAGAGGGAGGTTTGGGCATGTTTCTTTGTCTAAATATCCATAGTGAGACCATGTGGCACTACATAGACTCTGTGGCACTGCAGAAAAAGGTTCACTATTACCTTAAATTATAAAAATAAAATCTAAGAGAAACTTTGCAAAGCAGCTTAAAAATTAGAAGCAAAAGGTTTGTTAAGTCCCACTTGATCAGAACAGTGTTCATCATTCATTATCACAAACCACAGACCAGCCTTTGGCATCCAGCCCTTCCTTCCAGCTCCAGGCACTCCAGACACCACTCGTTTCCGCCACGTCCCACCCACCCAGCTCTGGACTGGACTGTGCCTGTCATTCTCACTGCCCTACCAGATGAGACACTTCTTCCTTCCCTTTGCAGCAAGTCACAGCAATCACCTTCCTGTATGTGCAGTCACTAAGATAACCAGAGGCAGCTAGTGGGAGCAAAACACCATCCTGGTGATGGAAAGAATGCTCTCCAGATAATTCATATTTGAGCATTTAGAAATCTGCTATTATTTATTAAACTGTTACAGCAAAGTGCTTATACCAATCACCAGAAATTGTAGCAGACAAAATGCTGAAGTAATAAAACTCCCATTCTGACATGGAGAATGGGGCCTCTTCATTTTCTTTCTGAAAAGCATGCATAACTTCACGTTAATTGAAAGAAAGGATAAAGAGTCGTAGTGCTAACTGAAAATCTGCTCAGCAGTCACACTCAAAAGCTACAAATACTATGTCCCAGTTTGGTCTTGTTGTTTTTTGGTGTTGTTTTAGTTTTTTGGTTGTGTTTTTTTTTTTTACTAAGTGAACAAAGAATAAGCAATCAATCAAATACTTGATTGTATTTGTACAAAATGCACGAGTAATGTACGAGTAAATGTACAGGTAATGTATGAGTGCCTGGGAAATTAGAATGCAAGACAGGAACCAACTCTGGCTATATCAAAATGCTGGGCAGTGAACACACAAGGGAATTAACTGCTGCAATTGCTTGTGGGTAACAAATACAGCCATATATTTTCAAAATTTTGTAGAAAGGACACTTACAGCCCAGAAAGTAGCTACCATCCACACAAGCCATCCTACTGTTACTTCATGCTGATATGAAAGAAGCATTTGGGAGTAACATCTTTTAGCAAAAGTGACCACAATCCATTTGAATTTCAAATGGTAATGAAAAGGCTTGTAAAATACAGGAAAACAACTATATTGGACCAGAGGAAGAAAATATTAGATTTAAGACATCTAGGACCAGATTCAGTGTAGGCTTAAGCTGCTTCATGCTGTTTCAGTGGGGGAAAGCACCTGCAAACCCAGCTTAGCTGGCCTGGAGCCACTACAACATCTATCTGCTACAAAAAGGGGTTAGTGGTTCCAGTACACCAAACTTGGGTTTTGAACTGTGGTCCATCCTCCAGTGTGTTGGCTAAAGTAGCCGTCACTTGTATTACTTCAGAAAACCCTTTGTGCCCCTTTCACTTGGCTCTGCCTCTCTTCCCCATGGAAGAGGTGCTGAGGACTTGTGGGAAAGTAGCTCGCTTTTCAGTGCTGCTCTCCAAACTCCAGAGCAGCAAAGAGAATTGGCAATTCCTCTTCAGCAACAGCAATCAAAAATGAAAGACAGGAGGTCTTTAACCAAAAAATAAAATGAAGTGAGTTCTGTTGTAGTAAAACTGCTTCCAGTGAAGTAATTGCTTTAATACTCACTTTTAAAGACTCACTTAATTGTGGCTCCATAAGAAATCATTATGGAAAACAGATTCTTCTTGTAAAATCTTTTCTTTAGTGTGTGTGTATATACATGCATATATAGGGGTAGAAAGTACATACTTTTTTCTGTTTGTTTTTCAGGATGTAATCTTATTTATGCTTCTTGGTTTCCCTGAGCAGCTCCGAACAACAGCAGGTATGATTAAGAATTCAAGGCAGTGAAGGAGTTTGATCTAATCTACCTTGACTTTGCACTCTATGCATTTAAATGCAGCATGTCTGTGTGGAACACACTGTAGTTCGTTGGGGTACAGCATATCTATTTTAGTCACATGCACGCACTAAAATAGCTGTGTGCACATGGAGGTCACTTCTTTTTTCTTTTTTTTTTTTCTTAGCTGAATTAGGGGATCAAAGCCATGTAAAACCTTTTGTAATGAAACTTGAAGCCACATGTAATGAAATTGGATAGTTTTTCCTTTCTGATCTAAAGTCTTTCCTGTTTTCAGGCATTACTATAAACCTACATCTTGGTCCAGTCTGTAACTTGGTCCAGCTTGGATTAGATTTACAAACAGTTTGATGAATCTGAGATGATTTACAACTTGAGTTAGAAAGAAAACAAACAACAGAATCTAAAGTTTGGACTCCTTTAGACTCAAAATCAAGTGTAATCTCCTACTGACTTCTTTCAGATTTTTGTGTCTTTTCAAACCCCAAGGAAGGTGCTCTACTGAATACTAAATCCAGCTTGAAAAAAGACACTGCGGTGGTAAATGTAAGTTTCACAAATACCCTTGCCTTTTCTTGGAAATTTCTAGTTAGACTTAGATGAGGAATTTGTGCACAGGGAGATTGGGGAAAATATTTCTTCCTTAATATCAAGAGCTGAATGTACTCTTACTGGTTCAGAAGACAAGAAGTATATCTATCAAACAGCACTTTATTCATGCCATCCACATACTTGTTCATTCTCTCTTAATTCAGCTTAAAAGGAAGATGACAAACATCAGCAGGAAGCTGTTCAGCTAAAGGAAGTGTAACATTCTGAAAAATCAATATAGATTTGCAAAGATACAGTGGCTTAAATTTAGTGTTAAAATAATGTGAGTTACAGCAGCTCTAAGGGTTCCCATTTCCTATCTACTTTTAAGTGTAGTGAATCTAGATACAAGATATGTCTTAAGAGAATAAAGGATATCTGTGAAGAATATCCTACATGATTAATTTTACAAAGTGAATTCTTTAAAAAATGCTTCTTTACTGGTTTAAAGAAATCAATAGAGGCAGGTTTCCTTCAGAAATTGTGCTGGTTCATGGCATTTCTACCTGCAACCTATGCACAGGCGCCAGATCACACTCTTATGTGGGCCAGGCTATGTCTGTTTTTGGCATCAGCAAGGAGAAGGAGAACAAACCAATCCCACAAGAACCAGCTGTGCAAAATACGCTTTGAGCAACATCCAAGTGAGCATATGCTTTGCTGCATTGGACTGCTGTGGGTGACACTCTGTCCCACTTAAGGGAGAAGCTCAAATATGTAGCTATTGAAGCTGTTTGTGTATTCCAGTATTTGGACAGAAGGAATGGGGTATATATATATATATTGAGACATCTTAATTCCCATCTAACTAGGAAATAATAGTAACAATCACAGGTCTTTAAGAACACAATACTGAAGGTAGCCCTGATTCTTGGAAAAAAGCCTTTCATGCATACAAGTAAGATTGCAGAAGTGCGCCCCTACAAGCCTGAAACCACAAATCTTTTCACTACCAAGATTTAATTCCTGGGTTAAAAGGATTTCAATCTGTAGCACATCACAATATGTTCAATATTTAAATTATCTTATTTAAAGGCATCCTAAACAAGAGATCAGTGTTTATGTTGCAAGAGGTCATGTTTCCTATTATTGTCAGCAGTGGGTACTCTCAAAGGACAGATGGACAGTTTAAGTCTTAGCAGCCTAGCAGGAAATCTATCCACACCTTGTGTAAAGTCAGTCATGCACAAACCTATTTAGCCACCCTTTAAAATACACATGAATCCTTTAATTCAATCTAGATCAAAATGCTGGTTTCTTCCATCTGAGGCATGAAAACGTATATAGCGTATTCAGAAAAAATCCACATAATTATCCTGGTTGGATGTGAAGTTTCCTTCAATCTTTGATCTATAATGTAGTAACGTGTCAGCTCAACCAAAGTAGTTTTATGCACAGGAAATAAGACGAGCTGAGTAGGTTCATGGTTAATTGATTAAAAGGTTCTAAAGAAGGTGCAAGATCAAAGAGCAACTTAATGGTTTTATGTTACTCTAGAGAACTGTTGGTCCACTTGTCTGACAAGACTGACCTTGGGCAATGAAGTAACAGGCAATTAAAAAAAAATTGCAAAACTAAAACACAGATCATATTTATCTACTTCAGCACCCTTATTTCCTTTAGCAAGTAATAGGTGGCACACCCCGGTGCTCTAAATTTCATTTTGTTAGCTTTTTACGCTATACAGTCTAAATATTGAGCACACAAAATTGACTGTTGCCTATACTTGCCCTGGAGAAAAAGAAAAACAAGCTCACAAACTCAGAATCACAGGATGCAATATTGTTGGTTAAAAACCTATGAAAGCAAACAAATGCCTAACTATAGATAAAGGATATTCTTTGTAGAGTCCTTGGCCTGTGGAATCACTGTGCTCCCTCAGCCATCTTCACTGGCACTGGGAACTGATAATACCTCACAGCTTACAAGCTTGGCTCATTTTGAGAACTGTATTAGGAAATAGGAGCTCCCCTAAAGTAATATAACTGCTTTCAATAAAGGAAATAAAAGAATTATTAATGCATTGACTCTTAAAGAAGCATTTAATAAGGCCATTCTCTAAATGGCACTATAAAACAATAATACTTTCTGATTAGGGCATCATCACTAGGCTATTCAAGACTCCTGTAAGCACATTTTGGTTTACATCTTCTGAATATCAGCATTATACTTACACAGAGGTAAAAGAGAAATACTGGGATTATTAGGCAAATGAAGGCAAGAACTGCTCACAGCAGGATTTCCGCAAGTTGCATATGACAACCCAAATTTTTCTGAGTCCTGATCCAGTGTGGTATTTTGCACCCATGACCGGATAATATTTTGCTTTACTTAACAAGGACAGTCAGTTAAGGCACAATACTAGTAAGACTGGAGTTAAGACTCAGTCTGGCTCTTCAGTTCTACCAGTAACTCAGTCTCCAGCACTTAAGCTTCTGGAAAACAGTATTGCAGGTGCTTACACGGCAGACACAGTGTCCCTTCACACAGCAATGGCTTTACAAGTCAAACACAGAGTTATATTAAAAGAAAAAGCAGAAACAGAAACAAAAACAAAAACAGACAAAAAAAAAAAAAAAAACAAACCACAAAACATCCTGTTTTGCATTAATCCTGTTCTCTTCAAAACCAAGGTACTGTAACATGTTTTTCCATGTATTTTCTAATGCTTCTCTAGATACTCTTGCCCCTCACCAGCAAATTCTCACCTTATTACTGTGAATTAAGGCCCCTTCCTCAGGCAGTCCTGCCAGGGTTTCCACCTTCGCAAACAGAACTCTTTCCTTAGGTATTTATCTGCCTCCAGTATCATCAGGAGACCTTAGCCATGTAACAAAAGCTATCACAAGATGCCCATCACTTAGAGCAAAAATATGAAGGGATCTTTTGAGTCTGAAAACAATTTCCCGTGAAGGAAAGCTATTCTACCAGAGGCGTCTAGCAAATGACTTGGATAGTCTGAGCTATTGCAGAGATAGTCACAGAAAATGTCACAGGACACAGCATTTTAGGAAGACTCCTCTGTGGATCATAAATTAATTAACACATCTGACACTGTAGTGTGCTTCACCGTTAATGTCTTCTATTTACCCGAACATGACTTTCAGGTCAAGAATGTAAAAGTTCCCTGTTGTTCTATTTACTTAAAACAAACAAACAAAACTCTACTACTGCTCCTGCTGGCCTGCCTCACTTCACAAAGAATACCCGACTTGAGCTGACCAGCTGACAGCTCTGCTAAGGGCCTGATAAACTGCCTTTCCTGGGTCACTACTGAGTGGGAACTTCTGAGCTGTGTAATGGGATTAGCTTTCCCACACCATTCCTGGAGAGACCATTGTCAAAAGAGGAATAGTTTTATTCATGGCAACAAGTCAAACACAAACCCTCGACAAATCAAATTAAGAAAAAATAAAAAAACAAATGGAGTTTTGGCAGAATCTGGAATTTGCCCTATTGGAAATTTCTTTGTAAACTGATGGACAAGTTGACTGAGCTGGAATGGACCACTACATTTACAATAGAGCTAAAGAGTAACCCACTAAAGACTCCTCTTTTGTTTTGATAAAAGATCTTTCATTACCTCAAAGATTTTTACCTCACAAAGGTCTGGAAAAAACAATTTCAACCCAGCAGCACTGGGTTGAGGGGGAAAAATACTGTTATATTTTCTGAGGAGGAGTCTTGAATTAGTCATTGTATAGTTTTGCAAGGACAAAAGGCAAGGAATTGTTGTGATTTAAGAACATAATAACTTCCAATGCACAAATTCACTCTATTGAGTACAAATGGTGTCTTGAGGGCACATAACAGCCCTGAACTGGGCCTGGCAGAAACAGTTTTATTGTATCCTATTGTGCAGAAACAATCACTTTAGTACAAATTGTCACATGCCATTTTTCAGCCTGATCAAGTTCAGTCTTATGATTGTAAATTACTTTGTAGTTGTGAGCTATATCCAAATGGCTGAGATTAATGCTATCTTCAGTCTTTTATAAACTAAAGTTCTCTTTTTGTTTTGCTCTAGCAATGAACACTTTTGTCCCATGTAAAATTTTATAGCCCTGCTTCCAGTCCAAGCACTTTTCACAATTCTTTTCTAAGCCTCATTCCATTCTCCAAATGGTTCTGCTGCAGTGCTTAACAGCACTTCAAAGAGACCCACTGGAACTGCTGCTTCCTATTTTGTTTTTCTAAATCTTTCATGGACCTAATGTGTTTCCAATGTATTGTTATTAACAGATTGTCACTGAGGATTTGTCGGTGACAAATCTTTTTGGTGCTTCTGTTTTTCATGTGGCCACCTATACACTTAAAATGCATGTGCATGTGCAGTTGAACCTTGGACTCCAGCTTGGTGAACTGCTCACAATTTAGTTAGCAATAATATTATCTTCTTATAGCACTTCTTTTTGTTCTTAATGCAGCAGCCAAGCACCTGGGGAAATAGGGCATTGTGCAGAATTTTACAGATTTCATAAACTGAGCACAACTGAGAGGAGGAGTGAATTGTGCTGGGGCAGGGTCACAGAAATGTACATATACTGCTGTAGGGATTAGCAGAAAGCTCTAAAAGGAGCCAGGTTTTGCTGTGTAGACATACCAGCTCAGCTGGAACTAATTTGGGAAACCCTCATCACTACACAGTGTAATTTTAAGTCTGAGATATCTCTGGGTCTTGTGAACATAACAATTCTCTCTTATTAAAATAACTATTGATCTTTCAGATTGCAGAGAAGACTTCTGGTACCTACAGCCACCACACCAGGAACTGGAGAAATGCAGTGCTGAGCTGTAGTTAATAAGCCGAGTCAGACCTTAATAAGAGCTAATGAACTCTTACGGCTTCTTGCTGTCTGTAAGGCACCATGCACTTTTCTTGCTATCCTTTCAGGTCCAGGGGTTCAGTGTTGGGTAGCTCCTGGCACGAGTCCACAGGTCTTATTAACACCACAGCCCCTGCTCTGCATGGCATAGGCACACACTGCTACTGGGCACATGACTGGCTCTGGAAGCAGTTCTGCATTTGTACTTTGCTCTATACCTAGTTTCACAAGCTCCCTGGCACAGCTGATGCTCAAGACCCAGCTCTCAGGATTTGCTCGGATTAGTGGTGAGCAGCACTCCAGAAAATTGTATTTGAACCTGTAAAACTGAAGGAAGTTATATAAGCATATAAACACACACATCAAAACTAGAATACCTAGATAAGTTTGTATCTAACTATAAGATTGAGCTAAAGAATAAAATACCTGGAGCTTGTCAAAGCAGTGGATTAATCTTTTTGTTTTTCCTTTTGACATGGTCCAGTGTCCAATAGTGAAATACACTACTAGACTACTAATCGACTACACTACTCATACATGTACCCTATGAAATACAATATTCATGGCTAGGATGCAAAATGTTGTTGGAAGTAATAGATCAGATCAACAATGGAAATCCAAGAGCAGATTTAAATATCGCCTTTTCACTTTAAGAATAAATTATTGAATAAATTCCTAAGCTATATCATAAAACCAAGTGCAAATTTGCACCTTGGTGGAGAAGGACAGTGTAAATAATATTATTATTATTTGAGTTAAAGAAATAATATACATGCTGAAAAATCACTCAAGTGGTGTGGCATTTCATGACACGGACTCAAGTTGATGCAGAGACTCAAATCCTCGTTTATTACCACCAAGCCCTTTTTATCCCCTTGTTTGGTACTTTCCCAACCTGCACATACATACAACATTCAATCTCATTGGCCACTGTGAAACTCTCCAGGTAAATAGTCCAATCACAGTGTTTCAGACCCTCTCACAATCCCCACATCCTCTGGCCTCCAACTGAGATTCCCGCCACAACTACATCCCGGCCCATCCTCCCAAGGCTTGCTTGTTTACCTTCCCTGTCCTTCAAGGTTTCAGCTCATCGCCCCAGGGCTTGTCAAGCACCAAGGCCTCAGAGCTCATTCCTGAACTCTTTTTCATGGAAACCTTATTGCCTTCACTCCCCAGAATGTGGCACTTCTTGCCCTTGATAGATAATTAACACTCAGCAAAAGTCACAAAGCATTAAAATACCTACACGAACAAGAATGTAGCTAGTCAGAATAAACAAAACCAATCAACTGACCAAAAAACCTCCAACTGGTGATCTAACCTCCCACACACACTGCTTTTGTTCACTACTTTGTGGAATGCGCACAATATCTGCCCTAACAGATACAGTCCTTTTGTGAGTGTGCAAGGACACCTGTTTATTTACCGCTGTTCGTCCCTCACTGATTGCTTCACTTTTCAATGAATAATAATACCACTATTATTTACTAAGTCATCTTTAGAACACTGTTAACAGTTTCCAAGACTGAATACCATACTATAATCACTTTAGAAGTGCATTCTTAGTATGCTAAAAAAAAGTGAATGGACAAACAGGATGGAATAATACTACATTGCTCTGAAGAATATATTTTACCAATATTTTCATTGGAACACTGCACTTCCTAGATTGGGCTGGTAATGAAAATGGTGCCGTTTTCAGTTTTGTGGATAGAAACTTACACCTACAGTGACTGATAAAAGCATGTGAGAGGTGGGGCTGGAACAGGGAACAGACTAGAGTGTCCTGTCCAAAAATTCTATCTGTTTCCAGATGAGCAAAAGAAGCAAATAAGCAAAATAAACAGCAAAAGAATGAGGATAACAGGAGAGAACACCTTGAGGTCTTCTGTGTGTTGTAAAATTTCTATACACAGCGTGAGCTATCTGACAGTTACAAAGCACACTCTGGCCCACTACAGACTGAACTGCTTTACATTACTGAATAGAAAAACTGTTATAATTAAACAAACTGTAATTTTGCAGACTGTCTGGAAAAGTTAAATGCTAAAGAAGTTTGGGACTCTAGGAACAAAGAGAGGGTACTGAGAATCTGGGAAGTGACACCATATTTTTCATTAACTAGCCAAAATACATCCTGTGGAATGACATAAACTTTTCCTATCCTTGCTTTAACCTTGAAAAAACTTGAGTAGAAGCACTGTTTGATATGACTTAAAGCTAGCAGGTATCAAATTCACAATCAACATGAAAAGGAGAGTGTGAGCCATGAGACACCTCGTGAATACTAATAGTCTCCTGAGGTTCAACAGGAGAAACCCAGATGAGAGAAACCCATTGAAGATTACTGAATATGCAGCAGTCATCCCTGGCTCAGGATGTTCCTGAATGGCAAATGGCTGAAAGCTGGGAGAATACTCAAGGGAAATGTAATGTACAGTTGCTATGGTTCACATAGGCTTCTGTAGGCACCCTCTTTGGCTGTCTCAGATGGGACACTTAACTACAGGACACTGATGTCTTAATCTTTGATCTGACCCAGTGTTTAATCACATTCTTTCAGTTAGACAGAACACGCAATACTTTTTAAATGATTTTTTGGTGAGGTGGCAAGTTCATAGTAGTTTTTTTTTTAATACACAGGTCTCTTGTGAACATAATTACCTTTCAAAACTCAAAGCTGATAAATGATACACTTGCCACTTGTCTCATGGCAAATACCTGCACCAGACAGGCTCTCAGTAAGCTTCCTCTTTTGCACCCCATACTGCATAATTATTAGTTTTTATCCTACAGAGACTACCAAATTTCCAGGTTATCACATTCCCAGCCTCTCTTACAAGCACACTACTCTTTTCAACCTGCTCTTGAGATTAGTCCTACATGCTGCAGCACCTTCCACAGGGATATCAGCCCATGAGTTTCACCAGCCAACCCAAACATGTGGGATGATGTTAGCATTCAGTGACAGCAGTGCAGTCTGCAGAACAGCAGTGCAGTGAGGTACTCATTCTGTACCTTTACCCTTCCCATTCTTTCCTTTTCCTTTCTCAAAAATATACATGCTTATATTCTGCTATTTCAAATAAAGACTATGGGAGTGTGCTATGATGATGAATATAGCAAAAGCTCCTGCCCCACCAATATCCCTCTAGTTTCTCTTTCCAGGTCTCTTTGCATATCAGAAAGTGAAACTGTGGAAAACCAAAATTATGTCTGAATTACAGGAAGTACAACCCATGAATAGAAGTCTAAAAGGCATGAGCATGCTGTGCTCTGCTTGTGGTTCCCTCCTGATATCCTCATTTTTTAATTTCCCCCCCTCTCTCTTCCTCTGCAACCCCACTGCACTGCTCCTTTTCCTCCCCCACCTTCCACCACCCTTTCCTAGAAAGGTATTATTTTTCTTCTTTTTGTTTCTTTTTCCTGGTTTGTTTGTCTCTTTGTTTGTTTTACGGAGTCTGAATTCATCTTCCTCTGAAATCCAGTAGAGAAAGTGACAGCAGTACAGTATTACACCCCCACTCCTGTGTGCAAGGGACAGAGGGGCTTGTGGGCTGTTGCTACACCACTTTCTGAAAAGAGTAAAGATGAAAACTATTACTATTACTATCACCACCACCTTTGATTCTACCTGTATTACCACAGCTCCCATCCTTATCACCATCACTACAGCCAGCACTCCTAGGCTGTTACTAGTCCTCAGCCACGAACTTGAATTGAGTTCTATGGACCTTAAGTCTGTCTTTCAAGCCTTCTCTATATCATAAAAAACATACTTTTTCTTACCATCCCTGGACTTACTAACTCAAGTACCTGCTGTGCTTGGTGTGTGGAGGACATTAAATGCTTTTGTGAGGCAGTACATCCAAGCTGTGTGTGCCTCAGAACACAGCCTGATGCTCTTGCTGCCCCTCACCCTTATGTCTGATCCACCAAAAGGAACCTCATGGACTCAGGGAAAAGCTGAAAGATCTGTTAACGTTATAAAAGACAACACTGTGCCCAGCTACAGCTTCTGCAGAGATATTTTTGGTTAGCCAGGGCAACAACACCTCTGCCCCAGCATGTTCTCTGTAGACCAAGAAGTCCTAAATACATGGATTTATTCTTGCTGTTGGGGAAAGAAAAAAAAAAAAAGGAAAACCAACCAAAAAAGCAGCACTCTTGTGATGTCTTGTTAACTCATGGGCAACTTTTTCACATTTACTATTGTTTACCTCATTCTGTACAGGCCTATAAAGCCCAGTAGACTTGCTCTTAATCAATGCTTTATATACCGCTACTGATCCGTGCCCTACAGTGGGGAAAAAAGAATAGTAAAAGGTTTCCTAACAAAGAACACAATTTCTCTGACAACTGAACTGTGGAATACTTCCATTTCCACTTAACAAACTCCTCTATTTTGCCACCCTTGATATTTGAAGTAACACAAAACTTTGCGTTTTCCCTTGTTTCTCTCACCAAACCAAGGGACTACAGAACACAGAGCAGCAGCTTTCCCAGAGAAACCGCAGAAACAGGAGGGCAAGACAGTGAATGATTGCCACCAAGTGGGAAAACAGAAAACTGCAGAGTGTGCCTCAAATGTTTATAGTTGTCTGTTCTTTTCTATGCAACCCTGACAGCGAAAACATGTCGGTCAACTCTCATAGCAGCACCCTAACAATCAGCTGCAAGTTTTCAACCTTTGCTTAATTATTTTGCTAAGTAGAATTTATATTATGATTATCCTTCTTTAGAAATTTAGTAGAGAGATTTTATTTTCAAAAAATTATAAAAATTGATGTGCACAGTTAAAACCCATGCATGTCTGTCTTGCATTTAAAGAACATTATCCCATGAAAACTTTCTTGTATGCCTAAAAGCAAATTCCAGCTTCACAAAAATCAGCAGGAAGAGAATAATGGCATTCTCTGTGGGGGGAAGAGAAAGGCCAGCTTACTTGCTCTTTTTTTATTTGTGTAGTGTGGCACTCATCATACAAAACTATCTGCAATATAAAATAGTGGAGAACATTTCTCAATGCACCCAAAGTTGTAATAAAGTAGTCACCCTTGAATATTTGTCCATTTTTTAAAGGTAGATTCTGGTTTATACAGAGAACGTGCTGTTTCTAGTACTGTTACTATTTTCTGTGACACTGGGTACCAGTTCATCTTTCAGGATTCCTATGCTCACAGATACAGTCTCTCTCTATTTTTCAACTTACAGGTACTTGCACCTGTTTGGTCAAAAGCATAATTAATGAAAGTTGGTACTCTGGGGCAATCAGAGACATCCTAAAGCAGCCAAGAATAACACTTGGATATATCACCTTGTATTCCTCACATTTGAGAGGCAGGAGAGCCTGGATTCGAGTCTATGCTCCAAATCACGCAAAAGCAGATTTTTGAACCTGAGTTTTCCATAACCCAGTAAGCCCTCTAGCACTGCTTCCAAAACTTTTTGTTAGCTTTGAGCATTTTGAGCACTGTAAACTCCAGACAAGAATTCACAGATATATATCCAATTCCCTCTTTTCTTTCCCCCAAGTGCTTGGCACCTACTTTCCCTGAAACCACAGCTTTCTTGTTAATGTTCCCCATAAGCTACTGCTGGCCACTGCCTGCTTACCTTCGGTACTTTCTGTGAGTCTTGTTCTTAGTTGTTTACCTATTGACGTTTTGTGGTAAGGACTCCTTAAACAAATTAGGACTCAAGATTCCAGTGAACAGCAGGGAGGCAGGAAATCAAATCTCATAAAACTTGGATTTAGATCCAGGGATTCAAAGAAATATAGATTCCTAACTGTTACTTTTTTGACTGTGGGAATGGATCTTTCTCCATAAATAAGCAAAGTACTTTTACAGAAGTAGCTGTGATTGTGCCACCATCTGAGAGATGGCAATGGAACGAATTGTTCTTCCTGAAAAATTGGCATCACCAGAATAAAGAACAAACTGAACTGCCATTATTGATGGCAATATGAAAATTTAGAAGAATCAGAAAGAAAACAAACAAATCCTGATATATCTCATTTTAATCCTAATTTCATTTTTAAGGCAGTACAGTTCATTGGTATGTGGGTATAAGTGGTCTATTTTGGCTTCTGACAGTACGAGCTAACTACAGGAGATAGGAATGTTGGGTTTGTATGGTCATAAGTGCAAGATGAATAAAAGTATAACCAAACAACTGCACAGCTGTTTTAAGCACTTTCACAAGTAATGAAAAGTTCCTAAATTTGGGTGTCATGGTTGCATGCATTTTTGTTACTCTGCAATACGAAAACCTGAAAGTATTCCTTGGATCAGTCTGGTTCTTGGGAGTTTGCCTGCAAATTTTCCACAGGACTTTGATCTGCTAATCCAAAATCCTTACAGCAATTCAGCACTTAACAATAGGTGATCAAGTAATTACTAGTGTGTTACAGAAAAAAATATTAAGCTATCCAGTAATATCTATGGTTTGTTACCTGGAATCCTTCAATTTAAACAGCACTATTTTCACCAATTTTCGCTGAGGATATAAGGGAACATTCACAGGTCTATCAATTTCTGACAGGCACTGAGGTAACCTTGACGATGCCTTGTCAATGAAAGTGCCTGGAACATCCAAATCTTTGCAGAGGAACCTAAAAGCTACAATTAAGCATCCACAGTCTATTCTGTAGCTCATATGTATTGACAAACCCTGTAAAATAACTCCTTTTTTATAGGGTACTATTTATAATGCATGCAGAGTGGTAAAGTCGGAATAAAAGCTCTGGGGAATGGTGTTTGAAGACTACCTGAGGAAAACACTCCTAGAGACTTGAGTTTCGAATGTGCACTTTTTGAGAGACCAGTGAGAATTTCTGACTTTTCAGTTACTGGAGAAATTAAAAAGGATTACCAAATATGTTGAGGAAACATATTTTGTTATTTTACTGTTCTTACTAGGTTGTAAGAGCTGTTAGCCTCCAACTGGGGTTAAAATTGCACTTGGTTTAGAAAAATTACAAAAATCCAAGTACCAAATCCCTTCCTTCCACATCCAAAAGTCTGTACTTGTGAAGAAATATTCTCTCCACCATTTCCCAATTGGCACTGGCCAAAGGCCAAGCCTAAACCATACAAAACAAATTAGCTTAAAAAAACACAAGTGTTCTCAGACAAAAAGACCTAACACGACTGTTTTATGTGATGTTCTATTAATTAGCCATAGCCCAGTAAACCTCAGTTTTAATTTCAGAAGCCTCAGAATTCATTTTGCTTTGCTGAATTCTCCTCCCCCTAAGCAATTAACTATTTAACTGTGACTAATGAAAAGTCAAATTGCATATTGGTTTTATCAGCAGTAATGGATAATTAACTAATCATTGGTTCTATTTAAGTTGGTTGAGTATTGTTATTATGAAAAACTAATCAGTGCAGAGTCAGCTTTCATTTTCAGATTTATAAATACTTACCTAACACACTCACATACATGTCAGTGACCACATTTCTTTTAATGATAAAATCTCCGTGCAAATTATTCATATTTTCGTCTTCTACTCACTTTCAATCATTTAGAGAGATTTATGGCAGTTAAATTAAACAAACTAAAAAATACATAATAGAGAAACTCACAATAACTGGAGCTAATGCTACACAAGTTTTGAGTAATAACAGCAGCTCATGACACCATATTTAAGACTACAAAGTGGTATCAACACAATGGAGAAAAACCTAAAATTTGTCATGTTTTGTTGAACTATACACAGTACAGATCTTACAGTATTTTTCCTTCTAAACTGTCCATCCACCAAATATGTTTAAAATGTCATAGACTAGATCCTACTACAACCATCAAAAATAGTGGGACACAGTATGAAAAGTATTTTATTTTAACAAAAACATTTTATTACAAGTATTTTGACCCATATTCCCCATGACAATATTCAGCAACACATCACCTCTCACTGCAAGGCAAGCAGTGTAGTCTGTATATTTAACATTAAACGTACAGCAAGACTCTCCGTTGTACCATATGCACCACCATACCATAACACTCTTTTATTTTTCATTTTTCATGAAACTGATTGAACTCTGAACTAAGCCCTGCTCTTGCACAGAGGCTGGAGTCTAACTCATCCTTTTACAACCCAGCCATTTCTGTGCCTCCAGGAACTCAGTGGGAGCTGCTGACCCCACAGAACTGATCAGTGGTATTTTGCTTCATGCAACACAGCAGTTCATACCTCCTACTGACTTCGGAATTGTACTACTGCTTTCTTCCACGCTTGAATGTAGTTGTAGTCTGCTCTGCACTCCCAAAGCAACTACATAAAATGTATAAAATGATACTAAACCACTGAGCTAAATATAAACCTTGCTCAGAAAAGCAGTTCTTTTTTTCTCATTATGGAGATGATCATGCTGGTCTGTATTTTGTAGTGTGATTTTCAAAGACTTGCACAGTCTGACTTAGAATTACTGGATTTTTCTAAGACCATTTACCAGCCTGTAAAATTTACGGATAAAAAAGACATACATTCCTCTATTGCCTTTACTACCGTGGAACAACACAATAATTTTGTGAAAGTACTGTAATGTCTGTTGGGTTTAGTTAAAAATACTTAGAAACAAAATAGAACTCTTCCCTTCTCCAGCATTATTGTTATATTTTTTTTTCCTTCTGTATTTCCAAAAGGCCTCTTATGCTAATGCATTCCAAAGGCATTCAATTATGCAGCCCTACTTTAACTCTGCAAATGTCCTCACTTACAACTTCCCATTAATGGCAGATACAAACTATTCATGTTGGAGAAAACTAATTATGAAATGCCAGCTTTTGCTAAACTCTAATGCCAATGGTAGTTTTCAAATAGTCAACAACTACTTTTCAACACTATCAGTGCATTCCCTTCTGGGTTTTTGTGGAAAACCAACAGAAAAGTTTCTGATTCACTTCTGCAGTCCCAGTCACTTCCTTGTTAAAAATTATGTAAATGAGAAAGAATGCAGTGGTGGAAAGGTTGTAACCCACACAATTCAAGCAAACCAAGAAAATATCTTGCTCGGAGATTTATTGTTGTGTGCATGAAAGAATAAACCCATCTCTTGAAGAAAGCAAGGAAGCTTTCTCATAATTCTTTGGGACCTTTTACCCAAAAGGTCATTTACCACATGTTGCATGAATAAACGCTGTATTCATGACAAGAGATTTCAGTATCATACGAGTGGATTAACTGGAGAAAAAAAACAAAACAAACCACACCTAAAAATTAACTATTGGAACAAAAAGGATCACAAATGGGAATGTCGCTCTGTCCCTGAAAGCCACACTTTTGTCACACATAAATAAAAGCAAAATAAAGTATTTCCCAAATCGCGTTTCCAATGGGAAACTATTAAGACAGTGGATAAAAATGAGTGGCAATGTCACCTGGAAATGCACCATACCCATTCTAATCACAAACACATATGGAGCCTTTTCATCTAATTTTTGCTCTTTCTTCAGCAAGTACTGATCTCTGATCAGTTGAAGCCGGTGCCCCAGCTCCTGGCACTTCCTGGCAACCGAGCTGCCCCGGCAGACTCGCCCCCACACCGTCCAGCACGGCAGGACGGCGCCGGGGTAACCCCAGGCCGCCGGGGCAGCCATAGCAGCTCAGCGGTCATCGTGCTTGGTCACCGCTGAGTGCCACTACTCCGTTCCGCCGCGGGCGCCGCCTGCCGAGGAAGATTGGCCTCTCGGACGCCCGTAGTTTCCGTGGCAACCGTCAGGAAGCGTCGTAGGTCTACGTATCGTGCGGCCGGCACAGGCCGGGCCCGCGGGGAGCCTTCGGAGGGGCCGTAAGGATCGGGAATACTGCTGCCCATCGGGCCGGTGGTCCCCTCTGGCTGCCTTCATCTAGGCTTCCCCGCGAGAGAGCGGGAGCTGCGGGAAAGGGAGAGGCCCCCGAAGAGGGGTGCGCGTCCAGCGTCTCACAGGGTCTTTTGGTGTCCCGTGGAGAGGATCGGACCTGCGGCTCTGTGGTGACTGCCGGAGCTTTGCCTTTTAAGCCTCTTGGAGGTGCTTGGTGCCCCTTACTTTTTTCTCTCTCTGCCCTAGCTGCGCTCCGGGAGAGCTGACACCGGGGTAAGGGAACAACCTCGCCTTTAAAATCGTACTTACTTTCATTCCGCCTTTCTTAAGTGACTTCTAGAACCCAAACTCCAGGAGGCACTTTTCCTGCTTTGGAAGACGTTTTTTAAAGGTGCCTTTTCTATTTCTGTTCGAGGGTTTCTGCCCTTTGTTTGAAGTCTGTCCTCTGCCAGTAGGATGGTTCACTTCTGTACCTCGTGTGTCAGTTGTTTGACTCACAGCTATACTTCTGCTCTCTGCTCTCTCTACAAATGCATGTGGCTCTCCCAGCTCTTGATTACACAAGAACTTTCATCTTGCGCTGAAAACTAAGGCCTCCTTTGGAAAAGTCCTTTTTCCACTCTCTGCCACCTCCTCCTCTGCCAATACATAGGCATGTTGTCTCAATTTAGTTTTTACAAAACCCTTGTCACTGTACTCAAGTCCCAGAGGGCTAACATTGTTCCTGCCTGTTGTCACGGCCTTTATTGTTTACTTTAACTGATGGTAGCTTTTTAAGTGCGTCAAGATTTTGTCATTATTTAAAATCTTAGTAAAGACATTGGCATGCATCTCAATTACTTCTTGGAAAAGAAAAGAATTTGAATACATCTGAATTACTTCTGAATACTTTTCTGAGAAAAACATATTGTTAATAGCAAGATGACTGCATTATGAGCAATTGTACATTGAGAGGGTTGACGCTGATAGCACTATTTTGTGATATATAATGCTAATGTCAAGAATTTATCTGGTGTTTTTATAGTGTAAAGCCATTTTGATTCTTATTTTTTTGATAGTTAAAAATGTGTTTTCGGACACTAGTGTGATTAGAGTTTTGTGATAATGAGCTGGCACTTAACAAAATCACTAAATTTTCTTCCTATGTTATTGTTTATCTTTTAGGGCTTCAGATTATTTCTGGGTTTAATGATCTGTGCTTTACAAGCAGAACGGTTCCCATAAGTGTCATGTAAGTTTTTGAATGCTCCGAAGAGACTTAATTGTCTAATTGTGATATGTTACTTCTTCTTTTAAAAAGACTGTCACTAGAAAATTATTATTATGAACATGGTAGGAAAAAGAAAACAAGATCTGCAGTGGGTGAACTGATGTGCATCACTAGTCCTGATCAAATAATCAATCAAGAAGCATCGATTTATATGTTCAATTTTAGTTTTGCTTTGTATTTGTATTTTAAAAAATACGGTGATCATTATTGCATGTTGTTTTTCAACATTCGGTAAAAACAGACATCAGGTTTCATTCTTTTTTGCAAGTCATAAGGGCATAGCATACTATGTAAGTGCTGGGACCTTATCACTTCTTACCAGAAGCAGAAATAATCCTAAAGATTTGGAAATAATCCTAGTACTTGACTAGAAATTCTGTTTGGAGGGAAGAATTAGAAGCTAAGCAAGGGCTGCATGTACAGGATTCTGGCAGAGATTAGGGCAGGTGGTTTATAAAGCTGAGGGCGTGGAAGCAGCATAGAAAAAAAATCAGCCACTCTAGTTCATCATTATCTCAGTGTTTGGAATGTAATCATGTTGTAGACAAAAACAGGTGTCATCAACATCAAAGGTGATGACTGGATGGCAAGCACCATGCTCATCCTTGTGGCAATATTTGTTTGTGTGTATTATTTAATTGGCTTCCCATTGTTTTGATTTCTATACAATGTCATTTTTTGTTTATGAAAGGAATGTAATTTCTTATTTATTATTTTTTTTTTCTCCACCCGGACTGCACTGCAGCATAAATTACTGAACATTACAATATTCAGAACTAGCATTTTCACATTTTATAATTTTATTAATGTTTGGAAACCTCTTGCCAGGTTTATTCATCAGTGTCAGGCTTGGCAAGTTAAAAGGCGGTAGACTATTAATTTTATCAGGGACATTTTAACCCAATTACAAACATATATAGTAACACCTGTTAATGCTGGTGCGTTAACATTTAGAAGATATGTATACCTAAATCAGTATTTAAGGATGTATACAGAAAGCTATTTTTGCATTCTTTTTAAGAAAATATTTTTAATTCTTCTTACTGAATGAATTAGAATTAATTTTCTGTGTTCTTCCTTTTCTGCTTTTTATTTCTGTTCTCTTGTGTTACTGATTCTGCTTTGTTTTTTTATGTTCTTAATCCACTTGCTCTTCTGTTCATTCCTTCATCCTGGCTATTCCTCAGATTGTTACTGTCCTCTGCTGTTACTTTACTCAACCAACCTATTTCACTGCTGGCTGTTCTGCTGAGCACCGTAATACTGCTGAGATTTCTGTAGGCTACCCTAAAAGCAAACTGTAGCTGATTTCACTTTTGCTGCAGGTGTCAAAGTGCAGAAGTAAAGGGGAGGATTAGGAAATGTGTGTATTTGACAGATGGAGTGACAAGACTGTCATAATTATCCCATGTACTGCGTAAGATGTGTAAGAATAAGCATTTGTTTTCTAGTACACTTACTGAGATTTTCTTGATTGATTGTTCATGTCAGTCTTCAGGTTTGGGGATTTTAACACTTGACAGTCATATAAGAATGAAAATTATTATATGTTTTTAATCTTTATCATTTCTAGAAAGCAATGTTTTCAGAATGTCATCAGGCATCCAAATAAAACCTAAGACTGCAGTACAGAAGAGCAAGACATCTCCTTTGCCACATTCTCCACAACCTGCAACTAAACCAAAGCCTAGTGACAAGCTGAATCCTAAAACTATTGATCCAGTATGTATAAAATCATAGAATCATAGAATGTTTTGGGTTGGAAAGTATCTTAAGATCATCTGGTTCCAATCCCCCTGCCATAGGCGGGGACACCTCACACTAGAGCATGTCACGCAAGAGTCTGTGCATCCTGGCCTTGAACACTGCCAGGGATGAAGTATAGGTGATGGGTTTTCTGTTTGTTTTAAACAGTTCTCCTGTCAGAAGAAATTTCATTGCTGTATGAAATACATGCAGGACATTCTTTTTCTGGTCCTGTTGTGTAAATTTAAACTAAGCTTTTGTTATTAATCATACATTCCCTAATTTCTAAGCATAAAGGCCTGAGAAGTAAATATGCTTATTACTTTTTTTAAAGAAGGGGAAAAGGGGGCTTGGTACAGTTGTGGCATGGATGGTGACATTTTTATTTTATGCGTGCTTTTGCCCTGAAAAAAGATTTAGAACTAATTGTTAAAAAGGGTTGGAGTTCATTTGGTATAGTTATAAATTTTGACACCTGCTACTTTACAGGAGCTAATTCCAGTTATGCAGCGAAACCAAGAATCAGGTATCATCTTGATGATCGTCAAGAACTCATAAAATCTAGCAAAATAGAGCATTACTTGAAGCTCGCAAGTACTGTGAATATGTAATACTTTATGAAGAATTTGGGTTCTCAGGAGAAGACTGATGAAAGTTGTTTATTCACATAGACTTGAAAAGAAGGCATTTAATCTGAAAAGTAGCATTGAATGATCATGCTAACAAATATCATAGTTCATATACATAAGAAGCATGTAGGTGATAAAAGCCAAATTTGGATAGGCTTTCCTCCTGTGAAGCTGCTAGTTTCCTTCTCCAGTGAGTCTTCCCTAGATTCTCAGCCAATGTGAACCTTGCTGATGATTTCAGGGACCTTATACTGTCTTACCCAACATTTGGAGTTTCTCCCACATCTTTCCATTTGTCCTTTTGTCTCTACTTGGGTCAAGATGGCACTGGAGTTCATGCCTTCTGCATGTTACCAATATACCAACAATAAGAGCATCAGGAAAGTGGGATGTCCTTAAATCAACTAAGGAGAAAACCTGTACGATTTTTGATTTAAGATTTGCAAGAGAAAATAGAAATACTGGGTATTCCAGTAGGACAGCTCTGATCCTACATTATTTACTAATTTTTTCAACTTCCTAGCCAGATAATTCTGAAAAGCAGTTTTCTGGTAAATGTAGCAAATATGTTTTCCACCCCCCATAGCTGCAGGGTTGGGGAATTGTATTCGTTTTAGATTCATATGACTAAGTTCCTTCTATTTGTAAACTGGAGTTGTAACATATTCATAAGAGTTGTCAAACATTGTTATTAATAAATAATGCTTTTTTTTTGTTTTTCTGTGGTCACAGTTTGGTGCTTATTCTCGTCCAGCTTCTGCATTTGCTGCTATATACGCTAAAGGTGGCATTCCGTGCAGGTGGGTAGGCTTTGTTTATTTTTTTACCAAGTATATGATGGTTAGGTAGAATTACACAGGTTGAAATACATCTATTCATGTTTGATCTTTTAGTTAGGCTGTTTGATTCCATTCATTTCTGAAAAGATTTCTGATATTTACCTCTTTTCAGAACAGAAGGCAATTTTTCATGTCTTTGAAATTGCCTTCTTTTGGTTCTGTTTTTTTTTTTTTTGCTATGTTGTGCGTTAATACCAAAGCTATTTTTTAAAAATGCAGCTAGGTGTTTGCAGGTTTGCTGAAGCTCTTTCATGAAAGAAGTTTATTTCTCCGGATAATGGTGTTTACTTCTCCCTACTAACAATAGAATACATGCCACTTTAGTAAGTAGACAACTTGCAGTGTTTTTTGTCTGGAGTAGTATAACAACTTTTCTTGAATGTTCCAATTCTGTAGTTGTCAGCAATATCACATGTTAACAAAACTACTAGTAATTAATAGTTTGTGGTTCTTTAAGTTACTTTTGTTTATTATATATTTGCCTAGTCAGTAAGCACTTTACTGTTTTGTAAGTGGATGCAAAATTACATAACAAAAATTTAAGTAATCATTCATGCATGAATATACATGTATAAAATAGTCATTAATACACAGCATTTTTATGTATCTTAGGAGTAACTGATGGATTCAAATATGATTTTCTTTTAGTTTCAATTGACTTCACCTACCAGTTGTTATTTGAGGAAAATGTTTATTTATATTTATCAAAATAAGTGACTTTGCAAGGAGAGCATCTTCTGTGTCATTATGAGAGGCATCTATACATTTTGTAATTTTTTTTTCTGATTTCTATGTGACTGGCAGCAGAATTTTGAAAAACACCATGTTTGGAAATGATAATAATTGCATTGTTAAATACTATTATCCATTTCACTAAGGACAGCAGTGCGTATTGAAATTATGTATATAAAATTTTAGTAATATTGCAAACCAATTTGTGATGTATTAGAAGTCAATAGTGTTAGCAATAAATTGTGTATTATTATATGTTAATTTGTTAAAACTTTTTTTTTTATATAGGTTAGTGCATGGATCAGTAAAGCACAGATTGCAGTGGGAATGCCTTCCTGAAACTGTTCCCTTTGATCCTCTTCTTGTGACATTGGCAGAGGTAAACTCAATTTTCTTGCAAAGTTAAGGATGCAGGATTTCCTAATTGAAAACAGCATTTTGTAACAAGTTAAGCAAGCTCTCTCAGACTCACCTCCTAGGGAAATTAAAAAAAAAAAATAATAATTATGAGGATCTTGTATGAATGAAGATGGGCAAGAACATTGCTATTTGTAGTTCTTTAGTTAAGAATATTCTCTGAGCAAAGTTGCAGTGGCTCCACATGGTGGAGTTAGTGTACTTTATGTTGTGAAGTGATGTAATAAAATCTAAACATCTTGCTGGTATGTGCAACTTTTTTATTGTTTTTGTTTAAAAGAAGACTGGCTGTTAAGCAAACATGTTTTACATTTGCAACAGGGTCTGAGAGAAACAAAACATCCCTATACGTTTGTTTCAAAGGAGGGTTTTAAAGAATTACTTATGATTGATGGTGCTACTGAAAAAGCAGTTCCCTTACTACCTCGTCTAGTTCCAGTCTTAAAGGCTGCACTGGTATGTCTTACTCTTCATGCAGATATTTTAATACAGGTTGTTTTGGGTTTGTTTTTTTTTATTGTTGTGCTGGTGAGGACTACATGGAAAATATTAACATGATAAGTCTATTTCATAGGCTTTTGGCTTCCAACCCAAATAATTCTGATACTCTGATTTAAAAATTCAAAACCTGCTACAAAGATAGAATATGCCAATGAGAAAAAGGGAAGAATACCATTAAAATCTCTGAGGTCATATTCTTAATTTTTTAAACGTTTTTAAGTTTTCTACTCATTCAGAAAATAAAGTGAGGTAAAAGTATGGTCCTCAAAGGTAATCTCTTTTGGATTTTTTTCATAACTTTCAGAGCTCTTTTCTGGTTTAGCTTCTTGCTGTCCTTTAATCTACCTGAGTATTAGTTCTGGTTTTATAGAGGTCACTGAAAGGTTGAAAATTCTTTGTGTTCTCAGATCAGAAGTGTAACAGATCAGAATTGTGTGTTATGAGTATCTTTGGTTCAGTTTGGAAGACAAATTAGAAAAAATATTCTTATGATATCCCATTACTGTTATTCATCTGGTAATTTTCATTGCTGCACTATTTTGGTATAAAGTCTTGTTAAACCTTCTACTACACAAGCAGCCGATGACTTCTAATTAACAAGAAAATGTTCAGGGCCCAAATATCAGAGTGGAAAAATAACTTTATATAAAGGTCAGTATTCGTACAAGAACAAAATAAATTGTTGTGAATCAATTTCTCTGCTAAGGGAAGAGTGAAATAACTAGACCATTAGAGAATTCAGGTAGAGAAGAACCTTCCAATGGGATTAACAAGAATGACAGAGCACCCTAGAAGTAGGTAACAGCCTGAGCATTGCTGCAGGTGACAGAGCTGGCAAGGGACTAAATTAATTGAGCCAGAAAGTCATTGGCTCCCGTGTTTCTCCAACAAAGACAATTATGGTTAAGTATTACGTAGATTCAGGGTACTGAATCCATTATATTTGTAACTAAAATGTCATCTCCCAATTTCAACATACCAGTATTTGAAGGGTTCTTTCTAATATGCTGGGAGCCCTGAAATTGTTGGTGTAGTAAACTGTTTGGTTTGCATGCCAAATTTTTTATTTCATCATTAACAAATTATTAGTTTCCTTGTTTCAAAAGAAAGGCAAGAATTTCTCTGACATTTTATGGATACTTTTGTACTCTAAAAATACATGGTTTTTAAATGTTACCTCTAGATACTAATATTGTTACATTGTACTTGATTTCTAAACTTGTAACATTATAGCAAGTAGCAGTTACACAGTAATTTTAATTTTTAAAAATAACTTGTGCATTTGTCTGAATATTGCTGATGGGATTTGTCTTTCCCCCTCTGGAGGCCCATTCAGATGATGAAGTATTTGGAAGAGGATTGGATGCTTTAGTTCAACTGAGTGCTGTGGTTGGCCCATCTCTTAACGATCATCTTAAGCATCTACTCACAAATGTAAGTTTTTACTGCTATAGTAAAATATGATCTGTATTTTTATGGTACTTTTGTTGAGAAGTTTACTATAATATCTGCATAGATACAGTACAACTCAAGTTCCATGAAAAACAAGCTTCATATATTCCCCTGTGTAAGTCCATAATTCTTTAATAATATGGGGACTTATAAAGTTCTAGCAAGGTCCAAAAACTGTTGTTAACATAAATTAGAGAATAGTGGAAAATAAAAATAATAAAAAGATGCAGCTTCAAGCCTGAGGTGAAATAGAGGCTGTGTTTTGAAGGGAAGTTTATGTTGAGTTTTGCATTTGAAGTGTGAACATTTTAACAGATCTGTGAGAGTTCCAATAAATTAACTTAAGCAAATATTCCCACTTCTTTCAGATGAGAATTCTGCACAAGGAATTTTTCATTAAATAAAATTAGAGGGAGATTATGGAAAGTATTTTTATACTGAGTCCTTCTGTAGACATCTTTCCTCTGTCAGATGGGCTTGTCATGGTTTCATTTAGCCTACTTCCAAAGTGTGATTTTACAGCAAAATAAAAGGACCTTTTAGGCATCCAGTGCAAAAGGGAGAAATTGCAGGAAGTTATTTTGTTGGGTTTTTTTAGCATTTCCACTATAATAAATCTTTTTCAGTGCACATGAAAAATGTGTAAACTTTTCATCTGGGCAACACTTTAAGAATTACTTTTTATAAGGTTGATAGGTCTTCAAAATTTGCTAAAAGAAAAATGAAGCATTTTTTGGCAAACAGTTGAGCTTTCTTTGAATTAACATTTCTCATCACTTAACATTTTATTCCTTTTACCTTCACTGAGTTCCATACTTTGACATCAGTGACAAGCTATAAAGTGGTTCCTTTTCATCTCTATTTCATCTTATCTGTGGAAATTTAAAGTAATAAAATAGAATTATATTGGCCTCTTTGCATCTACTGTACTACATTGTGCAACTAACCTTTTTATTTTACTTTTCCAATAGCTTTCAAGGAGATTAATGAACAAGAAATTTAGAGAAAAAATTACTGCTGCTTTACAGAAGTTGGAGCAATATGGTGGAAAGGTGAGCTGATCTCATGACTATTCTGTACTCTTCACATTTGAATGCAGCTTTGCCAGATCAGCTTCCATCTCTCTTTCAGATTTACCCCATTCTGAAAACTGCTTATTTTTACATGTCACTACTATTCATATATCATAAACCACAGAATTTTGCACTATGGCAATCAGCTGAGCTGTATTCCAGTCCATAGTGAAAGAGTTGTTTTAGTCTGTTGATATATTGAGTGGTAGCAGAAATGGCATTAAGTCTAGTCTGGATAATCCATATCCTGACAGTTAGGCTTTGTTGTAATCCATTATTTATATTTCACTTTTCATTTGTATTTTCCATTGTTTTAATCTCTGAGCAGGAAATTCAAGAGAATGTCTCAGTAAAATATTCCAAGGGATCCATACATATATAGGAATTTGCATGGCTGGACTCTTACAGAGCACCACATCAAGCCCCATTCAGGAGAGCTCTATTTTTTTGGAGCAAATGCACATACATGTGGATTCCTACCTATGATGTTTGCTTGGAACATTTTATTGTCCTTGGTGGGAAGTTTATACAAACTTAGTAGTTAAAAGAAATACTTGCTGCTCTTTCATGAAAATTTTCCTTTTCTGTAGAAAGACTTTTTTTTCACCCAGCGTTTGAACTGGTGTGACAAATGGGTTAGTTGTGTGGGGTAAAACCCAGGATGCCTAAGTCCTTACTCCAAGTAAGGCATTACAACACTTCTTAGAAAGTTAATGCTTATACTGAGGAGTAAAGCTTGTGAGCTCCTTGTACAGTCCATAGGGTAGGCTAGTTGCCTATGAAGAATGATCCAAGAATTCACCAAATGTCAACTAGTAAACAGCTTCCTCCCCTTCTGGAATATTGACACCTGAGTTGGGCTGGATGCACGCTATGCGTTCCTTTCTTTTGTGAGCCTACATACTTTTCTCAACAGGATTTGCTCTTTCTAAAAGAGACTTTTTTGCTGTTCTTGATGATGCCTGACCATTCTCACTAATAGCTTATTATGGAGATCACTTGCTGTGGAAATCAGATAGTCCCATTCCAGCCCACCTTGGTTAACATAGAGGTTAGATCTACAATTGCTATAAATTAAAAATAAAATATATTAAAAAAAAAAAGCTTTAAGTAGCAGATGGCAGAATATTTTTCTGCTGAACACTGTTGCCATTTTTTGTTGTGTTATACATGTGCAAAGAGAGAAGAAAAAAGAGTACTGGCTTGGATATTCATGTGGAAGAGAAAATACCGGCTTTCTTGACCCTATGAACACTTGCATGTATTATAGTAAATGGTCATTGGTAAAGAATAGGAATAACCTAAAGAGTAGGAACCATAAATATAGGTCTACTAGTTCTAAGTTTGTACTTCATTTTTTGTGTGTGTGCGTGTTCTCATGTTCATTTAAGGGCAAAATCAGTGTTTGTATTACAGACCTGAAAAACATCACAAATAAAGCAGCATGAGAGTTTTTTATTTAAATGATGTGAGACAGGAAAAGGAAAATTGCATCTCATCTTGATGATCTGAAAATTCAGTTCTAGATAATGTAACTAATCCAGAGAATCACTGACCTCTAATTCTTCTGTCTGTCCGCTGATTTATTGTAGTCTTATCATTTTTGTGAGTAGGTATTTCTGTAAGTCTTTTAGAAAAATACTATAATAAGATAAAACATAAACTGGAAACAAACTCCTAAGTTGTGATTGTACTCAATATTATATAATACAAGTAATGAATTTATAAAATTTCTATTCTACATGTGTTAAAATGTATATGATTCTTACTCTTATTGGAAGGCCCTTCCAGAGTATTACTTCTCTGTTTAAAAATCCATAGTATAGCATGTCTGTATTTATGCCCAGTTTTAGGTATGAATTTGCATATCTCTTCTGTTTGACGTTTACTCTCCAGCATTACCTATCACAGTGGTCCATTTTTTCAGTTCATTGTTGTCAGCATTTTTGACAGTAAATTTCTCAGGAAATAGCAACTTTTCATTTTTTTTTATGATTTGATTAATAATGAAGATAACTAAGTAAAAGTTGTGAATTATACAATTTATAGAGACTATATGAATGCTGTCATATGTAGTACTAGTGTTTCTTGTTTCAATTTGTTTTATTTTCTCAACAGGCGGCTACGGCTATCATCAAATCTAAAATTCCAACGTATTGTTCTGTCTCCTCTTAAACAAGAAAACTGTAGCAATTTGTACTGTAAAGTGAAGTTTGGAAAGAAACTGCCTGTGAATGTCACTGACACTTATTTGGGGTACGGTATAATCTCTTAAAATAATCACAACTCCTCAGTATGATGGAGAGTGGGAAAAGTCCTATCAATTTATGAATATGTAATTATGGAAGACAACTTTAAAAAAGTCTCTCTGTATTGGCTGCTGTTCGCATATGCATTGTGCTTACAATGACATTGACTAACTGACTATTATTTCAAAAGCAGAGTAAATATTGATTCTTATTTTGTTGTAAATTACAATGTCCTTTAATATGTCAGCAGCTTTTAATGTTTTGTACATGTGTGATGCAAAATAATTTGGCTTTAATTACTAAAATAGTATCTTATATATGTACACCCACTTTTCAGACACATAACTTATTTTGTGCTGCAGTCACAGCTGATGCATTTTGGGTTCATCAGGATTTACTGGGTTAGATGTAGAGCTATGAGAAATCATCTGGACTTCTTGAGAGTCAGCTTTTAAAGGTATGAATGAGAACACACTAAACAGGTAGCATGCAGTGCAAAACTGAACTTGCTCAGTGCATTATCAGCACATTGTTTTGAGAAGCTGGAGAAGTTTTGGAGAACACAACGCAGAGACATCAGGTTGCTCCATAGAGCCACAGCCTAGGTTTTGCTCAACCAATTATTTCCAGTTAGCTGGAAATCCAGTTAGCTGGCCTACTGAATGTAAGCAAGATGTATCAGGCAACTTTGGAGTATTTACATTGTGCGCCCTTTGCATTAAGTTCTGTAATGCCACAGATGTGCTTAAGACTAGCCTGTGAATTCAGCACCAGGCAAGCTAATACACTTCTGAATGTAGAAGCTATAAACGAGTTGAAGACAATAAAAAGATTGCAGAAGTCAGCTTACCTGGCTGTCAAGCCTTGTAGGGGGCAGCATTTCTCCATTAACATATTTGAACTTGATAAAATAATTCCTAACAGGTCTTGTAATAAATACTGTTCAGGGTTCTCTGTAAGGGAGAGCTGACTGAGTAACAAAATACGCCACAGAACTTTTTTTCCCCTAAGGAAAATGAAATTCTGGAATTTAAATTTGTTTTTTAAAGGTTGTGTTTTGTTGTTTGTTTTTGTTTTGGTTTGTTTTGTTTTTTTTTTGTCATCAGAAGATGCTGTTTCATGTGGTATTAAAAAAGTTTATTGTATGAACATATGAAAGCAATTTCAAATTTTATTTTTAAATTTTATTTTTAAATTACCACTGCTTATAGAATCATAGAATAGTTAGGGTTGGAAAGGACCTTAAGATCATCTAGTTCCAGCCCCCCTGCCGTGGGCAGGGACACCTCACACTAAACCATCTCACCCAAGGGTTCATCCAACCTGGCCTTGAACACCGCCAGAGATGGAGCATTCGCAACCTCCCTGGGCAACCCATTCCAGTGCCTCACCACCCTAACAGGAAAGAACTTCCTCTTTATATCCAATCTAAACTTCCCCTGTTTAAGTTTTAACCCATTACCCATTGTCCTATCACTATGGTCCCTAATGAAGAGTCCCTCCCCAGCATCCCTATAGGCCCCCTTCAGATACTGGAAGGCTGCTATGAGGTCTCCACGCAGCCTTCTCTTCTCCAGGCTGAAGAGCCCCAGCTTTCTCAGCCTGTCTTCATACGGGAGGTGCTCCAGTCCCCTGATCATCCTTGTGGCCCTTCTCTGGACTTGTTCCAACTGCTTGGCTAAATTAAATTTACTTCAGGACCATGCTAAGATCAGAACTGTGCAAAAGCAAGGTCTACGTATTTAAGCCTCTTAAAAAAATTAATCTTGTTGACAAAAATGTTTAATTTGAATACAGGTATTTGCTTAACAACTTTAAAAAAATCGATCATGCTGCTGATTTTTCTTCATGTTTATTTTATTTTTTTTTTAACAAAATGTGCACACTTAGTTTACACAAGCACACTACAGCAGATTTCAGGTGTACATGTATTGTACTACTCTTATCCTACACTGGTGATAGCAGAGCAGCCTTCAACATGCCTCTAACATCCCATCTCTACACCAGAATAGATACCTGATTTATTTTTCCAAAGAATGCACTTGCAACATTCTTTCTATTTCATTAATCCCCTTTCACATTTTCTGCAGCAATGTCACAATGAAGATTGGCCTATATCTGATAGCATTTCACCTCTTTTGAAGAAACCTCTGTGGACTGTATATCTTAAAAATTACAGGGATAGGGGGGCAGTATTATATTTAGGTACATATTTTTATAGAAAAGTCTTTCCAGGTTCAGAATTAATGTAGCTCCAATCTTAATGAAGATGTGATCCTAAAAAAAGTAATGCATTTAGTACACATAGATGATATTGTATAGCTGAAGTTTCCCATTTTCTTTTCATTCTGTCTCATAACTGAAGATATTGCAGAAAGTTGATACAGATGTTAGCCTGTCTAGCAGTCAGTCATTATTAATATATGATACTACATAGTAATATTCATTCTGAGCACTGAGGCAGGATGAAAGATTCCAAAGTTCATGCCTTTTCTTCATTAAAGGCAGAAAGACACATACTCATGGAAACAGTTTTGGGTTTCTTCATGAAAAATTTAAGTTGGAAGATCCTTAATTTTAAGCAAAGAACTTTGCAGACACGTTGAAGAAGAATTAGAAATACAGTATGTAGGACTCCTCTCATGATAAATGCAGATTCATTAGGTAAGTGTGATTGATAGAAGCTTACTCATATTTGTTAAGGAGTATATCTACCTATAAGCAATGTCTTTTTTGTTCTACAGCAATTCTTCTTTTCAAGTTACCTATTTTGTTAGGTTTGGAGGTTTTTTTTAATAGAAAAGCAAGTCAAAGGTGGAAGGCAACAGCAGCATGATGTGCATTGCACATTGAGTACAGCACTTTAACTCAAAGTATTATTCAAAAAATGAGGACTACGCCATACAAATTTGGAAAAAAACCAAACATGGTAATACCTCTGTATAAATTAGAAGCTATTATTTGAGAAATACACTCAGACATCTGGAGCTTAATCCAATACAAATGAGTAGCAAAACTTAGAATATTTAGTTAATCTCCTTGTTATAGTATCTATTTTATCAATGTGTTGGAATTTAATAATGTAAGGTCTTGTTTTGTTTGGGTTTGGAGTGAAAACATGACTTTGAAGAGCAGTCTTATTAACTAACTAGCCACTGCTGAAGTGCTAAATTGTATAATTTAAAAATATTTTTTGGGGAGAAGTTTATAATAAAAAATTATTTGCATAATACATGTCTCAGTGTAAAGCTGAGTAATTTTATTTATGATAAAGTGGAAATCCATCTTTTAGATAATGTTGCAGAATAACTCATATTTGTCCATTAATTGTAGACCTACTGTCTTCATTAAATCACATTTTCAAAGAGCTGCATGGATCGCATTATGTTCTCATCCTGTAAAAAAAGAAAACAATAAACCAAAAATCATACACCATTACAAATATAGTTGGCCAATATCTATAGTGAAATGGGGTAGAGCTAACTGTATTTTAGTTAATGCTAACATTATTTTTGAGCTTGTTTGGAGAAATGGTTAGGAGAAAAAGGCTGGTAATGGATCTGTGCTTAAATAGGTTTGTGTATATATTAATTAAACTAAAACTATTCTATCAAGAATACAATAGCATGTTAAGACAGTTAATATTTTGGAGGTTACACGTTTATATGCAGTATAAAAAAACACATATAGACAATAAATACTCAAGTAATAGTTGCTGTACCTGAAGTGTGAATCCATACATGAAATTTCTAGTCCTGTGTATCTCACACAGGAGCCTTCTTGCAAATCTAGCAAATCTTGCAAATCTATTACATAGCTAGGGGTGACTCAAATAGATCTAAATGTGCATTTTTGCATGAACTGAAGGGTCAGTCAGTTCCATCACAACACTGACTCCTCAGCTACAATTTTCAGTGTGCTTACACTGAAAGATGTTGACTGCTTTCCCATGCTACTTCTGCATTCTGATTACTTTGCATTAGGTAGGTAACAAACCCTTTGACACCCAGGTTCTGCATAATGCTTTCCGATGCATCGCTGTGTACCTTGGTTTTTATCAGTAGCTAACTCAGCAAAGCAGTCAGCAAAAAATATTTTTTTTGTAAAAAAGATTTACCTTTCAGTGTATAGAATAATCAGTTTACTTGTAGTAGCCCATATTTGGTGGTGCTTTTGGATCAACAGTTGGTAGTACAATAAAATATATTCAATACAAGAGTATTTACATTTACAATTTGCTGGTCTCCAGTGTAATAATCCTCCCTCTTAATCTGAGTACAAACCCTTTAGTACTTGGAGAGATAATCTAGCCATCTTTAATTCCAGAGAGTGAAAAGACTGAATTTCATACACTGTTTTAGGAAGTTTCATGAAAGAGGTGTATGAAACCCCCACTTAGGAAAGTTGTCTCATGCCATTCTCCTGTGTAAGCTGCCTGTACGTTAATGTCCCAATAACACATGTTCAGTATCCATTTCCAGATAAATTATTCACTGTTCCGTCTAGTGGATGAATTGCTTTGTAGAAATGTCAAGTCTGAGTAATTTTCTTAATTTATGTTATGAAACACGCACAGTGGGGTTTTTCTTTGATCCTGTATGTCATCTTATGTGATGTTGCTGTAAGAAGTGATTTGTGCACTATTTTATGCTCCTGAACTACCTTGTGAACTAACTGAAAGCAGTAATACGTAATTTAAAAAAAAAAAAAAAAAAGATTAATGCATAAAAACCTTGTATAGGAAATTCACTGTATTGCTGGAAATTAAACTAACTTTTTTTCCCCACTACACTGTTTTGAAACATCAATGCACTATTGAATATAGCTGATTAATGTAATGTTAAAGTTTGATTTAACTGAGATAATTTGTCATTTAATTATTTACAAATGTTTTTTGGCAACTAACATTGGCAACTAAGCTCAGCAAACATGCCAAGCAAGCAACACTAATAAAGAAAGTGTTTTAAAACTTCCTAACAATTTTATATGTATCATAACTAATCATAGAGTCGTACCATAGAATGGTTTGGGTTGGAAGAGACCTTAAAGAAAGATCATCTAGTTCCAGCCCCCTCAGGGATACCTCAAAGCCGTGTCCAACCTGGCCTTCAATACTTCCAGGGATAGGACAGCTACAACTTCACTGGGCAACCTGTTCCAGTGCCTCATCACCCTCACAGTGAAGAACTTCTTCCTAATCTCTTCCTATCTAATCTCTCTCATTTTAGAGCTATAATGAAACTGGGTTTTCTAAAATCAGCTCTATATTCTGGTTTGCTGTTTCTGTATGGATAGACTTCCAGTGACCTTCCTTCAGTCAAATGGGAAGCGTCTTCACGAGAAAATACAGGCTTCTATTTGGAACAAGGTGACTTTTAATAGCTTTTTATTGCGTCTTCAAAAAAAAAAAAAAAAAGAAAAGCAGATGCTTGCATCAGAATCCTTTGGCAAGTATATCCTTCTTATTTGTCCCCTTTTTTTCAGTACATTTTTCTAAACAATTTTTTTGCCATGGATTTGTTTAACGATTCCTAACTCAAGACATTAGGAGGTGTTAATGCATATGAAAAGATAGTCCATATGACAGACAAAACATGGATCAACGAACTTTGCTCGGTCAGACACAACTTTAAGTCAACATTGAAGTTTTCCTTAGTGAAGTCTGAGATGGCTTGTTTGTTTTTTTAAGGCTAGCCCAGACTGTCGGCACTGTGTATGAAATAGGTTACTCCTGCAGAAAATGTCTATCCCAGAAGCCTTTTTATTATTAAGACCTTTACATCATTCAACCTGACATTCACCTATGCACCACGCATGCCTTAGTCCTTTGCCTCTGTAGTAGTGCTGCTGTAGATAGGAAGCAATGCCTGAGTCAGAGCATTTTCCGCCAGTACCAAGCTGTGAAAGGAGGAAGGTGGAGAACTGAGGAGCACCTCACCCTCAAGTTACAGAACTACTGTTTCCCAAGACCTCTCTCTGCTGTTTGGTACCTTATCCAAAGCAGGACATAGAGCACCTGCTTTTGGGGGCTCAGTCCAGCATACCTAGGGCTGTTTTTGCTGTGGGAGCAGCTAGACTCCTAGAGTCTGAATGGCAGACTGGCATTCAAGCACATGGGTAGGGAGGACAGAGAAATCAGGTCATACACATTCCTTGTCCAGATAGAGGGAGGACATTTTTGCTGTCTTCACTTAACTGTGGGCAAAGAGTGTTCCTTATACCCCGTGACCAGAGACGACCATGCTGAAAACCTGAATGATTTGTAAATCCCTACATAGCTGTTCAACATTCTGTGAGTGGACAGCCCATTCTTTGTATTGGGACCGTGAATTAAGAGTCTTGAACTTGCTGTATACTTCAGACTGTACAGTGCTACTGCAGTGATAACTGTGCCAAACTAGTACTTAGCACAAAGTACTACGTACTTTATTAAAAAGGCACATGTGTGTATGAGTGGTTAAGAACACACCAGAGACTCCTGATGTTGCAAAAAAATCTCAAGAACCTATTCCAGGAACCTGAAGTGAAGTCTCTGTATTCAGAGTGTGTTTACTTTAAGAGCGAGAAGGGACACAACAGAGCATATCTGAATATCATGCACACGTGCCTTTTTTAATAAAGTACCACCACAGCTGTCAAAGCCTAGAGAGCAGCAGATGTGCTGTGCCACTGTCCTGAACATCCTGAGTTTGATAAGCAATAGTTAATAGAACTAGCAGTGGTGTAGAGAGAGGGCCAAGTGTGATTAAGAGTGTGGGCTGGTTTCCCTGGGAAGAAAACTTGAACAATGAGTACAGCTCAGAAAAGATACTGAGTGAAGGGCAATAAGTAAGCACTATTTTACATAACATCAGAACATATAGAAAACATAAAAATATTGCATAATAGGTCTAAAGCACAGGCAGATTTACTACAGGAAAGATCACAGGATCATTTACTTTTGCTTTTGGCATTATTAAATGCTTATGAAAGATGAGACACCTCCTGGAGTGGTGTGATTCACTGCATGCGGAGGCAAGACAGGAACATGAACCTTACCTTTTTAGGTCAGCCTTGTACCTATTAAGATATTAAAAAAAGGTTTTCCTACAGCTGTGTTTTAAAAAAAAGCAGCCAATACTGTCCTTTGTGAAAAATGTAATGTGAAAAATGGCTGAAGCCATGTTAACACCTGAATCAAGTTTCTTGAAGGATTCAGCTTGACTCCTAACCCCAAATCTCATTTCTCAACCAAGTCTTGATACAAGCATGAATTACACACTTTGCAGCTCAGATGTCTTTATAGAAGACCAGGTCTTAGTAGGTAGAGAAATAAAAATTTAGGCAGCGAGATACTTTTGTATCAAAAAACATTGCCACCTTTGAAGTTAAAAGCAACTGAAGGCAAGTGTCACAATGAGAACGTTGTCTGTCATGTAGCAGTTTAGAGAACATCTCTCTCCCATATACTTTGAATACTCAGAAGAGGTAAGTAAGAAATCTAAGAGACGTACGAACCTGTCGAACCACATTGGAAAAGGAGACCAGGCAATTCCTTTCTGAAGGTACTAATTTTCTTCATAAATGAATCACTCAGCCCATCACCATAATTGCTGTCATATCCAGATTAATCTGTCATTTAACTTCCAGAACTTTGCAGACTCTCAGCTGGGAAATGAATCTCTTCTCCGTTTCTAATGATCACTCGGCTTTAGCAGAGCAAGAACAAGACTGACAAGCTAGAGCCAGTGCAGTAGAGCACTGCTGACAGTCAAGACATTACCCAGTATGAATTGCTAAGCGTATAAAGAATAGCCACAGAATAGTTTCATCCCCCAAAATCAACGGATTAAAATCAAACAGAATCACTTGCTAGGCGGCTGTGCTCATGAGAGCAACCCCAAGGAATAACTACAGAGGCATATAAAAATAGAACAATTCTAGAACTTCTTTTCTGTTTCCTTTTCACCTTTCCCTATTACAAATTATTAAAAATCTTACCACTCACTAACTGCATTTATCTTGCTAGTCTTATTCTCTCCTGACTCTTGTCTACTACTCTCGGTATAGGAGTTAAGCAACACACAGAGGCCATATTGCTGGTCTATGTCAGCTTCATATTAATCAGCCTGGAAAAGGGATCAGTAGAACACTGTAATGATTCCTTATATTTATCACTGTTACAAATGGTGTTGGGTTTATTTGCTACATCAATTTTGATAATGTATGATTACCTTATCACTGGATCTAACATGACAATTTACAGTATTTAATAACCTCTTATCACACCAGAGTCATCATCATTATTCTGCACTATATCCTGTTTCTTGCATTTTTAACTGACAAATTAACAGTAGTTCCTTATGTTTCTGAAAATACAACTTACCTTTCCTTATAACATCTCCTGGTCTGAGTGCAGGCTAGTCTCTGAAGGGCAGAGGAGCAAAAACAGGCTGCAATTCCTGATGCAGAAGTTTATTCTCATTCCTGGTTCTGGAGGCAAGGAGCTGCTTTCAGCAGCTGAAGGAAATTAACAGCCACCTCCATAGTATAAACACTTGCAACTGATAATCACAATCAGTTCTCACTCCCTTGCCTTGACAAAACTTGCCTGCTGTTAACTCCTGCCATCCAGCACTGCAAACTCCTTGTACTCTTGCTTTTTAAGGCCTCCAGCATGTCATGATTTGCTGGTGGAGAAAACTCCTATAGATGACAAATTTTCAAGCAGTATTAATATTATTATTATTGCTATGCCTGTATGCCAATTGTAAGAGGGATGTGTTCCCCAGCACGGGCAGAAGATAGAAATAAATATTTATCTGAATGTGAAGAAACCTTCTGCCATCAAATACAAACAAAGCACTGCTAAAGAGACCAGGGATGCGGACAGTTTTCCCTTAAGTAATGACAGCTTGCATATAGCATTTCTTCTAGAGATTCAGGACACAAATTTATTTAGATTGTTTAGTGTTTTTCTGTAATGGTGTACATACATACTCTACCTTGGGAAAATACTGCCTCTGGTTATTAGGATTACCATCACTGTCACTCCAGAAATCTGTGTAGTGCTACGATACACCTGACAGCATTAACAGATAAAAGTTCAATACTTATCACTGGGTACTTACTTTCTGGCAGCTCTCTATGAATTCATCTATGGTAACTACTCCATCTTTGTTTTTGTCCATTTTCTGTTGAGAAAGAATAAGAATGTATGTTTATCCTCCTGAAATCCTGTGTAAAACAAGTAATTTTTATTATCAGTTTTAGCTATATGTCAGCCTAAGGGATAACCAGGCCAAAATGCTGTAAAGATGTGGTAAGTGACATTGTAGAATAAGCATAAGGAGCTTATTGTTGAAAAAGCAAGGTGTGATGTGTAGATCTGAGAGATGTGGGACAGAACCACAGAGAAGAATATGGATTATAAAATTGGTAGGATATATATACCTGCTAACAGAGCTGGTTTTTGGCTCTATGTTACGCAACCCACCTGGAAAAACGTTTCCACGTGTTGTCTAGGTGCATCTTCCTTGAGAACAGGATAGGTGCATTTTCCCATCATATCATATATTGCTTTCATGATATCAAGCATTTCCTGAAGAAAAAACAATATGTCTGTGTAACGTAAGGTGCATTGTAGATACTGCTTTAACACAGACCACAAAAATTATTTTAGGATTTACATCTTAGAATAAAATTTTGAGATTGTGCCTGTTATTTTATATCTGAACAGCTTCAAGGAGGAGCTGCTATGTTACTATGTTCCTAGAAATTCTAGCATGTTTGTTCAGTTTTCATAGACATACTTCTTAAATACATGCAGATGTATAATTTTGATTTTAAATGGATTGTGGGAAGAATCTCCTGAGGTCTTGTTAAGAAAACTAAACAGAAGAAGTTCTGTAACACCAAGTGAATGGTCAAAGCACATCAGCTTCTTACAACTGAGGTTTTCATAAAGAAAACAGAAACACCCATGCATACACTTGCACATAAGCAGAGTCTTCCTTTCACATCAAAAGCTTTGAATTTTGTTAACAGAATGGCTTGTAAAAAATAGAATAATTATAAAAACAAGTCTTCTGCCAGTATGCTGTGAAATTATTCTATAGATCACCCTTTTGTAATAATTATGATTTTTCTAAAAGTGTAAAATTATAAGTGTAATATTTACATAAAGACCCACTTTGAAAAAAGTTCTATTTTTGTGTGTCTTAAACCATGACATTATGAAAGCACTTATTCGGTCCCACTGTAATTTAAGTACGTTTGAATCTTTCCAGAATAAAAGATGTAGAAATCTTTTGATATAAATTTTGTTTCAAATAAAAATTTTTAGACATAGATTCATAAAATGAGTAACAATTATGGCCCAGGTACTTTTTCTGTCCAAATAGCCTACCAGACTAATTTACTCTAGTCACTCTATGTGCAAGTACATAGGCATAAGTTGAAGCCAAACATTTCTGTACCTGAAGAACCTGACCTTTTACATTTTATGTGAAGATTTCCCCTTTTCAATTTTTATATATGCTTTCAAAATGAGAAAATTGCTTTATTTTTAGCATGTCTAGTTTCATAATATGTTTATTTGTTAATCTGTCTAATCTGACAGTGAAGCCATTCTTCTTTGAAAGCAAGATTTACATATACAACCTCTATTTTCAGTGATTAGTGTAAAAAGTAGGCCTTACCTCTTTAGTTATATATCCATCCTTATTTATATCATACAAATTGAAAGCCCACTTCAGTTTCTCTTGTACTGTCCCTCGGAGTAAAATTGAGAGACCCATAACAAAATCCTAAATAGACAAGAGGTCTTGGTCAGTTTGGAACTGAGCAGTTTTTCACAAACACCCAGAAATCCATAACAGTACATTTCCCAGAAGCACAGGTGTCTGGAAAAATGGGTTGTTTCTATTTTTTTTTCCTTCACAGTAAGTCTTAAGGATTGCTGTTTTTTCAAATAATTAACAATCTGAGCACTGTTTGCCACACTCATAATTAATAAGTAAATTAATTTTCTATAAAATAAGCCATAATTTTCTGTTAGTGGATTTATCCTCTGAAATGCCTCACATAAGCAGTTCCTCAAATTAATACCAGGGAAAAGCAATTCCCATGGTTTAATGGCCCAAAAAATAGCTCAAGTGGCAGTTAGAATAAGCACAGGAGACCAATTTTGGGAGAACTACTTACTAAGGAACATTAAATTCTTGTTAAATCTATACCTTGTTGGAAGTGGGATATGTGGTCCCAGACCTCTTAGATGAATCTGTTTCAGCCAACATCTGAAATTTCATGTATGCTACAGTACACCTCAATACTTAAAACTTTTATTGCAGGTTTTATAGGGAGTAATATTTATGATGTGTATAATCTTAAAGCTTTTGTGACCCACCAAAGCTCTATTATTGTAGAGCTATTCCACAGAAATAAATCAGAAGACTTTTGACATTATATATAGGTATAGATTTTTGTTTCATAATTAATACTCTTTAGACAGCACAAACCTTATCTACATTTAGTAAGCATCTTCCAGATGGGGGAAGATATCAACTGGGATATGCCATCACCTGTCTTCTGTATTTCTTAGCATATTAACTTTTTTTAAACAATGTTTTCCTTCCTATCTTCTCCCCCTTTTCCATTTGATAAGCTTGTAAACCCATAAATCTGTGAAACTCTCCCCATAATAGGTTGAGCAGAATATGGCAAGAGTTTATATTTAAGTGTGCACTTCTATGCCATTGCTTAAGACATACAAGATGTCTTAGAGTAACATTAAAACGGACACAATAAAAGCTGAAAAAATTCTTACTGGCACCAGCAAAGTTTATGCACTTCCTTAAAACAGTAACAATGGAAAAGACTGCACTGAGGTTAGACACCAATTACAAAGGTCTGATGTACTTCACAGTCAAGTATACCCAATAAAGTGACACATACACAGATATCATGGCCTCTAGTAGGGACAGACAGCTCCTTTGACAGCTTCAGGCTTCTTAACAATTCAAGTGGTTTGCTCAGCCTGTCATTGGTATATGTGCCCTTTGGGGTAAATGGATACATGAATCTTGAAAGAGTTTTTTGCTCAACTTGTCTACATCTCAATGACTAATTGAGGATCACAGGCTTAAATCTCCAAAAGCTCTTTAACAATGTACTACTAAGTATTAAAATGTTCAAAAAGTTCAGAACAGATTTGATCACCTTACAGCATTAGCAATTAACCTTTTTAATTCAGTACTATGTCTTTGAATCTTTTCTGCACTGTTTCACATTCTTGATGTGGCTTTTCCTGAAGTCCTTACCAACAGTCTGCAGTAACTTTATTTCCTTAGAGTATTATAGTTCAGAACTCTGAATTATTTTTTTAATTTGGTACCAGCAACATTTTTGCACTTATTCTACTTGAACCATATATATTTTTCTTTTTTTTTTCTTTCTTATTATTATATTTTTCTTTATTATTATTTCTGTTTTTTCCTTTCTTTTGCATCACTGCATCACCTGTAAGTTAGCTGTCTTCCTGGCATCATTTGTATCCCCATTTGCAAAGCTGCCCTTCTATCATAGGTTTTGAAAACCATGCATAAACCCCCTTGAACTTATGCTGTTTTGCATGATGCCGACTGTCCTTATAAAAGGTGAGACAATTCAAAAACCTTCCAGGTGTGTGCTCTAAACATTGCAAGAATGGGTCATCTCCTTTCATGTTGCACCAACAATGCTTGAGAGTCATATATAGTTCAGTTCAGATGCACTGACTTCATCTGAGTGTTGTACAGGAGCCATCTCAGGAAAAACAGAAAGGATTTATGATAAGAGCGGGGGTAACTTTTCTATGTACTTAATTTCATGCAATTGAAAAATACAGAAATAAAATCATATAGAAGCAGAAAATCTGATTCAATTGACATAGGCAAAATCCACAGGGTATTTTGGACTAGATCCTCAAAGGGAAAAATGCTCTGCATAGTGGAAGGCAATGTGTATGTCAGGAGCAATATACCTATGCTAGCTGTTAAGCGAGTAATCCACTGCAGAACCCTGTAGTAAAGCAATGGTGGTGGGGGTAGCAGCTAAGCTCAGAGAATGTCTGTCTATATGCTTGTTACCATCAACTCAGTGACACACGAATCAGGCACACCATTTAGAAGGCAGCATGAACCTAACTCCCCATTACAGTATCAGAGTAGCCAGATGTGCTTTCATTTCTGGTTTAGACAACTCTTCAATAGGAACTGTAGTGGTAGTACAAGGGGTAACAGGTCCAAACTTAAACAGCGGCAGTTTAGATTAGATATAAGGAGGAAGTTCTTTCCTGTTAGGGTGGTGAGGCACTGGAATGGATTGATCAAGGATGTTGTGAACATCCCATTCCTGGCAGTGTTCATAGTTGGGGTTGAACAGAGCCTTGGCTGGAATAGTTTAGTGTGAGGTGTCTCTACCCATGGCAGGGGGGTTGGAACTATGTGATCTTAAGGTCCTTTCCAACCCTAACTATTCTATGATTCTATCCTATGATTGAATGATTCTAACTGATTCTGGAGAGAGGAATTCTACTTATAGAGCTTATTTATTTTTTAAATAAGATTCTCAGTACTTCTTAGACACCTACATGCCTTAAAGATGCCAACATTGTCTATCGAGAGGGACAGTCTTGCTCAGCTGAGCACCTGATGAGCATGCTAATACCTATGAAGACCTCCATTAAATGCCAAACTCTCCTATGCTTAACTTTGATTCTGCAAGAAAGGGGGATGTCTCACTGAAGGGTGACAGCCTCACCTGTACCAGAGGCTCTTTGTGCTCAGTATCACAACCTGCTCATATTTCCGTTCTGCACTACAGCTGTATAGAGCCTCTGGTTGTCATTTGGGATTGACTTGTATTTGTTTGGGTTGTTTTTCTAGGAGTGATTAATTATCTCTTAGAAAGGTTGTTGATGACTTTCTGATTACTTTATCAAATCTTTGGGGAAAGCTAGTTCATTAATAAATTAATTAACAAGCTTAATAGTATGCTGTCCATATACCTATAGGAAAGCTTAAAATTATTTCACCTGATCCTCCGTTCAATACCAGATGTAGGTAGGCAGGCACCTAAATCAATTTTTGGATTTAGACCTTGGGATTTTGGAAAGGCACCAAGTGATGAATGTCAGTCCCACAAGTGGTAAAGCCCTGGCATGCACAAAACAAAGAGTAAGAGGAAATATATTTCTTTGTAGCTACAGCTGGAATTAAAATGCTTATGAGATCACTATTAGCTCATTTCCTACATGACATGAACAGGACTTTTTGCACTGAACACAGAGAACTGCACTTGTAAACCTCATGAAGTTCAACAAGACCAAGTGCAAGGTCCTGCACCTGGGTCAAGGCAATCTCAAGTACAAACACAGGCTGAGCAGAGAACGGATTCAGAGCAGCCATGAGGAGAAAGACTTGGGGATGATGGATGACAAAGAGCTCAGCATGAGCTGGCAGTGTTCGCTTGCAGCACAGAAAGCCAACCACATACTGGGCTGCATCAAAAGGATCATGACCAGCAGGTTGAAGGAGGTGATCCTGCCCCTCTACTCTCATGAGACCCCACTTGGAGTACTGCATTCAGGTCTGGGGCCACAACAAAAGAAGGATGTGGACCTGCTGGACTGAGTCCAAAGGAGGGGCAAGAAGATGATAAGAGAGCTGGAGCACCTCTCCTATGGAGACAGGCTGAGAGAGCTGGGCTTGTTCAGTCTGGAGAAGGCTCTGGGATGATCTTAGAGCAGCTTCCAGAGCCTAAAAGGGACCTACAAGAAATCTGGGAGGGATTTTTTACAAGGGCATGAAGGGACAGAAAAAGGGGAATGGCTTTAAGCTGACAGAAGGGGGATTTAGATTAGATACTAGGAAAAAATTCTTCACTGTGAGGGTGGTGAGGCACTGGCACAGGTTGCCCAGAGAAGCTGTAGGTGCCCCATCCGTGGAAATGTTCAAGGCCAGGTAGGACAGGGCTTTGAGCAACCTGGTGTAGTGGAAGGTGTCTCTGCCCATGGCAGCAGGAGTGGAACTGGATGATCTTTAGGGTCCCTTCCAATGCAAACCATTCTAACTATTCATTAAATTGCTATCCTCATGTTACTGCCTTGCAGACAATGCCTGTTTATCACTGTACTGAAATATCAAAGTTGTGTTTGATTAAGATCTGAACTGTCCTATTGAACCGAGTTAACATGCTTGTTAATTTGTTAATTAATGCAAAATTCTCAGGTAACAATTGAGGAATAGAATCATAGAATCATAGAATAGTTAGGGTTGGAAAGGACCTTAAGATCATCAAGTTCCAACCCCCCTGCCGTGGGCAGGGACACCTCACACTAAACCATGTCACCCAAGGCTCTGTCCAACCTGGCCTTGAACACTGCCACAGATGGAGCATTCACAACCTCCCTGGGCAACCGATTCCAGTGCCTCACCACCCTAACAGGAAAGAATTTCCTCCTTATATCCAATCTAAACTTCCCCTGTTTAAGTTTGAACCCATTACCCCTTGTCCTGTCACTACAGTCCCTAATGAAGAGTCCCTCCCCAGCATCCTTATAGACCCCCTTCAGATACTGGAAGGCTGCTATGAGGTCTCCACGCAGCCTTCTCTTCTCCAGGCTGAACAGCCCCAACTTCCTCAGCCGATCTTCATACAGGAGGTGCTCCAGTCCCCTGATCATCCTCGTGGCCCTCCTCTGGACTTGTTCCAACAGTTCCCTGTCCTTTTTATGTTGAGGACACCAGAACTGCACACAATACTCCAAGTGAGGTCTCACGAGAGCAGAGTAGAGGGGCAGGATCACCTCCTTCAACCTGCTGGTCACGCTCCTTTCGATGCAGCCCAGGATACGGTTGGCTTTCTGGGCTGCGAGCGCACACTGCCGGCCCACGTTCATTTTCTCATCGACCAGCACCCCCAAGTCCTTCTCCACAGGGCTGCTCTGAATCTCTTCTCTGCCCAACCTGTAGCTGTGCCTGGGATTGCTCTGATCCAGGTGTAGGACCTTGCACTTGGCATGGTTAAAATTCATAAGGCTGGCATCAGCCCACCTCCCAAGCGTGTCAAGGTCCCTCTGGATGACATTCCTTCCCTCCAGCGTATCAACCGAACCACACAGCTTGGTGTCATTGGCAAACTTGCTGAGGGCGCACTCAATCCCACTGTCCATGTCAGCGACGAAGATGTTGAACAAGACCAGTCCCAACACCGATCCCTGAGGGACACCACTCATTACTGGTCTCCAGCTGGACATTGAGCCATTGACCACAACTCTTTGCCTACAGCCATCCAGCCAGTTCTTTATCCACCGAGTGGTCCATCCATCAAATTGATGTCTCTCCAATTTAGAGACAAGGATGTCGTGTGGGACAGTGTTGAATGCTTTGCACAAGTCCAGGTAGATGACATCTACCGTACCGTCCTTCCAACAGATGTCAGGGTGGTTGAAGTCCCCCATGAGAACAAGGGCCTGTGAGCATGAGGCTTTTCCTACCTGTCTATAGAGTGCTTAATCCACAGGTTCTCCTTGATCAGGTAGTTTGTAACAGATCCCCACAGTAATGTCTCCCATAGCTATATTCCCTTTAACCCTGACCCACAAACTCTCTTGAATAAAGGAATCAGAAAATCCTTTGCTAAATTCTTTGCTAAGAATTCACTTTTGGAGAAACAAATGTAAGTTTGATTTTGTTTAAGTGTCAAAAACCTTTAAACATCTCCATTGCATTTGGGCACAGCTTTGCAGTTTAAGGCACTGACAGTGGGATTACTGAGTGACCTTCCCCTCATCAAGATCACATTCAGAATACCCTTAACCTGCAGCTACAACAAACTAAACTGATTTGGATATTTGCATGTAGTTGTAATGTGCTTTACATTTGAGTATTGAAGTTAATTAGCCTCAATTTTCCTGGCTCTATAAATAGGCTTGAGGGCCAGGTCTTCATTTTGGTTCAGTTATAAAATTCATGCAGCAAGTGAAAACTTTGCTGTCACATCTCTCTCTGTCTGATTAAAAAAGTTCACTAATAAGCCAAAAGACCCCTTCAATGGCTGGGTCATGGGTTGTCTGAAATTTTCTCACTGATGTTAAAAGCAAAACTAGTTGGCATAACTAATTTTGGAAATAAATTGGTGTCAAAATTGATACAAGTATGGGATATGGAGATATAGGTTCAAGCAGTTTCATGAGTTTATTTTTTATGCTACATAAAATGCTTCAGTTGGAGGGACTGACTCTTATCAGAGCATATAGAGATTTAGGGATGACAAAACTCTTAAGGACATAGCAATCTCACTAGGCAATCTCATCCAATGATGGCATGTGTTTAAGTTGTCCTAAAGTCTAACACTTCATTGCTGATGATTGAAAATTTGAGGAAAAAAGAGCAAAAAGCTGGAACAAATTCTCCCTTTTTTCTTCCCCACAACCCCAGTTACCACTGCTTCATTAGAAAAATGAGAGTGCAACACCAAAAATCTCATTCTCACCTACATTCTTTCAGTACCATTTCAGTTTTTCATATCCTTTTTACATAGAAGAGAGCATTTTCCATCATCAGTTGTTATATTAAATTGTTAGTGCAAATAATAGCAAAGCCTGTATCACTCTTTTGAGTCTATATTGAACAAAAGTAAGCTGGAAATCTGTCTTGTCAACGACAAAAACCCCACTGCTTCTTTTATTTTCCTGGTTTGTTTTATTCCAAAGCCTTTTTTGTACACAGACCTGCACTTTCGAGATATTCAAATCCCTTAGAAAGGGATTCGTATTTACGGCATTTCTTAAAGCTTTCTATCTGAGATACAAACGTCAACAAATTGTTCAGGAAAGAGACAAAAGCTTCTTTTATTCTCATTATTCTTAATGTTAACAGCAGAAATACTTCTAAAATACTGATGCTGAAAATGTTTTCTCTCATTACTTCTGCTTTTGCTGATTTAACTAGAAAGATTCCTTGTAGAAATAGCTTATGGAGAGAAGAAATGAATAAAACCTCCATTCCTGTTTCTACCTTCACACAGAGCCCATTGATTCCAGCTGCCCATGAAACATGTAGAAAGTGTTCTTGTTTTTCTAAATAAATGCAAATAACCCCCCACAAAACGATCTGGTTATGGTTCCATGTGAAGTATAGATTCCCAATTGCAGTGCACCTATCTGCTTGGTGAGGCATCTCCTTCTATATTGCATGAATAATAAAGCAATGCAAATGTTTTTTAAAAAGTTCTGGCAGACCTCACATCATCGTTCACTCAAGTAAATCATAAAAACACATATAGGACATATGAACATATTTAAAGTGGGTGTATTTATGACAATCCAGTCTCAACTTGTAAGGATATAATTTGTCCATTATAAACAAAACAAAGGAAAACATGACAAAGCAAACATACACTTTTGCAAATGAACCAAGACGATTTAATTCTATCCCTCAAAATAATGGCTCCCTCACAGTGTTTTGTACACCCTGCTTTAATCTAAACTATTGCAGCGGGTTGCCTTTTTACCATATTGCATTGATGACCTCAGCCTTAGCAGGGAAGGGCAGAATTTTGAAAACAGATTAGGCAGTTCAACAGAGGAAGAATGAATTTGAAACTCTTGTGCTTTTAAATACATTTGCTTTAAAGCTGTTTTTCTGTAGAACCTTCTCCTGGAAAATAATGCAGTATGTGAGCAATCCTATTTTGGCTGAGTCATCCTCATAACATTAGTTGTAGTTAAGAGTCCTTCTCACCTTGCAGAAGCAGGGAGGATGATAAGGATTATTTTATGTAACTTGTTTATAAATGGGGTTACAGATTTATAAAAGTATTACATAGCAGTATGGTTTGAGTTGCCATTTAGGGATATACAATTAAAATAAATAATTACTTTTGTTAATACTTTGGAAAAACTTGAAATCTGAGTCATATAAGCTAAATTTTTAATATAGTAAAAGCCACCAAATGGAACTTAATTACAAAGCATGGAAAAAATATTCAATTACAGAGAAAGATGTAACAGCATCACTTACCTCAAAACTTACAGATCCATTGTGATCAGTGTCAAATGCATTAAACAGAAAATGTGCATAAGTTGTGGAATCTACAATTTAAAACAGTAAAAATAATTCATAGTAAGCACATCTTATCTGAACAAATAGCAAAGTCACATTACTGTAATCTGAAGCAACCTGTCTTAATGGCAAAGCTACCTTACCAGTTAAATGACTGTGATGGGGTCTATCTCACCTGTAAAAAAGAAAAATGTGTTCATTTGCTCACTTTAAATGAGGGAAGCAGACGTCATCTGCACATCTGGCATATGGGTTTTACTCAGAAGACAGGCCTGTCAGCCAGGTTGAAGTTGAGCTTGTCAGAAAGCTGCTGCTGTGCTTGCCTCATATGCTCAATTACAGGTGAGATAAAATCCTGTCCAGAGAAGCAGATTCTTAAAGCTGGTTTGCTGCTTAATTCCCATAAACATTTTTTAAGGGCTAGCTACTTAAAAACCTTGGAAAAACTGGCTATGACTAAGTGAAGTGGTCAATAAGACTCTGAATGATGACCTTAAACAAGTGATCTCTTCACTATTTTACTTTATTTTTCAAGCCTACTGACCAGTGCATATTGACTCATTTTCGAAACACAAGACTCTATACAAACACCCATAGTATGGGGAACAAACAAGAGGAATGAGAGATGTGGGCATGTCTACAGGGGTATGATATAACAGGCATCACAGAAACATGGTGGGATGGCTCCTATGACTGGAGTGTTGGAATGGAAGGTTACAGGCTTTTTGGAAAAGACAGGCCTGGCAGGCGGGGAGGGGAAGTTGCCCTTTATGTTAGGGATAGGATGGAGAGTATGGAACTCTGTCTGGGGACAGGTGAGCAGTCAAACAGAGAGTTTGTGGGTCAGGATTAAAGGGAATATAGCTATGGGAGACATTACTGTGGGGATCTGTTACAGACCGCCTGATCAAGGAGAACCTGCAGATGAAGCACTCCATAGACAGATAGGAAAAGCCTCACGCTCACAGGCCCTTGTTCTCATGGGGGATTTCAACCACCCTGGCATCTGTTGGAAGGACGGTACGGCCTGGCACAAGCAATCAAGGAGGTTCCTCGATTGTGTGGAAGACAACTTCCTTCTGCAAGTAACAGAGGAGCCGATAAGGAGAGGTGCCATGCTTGACCTCGTGCTCACCAACAGGGAAGGGCTCGTTGGAAATGTGATGCTCCAGAGCAGCCTTGGAAGCAGTGATCATGAGATGCTCGAATTTGAGATCCTCAGGACAGTGAGAAGAGTGTGCAGCAAGCTCACTGCCCTGGAGTTCAAAAGAGCAGACTTTGGCCTCTCCAGGAACCAACTTAGTAAGGTTCCATGGGATACAGCCCTAGAGGGCTGGGGGACCCAAGACTGTTGTTTAATATTCAAGGATCACCTGCTACAAGCTCATGAGTGTTGCATCCCAACTAGAAGGAAGCACAGCAGGAGGGCCAGGAGACCTCTTTGAATGGATAAGGAGCTCCTGAGGAAAATTCAAATGAAAAAAGAGGCTTATTATAAGTGGAAGCAAGGACAGGTGGCATGGGAAGTATTCAGGGATGGTGTCTGGCAAGCTAGGGACCAGGTTAGGAAAGCTAAGGCCCAGTTAGAATTAAACTTGGCTACGGATGTTAAGGATAACAGGAAGGGATTCTGGCAGTGTTCAAGGCCCATTTGGACAACCCTTGGGTGATATGGTTTAGTGTGAGGTGTCCCTGCCCATGGCAGGGGCGTTGGAACTAGATGATCTTAAGGTCCTTTCCTACCCTAACTATTCTGATTCTGTGATTCTAAGACAGCATGAATATAAATTTGTCAAACCTCTAAGTTTTCATAGAGATCTAGCTTTGCATTTTCTTCCAACAGCCACAGCCTGCTCCAGGAGATACCTAGCAAAGAGAGAACTCCAGAGGCTGTGCTGCTGATGTGAGCTACTGGGGTTTTGGGAAGTCAGGTTTCTTCAGTGTCTTTTCCCTGTCTTAAAACCTATGCAAATTAATGTAGGCTAAGGTATAGTTTACTTTTAATAGTTATTACTTTCCTCCTTCTACTTCGTGTATTTACATTAATTTTAGTTTAATTAACAATGACCTCACAAACTTTTAATAAAAGGAGACTGTTACAAAATCTGAGTCCCCCTTGTATGACAAAACCTTTCACATCATCAGTTCTGAGAAGCCTTTTGCTGTTTTCTTGGCACTAAGCCATTTTAACTTTCATATTAATCCTGAAAACTTTTATTTGTCACAGCCCAAAATATTGTTTTGAATTAAACAGTGATAGTCTTGGGTCACTCACCTGAAATGGTATCTTGACCCCAAGGAACCAAATATACCAAACCTGAAAACTCTGTACTTCACAGAGTCAGAATTGATATTAGTAAGTAATGTTTCTGGTCTTACTTTATTAATTTAATATCATGTGAAATAGCTACAACAAGAAAAAACTCGGAAACCTTTAAACCTTGTGTCTGTTAATCTATTTACAGAGAATTAAAAAAAAAAACAAACGCCAAAACCAAAACACTGTGGAAGGTGTTGAGACATTCATTCATTCATTCATTCATTCATTCATTCATTCATTCATTCATTCATTCATTCATGTATCCTGTTATAAGTGTAATTGCTTAAGCATAGCCTAGGAGATAAATTCATACTTTAACAGAAAAAATGAAAACGTGCTGACTTCAATTTATATTTAGGATTTTTATAGTTATATTTTCTACATCTACTGAGACTTCTGTTGTGCAACAGAATACACTATGCAAACCATCCTCAGGGAAAATGCATATTACAGTGGTATAATTACTTTAAACTGAATTTTAAATAGCTTCTCAGTCTCTTGGTATTTATTTCTTAGAAACATGTGGAATATTCCTAATTATTTTCTGTAGATTTACAGAAAACACATAGGTTATTACAAAGATTTTCTACTGTTTGTTGCCCATACGTGTTATATGTCCTTTTTTGTATGACGGTATATGAAAAGAAGTCCCAGTTGAAGAATCTTTTCTTTCTAGTAACCCTTTTTTAAAATATAAAAAGAGATATTTTTCAGGGTTTGTTCAGGCAATTCTGGTCTGAAATTTTACCTCCAAAACCACAGAAGTATGATGTACACTAGTCTTTAATCAGAGCCACTTAATGTAATTCCCTTCTGCCTCCACCCCACTAAATCTTGAACATTAATCATGTTAGAAAAAAGCTTAACTTTTTAAACAAAATATGTTTTCTTTGCAGGGTTATGATATCATAACTGGTAGGCTAAATTGATATTTTGACAGGTTGAGACAGGAACAGATATAAAATCAGATTTCCTTTGAAATACACCATTAAATCATTTTAAACATCAGAGAAAAAATGGTAGTCATTATACATCCAAACCTAGGTCTTATCAAACCCTGGACATAATCTGTTCTGTTCATAACATGAAGGAGGAGTGCAATAATTAGTCAGTGTGTGGATTCTTATCTACAACTCTCCCAGCCGAAGAACAAATCCCAAGTTATATTGCAGGTAATCCACTGCATGAATGCAGGGGGCCTATTCACCTGTATGGCAATGGGTTTGTAAAAAGAAGTTATTGGAGTGCCTTTCTGTCATGGAAAACCACTTACAAATCTACTTCTTCTTTTACTGCAATCCAGTGTACCTCCTTTTTTGTGCTTGTTCTTTTTCTATTCCTCCTGTACTTTGTCCTAGATCGTCTTGAAAGTTGCTTGATGAAGTGATTTGCTGGTTGTCATTGGAAAATTTCTTTTTGATGACTGTTTGGTCACCCTGAATCTTAAAATCTTACCCAACATCATTCTGTTTGCTCAGATACGAGTTGTTACAATGACAGATCATATTGTATCTGGTTTGTATCTGGTTTACATAGGCATTTGGTATCCAGTCTGGCTGCTTAACTAGACACTTAAATATGATGATCTCACCCTGTTGTGATGAAATACAGACAGTCAATTGGGTTTTGAATATACCTTGGCTAATGTGAGGAACAAAGAATAGCCTTTGGCTCCCATACCTCTCAGAAAATGGCAAAGTCAACACAGGCACCTACAAAACGGCATAAAACCTACACAAAACAGATCCAGTCTTCATGGGTGCACAGAAATTAAAGGATTACTGATGTGAGCTGTTACTCTTCCAAGAAGACTTGGCTCTTCTGCTGTTTGCACTGAATATTTTTCTTGAAATTTTGAGTAAAACTACATTAGGTTTTCACATTTGTTTGTGCTGTCTCTATGTACCACTAGGGATTCACGCCCTTGTGTGGAGGCCATGGAGGAGGGGGAGGAGAAGGGGACAACTTTTGATTGTCACTTCCCAGTACTCTTCATTGAGATCTCTGAAAACGCTTTATTATAAAAGCTAAAAATGCTATTATGAGTGCAGAACAGCATATTATTGATGAGTGAATTATCTGCATTTGGTACTTTTCTACCCTGCTAAAAATCTAATTTTTCATTGTATTTTACTGAAGTTAAATGAAGCAAGAAGAAACAGGTTTTTATTTTTCCCTTTTCCATTTTATGTTTAGGAAAGTGTAGCTCCCTTGTTGCAAAGAGAGTAATGTCATTGCTGAAACTCCAATGAACTGTGTAACCATGTATTGCCATTGCTAATAAGAAGCCGCAAGCTTTATAAGGTGCTTGTCCCAGGACAGAGGCTCGTCAACTTGGAGCCATGTTTCCTGTGGGTTAGCTGTGACAACAATCTCTCAAATTGATGGGGTTTCTTAGTCTCATTGATTTTAGTTCTGTGGTGCAACTACAGCTTTACACATGTAACAGTAATAGGCAGTTATTCTATGTAGAAGCAGGCATTCATTACTAACATAATGATGCAGTGAAGAACTTTTTGCCCCACACATCAACACAGACCTTGAGCAGCTGAGGGATGGGATTTAGCACAGAGGAGAGCAGGTGTGTGATGAGAGGGCTCAGGACAAAGACTGGCACTAGGAACCCCACAGCCACAAACAACTCACTCAAAGTCAGTTAAAGAAATGTGGGTATGGAGATGAACAAAACTGGTTTTAGGGGTAGCAATGCAAAGAAATAGTATCTAACACATGTAAAAATCACCACCTACAGTCAGACTTGAGTGTAATGTGGAGCTGCAAACAAATGGAGAAATATAAAGGCTTAAAAACATGTCAGCAAGCATGTAGAAATGACCCCAGGTGAATCCTGTGAGGAAGCTGAAAGCACCAACATGAACATCGTATTCCTCCTGCGGAAGGACTCCAAATGCCAACAGTCCACTGCAGTCCCCACCTTCTCCTCCACATGATGCCACTGCCCTAAAGGCCCAGAGCAGCAGTGGAAGGGTGAGCATTAGCACCAGGAAAAGGGGTAGAAACTAAGAATTGAGTATATATCAATTTCAATTACATTAATATTCTTCCTGTAACAATTAGGTCTAGACTAGAATATTAGGATTTTAAGATTGCATTTATTCTCACAATACATTTTAGCTCTACTTTTAGAAAAGATGTGCCTGCTCTTTGCCCATAAACAATTCTGAGTGTTACAATAGGAAATATTATTGAAGTGTAGTAAAGGTGTAGTCACATGCAAAGAATTATTTTCATTAGCCAGGGTAACTAAAAAATATAATATCAGAAGCTGTAATTGTTAGCTTGGTTTAAAAGCTTAGATACAGAAATAATCAGTAGGCAGGTCAACTCTTCTAGCCTTTTGTTCTTCCCTATTGAGTGTGCCTACTTAGTAAGGATTTCAGTGATGGTAATCCATACTGAATGCTACTCTTTATCTTCTAAGTCTTCATTCAAAATAAAACTAATTGGTACATGTTTTGTTCGTACCAATTAAGTGTGTGGGTTTTTAAAATACAAATGAACAGAAAGAGGTATGAACAGTCCCAGGGAAACATGCAAATCTCAAGAGCTGTGGGAGAAGATGAACAGGCAGCACTGAAGTGCTGTAGGAGAATATGAAGAAGGAGTATTGAATGACAAAAGCAAGAGAAAGGGAAGAGAGGAAAACAATTCAAATTGAAAGAAAATCCAAGGTTCCGGACAAAAAAAAAGTGTTACACATTTTTGTATTATCTTCATTGCACTAAAAGGTACTAAAGAAAAAGAAAGTAATGGAACTCCTAGAAGCTGATTAATTGAAATTCAGGTTAGCAAAAAAAAAAAAAAAAAGCCCTTATATAAGTAAAGAAACCACATAGAAGTCAAAGGGGTTCTGCCATTAATATTAGAGGGTACCTGTAGTGCCTTCTACAGTTTTCATTCCTACTGTGAAAGATTTTGTGGAATAAAACAGAATGAGGAAGGCTGTGTAGAAAGTTTAAAAAGAAATAATCTACTTGGAGAAACCTGGCTTTCAAAGGTACCCAAACACAGCTAGTAACTTCATAATAGAAGACTGACTTCTTGTAGGTATCACTACATTCCATTCAGAAATATATACTTTAAAATGTGTTCATCCATAAGGAAATTATCCCTTGAGTTCAGATAGAGCTTGAGACAACAATCGTGTCAAGTTGAGCAATGGGTCTTTTGTCAGACTTAGGAACTAACAAACAAAGCTCTTTGCTCACTGTAGTACTAATTACGTGCACTCACCTCCCTGTGGAAAGAACTGAGAGTAAATCTCTTTGAAGGTTTCTTCATTCACAACACCACTGGGGCATTCCTGAAAAAAAGTGAAAGACGAGAACTGAATAGCATCCAATCTGGTCCAGTCAAATTATGTGTTCATGAGACGCTACAGAACATGAATGTAACTGGGGGTTTAACATGTCTGATTTTGCACTCTCAACCGAATAATAATGCATTAAATGTTTATCACTTTGAAGCATCTTCCTAAAGAGTTCCCATGGAACAAATATTTCTTCTGTGCCATATAACTCAGCTTCAGTGTTGAGACCTGAGTTAGATGTGAGCAGCAACCACTCTGCTGCAGGAACTATTGGTGTCGCTGTGGGACATGGGTGGTTGCTCCTGCAGCTGCCAGCAGCATTTGTGTGGTATGGAAACCAAGCAGGAATGTAGACTGCATTTGCAGTTAGGTATTACTGATAGATCATGCAGTCATATTGTACTGGAACAGTTATATTCAATGAATTCAAAAGACCCTGCAACAGAAAATTCTATTCAAACCTTGCAGATACTTCTGCCTCTTTATATATTTTTCATAAGCTGCAATATGTAATAAAGAATAAACATGAAGTGTCAGAACAGATTTATTACAAAGAAAAAGGAAGTAAAGTGGAAGAAAAGAGGATTAGACCAGTGAGTTTAAAAAAATTACTTATGTAAAGAGGTAGGAAAAGCAGAAGGAATATTATTTTGTTTACTAAGTCGCACATAAACATCAAAGGCCAGACAGACAGCTTCTAGACTTGAATTTGTCAGATTGAGCAGATGGCTTTGGGCAATGCACTTAATTCCCTTTTGTATTTATTCCTTTAACACAGAGTGTGAAAAAAGCCTCTCAAGCTCTTTAAAAGGAAAGTATTTCTAGAAACAAAGGTAAATAAAAAAAAGACAAATTAAGTACTAAGATTTATATATTTATTTTTGTCTATTTCTATGCTATGTGGAGTGATGGCTCAAATTTATTTACTCCTAGTCCTAAACTGGAGAAAGGAAATAGCTTTAAATGAAGTTAAAGAACAGTGTAAGATCTTTTACCAGTGTAACAACAGATTTTCCTGTGAGAGCAGATTATATTTCTATTAGCTCAAATAAGGAACACTGAGATATTCCTAGTTATGACAGCTTCTGCTAAGAAACAAACAGTGTAATCTTGCTGAGAGATGAATGCACTGCCTGAAAAATGCATATCAGAACTGTAAATCTACGATTATTTTGATTTATGTCACTTATCCTCAGCCAAAATCAGCTCTCCACCATAACTAAGCACATGCAAGCATGGAGTAGGAAACAATTCTGTTTGATCAGTACAGATGTAAAACAGATGTCATAGAGACAGAAGTATAAAATTTGTTCCTGGCCACAGAGCCTGTCACTGATTAGACTTACAGCACAGGCCTCTGTAAGACAAGGTATATACTGACTGCTGGGCCACACTGCCTTTCAAACCAAAGCCTTCAGGGAATGGGAGGAACAGGAAAATTAATCTAGCATCTCTACCCTTCATCAGGGAAGGAGGAATCCATTAGGTGAGGCGTTATCTCCCTGCCTGTCATGTATTTGGTTGTGAGGACATTCTAAAACATCTCTCTCTACTTCCCCAAAAGACTGTAGTCAGATAGGATACCGTCTTTGTGGTCCCCAGCACGTTTACTAGCTTGTCCTTTTATGTGAAGCCTTCTGGTGTTATATAAGTACACGCAAAAAAGCAGTGGTTTTACTTGTATTTGAAGCACAATAAAGAAAACTTCAGAGAAGTGTTCAGGTACTCACTGATAAAATGTTATGCAATGTAGAAAATTTGACAAAAGTATTTCATAAATCCCAAGCACACATCGGTACATAGTCTACATCATTCCCAGACTTCATGCCCCAGGAAGAATAAGGGGAAGCCTTCTCCCCTAGATGGGTGGGAGTGTGAAAGAACAATGCAGTATTTTAAAATCTAGAAAAAAACTGCTGTGGCTCCTTTCTGTTCCATATGCAGTATCTTTTCAGACAAAAAGCTAGGCACATTTTGAGTGAACTAAAAAAGAAAACCAAAACAAAGTCCCTCTATATATTTGAATGTCTACAATTCAGATTTTCCTGGTTTTTTTTCTTTCTTTTTTTTTCTTTTTAATTGTGAAGCTTAACAAATAATGAATGACAAAATGTGCTCCTACATTCATCTAACTCTGTGGCTTATTAACGTGTACAGCAATTTTTCTACCTTTTCCTTGGATGAGAAAGATATTCAAAATATGCTCATTTTGCATAGAGTACAATTCCCTTTTTTACAAGAAATGCCACCAACTCCAGCTGTGCCAGTCCTTAGTCTGAAGCTGTGAAGAATCAGAGTTCTATTTCCCGACTGCATTTAAATGTTGTGATACTAGAGGAGAATTAAGGGTACTCTGGAAAAAATTGTCTGATTTATTCTTTGTTAGTTCAAAACGAGTTAGCAGCCTAATTTTAGAGAAATACATGATATACATACCTCATTTAAAGGTAATACTTTTTTCTGTCACTGTTTGAAAGAAGCGTTGCTTGAAAAGGCAACCTTCTTTCACAGAATTACGTATTAAGTAGAGGAAGGAATGACCTCTTGAATTTCCCTAGGTTGACCCTCTGTATTTTCCTCTGCTCTTTATGAAATCATTGCCACTAACACCATATCTTTTCCATTCTTGGAAGTCTGTAGTAATGGTATCTTAAGGACATTCATTAAAAATATGTGATGCTGGCCAATTCTTATCAGAAATATCAGTTAAAATCTTTCTTTAACTTGAATCTTTCCTCTGAGACTACAAGACAGTGAACACTTCTGCTCTTAAATAATTTAAGTCTAAATATATATATAGAGAGAGACAGCATCATTTACCTCCAAGACTGCTCTTTTCATGACTCATAAACCTGGCTTTACTGTGTTTATCAGGAGATTTCTCTAGTTCCATGAAAGAGATTTAATACTGTAATTGTAAAGTATGCTCCATGGCTTTATGTCAAGTTATTGCTGACTTTGTCCATTCTACCCACTATAATGAAAAAAAATCTTTCTAACCTTTCATTAAACTTATATAAAAGAGAGGAAAATAATTAAATTGTTTGAAAGAAAAATGTGAGCCTTATTTAAACCATTTTGTATATTCTTTTTTCCTCCAGCTGTATATAATCTGTTACAGAAAATTTCTGTTTGACAGTCTTTTAAAATTGCATTAATAATGCATTATATTTTACTTCTGGAGAATAAAAAGGAGGGAAATTTCATCTTGAACTCTTTTTCCTGAGTCCAGTGCTCCCTCCTTTAAAAAAAATGCAAACTGACAGAAAGAAGAGACAGAGAATAATAAATATGATTCTGCCTTTTGATCTTTCTTGCTTGCAATTCTACTGCTGGGAGATTACACCTCCAGCACATGGTCTTACGAACCACTGCAAACCTGTAAATTATTTACAAGCTTCATGCTATCTAAGCTGCCTTTTTTGCAATATCCCTAAGAATACTGCAGTGAGTGGATTCTTCTTTACCACCTAATCAACACCCTTTTTAGACAAAAGACAAACCACAAAAGACAAAAAAGGAGAAATAGTGAAATGAAATGTGAAAAGAGAATGGAGAAACAAACTCAAAGCTCAGACTTTTGTCTGTATAACAAACAGTGTATGATGGATAAAGCTGTATTAAGAGCTTTGGCAATTTACAATATATTTATGTGCTTTTGCATGACAGGTTCTTCATCCCATGCTTTATCTGCTGTCAGTTTTCACTCTGCTTCATTTTAGATCTATGTTCATGTCCATTGATTTCATTATTTTTAACTGATAATATTTTCTCTTTTTGCATGCACTTCTATTTTGACCTAAAATCTAAAGGTTCCATAAACACAAAACTTGATAGAAGAACACATATGTAATTTTGAAATAGCATGCTGATACTTTCAAGCTAAATTCTACCAAAAATCGCACAACCTAAACTCACAATGGCTTTTCATAGTCCAGTCCAGTGACTAATTTTTCATCTGCATATAATAGGGGTTTGATCCAAGCAGCATGAAAATTTAACAAATGGCTTGATCTAATAACATAAGTAAGTCAAATTAATAATAAATTCTGGGCCAATAGGCACCTCACAAAGCTCAACAAGAATCGCAATGCTCTGTGCCTGGGAACAAATCATCCTTTGCCCTCGCTGAATGGCAGCTCTGTGGGGTTACAGCTGATGTCAAGCAGCATATGAGCCGTCAAAGAATTCTCACTACAAATAATATAAACCACCTATTGGTCCAAGGCCAGCAGGCTGAGGAAGGTATTCTCTCTCTCTACTTGGGACAGTCTTGGGGCCCCTCCAAGGATGTGGAAGAACTGAAGAGGGTTCAGCAGAAGGCCATGAAGACTACTAGGGATGAGAACACATAGCTAATGAGGACCAAGAGAGAGAGAGCTCAGCTTCTTTAGTTTAGGCCATCGTTAAGGGCTGGGATAGTAGCAGCCCATCTGAAAGGCTGTGACAGAGATTAAGGAACAAAGGAACAAAATTCTTAGTAGAGACAGTTTTGTGGCCACAGTCTGAGGTTTGTGAGCTCACATTAGACACCAGGAAAACTTTTTGAACTCTTCTTGGTAACCTGAAGTGTAGTGATGCTTCAGACAACTCTTAATTTCAGTGGAAGTATGTGCCACCTTGGAAACACAGCCAACAGCCTTGGAAAGTTGTCTATGTACATGGCAGAGCTTTTCTACAGGATGAGAGGAGAGGCTTTGACAAGTGGATTTTGATAATTTGCCATTATGAACAGGAACATACTGACCAGGAAGAAGAGTGTGAGTTAGGGACTTGAGACAATAGATTCTTAAGCTTGTGATTTTTTCAGTCTTCAATGCTTTTAAGGATTATGCAGTTTTGTGCACCTCCTACTTTCAAAGCTACATACCTAAGACTGATTGAAGTTCACTGTATTTAGTGTGCATTCTGATGTATGTAATTGAGATGCAGACATTCTTATGATTTTTATATTTGCAGAAAATTGAACCAAATTATATTTGTGCAATGCACATGGGTTGCAATACAAATTAATTTATCCTGCTAGTGGTTTTGAGCCAAACATCTAGTTTTATTCAGAAAAAAAATACATGTATTTGATGTTTAATCAGTGCACATTGATGTGCATTTAGCCTAAATTGCCCTCCCATGGCAAAATATCAGTGGCTTTGTAATAAAGTTACTCAGCAGAATTATCAGCAAACCATTAGTCAATGTGTTATCAGACAGAAGCATTTTTTTAGTGTGGCTACAGGAATGTATTATATCAGCAAAGTTTATACTTGAAATGTACAGTGTTTTTTCTAAGCTTATAGAAAATTTAATTGCAAGGGAACTCAGGTGATCTGAAAATCCAGTTGCTAAAGTATTTAAGCACTATATAAATTATCTGGAACAAGCCCAGTGATACCCAGTTCACAGATTACTCCTATTTTGATCCTCCTCCAAAATAAAATGTGTCAAAAGTAGCAGACATAAGAAACAGGTACTAGCAGCCCTTCCAATGGTAGAAAAGGTAAAGACTCAGGTGAAACATGTCTAACATGATCTCATGCCTTGGAAGAAGCAGAAACACCAGATGAGTCTCACGCTGAAAGGACCCTTTTTTGCTCTGACACTGAAGCTGACACACTGACATGGGAGGGGGGTTGGAACTAGATGATCTTAAGGTCCTTTCCAACAGTAACTATTCTATGATCCTACAACATTCACATGACATCCACCTGAAGACTTTTGCCAAGAACAGCACTGATCAGACATTTTACTTCAGTTGCTGAGCCAAGCAGATATTTTTTGTACAGATATGACACTTGATCCAAAACAACAAGACTTATAAATCTTACCAACTGCCACTTTCAAAACCTAAATATAGATCTCTGACACTCAGTAGCCTCTCTAGGTTTTGCCAGTTCGCTTCAGATTACAGTATTTTGTTTCTCAGTGTTACTGCTTAAGTAATGGCTCTGTAGCCCTAGGCTGATGGGAACCAGGAAAGTAAGTAGTTACGAAAGCAGAAGGGTGAGGGTGGGAGGATCAGAGACAAACAGAAAAAGTTCTCTCAAACAAGCAGGGTCACATTAAAAAAAAATGGTTTGAGTTTGTTGAAATGACAAATGTGATTCTAAGTGCTGCTAAGATTAAGCTGCTGGGTCATTAAAATATCTCATGTTTAATTGGAATAACTGGCTGGTCAGGGGTGGTGAAGTTATACTGAAAAAAGGTTACAGTTGCAAAATAAACCCCAAAACAGGAAGTGACATAAAAGCCAAAGAGAAACAATGGTGACAGCAATTTCATTGTCAAGATTTCTGAGGAAATTAACTTTCCTTCCTACAGCTGCAAATTCATAACAGCTTGTTTTAAATACTTCAAGTGCCTGCTGTTTAACGTAATATCCCAGTTTGCCTCCAACACAGGGTGGCCCAAGCTCTTTTTCCCAGATTTGCTAATCCACTTGGCTTGGTTGTGCTGAAGGATGGATCTTGTTCCTGGTCATTTCTTCACTCATTTCCCTCCACTCTGCAAGGAGAGCTCTCCCCAGAGCTTCTTCTTAGTTCCTCTGGTTGATGCTTTATTTCCACCTGTCTTTTCTCTTTCCCTTTGCAATAGAGCACCAAGCCCTATCTCACATAGTCTCTGTTTCCTAGTTTTTTGAAGAAACCATTTTAACAGCCCCTCTCTGAATCCCCACATCTCAAAATCTTTTCCAGATCCTAATCTTTCCTTGCAGAAGCTCCATCACAAGTAACCCTTTACCAGGCTATCACCAAATATTACTCAATTTTTCAGACATAACAATCCAAGATCAAACCAAGAAGTCATCAGATAGATGCAAATTTCCAGTCAGACAGATGTAAAATCTCAGCTCACTTTTAAGAGCTGGCACCTTTTGTGAAAAGCATGAAACAATTCTCTTTCCTAATATTCTGCATTTTCGCTTTGTGTCAGATCTTGCTTTGTGCTGTTTCTGTAACAGAAGCCAAAGGATGCAGAGAGAGAACCCTTTCCTGGGAAAAAATGAGGTGCAATTCAGGATTTCCAGCGCAAGGGAGTATAAGTGATAGCAACATGGTACACCGATACGGTAAATTCTCATGGCAAACAAGAAAACCCAATGCTCTTTCAGCAACTGCTACACTTCTGGGCCACAAGAAAGGGGTGATGCTAATTTGGCAAGCAGATGCAATATTGAAAAATTACTTATTTGGACATTAAAAAAAAACTATTAGAAGATGATATAAGTCAGTATGTATGCTATTAATCAAAATGCGTTTTTTCGCAAATAATTAATGGTAGCGGATAATGTCCTGATATAGGACATGAAAAAATGCTAGTTAGAAGTTTATACCCTAAATTTATCTAAAAATCTTACAGCTTGCAGACACAGGAAGAAGAGAATTCAGTGGCTGCTGTGCCTTTTTTCCTCTAGGGCCAATGCAGGAGCTGGCTTTTTAGAGTTTTATTATGCCTTACGGCATAAATTTAGCTAATATCCAGCTGACATGGTATAAAATGATTTAGTTGTGTCTGCAGGCCAGTGAATATACTTCAAGCAGAGTAGAAAACAAAAATACAACCTAATGTACTTCTAGACTAAACTTGTTTATATTTTATTTATACTTAATAAAACTGTTTATATTTTATAAGCATGCTGCTCCTGGCTGAATGCTGGCTTTTGTTGGGTTAGGTGGTAAAAGCTTGCCACAGAGGAGCACAAAGAGACAATGGCAGCCTGGGGAGCCCAAATAACGCCCTGCCGTAGCTGCTTCCAGGACATCTCAGGAACCACCAGACCATCAAAGGCCCTGCTCCACAAGCCCAGAGGAGCACAGAGGTACAAAGGAAGCAGGAACCCAAATTAAGGACAGAGAGGAAGGGAAACACTGTCCTGGCACTTCCTGGCGCTGTCCCAGGAAAGACTCAGCCCCAGCATCAGGGCACCAAGATGAATGAATGCTTAGACTGAAGAGGACTGCTGCTTCAATGTGGTGGACACATTCCAGCATGCAGTGGAAGAGCATTTTGGGATTGCACAGGTCTTATTATGGGATGTTTAGTAGCAAAGAAGAGGTGGGGAAAGGGAGGGATTTAGGTGATCGGCAGAGGAACAAGTGTAGGAAAATAGAGGGGTAAGGGGATAAAAAGTCCTGTCCACATGTACACAGTTAGCTAGTCAGTTTGTTTGTCTGGAGCATGTGCAGGGGTGTGAGTGCTAGAAAAGAGCAAGATGGATGAGCTGGTGAGCAGGTGATGTGACCTGGGACCCAGGATGTGAGTGGGTCTCTAACTATGACACCATGGTGGGGTTGGCTCCTAGGACCCAGGGAGTCCTGTCCAGATTTGTGTGTACACATGAGATGGCCTGTACCAGCAACTGCAGTGGGGCTACCGCCTCGAGGGCTCTTATGCACAGTATCTATGTGTATATATATGTATGTATTCTCATTTGTGGACCTCCATCCTGCTCAGCCTCAGGGGAGGCTGTTGGTGCTGCCTGTGTTTATGTGTCTGTTCTGTGCATCTGTGAATTGTGCAGCTGGCTATGTATACAGGTATATGTATTTTATGTATACATGTGCTCTATGTGTGTGCGCCTACTGGGAATACATAGAATCATAGAACAGTTAGGGTTGGAAAGGACATGAAGATCATCTAGTTCCAACCCCCCTGCATGGGCAGGGACACCTCACACTAAACCATATCACCCAAGGCTCTGTCCAACCTGGTCTTGAACACTGCCAGAGATGGAGCATTCACAGCCTCCCTGGGCAACCCATTCCAGTGCCTCACCACCCTTACAGAAAAGAATTTCTTCCTTATATCCAATCTAAACTTCCCCTGTTTAAGTTTTAACCCATTACCCCTTGTCCTATCCCTAACAAAAAGTCCCTCCCCAGCATCCCTATAGGCCCCCTTCAGATATTGGAAGGCTGCTATGAGGTCTCCAAGCAGGCTGAACAACCCCAACTTTCTCAGCCTGTCTTCATACAGGAGGTGCTCCAGTCCCCTGGTCATCCTCGTGGCCCTCCCCTGGACTTGTTCCAACAGTTCCATGTCCTTTTTATGTTGAGGGCACCAGAACTGCACACAATACTCCAAGTGAGGTCTCACGAGAGCAGAGTAGAGGGGCAGGATCAATAATCAAAAGCAAGTTCTGTTGTATTATGTATGAAAACAAAACAATATAATGATGTTACAGGAAAGAAAGTAGGGGCTAGAATTTCTCATTCACTACAGTTTTACCTCCATTGGAGATAAAATGGTATGGTCTCAGTTGATTTAACATGGTTCAAGTTAGTCCTGCCTTCTAACAGGGATGCAGTTTTCAGACTAAGACCAGAAAAGAAATGAGGAAAAGAACATTCATAGCCAGATGCTGTTCCCAGAGGAAGACAGGGGTGGGGGGAAGAGTGGAAAATAGGGAGGGGAAGAAAAGAAAAAAAATTGTTTTTGCTATAAAAAGCTGCCTTTGGGTATTTGCTAAACCATGCTGTACTTCCAACAACTTTTCAACCATGTTTGAAGTCAGTTCTGTAAACATGACTCTATCTCCAGCATGAGTGGTGTCTGCAAGACAAGAGGAGTGAAAGTGAATCCTTGAGCACCTTGAGCACTTGACATGCCCAGCCCAGCAACTGATCAGCTATAAATATGTAAATAAACTTTTGAAATTACTGAAGAACAAAGTTAACTGTCTGCAGGACCTGATCACATCTTCAGCCTCTCTGCTGATGGATCTGGGAGGATAGCAACAGCCTCTTCTCTCTCATCATTGAATCTTGCCCGACATTTTCGCTTAAGAAATGTAATGATTTCATTTATTTGATTTAATAAATTTATATAATTCGGCACATTAATTCATGAGTATTGTATTGAATTTACTTGGAATACCTTTAAATATATGTTGGTATTTGGTAAATACATTTTTAATTTATTTACTATGTTACCATTTTTAATGTATTTACCAAACACCAGAAGGGCTAAGATCAAGTTTTGACCAACTTTAGAGCTGCATGCTGAGAAGAAATGTTTGCAATTTATTGTAAATTAAACAAATAAATTTGTAATTTTGTAACTAATTTCTTTGTAGGAAGTATAAATCTACTTATCTTTCATATATTCATCAGGAATAGATTTCATTGCCTTTTTATTTTTAAGTGATTACTAGTGTGATTAACTTTTTGTCCTGAAAGTACTCTTAGAATTCAGGGCTCATTTTTGATACTGGGCTCTTTGTTTTGAGTTTTTTTTTTCTATAAAAAGGCAGAACACATACCAGAAAAGGGAATGTGTGGCACTGCTGGAGTTCAGATCACATTATTGGTCAATGTAGGAGAAACACGAAGAGCAGGGGAAAACCAGCAGCAGCTAATAAAAGCAAAATTATTTTAGCGGGACTTCAAGGTAGATAATATAAACAAAATGAGGTTTCTGGGGCAAAGAAGGTTTTGATGTCATTAAAGGAAAACTGAATGTAGTCTGAAAAATACATGAAAATATGTGCTTAAAGAAGATGCCATGCACTAGCCTTTGAAGCAGCCTCAAAAACACTAAGTCAGAGAAACCCTCTCTCTTGAAATATTTTAAATGCGGCTGAACAAAGCACTAGAAATTAAGACTGGGAAAACTAACTTGGGAATAGTTAGGTAGTTCAAAAGATCTTTTTCTTTACTCGTTAATACAGATTAAGAAAAAAGATTCCAAACATATTTATGCTCCTTTTCTTTTTTCTTTTCCTTTGCTCTAAATACTTCTAGAAGAAGAAATAACAGAAGAAGATATGGGTAGAGGAGAGCAGCCGTTTTTCTGCCACAGTTAGATTCCCCCAAGAGGACAATGAATTCACAGAGACTGAACTATAAGTATTGTCCATTAGGTGTTGGTAAAGTTTCAAGGGGTTATTTCTCCTGTGAATTAAAAGAGAAAAAATAAAACAACCCTGTGTCTTTGTAATGTATTATAGACAGTTATTTCTCTGAAGAGCTTCTTTGAACTAGCAACTTCTAGAATTCTGTATTGTCAGTATTTGGGCTCCTGCCTTTTAACACCTCTTTTTGAAAGTAGATGAATAACAGAAACATTCAATTTCCTTTGTCTAGACATATCATTCAAAACCTCAACACATCAAATGGGAGCTTTGAGGGTTCTTAGGAAATCAGTTCGTGTAGGAGATAATCACAATGACTACAGAAGAGATACCTGCTTCGGCTCTTTTGATCAGGCAATTATATTATTCCCCCACCTCTGTGTTCCTCTTGAGCTTTGCTGTTTGCCTACTATAAAAGCCAGTTTGTCAAAGGACTGGAAGGGTGATTGGCAGGACAGCATCTCAAACTACTCACAAAGGATGACAGTTGGTTTTATTCTATCTTTACACCTATCATTTTGGGGTCCTATTGAAGGAACTGCAGTTAATTACTGGGAAATGTTCACAGATGGAAAGATGAGCAGAGGCAGGCTTCACTGGAAGAGATGGATAAAAGATGGGCTTCTCATTTTAGCTTTCTCAGGAGTCGGTTATAAAAAAGAAGCAGCTTTCACAGCATCTTTTCCTTATTGAAGCAGTTCTTAGTTTACATACAGAAGATGCTGTAATCAGACAGTGATGAATGATGAAATATGTTGACCAAAGGTGTATCTCAGACCAGATTTATCTGATGACTTCAAAAAGGCCAAAATTTCTTTCTAAAACAGCTTACTATTTTGTTCTCAATTATTGCAGAATTAAGCCTTATAGATTAGAACATAACATACTGTAGTCTTATATACTTGAATATACTTGGGAGCCTTGAAAGCTAGAAACAGAGGTGAAGAAATATTTTCTCTTCTTTGTAGAAGCTGTATGGGATGAAAGACAGAGTGAGTAATGCGAAAGGAAAGTGTTTTTTTGTTAAATGGTTAGGGATGGTTATTTCAGTCTTTGTCCCTACTCTAAAGCCTTCCTATGAATTTGCCTATTTATAGTTACAAGTGTAAAGCATAAGCAGCTTTTGAAGGAGGACCTAGAACATAGGAGGCGGAATGCACTAATTACTAGGTCCAAAGGGACATCCTTCCTTTTGATATTTCCTCCCTGATCAAAAGTGCAGTGGAATTACTTCAGTTAAAGGTTCACAAAGGCAACACCCCAGGTTGTTGCATTATAATTTTTACCACAGGAGCTGTGGAGTCATTTTATAGCTTATTTGTGGCAGTCTGTATTTCTAGGAACATTGTGGAAGTGAGTGGATTTGGTAGCATAAGTCTCCATTGACATCCACTAGTGAAATATATGTAAAAACTCCTTCTAAGCCTTGTCCTACCACGTAAAATGCAAAACTTCTTTCTTCTATTTAGTACGTAGGAGAGTTACAATAATGTTTCCAAATGGCACAGCAAAGATGTACACAATTTTGAGTCTCCACTGGAAGATACTCTAATGAACAAAAGCCTCTTCCCACCCTCTACTTGCTATGGCAGTTTCAGAGGAAAACAAGCAGAAATAAAGGAACTGGCTCACATCCAGCATGAGCGGCTTCACACAGTAAATAACAATCAACACAGTGGCTGCTTCCAGTATGCAGTGGGAAAAGTGCCAGCCAGGCTTTTAATCAGTGCTGTTCTTTGTTTAGCAAAGATCCCACTGACTAGTGTAATTTTTAGTTTCTTATTATTAGCACTGGCAGTAAAACATCAGCTAACATGACTAAAGATTTGAACTTAAAAGGTCACCCCAAAGACTGACACACCAAACTTTATGGATGAGTCCCTGGCATCTGAAATGTACTTACTGTTTCTGGCCTCACTGCAGGAGAGGATTTTGCAATCCTGACTTCACAAATTGGCAGGAGCTATAACTAAACTAAATGTAGCAGAACCCATGCTTCAGATACTGAGCGGTATAGCTTGCTGTAAACACTTTGGCGAAGACAAAATACTCAGCCTCTTGGGAAAAGCTGTATCTAGGAGAGCACTGCTTCTGTGTGAGATGCCTTTCACACATTCCTGTGTGAGTGTTTTTGATCATGTCCCTTCAAATTAACTGACATTTCAGGTGAGAGGAGGAATAGTTCCTTGCTGGCAAGTGCTGGTCTCTCAGATGCACTCCCTTAGAACAGTTCAAGCAATTGACTTCAGCAGAACGAAGGACATCACCAGTCCCCAACAGCAATAGTCAAGTATATGTAAATTCCCTACATTAATACCATGGGGGGGGTTATTTTGTTTTTCTTACATGAGGGAGTTAGAATTTAGAAGCTCTGCTGGTGTTTTTGCTTTCCCTACAAGCTCCCTGTACCCTCAAAAAGTAGAAGATTCACTAAGGAGGAAACTGTTCTAACAACCTTCTGCTTAAGGTTAGCAAGCTTGCTCCATCATAATTACTAATATTTTATAGCCATATCTGACAATGAGAAAGCCTGAATTTAGCACAAGTTATTTATGAAGCAACCTCAGTGTGTCAGGGTAAAAAAAAAAAACCACAACAACAAACCAACTATATTCTGCCTAAATGTTGATCTGTTTTTTTGTTTGTCAGCCAGCTGGATGAGGACACTAAGTACTGACAGCAAATCATTTTAATCATGAAGTAAGAACACTGTGAGTTTTTTATTCCTGAGACCCACGTCTGCATGAAAGACACTGAGCCTGAAAGAGTGTCCTAACTCAAGTTATTTCAGTATTTTTCAGAGTCGTGGTTCTTCGTTTCCTTCAAAGATGTGCAGTGGTAAAGGCAGGCGGGTCAATATCTGCTTAGTGCTAACTGTGATGAAAAGTACCAAGGAATTTCAGCTCCTACAGAATCCTGTCAGCTTGCAGAAATGGCAAAGAGCATAAAAGTCAAGGGGGAGCAGGTTAGAAACTGGAAACCAAACATTGTACACATTATTTATATTTTATATAGTAATACATTTATACTTTAACAAAGGTTTTTGCTTTCATCCTTTAAAAAAGCTTTTTGCTTTCTCCACTATTAGCAATACTTACTCTCAGGAGAAAGTATCGCAAATATAAGAACAAAATTGTTTAGCTGCATAAATATTTATAAAACTGACATTACCATAAATAGGACCTGATTCACAAAGTACAGTGGCGAAAATCAGAACCAATTAAGGGAATGAGGTGTATGAAGCTGCTCTGAGTGAGAGGGATGCAGTCCATGGCAATAAATATTTCCTCCATGTTAACACACTGAGGGCAACATGCCTCATCCAGGAGGCTCTTTGGCATTCAATCACAGGCTCCCTTCTCTATGTTCCAAAACCCCACTGTCACATCTGCACTCCCATCACACCATCTCCTTTATTCTGCTGCCCAAAGGGCTCCTTAAAGCATCGGTCCATGATATGGAGATGGTACTTAACCACTAGAGCTCCGCTGTTCATGGGCCAGAGTGGGCTTCATGAAAATACATTGAGCTATAAATCTAAATGCCTTTGAGAAGAAGTGAAAGGTTCCATAAGACAGGGAAAGATATACCACTGTTACTTACAAATGACAGATTATTTCTACATTGCTCTCTAAAGCCATGAGAAAAGCAACAGAATGGAATTTGAAGTTTGGTCAGGAATATGAGCTGATAACTTTTTAGCACAGCAAAAACAAATCTAAACAAAATGCCTAAGTGTCCTTTAGCCTCTTCTGAAGCTTTCCTTGTCTCATATGTGGATATTCACAGAATCACAGAATCTTAAGGGTTGGAAGGGACCTCAAAAGATCATCTAGTCCAACCCTCCTGCAAGAGCAGGGTAACCTAGAGTACATCGCACAGGAACTTGTCCAGGCGGGCCTTGAATATCTCCAACGTAGGATACATTCGATACACTGCTTTTGGCAGCATATGTAAAATTTGTAGCATAAGTCAAATCATTGGAACTAAATACTGAGATAAATCTAAATAAACGGTGTTGATATTTTCTGGCCTATTTTGTGAAATGTGAAAACATGAACAGCATAGAGAAACAAAGAAAAAAAAATGTCAAAAGACATTTCCCAGTTAAAACAAATAACAAGAAGTGAAAAAGATAGAGAATCAGACACATCTGAAAAAAGAGTTATCCACTGTACAGAGCTAGGCCTAAGAAGGAGCTTTAATTTCTCATAGTTGTATCATTCCTTATGGAAACTGAGATTGAAATTGCTCGGCATAAGCATGTCTTGCAAAACCTAAGCTTAGGGCTCATAAAATTTGTCTTCATTCCAGAACTACAGCTTCTGAGAATGGAATAAGAAAATAAAGCTGTTATAACTTGGGCTCCGTTACAGGGGATGGTCCTACATCTCTTGTTCAATAAAGCAGATGCTATATGACTTGATTTATTTATTTTCAACACTACTGGAAGTGCAGTGGAGGTTTTGGAAATTAGATTCAGTGTGGTTATTTGATCAAGTCTGAAGGATCATATGAGACTCAGATCTGGAGAATTATCCTACTTAGCAATAAGAAACAGAAAAAATAACTGATCCCTGTGCATAACCTTCTAGCATGTTCAGGGACTGTTTAGTGTTGAGACAGTTACATTAATAGAAAAGGGATGGGCTTCTATTTTAGGATCCTAATTAGGTCTTCACTGGAAAATGAAGCAGAAAACTAATTCTCAGAGTGCCTTGAAACACTGCTCCAAGGAACTTTAAATGCAGAATGCAATAACCAAATGCAGAAAGGCATCTTGTTTGCAGAGCGAAACATGAAACCTCCAGGTTTAGGTCCTCTGTTGAACAACTGAGAGCTCTGAAGAGGCTTGGTATGCTCCCAGTTGAATGGCAGGAATGTCTTGACTGGGATGCATACTTTTTAATGGATTACTAATGTAGGAGCAAAGAAATAAAATATTCTGAAGAAACAGAAAAAGGATTAGATTTTTCAAGCATAGGGCAACAAGGACAGGTACTTGCTCATCTACTGGTTAAAAATTAATATATACATTTTTGGTATTGCCTTATGGGAATATCTTCCTCTGGAACTGGACTGGAAGATTTTTGAGCCAATTACTGCTTAATTACAGTTGTCTGGCAGACTGTAAGAACAGTTCAGCTCTTTTCATCACAGACAGTTAATGTGGTGGGGGACGAATCAGCTGAACAAAACTGTAATTGCTACATTTTCTATCTAGAGCTCTGGAATCCTTGAGAAGGCACTCTTGTAGTGAAAAAAAACATGAAGAGAGTAAAAAAAAATAATCTTCATGACATTTGGGCACATTTCATTAAAATAAATGATTTTTTTGCAACTGGCTTTAAAAGAGGCAGGATTTTTAGCCTAGAGGAGTAACAATATAAATTCAGGAGCTGCATTACAAGTATCCAGAATTGGTGTATCTATAGAGGCACTTAAAAACCAATAATCAAATTTTCCATTACTCTCTGGTATCAAGATTAATCTAATTTTGCATCTGCTTTCACATTAAAGTTCTTTGTTGTTTTATATTGTGTAACTCTTTTCTCATCTTGCTCTGGCAGAAGGTAAGAAACACTACAGGTCTTAAAACTTTATTAATAGTAATGCATCACCTATGGTACAGTCATTTTTACCAGGGATGCATTAATCAGGACATGGAGAAACACCAACAGAGAGTTTATGCCCTAAAAACTTAGGAAAGAGGTGAAAAAAAAAATGTGAGATTAATTGGGTTGTTCAGCAGGACAATATGGCAGTTATCGAACCTAGATTTCCTCCCTATTGATCCAAATCTGGTAGCCTGCACAATATGCTTCCTGTGTACCTAGATCCAGTGCTTCATGCTGACATTTTAAATCACAAGCAAAATCATGTGTCTGTTCTAGAATTGCTGGTAGATAGTGTGCCAGAGATAAATACTGTTTTATCAAGCTACTGGGGGTTTACTTGAAAAAATTATTCTTGACACTTATTTTTGTGAGGCCACAGTGAAGCTGGTTACAGCATCAGAGATGCATAAATGGAGCAATTAAATAATTCTTAGAAATACCACATAGAGTGCTTCCTAGGTCAGTGCTCTTTTCAGACATGAGGTTACTGTTATTTCCACTTGACAGATACGGAGCTTGGTTATGGTGGGCTAGACAGTCTCACTCAAATATGCTGCCCACAAACCACACATTGAGTCTTAACGCTGAGGGATTCAGTGTTCATTTTTCTCTCCTTCATTTTTCTGAACTTTGAAGTTCAAAGGATGAACTTTGCTATCTCCAGCTCCTGGGAAAGTTCAGTTTCCCACAGCCACCAGCTCCCCCACTGTTGCTCCCCACTTTGTTCCCAGGGCCTACTAGAGGAGGCTGGGAAGCATCTCTCAGATAGCTAGGGATGCTCTAAAGGTTTTGGCTGTCAGACCAGAGACATTAAATTAGGCAGTTGTCAATGTGGAGCCCAGGCAGGCAGCAAAGCTCTGGTATAAAGCATTTTTGCAACCCAGAAGGCTTTTTAAGTGTGACAGTTAAAGCTTTTAAAGGTGTGTGCCAGTCAGTAAGCCAGCCAGAGAGCCAAAAGGCTGGTCTTTTCACTTCTAGTTTCATGCTGTGTTTACTGAATCATGCCATCTTCTGAATTACCGGCTCCTACTTCTGTTATCCTCACCATATCTAAGGCCCTTTAAGTATATTCCACAATGGAACTGACTGGGTTGAATAAATTCCCTTACTTGAAAGTTAACAACAGAGCAGAGAGCAACTGTGCAAATGTCCAGCTGATCTAAAGAATATAGGCTCTGTCAGATAATAGATTTTAGACTTTCACTCAAAGGAAAATGCAAGTTGGCACAAAACTTGTAATAAACTTCTATGATACTGAATGACTTGACCTTAATGCTTTGTTACTTGTGATTTGCTGTTTTATTTGAAGACTTACAAGAGTTTATTTTCAGCATATATATAGATCTAAAGACATTTCTAATCAGAAATTAATTCTGCAGAACTCAAGAATGGACTTCTGATGTGTTTCACTGCTTTCTGATGAAACTTACACACTGCTGATTTTAAATTGTGCTGGAGTTTAAACAAGAAAAAAATTACAAAAATCCAAATTTACTTGGAATTTGCTGGTATTCAGAACAGATCCCTGAGTGCAGCACATATAAGACTTTGACTATAAAATTTTGAAGTATTCAGGACTGAAACAGATGAACTGCTACATCCAGAAGGATCACTAGAATATGTATTTACTCCCTCTTCTCTCATTTTACAGGCTTAGGATGCCCTTCTGAAAATACATGTGTCCTCTTTGTGCCCCTGAACTGCAGTGCAACAGGAAGATAACTTAGTACAGGATTTACTACAGAATTGTTTTACATAAAACCTCTTTAAAAGTAAGAAAATCAGTAGCAAGAAATACAAGTAAAGAGATTTTTGAATCCTGTTTTCTCAACTGACGTTTTAGCTGTGCAGTGTTTATAGCAGTGCAGTTAGTATTCATCTCACTTCATGAAGAAACGGGGACAAGTGGGAGAAAGGGGAATAAGAGGTGTCTATTCACTAAATTTTTAAATGACAGGATTATCAGTGCTGCATTGCACCAAGTGTTACCTTTTATTACCCAGAAACCAAAATCCAACAATTTATATAACTCCAGTACCAAGTTTGGTATTTTGATGCTCATATTCTAGTACATCAAAATTTATATTCCTCAGATATCACACATGAAATCTCTGTGGTAGAAAACAACTCTACCGGAAGATGAGTTACACTGAGCAGCTGGCTGGCAAAGCAGAAGCAATATACCATGGATCAAGTGTCATCCTGGCATGAATGATGCCATGCCTTACCATGAGCCCCCATGAGAGTGCACAGGACAGGGTACTGCCCATTTCAAATAGGCAGGACTGACTAGCACACAGAGGAATAGAATTTCACTAGAACATAATATTGACATTTTTAGAGTAAAGAATAACTTCAGAGGTATTTGATGCTCTGGACTATTATAGATACTGGGCGCCCTTTTTATATGCTGCTTATTAGCGACTTGGCATCTACATTTTTTCAGAGATAATTCAGAAGTAAGCAATCACTATTACAAAGACAGCCCTTGGTACACTAGATGACAGTTTTCCCAAATGAACACAATGTGAAGTATCTCCAAGAACAGCCGTAAGTCATGAGATGAATAGAAGTGTAGAGACCAAGTTCATTATTAACTTTCAAAAAGAAGATTCCAATCTTTGCCAGCAACTGCGAGACTAAATGAAACAAATATCTGTGCTGAGCGCATTAAGCTGAACACAAATGTAAATTTGTGACGACTGACAACTATACACTAGATCTGTCAAACTGTACCTCCAAATTATTTTCACTCTTCTATTTGAAAAGTTTCAAGTTTCCTAACTCACTAACTCCCAATGGAAATATATAATGAATGTAAGCGCTATTTATTGCTCAGTTTGTTAAAAGATTTTCACATAGCCTTCTTTGAAATATGAAAAAGTTCCCTCTAAGCCCCTAGTAAATAAATGCCAGTGCTTTTGAAACAAAATAACAAAATTCTGCCAAGTTTCTTGGTTTTGTTTTTGGTTTTTAAGTTTTTCTTCTGTCACCTCAAGTTGAGAAAACAATTGATCTGAAGCACAGCTGGTAAATAATAACAACTCAATTTTTTAAAAAATGGGGTTTTGAGCTATGTGTATTACACATGTCTTCAGGAACTCTCTTAAGGTAGAAGAAGATAGATTCACAGAAATCTGGCTGTTGACATATTTTGTTGACAAACTCCTAGGTTTACCTGCTTGGAGTTTCATCATGCTGATGTCTATTCTTTAGTTTATTAAGGCTAAGCAAGTCATAAGAGTTTTCTAACATGAGAAGGTGTTAATTTTCAGTGTTTATTATCACTATCTGATTTTCTATTAAGATTTAGAACTTCCTCGATTTTTCCTATTTTATTGGCATTTCTATGCTATGAATTTAGCAGATTCATATGCATGAGGCATGACTCATGCTTGTTTGTATACACATCATCTTTTTATCCACGCTACTATTCATACAGAGCTTTTTCAGAACAGTCAGCACCTCTGTAAAAACTTAAAGCACAATGAGCACATTTCATGCACTGTTATCCAGTAGAGCACCCCCATCCCCTGTTTGATATTCAGTCACAGAGGGATATAGGCTAAATGGCTTAAATGCTGTTTTATGTTAGCCAAGAGAACTAGGTGGGAACATTTAACTGACATATATTTTTCTTCCAGGCTCTCTTCTATTCAGTCAGAAGAAAGTCTGCATCTAAAAAGATCCTGTTCTTGCTAAGATTAAATCCTGTGTAACCCAAGAAGTACAGATAGCTGTCAAATCTTGAGAGAAAAGCAGTTGTACTGACTGCTGGTGAAATCAAATATTCCTTGCTGTCTCCATGGGAAGGGTGAAAAGCATATTTAAGTTCTAAGCTACCTGATCTACAACAACAAGCTTTGGAGGACCTATGTGAGTGGCAAAATACTCTTGTACTAGTGTGATTGTCACTTGTACTCAGTTTTGCCTTTTCTCTCTATTCTGGTCTCTATTAATCTTGAATCTGCCTTTATTCATTACAATACAAACACATGGATTTAGTGTGGAACTCAATGGGATCACAATGAACTGAAAATATCCCATTGATTGTGAGATGGGGGACATTGATGACTCAGAGATAGCTGTTCCAAGCTGAAGTGTCATTTCTCATAGTATGAAATCTTGTGTCTCATAATACATGGTGTTCCTGAGACATAAACTAAGAGCATTATGTTGTCTTTGCCCCTTGTCATGCTTTGGAACAAGTGGAAAAGTTTAAGTAAGCAAGCAAGGAAAATGGAATGGACTTTAAAACTCTTTTCGGATGATCACAGTGGTATTCAAACTCTTGACAATCACCCATTTTCTTAGTCTCTTTTAAAGTTAGATGCCAGTTTTCCTTGTCAGCTTTTACTGTCTCACAGAGACACATTTCCATTTGTACTAAAGAAATTCTAATCAAGTCATTGATTATCATAGAAACTACATTTGAAAGACAAAAGTGAAAGACAAAACTGTACATCCTTAGTAGTCCTAGATAAGAGGCTGTGCAAACAGAATAGCTGTAAACATAAAAATCAGTGTTTAGGACACTGAGATGCATTTCTCATATCTCATTTCTTATCAAGTAATTTCCAATCACAATGAACAAACCAAACATATTTAATGTTTCTAGAATATCATGCATACAAAGAAAACTTAAACCAGGCTTAGAACATTCAGATGCTTCAGGTTTTGGACAAGCTATTGCATGTACTGCAAAATGCACAGTATATACCTAACCATCTTCATCATTAAACAAAATATTGCAGGTGTAGAGAAAACACTTATACAGAAAAAAATATTCTACTGGACCAACTTAATTTTTCCAAGTCTTTTATCAAATCTATATTTTTTTTTGTTCACTTGTTGAAACTCATGACATGGGAATACTCACATCATAAGTGTACTGAAGTGTTGAGGGGACTGGCCTGCTATGCACAGTACAGAAACAGAATCAGTTTGAAACCACCAATTCATTCTGTATATTAAATTACTTATCAGAATGTGGCAGTTCAGATCACACACTGGTGGAACTATTCACAGGAAGAGACCTCTAGAGGTCACCTAGTTCAAGTTATCAAAAATATCCTATGAATATTCTTACAATAAATATACATGTATACCTTAAAGGATAAATCCGCATGACATGAACTGTATGTTTTTATTTCCTACTCATTAGATTGGGAATATAGTCAATTAGATAAAACAAGCACTTTCTGTTTTTTTTAATTTTTTCCTGTAATATACTAACAGAAAAACAAAGAAAAGTAATTTTCCAGAAAAGGACAATGAGAATAGTTGTATTTTGTCATGCAAAAGCCAAATATTCTAGACAATCAATAAATGAGATTTATAACCTATGAGTTTTCATTAAAATTTCTGCAAGACTCACAAATGCAACATATATATACTGCTTCCATCTAACCATAACTGAAGTGGAAAAATCTTTGAATAAATTAGCATATTTTGAGTTATGCACCATTGTATTCTTATATGGATAGGTAGTGTGATGGGTGAACCTATCTTTGAGCTGTAACATTATCAGAGTTATTTTCTTACTGTCATTGTTGCCTCATTTGCTAACAGCAATAGGGAAGAAAGGTGGCTGAGAAATGTTCTCCCAATAGATGTCACAAATATGAAGCTGACAATTTAAAGCTACAGTACGTATCCAGGGACGTTTTTATGCGTGCACAACTTCAATTTACACTTTCTCTGATATACAGCTGGGTAAGATAAATGTTTGTCAAAAATTCTTTCACTTTTCTGGGAAAGTATAGTAGTTTTCCAACACACAGTTCTATAGGTTTGTTATTTTTTATAAGCATAATCAACCAAAATGTAAAGATCATTAATATTTACATTTAGCACAGAAGCATCTTTTCTGCAGCAAATGCATTATCTAAGTATTCTTAAAATGGAAATGTGCCATAGCTCAGGGACATTTTTAAAACTGTGAGAGACCTATCAATGGACAGAAGAGAAAGACAGACCACATGTTGAGTGCATGCTTGATAGTCTGTACAATTTATTGTGAAGTACCACTTGTACTAGGCCTGCCACAGAGCCATTGGTTTGAAAGGTTAATGACTGAAGCAATCACAAGTTCAATTTACAAGAAATGGGATGACAGGAAGCCAAATACAAAATGGAAATGTCCTACTGTGATGGCAGCTGAGCAACAATTCATCAACAAGAGTGCAGGAAGATTGTAAAACTAGAGTGCTGGTGACGAACTTTTGAGACTGGGGAGGGCTTCAGACTTCTGTTAAACTCATTTTTCAAGGATAGTATAGAAACTTCAAAATGGCTAAATCACCAAATACAGGCATAAGTTCATGCTTTCTCTAGGTCATCTGAAAGTGCCTGTCCCACCTTCTGTTTTCTTTAGTGTATCTCCTGTATTTTAAATGTTGAGCTTGACTGCTACCAAAATAGCCATTGTCATGACAAGCATTTTAGTGATATTTGGGCCTTTCCTGCAATTACACTCTACTCTTGCATCCTAGAGCATCAGGTATACTACAGTGTGATCTGAGACTTTGTAAGGCTTGCAGGCGTCTACATATACACAGAGATGCTTCTGAGACCCTGTACGCCTTCTGCCTGAATTACATTTTCCTGGATTTGGCATGTAATTTGTCTACACTGGAAAATCAAATCCATGAAAATATCCTTAAAGGTTTACAAGGACAGCCAGTGACAGGACAAGGGGGAGTGGCTTTAAACTGACAAAGAGGAGATTTAGATTAGATGTTAGGAAGAAATCCTTCACTATGAGAGTGGTGAGACACTGGCAGAGGTTGTCCAGAGAAGCTGCAGCTGCCCCATCCCTGGAAGTGTTCAAGGCCAGGCTGGATAGGGCTTTGAGCAACCTGGTCTAGTGGAAGGTGTCCCTGCCCCTGGTAGGGGGGTTGGAACTAGAGGATCTTGAAGGTCCCTTCCAACTCAAACCTTTCTGTGAGTCTATGATTATATATGTTGATAAGATCAACCTGATCCTTCTCTTTCTGAGGCTGATCAGACCCAGCTTTTAAACTTTCCCCACAGGAGAGGTGCTCCAGTCCCTTAGTCATCTTCGTGACCCTTCGCTGGACCCTCTCCGGTATACTGATGCCTCTGTTACTGGGAAGCCCAGAACTAGACACAGCACTCCAGGTGTGGCCCCACCAGTGCTGAGCAGAGGGGAAGAATCACCTCCCTACACCTGCTGGCAATATCTTTCCTAATGCAGCCCAGGATACCGTTTGCCTTCCTTGCCACAAAGGCACATTGTTGGCTCATCCTCAACAAGCAAGGCTGCTTTCTAGCTCAGTGGTTACCAGCATATATTGGTGCATGAAACACAAACATAAAACATACATGGGAGGAGGTATTGGCAGGATAGCATTCAGCTGGATCTGAAAGAAGTGGAATGAGAAGGGAGGTGGCCTGTGGCAGCCAGAAGCAGGTGACTGATTGCTGTCAGGGGAAGAAAGGAATTGTGATCTAGCACCAAATTTTGCAGTAGAAACCGATAAATATAAGAAACAAAACAAACATGAACTCAAGTGAAAGTTTTGAAATCCTTCATTTCTGAAGTCTCTTGGCTAAAGACTGTCTTTAAACAGATTTATAACAGTAGCTAGCCTTGGGCATGCTTTACAGCATTTTTGAAAGGAATTGATAACTTTGCAATTATATTAAATACAAAAAAAACCCTGAAGACCATGCTTATTAATTTTATATAGTCAATGATATTTATACATGCATGTCTTGAATTATCATGTACCGATAAGGAAATGAAACACTGAATAAAGATGTATTACAACTTATTACCGTAGACGCTCTTTTGATGTAAGTAGAACTTACATCTTAGAACACAGAAGCATACAAACACCTGGATTCCCCTTTTCAAAAGTGATAAAAAGGTAATCAATTGAAATACTTCCTTATAACGTATTCTCTTTTTCCATACCTCATATTACACAGAGAATTATAAAGATCCTTCATTTCTGCGAGTCTAAAAATAATCATTCTTGGAGAAACAGACAGAAGGCTTATTTTATCTACTATACTTTGTACCTTTTTGCCTTAGATCTAGGGACATTAGTTAATAATTTGCAATGCCTAGGGAATACTGTCATTAGCAGGGGAATGTTCTCTGGTACCCTGAGGAAATGAAAGGCTTTTAAGAGCAATCACTGTTAATCACTAACACGCCAGCATTATATACCTTCTGGAACTGAGGATGATATATAGACAGGACACATTAAGTGACTCCATATTTTACTTGCATTGTAAGCTTCTGATAAAAATGTATTTTTAAAACATCCTTTTGCATGGCTTGCTTTCATTATAAAATACATGTTAACTAAGAATTCTGCAAGATTTACACTTGTCCTTGTACAAGCTATTGAAAATATTCCTTCTGATTCCACAGTTGACCTTTATTGTCTTTTTAGCATTATTATACTTTGTTACACAATTTCATTTGAATAGTAAATGCCAAGGTCAAGAAGGCAACCCTTTTGTAAGGGTGAAAGAAAAACTAAATATAAAGGTGATAAATGCAATTAAATTCATCTTTGCCTTCAGCTCAGCAGAAGACTTAGCACCTTAGCACAGCTGCAGTATTCACAACTGAGTCCACAAATTACACACAAATTATTCACAAGTATTTCTATTATTCATTTTTTTAATATCAAGTATTTTCTATCCAATGTTACTTGCATGTAATATCCTACAGAATTGTTAATCACATGAAAGAGTAGAGGAAAACAGAGAGAAAAAAACTTTTTTTAACAGGCTTTTTTTTTTAACATATAGTATTAATAAAATCAGGGCACCTCTTAATTTTAGTATAGAGCCAGAATTTAATATTAATTACTAAAACCTTTTTGCATGTTATTTCTCTGCTGTTCTACCCATAGATGCCTCACATATCAACAACAAACCCAGCACCAGGGGACAGCAAGTACATGCTGGAAAAGTAGACAGACTGTACCCATGTACTGAGGTCCTCAGTGGGGATCCCTGCCAACTAAAAATGTTTGGCCTGCCAATAGAATGCAGATATCATATATTGCTATGAATGACTCCTAGTAAAGGGATCAAGCTAATTTACAGATTAAGATTACAGAACTAGAAAGGACTAAAGAAGTCACCTGCTGCTGTTCCCCTAACAAAAAAAAAAAAAATCCCTCTAGCAGTTTAAACCAATTACTTCTTGTGATAGCTACTGTGAACACAAAAATCAAAACCTTTCTTCTTTACCAAACAAATTCTTCAGGACTTATGTTCTCTCCCATTATTGCATTTTTAGACAAACTACCTCAACACAATTTTTAATCTGTATTTGAACAAAGTCCTATTATACTAAATTATAATTATTTTCTTCTGGATACTTTTTAATTTGGCTACACCTTTTGGTCATTAAACAGCTCAGGTGTTGCAGAGTGGTTGTTTCCTCACCTGACCCGACATGCAATATTTAGCTACTGATTCCATGAGCTCCAGTGTCAGTCATTCTCATATTGATGGAAATGCAGTGGCCTATCCGGTAAACAGATGGTAAATTAAAAAAGAAAGTGCTTACATTCTTGAAACCTCTATATAAGATCTGAAGTTCCTTCTTTGTGAATTTACTCTGTGCTTCCAGAAGTTCAAGAGCTTCAGGTCTATGTCGTACTGTGGCCATTTCCATTTCATCTTCTACAGTGTCTGCAGAATACAAGAGATGGAAAAGGAAAGCTCAACAAGAAATATAGGATACAGAACTATCTAATCCTTGCAGAGAAAAAAAAAGTTAAATGACATTCTCTTACAGAACATCTTTTGCAACTTTAAAGACAAATGACATGTTCATTTTAAACTCAGAGGGAAAGGGTACCTGATCTGCTTCTGTGGCTGCACGGAACAGGGAACAGCAATGAAGATCCAGTGTTCTGGATATTATCACATCAGTACAAATAGCAATAAACTGAAAAGCCAACATTCTGCAAGGGCATGCATGACACATTCAGTATGGCTTTTCTGTTTCTATCACTCTCGGAGCAAAGAGAGCAATTTTATTAAACTTCAGTGACTCCAGGATACTAGAAATTTTTTCCTTGATTAGTTAATAGGTGTGAATTCACTTTATCAGACTTGGATTTTCAGTGTCCTCCTTTTACTGTGAAGTTGTGATTTGGAAAGCATGTGAGAATGATGCTGCACATTCAACAGTATTTCAACATTACTTTCAGAATGGTATAACAAAACCTTTAAGGCAAACATGATTATTTGTGGTGAGCAGCCTAAGTGGGGAACAAGATGACTTCACTGATCTCATCAATAGGTGAATAAAAATAGGTTATTCCTATTCAAGTCTTATAGTTGAGTCCAGCCCTAAACAATGAGAGACAGCAATGCATTTTTTCCAGGTAGCATTTTAAATGTGAAAGTTCAATACAATAGCTAAAGAAACTAATAGTATGATTTTTTTTTCTATAGGGTGCCAACAATATGTCTGATAAAAATATGAATGTGCATATCCATCTTAAGTACTCTCAGTATTATTGTGTAGTACTGCAGACTAATCAAATCACTGCCTTATTACGGTTTAAGAGTTATACTGACTATAGAAATGTAACTTGAGACAGCATGTTCAACTGTCACTGTGGGACTGCATTCTTAAAATAAATTTTATTCAGTTCAGTTTTCATAAGAGCACAATATTAGGATACTGCATTAAAACAGTACTATGCTTACATCTTCACGTATTTCTGTTGTGCTACAATGCAGTAATAATAACTTTCAGCTGCTTGGGAGAAATCTGGCATCAGAATATATAGTTCAGTTAAACAAAAAAAAATTGAACACACTAAATAGAAATAATCATAATATATAAACTATTTGGTTAAACCTTCATAAAACTGCATAGCCTTGGGTGGCATGATTTAGTGTGAGGTGTCCCTGCCCATGGCAGGGGGATTGGAACTAGATGATCTTAAGATCCTTTCCAACCCTAACTATTCTATGATTCTATGATGCTATGAGCCAGGGTTTATTTTGCACAGTTCCTAAATCCGTTCCATCATGTTTTAAGGGATTAATCTTTTTATATTCCCTATACAGTCACTGAAGTATCTGTAGCAATGTCAGGCTGCAGATATGCAGCCGATTATTTTATTATTCTTTTGTCAACTGCAAGTCAACACCAGGTGCTTATTCTAAATTCGCAAGAGAATCAATCTGAGAATAAACATACTTGAAGTCACTTATATTTTATATTCCAAGAGTTATATGGAATTTAAATGGACCATTGTTTAGATAGAAGGGGACTTAACTGGAAATGAGCTCCCTGAGCATCCATTCGTGAAACATCTGGCTACCTAGAGAGACATCTACAAGCTTTTCTAGAAGCAAAATGAATACACATAATGGATGCGAGGCTAGAGATAAAGGCCAGACAATGTGATGCTGAGTACAGTGTTTGGCATTTCCTTAATAATAAACATTTTTATAGTGTTTTAATGATACGGTGATAATGTAGAAGACTGCAGTGTGGTGATGATGCTTTTCTGTAATTAAAAGGTTCACTATAACACTCTTTTCACACTCTATTTCTCTAGACTCTGACCGATATAATCAAAAAATAAAATCACCATAAACTTCCTTAAAATGTGCCAAGTATGCAGATTAAAATACTATAGCATTTATGAGTTGCAGGAGTTTAAGTTTTTTCTTCACACTTATGGCTACCATTATCCAGGCTGGGAAAAAAAAAAACACAAAACTATACACATTGAAAATATACAGTGAAAATGTGTGAAAATATATCTACTTCCAAACATGAATGATTTCTACAGCATTAGCAAAAAAATAGTTATTTCAGTTCTGTAGTTTCTTCAGCCTAAGAAAGTTGAGGGTTCTTTATTTATTTTATAGAAGGCTAACGTATGTAAACTGAAAACCAGAAACATGTTCATATTCACTCAATATATTGAACAAAATATTCTTACTGACTGCATTGATCAGTAGCTTTGTTCTAGCTAAATAGTAAGGACAGTTTTTAATGTATTTCCCACAGGAGCTATGCTTTGAACCTTTCATTATTCATTAAAGAACAAAACGAAAAAAAGCAATGCAAAAAGCACACATACGCTTCAAATAATGGCAGCTGGAGAGGCATGTCCAAAGTCAGGCCTCAATTCATATCGTAAAAATTGTGCACATGCATTTGCCTGCACAAAACCCAAATTATAGCTCCCGAATCTAATAACCGCATGCAAACATGCTTTTCCTTTCCAAAACCATTCTTGAGTCTAGTCCTATCTCTAGCACATGCCTTTAGCTAAAGAAGGATGGATTTAAGTTTAATTTTACTAAGCTAAACCACAGGTAACCTTTGTCTGCATATATTCAGAGATGTTAAGAGCAGAAGTGCAAATTCATGCTATTTATATTTCAACAAAGTACTAGTTTTAAAAATATTCCCCTTAAAATTTCTAAGGAATTCACATTAATGTGGTTGTTATTGTAGGTAGCGTTGGCTTCATTCTTAGTACATTATCATGTTGCTTATTTTATGTTAGCAGAAATCAAATATCACATATCAAAGTGGTATAATAACAATGTGTGTCTACAATGATATTCTTATTTAATGTAATATTTTCACTTAGTATAACATTCATACTTAACATAGCACTTCATTATTGACGAGTACATGGAAAAATGTCAAATTAATCTGGTTTTATGTTTTGGTTCTCCAATATGAAATATTTAATACAAGGTGAGGTCTAACCCTTATTACTCAAGTCAATTTTTGATTCTATGATGCCTTTTATAGTCTAAAACTATATTATTCAGGCCTTGTAGCTGAAAGCAACTTTTACATAATTAATTCCTACTGGGTGTCATGACAGTAATGGACCAGGTTAAGCTATCGTATTTTCAAATAAAACATCAGTTGAAGCACCGTGAAAAAAAATCACATCTTTAGTCCTTCTCATCTTTGAGACCTCAAACACTTAGAAAAGAAAGCAAGCACCACTGTCTTCTCTCTAGAGAAGCATGAAAGGCAGTGATGTGGGACAGCAAAGTGAAAGCCTAGATCCATACCACTGAGGTCCAGACACTTAATAGGGTCCTGTGTTCATACCCAAGTTGCCTTGGGTTTTCAAGTATTCACTGGACGTGGGGAACTGCTTCTGGAAGTTTTTTTTTCACCTTTGATTGAGATGCTTTATCAGAAGAGGAACCACATATATAGGCACCACATATAGGAACCACAAGGACCACTGATCTTCTAATTTTAAGTGCTTAGATTAGTGCCTAGAATAAAGACAAATTAATCTAGACGAAATTGGGTACACAGGGATATTTTAAAATCATTTATAGTAGCCAATTTATAAAAGAAGACATTAGTTTTATTACTAAAACTAATCTCTAGGTTTATGCACCTTTGTACAGCTCACTTTCTCCTTCACTCCCCCTGTTTTTATCTGTTAGCTATCCTAGAGAAATGTTACTTCCTCACAGCATATCAAAACATCAAAGGTAGTGTCAGTGTGCTTTTCCTATATCTCCACATTCACATACTTTTTTTTCAATCTCACTATTTTTCTCTCAAATGCAGACTTTAAGTTGCATTCTCTAAATAGTTTAATTTAGTCAAAACCCGCTGAGCCAAGTCTTTCCTCCCAGACTAGTACTGCTGATACTATCGTGTGTATTGGATAGCAAGCATACACAGACACATGCACACACGTAAATGAAAAGATACCACTTTTCAAATACATTGAGAGCAGGTATTTAATTGAATCATTTCCAGAGCATACGTGCCAACCCAGCAGCTCCTATGCAGCGGACCCTGGCTTTGGTATACTGCCATAGTGCTCTGCATAGACAAATCTGTTACCAACCCACAAATCTGTTCATCACTTTATTTTAAACTGCAATAGAGCATACATTTATTTCAGCACGTATCTTGTCTCTCAAATTAGCAGTTAATGAAAGTATGACTTTTGATGCATGCAACCTAAAAAAAAAGTCAAATCAAAAATAAAACTTGCTTTGAGTAACAGGAGAGGTCGTTTTGGCAGCCGAGCAGGGCAAGAGCTTCATAAGTCGCTCTTTAATACTGCGTTTGGCACTGTTCTGAGCGTAGAGGAAACCTAAAAAATATATTATCAGGACTGTTAACACAGGCTTGAGAACAATTTCTGTACATGCTGCAGAGTTCATCATTATGCAGTATCCTGATGGGAAAAGGACAAATAGACTGCAGCCATCCTGAATTGCAAAAGGCAACCAGAATTTTTGAACAGGACAACAAAATTATATTGTCTTTGTATCCTTCCAATTAAGGGGATTTTTTTTTTAATAAGTGTGCATCTCTTGTAAAGTTCTTATAACCCACTTCAAAACAGCAAACAGAGAAGTATCAGATTATGTATTTGAAACAACAGAAAGTAAGAGTGTTCATAAAAATTTTAAAGCTAAAATACTTAAAAGATGAGTTAAGTCTATTTGATTTTGAAGTTTAATATGGAAAACAAAACCAAATAAAATCCCCAAGATATCTTTTGTTGTCCTTTCTAGCAGTTTTCTAGTTCTACAGCTGAGTTTTCCCGTATATGTCATTTGGCAACTGTAATAACCAACCTGGTACTTTTGCCTTTTCTGAATAACAAAATGTCAACCATGATGTGTAGTCAGTCTCCCTTTCCTTTAATATTTGCCATTCTACATATAAACAAAAGTATTATTTATACTTTCATCCTTAAATACTGACATGGCTGAACAGTTAATGTGCATCTGCTGTAAAGCAGGTGAACAGAATTACCCTTACTTATTGTGAAGGAACTCATAAGAGTAACTGCCTATAAGGCCTTGCTAACCATTTTATACAAAATTGGTGATATAAGCAAGCATACTGGATGGATATTTACTGCAAATGACAGATTTAACATCTGTAGAACAGATGAGTAAATTATTTTTGCTCCTGAGAAAGGTAGAGCTCAGTTTGGTTATTACGCATCTCCCTCACTTTTCATATCGATTGCGTGTGCCCAAACGCAAAAGCTGTTCTGCCATGGCTCTTGCTACAGCAGCATGAGTGTAAAACAGATTGAGCAAGAAATCAAACACGTGACTGAAAGCTGCTGTTCTAGCAGCACAGTCACCAGGATAATCCTGGGTTATCCCCAGTATTGCACTTGTGCTGAACACTGGTGTTAGTGACATGATGTAGAATAGCTTCCTTTCTGCCAGCAAACCATCTTGAGAAAGTACATACTTGTATTTGGGAACAGAAGGAGAAAGTGAGAAAGCTTTAAGGTCCAGGAGCCTCAACTCAGAGCGACAAGAGCCACCCAGGGAACCTCAAGTCCTCGACAGGGCCTGCCCAGGAGCCGGCAGCTCAGCTGACGAGAGCGAGCAGCTGAGTCACACAGGGCGGAGCCTGAAGCAGCGGCACCAGCCCTGACAAGTTAAAAACCTGCCCCAGGGAGCGCGGCGAGCAGAGCGGGTCGAGGCAGTTCGCGCGGCAGGTGGAGCGGGATGGTGAGCACGCGGTGTGTGAGCAGGGCCGGTCCGGGAGCTCTGCTCTGGCTGCCCCGGTGGTGGCCGCGTAGGCACCCAGACAGAGCCGGTGAGAGGGGAGGCTGCAGTGCAGAGCTGGGAGTGTAGAGAGTGCCTGCACTGGTCTGGTGAGGGGAGGGTGCACAATGGGCAGGGCTGCACTCGGTGCTCCCTGGTGGAGGTCCTCCTGCAGCAGGGGCTGAGCTGCGGGATGCTGTTAATAGACTGCGAGATGTCAGGGAAGCTGAGAGGAAGCAGGAATGCTTGCTCCTGGCCCAAACTGTGCAGGGGCCTCGAGCTTCACCTCTACCTCATGAAGGAAAGGAGGCTGTTAACCTGGGAAACTGGGAATTAGTAACAAAAAAAGGAGGAAAATTACAACCAAAAACAAGGGGCTTCCCCCTAAATCTGTTGTCCCCACGCAGAACCGCTTTGCTGTCCTGCAGGGGTCTAATGAGGAAACGCACTCGACCCAGAAACAGCCGGCTGATGCCCTGGTAAAGATCTCTGCTGGTGCTGGTAGGAAAAAGTGGCAGTCGTAGTAGCAGGGGACTCTACACTGAAAGGGACAGAAGCACTCATCTGTCGGCCTGACCCGGTCTCAAGGGAGGTGTGTTGCCTACCAGGGGCACGGATCAGGGATGTGTCAGAGAGGCTGCCTGCTCTAGAACATCCCACGGACTATTACCCACTCCTGGTGATACATGTGGGTGCTAGGGATATAGATAGGAGTAGCCTGGGGAACATAAAGAAGGACTACAGAGCCCTGGGGGAGGTGGTTAGGGGCTCTGGAGCTCAGACTGTATTTTCATCCATTCTCCAGGATGAAGGGGAGGACTTTAAAAAAGCTAGGAGGATTGGCCAGGTTAATAAATATTAGTAGGGTGTTGCGATAGTCAGGGGTTTGGGTATCTAGAACACAGGACTCAATTTAGTAGGCCAGGTCTATTGAGGGCTGACAAGGGGAGGAGCGATTTTGGTAGGAGGCTTGCCAGAATGGTCAGGGATGCTTTAAACTAGATGTGTTGGGGGAGGGAGAAATCATTCCATTCCAACACACCCAGTCAGCTGCCAGCACCTATAATTAATGATCGGAGCAATGTAGAGATTTTCTGGCGGCTCCAGCCAATGAGCCAGCTTCATTTGGAGCTCAGCTCAGATGCCTCTATACAAATGCCGGTAGCATGGGGAACAAACAAGAGGAATTAGAGATGTGTACGCATCTATGGGGGTATGATACAGTAGACATCACAGAAACATGGTGGGATGGCTCCTATGACTGGAGTGCTGGAATGGAAGGTTACAGGCTCTTTAGAAAAGACAGGCCTGGCAGGCGGGGAGGGGGGGTTGCCCTTTATGTTAGGGATAGGCTGGAGAGTATGGAACTCTGTCTGGGGACAGCTGAGCAGACCACAGAGAGTTTGTGGGTCAGGATTAAAGGGAGAACAGCGATGGGAGACATTACTGTGGGGATCTGTTACAGACTGCCTGATCAAGGAGGACCTGCAGATGAAGCACTCTATAAACAGATAGGAAAAGCGTCACGCTCACAGGCCCTTGTTCTCATGGGTGACTTCAACAACCCTGGCATCTGTTGGAAGGACGGTAGGGCCCAGCACAAGCAATCCAGGAGGTTCCTCGATTGTGTGGAAGACAACTTCCTTCTGCAAGTAATAGAGGAGCCAACAAGGAGAGGTGGCATGCATGACCTCGTGGTCACCAACAGGAAAGGGCTCGTTGGAAATGTGACGCTCCAGGGCAGCCTTGGATGCCGCGATCATGAGATGCTCGAATCTGAGATCCTCAGGACAGTGAGAAGAGCGTGCAGCAAGCTCACTGCCCTGGACTTCAAAAGAGCACTTTGGCCTCTTCAGGAGCCTGCTTAGTAAGGTTCCATGGGATACAGCCCTAGAGGGCTGGGGGGCCCAAGACTGTTGGTTGATATTCAAGGATCACCTGCTGCAAGCTCAGGAGTGTTGCATCCCAAGCAGAAGGAAGCGCAGCAGGAGGGCCAGGAGACCTCCTTGGATGGATAAGGAGCTCCTGAGGAAAATTCAAATGAAAAAAGAGGCTTATAATAAGTGGAAGCAAGGACAGGTGGCATGGGAAGTATTCAGGGATGTTGTCTGGCAAGCTAGGGACCAAGCTCTCAGAACTGGCTACACAGGATTTGGAGAAGGCTGAGGTTCTGAATGACTTCTTTGCCTCGGTCTTCACTGCCAAAGGCTCTGACTGCGCCACCCAAGTCTTGGAAGGCAGATGCAGGGACTGTGAGAATGAAGACCTTGCGTCCACTGTAGGAGAGGATATGGTTTGAGACCATCTTAAAAATCTGAACGTGCACAAGTCCATGGGTCCTGATGAGATCCATCCGCGGGTCCTGAAGGAGCTGGCAAATGAAGTTGCGAAGCCACTGGCCGTCATATTTGATAAATCGTGGCAGTCAGGTGAAGTTCCCGATGACTGGAAAAACGGAAATATAACCCCATTTTCAAGAAGGGGAAAATGGATGACCCAGGGAATTACAGAGCAGTCAGTCTCACCTCTGTGCCTGGCAAAATCTTGGAGCAGATTCTCCTGGAAGGCATGCTAAGGCACATGAAAAACAACAAGGTGCTTGGTGACAGCCAGCATGGCTTCACTAAGGGGTAATCCTGCCTGACCAATTTGGTGGCCTTCTATGATGGAGCTACAGAACTGATGTACGGGGTAGAGCAGTTGATGTCATCTACCTAGACTTGTGCAAAGCATTTGAGACTGTCCCACATGACATCCTTGTCTCTAAATTGGAGAGACATCAATTTGATGGATGGACCACTCGGTGGATAAAGAACTGGCTGGATGGCTGTAGGCAAAGAGTTGTGGTCAGTGGCTCAATGTCTAGCTGGAGACCAGTAACATGTGGCGTCCCTCAGGGACTGGTGTTGGGACTGGTCTTTAACATCTTCGTCGCTGACATGGAGAGTGTGATTGAGTGTGCCCTCAGCAAGTTTGCCGATGACACCAAGCTGTGTGGTTCGGTTGATACCCTGGAGGGAAGGAATGCCATCCAGAGGGACCTTGACACGCTTGTGAGGTGGACTGATGCCAGCCTCATGAAGTTTAACCATGCCAAGTGCAAGGTCCTACACCTGGATCAGAGCAATCCCAGGCACAGCTACAGGTTGGGCAGAGAAGAGATTCAGAGCAGCCCTGTGGAGAAGGACTTGGGGGTGTTGGTCAGTGAGAAAATGAACATGAGCTGGCTTCAGTGTGCGCTCACAGCCCAGAAAGCCAACCGTATCCTGGGCTGCATCAAAAGTAGCGTGATCAGCAGGTCGAAGGAGGCGATCCTGCCCCTCTACTCTGCTCTTGTGAGACCTCACCTTGCGTATTGTGTGCAATTCTGGTGTCCTCAACATAAAAAGGACATGGAACTTTTGGAATAAGTCCAGAGAAGGGCCATGAGGATGATCAGGGGACTGGAGCTCCTCTCCTATGAAGACAGGCTGAGAAGGTTGGGGCTGTTTAGCCTGGAGAAGAGAAGGCTGCGTGGAGACCTCATAGCAGCCTTCCAATATAAAGGGGGCCTATAGAGATGCTGGGAATGGACTCTTCATTAGAGACTGTATTGATAGGACAATGGGTAATGGGTTAAAACTTAAACAGGGGAAGTTTAGATTGGATATAAGAAGGAAATTCTTTCCTGTTAGGGTGGTGAGGCACTGGAATAGGTTGCCCAGGGAGGTTGTGAATGCTCCATCTGTGGCAGTGTTCAAGACCAGGTTGGACTAGGCCTTGGGTCATATGATTTAGCATAATATGTCCATGCCCACGGCAGGGGGGTTGGAACTAGATCATCTAAGGTCCTCTCCAACCCTAATTATTCTATGATTCTATATTAAACTTTGTAAATGAAAAAAAAAGGAAATTACTCAGTTTGCATATGAGTAAAACACGGGGGGAAATGAAATCAAAGAAATTTCGAAAGCTAGGGAAGTCTTAACCACAGCCTTAAGAAATCGACTATTACCAGGCAAATTCCTCCCCTGGGAGAACAGGGGACTCCGGTGAATGGATGAAACAATCCAGTCTCAGCATAAGGTCAGATGGGCCTAAATGGCCATCTCTGGAAATGTCAAAACCTTTTAATATGACTAATAATGACTGCACTCATTATTTGCAGCATTTAACTATCAGCTCAACTTAGAAACACTATGCAGATAAATGCATAAAAAAGAAGGTACTCAGTGTCCAATGGTTATCTCAAACTCCATATTTTTAGTTTGAGAACAAAACCTGAGCTTTTAAATGCATATACCTTGTGGTCTCAGCTGGCAGTAACTGCAGTATCACACTAATCCTGTACTGTAGATACCTGAACATAAAGGAAATCTGTTTCTCTTAAAGTTTGTTTTTTTTTTTAAATGTGTTAGGACTTCTTCTAGCATAGACATGATCTAGAAATATCTACTTCTAGCTTATGAATTTGAGTTGAGGCTTGCGAAAGTTTAATGCCCGTGTACTACTTACATAATTTCATAGGTACACAACATATGTAATTACTGAAGATGTATACAGTGTTTTGCAAAACTTAAAGGGATGTATTATTTCCAAAGGCTTGAAGCTCAAAGCCCTGAGTAAGCAAACAGTTTTGCTACCTTTATGCTCACAAAAGCTCATGGAATTCAATGCAAATCATATGGGCTTTGCGGTAGTATGATCACAGTCAAAGATGAAATATATGGGAGAGAGTTCTATCGAAGGAGTAACTTAGGACAGTAGAATTCTTGTACTCACTTCTGGCAGCTAATTTAAGATCAGGGCAAAGGTTTAGCTTCTCACAGCATCAGAAAGCAGCATGGAAACTTTTTGCTTCCAGTAGCTGCAGTCAGTTTGTCCTGCAGCTGTTACAGTCCACTGTCAAGACAGTGTAGATCAGCACTACAGCTTTCAATGTGATTTTTCTTGAGTAAAGGGCTATTTAATACAGAGAAAACATATTTCACACTGGGCCTATGCTGAGCCAGTGTTTAATATATGTTGAAACACTAAAAGTGTTAAAATGAAATACTGTAATAATCTCTGTGAATTCTGTGGCTATTTCCCCAGTTTGAAACACATTGAGGAAAAAGCTGTGGCCATTATGAAGCTAATTAATCTAAGACAGAAGCACCAATACACTGACGATGATGGACTGATACTGCTTCCTTCAAACTTTCAGAGTAGAGTAATAGTAATTCTTATCCTCAAAACGATATTCAGAGGCTAAATTTTCCAAACTCTTCTTGATTTTTTTTTTTTTTTTTTTTTCTTCTTTAATAATTGGTTGACTAGAAATTTCATAGCTGTTATTCCCAACCCAATCAGCCGGAAACTCCTCTGGGCTAAGTGTGAAGATTCTTCAAATTTAGGTTAGTTAAATAGTGCTGCTTGCTCTTGGGCTTGATAAGTTACTCCTTTGCAATGAAATTTAAATTGTGAGACACACTTTTCCCCAGAATTCACTATGGGAATGTCCTAGAACTCACCTCCATATGACACTACCTGGAATTGTGTGTGATTGTACTAAGAGGTGCCCCCCCTTCACAAAACACTCTGTAACTGGAGCACAGCTTACTTATTAAGTACTGCTCTAGTGATATAGGTGCTGCATATAGACATTGGGCACACTAGACACTTTATGAGTGACCGCTATTTAGCATGATTTCTCCCTCCACCTACAACAGATAAATGCATCAATGGCTTAAACCTGATTTACAGATATTTAAACTACCACTTTATTATTAAACATCCAGTAGCAAGAGTATCATGCATACTTCTGGTCAGTAGAATTGTTTTCTAAATTCTTACTTTTAAAAAACATATTTGGTTCTGTGCATGACCTAGTCAGTCCAATAGTACAGTGATGACAGGCTGATGTAGATCTAATTGATGAAGAAGTGATTCAGAGCAGCCCTGCAGAGAAGGACTTTGGGATGTTGGTTGACAAGAAGCTCAACATGAGCCGGCAGTGTGCACTTGTAGCCCAGAAAGCCAACCGTATCCTGGGCTTTATCAAAAGAAGTGTGAGCAGCAGGTCGGAGGAGGTGATCCTGCCCCTTTACTCTGCTCTCGTGAGACCCTACTTGGAGTATTGTGTGCAGTTCTGGTGTCCTCAACATAAGAAGGACATGGAACTGTTGGAACAAGTGCAGAGGAGAGCAAGTATGATAAAAGGACTGAAGCACCTCCCATGTGAACATAGGCTGAGAAAGTTGGGGCTGTTCAGCCTGGTGAAGAGGCTGCGTGGAGACCTCATAGAAGCCTTCCAGTATCTGAAGGGGGCCTATAGAGATGCTGGGGATGGACTCTTCATTAGGGACTGTAGTGACAGGACAAGGGGTAATGAGTTTTAAACAGGGGAAGTTCAGGTTATAAATAAAGAGGGTTCTTTACTGTGAGTGGTGAGGCACTGGAATGGGTTGTCCAGGGAGGCTGTGAATGCTCCATTTCAGGCGGTGTTCAAGGCCAGGTTGGACAGAGCCTTGCGTGGCATGGTTTAGGGTGAGGTGTCCCTGCCCATGGCAGGGGGGTTGGAACTAGATGATCTAAAGGTCCTTTCCAACCCAAACAATTCTATGATTCTATGATAATAGTGCTGGTTACAAAAAAATACACGAAGCACAAAAATATTTCCTCATTTATTAAAAATTAATACAGTCATAAAAGACTTTAAAATACTAGGAAAAAGGATGTGTTAGAATATAAAAAAAAATCATTTATAAATAATAAGTGATTTATAAATGACTATATATTCCTAATCATATACATCTATTCCTATGCTATCTTAACTCTACGTATCCACTTTTCTTCAGACATATGAGCCCTAATTTAGAAAGACAGATATATGACATTTTGCTGTGTTATTACAGACAGGTGAGACTACCCCAGGAAAGTGTATCAAGCCAAAAGATTTTTGCAGGATTTTCAGAGGCAAAGTATTCCTCTTTCTAAATGTGATGGTTTTCTTTGCAGATTCCTTGTATTCATGAAAGTGAGGGCAGGTAGGACACTTCTTGCTGGTGTGGCAGATAGATCTGTCTCGCATCCCCACTAAATGCACAGGATGGACTGTGCCGTGGATGCCCTTGGCCCCAAAGTCCTGCCCACCTTTCCTGCCTGCATCAAATGCCATCTATTCAAAGAAGCACTCTCCTGCCGTGCCTCCCACCTCATTGCTGCCTTTTTGTAATAGGAATTGGGTGGTAAGCGTCAGCATAGTAGCCAGTTATCTGAGTACTAAAACAAGCATGTGGGGCAGGTAATCATCCTATTTAATAGGAAGTTCAGAAAATAGAAACGGTTCTCCCAAGAAATTCTTCACTACCAGTGGAAAAGGCACCTGTAAAGCTACCTCTTTTCTCCCCACTCTTTTTCCCTCCATGCCTTTTTTATTTTATACTTTTCAAAGTCTCTGTCCCTTATTTGGCAAAGGCAACAGATGAGCTTCCACTGTTTAAGTCTCACTCAATGTTTTACACAGAAGTATCCACAATCCCTTGGCTACACACAATGTCTATACAGTACAGCTAAACTCCCAGTAGTTCTGAAATCTGTATTTTGTTCACCTACAGAATTATATATCTTTCCATAATAATGGGAAAAATGCTTATCTTGTATTAGTTCTGAATGTGATCTTTTTGGAAGAGGGTTAGTAGAAGACCTGAAAGCCAATCTGCACAAGGCACTTTCCTAAATGAAAAGTTTTGGTAGGAAATTACAAAGATTCTGGAAACCAAAAGGAGAAATGCATGAATGTTTTTCTCAGCATAATGGTTTATGCTCAATTTCTGTTCTATAATGGAATTTCTACCAGGGCCTTAGGTGCTGGCAGCCCCACTAAACTGTTGATGGTTCAGCACAGATGGAGAGGCAAGGGACACAAAATGAAGTGCAGATTTCATATTCACAGTTCAGCACTTGTGGAAGAGAGCCAAACCAGAGTGCGTGTTCCTTCTGTGCAGCGAGTCTGGGAATTAAATAAAATGATGTACAACATAAATATTTATAAATCCCAGCCTCATATCTTTAGAAACACCTGCCAAGAGACTATGTGAGTTGTCAGTAGGCTATTCCACAGAACATCAGCATTTTTTGCCAAACCATGAAAACATTCTCACCATTTGCATTTGCTTGCACATATGTATTTTTAGTGATTCTTCCTCCACTGCCCCTAACTTTCTGTTTTTCATCACCTAATATACCTATCAGCTTCATAGCACACTTAAGACCTATAAACCACATCAGACCTGCTACAAGGAGAAGCCACGAAAATACTAAGTTGAAAAAGTGGGTAGCAGTCATACCTTAGTAGGGACTACCTTTAAACACTCATTTGAGAGTCAGATTACTCTCCTTCACTTTAAATTCCCTTGCACCTACTGTTTTAAGTCAGCCTCCCAATGGCAGACACAGATTAAGAGTTGGTAGCCACACTTCCAATAAATTGGCAGTCAGAGTCAATTGAGAAGCCTGGAGACCATTAGTACTTCAATGTGGATTGAAAATGAAGAACAAGGAACAGTGATCTTGTCAAAACCAGTAGCTACATTTGGGAGTTTGTGGGATTGGCAAATGGAAAAGAATGAAATAAGAATAGAAAAAAGCTAATGTCACAGGAGAGAAGAAACAGCGAAGTGTTGAAGTATAAAAAATATAAACCAGAAAAATGGCCACACTATCATCACTACAGTCTTTATTAAATTTTCCAAATATACCTTTATTATTCAGAGTACACCTTCACATGATGTTTCAACCTGAAAAACTGCTCACGTTATGAACATTTTCTATGCAGATATTTAATGCAAACATTATCTAAAACTGTTATAAACATCTCCAGGAGCATAAACACTGAAAAATGCAGTTTCTTCAGTGCAAAGATGGAAAACCTGCTATTCTTTCAATACCAGTTTGTTCATTTAATACCACTTAATACACTTGCACACACACTCCCAGTATATGTGTAAAATTAAGCTGGTCCACTATGACAGGAAATGTATTTATATCAGATCACCTGCTTTCTTTAGAAAGATCTCATTTGGAGTGCACCATCTGAGCATATAAGAGAATGCAAAATGAAACAGATTTGTTTAACTGGTACTCTGAACTATGTATTTTCCTTCATTTTATTGCCTTCTATTGTTTATGAGAAGAGCATAGAAGTTTTTAACTAACTGTAATAGATACAGATGATCATAGAATAATTACATCTACAGAAAGTTGTCTTGTGGTGAGGTAGGAAGGAGACAGATTAGAGGGAAAAGGTTTGTATGTCAAAGGAGATGAAAGGAAAGCAATACTTGAATAAGAATGTATTATATGGTGCAGAGAATTAAAAAAAAGTGATACAAAATGAGATAGAATGAAAAAGAAGAGCTCAGTAAAGAGAGAAATAAGAATGTTAAAGAGGACTTGAGAATTAGAATGAAAAATTAAATAGGGAGATATTAAAAATTAGGAGAGAACTTTCAAATGTTTATTACTTTTATATTTAGTTTTTTATATAAAGTGTGTGTATGGTGTATGTGAACATGTACAATGCTGGACTCAGATATGCTTACATTTGCCAAAGGGCCAGTAGCTGGAGTCAGATCAGGGCTTTGGGTACACCTGGCCTACGGTGTCAGCTACTGGACCCACTGTGGTCTCTGTGCCACTCACTGGAATGAATGGGGGTCTCAAACCCAGCCACTGGGCTGGGAGCGGTGTTTTCCCTGAAAACCACCTACGGGGCGGGGGAGGTCTAGTGTGAGTGAAGGGCTCAGTTCTAGCAGCTGGATCGCGACCGCAGGTCACAGCCCACATGTTTGGTGCTGGCTCCTGGACAGTGAGTGGGTGCCTGTGTCTCCCCCCGATCATGTGTATGGGGTGCGTTATGGCACCCCTTAACAAGCATGTCTGTACTTTGTGGAGAAAAGTCTTTTCATATTCATGAGGAAGGTTAGATTAGACCAGAAAGAGATACTTCTAGTGAATAATTTCTGGAGTATACCTTCATAGCTTTTACATTATTATCCAATTACTCTGAGTGGAAATAATTAACCTGCAGTGCTCTAGACTGTCACTGTAATGTGTTTTTTAAATGCTTTAAATGGATTTAGTTATTAGGAGGGATGTCTCGCTGACAGCTCAGAGAACTTTCACAAAACGGTGAAACAAAACCAGTGCACACTTTTCAACTCTGCTGGACTATGAAGTGAGCCAGCTCTGACCTAGATCATTCAGGAGTAGGTCACTTCCAAATCCACTATCAAAGTCAACAGCAGATTTTCCACAGAGTTCAGTAATATTTGTCTGGAGCTTAAGTTTTATATGCCATACTTGGATTGCTCACATTTTCCTGCAAATTTTGGTGGCTAAATGCTCCATCCCTGGCAGTCTTCAAGCCCAGGTTGAATGGGGTTGGAGCAACCTCCTCCAGTGCAAGGTGTCCCCACCCATGGCAGGGGGTTGGAACTGGATCATCTTAATGTCCCTTCCAACCTAAACCATTCTATGATTTTATGATAGTGACACTATATCACCCTTGTACAGAAGACACAAGCCAGTCTTACACACTGATAGCTTTCAGTTGCTAAACTGCCAGTCTCGAGGTAAACTACTCTACTTTCCATTGATAATCTGTATCCTGCTCCCATAAAAATAGTATTTTTATACAAGACAGTAAATGGGTATGGCAAAGTAATAACGGATATGCTTTTCTTTTGCAAAGAGATTCAAAGACACCAAACCCAGTGCCATTCATTAAATGCTTAATTAAAAGAATAAATAGAAGAGTATGAAGTCCTTCCTGTTGGTCAACTAGCCTTAAAACAAAGTATAACATGATATTCACATTTACTCTCCTTGGCACAGAGTTATTATAAGTTACTTAACATAGTTAGATGCAGCACCATTTTCCTCTCAACCAAGTAGTAAGAGCAGTGTTTTATTTCAAAAGTGTTCTGGTTTCCTTAAGAATGATGCAGCTTCTCTTGCACCTTTTACAGTTGTGTGCAGTTCCAACCTGAAAACCACTTCTAACCATGCAACCGACGAGAGCCTTAACAAGAACTACTTAATTAAAAATAGCTGGGATGTGCGCATGATGAATTTTAGAGGATGGGTAAGTGTGACAGATTTGTGATTAGGATGGCTAGAAGTAACACATTCTTGCAAATACCATGCTACATAAGAACTGGTGTGTAATTTGTTACACAAATGTGACCTTGTGCAAAAATGCAGAACTTCTACTCAGTCTTCTAGTCCATCTTGAGTACAATTGCTTTCTGAGACTATAATTAATTTCAATTTAAGAATTAATGACCTGGATAGCACTGTTCAAATACTGTCAGTTTTTCGCTAGTGTTCTAAAAGTCATAATTAAAGAAGGCACTTAGAAGCAACAAATTCTCCTTAGTGATGAATATAAGACCTGAACTGGTAAAAATTTCATAAGTTTAAAGGCTTACTAAAATTCAGCAGGCACATATTTGCAAAAAATGTAGAATAACAGAATGTGTTTGCACCATTTTGAAATAATGTTTAAATAATTTACAAAGTACAAAAAATACAAAATCTTCTCCTCTAAGTCTTTGATTCAATAGCAGAGCTCAGTTCCCTGAGCTGAGGGTCTTTAGTCCTCTCTTCCCTGACACTAATTCTCATCACAACATCACCCTACTTAAGAACAGCACTTTCCTTTTCAAACCTAGCTCTATTTCCAACAGCTGTGCCAACAGCACAGCTCTGCCAATAATTTTGTTTGCATGCCAGGGGTGGGGATGTATTTGGGTGGAATGAGAATGAATGGTTAACCTGGGAAAGTGACAGCTTCTTAGGCCTCCATTGCTGTCAAAGCTCATATAGTGCTGAGCCATGACCCCATTTTCTACACCACAGAACTGGGGGGAAAGTTCAGAGTATTGGGACTGGCACTGTGCAACATCTTTATCAGAGACATGGGCAGTGGGACTGAGTGAACCCTCAGCAAGCTGGACAGCAACACCAAGCTGTGTGGTGCAGTTGACAGACTCAAGGGAAGGGATGCCATCCAGAGGGACCTGGAAAGTCTTGAAAAGTGGGCCTATGTAAACCTCATGAAGTTCAGTAAGTCCAAGTGCAAGGTCCTGCACCTAAGTTGAGGCAATCCCACATACAAACACAGGCTGGGCAGAGAAGGGATTGAGAGCAGCCCTGAGGAGGAGGACTCAGGGATGCTAGTTAAGAAGAAGCTCAACATAAGCTGGCAGTGCGTGCTTGCAGCCCAGAAAGCCAACAGTATGCTGGACTGCATCAAAAGAAGTGTGTCCAGCAGGTCAAGGGAGGTGATTCTCCACCCCACCTGAAGTACTACGTTCAGCTCTGGGGTCCCCAGGTGAAGAAGGACATGGACCTGTTGGAGCGACTCCAGAGGAAGTGCCACGAAGATGGTCAAAGTGCTGGAGCACCTCCCTTATGAAGACAAGCAGAGAGAGCTGAGCTCGCTCAGCCTGGAGAAAAAAAGGCTCCAGGCAGACCTTACAGCAGCTTTCCGGTATCTAAAGGGGGCCTACAAGAAATCCAGAGAGGGACTTTCAATAAGAGCAAGTAGTGACAGGACAAGGGAGAATGGCTTTAAACTATAGGAGGGTAGATTTAAGTATTAGGAAGAAATTCTTCACTATGAGAGTGGTGAGACACTGGAACAGGTTGCCCAGAGAATCTGTAGATGCCCCATCCCTCAAAGGATTCAAGGCCAGGCTGGATGCGGGCTTCAGCAGCCTTGGTTTAGAGGAAGGAGTCCGTGCCCATGGCAGAAAGACAAAAAATCTTTTCCTTCTAATCCTTGCAAAAGAGAGAAGTTGAAGTATTCCAAGCAACTTTCTGAGATTAGAAAGCAATTGCCAGCTTTGTTCATCAGTGTTTTGAAAGGCATTTATTCTATTTCAGCTGAAGGATTTAATGTTTAGCAAATTCATTAAATTATTAACTTACAACAGCCTGAAAAATGTTAGATGATTATACACTGTCCTAACAATGAGATTTATCTAACGCATGCAATAGGTATGTGGGAAAAAAATAAAAAATAAATCAAGAAAATCTATTTCTATTAGTTTTTCTATGAGTTACAGAATTTAAAAGGCTGGTTAATTCACAGAGAATTCTGAGGACAATTGGAGCAAAGTCCTTTCCTTTTCACCAGCCAAAAATCATAATGAAAGTTTTTGCTTGAACTTATAAAAGAACTTTGAAACCTTTGCACAAAAGCATTAGGAAAAAAGTTTTAACAGATGACTGACTTTCCATACTGATGCTTTTGCTAACTGTTGCAAAGGACCTAAGGAAGGAATAACACTGAAATATAAAAGAAAGGTCACTTACTGAAAAGTGTTCAAACCTTTGGTTTTTGGACAGCTTTTAAAAGATACTTCTCTATAAATCAACACTTTCACACACAAGTATACACACAAACATTGACTCCAGCATTCTGATGCCAATTACATCTTCCCTTTGGCAACTGAGGTTGCAAGATAAAAGAAATAAACTGCTGCAACAGATGGGGATGTTTGATTACATCCTCCTGATTTTGCAATTATTAAAACATGCAGTTTTCTGTGGTCACAGGGCTTTTCAGTTGCCAGTGCTCAATTTCATCTCTTTTGCCTGCAGCTTCCATTTCACTTCATAACCTTCATTGTACAGTTCTCAATTCTTGTGCATTTATTACATTTCTAGTGTCACTGAGTATCTCCTGCAGTCTGTGCAACATCTGCTGCTAAGATAGTTGTCTTGCCTGACATAAACTTATTGCTTGCTGCAATGTGGTCTAGCTAAACATCTTTCTCAAGCTTCTCTCCCCATATCCTTCCTCCAGCAGGAATACTCTTTTCTTGTCTTGTGGAAATTCACCACAGTTTAACTATACACAATTCATTCAGACTAGTTACTTTAATACAAGGTTGATGTCTCCCTTTGCTCCCTTGGTGATCTCATCATTTCATCACCAATTCCCTGAATTTCTAGCTAAGAATTTCACTCTTTCTACTCATATCACTGCATGCACAAGGAAATCACAACTGGACCACATTCTTTAGCCATCCCTTTAAACTCTTCTATTTGTGGATTGGGCTACAACTAGATTGAATTTTTACATAGAAACTTGGGATGCTGTGAATGGCATGAATAAAGGCATTTAAAGTTTGTATGATATTTGTCTTTTATTTTTGCTTTTATCAATGGCTCCTCATCTATTTGCTGGTTGCTTAGGTCCCAATATGTGTGGGAGGACAAAGACGTTAATTTACATTCACACGATATCTACTGCCATAAATCCAAGATGATTCTGATTGTTACGCAATAATCTCATACCGAACGTTTATAAATAACAAAATATTTTTTAAAAATTCAAAAAAATTACTGGAAAGAACAGGATAAAGACTAGTGGCAGCTACTGAACAGAAAGAAGTGTGAAAGCGGCTTGGCAGTTTTCTGTCATGAGCTACAAGGAGCAAACTCTGACAAGCCTGACAGAGCTTTCAGCTGTGAAGGAAGAACATGTGCTGGGACCACAGCTCTCACAGTCCTAATCCATTTGTTTTAAATTGGCCATTTACAAACAAATCATAATTTCTTGAAGAGGATACTGTGTCTCATTTTGTCTCATTTTTCTCCTGCTTACTTGGCATCAATCAGCAGAAATACATCTGACTTTTGAACTTGACAGATCCTGGTGTAAATCAGTTGTAACTTGTTTGCTATACATAAAATCCCTATGCCTTTTTCATTCCCTAAAAGTTTTTCCATTCAGTGTTCAAAATTTTCAGCTAAACCAAAGAAAAGTAACCTTGTGTGATAACACATGCCAGCTTGTGTTAAAAGGAGCAACCAAAGAAGCTACAATCTGTGACTAAATGTGTGAGAGAGAGTAGGCAGGAATATCACCGACTAAATGTGTGAGAGAGAGTAGGTAGGAATATCACTGGCTATCATAATGCTAGCACACAAGAAACACAAAGAAGCAAGGTCCCAGCATAGAACGCCCCTGTCCTTAATGTCTTACCGCTAATAAAAAAATATATTTGCAACGTCTTGTTAGAGCAAGGGTTATTGATTTGGGAGTTCTTGCCAGGGCAAATCAGTTGAGATGAGAGCGATTCCAGGGGGCATTCTGACAAACTGGAGTCTTGCCATACTATGGTAAATTTTCCTACTGGGTACTGGTGTTTAGTAGGCCTAAAAGCAAGCAAATCCACTTGCTTCTTTCTTTTACAGAAAGCTCCGATAGGTTGTTTGATGGGGTTCTTTTGGTTTCCTTTTCCAGACCACTTCCACTGTTTACTTCAATTAAATAAAATGCCTTAGACTTTTGATTATTATGGTTCGGTAACTGTTCTCATGCCGCTCTCTTCCAGCAGCCCATTCACACACCTATCTCAGCCTCTCAGTCACAGCTGGAAACTGCTGCCAAGGATAAACTAAAATTCCTTTTGAGTTCCTCAAGACTTCTTCAAATCTTTGCTTCCTAGTGGAACACAAAGAATCCATATTTTATACAAAGTAGTAATTTCATGTTTTTTCCTCAGAGTGCTCACAACATGCCACTTCAGACTAGAAGCCACAGAAAATTCTTTAAACTGTGAAGTATAGAGACTCAGCAATAACTCTCAGACACTGTAAACAAGGCAGACAAGACAGAGAAATTAAAAAAATAACTATGGATTCTTACACACACACGCACAAACCCACATAGCGCAGCTGTCTGATGTCATCTGCTAGAGACAAATGGTCTAAAATGCTATCTGCAAAATTAACTGTTTTTTGTTGAGCAGTTTAAACTCAAGTGAGCAGACAGAGATGCAACTGTATTAATATATGGATAAATATATGTAGTCATAAAAATATAATTATAAAATGCTTAGGTCATACTAAAAAAATCCGTAATTATTTACATTTTTAAGAAATAATTTCTAATTAAAATACAAACACACGCCATAATTAGATATATAAGTAGATACATGCGTTAAGCAAGTCTGTAGTAATTTCTTAAAAAAAATCAAATAAAAACAAAAATTTAGACAGCCCTTGGCATATAATTCTCACTTGATGTTTGAATAAAGCACTTGATTTTTCTGATCTAAAGTAAATCCAAGCAGGAATAATACTGCTCTGTTTGCAGTTCTTCTCACTAACTTCCAACTACAGCATTTTTGCAAAACCTTCCATATCGTTTTGTAACAGGCTGCAACAGAACAGCTTTTCTATCTGGTTGGCTTTATCTACTTTTAAAGAAAGAACTCTCCTAAGTATTATTTTTAAAATGAAAAAAATAAATAAATAAAAAAAACGGACAGAAACCCACCAGCTGGTATTTCTAAAGAATGATAATTCAAAAGTTTTTAAAGGTCCTCTAGGAGTCAGTGAACAAAGTGTTGCTGGTGACCTATAGAATACTGACAAAAATTAGATTCATTTAAAAAGGAGCAGTTATTGCTTCAGATATTATTTCTGATACAACATTCTAATGACAAATATTGTGACATATATTTACTTATTAAGAAATAAAATCGATCGACTGGGTTCTGGTGTCCTCAGAGATAATAGAATCATAGAATCACAAATTAGTTAGGGTTGGAAAGGACCTTAAGATCATCTAGTTCCGAACCCCCTGCCATAGGCAGGGACACCTCACACTAAACCACGTAACGCAAGGCTCTGTCCAGCCTGGCCTTGAACACCGCCTGGAACGGAGAATTCACAGCCTCCCTGGACAACCCATTCCAGTGCCTCACCACCCTCACAGTAAAGAACTTCCTCCTTATTTCTAACCAGAACTTCCCCCGTTTAAAACTCATTACCCCTTGTCCTGTCACTACAGTCCCTAATGAACAGTCCATTCCCAGCATTCCCTATAGACCCCCTTCAGATACTGGAAGGCTGCTATGAGGTCTCCACTCAGCCTTCTCTTCTCCAGGCTGAACAGCCCCAACTTTCTCAGCCTATCTTCATATGGCAGGTGCTCCAGTTCCCTGATCATCCTCGTGGCCCTCCTCTGAACTTGTTCCAACAGTTCCATGTCCTTTTTATGTTGAGGACACCAGAATTGCACACAATACGCAAGGTGAGGTCTCCCGAAAGCAGAGTAGAGGGGCAGGATCACCTCCTTCCACCTGCTGGTCACGCTCCTTTTATGCAGCCCAGGATATGGTTGGCTTTCTGGGCTGCAAGCACACACTGCCTGCTCATGTTCAGTTTCTCATCGACCAGCACCCCCAAGTCCTTCTCCACAGGGCTGCTCTGAATCTCTTCTCTGCCCAACCTGTAGCTGTGCCTGGGATTGCTCTGATCCAGGTGTAGGACCTTGCACTTGGCATGGTTAAACTTCATGAGGCTGGCATCAGCCAAACTCACTAGTGTGTCAAGGTCCCTCTGGATGGCATTCCTTCCCTCCAGCATATCAACCAAACCACAATGCTTGGTGTCATTAGCAAACTTGCTGAGGGCACTCTCAATCCCACTGTCCATGTCAGCAGACAAAGATGTTGAACAAGACCGGTTCCAACGCAGATGCCTGAGGGACACCACTCATTACTGGTCTCCAGCCAAACATTGAGCCATCGACCACAACTCTTTGCATGTGGCCATTCAGACAGTTCTTTATCCACCGAGTGGTCCATCCATCAAAATGATGTCTCCAATTTAGAGACAAGGATGCCATGTGGGACTGTGTCAAACGATTTGCTCAAGTTTAGGTAGATAGAAAAGTTATAGAATCATAGAATCGTTAGGGTTGGAAAGGACCTTAAGATCATCTAGTTCCAACCCCCTGCTGTGGGCAGGGACACCTCACGCTAAATCATATCACCCAAGGCCTAGTCCAACCTGGCCTTGAACACTGCCAGGGATGGAGCACTCACAACCTCCCTGGGCAACACATTCCAGTGCCTCACCACCCTAACAGGAAAGAATTTCCTTCTTATATCCAACCTAAACTTCCCCTGGTTAAGTTTTAACCCGTTACCCCTTGTCCTGTCACTACAGTCCCTAATGAAAAGTCCCTCTCCAGTATCCCTATAGGCCCCCTTCAGATATTGGAAGGCTGCTATGAGGTCTCCATGCAGCCTTCTCCAGGCTGAACAGCTCCAACTTCCTCAACCTGTCTTCATACAGGAGGAGCTCCAGTCCCCTGATCATCATTTGGCCCTTCTCTGGACTTGTTCCAACAGTTCCATGTCCTTTTTTATGTTGAGGACACCAGAACTGCACACAATACGCAAGGTGAGGTCTCACGAGAGCAGAGTAGAGGGGCAGGATCACCTCCTTCTACCTGCTGATCACGCTACTTTTGATGCAGCCCAGGATACGGTTGGCTTTCTGGGCTGCAAGCACACACTGCTGGCCCATGTTCATTTTCTCATCGACCAGAACCCCCAGTCCTTCTCCACAGGGCTGCTCTGAATCTCTTCTCTGCCCAACCTGTAGCTGTGCCTGGGATTGCTCTGATCCAGGTGTAGGACCTTGTACTTGTCATGGTTAAACCTCATGAGGCTGGCATCAGTCCACCTCACAAGCGTGTCAAGGTCCCTCTGGATGACATTCCTTCCCTCCAGGGTATCAACCGAACCACACAGCTTGGTGTCATCGGCAAACTTGCTGAGGGCGCACTCAATCCCACTGTCCATGTCAGCGACGAAGATGTTAAACAAGACCGGTCCCAACACCGATCCCTGAGGGACACCACTTGTTACTGGTCTCCATCTGGACATTGAGCCACTGACCACAACTCTTTGCCTACAGCCATCCAGCCAGTTCTTTATCCACCGAGTGGTCCATCCATCAAATTGATGTCTCTCCAATTTAGAGACAAGGATGTCATGTGGGACAGTCTCAAATGCTTTGCACAAGTCCAGGTAGATGACATCAACTGCTCTACCCCGTACATCAGTTCTGTAGCTCCATCACAGAAGGCCACCAAATTGGTCAGGCAGGATTACCCCTTAGTGAAGCCATGCTGGCTGTCACCAAGCACCTTGTTGTTTTTCATGTGCCTTAGCATGCCTTCCAGGAGAATCTGCTCCAAGATTTTGCCAGGCACAGAGGTGAGACTGACTGCTCTGTAATTCCCTGGGTCATCCATTTTCCCCTTCTTGAAAATGGGGTTATATTTCCGTTTTTCCAGTCATCGGGAACTTCACCTGACTGCCACGATTTATCAAATATGACGGCCAGTGGCTTCGCAACTTCATTTGCCAGCTCCTTCAGGACCCGCGGATGGATCTCATCAGGACCCATGGACTTGTGCACGTTCAGATTTTTAAGATGGTCTCAAACCATATCCTCTCCTACAGTGGACGCAAGGTCTTCATTCTCACAGTCCCTGCATCTGCCTTCCAAGACTTGGGTGGCGCAGTCAGAGCCTTTGGCAGTGAAGACCGAGGCAAAGAAGTCATTCAGAACCTCAGCCTTCTCCAAATCCTGTGCAGCCAGTTCTGAGAGCTTCCTGAGGGGGCCTACATTCTCCCTAGTCTGTTTTTTATTTGCTATGTACCTGTAGAATCCCTTCCTATTATTTTTAATACCTAGCTAAGTTTAATTCTAACTGGGCCTTAGCTTTCCTAACCTGGTCCCTAGCTTCTTGGACAACATCCCTGTATTCTTCCCATGCCACCTGTCCTTGTTTCCACTTATTATAAGCCTCTTTTTTCATTTGAATTTTCCTCAGGAGCTCCTTATCCATCCAAGGAGGTCTCCTGGCCCTCCTGCTGCGCTTCCTTCTGCTTGGGATGCAACACTCCTGAGCTTGCAGCAGGTGATCCTTGAATATCAACCAACAGTCTTGGGCCCCCCAGCCCTCTAGGGCTGTATCCCATGGAACCTTACTAAGCAGGCTCCTGAAGAGGCCAAAGTCTGCTCTTTTGAAGTCCAGGGCAGTGAGCTTGCTGCACGCTTTTCTCACTGTTCTGAGGATCTCAGATTCAAGCACCTCATGATCACTGCATCCAAGGCTGCCCTGGAGCGTCACATTTCCAACGAGCCCTTTCCTGTTGGTGAGCACGAGGTCATGCATGCCACCTCTCCTTGTTGGCTCCTCTATTACTTGCAGAAGGAAGTTGTCTTCTACACAATCGAGGAACCTCCTGGATTGCTTCTGCCAGGCTGTACCGTCCCTCGAACAGATGTCAGGGTGGTTGAAGTCACCCATGAGAACAAGGGCCTGTGAGCGTGACGCTTTTCCTATCTGTTTATAGAGTGCTTCATCTGCAGGTCCTCCTTGATCAGGCAGTCTGTAACAGATCCCCACAGTAATGTCTCCCATCGCTGTTCTCCCTTTAATCCTGACCCACAAACTCTCTGTGGTCTGCTCACCTGTCCCCAGACAGAGTTCCATACTCTCCAGCCTATCCCTAACATAAAGGGCAACCCCCCCTCCCCGCCTGCCAGGCCTGTCTTTTCTAAAGAGCCTGTAACCTTCCATTCCAACACTCCAGTCATAGGAGCCATCCCACCATGTTTCTGTGATGCCTATTATATCATACCCCCATAGACGTGCACACATGTCTAATTCCTCTTGTTTGTTCCCCATGCTACCGGCATTTGTATAGAGGCATCTGAGACAAACTCCAAATGAAGCTGGCTCATTGGCTGGAGCCGCCAGAAAATCTCTACATTGCTCCGATCATTAATTATAGGTGCTGGCAGCTGACTGGGTGTGTTGGAATGGAATGATTTCTCCCTCCCCCAACACATCTAGTTTAAAGCATCCCTGACCATTCTGGCAAGCCTCCTACCAAAATCGCTCCTCCCCTTGTCAGCCCTCAATAGACCTGGCCTACTAAATCGAGTCCTGTGTTCTAGATACCCAAACCCCTGACTATTGCAACACCCTTCTAACATTTATTAACTTGGCCAATCCTCCTAGCTTTTTTAAAGTCCTCCCCTTCATCCTGGAGAATGGATGAAAATACAATCTGAGCTCCAGAGCCCCTAACCACCTCCCCCAGGGCTCTGTAGTCCTTCTTTATGTTCCCCAGGCTACTCCTATCTATATCCCTAGCACCCACATGGATCACTAGAAGTGGGAATAAAATAATAATAAAAAAAAAAAAATGCAATGCAAACCAGAGATTAAACATACTAAAATAGTTACATTATTAATTGCAACAAAACAAGCAGGGTTTTTTTTTATATATAAGCATGCTTTTTATATTGATGCTGCTACTCTAAATGTAAGGTGTTATACCAGGAATGTTTGCATTAAAGCCTGATCCTGTGAGTAGGACAGCAACCTCCCAGAAAATGCCTGTTTTGCTGACCTGTGTCACAAAGAGGCTTATTAGCCAGCTCAGAAAAGTAGAGCAGCACTCTCTTCCTTTCATTTTTCTTCCAAATCACTTACGGTTAGGGAAAACCCATGTCCTGGGTTCAGCAGTGGCAGTCATTTTTTCTCCTTAGTAGCTGATGCAGTGCTGTGTTTTTGACTTTCAGCCTGGGAACAGCGCTGATAACACTGATTTTTTAGTTACTGCTCAAATATTTAGTCTGACCAAGGACTTTCTGAGTCTCATGCTCTGCCAGGGAGGAGGGGAAACAGGGAGGAAGTAGAGACAGGACACCTGACCCAAACTAGCCAAAGAGGTATTCCATACCACAGCACGTCATGCCCAAGATGTAACTGAGAGTTACTTGGGAAGGCTGGTTCACTGCTCAGTCCGGCTGGGTATCGACGGGTGGTATTGTATTCTCTTCCCTTGTTATTTCCCTTATCATTGTTACTACTGGTGGTAGCAGTAGTGATTTGTGTTATACCTTAGTTACTGGACTGTTCTTATCTCAACCCGTGAGAGTTACATTCTTTTGATTCTCCTCTCCGTCCCTCGGGGGGGGGGGGAAGAAAGGGGAGGAGTGAGCGAGAGGGCTGTGTGGCTGACTTACAGCGTGGGCTTAAACCACAACAACCCAACTGTAGGAACTGGCACTCTGGACGGTCAAACCCATTTGAATGGCTGCACTCCACTAGACAGTGACACAGTCAGGCTTATATCATTCTGTCTGCAATTACCTGTAAGGGAAATCTGGGTCCTGAAATTTCAGGAAATTATTGAGGTTCAGGAAGTGGGTCAGCTGTAAGAATTTCCTTTGAGACACCTTTTAATAAAAGAGCTTTGACTGACTGAGAAAAGCGATCCCTAATAAAGCATCTTTTGACAATCTTTTTGGCAACTGTTTAGAAGAATTAATGATAGCTATATTAATGCTAGCTAATTAAGCTTTATAGAAAATCTGTAGGTATTTGGTATTACTTTTGTTTGAGCAATTTAACACAATGTTGGGGATTTTTTTTTTAAATGACACTTTTATTTATAATTATTGATTTTTAGAAGCTCTTTACACTCTAAAACTGTAATGCTTTAGCCATTCTACAGCACTAGCATTGGTCAGCTTCACATACTTGCTAAATTTAAAAAAAAAAAAAGGAGGAGGAAACAGGATAAGAAGCATTGAGAAAGCAACCTGATCACCCATCAGTTAATGTTTCAGAATTGATAACCAATTTACTACAGTGTTTTATTACAGTATAGCTTAATGAGTTCTTGAGATCAAACCTGGTTACTTTTCAAGGCACATTATACCCTAAATCAACATCTAACTTTTTTTTTTTCCTTTCTTTGAGTAACCAGTGACACAACTGCTTTGGCAGTTAATTCAGAAATAAAATTTCATTACTCAACATATATATATTCTAAGACATGTTAACAAAATACTATTGAAACTGTTTACATTAATGTGGTTTATTTTTGAGACTGAGCTAATAGATCTGGGAGGACAATAATCTCCCCAGAGTGACAAATGGCTGTGACAAAGCAGTGGATAATAATCTCTCCTGCTGGCAGAGCTGTAGCTGGAAGTGATTAAGCCTTTAGGGTCCTACTGCTGTCAGGGTTGTTACAATTTCTTTTGTCAGGCAGGATGATAAAATTAAAATAAATACCTATCGTTAGCAGATAGAAAATACATGCATCAAAAAAAAACTTTTTACATTTATATATAAAAAATGCATTCCTAATTGCTCTTCAGTTCTGAGTCAAGCATTGTTTGAAAGCATGCTGTTCAAAAGAATTTTATCTTTTAATCATGGTTGTAGGGAAGACGTGTCATAGAAAAGGAAGCATATTTTCCAGTGATGCTTTTGTTCTGATGGTATTTCTAAGCTGGAATGTTATTTTTTCAGATGTTATTTTTTATTATATTCTTCAAAATATTAAGAATATTCATCTGGGGAATTAATAATCACACATTTTGTCCAAACTTTATCTACTATTGTTCTTAAACATTCCTTACATAAATCTGTAGGACTAACATGTCTCATTTGGCATTTGATATTTTCATTTCATTCACTTAGACAATGATGCTATTAAACAAGATGTTCCAACACTGTTATCAAAAACCCTCCTAAACTGATTTAAGCATATAATATCCCCTAAGTGAATTCATAACAAAACCAAAAGAAACATGATATTTTCTTCCCTCATATTACCAGTTAATACCTTCTAGATTGTGGGCTTTTTCAGATTTGCAGAAACTTTATCTTTCTGCCTTATACACTGCAGGGCTCATTACAGCTGAATAAATGAAATTCTACCAACTGCTTACTTAAAATTGCACTTGAAAATGTATGTTTAAAAGGGCTCCTCTCTATCCTTGAAATGCTTCTTTAAGAGATGATGGCATACAATATCATATTTCAAAGCAGTGTCAGTAATTCTTTCAAAATAATAACATGAGAGAGAAAATTCTGTCCAAACATAGTCTAAAGATCAGGATTAGACCTTTTTTGTAGGAGATGACACATTTAAGATTTATTACATCAGAAGCCTAAGCTTCTTAAGATAATATCCTGAAATATTTTTAGAATTTGTTGAAATTTCTTAGTGTGAAGTCTGTAAGACTGGTTTAGCAATGCTGTAACCTTTCTGAAGAACCACGCAGGAGTAAATCAAAGCCTGCAAGCAGCACACTGTTGTGTTTTAAGCCACACACAGCTCCTACCCCTACAATATTGTTTTACACAAAAGCAGGAACTCCATGAGCATAAAGCAAACAGCAGCAACAGCAGAAGAAGCAGTAAAAGGATTCAGCAGTTACTTGCAATATGAAAAAAAGATAAAGGGTTTAGAATTTCTCTTTAGCATTATGGTCTTGCAGAGCACGTTCACATTCTTCACAAACATAGCCCAGTGTTTTTTCCAGGTTCCAGATTCTTGAGATTCTATTCAATCAAACCAGATGGACTACCCTAGGACACTGCATGATAAATCTGTTAGCATAGTTCAGATTTAGACAGAACTAGGCCTAAGCAAGACAGAAAGTAAAGGAGCAGTAACATTGTGCCTTCATGGAAGTGGGTTCAAATAAATAAAATAAAAAAAAAAGAAATAATTCTGAATTAAACCTTCTGAGGGTGCTCATAATGTACACTAGAATTATTTAACCAAGGTACATTTCTGCAGATTAAAAGGAACAAGCAATCTAATGATATTTGAGAAGTCAAAGAAGATGTGGCTTTATAGGCTAAAAGCCGTGCTGAGTTATTAGCCAGATCTTTCATGAGAAAAAAAAATAAAATGTCAAGGATGCAGAGAATGTGATCATATTTTCTCCTTCACAAAGTAAACAAATCCTTCAATTCTATAAATTAGATCTTATACAAGACAGAGATATTATCTAGTGTGACTCCCTGTTACACTTAAAAATAGAAAGAGTGGTAGTGTCAGAAGTTTCCAATGGGTTTCACTGCAACCACAGTGACATTCTCACAGCTAATAAGCTGAATGACCAAACCATGATTTATTTATAGTGATAAAATCATGCAATAAAGTCAGAGCAAAATAAGACTTTAAGGACTGTTAATTTACAGGGGTGGTGAGGATTCTAGGCATTAAGTCAGCAAAGCCTTAAAGCATATAGGTTTGATGGATTGGGGGCAGAATGCACATTGCATTTCAGGATTAAATTATGAGTTGATGATACCACCTTTCTTTTGACCTTATGAATGAAGAGTCATCATGAAAAATATTTTTGAAACTTAGGTCAGTTAGTTTTATGCTCTAAGGTGTTACAGATCAAGTGAGCCTTACTCTTTATCTGTCCCCATATCTACAGAAAGACCCCAAAATCCATGGCTACAGATTACAGTCTTATTCAGATGTTCTTTACTGTATTTTAAATATTGAAAAAAACCTGAAACAGGCAAGGGGATCTGTTGCAAGAAATTCTATGAGTTCTAATGATAGAAATAAAGGTAGCATAGTAAAGTAGCTAGTAGAACAGTTCTTTTTTTCCAGATCCCAAATCCAGAGCCAGATTAGTTGAGATATTTGGAAGGCTATCCTCATCCTCCTCCTCTGCTGCTGGCTACGTGGAATATACACTGTGTCGTGATGACAAACTTCCAGCCTAACCTCTTACTTATGACAGTGGCAGTCCAATATTCAAAATTGCTTGCAGCTGCGTTTTGGTCAGTAACAATTACTGTGCAAAAGGAAACAGAGCAAGAAAAGTTTTTACCTTATTTTCACTTTACTAAGAGTTACAGCTGAAAGCAAGAGAAGAAAACTACATGCTATATGCATACACTTAACTGGGCTTTGAAAGGCCCTTGTACTCTTGGAAAATCTTTCATGAATACCTGGAACAGATGCTTTTCACAGAAAGAATATCAAATTAGCCTAAATTATTTCATTAAAAATGTCAAAATGGAACTCTAATAGACTTTGAACCCTCCATAAAAATCCAGATCATTACTGGGTGTTTTAAATTATATTTCCTTCCGAACTACAACAAGAATCAAACTAATCATCTCAAATGAAAATGTGCCCCAGGGAACATTTGATTAAAATGTATGATATTGAGGAACAATGATTCATTGGTAATCATAAATTTGCAATACTGATGGCAGATGAAATTGTATCATTTTCCAGAAAGCAATATATTTTCCAAGAACAGGTGGATTTGAATTCATGGCTAACACTGAATTATGTAGACAGAAACTATATGGAAAAGCACATGGAAGTGACTTTTAGTCTGATTGACTATCACATCCTATTACACATACATGTTCCTAGAGACTGAGATATCTTCACTGACTTACTAGATTAACGTCGCTTGGGTATCACTATTGCATATCATTATGTCACACAAATGAGTGTAATCATAACAATTAGAAGTTGCATTAAGAATACGAGAAGCAGACAGTGGGTGGATACAAACTACTGTAGCTACAATGAAGTCACTAAGGCTATACTGGTTTGGATTTGGTTGCTAAAATGCAATAACAATACAGAACCAGATTTGTATTACAGCACTCTTGAGCAGGAGGTTAAAAGGGAGTAAAATGCACATTCCAAGATGCACAGCAGAAACTTAATAGTAGAAATTCATAGTAGAATTTTTTCATAGTAGAAATTTTACCTTATCTAGTAAAACATGCTAACCAGAAAGATCTCTTTGCAAGTCATTAATATCATTTCTAAGATAAATTATTTACATTTTTGTGTAAATAATAATGCAGGTATTCTCTTTAAGTACTTTATCTGAAAACTATTGATGGAGAAAAACTGAAAAACAAGCCAAATATTCACATCAATTTTAGTATTGTAAATACTTTGAACTGAGCTCACTGATGACATCAAAAGCAGGGGAAAAACTTACAGCTGCCTATATAACTGGCTGATCTTGCTGTGATCAGAAGGCTTTTCTGCCCCAAACTTATATCTATTTCAGATGATCATATCCCAACACCAGCAAGTTACAAGTCATATCTGCACAGACAGTAAAATTAACCGTTCTAGCAATTGTTTGAGAAGAACTAGAAACTCACTGAAGACAAGATTAGATTTCAAAGAGACTTGGACAAACCAGAAAAAAAAAAATATTAAAACCTAAAGAATACAAGTCAGTCAAGACAAGTGCAAAGTGCTCCCTGCAGAAAGAACTACTTGGCAAAATTAGTAATGCTTCAGATATGGGTTTATGTCAGTGTCAGGGAACAGTTTTTCAAGGACACAGACCTGAAAAAGTGAGTTCACAGATGAGCATCAGGAATGAAAGGGATTCTAACAGAAAGAACTTGAAAAAGCAAGGGGTTTTGGGATAAAGAGGATAAGACTGAAGAGAAACAACATGACAGTTTTCACTCTGCAAGTTTGTCATGAAAAGGAAAAACTTCTAAAGTTTGCTGGGTAACAGTAAGTAATAAATTTCAGAAAAAATTTATAGTAAGAGGTTTCTGTTTTTTTTTAAAATATCATCCTAATAATATGAGTCAGATTTCCTAGCATGTTATGAGTTCATCACTGCTTTAGTTGTTTTAAAACATTTGTCAGAAATGGCTCAAGGCCCAGAGCTAAGCTAAATGATCACCTGACAACCTTACCAGCACTGTTTTTATGCTTCTAGGGAAAATGATACTGCCCTAAGAAAAGCAAATGAACCCTCATAAATTATAAAACTCTTTCTCTAAGTACAGCCTCAAGGATCTTTAGATGGATCAAATATGACTTTAGATTGTTAAATATTTGAGGTAGGGACTGTGCATCTACTTGAGTCTGTAATATGTTAGCATAGCTATTGATAAAAACAAACTAACAAATGATACCAGTAACCTTGTTCAGAACAGCCTTGTATAGTGCTGTGAATAAGCTCTTACTAAAACATATACACAATTCCTGATGACAGGCTTCTTCCGCTCTCTTCCACTCCAGATACTTGGATAATGTGGTGGCTCTATTCAGTATTCAGGTAATTTCAGTCATTAATAAACATTTATTAAGAATTTTTTATCAAGTGCAGAAAGAAATACAATGCTATATAAAATAATTTAAAGAAAATATCAAGATTTCTAATTTTACAAACAGAACTAAGGAATCCTGTCAGCCTTCACCTGCATCAGACACTTTATAACCTTAAAGGTTCTGTTACTAACAGCTGCCTTTGAAATAAAAGCCTTTCTGATTCTTTCTCATTTGGGGTGTTTTCCTACTTATCATTAGAAAAAAAATTTTCTGACCACACAAAAAAAGACAAAATGATGCATTTTGATAGATACATTTTAAAAGTCTATTTTCTTCAATATATGTTTCTGTGCCTGTGAAGAATAACCTTTTAGGAATCAGTTTCATTTAAGTCTAATGAAACAAAAGATCTGCATTCAAGATCAAGTGCACAGCTTCAGTTATGAAAACATTTCTTCTGGCCTGTAGGAACATTAATGCTGCCTCCTCCTCCTCTGTGGTAAAGCTTGGAGAAAGCAGCTATTTACTGGTGTTTGAGTTTTGTAATGTTTCTCTTCAGCACTTAGAAAAGCCTAATTTCCTGTGAATGCAGCTTGTGTTATCATCCATCACAACCCTTTTATGCTGGCTCCTCACTAATATTTGTTATAACAGCTTGGACTGATGACTCTGGTCTTTTCCAAGTACAGATGCTTGGACTTAAATCAAAACAGACACTAGTCAAACAATATGTATTAGGGCAGTACCAGCAACACACAGCAAGCTTTCACTTCTCAGTTTTTCTCTGACTTTGATAATAGATCTTCTTTACCTAATTTGTGGTGCTTGAAGTATTACCCTACTGCTGTCAATGGACTCTGTTATTAGTAATTTAATAGCACTGAAAGCTGAAAGAAAGCAGCTGTCAATGGAATTCTAAGCAACTCAGTTTTTTGATTTTTGGTGCCATACAGTGGGAAGCATACACCAGGAATTTTGTATGTATAATAGGCAAAGATATTATTTTTTCATGTCTTTCTATATATGCCTTGAAACTCAAACATAGGTATTTCTGATATTGAGATATTTTGATAGAGAGATCTGCTCCCTGAATGATTAGAAGCACACAAGCAAAACTGAGACATACAATAAGTTTGAGGACAAAATGCATGCAAACCCCATCAATTTTGCTTAGCTCTGAAAGATAAGCCAAGTCATGCAGCAAGTTAATTGCATCAAAAAGGTATTCAGGCAAATTTTCAGTACCACTATTGCTTGTCTACAAGATGGCAGAACAATACACTGCTTTCAGAGAGCAGAAGATAATATGCAATTTTGCTTTTGTTTTATGCTGGGGTTTTCTGCAGCTGTTTGTTAACATGATTACAGTAAAAGTTACAAAACACTTTTTAAGACCAATTAGGTACAAAATTCGAATTATATTAGTAAAGAATTATTGGTTGAAGACCTCAGCAAGAGTCTTTGAAACCCTAAGAAAACTATTTTGTATGAATAAGAGACTTACATTTGTCAAACTGATGAACATAAAGGTTTGAATTCTAAGCAAAGAGCTACTTGGAGCTGGCTAGTAACAAAGCTCACGGAAGGGTATTTGTGCAGATACTTCTGACTTGTCTGGAATAGATACTTCTGACTTCTTCCTACAGAGAAGGACTTGGGGGTGTTGGTTGATGAGAAAATGAACATGAGCAGGCAGTGTGTGCTTGCAGCCCAGAAAGCCAACCGTATCCTGGGCTGCATCAAAAGGAGCATGACCAGCAGGTCGAAGGAGGTGATCCTACCCCTTTACTCTGCTCTCGTGAGACCCTACTTGGAATAGTTCTTGTGCAGTTCTGGTGTCCTCAACATAAAAAGGACATGGAACTGCAGAGGAGGGCCACGAGGATGATCAGGGGGCTGGAACACCTCCCATATGAAGATAGGCTGAGAAAGTTGGGGCTGTTCAGCCTGGAGAAGAGAAGGCTGCATGGAGACCTCATAGCAGCCTTCCAGTATCTGAAGGGGGCCTATGGGGATGCTGGGGAGGGACTCTTCATTAGGGACTGTAGTGATAGAACAATGGGTAACAGGTTCAAACTTAAACAGGGGAAGTTTAGACTGGATATAAGGAGGAAGTTCTTTCCTGTTAGGGTGGTGAGGCACTGGAATGGGTTGCCCAAGGAAGTTGTGAATGCTCCATCCCTGGCAGTGTTCAAGGCCAGGTTGGACAGACCCTTGGATGACATGGTTTAGTGTGAGGTGTCCCTGCCCATGGGAGGGGGGGTTGAAACTAGATGATCTTAAGGTCCTTTCCAACCCTAACTATTCTATGACTCTATGAATACAAGTATTTTGCTTCCCATTAAATCATTGACATAATGTGTTTAGTATTCTTTGTACTCAAAAAGCAATTGTTATCATTAGTAAGTGATACATTAAAATATGCTTGAGATGTGCAAAAGGAATAAGTTAATGAAGATTCTCAATTGCAGGACACAGAGAAAGGTAGACTCCATAAGGGCAGAATACATCTTGTTGCATTCAGCCTTCTATGGGTTGAAGTCAGGCCCCTATCAACAGGTCATAAATGTGGCTTAATTTAGAACCTGCAGTGATTTCAGCAAAGCTCTAGACCTGTTTGAAGGGTCCTTAAAACTTCTGAAGTTTCCTTCTATGCAGCCCAGTTTTGCAAATATTAGCGTGAGACTTGTGAGTGGCACTGGTTCCTTCTCAAACATCTGAAGCACTAGTGGCTAAAGATGGGGAGATGGAGTGGTACTGAGGTCACACTCACAAAAGAAATTATGCTGTTTTAATGGATTTTTGAATTTGACCATGGGAATGATGTCAGGGAAGAAAATTTTACCAAAGTTTATCCTGTCACAGAAAAATTTTATTTTCCTATCTGTTCCCTTACGCATATGCACTTTTACACCAAAGATGATATCTAAATCCATTTATCATACTTAATTTCATTGTTATTATTTATAACTGAAATCAAAGAGCCAGACAAACCAGTCTTTTCTACACCAGAATTTTCCTTTTTCTTAAAACATAATGTCATAAAATTGTCCCATAAAAGTGAAAAGCAAATATCAGTTGTATTCTTCCATCTTAAGTTGACATGGAAACAGAAAATTATCTTCTTCTTTCTATCTTACTGTACAGCACAAACATAATACAATAGAGGATCACCATTGCTTTCATATTACTTTCAATCAATATAGCTGTATTCAAACCTTCTTTTCTAACTCTGGAAAGAGCCAGACTCCTATATCTTGTGTGATATACAAGCTTACATTTGTGGATATTAACAGAAAATGCCACTTGTTCTAGCTTTCAGTGGCACTGTAAAAAGTGATGTGAATTATAAACCAAGATGAATGGTTTAACAGAGCACTAACTTTAGTGATTATTGGCATTTGATTGTTATTTTCTAGACCTACTCCAGAATTTCATGTCATCTTATACTCACAAAAACCCCTGATGATTTAAAACAAAACAGTGTTTATATAATTTCTTTCTAAAGATGAACTTTCCAGGAGTCCTAATTGGTATCCTGTGTAGAGCTGTTGAATCTTGAAACAAAGTACAGCATCAACATAACATCCCTGCTATTTAGCAGGGACAGAGTTCAGTGCAGAAATTTCTTATTTGTAGAAATAAGTAGCTTGTAGTCCCCTGATAACAATACCTTGAAAATCTTTGATTCATGGTGTCCATGAACCAACTAATGTACCATTGATATAATTACCAGCTTTTAAAACTAATGCAGATAAGCAGAAATATAATAGGGAAAATTACTTATTTTTAGAAAACTCTATTAAATGGTCAAAATTTCTAAGGAATTCTCTAACAAAGAAAATTATCTCTTTAATTTTTGTCAACACATTTGTTGTATGTATTTAATTTTCTGAGGAAAGCAGCTGATCTGATAAATTACAAATTGACCAACAAAAGCAAACATAGTGAGAACTAAAAATTTTGAAATTTGACTGTAGCATTATTAGGGGGCTTCTTTCCAAGTGAAGTTCACTTATTTGTTCAGTTCAGTTTTAGTATTTCACATTTTTTTCTTACTTTTGCTTGATTTAAACAACAAATGCAGCTTGACAGGCAAGGAATGCGTGAAGAAGCCAGAAGTCCCCCAGAAACCATAAGCCTATGCAGCACATTCTATTAAAGGCTCTAATGCAATCTGTCTCAAATTTGGGGTGACTGAGAAGAGCAATTCCCTGAGGTGGGATGATGGCATATGTCTGTGGGAGTAAGAAAGCAAAAAGAAATGAGAAATCCAAGGAAATGATGATTTACCTAGGTAAGGAGGCAGGTGTGTAATTCCTCCATGTTGTATCACAAAATACAGTATTAGACACTGGGGGGGTGGGGGGGTGGGGTGGTGTAAGCCTTTGTTCTTGCTGTCAGGATATGCCCAGAAGTACTGCTGTGCTGCAGGTGTCAAGGCACAAAAGTTGTGCAGAAGGAACCCCCAGGAGAATCATACACAGCACAACACAGCAGTCTGTCACACCTATACACACACATACATGGTAAGTTTCTTGAATCAACATGTCTCCCTCAGAGCTTTTCAGAGCTCTGAGATAATTACAACTCTCTTCCTTTAGAAGGAATAGTATTTCTTGAGAAATGTGGTCCTTGTGATCTAAGAAATATATCATCCGGGCAGCCAATACGTGGAAACAAAGCAAAAGAAAACAAAACATTGCAAAACATCCTCTATGGGAGCTGTAGGATTTGCATTAAAACTTTACTTTCAAGAATCACTCCTGGGGTATTTTACAAAATGGGAACCCAAAGAAGGCATTCAGAAGCCTTCTGAAGCAGCAAAACCATATACCCCTAAGCCTCCTCTTTTCTGCATGCAGAGCAAAACAATATACTTATCAACAATCAAAGGTGAAAATGCGGAAGGCTTGCCTGAGCTATTTCAGGCAGAGGTTACATAAATTATCATCATCCTCATTTTACAATTTTGAGAACTAAAGAACAGAAATTTTAAATCTCAAATGAAAACCTAAGCAGATCAAATAGCTTGAGTATTTCGTACTATATCCAATCCATGAGTTTTCACAACTTGAAGTACCATTCAGGAATAGTTAGGTGGATTGGGATTTGGGTGGTAGCTCATGTATTTGCTTCAAATATCATCAGTACTAAATATTGTCACTGATACAGGTACAATACCCTTATTGCATGGTGGTACCATGCAAAGTTCTGCTCAGTCATGTTTGTGAAAGGTGGTCTCAAATTGAAATAAAGACAAAAGTTCCCACAGTGACCTGCAGCTTGTTTAGCTTTGTGAATGCAATGACAAGAAAGGATATGGCTCTTGACTGCAAATATACCAAAAATGCAAACTTGAAAGCTGGAAATAATGCTTTTTAATCCAAAGAATAATATTGGCACAAAAGATCTGAAATCACTGCAAATACTGTTAAGTTAGAAACTAACATAAGATCTTCAGCTACCATGAACCTGGAGTCCTTGAATAGCACCAGTAGGGTTAAGAACATATCTAGCTTCAAAGTAAATGCTTGATCAAACAGCATAAAAGATTGTATGTCTGTTACCTTTAAGCCTGTTGGATTCTGTGACAAAGAACATATCCAGTTGTTTATTTGTACTTGTATTTGGTTTAAGTAGCAAGATCTTGGTAGTGACAGGGGGGCTGCAGAGCAACCTCTGCAGTGCAGAGGAGCCCGCGCCAGAGCAGGAGAGTATTCCCGAAAGAAGTTGAAGCCAATGGAGAGATGAAGCTGGAGCTGCAGATCATGGGAAGAACTCACACAAGAGTAGGAAAAGTGTGAGGAGGAAGGAGCGACAGAGGTGTTATGAACTGACTGCAACTCCCTCATTCCTCATATCTCTGTGCCACTTGACACAGAAGAGGAGGTAGAGGAGACAGTAATAAAGGTGTCAAGTTAGTTTTTGGTTCTCAGTATCTAACCCTAATTGGCAATAAATTAAATTAATTTTCTCTTTTTTTTTGCCCCAAGTGGTACTTGTTAAATAATCTCCCTGTCTTTATGTCCATCCATAAGCTTTTCCACCACATTTTCCTCCCCACCCACTACTTGGATCAAAATTGCATAAGTTGCATGGTCATTCCTTGCCTCTTGGACATGAACTTTTTACCCCTCAGCAAAATTTCTCTCATCTACTATCCCTCTCTACAAAACACTGGATCAGAAAATATCTTTTACAACTTCCACACGTGTTCATCAGATGATGTCTAATACCTCTCTCAGGCAATCAAACATTACCTGTGGCAACACCCAAAACTGTTTAAAAGACCTGCATGTAAAGGATAATTGAAGCTTAACCATCCTTTGTTAAAAAAAAAAAAGAGAGATAGAAAATGGAGTGCAAATGGAGTTTTCAGCCTGACACAGATGCAAGTAGAGAGTTCATATTCCCAACGGGAGTTCAGAAATTACACATAAGCATATTCCCTAAATCACCACTGTAATTATTGTGACCTAGAACAAGGACCTTCATTTAATATAGTTTTAGTTATGAACACTGGTGAATTGCGGAAGTCTGGGAGAGAATCTGAGGCAAAGCTTTGCCAGATGTCAGGTGCAACATAGGGGCTCCAGAGGAGCTCTGTGAAAGAAGCCTCCATGAGAATGTCGGGACTAAAGTCCTACTTCAGTTTTGGTCCCCTAGGATTAATTGTCCAGTTAGCTCCTTGCAACAACTAGAAGTCCTTTAACACTTTTCAGCGAACTTCACTAAATTGCATGGTTGCGTTATGGTTTGACCAAAACCATAAACAGCAAAATAATCTACTGATCATAAATATGTTTTAGAGCTTTATAGGTCAAAATTCTCACATGAAGTGACACCATTTAAACAGCTGTGTGCATATTAGAGTGCTGAGAAATTACCAAAGTAAATAGTAAATAACAAAGGATTTGAACTTTTAGTGTGACTATTCTTATTTACATTTAATAAATTTGCATGCCTTTTTTTCACTGGCTGCTTTTGACAGTTGTATGTGCACTGTGGCTACATTTCAGTCAAAATTTCATATACTGTAGTCAGCTTTAAACTTTTTGATTGCTTAGCTGAACTGACAGTTTAACAGAGGCTTTTTGGTTATCTCTTTAGACATAAAATGGACTTTGAAGCTGTATGCTGTTATAATTGACAATTTGTTCACCTAAGCAGTTTTTCCTTTTAGCTAGGGAAAATACCCCAAAATACGTGTTAGGAAAAGGTGTACGACAATCCTCTGAAAAGCTAATAAAGACTGTCTCCCTCATGCATATCCTACATCATGTTTACCTAACATTGCCTTTATTTTTCTGCAATTATTACAAACAGTTTACCTTAGTAAATTCATGACACAGTAGCACTTCAGAAATACCTAATAACCCCTCAGTAATCTCTCATGCCTTTTCCACAGATAACACTTCTTTCTAAGTACTTCTTATGCTATCAGTGTGGCTCACAAAACACCCAGGAGCTATTCTGGAAGCATTTTTCCTCTTCTTCCTAGCCCTGCAGAACACAGATGAACAGGGCCTGAATATTTTATTACCTTCTCTAATAGGTGGAAGCATCTATGAGTTAGACACCATTTCTGTATCAGCAACAGTACAAAACTAACCCACAATAATACCATTGTCTAATTAGTTTCTTACTGTGGCAGTGACTCTGAATCTGCACATTAATATAGCACAATTTTAACATGGTTTGTTGGAGACCCATAAATTTCCACAAAAAAAAAATCCAGCCACTACCTCATCTCTAGCACAGCCAAGTGCTCAGAGGTCTGCAGGATTTATTTATGTTTTTCAACTCAGCAAGAGAATGAATCGTTTGCAGAGCAAAGGCTTTTGCGTGTCCATGAAACAACTGCAGTATCCATGTATCACTCTGGTAATAGTTGGGAAAGGTTGTTTTTATAATGATGACTAATGCACATTTCTAAGTACACTAGAAGCAACATCAAACCTTGTTTAAATAAAAGCTTTTTATGATCAATATATCTTTCAATCTTCCCCAATTTTTTTGTGTCATAATACAGTGGCACCACATGACAATGACAAGTAGTCTCCGAGTTGTTGACTTTCACTCATTTTCACTTTATACTTGTCACATCTATCACTGATAGTTTTCAAGATAAACCCAATGTAGCACCATAAATTAGATCTAATGGTTAACCATGTATTTGACCCTTTCAAGCTCTAATTACTCTGATGATATCCTAACTTTGTTTTGTCCAAGTTTAAGCACAGTGCATTCAACTGATTTTTAAGTGCACAGACATTAATGGTAATAACAGCCTTTTAATTTATGCATTTATGTAATTATTTTTCTGTACAAATGAAATGTGCTTAGCACCCTGCAGCATCAGATTGTTTGTAAATAATGCTTTGATAAAGATAAGCGTCAGATGAAGAGTTTCAAGGCCATACAAATGACCTAAGTCACATCTGAGGCACATTATTTCCAACACTTTTAGCATACAAAAAGCTATGGTACCCGTTTTGAGGGTGGACAAAAGTACGCTCTGATCTGGAATTAAAAGTTCAAGCACAATATTTTTATAAACACTAATCAGAAAAACCACAATGCATTTTATTGGCTGATTTACTATGGTATCAACTGAAAATGTCAGTCTGACATCCAGTCTTTTTTTTTTTTTTTTTTTTTTTTAATGTAGACAGGAAGAATGAAGCTGGGAAAAAAAGACAATACATCTCTTTACATCACTCTCAAACACTTTCTCAATCTTCAACACCACTAATTTTAACTGTAACAAACATTTACAGAACAGACCAAGTTCACAAAGCTGAGACATTATCATAAACGCGAGCCATGGTGATAACTCTTATTAGAGTGATTCCTGTAATGTGTGGAAGTATATTTAGAAATAAATAAGGTACCAATTTTTCAATGTAAATAGGAACTTCGTGAGCAAAAAAAGTTAGAATTTATTATCATTAAAAACCTGTATAGTGGGGAACATCTACTTGTTTACCATAAGGGATCTAACAACAAGGAGTTACTATGGCTTCATACCCTAAAGTTTGATAGAAAGCTCCCAGGAAATTAGGTTTAGACTTGTGGCTGCAGATAAATTCCAAAATTTAGTTGACCCTGAGTGAGGGTAACTGATTTCTCTCTCAAACAGATGAGCTTTACCTGGCTTACTGACAAATATTACTGATAAAATCTTTTGGAAAAGAAGTGAAATCATGACAGTCAAGATAACTTCTACCTTGTCAGCTGTAGCTAGAATAACCTCCAAGCTCGAAAAATGTAGCTGCAGACTGCTCCAGAAGGGTTAATGACCCTTTTCCTCTCAGCACTGTGAGCACTTTTCCTCTCAGCACTGTTCCTCTCAGCATTTTTATCATTTATCATAAAAAAAAACAGGAATTTATTCCATGGGAAAAGTTTGCTTCTTGCTAAATCAATCAATTTTGTCTGGCCTTTCTCAAAGCAAAACTTGTAAAATAATTACTTTCCAATTTGTAACTGTCTGTGTTATAAGTGTTAAGTGTAACTGTTTGTTGTATAAGTGTTCATATAAAGGACCCTGTATACTATATTCAATTATTTCTTTATTTATGGAGATGTTGCATCACATATAATCATCACAATACAGTAAATTTCCTTGAGTAGTATTTTCAATGAGCAACACTTATAAATAAATTGGAAATTTTAGTTATGTCTGTCCCACTACCAGTATCTCCAGCAGTACTTAAGTGAAGCTGGATATTTGTGCTTTAGACAGAAACTTTAAATATTAATTCTTCAAATGAGCAAAAAGTCCAACATAACCTTACACTAGAAGGTTGTGCAGTTTCCTAATACACAATAAAGTACTGAATAAATGAGAAGGGTTACAACTCAACAAACTCTTAGGTACCCTTGAAACACATTTATATAAGCTTAAAATGCAGCATACTCTATCGCCTTTCTGAGATATTAATCTCCTTTGGGCTGTAGTACATTGGGAGATTTGCAAATGGTGCTGTGACAGATAACAGTCGAGGTCTCTTCTATAGAAAGGATAGGAGATGAGTGAGAGAAAGAAGCAATGTTTATGAAAATACACAAATTATTTGTTGCATTATATATAAAAGCAGATCAGTTAACTTGCATATTCATGCATGACTAAGCTATTGGTTATTATTATTCCCATTCTGGTACCCTGGTTTTGGTTATGACTCTAATTTTAAAAATCCAGAGGTGTTTGAACTAAGATTTCCCATAATTTTCCCTGATCTGTGGAAAAGCATTTCTGTTATTCCCATTAGTAGGAAAATATGCTTTGTTTTCCTGACTTAAAATGTTCCTGAAGGCCTTTGTCAGACTATGTCAGCTTTGAAATTGTTTAAATTTGTTACTTGAATGGACCTTTGGACTCCCCTTTAAAAGCTACTAAAATTTGGCCATTACTGTAAATCTTTGAAACTGAGGTTCACAAAGACACTGTAGAAATTGTGAGAAACTCCTTTCCTTCAAAGGTTTGGGCAAGGAAGCCAAGGATCCACAGGATTTTCTCAGCAGTAGGCTGCACACAAGTAGCCTGAACTGATAGTAGGGAATAAAATCTAAGCAACATGAAGGAAATGTCTTCCCAAAGACAAGAATTGGACTGGTTGAAGTATTAATTTGAGAATCTGAAGTTAGAAGGCAATAGGGAAACATTAAAAAAAAACCTAATCAACAGTGAAAAAAATCTGAATTAGAAAAAGTTAAATAGAAACCCTGCAGGAAAATCTGGAAACTTTTTTTTTAAATAGGATCTAAATTAAATTCTAGCTCCAGAATAGTTTCAGTCTGTGAACTGAAAAGAAATCCTGTGAAAATTGACTTTACATCATGATTATGCCAATCAATCAAGCATGTGAGTCATTATAGATTAAGCCTAGTTTTATGTGTGTATGCTGTATTTCTGATGAGAAAGGAAAAATTTTGGCCATGAAAAAAAAAATCTTTTTTCAAGTCCTTTAATACAAATAGATTATGTTATGAGGTTGTACTGACTTCCTGATTCCAGATGGACTCAAAGAAAAGGAACTAAACTACACAGACTTTTGCAATCCCCTGTCCAGTATAAGTAAATAGTTTTAAATTAGATCTTACTGTTTTCAGAGTTAGTTTTCTTATTCTTACTACACAGGATGTAAGAGCAATCTAATATTTCATATTTTACTCAAATATTGAAAATATGATGCAGATTAAATTTGTCAGAGAGCCAAACCTCATTTTTCACCATTCTTATCTGTATTTTCAGGAAGTTAAAAATCCCCAGCAGAGAACTCTGAATAACAGACCAGCTGACAGGACACTGCTTCACTGTGAGAGTTATACTCCATATGGAACACCATCCTTCACAGAAAGAAGTTCACATTTTGCTTTTTTTTTTTCCCTTTTCACTTTTTAGCCACAGTAAAAGAAATGGATATTTAACAGTTAAAATGTGGATCTAAATTTAAGAATTTAAGAATTTAAAGAATTAGCTTGCTCAGAGTATAACTGTCAACCCAAAATCTGTGCAGAAGCACTAAGAAAAAGATGCAAGTGCATAAAAAGTAAACTGAAAATAGTACCCCTTCCAAAACCTGCTCAAGTTTATCTGCTGCAACTCCTTTTATAAAAAGTTGAAAAAAGAACCTTTTTTTTAAAAAAAAAAAAAAATTGAAGCTAATTTTTAAAGAAGTTGTTTTACTCTCAATAAGGAAAGTAAGGTAAAATGAACCCACATCTGGCTTGCTTTTTACTTGATTTTGTAGATACAGCGGGAAGATCCCCACAATGTGTACAAGGACAAACATACATTTTTCCTTGAAGATCTTGAATTTCATGGCCTTTCAAGAATTTTGACCCATAAAACTGAGAATGTCAGGAGAAAGCTTAGCATGCCAAGTGATCATTTTTTTGGTTGGAAGAATTCCACTGACCCAGAGATAAGCAGTTTCTGTGGGCGTTTTGCAGTACTAAGGAAATAACACTAGTGATTAACTAGGACAAAACCATAAAGGTGGTCGGTCATTTAGTAGCAGTGCAGTAAATAGAAGAGTAATTTTTGCTTAGCATGTGACCACTACAGACTGGATATACAGGTGAAGATTTATTGTCAGCAATCCCCAGGAAAACAGATCAATATTTAGAGTTAGAACAGGCGGAAATTTTTGGAGCCTTTTCCGAAGAGCCTGGTAGAAAATGCATTGTGTCATTCTGTAAGAAATTCTTTCAAAATAATTGATATTGCTAAAGAGGAGCAGAAGTATTTCACTTTACTTTCCTCATATATTGTTTTCTTTTGCTACATGCAATAACCAATTAATTTATACAAAACATCAGTCAAGTAGAACATTCATTTTGGGGGGTCCACTGTAGAGAAATAAACACAGCAAGAATTTACTCTTCTGAAACCTGTAAAAGCATGAGAGATTAAAAAAACCTGATTCTTGAAAAGTCTTTACCAGGTGTTCCTAGGATTGCCTTTTTTATCTACAGACATTTCAGACTATATTAAGATTTAGCTTTACAAGAGTCTGAAACAGGAACTGTTTTAGGCTGTCTTGCAATGCTGCATTCGGTGGTGTCCTGGGTTCAGCAGTAGCAGTCATGGTTTTTTTTTCCCTTTGTGGTAGCTGGTACAGTGCTGTGTTTTGACTTCCAGCCTGAGAACAGTGTTGGTGAAGTCGAAAGGTTCAACACTATCCAGCACCTTCAAAAGGAAAAGAATGTCGGCGGATCTGAGGGCAAAGCAACAGTCGCTACTCAAACTTTGGCTGCAATGAACTGCGCAGCTACCCCAGCGGCAAGTACAGCAGCTGCTCAAACTTCAACCGCAACAGACAGCGCGGTTACCCCAGCTCCAAGCACAGCAGCTACACCACCCGTGTTCATTGAGGCCAAAGTTTCGGGGCTGTTGGAAGATGATGGGAATGAAGTTGCACCGAATGGACAGCTAACGCTGACGACTCCCATGCATAACTATAAAGCTTAAAAGCAGTGATCCAGCTATTCCAAAGTTGGCTTGGAAAAGTTATGGGGCTTGTTGAAGGGATATCAGGAATCCGTGCCAAGGCTCCACGCAGAGGAATTTGCTCTTCAGATACTCTTATGCTGGGAATGCTGTAGCTTGCAGGTGAACAGGAAAAAGCGTAGTACATCCGAATTTCAGGTAATACGGTGAAGTGCATTCAGTGGCCTGTTCTCCGTCAAGATCCACAGAGTTCACTGTTGTTAAAGGCTTGATGATGCTGATCTGAAATATCTTTCTTATGAAGAAGTGGTAGGGTGGAGAAAGCACTACCCATGCACTCTGAAAATGATTTTTTCCTCTTGGTCTGTATGTATATGGATGTATATATATGGGAGAGCGATGGTGTATTGAAAATGTGGGATCTGAGCACGACGTGAATGGTATGGAATAAGGGGTGGATAATGTCCTGGGTTCAGCAGTAGCAGTCATGTTTCTCCTTTGTGGTAGCTGGTGCAGTGCTGTGTTTTGACTTCCAGCCTGAGAACAGTGTTGGTGAAGCCGATGTTTTTGGTTGTTGCTAAGTGATGTTTACCCTGACCAAGGACTTTGTGAGGCTCATGCTCTGCCAGGGAGGAGGGGAAGCTGTGAGGAAGCAGAGACAGGGCGCCTGACCCGGGCTAGCCAGGGAGGTATTCCATACCACAGCACGTCATGCCCGGGGTGGGGGGTGACTGGGAGTTACCCGGAAGGACACGGGCTTTCGATCCTCCTCCCCGTTCCTCTGGGAGTGGGGGAGAACCCCGGTGGGGAGGGGGACACGGACCTCGATTGCTGTCAGCTCGGTACCACTCACTGGGAGTGAGTGAACAAGTTACCTGACTGGGTTTAAACCACAACAGGTGGCATTTGACATTTACTTTCCAACTTTAGGCTCAATTTTTTTAAATCTGAAGGCAAGTGTGAAAATATTAATGTTAAGCTTCATTTTAGAAGGATGATGGAGAAGGAATTGTGGAAGTATGCATTCCGTTTGCTTTATTGGAGACAACTAACAGGAGAATGGATTAAAATTATTAAAAGAGCAAACTGGACAATGGGAGCAAGTCAGTTAAAAGAGTTCAAATTCTTAACAAAATCTGATGGGAAAATGAATAATGTCTTTTACAGAGAGGCAGGGAGTAAGATTCAGTTATTTGCCAGACTGGCTGTCTGCTTCCATGACACATACATGGTGGTTCTCCAGGCAATTCCTCCCCTGGGAATGCAGATGCCACTTCGTTACTGTGGAAAGGGTAAAGAGGTGTCCTGCTGAAGGTTAGGCAGAGCTGTGCCATCCCCAGATAGCCCAGCTGTGACAGCCTGCCAGTGAGTCTTGAGAAAGGACTAGTGCCTACGTCTCACATTGCTCCTGGAGACTTTCACTATGATAATTTAGGGCTAGGATGTTGTTCAACTTGTCCCTATCTGTCAGCTGTCAGAGGTGGCCTCACCCATGTTGCTTTTAGACTGTGGTACTCAGTGGCTTGTACTCTGCATGGCTGAAAGTCTGGGTGGCAGGGTGGCAGCCTCCATGTTCCAGCTGGGAGAGCCTTGCAAAACCAATTACCTTTGCTGAACTATTTTTCTCTGCTAGCCATGAGCAAGGGAGATTAAAGGTTGCAAAAGCAGCCAAGAGGTGATTTTACTACAAGTGAATTGCCCAGAAACGTAGATTTCTCCACAGCGATTATAACAGTTGGCCATTGTGACACAGCAGCTTGGTTAAGAAATGCCTTTCAACTACTGTGTACGTGCTAGTAGAAAAAAACTAAATGAAAAACCAAATGAAAACCAAAAGGCAGTTACAATTTGATGTCAATAAATGTCTCATTCTCAGAAGGCAATTTGTGAACAGATAAAATTGAAAAGGAGACTGAAAATCCTTTGACATTTAATTTTTTTTCCTCTCAAAAAAAGTTCTTCATTATTAATAGGTCTTATTAAACTAACAGTAGCAAGCAGATAATTTCACTCTGTAAAATACAGGTAGAAGCTGACCTTTATACTATTTGAGAAACAGCAATTTATTCATATTATCTGAAGATTATTGTTTTGCTGATAACAATGACTCATTCTGAATTTCTTATGTATTCTAAACTCCTGGTGACTTTAACAATGAAAATTATCATCAAGTGTTCTACATGGAGAAATGGCAGAAAATTCAGGACTGGATCCAAGTAGCTATACATTATCAATATATAATGTGAACTATCACAAATGTGTTTTCTTGTTAAAAATAGCTTTTACATGAAATAGCTATCCAAAAAAGTAACCGGCATATGGTTCAGTGCCTTCACTTGAATGTGACAGGTACAGTGTCTCAGTGTGTATTACCATAATTTAAAATAATGTTGCAGAAGGAATAATAAGAGGGGATTTAACCTGAAGTTCATTTCCGTTACACTGAAAATATTATTCCTAATAGTCTGAAAATTGCATTGGTGCTGAAGTGTTACATGGCACTGCATGTATTTTAAATGCATATTGTAAAAGGGGAATAAAGAGGTTATCTGTCTCCAGAGACACACCACGGGCACTGTCATACGCCCAAGCTCACTGCTCAGTGGTGTGGTTGCCTATTTCCCATATGGAGCCAGTGTTAGACTAAACGTTTAAGTGTGGTAAGATAGAGCTTGAAATGGGTACAAAGAAGCCTTGCAGATCCAGCCAGTGAGTAGCTAGAGGAAGATAAGGAAGCAACACTCTGCAGTACCCCATGCTTAGAGAAAACAGAGAAGCTAATCCAATAAATATTGGCAGAAGTCATGCCTTTTCAGTTAGCTTTGACAATGACCTTTATTCTACAATTAATTAAATAGCCTTGCTTCTGGAGATTAATAATGATAGGTTTTTTTTTCCTTTTTATGTGATACTTTTTAATTAGAGGCCCTAGTGGTGTTTCGGAAATCTGTAGACAAATATTGTCCTGGTGGCTATCATTTACAATACTTAGATCGGTCTTGTTCCAAGCAGCTTTTGTTAATTTCTGCTGCAGTGTACAACAACAAAATAAATCATTATTAAAGAATTCTGTAAGCAGTCTTCAGATTGCTTTGACTCAACTTCTACATCTTAAATAGATTGCTGAGTATGGTCCTAAACTATGTGACTGACTTATGATGTCTTTGACATACATGTGCTTACTGAGCCCTGCTTTTCTCCTTTAAATCTATTATGCTTCCACTGCATATCACACCTTCACAATCCAGTACTTTATCATACAGTCATAATTGTAAAGTATAATCTCTCTAGTTAATCCCAGTCCAATTTTTCTCATGAATACTTCCCTTCCAGGAACAGTTGTGAATCACAAAACTTTGAACTAATTTTTGCTGTTTTTGTTTTATTTTTTTTAATGTCTTACTACTTTCAGGAGGGTAAAGAATCAAAAAATGTAGCATCAAAAAATGTTACTTGCATTTATTCATTAAAAATGTTATCTGCTACCATGACATCTAGAAATTCATCTTTTTTAAATGAATTTTCATTCTCACTATAGTATAACAACCTGGCCTTTAACAGAAACAAGAAATAAGGTAACACTAAGCTACTCAGAGGTTATTCCCATCCTCCTCTTGTTTGTAATTGATAAAATGTGGCATTTCTGAGAATCACAGGATGGCACCTGTAGCGACTGAAGAAAAGTATCTAAACTTTCAATTCTAATTTGGAATAGCACTTTCAGAGATACTTTCTATCTTGCTGTTGAATGACAAATTCCTGACACACATTAAACAAAATCTAGTTATTGAGCACTTAGTGTCATTTGATCTTCCACAAAACAAGCTGAAGCAGCTGATTGCTAGCTGAAACTATGATTATACACTTGCATTTGGGGGCTAGAAGAAATTTGCAACTCAAATAAAAAAATAAATCGGCAAAACCAGATAGTTTCTTAGAAAATCTCAACATCTATTGCAAGAAAACAATCATAGCACTATACAAAGTAAATAAGCAATACATTTACATTCTTCATTACTTACAGAATATGTCCCCCTTAATATGTTAAAAATATCATGTTATATGATTAATTTCATGTACACATTTAAAGATATTATTAATTATTTACCCAAAGCATAGAATCATAGAATGATTAGGGTTGGAAAAGACCTTAAGATCATCTAATTTTACTCCCCTGCCATGGGCAGGGACACCTCAAATTAAACCATGCCACCCAAGGCTTCGTCCAACCTGACCTTGAACACCACCAGGGATGGAATATTTACAATCTCCCTGGACAACCCATTCCAGTGCCTCACCACCCTTACAGGAAAGAATTTCCTCCTTATATCCAATCTAAACTTCCCCTGTTTAAGTTTGAACCCATTACCCCTTGTCCTATCACTACAGTCCCTAATGAACAGTCCCTCCCCAGCATCCCTATAGACCCCCTTCAGATACTGGAAGGCTGCTATGAGGTCTCCACGCAGCCTTCTCTTCTCCAGGATGAACAGCCCCAACTTCCTCAGCCTGCCTTCATACAGGAGATGCTCCAGTCCCTCGACCATTCTTGTGGCCCTCCTCTGGACTTATTCCAAAAGTTCCATGTCCTTTTTATGTTGAGGACACCAGAACTGCACACAATACGCAAGGTGAGGTCTCACGAGAGCAGAGTAGAGGGGCAGGATCACCTCCTTCAACCTGCTGGTCACGCTCCTCTTGATGCAGCCCAGGATATGGTTGGCTTTCTGGGCTGCAGGCGCACACTGCCTGCTTATGTTCAGTTTCTCATTGGCCAACACCCCCAAGTCCTTCTCCGCAGGGCTGCTCTGAATCTCTTCTCTGCCCAGCCTGTAGCTGTGCCTGGGATTGCTCTGACCCAGGTGTAGAACCTTGCACTTGTCATGGTTAAACTTCATGAGGTTGGCATCAGCCCACCTTACAAGTGTGTTGAAGTCCCACTGGATGGTATTCCTTCCCTCCAACATATCAACTGAACCACACAGCTTGGTGTCATTGGCAAACTTGCTAAGCATACGTGTCAGGAACTCATTTTAACTGTCATGAAATTACTATACATACAAATTACTCAGGTTGCTCTCTGTTGTCATTGTAAAGCCATATTTCAGAAACTGTAATTTTATTAACTGGGAAAAAAGATGTAAGAAAGGAGTCATATACATATATAGCTGTATGAAATATCGGTGCAATTCATGCTTTTATAGAAGAATACAAAGTTAAGGCACTATAAAAATCCAACTTATGACTTATTCTGAGGTATTAAACAGTTCTCTGTGACTTAACTTCTGCATAAGTTTTGTATATTTATTTTCAAAGAGCTTTCCACCCTATTACTGCATTTAGGCAGACAGATGTAGGTAAAAATTTCACAAGAGGCAGATTCTCACAAAAACGTTATCCATTAGGAGCTACCCTCTACAGAGCTTTTCTGAAACCCAGTATAAAGAGAGTCTGGTACGTCTGTCTGCTTTTGAACCTTCCATAGTCTCATCTTGAAAAGTGCTAACTACTTAGGATGCCTAGAGGATAAATTTATGTTAAAAGAATACATTTGGGCTAGGAATGCAAAGATTTGAAATTAATTCATTTCATTTCCTCCTTTTTTTTTTTTTTTTTTGGTAACACTATTTTTTGCAAGTTATGGCAATGAAGAACATGATTTGAATGTAAAATATTTCTCAAATATGAAAACAGATATTAAATAAGACAGTCAGAAAACACTGAACCAGGTGAAACTTTACCATATTCTGTCAATTCACATTCCTACCACACCCAAGATTTCCTGAGTTTTAGCCCTGTCAAAAGGTTGCATTTTCAGTTTCTCTCCATAAATGCTAAAGGAAAAGAAATAAAAACTCCGTTCCAACTTACAAGCTTATTCTTCCTTCCTCCTACACATAATAAGCCAGAAAGATTTATGACAAAATTCTCTATAAAATTTTTTAGGAACTAAAATTTCATCTCAGAGAAAGAGCACAACTGAGAAGAAAGCAATAGAAAATATGAATTATATCGCTTACGTTTTAAAATACCAAGACAATATGTTTTTTTTCTCATTCATTTTTAGAATTAGACTCTCTTAACTATTCTCAAATACATTCCAAAGCAGAAGCAATGCTCTAATTTAAGAATTCAATTATAATAAGATTAAAGTAATAAAACTATTATTAAATCAATTTTTTCTCAGAAATGTGCAACTGTGTAGTACAGTAGTAATACACTGTAAATCACTTGGTGTTAAATAATATTTCTTACTGCCTGCAGGGTAAGACTAGTCTTTATAGAAATAAGAATGAGGGAGATTATTCAAAAAACAAGTCTATAAAAACTGTTTTCTCTGTGGGAAGTGGTTTAATATAGTTTCCAGGCAGCTTCCTGGCCATCTGGTTTCACTATACTTCACACCAAACCACAGGCCTGCCTGGATTCATCTCACTGATGAGACTGATCATGTAAAAGTCCTAAAACACCATAAAAAGAAAATAATTGTCTTCTGAGGATAAATAGCATGCAAAAAACCACCAGCGCTTAAACTGCATTTTCAAATGTAGATGCCTAAACCAGGTCACAAAGATTAATATCTAGGAATTTGAATTGAGGAGGCCTAATTTTCAGAAAAGTTTGTTCTGAAATGCACCACAATTTGTCACAGTTCAACACTTCTAAAAATCAGCATCCTTATTTTTATTCCCATATTGCCAAATCCAGGCTTCTTTGTTTGAAAGTTTTCAAATGTTCACTTATCACCCAATACAGTAAATAAGAATCATTATCTTTGTCGTGAACTGTGAAGCCTATTGTATTTGTCCTCCAATCTTTCTTACTCTTAAAAGACTTCTAACATCACCAGTTCCTTAACAAACCCTGCTGTTATTCCTTCCTTTCAGTTCCTCAGGTGTTTGACTCTTCTAATGAATTAACCCATGATAGCTCTAAGCCCTCTTTAAAAACTGCATTCAAAATGTGTTTCTGTTTCCTCTGGGCCTGGCTGTGACCCTTCTATATAGCACACGCAAAATGTCCAGTTGCCTTTGCATGCTGTTGCATGCAGATGTCAGGTCATTCATCACCTCCCCAACTCTGGAGAAGAGTTGAGGACCTGCTCTGTCCTGCTTTCTACTCATGTAACCATTGCATTGAATCTCCGCTCTCTTCCTCCCATCAGATGTCCATGATTAGGATGCTATGCAGAGTGACAACTTGAGCTGCCATAAATATTGACCTGCTGCTACTTGTTCCTTCTCAGCAGCAGAGAAGTAAAAATGAGACTGAGTCACCAGCTTTCTCTCTGGCTGCTTCTAAAGCAGTACAACTAGAAACAGCCCTTGAACTGTAAAGCCTTTAGAGAGAAAGTTTCTTATTTTTAAAATAATAACCAATGAAATGGATGTGATTACTGTCTGTGGTTAATACAAATAATACAAAATTGCACAATTTAGTAAAATTCATAAAAGCAAGAATTTGCTACTAAAGATTTTACTTAATTATGAGTTTTCAGATGCTTCTATTCAAGCGTTCGTCCATGAGATTCTTGTTTAACCTGGCACAGATAAAAGAGATCTGAATAAAAGCTTTTAATAACACCATTTTCAGCAATTTTATCTCCACTTGGAAAAAAGCTAGGAGCAAAAATTCACAGTAGTATATGGGTACCCAGTGAAGCATCCATTTATTGGTATTACTTTGGAATTCTCTACTTTTACAAAAACAGCCCATATTTCTGTGTTGATTGCTATATTCAGAATGAGCTATTTCATGCACAGTATTCTGCTGAGAGAATAAAGTTATGGACACATAACCTCTGTTAGATAGTATAACCTCTGTATATAGGACAATGCATTAGACTTATTCATCGGAGAAAAACAAGTAGAAAAGTTACAGTTTTCTGACATAGCTGAGGATCAGGGGCTGAACTAAGTCCCAAAATGATTACTGTGAGTTAATTGATTGAGCTCCATTTAGTGACTTAAGTAATTAATTGCCCAGAGGGAGAAAGAACTGGAAACATTTCTGTTTTTAGCAATATAAATCATATTACTTACTGAAATATAACAAACGAATATTTTTTTGCAGTGCATCATTATTGGAACATAAGGAGGAAGAGTCTCTCTGCTATGTTAAACTGTAAAAAAAATCCTTCTCTTATTATTTATAATATTACAAGTTCAAATTAAAATTAACTATATTTATGTTTGGGAAAAAAGAAGCATGTAGGAAAGCCACACTTTAATAACAAAAGAGCATCTTGTGCTGAAATAAATTGTACATCCATATTACAAATATGTTGTATTAAAAGACTATTCATTTAAGTAAGTTAATAAATAGGGCCTGTATTTTGAAATATTTTGCAGGAAATACAAATCAGCAAAGAATTTTTTTTTAAATTTGCAGTCTGTCAAATACTGCAAACTGATTTACTTGTATTTAATACACCATAAGTTGAAATCTAAAACTATTTTCCATTTATATTTCACTGCATATGTATGTATATGTATTCTATATGCTATACATCTCATAAAGGAGTGCATTCCTCTCTATACATATACATACCAGTTTAAATAAATTATATTGCTCATAACAAATAAAGATGAAACTGCAAGGTTTGTCTTTACAAGAATAGGTGATATGAAGCATTTATAACTGAAGAAAGTATACACTAGAACAACCTAAGATACTATGCTACCAAAAATCTTACTGTAATTTATTTTACAACAGCTTTTTACTGGAATTTGAAATGAGACTATTTTATCTACAAGAAAGTATATACTACTTGTAGTCAAAAATAAAGTCTTGCTTTTTGACTTAGGCCAACACATTTCTAGTTGGATTCAGTGTGCCTTTTGTTAAGAAGTCTCAACAGGTTGAAGCTGTTTATAACTACTGCACAGCATGATCAAGTTTCAGACTTGGGCTCTTAGTTTTGACGGTGAGACAAAAAGAGATCTATCGATGTGTGTCTCTCAACACTTGAATGTCTTTAGCCACTTTAGCATCTGGTGCAACATTTAATCTATTTACTCTCACAACAGGCAGTGAGTTAGGTAGTAAAATTTTCAGTATTTTCTAGAAGATATGCTAAGCTCAGAAAAGAAAGATGAGGGATCCTGAATGCTAACTCAGTTTTCTTAATATTTGTGACTCTCTTAATCATGTAACTGAAGTTGCTGACAATTGGTATCTGTCTGACAGAGAAATAATGAAACACCTTATAAGCAACTCGAACTACATGAAAAATATAGGGAAAGGCTATTCACGGAAACTCCTGAGCCTTCTAGTTAAATTTCTAATTATTCACTCTGATTTTAAAAAGTTTGAGGCCCTCCTTACCTTGCTACTTAGTTATTTGGTGATAGATCACTAATCAAACTACACTTTTTTTTCCCTCATTTCTCAACCATTTCTTCTAATATCACTCTCCCACTTCAAATCCAGCAGTTTTGTCTGCAAGTAACAAACCTTCTTCAGGAGCATCATGAAACAATCACTGAACTGTTGCACTTAATTTTCATTTGACTCCTTTCAGTGAACTTCAATCAGTATCCCTCCTTCTAACTTTCAATAGCACTATTTGAACAAAGATTTGTTTTACATGACATAACTCATTCTTTCTTAATTGATTAGTGGAAGGCTGAAAATGTACCCCAAAAATGGGCAGATGTCTGTCAGAAATACTCAAGGTCTGCTCAGCTACATACATACCAAAAATCACACAGATGCATGTATAGAATCCTTCCATCTGCTTTCAAGCATCTATAAAATAACCTGCACAGTAGCTTGTCATTTTATTATGGAAACAGACAATTCAGCAGTAACATTTTACAGACAAATAATGGATTGATCAGTAGTGGCAGGACTGTTAGGTTTTAAATTTTAAAAGTGACCTACTTGCACCTCTGTCAGACCTACAGACCTATCCCTTAGGATACAATACCCATTGGAAGTTACTTAGTGTTAAAATTTGATACACAAATACATAATTTTAGACTAGTTCTTTTCCTTCAACAACTTATGCACATATATGTATACACACGTTCACTCAAACTACCATTAGGCTTTCTGAAACTTCACAGACTACAGACTTTGGAAGTGCATATTACATTTCTATAAATGGATCAGCCTGATTTGAGTTTTTTTATACTGCTACAGTAAGATGAAGCAGTTATACATCATTAAGTATCCAGATAAGACTGCAAAACCAGCTTTATGGATGCTTTTGCAATTTTTCCCAAAGGAAATGCCATAAGCATTTTTATTATGAGCTAAAATGCATACTAGACAATTAAATTATACCCTGTTTACAAAATATGTTATTATTTTCACATTACATGGAACAGATTCAAATGATTTGTAAATCTTGATGTTTCATACAGGTCTGCATGCAATCATATATATAAATTCCTATAAAATTCACTGAGTATCTCCCATGACTCATTAATATTAAATGTCAAAAAAACTGGTCAAAAACTGCATCAAACATGAAATAAATAATTTAAGAAGTCAAGAGAACAAAGGTGACTATCTTATTTCTGTATCAGTGCATTATTATGGATTTTTTTTTCATTCAGTCATTCCATCATTGCGCATATTTAATCTTGTTCTATAATGTCACTTTAGGCAATGATTATTTATGTCATTGCAAATATCATATTCTAACAGTAAAGCCTTCTAGATTCTCAGCCATAACATACATTAGTGATTAGGCAATGCTTTTCTCTCCTCACCTATAGTCAGCTGAGTGTAGATATTTTTCAGAAGCATACTTTGTCATACCAAATCTCTGTCATCTTAAAATAAATTATTTTATATGGAGCTACATGTTAAAAGCAGCCTGAGCCTGAAGCAGGAGCAGAGTGCAAAAGTAGTAAACCCCCAGACTTTGGATGAATGACCTTGTTAAGATGAATCCACAGCATCTCTTGAAGAAACTTCAAAAAATGCTCAAAAGTAAGTACATCTTTGCAAAGACAAGAACAAGGAGAAGCTGCCCTATCTGCCTGTAAATAGTCAACCCCTCAGGCTAAAATGACTATCATCTAGCATGTTTTCTTGGGGGAATAAAAGAAAAAAAAAGAAAAAATAAATCAAGGCTAGGAATATAAATGTCCAAGTGGATGATCCAGCAATTGAGGGGAAGGGTTCTTGCAGAGCAGTGTGGCCAGAAGGAGCTCTTTTCAAGTTAGGATGCAAATACACTGTGTGATCATGAGCCAGAGAGTAAAGTTTTAGTGCAGTGGGTGAGTGCATGCTAAAAAGAAACGTTTCATCTAAGCAGTCAAAAAAAAATCCATAATGCCTAATCCTTTTGTGAACTCTCATGTGAAGAGACAGTACATTCCTTACAGAAATCTTCCTGGTTTCTACCAGTACCTCAAATATTTCTCTCCACTTTTCACACAGTATCTAAACAGTATCTATGTCCATGGGAAGCAGATAATGAAAAGAACTCCACGAAACAATAAAGCCTTCCTTGAAACTCTTAATTGTTTCATTTAATTCCTAGTTCACTAAAAGCAAATGTTTAGGCTGATGCATGATTTCCCTGATTTTGATATGAAAGAATGAATTTTACTCTTTGTAAATCACATTAATTTACATTTGTATGTCATTTGTGCATCTTATCACCAGGTTCAGATAGGAAAGTCACTAAAGTAAAAGCAAAGCAAAAGAAAATTTTTAGCTTCAGTATATTAATGTTCTAGTGTTATTACATAAGAAGGTTAGTCAAGATGGTGCTTCCCAAACCTGAAAGAGCCTGGTCTTTGAGGAAATGTGAAAAGCAAATAGAACATCTTCAACAACCCTGAGCTACGTGTAAGAGATGGTTACAAGATTCAGTAATTTTCAGCAAGTTTCAGCCTGTCTCAGACCCAAATATAAGCATAAGTATATCCAAGAAGACATGACCTTGTAAATGAGCATACTGAAATTTGCACCTTAATTTTTACATCAATTTGGATCAGTATTAGACCTAAAGCACCAACTTAATCTTAGTCCCTGCTGTGCAATCTAGAGATATTTCTATAGACTGACTTTCCTAAAGTGACCTTCCAGAATCCAGAATCTCTGTCAAGATTTACAAAGAGGCTTGCGGAAACACCCAAAGAAGAAAAGTAATCCAGGTCTTTCACTTCTGAAGGGAAGAATTATGCTTCTGGGAAGGTAATGTTTGAAACTTACCACCTTTCATCTACCTATATTCAGGAAATAAACAGTGTATGTGCACAGGCGCTAATATATCTGATGCTGAAGGGATTGCTAGTTCTCATTTCTGGTGTGAAAGATTGACTGGTGATCAATGGAAACCTGACAGTACCTGGATATCATGAATTGCCATGAGGATGATCAGGGGACTGGAGCACCTCCCGTATGAAGACAGGCTGAGGAAGTTGGAGCTGTTCAGCCTGGAGAAGGGAAGGCTGCGTGGAGACCTCATAGCAGCCTTCCAGTATCTGAAGGGGGCCTATAGGGATGCTGGGAATGGACTCTTCATTAGAGACTGTAGTGATAGGACAAGGGGTAAGGGGTTAAAACTTAAACAGGGGAAGTTTAGATTGGATATAAGGAGGAAATTCTTTCCTGTTAGGGTGGTGAGGCACTGGAGTAGGTTGTCCAGGGAGGTTGTGAATGCTCCATCTGTGGCAGTGCTCAAGGCCAGGTTGGACGAGGCCTTGGGTGATACGATTTAGCATAAGGTGTCCCTGCCCACGGCAGGGGGTTGGAACTAGATGATCTTAAGGTCCTTTCCAACCCTAAATATTCTATGATTCTATGATTCTATAATTGGCACTGAAATATCAGCATCAATGAAAAGGAATTTTTTGAGGCAGGCAATAGATACTTAGAACATGTTAGTTCCCCCAATTCTAACTATCTCTGGAGAAGAAAAACAGTAGGAAATGGTCATTTCACCATGTGAAAACTGAGCAGCTTACTGATATCAGAGCCTAAATCAGGTGTTATTAGCAGCTGCTGAGAAAAGGCAAAAGGACACATACTCCTGTGTGGTCTGTTCCTTACCTTTCTGTTTATTGTGGAGTTATGCTACATTGCATCCCATTTGGCTGAGAGAGGCTATACAGGAGAGGGACCACCTGTTGGAAGCTGGACTTGTAGCACAGCATCAGTGCACAGGTAGGACATTCAAATTATGGTGTTTCTTTTCAGCCACATGTAGACAAGGAGAAAACTCCCTTGCTTCTGGGAGTCCTTTTGCTTAGAAAAATATGAAGCAATGGAGAATTTCTCAGCACTGTGTCTCTCCCTGTATCATTCATTTCTAAGAGTGACAAAATACATCACTCAAGACAACTTTTTAAACCTTATTGGTTTTGTTGGACCGTAAGGGTAACTAACAACATGTTAACACAGATGGCTGCAGACCTCTCTGTGCTTTTAAGTATTTGAGCTATGAAAGAGGTCACATTTTATAGCATGTTGGCGTGACAGAACAGATGAATGAACTAACATGACTTCTGGACTGCAGGTGGCTTTGGTCCATCCAAATTAGATTAGAAACAAACAAACAAACAAATAAAAGGTCTTTCTGTACCTGCAGAGGGCAGATACATCTTAAGACAGAAAACTACCTCTCTTTGTAGGAAATACACCCCCTTTTCCTCAATTTCCAAAGTCTAGTCAAAGCAGCAAATTACCCTGTTTACTCTCAAAGCCGACTGTGCAGTCAAATGTTTATTGATAACTGTTTGTGAACTGCTTTTTGCTTTGTAACACAGTAAGAGAAACTAAAGATCAAATATTCCTATGTAGCTTTGATGACCTATTGAATTGAAAGTCACGTAGAAGTCAGTGGGTTCTACATGCCAAAAGATGTTGAGTTTGTAGGACACCCATATGCCAGTCAGGAAATTTACATCTGAATAAACATTTGAAATGTAATAGCAAGCTCTGGAAACTGTTAGAGATTAGCAGAAGGAGAACGGGAGGAATAGCAGGGTCTAAAACAGATTGCAATGTTGGTTTGATTCTACTCACAAGTGTAAGAAAAACATTTCTGTATGAGGTGTTACACTTCAAAACATAATCAATGCATGATGAAAAGGCACAAAGTTTGTCCTTTTACAGACTCTCATTTATGCAGTCGCCTGATGTTTACAAAATTGCTCACACATATTTACATAACCTCTTCGTATAGCTACCACTTGACAGATATTCTGGACACACAAAAGCAAGCTGAATCCTTCATTTCGCCATTTCTTCCCTCCAGGTTTCTGGTGGATGAATTCCCTGTAAGCCTGCTGCTGCTACTCTACTCCTCTAATCCTTTGTTTCAGTTCTGATTGCGCACCTTCCCAGCTGACTAACAAACCCTTTGTAGGGATGATGCCCAGCAGCAAAAGTTTCAGGCAAGGAAGCTGGAGAGAAGGTATTGATCAGTGTCAAACAACTTTCAAAGTAATGGAAAGAGAGGGAAAGGAGAATTTCATCAGAGAGGGAAAGGATTGTTTCATCTCTTCTAGTAAAAGTGGTATTGATTTAATTCTGTCCTTATAACTGAAATAGCTTGCTGGCTACAGGGAAGCCAGCTTTTCATTCTAATCTCTCCTTCCTTGCAAAGTGGAAGATGGATAAAGTCGAACACAGTCCCTAGTCTGGGACAGGGGATCAAATCAGGTTTCCTGTTCTTCCAAATGTTTAACACTGTAACAAAACTAAGAAGATTGCCTGGATTCTCCAAATTTCCCACAGAGGAGTGAGGGCAAGCCAAGCCCTCCTTTGCTATGTAAAGTAAAGAAGGGTGATTGTCCACCACAGCACAGCATATGACCCATTTTTTTGCTTGCTCAACTGAAAGTCCATTTTTTCAGGAGACATGACTGTGCACACTGAAGAAGCTGTACTGAGTAGAACATTTGCAGTAGTTGTGTTAAAGAATAAGTTTGTCTGCAATTAAAATGTACTACTATTTTACCTTTCTTCTTTTAAAAAAATAATACTGAAAGAGCTTATAATACAAAATATAGGATATTTTATATCTTGCTATAAACAGCTATAAAAATAAACAATAAACAAGCTGTTGCATTTTCACAGTACAAACAAATTAAAGAGTAAAGCAATGAAGCTAAAGCTACCTCTACACTTCTGTGGACAGAGAAGAAAAGTGAACTGGAAGGATGGACACACTCCAGTTACTCAGTCCACAATGCTTCTGTGGATCACTTTAATACTGCTCCTATTTCTTCTGGTGACTCTTGCTTTGGGCTTAGACAAGTAAATCTGCTGGTAGAAATTGCCATAATGCATCTTCACAACCTCACTAAAACTAGTAGAGCTGTAACAAGTTAGCAACTAATGATTTGTCATTTAGCTCTTATTTGTCTTGTAATAGCAAACATCAGGACAAGCATGCTGCCTTATCCTATCCTTCTGTGGTATTTTCAAAACAAGTCAATATATCAGGGATATTTAGACAAGAATGTTAAGATATCAGAAAGCCTAACTACAGGATCAGCTTTGTTTCAGCGCATGACTCATGCCCTGCCTTCACTGGGTGGATGGGGAGGGCTAATTGCTCATTTTGGTTTCAGGAGCAGCACTGGCTATTCAAATATGGTCCTGCTTGTACATCAACAGAAACCCTGTTCTTGCATTCACTAGAATAACAACAAGCCACTAGTTCTGATACCCTATGAAATATTCCTTAATCATCTGCGGTAGAATTCTTGTTTAATGGTGATGGTAGTATCCCAAGCATGGAGAAGTTAGTGCAAATCAGCCCTAGGGGACTTGGAAATCCCCCGAGTCACTGAAGCTATTCACACTGTGGATGATATAAATATATTCACTGTACCTTTTAATGTTGTTTAATCTTTTTACATTTAGAGACTGGTTTTATATTGCTCGGATCTTTTGAGTGAATTATTCCATTATTGTGAAGACAATGCCGTAGCACTAATGGGTACTTTAAAACAAAAAGTTGTATTTCAAATGATATATCTTCTTGAACTTCTTTATATTAACATCAGTATAAATTCTACTGGGGGCTTTTTTTTTAAAAAAAAGGTAATTTAATATCCTTTAAAACATATGAAACATCTTCTCACAGACTTAATGGAAAGATCATTCTGTCAGAAATCAAGAACAGGATCTCATTCGAGATCTGCTAAAAAGCAACATTGTATTTTAATCTTTTTTTCTTGTCTGTTACCATGTGTCATATAGTCAAAGCTAACACATTTCTAGGAAGTGGAGTGTTTTAGATGTCAAAAATGCTACACACCAAAAGCATAAAAAAAAAACCCAAACCAAACCAAAACAAAGTGAGCATCAGTTATGAGGAAAAAATACTCATTTGTTTAGAATTCAAAAAGTAATTTTACAATTCCATAAACAATGCATTATATAGATATAGTAATATAGCAAATGTACATTCTTACCACATACAGTTTTAAGGATGATTTATTTCAACTGTTCAGTAACTGTGAAAGTGCTGTGTTAAAGATTTCACATTTTATCAGCACCCTGAACAATTTTATGAGGTGATGATGTGAATAAACATCCATCAAAGATCCTACTCCATGATGAAAAGTTAATGTTCCAGAAAACTGGAGTGCTCTCCTTGGCTGTGTGACTGAAAGCAGTTACACATCAAAAAGGATTGGTTTGGGCTCACCTGTACAAACATACTGAAAAAAAACAAGTATTTTTTTGTGCAAGGGCTTCTGTGAGTGAACAGCTTTTGTTCACTAGAGCAGTCCACACTAAATGTTCTCTTAAAAAAAGCTGAAAAGTTGTCAGTAAAAGATGTCCTTAACAACTGAATTTTCATATTTCTATGAAAACCACCTCACTACTGAAATAAAAATCCTAATAAGTTAGTGTGAAGCCCTCTTTAAGAGTAGGTGACCCATATAGTAGAGAGCAGACAGAAATCTGAGCAAGTAATCAGGAATTTTAAAATATGTATTCATTATATGTATTTCAAATACCTACATTTAATGTTGGCATCTCTGCCTTTTTTTGAAAGACGTCATACAGACTTGATCCTAAAGCTTAACATGAGTAGCAGTTTTGCATTTATCTATTAAATGGAGTTTTAAAACGTGGATTCTGATACAGAACAAAACTCTAACTGCGTGATAAATCAGAAGAGCAAAGCGTGTTATAAACATGAACTGAACTAAGATTCACTGAATCTATCAAGTTTTGTAGCAGTGATCAGCTTCCAAAGACAACTGACAGGCATTATGCTCTCTGTTTTCAGTCTTTCTAATAAATATCAACTCATTGGCACTTGGAAATTCACTGTAAAATACAAATATTATGCTATCACCTACTTCTGTTTTCAGTAACAAAGTAAAACCAGCAGAAGCACACCAGGATCTTCAGTCTGAATGTTATTTTCACTTTTCAAGCCTTTTCATTTCACAGGTTTTATACCTGACACTCTCTATTTTAGTAGATCAGACACCACGCCTACAAAGAGCACAAACTGTGAGTGACCACTTTACCTTCTGAAAAATCAATCAGTCCCAGCAAATGAAGCAGCTTCAGAGATGCAAATATAATCACAACAATACCCACTGTTTGCAGTCCCTCCGACTCCCACTCGAGAGTCAACATTCTTCCAACAGGCAAATCATTCCAGTCTTCACACTGGTTCACAATCAGAGGAAAATTAGAGGATTTTACCAAGAGTTTGCTTTGAAGAAAGTTGCAGCAGTGTAAAGCAGTGCTGTACTGAGCTGTGGGGATTTACCAGCCACTCCGAGACAAAATATTAGACAAAGCCCCGCAGCTCATGCTTCTCTAAGCATTTGATTTCATCAGTAGCGAGTCCTCTTAGAAAGCTGAGGTGGACCATGAACCCCTGGGTATGACATTGTATCCGGCGAGCAGTGGTACTTCAGAGCTGCTGGAGGAACATCTGTGTCTGAGCTGGAGACTTGCCTGTGTCAGTGCCAAGAAGAAACTTGCACTAGGGAGCACACTGCTATCAGCACTCTGCACTCCAGTGCTTCCAGACCCAGGCTTTGTGAGTCTCCCCAGCTTTGGAGCCCTTCCCCAGCTATCCTTAGCACAATTTAAGTTTGACCAATGGCAGTTTGCTAAAGGCAGACATCTGTTTTCACGTGTGCTAAATGCTGCGTATCAGAAATCTACTGCCCTCTGCATTAGAAAGAATAACGTTCAGAGAAAACACTGTCCTTTAGTTGTCTTAAGCATCACCAGAATCTAATTAGACTCTTCTGTGGACATGAGAATGGAAATTAAAGAAATACACATCAGCTAGCAAAATGCCTCCAGCTAGCAAAATACAGAGCTGTCAAGGAAACATATAATGCTCAGACCCCCGTTCTGTAGCCAGGGAGTGTGTAGTTTTTATTGACTGAAAAACAAAACAGTGCTTTTCTGCCTAAGGACATGTGCTGAACCCTAAACTGATATATATGAACAGGAATTAGGCATTTTACACAGATCCTGGGAAGATCTTGCCCAGGCTACGCATCAGGGGAAAAAGAAAAGAGACTTATGATCCCAGCTGATTTACTGGGTAGTCTGTATAAAACTAGTTGTCTTATGTTTATTAATGTGATTACCAAGAGGATACCCAGTGGACCCACCGGGAAGGACAGGCTCTGAAGAATATTTATGCAGCACATAAACATTATGAGGTTAGGCTTAAATGCTTATTATTGTGCCCAGCCTAATTATTTAACTAAATCCTGTCCACTGGTATACAAGGCACTAGAATAAAATGAAGCCTCAGAAAATGTAATTTTAGACACCCCTATTACTGAAGAAACACATATGATCTAACACTAAAATCAATCTTGTAAAGGATGTCCAATATCAACCATTCAACAGAGGTTGCTTAACTCTTTCTATTAGAAACAATTTTTACTAACTTTTGACAAGCTTGGGAAACTTTTATTTTTTTGGTCAGAAAGCCATTATAATCTTAAAGCACTACAATAACAAATTCTAATATTAACAGTCTATTGTTTATGGACTACCAGGTAAAGAAAGAAAAATTTAATCTCCAATTTTCTCTCAGCTTTTTCTTTGTAGGCTTTCTGCATGGAATTACAATAGATAATAGGAGTCAGAGATTTTTCCACATAGGCAGCAGACTAGAATCTGCATATGATTTGTTCAAAAAAACATGTGTTGGCTTCAGTTAATTTTAGGTTCTATTTAGGCAATAAATAAGCAACAATATTCTTTGATTTTGCTCATTTGGGTATTTAATACTACAATGTCATGACTTCTGTATTATTTATATATGATTTCAACCTGACTGTTGGTTCTTTTGTCTATTAACCTGTAGATCTAAATTGGTGTCTAAGAGGAAAGCACAATAAAAATAAATCAGACAAAATACACTGTCCCAACATTTGCACTTTCCAAATACATCATTACCTTTGCCTCATCGTGAAAGACTTACTTATTGCATTTTCATGTTAACTTCTATTCCTTTTAAAGTAAAATTAACATTTTGTTTGCTCTTTTTGAGTTCTAATTATTCCATAATATTTCTCCTTTTAAGGCTCTGACATGTTCATTTTTAACTAATTCTCATCTCTGTCTTCTATTTTTCCATTTAGTTTATTCCTATTTATTTTAATCTTTGTCTTATTTTTCCTTCCTTTTCTCAAATGATAAAGCCCAATCAAATGCTCATGAAACTGCAAGGCTTGATGCGATTCTAGGATCAGAACTTTGACCCATCCTGTTAGTCTACATTCGCGTTTCATGCAGTAGGTCCAGGCTACCTTGTGCTCTTGAGAGCATAGGCCCTTCTACTCCATCAATGAATGTGCCAACCCATGCTCAGAAATCCACCCAGCAAGTAGTCCCAGCCATAACCAGTGTTTTGTTTTCTTCCACACAAGAAGAGAGACCTATATTCTGTCTAAAAAAAATGAAAAGGCTGGAGATTATTATTTTTTCCTGTTGTTTCAAGTGAGAGCTCTCTAAGTTACAGGAACCACACACAGACTTTGTGAGTCAACAAGAGCTCTGAAAAGTAAAGAAGTAAGGGTAAGAAACTATGTGGAAAGGAAAAGGAAGTGATGTATGAAATGTTTCCTTTAATACACCATGCAACAAATTAAAACAACAGTGTCATTTACAGACATGAATTCTTCTGGAAGTGTTTCAATCAAGAAAATTCCATGCCTCAAAGCATTTGAAAATGAAATCAGTCTTGGCCAAGAAGATAATAAAATTCAGTTATATATAGGGCATCTCTTTGTATTCTGATCTCTACCTAAATCCACAGTCAAACGGAATTTCTTTCTCTCACTTTTGTATTTTGTACAAGTATTTCAAAATAAATATTTCCGTGACGTATCCTTATGGGATGCCTGTATTGACACTAGTAGCAAATTATAAAAGCTGTTCAAAGTAAAGGAGTTCATTTATCAATGCCATCCCCAGGAAACAAAAGAACACCATCCTTTACATGAAGCATTGAAACCAGGGGCTGACAGCTTGCAATATCCAAGCATTGCTCTAGCTGCTAGTCTTTCCCTAATTCCTGCTTTCATTTTTGACACTGCAATGCATTCTTGTGGTGTTTAAGTAATATATTTAAACATTTGCATAAAAACTTTCTTGTGATTTTTCAGTAGGTTGCATATTAAAAAAATAAAGAAAGAAAAAAAGTGCTAGCATTGTTAGGAAGCTAAGAAATCTAAACTGTGCATCCTCACCGGCTATAAATTCCTCCCCACAAAAACTTGAACCTTTATTGTTTCCTGGAAACTTGGATGCTACTGCCCTGTGGGTTTACTGAAGCATTAATTATGAGAAAGCATAACCATGTTAATACTAAACTCCAACACAGAGCACTCCTGAATTAGCAATAAGCATGCACACAAAGCTACAGCATTAGGCTGATTTCCCTCTGTTCCTGTCCATGGCAGGGGGGCTGGAACTAGATTAGCTTAAGGTCCTTTCCAACCATAACTATTCTATGATTCTATGATATGCTGCAGTGTAAGGTTGCGGTGGGTGCAGGTACGTGGCAAGGTATGGTGCTCCTCAAGGGATGGGGTGGAATTCATGGCCATGGGCCTGCTCGCACCAGTTCCTTCCCCCTGGTGATTAGCTGTGCAAATATGAAAATATGATCTGCCATTTTAAAACAATATTCCTCCTAATTTAACACATCACAAGAAGTAGCAAATGCTGAGAATAACATGCAGGGTGCTATGAATTGAACAATTAAGGAAATAATAATTATGTGGTCAGTGTATTAGGGTATAAAATCTTCCTATCGTTTTATATAATTAGATAGTGGTTTAAGCCCAGCCGGCAACTCAGAACCACACAGAACCACGCAGCCGCCCGCTCACTCTCCCCCGCTTCCTCCCCCCACTCCCGGAGGGATGGGGAGGAGAATCGAAAAAATGTAACTCCCACAGGTTGAGATAAGAACAGTCCAGTAACTAAGGTATAACACAAACCACTACTGCTACCACCAATAATAATGATGATAAGGGAAATAACAAGGGAAGAGAATACAAACGCTCACCACCCACCGACCAATACCCAGCCCAACCTGAGCAGTGATCTAGCCCTTCCTTTCAAACTTACCCAGTATTATCATACTTTTTTATAAAGACTGGCAAACTACTTTAATTCCAATAAACTCTCAGTTTTTAACAATGTCACTGAAATTAGCACACTAAAATGAAGTGTTTTTCCTTTAATTACGTTAGTTTTCACAAAGAATTTTCACTTATTTTTATTTTAATGCTTACAAAAAGTTTTCACTGTGATTTATAAATTTTCTCTTTTCAATTTCTTCTGACTTTTGTACATGAGATTAGAGAAATATGAAAGCCTACCTGATCCTAAGTACACAGAAGTGGTTTATGTCTTTCCACTATATTTTGGTTTTAATATCTGCTTGTAAAGAGTGTCAGTCCTCAGGTTTTTCACAAAGAGGAATCTCTTCGTACTTAGAACAATTTTCATTTCTGTGTAGACATCCTGGATTTGCTGTTGTCTAATATAGAATGGAGCTGATCAAAACTGAACAGTTTTCAAAGCAAGAATGCATTATTATTTATTAATTGACTTGAATTATACTATTTTCCTAAGCGATGAAATCTGCCCAGTGTTTTAAGTACTTTAGAGAGGGTGACAGGATAGGGGAAGAGGAGCAGGGAAATGGTATCTTAATTGTCTAGCAGTTATAGGTCATTAGACGCTATTTGATACTTTCCCCTAATGTAGCTGAAAAGGGAAAATGCTGATGAGTTCAAAATAGAAACAAAATCTGCAGTATTAATTAGCTGCCCTTCTTTCTTTACTCTCTTTTTTTCCCAGAGGAAAATATCAGTCAACCAGAACAGAAAGAAACTGTCAGATAAACACAGAAAGGGCACCTATGTACAAGTCAGATGAACTGCTAATCTTCAGCTTCTTGTTTACAACAGATCTAAGCTTATTAGGAAGGTTATCTTGTGGATAATGAACTTAGTCCTATTAGTTAGCAAGTAAAATATCTGTTCACAAACAATAATCTACAGTTTTCTACCCAGAAATTTTCTATCTTAGATCTTCAGAAGAAAACTATGTCCGCTATAAAGAATTTCAAGAAACAAGAAAAGCAGTTACTTTACACATATTTCAAAATCTTAGGATAAAATAATTAATATTTTTGAATGCAACATGCTGCTGCAGCTAATCACAGAACACTATAAAATTTTCATAAAATACTTGTGAGGTGGGCTGATGCCAACCTCATGAAGTTTAACCATGCCAAGAGCAAGGTCCTACACCTGGGTCAGAGCAATCCCAGGCACAGCTACAGGCTGGGCAAAGAAGAGATTCAGAGCAGCCCTGCGGAGAAGGACTTGGGGTGCTGGTTGATGAGAAACTGAACATGAGCCGGCTTCAGTGTGCGCTTGCAGCCCAGAAAGCCAACCGTATCCTGGGCTGCATCAAAAGGAGCGTGACCAGCAGGTCGAAGGAGGTGATCCTGCCCCTCTACTCTGCTCTCGTGAGACCTCACCTGGAGTATTGTGTGCAATTCTGGTGTCCACAGCATAAAAAGGACATGGAACTGTTGGAACAAGTCCAGAGGAGGGCCACAAGGATGATCAGGGGACTGGAGCACCTCCCGTATGAAGATAGGCTGAGAAAGTTGGAGCTGATCATCCTGGAGAAGAGAAGACTGCGTGGAGACCTCATAGCAGCCTTCCAGTATCTGAGGGGGGCCTATAGGGATGCTGGGGAGGGACTCTTCATTAGGGACTCTAGTGACAGGACAAGGGGTAATGGGTTAAAACTTAACCAGGGGAAGTTTAGATTGGATATAAGGAAGAAGTTCTTTCCTGTTAGTGTGGTGAGGCACTGGAATGGGTTGCCCAAGGAAGTTGTGAATGCTCCATCCCTGGCGGTGTTCAAGGCCAGGTTGGATGAACCCTTGGGTGAGATGGTTTAGTGTGAGGTGTCCCTGCCCATGGCAGGGGGTTTGGAACTAGATGATCTTAAGGTTCTTTCCAACCCTAACTACTCTATGATTCTATGATTTTCTTAGAAAAGTGAGACTAATGTGTGGAATCACTTTGCTAATCTTGTCAGCTCTGCAGCTGAACACAATATTATATAACAGATAACTTATCCAACCCAAACTGCAGATAAACTTTCGCTAGTCAGAAGAGCTATGTAGAGTGTATTTACCTAAGATTCAGGCTTCACATATCATGTACGCTATTTGCACTAAGTGCTCTACACCTTTAATGGCTGTAAGTGAATATAGTCTGAGAAATTAAAAAATCAACACCTGCACAGGCAAGATGAGATTCACTGGTTTGCAATCAAGGGAGAAAATATGATATCAAGCTTCTGAAGGTTTGGTGTCATACTTAGAAGGAAATTTCACTAAATTAATATTGCAGCTATAGCTGCATGAAGTTGATTTCCTAATTTTAGTGTCTAGTTCCATAGTATGGATGGGATTTCGTTACCTTTTTTCAATTCTTCATTTTCACCTGACTCTCACTTGCTCCTAAGAAGCCTTTGTTCTTGCTTTGATCTATATCAAAGGACAGCTGCCATTACTGATCTGAAAACAAGAATTGAAAAGAATCCCACAAGACAACAATTACCAACTCACCCTATAACATAACAGCTACAGGTAGTTTCATTTTACTATAAAATTGCTATAGTATGTTATACAATTATGCTTAAAATATCTAGTATAAATGTGGATTGCAAATTAAATGACATGTTGATGGAAGCAACAATAGCATTTTAAATAATCAAGCTTTATCAAAGCATTACAGAGAGGCTTCTTCTTTACTAAATAAGGTTAATTTACATTAGTAAGAGTAAGCAATCGAATTCTAGTTTGTTTTACTGCAAAGCTCACCGTGTTGTTTAACAAATGAAATTATCTCTAGATTATGTGACTAAGCCTTCAGCCTACAAACCTGTTTTTCTTTTTATATTAAATCATACTTGATCGTGCAGCAGCAGGAATTACCACTACTAAGTTTGTAAGCTTAAATGATAGTCTACACAGTGTAGTGGAACTACTAGGGGCCAGTCAAATGCGACTACGTTATTAGCTGTGTTATAAAGCTCAGACTGGGTTAAGCTAACCAATAGAGAATCATCAGTAAGGATAAATTTGCTCAAAAAAACAAATCTTGCTGTAGATTGGCTCTAAAAGTAAATGAATTAAATTACTGCTGTCACTGGCCATTGAACTACTTGAGTGGTAGTGCAAAGAGTATTTTTAAGAAAGCTCAAGCCCAGGCCATGCCTCACCTGTATATCTTTAATTCCCACCCTCTCTCTAGTATTATCTGAGTAAATCTTTGACCTACCTTCATCTGACTGAACACTCATGACCCAGTAGTGTCATGAGAGCACCTGCAGCCCAGAAACCCAACTGCATCAAAAGGATTGTGACCAGCAGGTCGAGGGAGGTGATTCTCCCCCTCTACTCTGCTCTCATGAGACCCCACCTGGAGTACTGCGTTCAGCTCTTGGGCCCCTAACACAAGAAGGACATGGAGCTGTTGGAGCAAGCCCAGAGGAGGATGATCAGAGCCTATACATCTAAGAAGCTATGTTTTTATGGACTCTGTAGTTAGGTGACCTCAGATTGAATTCCTAAAGAAAGAGACAATAATTTCTGCTGTGATGAATGAGAAAATAAATGAACTGTGTATGCTAGTAATAAAAGCTAACGTTCTAGTAACCAACAGGAATATTCACCATTCCAACCTCCAAACCAACCATCTGTCAATTTTAAATCTTCAACCTAACAACATCGTTATCAAAGCTGGTGAGTCTGGTTCAATGAATGGTTAGCAACTAAACTGAAGGAAAAAAATGTATTATTAAACATGATCATAAGAACAACTCTACTATGCAGCTCTTTTCTTGTGATGTCCCTGTCTTTCTCTAACATAAAGTAACCTGTATACAATAAATGTTCTGTTTCTCTCCTTGGCTTTTAGAAAGGTGAATCACTCTTCTTTGCCATAGCAACAGGAAAGTATTATAAATGAAGTCTGAAGAGGCTGACATATTTCTACATTTGATGTACTTGTTAAAAGATGAGTGTATATGTCCCATAATATGAGCTATAATAAATTAACCCATATAATATGGCTGTAGCACATTCAAGAAACATAACAACCACCCCCCCGTAGTCACAATGATCTTGTCCCTGAGGTCTACGCAATAAGATTTGGACTATATACAACATATGCACAGATTTGATTACGGATCTGCAGCATGTGGTTACCACACAGAATTATTCAATATTTCATAACAGTCCATAGCATCTGCTTGTATATTATTGTGTGATTTACTAGCAGCTCCTGAAGCACAAGATAGTTTCTTTCTTTTGTCACTGACAAGAAAAAAAAAACACCAAAAACCCTCATGAGATGAGGCCACACCTGAATCACTCCTCCCAGTTCCCAGTGCAAGGGTAACATGGACATACTGGACAGAGTCCAGCAAAGGGCCATGAAGATGTCTAAAGGACTGGAGCACCTCTCCCATGAGGAAAGGCTGAGAGAGCTGGGAGTGTTCATCCCATCAGTGAGAAGGCTCATCAATGTATATCAATATCCCAGGAGGGCTGCAAAGATGATGAAGCTAGGTTCTTCAGCAGTGCCCAGTGACAGGACCAGAGGCAATGGGCATAAACTGAAATACAGAAGATTTCCTTTGAACACGAAGAAACACTTTTTAATGGTGAGGGTGACTGAGCACTAGCAAAGATTGCCCAGAGGCACTGCGTAATCTGCCTTCTTGGAGCAGAAGGCTATCTGGACACAGCCATGGGCAACTGACTATAGGTGACCCTGCTTGAGCATGGATGTGGGACCAGATGAAGTCCAGAGTTCCCTCCCACCTCAATCATTCTGTGATTTACATCCCTTCCAACAATGTTTTAGAGCTTCCTTTCCTGAGTAGACCCATTTCTAGGGTCTAGTGAAACTAGGTGACCTAGTTTTTCATGTTACAAAATTTGATGCATTTTTATGGGCAGTAACTTTAGGTTTAAAGCTAATTCCAAGTACATTTAAAAACAAAACTGACACTGATGACTTTATTTATTTTATTTTATTTCCAGTGTAGGGCCTGAAATTCACACAGAGTGAATGGCTTTACTGGTAGGAGTAGCAACAAAGGGAAATGAAGATACAGGGATATACATGCATATAGTCCCAACACTCACTGACAGTCCTCCAGCAGAGCTTTCATTTGACTGGGAATCTTGGAGGTATCTAAAGCTTTCTAATTCCCTCATCAAAAGTATAAGTTAGGCAGAGTACTAACAGTTCAGGAAATGTAAAGGTTTTGTGAGCAAGACTCCATTCTTTACAGAAGGAGGGAAGGGGGAATATGGGGAAGAGACTGGGAGAAAAAGCATAACTTGATGTTTCTCAGCTCTTAATGCATTTTTTTCTTGGCTTACAGCCCTATCCCAGTGTAGTGATATTTGAAAATCCATGTAACACAATGAAACATTTTCTGCTCCTGCAAATATGCTGCTCTGGCACTTTGGAAAGCAGAAGCAGTATAAAAACAAACCCTGAAGAGAGCAATGAACTTAGAATGCCTTATCACTTAACTAAAAGTAAGGTTACAGCTTTTCCCTGAGGAAGCATTATAATGTCCAGCCAACATCAGTATCATGAGGTTCTTGTAGTTGCTGATGTGAGGGAAGCAACAAAATACAGAAGCACACTATCTTGAACCTTCAAAAAAACCAACTTTAGATGCTATTGATTGTGTAATGCTACTGCAGGGATCAAATATTTTCTTCTTTAGTAGCTTTGCAGGGTTCACCACAGCCTCTATACTATCAATGCTTCCAGCTTAGACAAGCAGATACTACATTTTGTGTGGTGGGGTTGGAGGTCATGAATAATTGTTTTCACATGCTTCTTGACATGCATATGGCCATACGCAAATTTCATAAATGAGACAACTTCAAGTCTTCCTCCCGCTAAACCAATATAATTTGGACCTGTCTGAATTTTTAGGCCATTTTAAAGATATTTTCAGTCATTTTTAAGGCCAAGAATATTTTTGCTGCCATTAATACTTCAGGAATCGTTTCATCCCAATAATCATCTGTGCACTAGGCTATGAATTTTAATTTCTCTAATCTTCTCAGAAGCAATTTCCCAGCTTTCCAATCATGCTGCTCTTTTCTGAACTCACTCTAATTCAGCAACACAGTTATATGGAAAAAATTTAGTACCTAGTTTTTAGGTAGAGTTCAATCAGTCATAAACAAGATTGTATGATGAGACAGGCAGCCACAGCAATAGCATTTCATTAACATCTTCCTCTCATAAAAATAATATTAAATGTCTAATAAAATTTTGTCTTGTTTATTACTGAAAAGCAAATAAATTTCAGGTACCCCAAGAGTGTGCGAAGACTTTAGCCCATTCCCTCACTGCCACTGATGCTTGATTTGGTAATGTTTATTCTTAGAGATCTTTCTCTGTTAGCAGTGACAGTAACACATGCTGCCTTTCACTGAAGTAACTCTGGAGAATAATTAGGCTGTTCCAAGGTTGCCTGAACCAGTCTGACAGTTTGTTGCTCTGTCACTAGCATGTTGTCCTTTCTGCACTTGTTTTGGTGCTTGTTCGATACCGTGTGAGCTTTCACAGATTGTTAAGCCAAGCAAAATATAATTTGACCAAAAAAAAATTGAAACAGTGGAGCCTTTGTCCTCAAGACACTTTGCAGGCAGTGCTCATTTCATTTCTGAGAATTGATCTCATGGTTGTAGCCCAAGACTAACAATCATGTGTAGGAAAAAACCCAAACGCTAATGGTGAAAGAGCAGGCAAGCAAGGAAATAAATCCTGGTATGTTTTAACTGACACTTTCAGCACAAGGATACTACACGACAACGTCAACACTTGCTGTCATACCAGATGCACATGAAAAAAAAAAAGCAGTAGCCAAGCTGCAACAGCATTTCTTACTGTGTAGGATTCAAGGAGATATACAACCTGTATGCTCACATGCAGTGGCAGAAAAACAGTTCAGTCCAACTTTGATTTTTTAATGTGTTTTATGATTAATCCTGATTTATACTTCTTAAGTATACAGGATACACTTATGGAACTAGTATGTCTGAAAGGTATATCTTAGATTTTCTGAGTTGGATTCTGGCTGTAGGAAGAAGTTTATATTACATGGTATTCAGCCAGCCAGTAAATTATTTTGGTGAATTCAAGTTTATTACAGTCTTTCTTCCTAATGAATTACACTGCCTAGCATACCAAAAGAAATATTTACCATATCTGCTCTGAGTTGCAAGCTAACAGAATGCAGTGGCTCATTCCTTCGCTGCCAGCAGGCTGTTTATTTTCAATTGTTTTAGAGAAATGGGAATGCAACTGCAGTAAAGGTTGAGCAATACACGTTGCCTCATTTGTTGAACTGAGGTTCTCATTTAGCAGAATTAGGGAAAGTCTGACCTTTAAAGAAGTTTCGCAGTGTTATTAATAGAGTTAAGAACCATAAATTTTTTTTTTTGTGTATATGAATAAAAAATGCTTGAGGAACATGTATCAGCAGAAAGCAGTTTTAAAAAAGGAAGACACAAAAGTGAAGGAATAGTCCCAACAACCTCAGCCTCTCTGCAACTGTTAATCCCCAGTGAAAACAAAATGGATATACTCCAGGTGTGGAGGAGTGGTGTTCAGCTCACTTTTGCGCTTCCAAGCTTTCTGATGGCTAAATCAGTATTTTGCAGAGTATGCCCTTGTGCTGATAAGCAGCAAGAATGAGTGGAAGTTTTCAGTCCCTATTTGACAGAAGCAGCAATTTCAGCCCACTTGTGGGAAGAGAAAAAGGGTCCAGAGAAAAAAAATCCAGATGTCAGATCTCAGATGCAGCCTTATATACAATTTAAATGATTGGTTCAATAATCTGTGCAATGCAGCTGTCCTAAAACAAAAGAAGAAAAAGCAGGCACCACCATGCACTGCAAGGAGTAATTAGCTAATTAATGTTTTAGGGATATCTGCAGCATTTGAAACACATCAAGAACTGTTTTGCAAAGAGTAAAGAGATTGATACTAGACACACAGTCCCAGACATAACTGCAAACTACTCTATGAAGCAGTTGTTGGCCAGTGACCATAGTGATTTGGTACAGTATCCTCTTTTTAGTTCAAAAGTGACCCACATTTTGAGAGGATAGCTTTCACCTTATCATTATTTCCATTATGTGCCCTGAGATATCAACTGCTCAGCAGTAAAAGTTGAAAAACATTTTCAGCCAGAATCATGACCTGATGTACTAAAGGACACAAAAACAGCAGTGAGAGAACAATGAATATTAAGAAAAGCTTGTCACGTTTGTTTGTGTGTTTTAAGGATACTTTGTCCAAATGATTTCTTGGTTCAAATTTGGAGGTTTTTGTTGTTTATCCTTTTCTCATTCTGTAAAATTCAAACAACATTTCTGTGCAAGTGCTTGAGTTTTGACATGTAGATCTTTAAATGGACACTGCTCCTATACATAAGCAGCATGAAATATACTTCAGAATTCGCAGGCACTGCATGTACCAACATCTATCAAGGTACGCTAATCCCTATACTATATAGTTTACTGGTAAAGTTGGTGATTTCTGTTAGAAGATACAGGATTTTTGTCTTTTTAAACATGATGTTGTTAAAACAAGCCTTTTGCCCTTGGGCAAAATTACTAATGCCCTTAAATCATAATACTGTAGTATTAGAATTGAGAAGTTTAAAGTTTGAAAACATTATCTTTAGGATATGAGGGAATGATTGGCAGTTCTGGTTTTGCTTAAGAGAAACAACAGAAAGAAACATATGTTAACAGGCTGCTAACTCCAAAGACTCAAAACATAAAAAAAAATCCCAAACTATTAATGAATCATAAGTTTTTACTCCCTTTAGACAATGATGAACTATATAACCTATCTATATGTGTAGACTCTTTATATTTCTTTCTCTACTCCTGTACTTCAACCAAACTCTCCTAGGATATTTATAAGCAATACCTTATTTCACCAGTGGAAGTACATATTAAAGACACAGACTGACAGCTGGTAAATGTATATCTAGCATCTAAAGCCTACTTTTAGAGGCTCAGGAAAAGTATGTATAAAAAACCCACATCCACCTCTGCCAACTTCTTTAAAACTTGTAAAAAAACTGACTGGATCACAATATCAGCAAATACAGTTAGGAGACAAACAATTTAGGAAAGCTAGAAAAAACATGTCTCATGATGGACACTTGAAAATTTGTGGAAGAAAACATCAGGTCCTTAGGTACTTCTGATTCAAGGATGCACATGTCAGAGTGCCTGCCCCAGCCCAGGAGTTTAGCTGCTTGTGTTCAAGGCCTGCTCCTGGGGGGGCAAGAGCTGCTTGAGGAGCTGAAGCTGGCCATGAAGCTGTTCAAGAAAGAGCTAGAAGAAATCACACTATTTCTCTTGGGAGCTACATTTACATGGAGGCTGTTGCTCTTGCTCCCTCCCAGGGCTACATTGTAGTCATACCCTTAAACAAAAAAAATACATCATCTACTTTGGAAAAGATTGCATGTAGAACTACTGATACCTTTAGAGTCAAGGAAAACATTTTCTATTTCACAATAATCCATAATAAACAAGCAAATATGACATGAACGTTTGAGAAGAGAGATCTCATATTAACCAACAACCATGCTTGTAAGAACACAGGGCACCACTGGCAATCTGTTTGTACACATTATATCATACAGAAGTTAATAAATATTTCATTTTTGCAATGCTAGCCAATTGCAGAATAAATACCAAAGAAGATTTATATTGTTATTGCATTCAAATACCTCACTGACTTGAGTCCCTATAATATTATGCCACTTATATTCATCTGCCATCTTTATCTGCCATTTTCATTTTCCGTGAGAACTAAGAGCAGCTTTACTCACACAGCTGTAATCTTTCTAGCTGTACCTCCAGCACTCTATAAAAGAGTGACTCTCTACATCTGTTAAATCTTATAAATCTTTATAAATTGCAAACCAATTTATAAAGAATAGCAATTTACCAATCTGCTTCTAAATTTAATGGAAGAGATAATCATTGTTCTTGCTCATCAGCTGCCCTTTCCTTCCACAACAACTGTATTTTTATCTGTTAGCAGATCATGATCGCCCTTTCCACTCTCAATTAAAGCCTTTTTCTACTAACAGATTAAAACACTTTGGTTTCCAGTTCTGTACATTTGTGAACACATCAGACTCATCAGATACCACTGCTGACACAACAACAACTCTGCTTTGTTTAATTCTGTGGTTAACTTCTGCTGCTTAGCAAAGACAAGTTGATTATGCTTTACAAAACCAGACTGAAAAAAAGTAACACAACAGAAGTGAGATAGAAAACCAGATACAAGTAGTAAAAAAATCCCTGGAAGATTAGCTCAAGCTCTTATTTGGTGATCCTGCCTTTATTTTTAAAAAGGCTGGTGATAATCACCATTATGGAATTACTAGGAATCACTGAAATATCTCTCTCCTTTTCCAGCAGCCGCTGCTGCTTTGTCAGCAGCTGCAGTGATGGACAGCTGATTAAAATCTTACAGTAAAAAAAAAATCCTTATTAAAATAAAAAGTCCTTGCCTCTAAGTTACCTGAGTTACTAAGATTCTGCTCTAGACAACTAGCCCAGTAAGCCCAAAATCTAATACTTAATCAGTCTAATTAAACTCCAGGTGTTTGTATGTGACCATATATACAGTCAACAATAAGTGAACAATATTTACTAGGAGTACAGGTGTAGGAGCAAATGAAATTCAGGATCCACCTTTATTAGGAGATTGTAACAGCCGCATTCCTTCCCCAGAAATGGGCTACCATTTTTCTTCTGGATAAACTCTAACTCCAGAATGTACCATTTGACAGCAAAGACAAGTATTGACTCTCCTATAACATGAAGCCTTGTTTTTTCTTAAGGTGCTTTTGCAACAAAAAAGAACCAATCTGACTAAAAAGACAGATAAAAACCTCTTAGTTTCTCAGCTATATTTTCCCAGACTGATTCTGGGAAGTTCTATATCAGACATTTGTTCAGATACATCTTTGTGCCTATTGGAGACCTGAGAAAACTCCCTTCTACTTGTATATTGATAGGTCCACTGTATTTCAAAAATAGATGGAGAGGGTGCATAACACCTAAAGGGAAGTCACAGTCAGAGATTTCATAGTTTCCTTGACATCTATCTTCATAGATTGGAGTTCTCCTCCCTGCCTGCAGCCACCCCTCGCTTGCTGCCACCCCAACTGCCCAGCCATTTGGGAGACAATATTGCTTTTCTCTTTGAGATTTTTCACTTTTCCCAGGCCTTTCACTGTTCCATTGGGAATGGGAATTGCTTTTCTTCCTCAATAGAAGCAGTGGGAAATGAGGGGCATCTGGATATGGGAACCTTCGCTCCCCCTATATAAGTTACTTTTTTGGTGGGACACTGATTTCTTCCTGGCCCTCCCAATAGGAAGAAAATTTAAAAAGCTGAAATTACTTGTTAATACTAATATAGTCTCTGCCTTTTACTCTGATTCAAGCAAAGCTGGATTTAACTTTCTACTAATACAAGGCCCCAGACTTGACTTCCAACCAACAGCATTCTTGCAGAGGTCTGGGCACAGCTGCTCATATGCACAAAAGCACATCCAAGAGACAATTGCCTAATCAGCTGGCATTTCAAGAGTCAACCTCCAAGCACATTTATTGTGCATCCTGGTATGTCTTATTAGGCTATTATTTCTTTTCTCTAGTACAATTACTTAAGCACAGAATCCAGCAGGATCAATATAGTGGGAAAGATTACCTACTGTAATGGTCTGGGGGCTTTTTCCCCACCTCTTCCATGCACTCCAGCAAGCATATTGTCAAATTGACTTAAATTTCATGAGGCATTTAATTGAAGAAATGCAGAACAGAAACTTGATTGCAGTGTTGTGGTGAAAAATCCTGCCCTGAGCACCCACTGTTCAAATACTAAACTGACTTGGAACTGTGGAGTTGCAAATATTCTTTTCCATTCCTCCAGATTCTTACTACTATTATAATTACAGTGTACATTCAAACATTATTCATTCACACACATTAGAGAGCAATAACCCAGCTGTTTTAGCAGCATCGTCCACTTTGAGTTGCAGGCTTTCCTGCTGCTGCATTACACTGATGACTTCAATAAATAATAATACAATTTTAAATAGCTAGCTTTCACTGTCTTATGCAGTAGAAAAAGCAGTTTAAGAAAGATGGATAAACATATTTTAAATTCCGTATTAGTTCCATACATCCCCATTGCATCTTCCTTATCAAAACCAATAACAAATAAATAAAACATCCCTGAGAATAGGTAATATATTTTATCAAAAGAAAAATCAAAGGGAATAATAAATTATATTTGAAAACTTTTTGCAGCCGTTAAGCTGCATTTTACCATTAAATTCGTTTGCTACAAGTGAACTGATCATTTTTTTACAGTAAATTAACATGCATGCATTTATCAGGGTTTTTTATTCCCATCTTGGCCATTATTGGATTTCTATTCCATCCTGCCTGTGTGGATGATCCCTGGTGTGCTAAGTTTCATGCTGGGCAATAGAGGCAGAGAAGCAGAATCACTGTCAGCAGGGCCATTTTGAAAGCAGGTATGGCATGTTTTGACATACTGTTCTTTATAACAATCAAAGTTTTCAAACATGGCTTTTTGCTGAAAGGTGCTCATATTCTCACCATGAACACCTCATTTAGAACCTTATGACTCATCTGCTCAGTTCTGTCAAAACTGAAGAGGGTACTAAGATTCCTACAGGATGATAAAAATTTCATTAAATGAGACAAGATAAAGAAGACCAAAAAGTTATTTTAAGTGTAAAAAGTGTGAGCAATCTAACCCTGAAAGCATTTGTTCTCTTATTTCGTTTTCCTGAATATCTCAAAGAATATCTTCAAAGTAGATGATTCCTGGCCACAGACACATCAATGATAAGTTTGCTATTGTTTCAACTAAAGTAATATTTTCACCTGCTGCAGATAAAGACTGTGTCCATTGAGACATATAAAAACAAGCAAAAAAATATTTTTATTGCATGCTTACATGGGCTGTGTGAATTAGCTTTTGAGTATTAATGGAAGTTTGGTGTCTACTTACTTTTAAATACTATGAATTTGTAATCCAGTTTACATCTCCAGATACGGACAAAGCTGAAACAAGCAATAATGATAGTACCATCTAAATATACCTTCCAACATGGTAGTAATGCTTTAAATGACAATGTAGAAGTGCATTAGCCATCTCCTGAATGATCTTGTAGCTGTTACAGTGTGGATCACTTGTTAATATTCTATTTAAAGAATAAAGATTGTACTATTATCAATTACATTATTCATTAGTCCTATTTCCTAACTAAAATTTATTTTCACTCTGCAGCTTTGCTGTGCATACTGTGGTATGGATCTTACATTCAGATTTTCATGTTAGGTAAGAATAGTTTCCTCCTGATGTATTATGTAATTTATATCCTTTGTAAAAAGAGTTATAAGCAGAAAATATATGACTGACCAGAAAACATCTGTAACAGATATAGTGACATCTTAGTAGCAAGAAATACAAGATCTGCAAAACACAGACAGAATTAGTAGCGAGGACTTCAGCTTTGTAAAGAAGTGGAAACTATCCTTTTTCCCTCACTGGAACAAGAGAAACATCTGTGCACAACTCTCTGTTCTGGGTTACTGAACCAAATCACAGCCAATCCAATTACAATGTTTTTTGATAGGGCATCTTCGGTTAATATTACTTAGAAGTTATGATCAGTGTGCAGTCATTTGAAACAGTAATTTCAATTTAAACAAAAAGATGAACTTATTTTTCCCCAAGGATACATTCCTGAAATGCTGTCAAGATTATGTTGCTACCCATGGTCTTTTAGATGAGATGCTTAGGTATTTCTCAATGATATGATTTAGTCAACAGAGAGTTTGTGGGTCAGGGTTAAAGGGAAAACAGCGATGGGAGACATTACTGTGGGGATCTGTTATAGACCACCTGATGAAGAGGAATCTGTGGATGAAGCACTCTGTAGACAGATAGGAACATCCTCATGCTCACAGACCCTTGTTCTCATGGGGGACTTCAACCACCCTGACATCGGTGGGAGCAACGGTACGGCCCGGCACAAGCAATCCAGGAGGTTCCTCAATTGTGTGGAAGACAACTTCCTTCTGCAAGTAATAGAGGAGCCGACAAGGAGAGATGCCATGCTTGACCTCATTCTCACCAACAGGGAAGGGCTCGTTGGAAATGTGGTGCTTCAGGGCAGCCTTGGCTGCAGTGATCATGAGATGGTCAAATTCGAGATCCTCAGGACAGTGAGAAGAGCGTGCAGCAAGCTCACTGCCCTGGAGTTCAACAGAGCAGACTTTGGCCTCTTCAGGAGCCTGCTTAGTAAGGTTCCATGATCTCAGATAATTAATTTTATCTTCTTCAGTCTTTCACATTTATCATTGTAGGGCCTGAAGAACATACAGTAAGAACAACAACAAAGAGGTGGAGTCTGGACAAATATCAGAAGTATTTTAGAGATATTTACACAACCTGCTATAATAAAGCTTTCTTATTAGTAGCCTTATGTTAACGGGTAAAACAAAGCCAACAAAGTTACAATATTTTAACTTTTCAGTTATTACTAGACTGTCAGAAAAAGAGCACACCTTGTCTTCCCACGCTGAAATATATACATCCAAAATGTTACAGGAAAACTAGTGGAAATACTGGCAATTATGTAGTAATTATAGCCTTAGGACTAAGTATCTAGTTCTTATAAATTACTGCATGTTTTGTTCTATCAAGTGTCGTCTACAATTTTTCAAACACAGTGGGTTATAGCTACAACAGCCATGAACAAAACTCAATGCAAATATTCTGCATGAACTGTTTCATGCCATATTTTTTATTAAATCTCATGAACAGTAAAGATGCAGAGGTCATAATGACGCATTCTTCTGCAGATACAGATCTTTGAAGAAAGTATCACAGTAGTCAGACTAGCTGAAAATGATGAAAAATAAACTCTAAGCAACATACATACTGTTTTTAAAGCACCTAATTAATGAAATAAAAAGTTGCTGATGTAAACTTGGATTTATTTTTGTCTTAATCTCAAAGATTATGTAAATTTGCTGGTTTTATCACATTTCCCTGTGGAAAGAGAAAGCACAATACACCTGTATTGGCATAACTTTACATATAAAAAATAATGAAAAATGTGGTGTGACTGTGCTTTCAATAATTGTTGAACCTCTGAAGCACAGGAGTACATTCCATTGGTAATATCCTGTACATACTTATTCATTGCACATCATGTTGTACAGCATGCTAAATAAGTATTGGCTGCTCTGTGAAAATCACCTTCCAATTTCTCAGTAATCAGATCTTAGGAGGCATTCACAGAACATTTCATAGGAGGTGTGAATGTATACAGTCTGTTTACATTGGGTCTTCAGATTATGGATTAAATTAAGGACCAAATTCTACCAGCAGTAAATAGAAATGATAGAAGTTACCCTGAAGTCTCACATTCATCGTGAGGCAGAGACCAAAGGTACAAACACAGGCTCAGAAACATTTAGATCACAAAATGAAACAGCCGAAAAGCTGTAAGTAGAGTTTAGATCTGCCTTCCATGCTTCAGTTTTAATCAGCAATTTATTTTTCCATTCCTAGTGATTTACTGGATTTCCAGAATAATGAAGGATTTGCAGGATCCAGTTCATGAGAAACAAGCAAGCAGAATTTGGCTAACTACTCAAGAATTCCGTCTTCCAGGAAGTTAGAAGAAAATACTCATATTTCTCTTTTGGTTTTCAGTGAAATCCCTCAGCTGGAGTCACTTTCACAATGGGAAGTACCTGAATGATTACTACCTTTTGTTCTTAAGTATTCACACGTCACAGCACACTGTGAGATTAATTTTAATTTAGTTATTTAAATTTGCTATTTAGAGAGAAGCAGGTATTTCTCTACTTACATTTTTCAACACCAGCAATAAAGAACTGACCCAAAAGAATATACCTTTCTATAAAGGATTTTGTCCAACTAAAGCTGTGCAAGACATAGGTTATAATGCTCTAATCTGGATTTGGACTAGTTCTTAACATATCTTAAAAGAGGTATTGACTACTACTGTTGCCTTTTTCCTCAGAAAAACAGAGTTAATATTTACCAAAGCCATTTAAAATCAACTCAAGAAATGTACATATCCTTTCCATCTTACATGGCAGACAAGAACATCTATTGAAACAAGGAAAAACTGAACTTCACAAAGGAGAAGGTGTTCGTTGCAGTTTTGAGGTTATATTTGAGAAAAAAATTTCAAGGAGACTGAAACATGATTTCTTATTACTAGAGGCTACCATAAGTAATCATAGCTCTGCTATATTATACCATAATGCTTGTCAAAAATGTATTCATTTTTGTAAGCCTTTGTGGGTAAAAAAAAAGTGTTTTCATAAAATCCTGAAAAACATTATAGATTTTTCAGAACTTTGATATGATTCATTTACTGAATAAAACATAACAGAGTATAATACCTAGAAGGACTGTACAGCTTACATTACAGAGACAGTGCCTTAAAGCCACAAAAACCCCACACCCACAGGCAGAGAAACAAGCGAATGTGTGTTGTCATAGATCTGTACATCAAAACCATAGCTAAATAAGTTCAATACAGCCAAGGGAAAAACTGAAAAGAATTAGTGGTGATATATTATTCCTATTCATATAAGAATAGCCATACCTCTACACTATATAACACTGAGCAAAAAAATCTCTTGAGCAACTTAGGAGAATAAACATTGTAGTCCATAAATACTTTTCAAAGAACTGCTATCTAACTTAATAAAACACATTGCTCACTTGGAGTCAAAAAGCATCTTTGACATTGCTTCACCAGTATCACTACAAAACCAGAAATTGAAGAGAGTCCTGAACATCCACCCAAATTTAAAAAACACTAAATAAAAATTATTAATGTTATAATCTCATTGATATCTAAGGGCAATTACTGGACTAAAAACTGGTAACAGTAACATTTTGCGTAGAAATTGGATTATTTAAATTTCAGGTTCCAGATGCTCACTTACAATATAATTGCAAATTTATTATCTTTTCAACAAGCTACTTCAAACTCCTGTACAGATTATAAGTTGATGCATTCTTCACACACTTATTGAATCAAACCTACTGCAAGATACCTGTTTTCGCATAGTTTTAACGTAGTAGGAAAATAATCCTGAATAATTTTGTTTGTTGGGAAGTAGGAAATTCTCCAGCTGTGATGAAATGTTACATTTTAGAAGCTCTGTTCATTTGGGATTCAGGGGCCCACATTTCCAAGCCTGAAAGGCAGCTCCATTTACCCCTGTGAAGCAGATGACAGCCATTTATAATTTTAATGGTACAGAGAAAAATAATACCAATTCTCTGTGATTAAGCCAAAATGGAGCACAACATGCTGGCTTCAGCAGGTGGTAACAGTCACTCACAGCTTAAAGCAGGTCTGCTCCCATGGGTTGTTTTTTGTTGTTTTTTTTTAATCTTTTCACCTGCTAACATGACTTCTAATAAGTTTTTGAATCTCTCTGCTGTGAGGTTACCCAGCTGCCTTTTGCTCCAGTCCTTTCTGCACCTATTTCTATGTTTACTAGTTCAGTTAATGAGGGGTTACATACCACCAAATCACATTATTCAGCTAATGGAGAGCTGAAATCATACAAACAATTGTGCTTCTCAGGAAAACAACAACAACAACAACAAACAAACAAAAAAAAAAAAAACAAAACCAAAAACAAACCAAAAAACCCAACAAAAAGAGCCCAACAGAACCAAGCAAAGATGATGAGAAACAGAAAGGCCCTTGATAATTCCCAAAGTGGAAGTTCCATTTGAGAAAAAAACAGGGAGATTTTTCTTTAAAATGGCATGAGAGGAAGAAATAGGTTAGGAAACACTGTTAAGCCCCAGATGCAGAAACTAGAGTGGTGCAACTCCTCCTCTACTGCACACCTTGCCAAGAGAAAATTCTTCTTTAAATTTAAATTCAAATCACAAATTTCCCTGGAGAAATCTAACAGTGACAATCACCCAATGAAAACATCAGACACGACCAAGGGGAAACCTACCAAGACTAGGGAGTGGCAGAACTCAGACTATTTATTTGCAAATTCTACCAGAACTATATTGCAAGAACTAAGACACACTCAGCAAAGGCAACAGTGATTAGTAAAACCACCACCATACATTTTCTACATAAGATGGGACAATATCAATAAATTAAAGGCAGTCAGAATGGACATAAATTATATATCTTATTAAAAACTAAGAATTATGACTAGTGTTAAACCTTCAGTCTGTGCTTTGGCCCTAGAAACTCTCACCTGTTAACACACATTCCTTGTTGAACCTTGTGGGTTCCCCTCACAGGTGCAGCCCCAGCAGGGCAGGGGACCATCACCCCCCCTCAAGGCCACTCAAGTCTTTTGCTCAGGTATGGCTGGGAAACCACATCCTGCAGAGCTCCTACACACCTCCTCTGTCCCTGGGTCCAACAGGTCCAGTTCAGCTGAGGCCTGGGCACTGTGCCTGAGCTATGTCATGGTTGTACCCATTTTTGGCCATTTCCTTGGGGGACTTTGAACCTCTGTTAGCAGTATTAATGGCTCTCTTCCCTCTGTTCCTGACTGGGCTTTCAGGATTGACCTCCCATATCTGACTCATTACATCACTTTCTCTGATGACATCTGGATGGTTGACAGTGACTCCATCAGCGCCCCTGCCCTGCTCAGCCCCTGTGGGACCATGCCCTGGTCTATGAGGACACTGTTCCTGGCTTATCTGCTTTATGGAGATACTTCCACAACTTCTTCCTCCCACCTTTAAAAAAAAAAATAAATAAAAATAGAAGAAGCAGTGCTCTCTGGCAAGCCAGTGGGCTCACATCTGCCCACTGAACGATGAAGACTGAAAAACTTAAGAAAGCGCCATTAGTGAAAAGCAGCGCAAAATATTCCTACAGTCACAAAGCAGTTAACTAAGCCTTTTTTTTTCTGTAGGGAATATGACATATGGGAATACATGCCCTGAAAATATGCATGAAAAAAGAGGCTTAAAAGTACACAAATAGTTTCTTGCTGTTACGATAGAGGTATGACATAGGAGCACTAATCCTACATCAAATCTTTTTATATTATGTTTTTAAGCCACAAAAAAATTTAAATTTGCATGGTCAGGATCCTTAACCTGAACCAAGCACACTGAACAAAATAAATTCCCAAAGGAAAACCCAAATCCATCTCATTAATAAATAGTGCCCAGATAACAAAATTCTTTTTCCTCTTCAGTTCACCTGTGTTCTCCACCACTGACTGTTTACTCTTTCTGTTTTCCTAATCAGGCAAAGCTGCTTCTGCCTGTTCCCATTCTTCTGCATATTCCTGCTCTTGAAAACAGCTCTTCAATGCACACTCAAACTGAACCACATTAATGGATGCATACACTCAGGTTGCAGGAATACAACCTACATTCACATGCTTGCAAATTTGTGCTGTTTCTTGAGAGAAGGAAGGTGGTATTGAACATGGTTTCCACAGACTCTCTCTCCACACTAGGCTTTTGGCTATCTCTTAATGCTACAAATGGTATGAAGACAGCAGGTCTGCTGAGAGCAACTTTGATCTACCTAAAGAAACATCTACTTTCTTCTAGCAGAGATAGCACTTTGCAGGTAATTGATAAAGCTGTAACCCAGCACATCTCTCAGAATAGATTCTTGTAGTACTCCACTTGCCTCCAGGTAGAGTATGACCCACTACTGACTAAGCCTAGTCATCCAAATGGGCCTTTCTTTTTTTATCCACCTTGATGTACTTGACGTGCATGCCCACTTTCAGATACTTTTACTCATAAACAGAAAAGATCACACGTACAGAGCTGCAGGCTGAATCCTATGCCTGGCTGCATTGTTAGAACTTTAGGTGCAGCTTGGAAAGTACAACAGAGATGTATTTCTGCCTGAAGAGCTGCAGGATCAAGGGTCTAGCCAAATAATTGGACAGAATACTTCAGTACAAAGTGTAGCCTTCAAAAGTTTACGACTCATTCCTAATCCACATTTTTGCAGTCTACATCAGAGGATAAGTTATAGTCCAAGATACTCTTTATTAAAGAGAACTAATTTTAAAAGACAATTATAATCACTGTTTTGTTTTTATTACAGCTGTGTTGTTGACACGTCTTACAACTCCTTAGAGATCACCTAGACTACAGCATTATAACAGAGTAGCAGGACCAAACATTTGATTATATTTTAAGTACTTGTAAAGACTCAGGATGGGTATGCAGAAAATTTTTTACCAGAAAGTAGCAAGATGGAGTAATTTGCTGCTGAGTAAATGAAGTATATGACTAAAACCCCAAATGTTAAAAGAGCCCTGAACAAAGCAGGCTGGAACTGAAAGCACATGTTCAAGAGACAAGACATTTATATATTTTGAAATGTTACAAAGGGTGCTAATTATGATTGTTACAAAATCTTGACGTGAGTAACAAAACCAAAGAAGTTCTTTTCAACGCATGTAAGAAGGACACCATTTCCCTCTTCCCCAAATCAAGAATAGATGATAAGGATTAATTAAATAATTAGAAAACAAAACTAAAGCAAAATATATATTTTTCACTTATTAAAGGCACAATACCTTAATGTAATTTTGTTACTGTAACTTGTTTGGAACAGCATTTGCCACACAGTGATGAAAAAAGGAGGATTGGAAGCTCTCCTATTCACTACCTTTGGAGAGCCCAGCACCTCATAGACTCTTCCTTGCTGCTTCTCCAGTTCAATACAAATAATGAGTCTATTTCTTCCACAATTTTCTCAATCATAGTCTGTTCTCTGCACTCAGGAGTACTAATCTATTCTATGCTTACTAATTTTGAACACAAGAATCTGCTTTTCTCCAGCAGCATTTTTTCTGTGTGCTCTTGCTTTTAGTTTATTGAGTCTTAGAATCTCAAGAACAGTATGTTGAAGACCTATGGTTGTGGACTGGTAGTTTTTTGCTTTTTTTTTTTATGAATTTCCACATCATCTGTATATAGTCTGCTTATCTACTATTCGCAGGGGGTGTGAGCACACATGCACATTTCTAACCAGGGATGCAGAAGCACTTTGTTTTGCTATTGCTAAGCAAAAAGGAGTACAGTATACAATAATTTACTTTGTATTATGCTCCTCAAAATATGTGTGCCTTCAGAGAAATAAACAAGTTGACTTTTAGATCGCACAAGAGTTTCTGCCATTATCCAGTGGGGAAAAAAACATCTTAGTTGTGTTCTGCTCTGTTAATTCTGAAGGCACTGCTAATGTCACATGAACAAGAAAATTGGACACAGATTCCATAAGACTGATGAACTGAATAAATGAAATCAAGTCCTTTTCTGATGCATGTAGATTCCTTGATTTGCATTTTGTTATCCAAGAGAAGTTTGTGGCTCAGTTGTTTCCTCATTCTTATATTTTCGGATGAATACATAGCAAAACAGAAGCAAGCAGAGTACAGACTCAAATTCAAAAGCATAATTTGCTCTTTTAGATGGCTCAGAAGGTCATATTTTAGAAGCTATAAATAACACCATAAAAGGATCAAATCTATAGATCCCAAAAGCCATTCACTTGTGAGCATTACTCATACAATGAGACACTTGCACTCTATTTCAGTGGCTTTCTTCCCTCAAGACTGCAAGATATAAGATGTGATACTGCAATTAGGACTAATAAAACAGAAACAAAATAAAAAAAATAAAGATCATAACATCTCAGTACAACTGATCCAAATTTTGAGCTAAGAATAAAATTGTAAAAGACAAACACACTTCTATAAAAATTCATATCCTCTTGCAAAGGCTGAGGAGTTTTTAAATAGCAGTATAAATAACTGCATCCCCTTCTTGCTTGTCTTCTATTGCCACTAAAATTACACATTTTCTTACTCCAAAAATCATCCAAAATACATAAGAACAATAATATTTCACAATCACTGCTTCAGAATGTACTTCAGTACACTTTCTTTCAGATCCACTTATAGCCAGTTTATTATCTAGCTCTATTACAATAAAAGTGAGCTTTCTCTTAATGCTAGGAATCATTTAGCACCTAGAAGGCTACGAAAAAAAGTGTAGGTGATACTGCAGTTTTACCATTTATCCCAAGTGCTGAATTAACTGTTAATAGTAAGAAATATATCATTCAGAAAAAGTTGGCCCCAAATCAAACCCCACAATATGCTGAAAGATTAATTAAAATAAAGTATTCGCTTTTCAACATACAGAGTCTCCAATTTCTTTATCAACTTATTTTAGCTAAAGCTGAGGTTCCACTGTTTTGTTGGACCAGGAACAGGTTATTTAGATGTCTTCAGAATTACTCTCCAAGCTACTTAGTATTTATAAGTCCATGCATATGTCTAAAATTGTGTGTTCTTTGAGATATAAAACAAAGTAGCTCACAATCAAAAATTGCAAAATATAATTTTTTCAGGTTGGATCTTGTGTATAAAAAAAGAATCTATGGGAAAAAAAAAAACAACAAAAACAACCAAAAAAACAACCCATAACCCAAACACTAAACCACAACAAAGCCAACAAACAAAAATTCCACCAAAAGCACTTAACGCATTGAGTTTGGAATAGAAAGGGTTTGTTTATATTGTTTTGTCAGAAGTCTCAGTGAACTGAAAAATGGTTAAAGCACTAAGTGACAAACTACTGACAAATTTCTCTATCCAAGTAATACCTTGGAAAAACCATTGGCTTGTATGACTGGATCTTATTACGTGGCACAACAAACCACTACTGTCTCCTGGAAGATCCAGATTCCTTGAAACAAGGGCCAGACCAAAGAATCATCTCAGCCTCTCTGCAGCTGCCAAAGTTTTGCCTTCCTTGGCCACCACATTATGCTCTAAGGATAGATCACAGTGAAGGATCATTATTTTACTGGTGAATTAACTGCCTAACACTTCACTTAGTTTTCTTTCAGTTCTAGAGCTAAAACAGTGCTAAAAAGACAACTAATCATGCTTCCCTTTTCTACTTTATATATGAGAAATTGAAGGCAAAAATTAAGAGATCTTCTTGTTTTCAGGTACACGGACAATGGTCCTAGTGGACATGCCTATGAACTGAAATCTATAACTAGCTTGTCTTACACGAAAATTGAACTTAAGATTTGCAAACTATCAGACTACCATTTTTTGCAAATAAAGGTCCTGAACATGAGACTCTTTTTTTAATAGACAGTTTAAATTAATTATCATACTGATTGTGAATTTTATTAAATTAGACTGAATCCCACTCTTCAAGCTTCATTGCATCCATGTTCAGAGAAGTCAATATTAGAGCCACAATAGCAGCCTGGGTGACATCACAATACAGCATGTGGGCTGCTAGAGCAGCAGTGAAAGTACTGAACAGAATCTAGCTACAGATTTTTCCCCCACAAATGCCATCAGCACACTGTTTAAACTACCTCCCATTGCCTCAAGGAATAAGTATGTGGCATTATTAGAATGACAGCTGCCAGCTTTTCCTGTGGTGCAACTATTTCTTTTTGTCATTGTTAGATCAACTTTTTTTCCAAATTTGTGCAAACAAATAATTGAGTTTCTAATTCCATTATCACATTTGTACACAGGCAGATAACCATTACAGATCAACTTCACCTAAGATAAAATCATTCAGTATTACAGTATATAGAATCATAGAATCATAGAATAGTTAGGGTTAGAAAGGACCTTAAGAGCATCTAGTTCCAACTTCCCTGCCATAGGCAGGGACACCTTACACTAAATCATATCACCCAAGGCCTCGTCCAACCTGGTCTTGAACACTGCCAGGGATGAAGCATTCACAACCTCCCTGGGCAACCCATTCCAGTGCCTCACCACCCTAACAGGAAAGAATTTCCTCCTTATATCCAATCTAAACTTCCCCTGTTTAAGTTTGAACCCGTTACCCCTTGTACTATCACTACAGTCTCTAATGAAGAGTCCCTCCCCAGCATCCCTTTACTTTGGAAGACCAGAGAAAAATAGAAGGGCATACCTAACAAGGGAGTTAAAAAATTAAATGGAAGAATACAAAGTATTTGGCAAAGTATTTCTTCTAAAAGTGATGTTCAAAAGGAAAGGAAAGCTTAATCAGAATGGGAGTCCTAGGTTCTCAATCAGGGAGGATTGCTGAGGGAGTTAAACACCACTTTTATACTATTAAGCCCCTAATATGAAAAGATTCAATGTCATTTACTTGGTTCAAGTCCATTCACTACACCTCTGCCTCTTTGAATTCAACTGTCAAGCTCTATCCTGACAAGTGGAGTGTCATAAACCAAAATTAATTGTCACAGGCTCTGATCCACATACAAAACAGGCCAATTACCCAACAGTCACAGCCCCAAATATATCAGGGAAGGAGTTAGGTCCATCATTCTTATAAATTCAGCAGGAACATCAATCCTTCAAAGCCTTTCTCATCCTTTACGTCAGCCACTTCCTCTAAGGTTCACTCCTGCAACAGCTCAGCAGGCTGTTGATTGCTCCCTCAGAGGGGAGTAGGCATGGGGCTTGCATGACCTGGAACTGGAAGAAGAGCTGCAGTATCAGGTACAAGCCATGTGTTGAGTTCATTGGGTGTCTGGGCCTCTTCATCTCAGGATGGCAGGGAAAGGAGCAGTCACGTTTCACGTGCTCACTGCTGCTACACTGGCTAAGTGTAAACCCAAACAAAACCAGTAAATATAATACAGGTAATTAAAGTGCCCAATGGTGTTTTTCAACTTTTGCAAAATAATTAATTCTCATAGAGATAGAGGTGCTACATTTTTGAAAATAGGGTGCACCTGATCACTCTTCTATCTCTACTGCTACAGCTTAAGATACTCATCTCTGAGTGAGAGACCTGCATTCAAACCTATCTTGACTCAAGGCTAAGCAAGGATCTTTCTTAGAGCACCCATCACACCAACAAAAATTTTTAAGGATTCCTGGCTAGTGTTCTTCTTCCTTTCTGCTCTTGAAAAACACAATTAAAAATCCAAGTTAGAAAATCAAAATTTATTAGGCCAGAAAAAAACAAAACGTGAGCATAAATTCATAGGCACTAAGTTCCTAAAATATCGGATGCCATTATGGATTGGATGTGAAACTGACTTCTGTTCTGGGCTGTGAACAATGTTACTTTCAAGAAAAAGAAAAATAAAACACAAACAAATAAACCCCCCCAAACTCCACCCAAGACCACAATTTGGAGTCTGTTAAAGAAAAGTAAAATGATTTTGTGATGCCTGTCAGACACATACATACAGTCTGGCAAATACAGGAGAAAGTTGTATAGAACTCAAATGTTGCCTTTTCAATCCAATATTTCAGTGTCTTTGAGCAAGACTGTAATAGGCAGGATACATCTGCTCAGTATCATCTGCAATATTTCCTATTCATTGTGAGAACAGATGGAGCCTCAGTAATCCTTAGCAGATCTTACTGAACAATGTTTTGGAATAACATCAAAACTGGAATACACAATATTTCATTGATGGAAAAAAAACCCTCAGTTACTGGCAAAAACAAAAGGACAAGCCACAAATGAGCCCGAGTTAAAAGAACTTCTTATTTTTCTGTAGCAATTCATCCCACTCAGCTCTAAAATTATATACGAAAGATTTATTTTTTTTCCTAATGAACAAAGACATTCAAACTACAGTGCTTGTTCGTTGGATGTTTTGTGCGACACCAGGACAAGTGACTAACCACGTTTAGGGCATATTACTGTTTTTACACTGCTGGTTAACCAAAGCAGAGGATAATCACCTTTGGTATTTGTATGTTTATGCACTTTGGTTTCTGTCACTGTTGCTAATGACATCAGCAAATACTTTTTTTCAAGCAGTTTAGATGCAAAGTACACTGCAGTTATCTCATTCGAAGAGCAGTTCAGGGAATGAAATGCAATCCAGACTATCTGAACTCTTCCAGCTCCCTTCTCTCTGTTAGCATAAGGAAGTTTGCTATAAGGCAATCCTACTCCCAGCAGTTTCAACTCCTGCATAAAACAGCAATTTAGTGAACTATGCAAAGAAGAAATCACTTCTGTCCCCAAGTCCTCTATATGGGTCCCATAGGTTTCCAACTCTCCATCTGGCCCAATGCAAATTCTGTTTCCCAGGCAGGAGAAAAGTACAGCTTGTGTGGCATTTAGGCATAGAGCATAGTTAAAAAACTTAGCATTCTGCCAATGCATAACAGCAAAACTTCAAGCAGAGCTTATTGACTGTGTCTGATTACATGTTCCTAAGAGCCTTTTTACAGTCAATAAAAGGTATGTGAAGAATGATGACAGTGTTAGGACAAGAATACATTTCCACAAAGAGAAATTTATGAGTTAAAGTCACTAACCTTTCAAGGGTATCACTTTCCTATGTAGTCACAAGTCTGAGGTAAGAACTTATCCTAGATGAAATATTCAACCCCCATTTATTTTTGAGTTTTCTATTTTGTAAACCTACATAGGGTAAACAGCACATATTTTAAAAAGCATAATTAGAAGAACAGTTGTAATTTTTGGCTATTGTTCTTTGTTTCTGTTGCAACTAATTAAATATCAGATATGGATTGTCTATGGACAACAGCTTACTGAACAAGGTCTTCAAAAAAAGAAACAAAGTAGTAGAAACCTGAAAGAAGGTACTGCTAGAGAATCATAAAGAAGAAATCTTTTCTTCAACTAATAGAGTCATGGCGCCTATGCAATCATAACTGCATAGGCACTATGAATCTTCATTGAATGCAATTACCAAGTCTTCCTTCCACTCTTATTTTGCTCACATCCTGGTACTGGGTTTTGGAAATCTTACTTAGTAATAGCAAGTAAGTTTAACATCAAGAAGATGTTCATAAGCATAGGAATTGTTGGTTGCAACCCAACTAATACTTGCATTTTATCACATATTTGTTAAAATGGATTTTGTAATTTTCAGAGTTCCCTGTCTGTTTGAAAGCATAAAAACATTTTTAGCACTAGTCTTGAGCTGCACTAAATAACATTTTATTAACTCATAAACCATTATAATTCCTTGAAAAGCTTAAATACTATTAGAGTTTTGCTTTTGAGTCTTAAAGCAATGCCAAACATGGGAATAGCTTACAGAAAAATTTGTTAGCTAACTGTTTAAGAAAGCACTAGGCTCTGAAATACAGACAGAAATTTTGTTTCAAAAGCCTCACTGGTTGCCTCATTCTATGTTCTAGCTTGATTCATCTCAGAGGACGTGAAACATACCACCACCAAAGTCAAGTACACATGTGGTATTCAGAATTATGAGCATTTCGAGAAAGCTTCTGCATGTACAGTGAGATAAGTGTTTTTAGTACTGCAATAGCAGTTAAAACGTAAGCTAAGAACACAGTATTTAAAGTAAACAACACTTGCAGGAATTTACACAGACTTTCAGACTACAGGACTAATCTTAAGTGCCAACTACTAACTACAGTTAGCAATTGCTGATGTAACAACATCGCAGAAGCGTGACAAATATTTTATAGAAATTCATTCATACAGCAAAAGGTGTACTTTGGCTCACCATTGCCTTCGTTGCCATAAGACAACATAGCTTAACAATTATTACTCTCCAATGGATTTTCAACCATCTTTGTGAAGCTAGCTGATCTAAGTTTAGTTATTAATTAAAAAATAACCATCCAGTTAAAAAAAAAGAAGGAACTAATCAAATTTGGAGATTTAATTGCCGCTTCATTCCAAATCCAGTGCAGGGTCTATTAAACCCTTGGTTTAATGGTTTAAGAGTATCTCTCCTTTGTCCTCAACAGATTTTGAGTCGGAACATCTATCATTGCTCCTTACTATAGCAGCTGGCCTGCTCTAGCAAGACCTGGGAAAAGAAGCTTAGGCTGTTTGCTTCTGATCTTAAACTTTTTAGATGCAGGGACTGTGAGAATGAAGACCCTAGGCCCACTGTAGCAGAGAATTTGGTTCAAGACCATCTTAAAAACCTGAACGTACACAAGTCCATGGGAGCTGATGAAATCCATCCGCAGCCCATGAAGAAGTTGCTAAAGAAGTTGCTAAGCCACAGGCAGTGTGTGCTTGCAGCCCAGAAAGCCAACCGTATCCTGGGCTGCATCAAAAGGAGCGGGACCAGCAGGTTGAAGGAGGTGATCTTGCCCCTCTACTCTGCTCTCGTGAGACCTCACTTGAAGTATTGCGTGCAGTTCTGGTGTCTTCAACATAAAAAGGACATGAAACTGTTGGGACAAGTCCAGAGAAAGACCACGAGGATGATCAGGGAACTGGAGCACCTTCTGTATGAAGATAGGCTGAGAAAGTTGGGGCTGTTCAGCTTGGTGAAGAAAAGGCTGTGTGGAGACCTCATAGCAGCCTTCCAGTATCTGAAGAGGGCCTATTAGGGTCCTGGGTAGGGACTCTTCATTAGGGACTGTAGTGATAGGACAAGGGATAACAGGCTCAAACTTAAACTGGGGAAGTTTAGATTGGATATAAGGAAGAAATTCTTTCCTGTTAGGGTGCTGAGGCACTGGAATGGGTTGTCCAGGGAGTTTCTGAATGCTCCATCCCTAGCAGTGTTCAAGGCCAAGTTGACAGAACCTTGGATGACATGGTTTAGTGTGAGGTGTCCCTGCCTATGGCAGGGGGGTTGGAACTAGATGACTTAAGGTCCTTTCCAACCCTAACTGTTCTATGATTCTATGATTCTATGAAATCCTGCCTGACCAATTTGGTGGCCTTCTATGATGGGGCTACAGAACTGATGGACAGGGGTAGAGCAGTTGATGTCATCTACCTGGACTTGTGCAAAGCATTCTACACTGTCCCACATGACATCCTTGTCTCTAAATTGGACAGACATCAATTTGATACAGGGACCACTCGGTGGATAAAGAACTGGCTGGATGGCCGCACAAAAAGTTATGGTCAATGGCTCAATGTTTGGCTGGAGACCAGTAACGAGTGGTGTCCCTCAGGGGTCAGTGTTGGGACCGGTCTTGTTCAAAGTCTTTGTCGGTGACATGGACAGCGGGTTTGAGTGCGCCCTCAGCAAGTTTGCCAATGACACCAAGCTATGTGGTTCGGTTGATACACTGGAGGGAAGGAATGCCATCCAGAGGGACCTTGACACGCTTGTGAGGTGGGCTGATGCCAACTTCATGAAGTTTAACCATGCCAAGTGCAAGGTCCTACACCTGGGTCAGAGCAATCCCAGGCACAGCTACAGGTTGGGCAGAGAAGAGATTCAGAGCAGCCCTGTGGAGAAGGACCTGGGGACTGGAGCACCTCCCATATGAAGATAGGATCAGAAAGTTCGGGCTGTTCAGCCCGGAGAAGAGAAGGCTGCGTGGAGACCTCATAGCAGCCTTTCAGTATCTGAAGGGGACCTATTAGGGTCCTGTGGAGGGACTCTTCATTAGGAACTGTAGTGAAAGAACAAGGGGTAACGGGTTAAAACTTAAACTGGTGAAGTTTAGGCTGGATATAAGGAAGAAGTTCTTTACTGCGAGGGTGGTGAGGCATTGGAATGGGTTGCCCAAGGAGGCTGTGAATACTCCATATCTGATGGTGTTCTAGGCCAGGCTGGACAGAGCCTTGGGTGGCATGGTTTAGTGTGAGGTGTCCCTGCCCATGGCAGGGGGGTTGGAACTAGATGATCTTAAGGTCCTTTCCAACCCTAACTATTCTATGATCTTAAGGTCCTTTCCAACTCTAACTATTCTATGATTCTAACATGGAGAGTTCCAGCTCAATTTTATTAATGTAATGTGGAATATGTAAACACCCAGGACCTTTCTTTCCATTACTGGCATGCTTATTAGACTAAAACCATGTCTTGGTTGATCTTTCTTTTGCTTGTCTAGTGAGTCTGACAATTTGGGCAGCACAGTCCTACCACTTCACTGGCAGTCCTCGAGTTCTAAGCTGTCCTCTGTCCTAGGTCATCAAAATTGAATTCTCTCAAATAGGGATGGTATTGCAGAGCTGACAACATCTGTGGGCTGCAGGAGACTTCTTGACATATGCAGTGCAACTAGGCAGTATGTTATTTGTATAGATGTATCTACAACTTGACATAGTAAGAATGCCAGTTCTGAATTTGAACTGTCTCTCATTTTTCAAAGAACACTCCAAAACATGTAATGGCTAGCGTTATTGATGTAAAAATGGGGTTCATGAATATTCTGCATGGTAAGTTAAAAAAGTGTGTGTGCATGTGCTCATCTGCATGCATCTGGTCTCTTTGTCTAAGGCAGGTAGAGCCCACACGTAAGATATGTCTATAAAGTGAGTTTTGCACAGACTAGTCTGTATGGTCTCTTATTGGATTAGAGTTACTACTGATCTTGTTGTTGGTTCCCTACTTCCCACCCCACAGTTTCAGATAAGTTAGACAACTGTCTAAATATCACACCATGTAGCTGCAGTTTCACAGTAAGAAGTACCTAAAAGGTACTTTTACTATCTTCAGCAAGCTCACTGAAAACTTTTATAAGAATGTATAAAATTCGAGATAAGAAGATTAAATATTTCTCTACTTCAAGTGACTAAGCTGCAATAAGAAATTAGTCTTGTTTCTGCCAACACTAATCATGCTGCTTTTGCATATTGGTGTTTATTTATAAACTGTGACTGGTATATCAACAGTGCAATCTGGTACTTTTGGAGCTATTCCTAAGTATATAGAAATCTTGTGGTTAGCATATAAAAGCATGCAATAATTACAAGAATTTAACTTAAATAAGGACAGACTTCCCATCACCCAAAAATTCTACCATATAGCACCAATTTTCATATAATTGAGATTGGAAACTGCATTTCTGCAAGTTATTTGTAATCCCACAATTTTTTTTTTTCTTTAGCTATAAATAGCAGTAAGGACCTGTCTTTCAGAAGTGCTCAGCATTCAGGTCAGAATAATCAGACTTGATTAAAATATTCATTAAAAAGAATTCAAGTTTAACATGAAAAAAGACAAAGCGCCTCAATTTTTTTTGTTGCTAGGCCTTCGTTTGTGCGTATGCAGAATACCTAGCGATCCTCATTGATATCAGTTACAAGTCATGTGAGCCCATGTATATTCAGACATCTTTAACACCACCAAAATATCTACAGTTACCCAGACAGCTCCAAGACTGAACTTCTTAGAACAACTTACAATGTGCAATTATAAAAATGAAATTACACTTTCCTGTCAGCACCATTTAGAAATAGAACATTGGTTTTGTGCAATAAGCACCTGCTTGCTATTTTTTTCTTTTATTTAAAAAGAACTTTCACAAAAAGACAAAAACCCAAAGAAAATACTTTAAGTAAAAATTATATTCAAAGTGGTCTCATCCTGTTAAAAAACCCTCACAAAACAACAACAACCAAAAAAAATGCTCAAAATGAATTCTGGATGAAAACTCAATTCCTCTCTGAGTCTTTTAACTCTTGCTTATTTTGCAATCCAGAAAATTTGTAATTTTCCACATTTTTTTGTTATATCCCTCAAATGAAAAATGAGATGTTGGAGCCCTCCTGCCTCCCATTTCCCATCAGCATACTCTTGACAGTTGGCTGTAGCATTCTCTGCAGCAGCCAGTATCTTCTACTGTTAACTAGAAATTTTCACTGGAAAGATTTAGTTCTAAACAAAGTCATATTGCATGGCTTTTGCATAATTAGACTTAAGGCACACATCCAAACAAGGAAATAGGACTAAGTCAAACCATTCAGTGCTCCCCAAACTGAAACAGAATCAACTTTTCATAAACTGAAGTTATTACAACCCTCCCTGAATCTTAATATAATACAATAATAATAGAATCTTAGTAATCTGCAATTGTTGCAAATTTCTATTATCTCTTCACTAAAACAGAATGAAATCCATTTAATCTTCATTGTTATAATCAGAAGTCATTAACCTAAACTAGGAAGGTGTGAAATTAATGCTGCATCTACATCAAATTTCAGTATGTTTGTTGAGGGATTTTTTTTGTATTTTTTTTTTTTTTAAAGCAGCATAGCATAGGTTCATTGCTTCAAGAAAATTGAAGAATAAACCTTCTCCAGATTACTCAACAATCTTTGAATTTATTGTTTTTAAACAATAGTGTGCTTTGATCCAGTTATTCCGCTTTTGCCAGCAATTTCACAGTTTAGCATAATATTTACAATTTAATTAAATGCTAATAAAATGCATCACTCATATCACCTGCAGACCAGGATGCGAGTAGCTCAATTACTTCAGTGTTTACAGCTCACCGAGTTGTGAAGGGCAAATGGAAAGTTTTTCACATTACTAAACAGCACTTATTTGAGAACCAGCACTAGAGGAAGATATGAGTTCCTTGTCTCAGATTCAAACAACAGAATAATAAATAGAGAAGCAAAATGGATACATCAATATTCCCTTATGAGAAAAGAAAACTGAGTCATAATTAGGACATATTTTAAAAGGAGCATTTCAAGAAAAAGGAAACATGATTTTTGTTGTGCTATTTATAAGTGCATGTCTGTACCAGTCTTAGTCTCGTATTTCTTCTAGGTTTTATACACATATTTGTAAGGTGACTTTTAGGTGTTTTTCTAGAATTATTGCTTGTTTTTTTATCCACCATGTTGATTACTGCCTTTTTAAAATTCATTCAAATGTACAATAGCTCATCAAGGCCTGGTGGAATTCACAGGTACCCTTGACATTTTCCTTCAAGTTCTAAGCAGGTATGAAAAAAGTCTGTTCTACCCCAAAACACCTTTAATGTTTGCAAAGCTAAGGAAAAAAAAACCACCACAAATCAGGAAGGTTTCAGTGCAAGGTTCACTTTCCTATGTAATCTTCCTTCTCTTGGACTCATGCTAACATAGATACTATAGCTACAGGTACCATATCTGCATGCAACAGTATTTTGGAAAATACTTCAATCTGTGTTCATCACGCATATCCTGGGTACCACTTTTCTTTGTTCTCTCTTCCAAAAGACATCTTCTTTACTTAAGCAGCTACCACTTCACAAAATTGAGCTTAAGCATTCCTACTCTCCAGCTAAAAGGATGAGATGTTGGCCACCGGTGTGGTAAGCATAGCCCAGCACAGCCCCACAGGAAGGGTCTGAGACTGCTGCCAAGCAATCTCTGCTGTCCCACTGCCCCTCTGATGAGGAACAAGCATGGGTGAAGGAGACCAAGAACATGAGGTAACACAGCAGTTGACAACTGACACCATCCTCATTCTCAATTGCTATTCAAGTGGCCAACAGCATGAACTTAAACAAGTATGCTTTGAGGAGTTATCTCTGCTTCCCTGGTACATAGGACTTTAATAATAACAGACAAGCCTAGTCCTTTGTACAGTGTCTAGAGAAGACAACGTCTCTGGGCTGTTCAGAGGAGCCAGTGGGTTGCAGGAAAACAGACACAGGAACCACAGGACAGTTTTAACAGGAAGGATGGAAAACATGGTAACATGCTGCTGTCAGCAGGTGACAGGGTAGCAGTTTCAGAGGAACTTCAGAATAAAGAAATCCTGAATCAGAAAGACAGTAACACTGCGGGACTATATGGATGTTCTTCCACAGGAGAACATGGGGGGGGGGGGAAATACCGATATGGATATGTTGAAAAATACCCCAGAGAAATAAGTTAGCAGGCAAAAAAACACCAATCTCTCTTCAGAAGGAAGGAAAAAAAAAAAACCTTTACTTTCATGTGAGCAAAAATAAGGTATTATTTGTGTGTCTGATCTGCATCAACCCCAGGATCAAAGATCTGACCAACGTCAAACCAGCTTTGCCTCCAGTTCTTTGTAACAATGACCAGTGTACATCTGTTCATGGTTGAAGAACAGGTGCTGGCAAGACTTCAGAGATTTGAGCTTTTTTCTAGACCTACAAGAAAAAACCTTAAGCACAACCTTATTTGTATACGCTTTGGGATCTACCTAGAAAGTTATCAGTTACCTTCTGTTGTTGACTCATTATCCTAGAATTTTACAGTTGAAACACTGGTGACTATTGCACAGTTAATCTACCAAGCCATCAACTCAGCTGCTATCTTCACTCAATTTTGAAGCCCATCTTGAGCAATAGGCTATTTTTTTCATTTTGGTATTTTTCTCCCTGCTGTACTTTCTGAATCTATGTGTTTCCTATTTGAACATGTTCAAGTTCAGCAACCTCTCTTCTGACAAAGTCCCATTTTCGAGACCCATATAAACTGTTGTACCTAAAATATATTGATCAATAGATCAGAATTGTATATACTGAATTATGCTTCAAGGAAATCCTAAGAAATAAAGCTATCGGTTTTTTATTGTTAATATGTTAAGAGGTTAAAACTTCATATGAAGTTTATGAAGTGATATGAAAATGGCTGTTTAACTGTAATTAACCAACAAACATCACTTGGCAAAATCTACTGCTTCTCCAGCTGATTTGGATGCTGTAATTACTCTTCAGACTGATGACAAAGAAACAACTTAGACTTTCAGTATATAATGGCACACTGAAGGCAGAAGTTGAAACTTTTTCCTCCAAGAAAAGAAAACAGTCCTGTTAGTGAACTTCAGTCAGATACTGAAAGAAAAGACTAAGGAAATAGCCACTTGGAAACCTACAGGAAAACAGAGAGGAAAAATATTTTATATATACTCACAGCTAAAAAAAATCATGTTGGATAGAGTACTTTAATTAGCAGATTAAGCATTCAGGAATGGGAAGTGCTGTATAAAAAATGGAGGCTAGAACACGTCATTGTAGGGGAGCACTGTGAGAGAAACATATAAGCAAAAGCATATGAAATACACTAAAAACAGTAAGCTAGCATACAAGAAAAGAGAATAAAGATAGAGTTCTAAATTGTTCGTGAACCTCATAGCACTGATTTTGATTATATGTTTGTATTTTATCACCTGGTTAGTCATATCCAGGTTAGGGGTTTTATTATTCATTTTCTATCCCTTCCCTTTCCTCTAGTTTTGTAATTAAACAAGCATATAAAGAAAGACTAATGTGGCTATACATTTTTAATCTTGTGGACAAAAAAAAAAAAAAATCCAACAAAGAAAACCCTATATTCTTTATATTTTCATATGATTGCCAAAACTGGGAAGCATGAATTAGCAGAATCGGATTCATTTTTAATAGAGACTATCATTTCACATGGAAAAAGGAAAATTCAGAAAAAGTATTTTATTATTAAAAGGTCCCCCACAATCTTTTTCACTGCATTTTTCAGCTTCCAGGTGAAACCGTATTTGGACGCACAGTATTGTCAGGCTGCCCAAGTTTTGTCAGCATACACACACAGACTATGACACCCTATAATACAGATGTTCATCCTCGTATAGTACATGAAAACGGATGACAAAGAATGGGTGATAAAGGAGAAAGCCAAACCTGTTGGAGGGTGATGCTTCCCATTCAGGAGCAAGTTTAAATAAGTAAGCCATCAATCTGCAACAACTGCAACATTAGGAACAATAGATTGTGATAAACAAGTTGATTTTATTCCTTGTGTCAGTATTAATAAAAATCATAATTCAGACAGCTGTTGAAAAAATATCTGCAAATTATATTATTTCCAAAGGCTTATTTTAATTGCATCATTCCAAAAAACTTAGAAGACCATCAAAATTGCATGAGCTTTAGTGACTCATAAGATGGTCTTACCTTTCATTGGTTAATCAGGCTTATCACTAGGGAGAAAATATTAAAATCTGATAAAAACTACAGTATGGGAAATTCATGTCAGAGTAAGTGTTATGGCTACATAAAACATTTTCAGAATAATTGCTTTTTTACCAAAAAACACAACCAAACAAACAAAAAACAATCCAAAAAAAAAAGGAAACACCAAAACCAACAAAACAAAAGGCATCTGGTAAGCTTAAACATAATAGGACAAGGAGAATTTTTTTACCTTGAGAAGTTCTAACTGTAGTGGAGTCAATAAGCCTGAAGATAAAGCATGCAAGACTTGCAAGGGAAATTTTATGGACTGTGCTGTGTAGAGATAGGAAGACCTAATAATCTCTTGAATAAGGTCAAATCAGGATATTTCTGTGATGTAAAGATATTACGCCCCTCTAATCTCTTGAATACTTCAAATGACTCAATAAAACAGTGGAATGGGGATAGAAAAAGAGGCATTAAGCTAAAAATCACAGCTTTAGGTAGCCTTTAATATTTCAGATTAATCAGATGAAGATCAACTCATTAGATAAATCAGAAGAATTAGTTATCAGTTCCATGATTTTTACATATAGTACTACAGAATTTATGATTGGGAGTATATGTGATATTACCATATCCTTAATATCAGTTAAGTTAAAATGCCCTACTTAGAAGTGGAAAGAGGTTTGGGATGCTTTTTCCTGGTTAAAATCTCCAGGCATGAAGCATTTGTGGTTGATTAGAATTCTCACGAATTTATTATTTTAAATTTTTGAAGTTAGTGACCTTTTTTACCATCAGCAATAATAAATCAGTTTTAATGGATTTTTTGAAAAATAACGAACATTAAAAAGCTACTGTAATATTATTATAAACTAATAAAAAATGAATAATAAAGGTCACAATGAAAATACATGCTAACTCAATGTGTTAAAAATTATTACTTTACATTCTAGATAACACAATACGTTATAAATAAATCTTGCAGTTGACAGAAGAAAAGATTATGTAACATTAATTCAGTATCAGAAAACTGAAGCATTATTTTCCTTTAGTCTAAAATCCCAGATGTTACTTTAGCCAGAACAGTAATCCAGACCTAAGCGGCAAAGGATCCAAATAGCCCTTCTGGTTCTTTTGCTCAAGGGCAGTTTCCCAGAACAAGCAGTGAAATCAATTTGGCAGGTCCTAAAGCACCAAAAATGGCTATTCCAGCTCAGCATTTCAGCATTTTCTACTAAAATTTTTTGCTCAGAACAATTCTCTTCTTCCTTCACCATGTATACCGCAATACTAAGTGCATACAAGGACTTGGGGTAACAAACAGACTGCTCTTGCAGTCTAATAAATCGGATCCCAGTAATCCTTCTTTAACCTTAATGGCAATTAGTGACTTTAAGATATCAGTTGTGAGGTTTTAGAGAGGTTTTCAAGGTGCAACAAAAATTGGGTGCCTGTGCCTGTATTTCTACAGTTTGTTGTAATATGGAAGACACCTTCTCCCATGAAAAAAACCCAAACCGTAAATGAACTAGGAGATATCCCTGATGGGCCCCTGCCCTGACACACATTACAAGAGTTCTGAATGAACATCAAGGGTTAACCATGTAGCAGCACTGTTTGCTGCTTCTCAGGAGTTTCCTGAATGTTATAATGAATGAATGCAGTGGCTATTGAGAGCTGCCTTGGTTTTGCGCAGAATTTAACAAACAAACAAAAACACAAACCCCAACAAACCAAAGAAACCTGAAACCCACACAAAATCTAGGGAGGTAGCCACAGGAAATAATGTACATTTAGGTTTGTTGCAGTATAAAATATGTTATTCTGGATAAGGATCCCATTTTCATCGGGGTCTTGACTTCTACCATCCACTGCTGGTAAAAGTAAGCAGTGTTGCAAGATGCCTTTGGTTCACTTTCTCAGCTTTTGCTGGAAGGATTCCTTGGTCTCATGGTCAATTAGTGGCAGTAATAGGTAACTCAAAGGTTTACAGGGACTATGAAGGGGGGCAAAAAAGTATATGGCAAGAAGAGGAAGAAGGGTGGTAGATATGATTTCTGGTGCAAAGAGCTTACGATTTAGATGTTTTACTTGACTGACCAAAATGGTTTTGCTCATGCAGCCTAACGATGCACAGCACAGACAAAGCACTGCTAACCCAGCCACAGCAAAGCAGCTGCAGAGTTTCAGTTCTGCTAGAGCAGGTAATCTCAGTCACACTTCACTTCCCACATGAAACATCACAAAAACAATTTTTACAGCATAAAAGATTGCACAGTAATGACTTTTGGCAGCACAGCTGTGTAGGTCAAACTCACCTACCTCTAACTTTGACACACATAGCCCTGTAAAATTCAGTTATGGTAAGAACTGCATGCAGATTAAAAAGAAAAACAAACTTCTGAAAACCAAAAGGAAACTGAAAGGATTATAAAGGCACAATAATACAGTAATGGTCACACCACACTCGCTACCCAGTCACTCAAACATTATGCAGTCATGACAAAAGATATGCCTTCCTAAACGGTTGCTCTGAAGATGTTTTGCAGGGTATCTTCAAAGCAGGAGTTAAAATAATCAGTAAAATAAGAAATACATAGGAAAACCACTCCTAGAATCTTTTACTCCATTTTTCAAAAAAAGTTGCAGTATACTTAGTCGTTTTAGCTACTGTGTGTTAGCACAGTTTGTAATGTTTCTAACTTTGTAAGAAAAAAAACAAAAACCATTCTAGACATTTTCTGATAACATGAAAAAGATTCTTTCTTTCTGATCTAAAAAACATGTAAGCTATGGAAAACAGCTGAGGATTAAAAAGGCAGTATTTGAAACTGTTAGCTTTTCCTTAAAATCTTGTTTGTTTGTTAAGAAAAAAAAACGAAAAAAAAACCCTGTCAGACAAACAAAGACTTCTAAGCACAGTTTCAAGGGAATAATGTCTGGCAGTTTGTAATCCCCCTAGTGAGCAAGCTTAGTTTTCAATGTTAACAGATTGCTCATACATCCTTCAAAGGAGTAACACATACCTAAAACTTAGATTTCATTATGGTGATTACAATACTTGTCAGAGCCAAGAACCATTTATAGTAGAGTTTTCAACAGAAACTGACAGTGAATTTATACTGCTGGTGGTTGTAGAGAGAAGGTTTTGTTAAAAGGTACTTATTAGCACAGTTCTGAAATTTAGAGCTTCTAGATATTTTCCAAATTAACATCCTTCCCACTGGAAAACAGGTTGTATTGGAAATCCAAGATTCACTGGCAGCAATATTTAGGTTTTTAAAATATAAAACAAAATAAAAATGTGACAAAACACAAAAAAACTACAATGTCAACAGATTTCATGCAGAGCTTTGTCAAGAAAAGCATCTCCAATTTTGGTATAAAATGTTTCTACATTCATTTCAGATATAAACTACTCAAAATGCAGTATGAATGATGAGTGGTGAAGCCTGTGAAACTGATTATGAAGCTTTGTGTGCTAAACTGGTGAGAAGTTCAAAATAAATAGAGTTATACTTCTTCACCCATGCAGTTATGTTGTGGAACTCCTTCCCAAGGCAGATTCATACAGATTTAAAAGTTACAAGACAAAGAGTGGAGGAAAAAAAAACCCCAAACCTCAAGACATATTAAATGCATGCCTTCTGGCTTTAGAAGTCCCCAAGATACACATCATTTGGAACTGGAATACTAGGGAAGTGCCAGTAACACAATTTCTATGTTCTTTTACACCTTCCTTGTCAAGACCATTCACACAGACTCAATTCAAAGTTACAATAAGGAGGGTAACTGTTAAAGAGAAACTCAGAGGGAAAAATTGTGCAATTTCCTGTATTAACCTCGTAATGGATTGCCCCAAGTAAGCATAACTTTTAGTGATTATATTCAATTAGAAATTTGAGAATTAACAGACATCTGGTCTATTCATCTTTCTGCTGAATATATTAATAACACACACCAAAAAGCCAATGTAGCTACTTTCAAAGTATGGACTCATTTCAGATAGCTTGATGAAAGGTAGCACAAGAAGAAATAACTTGTATGATCTAGTTAAATCCTGAACTGCTGACAGACAATTTAGAAAGGACATAATTTTTTAGGTTTAATTTCTTTGAAATTTTCTCTCTCTACAAATTGATTACCTGTGCTAAACCTACTAAAATGAGGGGGCATCCCATTTATCACTTTGTGGAAACTCTTGATAATATAAGTACTTTTATAACACCACATTTTGTATAATGTAATAGTAGCTGACAATGATTTTACTCATACCATCCTTAAACAAAAAAGAAAGCAATAAGAAACATGTTTCTTTTGAAATCTCAAAATAATTATCATTTTTGTTTGTGTTACTACTACAGAATAATTCAAAAAAGTAATTTCAGAGTTACTTGCAAGTCTAATTTCAAGACGCAGAAAAGATACATTTTAGTTAACTGAGAAAACTAGCATCCACTTGTGGAAAAGACAGATAATGCTTGCAGTTAGATGATAATCTCAGTCTAACCTTTTTTACTTCCTTCTGCTTTACACCAAGTTTGCTTATGTTTAGACCATCTCTGCTAACTTCAAATTTCTTGCAGAACAGTGGGAAAACAGCCAGGTTCCACTTAGTTTATGACTTCGTCTTTCTAATCTGATTTTCTCCCTTGGTATTGTCTTTTGAAAAAGCATTCTAAAGGGTTAAACGATTTTCAAAACACAAAATCTTCTCACCTCATACTCAAGAAAATAAGGTAGAATGAAAATATTCTAGTGATCTATAGGACAGTATTAACGTTGCTTACTTTAGCTGTCATAACAAATTTGACATCTAAATTCAGGAAACTAATAATTAGTCTCCACATTGCAAACCAGCTGACTAAGTGGTTCACTGCTGCAAAAAGGGTAATGCCATTCGTCCCACTCTTCTCATTGTGCAACCCTGCTGCTCTCCATTTTTAGCTCTGGTACTTGCCTGATTGCCCCGTAAACTTATTCAACCATCAACAAGGGAAGGTGCAGGCAGAATCAGTTTCTGTGCTAAGGTGGTTTTGTACAGGTTACTGAACTGCACCGATTTAGCACATGAACAGATAAGGAACAGAACTAGCACAGAACAAGTTATGGTATTATTCAGCCAGAAGCAGAGGGAAAAGGAGGGACTGAAGAATGGTGAGCAGACTGCCCCAGGGGTGGAATCACAGCCCTACCATCTGCCATGGACTGATCCAGACTGCAATGGAACAGGGGCAAACTCCAGAACACCTGCAATACATTGATGACATTATTGTGTGCGGTGATACTGTAGAAGAAGTATTTGAGCAAGGGAAGAAAATAACCCATATCTTTCTGAAGGCTGGTTTTGCCATAAAATGGAGTAAGGTCAAAGGACCTGCACAGGAGATGCAATTTGGGGGAATAAATGGGCTCATGTCCACAGGGCCTGGGTATCCTACCTCCTTGCAGTAACAACAAAAATACAATTATTATGATGTTTAAGTCACTCTATGCACTTTACAAAATGCACCATAATAAACATAAAGGATCGTCAGCTCTGCTAAAATAAAGAAACCTGATTATAAAAAAGGCCTCATATTTTTGACTATAGGTGTAAAACAGTTTCATTGAATAGTCTAAAGGACACATATTAGAGTCATTTGAGCAGTAGATCTGATAAAGGGAGCAAGTTCTGCAGAGCTGCTAGAGTTCAGAGCAGAGGGCTTATATAAGCATACGGCTGACAGAGGAATTTTGGCATATACAGTGAAATGAGTCAGCACAGTCACCGAGAATACCTAAATAACCCCTTGAAAACAAATGCAATAAAACCCGTAAATGAAAGCATGCAGATTCTCCTGGAAGGCATATTAAGGCATGAAAAACAGCAAGGTGCTTGGTGACAGCCAGTATGGCTTCACTAAGGGGAAATCCTGCCTGACCAATTTGGTGGCCTTCTATGATGGGGCTACAGAACTGATGGACAGGGGTAGAGCAGCTGATGTCATCTACTTGGACTTGTGCAAAGCGTTTGACACACGATATCCTTGTCTCTAAATTGGAGAGACATCAATTTGATAGTTGGGCCACTCGGTGGATAAAGATCTGGCTGGATGGCTGCATGAAAAAAAATTGTGGTCAATGGCTCAATGTCCAGCTGGAGACCAGTAACGAGTGGTGTCCCTCAGGGATCAGTGTTGGGACCGGTCTTGTTCAACCTCTTTGTTGTAACATTGACAGTGGGATTGAGTGCGCCCTCAGCAAGTTTGCCAATGACATCGAGCTGTGTGTTTTGGTTGATATGCTGGAAGGAAGAAATGCCATCTAGAGGGACCTTGACACGCTTGTGAGGTTGCAGATGCCAACCTCATGAAGTTTAACCATGCCAAGTGCAAGGTCCTACACCTGAGTCGGAGCAATCCCAGGCACAGCTACAGGTTGGGCAAAGAAGAGATTCAGAGCAGCCCTGTGGAGAAGGACTTGGGGTTGTTGGTCGATGAGAAAATGATCATGAGCTGGCTTCAGTGTGCACTCACAACCCAGAAAGCCAACTGTATCATGGGCTGCATCAAAAGGAGTGTGACCAGCAGGTAGAAGGAGGTAATTCCGCTCCTCTACTCTGCTCTTGTGAGACCCCACTTGGAGTACTGTATGCAGTTCTGGTGTCCTCAACATAAAAAGGACATGGAACTGTTGGGACAAGTCCAGAGGAGGACCACGAGGATATCAGGGGACTGGAGCACCTCCCATATGAAGATAGGATAAGAAAGTTGGGGCTGTTCAGCCTGGAGAAGAGAAGGCTGCATGGAGACCTCGTAGCAGCCTTCCAGTATCTGAAGGGGGCCTATTAGTGTGCTGGGGAGGGTCTATTTATAAGGAACTGTAGCGATAGGACAAGGGGTAACGGGTTCAAACTTAAACTGGGGAAGTTTAAATTGGATCTAGGGAGGAAGTTCTTTACTGTAAGGGTGGTGAGGAACTGGAATGGGCTGCTGAAGGAAGTTGTGAATGCTCTATCTCTGGCAGTGCTCAAGGCCAGGTTGAACAGAGCCTTGGGTGGCATGGTTTAGTGTGAGGTGTCTAGATGATTTTAAGGTCCTTTCCAACCCTAACTATTCTATGATTCTATTCTATGAGTCTATATTTTGAAACATTCTTACCTGAATTGCTTGCAGTTACATATAATGACTATGAAATAAACTAAAATAAACATGAAACATTATCTATTAATATGGTGAATTTATTGCTATTATTTGGGATGATATTTTCCTCAGAATATTTGTAGTATTGTCAATGTAATGTTGAATCTTTTCCTTTTATCCTGGGAAATAAATGGCTGAGTAGCAGTACCACAGAGAAGGTCCCAATAACTAGATTAAGCTATACATTGTAGAAACTGACCCTGCTTGCTCTGTTGACTTTTGTGAGCTGGAGGAGAATACCCTGCTGGATTATTCTGACAAGTTTTAGCCAAATAAAGACACACATAAAATTAGACCAAGCAGAGACTATGACAAGAAAATTAATAAGCTTAGAGACTGTGATCTGCAAGGAAGGGCTGGCCTTAGGGAAAGAAAAAGGGCAAAGATACATGGGAACAGTATTCAAGTGTTTGAAGTGATATTACAAAAAGAATGAACAATTACCAGGTTTCCAAATCTAAAGCAGTAGAGAAGTAAATGGCTTACCTCTCAATAAAGGAGACTTGGGTTAGGTACTGGGAACCCACACACAGTGTAAACTATGAAATTAATCTAGTGTAAGGAAAACAGATAAACCAGGGGAAATGGTGAACTGCAACCAAGTAAGGTTCTGAAAACCAGATACTATTCTTGATACTCATCTGTGTAAGTACTGCCCATCAGCCTTGAAATTAAAGAGTCTTATATCCTTTCTTGATACTGGATCCAGCCACACACTTCTGATTTTCTAAGGCCAAAGTATGGTTACTGAGAGTTACACCAAGAAAGTTGGAAGAACTGGGGCAGGGGGAATGATGAACATGCACTATGAAAAAGAGCAAAGTAGTATATATTCCCAATGTTAAAGAAATACATTCCTAGCCGAGTAGTAACAGAAAGTATAGTTTCTTCTGGTCTGATAAGAAATCTAAGTTTAGTCTCCAATATATTTGTCCTGGGTTCAGCAGTAGCAGTCATTTTTCCCCTTCTTGGTAGCTGGTGCAGTGCAGTGTTTTGACTTTCAGCTCGGGAACAGAGCTGATAACAAGGATGTTTTGGTTTGGCCAAGGACTTTGTGAGCCTCATGCTCTGCCAGGGAGGAGGGGAAGCCAGGAGGAAGCAGAGACAGGACACCTGACCCAAGCTGACCAAAGAGGTATTCCATACCACAGCACGTCATGCCCAGGATGTAACTGGGAGTGAGCCGGAAGGGCTGGGAGACTGCAGGGTTGGAGGAGGTATGGGTCAGAGCTTGGTCAGGCTGGGGGGGGGCGAGTTATCGGTCGGCTTGTGGTGAGATGATGTATTCTCTTCCCTTGTTATTTCCTTTATCATTATTATCATTGGTGGTAGCAGTAGTGATTTGTGTTATACCTTAGTTACTAAACTGTTCTTATCTCAACCCGTGGGAGTTGCATTCTTTTCGATTCTCCTCTCCGTCCCTCCGGGAGCAGGGGGAGGGCAAGAAAGGGGGGGAGGTGAGTGAACGAGTTACCTGACTGGGTTTAAACCACTACAATATTGGAGAGAAATATACTGCAATATAGTGCATTTTCCAATATATATTATACCTTTGCTCTCTTCAAAAAAGAATCAATGAGCCATAGCCATTTTTATTTATTCTTTATCACGCTGCTCTTCACAGAGACTGCTGTTCTCTTTTCAATTTCAGGGGCAAAACAGACTTCAAGTTCAATCTGACTGAAAACCCCATAAAACTGTAACTTTACACACATATATATTATTATTATGAAGACGTGTGTATATATATTCTATGGTTATGCTGCGTGCAAGTTTCAGCTACAAACTCTAACTTAAAACAGAGTAACAGTTTTCATGACAAATGATACACATCAACCTGTTTTCTCCAGAGATATACATACTTCTCACACCAATAGAGAATAAGAAGTGACAAAAAAAAACAGTTCTTTCATCATAGCCACAGGCTTTGCACTTGGAAATGATTAGCGCATGCACCAAAAGTAACTAGGTTAAGTACTGGGCGAAAAAGAAATCATGGAGGTATTGAAATCTAACGAAAGTACACATCTTGTTATAAGTTTTGCATTATTTCTGTAGAACCCAATAGCAACTTAGTAGAACTGTTTGTTGCACCCAAAGCCAGTCTGTAATTCTTCATTAAAAGATAAAAATTAAGAAGTTTTAAGGCCTCTGCAACTGTAAAAACTCCTTATTTCTACTCTTCTTCTTTTATTCTCACATTCTTAAAGTTTAAAGCACTGTATTGTTTCTGTATACATTAATTTTTAATGAGTGATGGATGTGTGTGCATTTTACAAAATAAATAAATAAATTTAAAAAGTCAAATCTAAAGAGCAAAATTATTCTTAGCCCTTTGTGGCTGTCCAAGGATATTAAGTGGATTTATTCAGAAGAAAGGCACAGCTGTAGCTCCAGTACCAGCTGAGCCAGGGAAGACAGGGAGCCCAGAACAAAGTGCAACATTGCCCTCATACAAGTCTACCAGGGGTATGTGCCCGTCCAACTTCTGACATAATGTCTGTATTTTAATAAGCTTTACACAGCAGGACTACTATCTGATGGCTAGGGGTACTACATGGTTCCAAAACTAACATTAAATCACAATGCTGCACAATATTTCCTTCATTGAGTATTAGGGGATTTTTATCTCCTGAGTGATTAACTGACAAATCATTAGTTGTAAAGGACAATGAGAGAAGAGTTGCACACCTGAGCCCAGGATAACAGAACCACAACACCCTTCACTGATGTATACAAAGAGAATTTGGATCTTCTGATATTGTATTACTTTTAAAATACTTTAATATTTTCCTAAACTGGTCCAAAATCTTAATATATGGTCCTGGGAAAATAACAACAACCCTTTTTACCCCCCTAAAAATAGGAAATATCACAGTTAAATGACTAAGAAGAATGGCAAATGAACTATAATGAATCTGATTCCATTAACATTAAATGTCAAGACTACTGATAACCGTTTCAAGGATAAGACTACATATTTGGGTTACAGAGAATAATATATTGCATCTGGAATGCCAAAGAATTCTTTAAAGAAAAAGCAGGTTTGATCTGAAAGTGAAAATAAGCACTTTTTAGGCTTTTATTACATGAAAGAGTGCAACTTGCTCAAAATAGACAGTGAACTAGTACAAACTGATATCGCAGCTCGAGTTGTCAGATCTTGTATGAATTAGTATATTCCATAATACGTTATCATTCCTGCTTCTTTTTGCTATGAATGTGCCACATCTCTGGAGGTTTTTAGACAGCTACATGTACCTCGCCACTAGGAAAGACCTTTTTATGGGATTCTGAAACTCCACATGGAACCAATAGCATAGCATATGATGTGTTTAGCAACATCCCTGACATTCTCATCACAAAATCAACTTTTTTTTTTCTTAATCTGAACTAGAAGCCTTTTGTTTGTTCTTCACAACCCATACTTTTTCACTAGCAAAACCATAGTCATATATAATTAAACAGCCAAAATTAGGAATTCCGAGGCTGCTTCGTTCTGTCAGGTAGTTTCCATCTCAGACCCACTGTCAACTCTTTGGTATGATGTAGACAGTCAACCTCACTCATCTTCTTGACAAGAGCAGGGAAAAAAGATATTCTTTCTTTTAGCCCTTTGTTCTGATAACTCTTCTAGTAAAAAAAGTTACTTTAAAAAAGTTAACTGTTTATTATACACAAGGTATAATATTGCTAAGAACTTGTTCATTGTGTAAATCCAGTTTTGTATACAGGGTTGAGACAATTTTGTCATAAATTATGTCAATGCAAACACATGAGGAATTCTTAAAATCCAGTATAAAATAACTTCTGCCAACTGACCAACCACATGTAACACTTATGGAACTGACAATATCATTAAATGTATATAAAATACTTCCAAATTAACATCTTTATCTACCTTTTTCTTAGCAATTATGATATAAGAAGAGGATACATGCTTCCAGATAACACCTCAACTGAAAATGACAACTTAAAGACATAATCTGTTTATAGCTTTAAGTATAAATTTTTGCACAAACCAAACCAATATAGCCAATTTAAATAGATATTAAAATGCCTGCATAAGGTTGCTGTAATTAAATTCATTTAAAGCAGATTTAAATTTAATTAGAGCAGCCTAAGCACGTAAACAAATTTTCTGACACTAAGTTTGTATATGCCATTAAAGAGACTTAAGTTTTCATCTACAGAAGTAGTAAACAGTAGAATAACTTCCCTGCAAATGTCAGGTAAAGATGTAAATTCTTGGAGTATTTCTTGTTCACACATATACAGATGCAACACCATGAATTATTCCTCCTCCATCATCAATACACTATGCAGCCTTGCCTCTTAGTTGCTAACTTTGCTTTCTTTTCACCAGTTTCTCTGCCACAATAACCCAATTTATTTCCCTAAACTTCTGAAAACGTTTCCTTTAAAGCCTGAGTCCTGAAAGCCATATTTCTCTGTATTCAGCATCTGTTGCACTTTGAGACCAGGTGAGGTTTTCAAAACTTTCTGATATAAATTTAGTTGCCTTTGTATCCACCAAGACACCTTTGAGTGCATCCCCCAGTACACCTCACACAAAACCGCAGGATCACACTGAACATTTAGACAGGTCCACTATGTTGAGTCCAGATTTACCTGAACAGACCAGCACCAACTGAAGAGAAAAACATTTCTAATCCTACCTCTCCTCAAGGCTCAAAGCACTAGAGGAAACCCATACCAATGGCTGATAGCTAAGAGTTCAACCACATACATGCAGATTTCTCTTTTAGAAGTTAACACAGATATTACTTCTTTCCTTTCCAATGGGAGATTTAGTTCATCCCACTCTCACCTACTACATATTAACTAAGCAACTAGATTTGATTTGAGAGAGTCTCATCTTTTCCTCTCTCAGTAAAAATTCAGGCTTATCCCTCCTACTTTCTAGATAACTGACTACTGTGTGTACCACTCAGCCAGGCTCTGGTCCAGTCATCTCTTCAGCTACACACTGATAAACACACCAGTTTCACTCACCTCTAATACAGAGGGACCCTTTCTTGTTTGAACTAATTTTCTGCTTTGGACACCATTCTTCCTTGCAGTAGTCATTGAAGACGCTAAACCAAACTCCTATGAGCTACAGAGTAGAGATGCAGCTCAGAAGAAGCCTTAATTAGAAGCAGGTGCCCCTGATCTGTCCACTAATACACCTGTTGGCTCCCCATGGTTTTGTTTCATAGAGAACAGAAGAAAATATATTTTTCAGAGCAACACCTACTTTTTTTCCTGTAAATTATCACCAATAAAATAGGAGTAATTAGTCTGTAAGAGCAGTAAAGGGAAAAAAAACTAATCCTTTCTTTCAGTGCATGGAAGTTTCTTGTAACGTTATTCTTAAATGTCTTTAAAGTTTCTTTCAGCATTTTTTTCCCAAAATATTCAACATTGGTCTGATGGATTCCCACTGATATCTCTAAGAAATAAATAGTTGGGTTAAAATGTTTTTTTCTTAACTTATACATGGTACAGCTTAGCAAACTTAACTGTGGCTTACTCCCTCTTGGAAAACATGTCCCTAGATAATTATACTAGAAACATCTGAAAGCTTTTCAAAGTCTTCTCTGAGCTTTTCTGTATTCTTTCTTCCCATTTCCTATCTATGATAGAAATTGCTTTAAGAAGCATTACTAATTTTTTTTTCATAGTTTTATGATCAGAATTATCACTTAGAATTCTGTGGTTTGTTTTAACATATAATGCAGGCAGTCTAACGGCATCCATTCCTTTTTTATTAAACTTTAAATTCCCATTCAGTTTTTCCAGAAAGTAATAAATTCTTAATTTAAAAAGTTAAATCTTCAATGTTTTCCTTTTTGAAACTTAATTAGATGTAACAAAGGCTTTTTTCTCATCTTGCTTCACCCTGGAAGCTTCCACATGTTGCTAATAATTTCTGTTACCTCTTACTGACTTTTTATTTTCCTGCTATAAGCTCATAGTTTTACCATTTTTACCAGGTATCTTCTTGTAACATTCTAACAAAGCCATATGAAAACGATGCCTATGCTCTTGGGAACAAGTAACTTCAGATTCTCATTATCCTCCTTTCAAGTAATATTTACTAGATGAAGAAGAAAGAAATTCTAAAATGAAATCCTACTACAATCTAGTTTCAATCATATTTTATTTGTTGAATTAAAGTTTATTAAAGAAGCATAGATTTGCCTCTGCTTAAATTTAACCTTCAAGTGCAAGATTTAATAGGCTGAAGATTAAAGTAAATCACAGGGGTTTGCTCATTCTTTTGCACTATGAAGAGCTGCAAGCAGGAACTAAAACATGAAATAAAAAAGGAAGTCAAAGTCTGTGAAGGCAGATTAAGAAAAAGTATGAGCATTAGAAAGAATAAATTATAAGCTATTCAAAAGGAAAATAATTATAATATTCTTTTATATATTGCTCGCCAGATACATGTCAAATGTAATCTACAAAGAACAGTATTTGTTTGTTGGCAATCTCATGGAGAGTACAAAAATCCAAAACAGTTTACTTACAATATTATAGCTGTATTTCTTCATGAATATATAACTAATAAGCAACATATAATCCACCATTAGTTACAACCAAAATAATTGCATAAATTAAAAGTAACATAGAGCTGAATTATAATAAGCAACTGGTTTTAGAAAGTAGATGCATAATATCATCATGGTTATACTCACAGTTAACTTTCTATTAATATATTTGAAAAACATCTTCATTAATATAAGAGAAACTCTGTAATGCGCTGTCCCTGTGTGAACAATGGATACTGGTGTCATGTCACTTTAAATAAAATACAAATTAACCAAAAATGTCTTTGAAAAAGAAAAAAAAAATCCAACTGCAAAATGGCATATTTATCCTTCACCCTAAATAACAGAATTCCTAACTTTCAAGAAAGTCTTTATAGACTTCATTTATCAGAACCTAGACTTGGTCATCGCATATATTTTAAACCAAGTTCATATATTCAGACCACAAGGACCTCTCAGGTCAGGGAACAAAAAGGGTATGAAATTCTCATTAGATAACTCTGTGAGATGTTTCAATTGCCTCACAGTATCTGCAAGTAGAGAGCCAGCACACACCTGCTTATTGTAGCCTTCCAATTCTGGCTAAACCTTAAAATTGTCCAGCTGGATGGAAAAAAGCAAACAAACAAGCAAACAATGGGAGAGCCTAGGGCAGTCAGGGCTTTGACACTGGGTGTGGAGAAGGCTCGTTTTAGGCCCTATGCAACTTATTATTTCATCCACACAGAGTAATCCCCTACATGAAGTGCTGCTGCCACCTCTGCTTATGCCCACTGATTTCTCTCTGTGCATCATCTCCTCAAGAGGCTTATTTGGTCTAAATAACAATCAACAAAAATAATCAACAAAATTGCTCTGTCTGAATGGGGGGGGGGGGGGGGGGGGGCGTGGAATTTTCAAAACAGCATGAAGCAGAAACTAGTGAGGTCTCCACAAGCCAGTTGTGTTGTTAGGGATGTACAGAGCAGCAAAGCCTGAGTATGAAACCTGTCCAAAGCAAAGGCAGGAGCAGTCAATCCCAGTGCTCAGTCATCCTGGCAAAGCAGCCACTAAAATGAAACAGATGGCAGCACTGTTTGTTTAAATAATGCCTGCTAAACAAGAAAATTAAGAAATAAGGTGAAAATATGCACTTTCATGTTTACTCATCCTCTCATCTGTACTGTTATTTGCATTACACTGTGTGCATGCATAAAAACATTTACATGGAGAATCTTGCACTAGCAGCTGACTGTAGTAAACATGGGCATTTCAGCTTTCCTTTTAAGTGACTTTTGTTTTTACACTCTGTATTAATGAATTTGAAATCAAATGTTAAACAAAGCTTGAAGAGTCAAGAAAGCAATGCCAAAAACGATAGAAATTTCAGTTTACAGAAAATGCTGAAGAACAGCCGCTTGCCTGCTAATTCACTTTATGCTTTGGGCTATCAGCTTCCATTCCCTCATTCACCCTGTCTGATGGCCCTCCGTATTCTTCTGTCCTTATCCAACATTTATTTTTCACATTCTTGTTAATTTTTTTCTTCTTAAATTCTATATATCTAAGTCTTTCTGCACAAAACTCTGCCTAGGAATACAATTACTTAAATAAAAGGAATTACACTGTCAGAATCAAGATACCATTTGCAAAAAGTCCTTTTGTTTGTTTTGTTTTTATTTAGCCTTCATTTTAGGTGTTTCCTTTTATACAGTTTGCCCTTGCTACTTAAAAAGGCTGTAATCTCTCCCCTTCCGAGACTGAATCTCATCTAACAAGCGTACTATGTCTTGCAAAGTAAGAATTTTATATTGGTTCAATACAAATACTGCTGTGACAGTAATTATGGAATGACAGTTAGTAGTATCTTTCTATTTAATAAAATGATGATTTAAGATCAATGAACAACTGATTCATGAAAGGGTTCTTGTAATTTTTGTTAATAATCCTCCAAATAATTAAAATAAATTAAATAATTACAGGGTGAGAATTATAATTTAATAAATATTAAACCTTTTCCATTCCTAGTTTGAGTACATTGCACTAAAACAATTTGTTAAAAAAATATTATGCAGGTTGCAGTATCATGCATTCATGTGATGAAATGCCAGAAATAAATTTCCCATAGAACTTCAAGACAGCTGCTTTGGGCATATGAACACTGATATGATCTTTAATTACACAATTTCATTATTTTGCTTCAAGTCCTTTTTTCATTACATTTACAGAAAGGATGGTACTCGTGTAACAAAGAGCTATTTCATATTCTCTCTCTCCCTGTTTACCCAGTCTGTGGTCTCACAACTAATTTGTTTCAAGCTATTCAAGACCTGCTCTGACTGAAGAAGTAATATTTTCCTCATCAGCTTTTTTACAGAGCTCATCGTGATAGGACTTCAATGCTCCATAAACGTGACCAAGTTTACTTTTAAAAAATTTCTGTGATAATATTTGCTCCTACTTTGCAATAGGAATACCGAAGCACAGGAAACTAAATACAGGTTATGTTAACACTGAAAAAAGGGGAGAGCCACTGTAATTCACATTGGAATTATGAGAAATTCATAATGCTTGCTCTTCAGCATTGCCCAGGTCTAGTGTAACCCAAATTCAAATAGCGTTTCTAGTTTAGACCTCAGAGTTTCCTGCACACCAGTATTCAGGCAGTTATACAGACATGGTTCAGTGTAAGCAGATAAATTATAGCTGCCACCCAACCTTCTTTGAAATGTATATGCATGAAGCAGCCTCAACTCCCTTACCCAGAGAGGTCTTGGTGTGGTGCAGAATCCTTGGTGCCAAGGGGATGTTGTTCCTACATACACCTATGTTCACATGTTTCACAGGGTTTTTACTCTGAACTACATACAGTATGTCCTGGAACTGAATATTCCTTAGCGGTTGGAACATCTATTCTAGTTACATATCTTCTGAAAGTAAGACTGACCCATGTGGTTAGCCAAAACAGAAGAACGGCTGTCATCTATTCTGGAGTACTACTGCACAACAAGCATGCAAGAGCCACAGAGACAGAACAAGGAATACATATCTCTAACAGCATTGTTGGCCTGCTCTGAACAGGAAAAACTGAGGTTGTCGTCCTTTTTACACTGTAAAATTGTACAAGTATCCTTGTGATCAGAGAGTAGTAAAAACCTGTAACGCTGAAGTACTAAAGTAAGCACTGTTAAAATAATTTTTAACCCTATGTTATGAATGCCTTTACAATGAACTATTAATATATGCATCACAAGAACGGTGGAACCCTGACTCCATGTAAGTCAGTGGAAAAAAACTCCTATTGACCTTTATGGGGTGAAAATTTTACTATAAAAATTAAAACATTTGCACTGCCCAGCAAAAGCATTGAAACTCAACAGCAATTTTGAAGATAAACATGAATATAACCATCTACTAAGAATAAGGGTGTCTTAAAAATAGTTCAGGCAAAGTAATATATCATGTGGAAAGAAATAAACAGAATGCATTTTAAATTAAAAGGTTCTATAAATGAATGCAATTTAAAGCAGGCATATATTGCCCATTGTTGATTTAACAGGTTTTTTTTTCCCCATAAATATTTGTTCATAACAATCACAATATTATCCATCCCTTACGCCAGTTTAGAACTGCAATAGGATTTTGCAAGGGCAGACTCACAGTTAAGTCCCTATAAAGTATATCATTGCTGCTCTCTGCTGGTCAAAGGAATTATTCGTTTATTTAAAACCTGGCGAAAGAAATTCAGAATATTTTGTAGGAAGCACAGCAAATATCACATGAATAGGAAGCTCTTTTATGGCACTTAAATCACTGTCTCAAGTCATCACAATGATTTGTTTTCATAGGTATATTTGCATTCCTGAGACTATCAAAATTAGTAATAAGTATTGGAATTACACGAACAACAGTCCACCTTCACAGGCCATGGCATTCCAATTCATAGATGTAAGCATTTAAAATCACTTTTTCTTATAATACTCAAATTTTAAAATCTCAAACAAAGCAGACTCTAAAATTCCTCAGAAATTAACAATGATGAAAATGTAATGCTATGAGGTTCACCAGACATGATGAGACAGTACACTGTTAGGACTGAAGACAATTTCACAGAATAAAGACAATGATTTCCACCACCAGTTCATGTCATTGCTCATAGAGAGCAGTGTGACAGTATCAGTGTGTATTAGAACAATGTATATCCTATTTTTTTAACTGCAATTTGTTAGTAGAGGCTGCTGTCTGAAATTACACCAGCACCAAATTGAACTGTAAAAGGCCAGAAATACAGAATTTAAAGTTGCAAGTCACAGTTCTGCAGGACTGTGAAAAAAAGAACAACTATCAGGTTCATTTTTTATGCATAAAACATACGGCAGAGAAAGAGAGAAGTTATAAATAGAGGAATAAACTGTCTACTTCAGTTGTAGAGAAAACTGTCTGGAAACAAATCATTTAGAATCACAGAATCATAGAATAGTTAGGGTTGGAAAGGACCTTAAAATCATCTACTTCCAATCCCCCTGCCATGGGCAGGGACACCTCACACTAAATCATGCCACCCAGAACTCTGTCTAACCTCGCCTTGAACACTGCCAGGGATGGAGCATTCACAACTTCCCTCGGCAGCCCATAACAGTGCCTCACCACCCTTACAGTAAAGAACTTCCTCCATATATCCAATCTAAACTTCCCCAGTTCAAGTTTGAACCTGTTACCCCTTGTCCTATCACTACAGTCCCTAATGAACCGTAGATCCCCAGCATTCTTATAAGACCTCTACAGATATCGGAAGGCTGCTATGAGGTCTCCACAGAGCCTTCTCTCCTCCAGGCTGAACAGCCCCAACTTCCTCAGCCTGTCTTCATACAGGAGATGTTCCAGTCCCTAGACCATTCTCGTGGCCCTCCTCTGGACTTATTCCAACAGTTCCATGTCCTTTTTATGTTGAGGACACCAGAACTGCACACAATACTCCAGGTGAGGTCTCATGAGAGCAGAGTAGAGGGGCAGGATCACCGCCTTCAACCTGCTGGTCACACTCCTTTTGATGCAACCCAGGATACGGTTGGCTTTCTGGGCTGCAGGCGCACACTGAAGCTGGCTCATGCTAAGCTTCTTATCAACCAACAACACCAAGTCCTTCTCCACAGGGCTGCTCTGAATCTCTTCTCTGCCCAACCTGTAGCTGTGCCTGGGATTCCTTCGACCCTGGCATAGGACCTTGCATTTGGCATGGTTAAATTTCATAAGGTTGGCATCAGCCCACCTCACAAGTGTGTCAAGGTCCCTCTGGATGGCATTCCTTCCTTCCAGCGTATCAACCGAAGCACACAGCTTGGTGTCATTGGCAAACTTGCTGAGGGCGCACTCAATCCCACTCTCCATGTCAGCGACGAAGATGTTGAACAAGACTGGCCCCAATACCGATCCCTGAGGGACACCACTCGTTACTGGTCTCCAGCCGGACATTGAGCCATTGACCACAGTTCTTTGCCTACAGCCATCCAGCCAGTTCTTTATCCACCAAGTGGTTCATCCATCAAATTGATGTCTCTCCAATTTAACAGACAAGGATGTCGTGTGGTACAGTGTCGAACGCTTTGCACAAGTCCAGGTAGATGACATCAACTGCTCTACCCCTGTCCATCAGTTCTGTAGCCCCATCATAGAAGGCCACCAAATTGGTCAGGCAGGATTTCCCCTTATTGAAGCCATGCTGGCTGTCACCAAGCACCTTGTTGTTTTTCATGTGCCTTAGCATGCCTTCCAGGAGAATCTGCTCCAAGATTTTGCCAGGCACAGAGGTGAGACTGACTGCTCTGTAATTCCCCGGGTCATCCATTTTCCACCTTCTTGAAAATGGGGTTATATTTCCCTTTTTCCAGTCATTGGGAACGTCACTTGACTTTGCACTTAATGGAAGGCAAAGCAAGAAGGCTGATGAATGCAATGATGTTTTTGAGGTGCGTGCGTCAAGTGCAAAAAGCGTAAAGAACACATTTAAAGAGTTAAAATGTAAAGCAACATGGCTTCTGTTGTGCCATGATCTCACTTCATGGAATCTGCCTCAGCTAAACTGGCAAAGAGTTTTGTCAATAAAGAACAAAAGAATGTAAGTTTTCCATCACTTCTAATTTCAAGCATCTTTAATACCTTTTTAGACTGCCTATTTTCTATTTGAATTCTGATATAAATAGAAATCTCACTTTTGGAGCTCTGAGACAGGTAAACCTTAATTAAGTGGTTGCACTGGGTGACTATTTCTCAGTATGAATTGAGGTTTCAAAACTGGCTCCAAAAGAAACAATATCAAATTACCATAGTGTGAAAATAATTTCAACTAAAAGATGAAAATTATACCAAAATCAGTATGTAAATAAGACTCTTTCCACAAGGCATATCAAATAATATCTGTACCTACCAAGAAACACAACACAGTTTGCTCAAGAAAAAAATTTATTTAGCAAAGTACAGAAATATTATTTTGCAAACTCATGTTTTTCTCAATGAAATACCTCAGTTCTGTACATGGGCACATTTAGCAATAGTCTGGGATTACAAAACTTGAATTGGCTTTGAGCATAGAATATTAAAAGAAATTGCTAGCTAAAGAATATATTCCCAAATGGTTTAGAGAGTTTTACTTGAAGTTAATGCACTTCACTTTATGCTAACATAAATAAGAAAAAAAATTTTGTGATTTTTGTGACTGTTTCTAAAATTCTACTTTGGATTAAGTAGTTTAGAAGGCATGCTGAAACAACTGTCCTATGTACTGCTATAGAAAAAGAACTTTTTTTTTTTTTTAAATATATTTGCATAGTATATATTTATTTATTCCAAAACCATCAGTAATGGCTAAAAAAATGTGCATGATTAGAACAAATATAAGATTACATTTTACTTGCTTTTTTCCTTAATTTTCAATTTTATGTTGTCATTGCAAGTTATCAACACACAGACTTCAAATTATTTATTTTTTAATTGTCAATATCAAAATTTATTTTAACATCCATATACTAGCATTCTTTAATGATAACTGTAGGATAACTGTAATGATAACTGTAGGATTTCAAAACCTAAGCCTCATTAAGTGTCCAAACTTTGTGACCAGTTTCATTTTTCAGTGCAAAGAGCTAGAACTTCAAATCCTAGCACTAGGATGAAGCATGAGAAAAATGAAAAAGCAATAGATCATTCATTACCTTTATCAAAACCACAAAGATTTGTCCCATCCATTTCTATTAAGCAAGAATGCTTTTCTAACTGGTCCCTATAAAATTTCAGATAATTTTCCCTTGGCCCATGTAATGTGGCCTTTTACTCATCAGCTAAGAAAAAAGAAGATAAACCAAATCAACATGTAAAGCTGATTTGTCACTCAAGCTCTTTACTTCCGTCCTCTGAGCATGGGTTCTTATAAAGCTATTTTTTTGGTGGTTTTGTAGTGGGTGATTGAGATACTGAGACAGGGATCAAAATCACCTCTCCCACTCTCTGAATAAAATATGGATTTAGACAGAAGACTCGAGTTTCAGCCTAGGAGAAATTCTAAGCAGCTAATCTAGGCTATTACAAGAAATCCAGAAAATTTCTGTCATCTACTGCATTCTTTCTGAGTGCATTGCTTTACTGGATTCCCAAATAGCAGTGGCAAATCTGCCTCATCTCCACTTCACCTCTGCATCACTGTGGTCAGACAGCTTTCATCTCCTCTCCACAGCTTTTTTGACTGCTGATTTCTTTATCATCTTGTGCTCACTCATGGCAACAGCACAACAGCAGGAATCTGGGTGTGGCAGAAGCGGTAGATTACGGTATACCAAAAAAAGTATAGTACACTTCTTGCCATATACTTTTTACCTGTTTTACAGTGAAGAAATCAAGATTTCCTAATGATGTCACTAAAGATACTAACGATCTGGGACTCACATCCAAAGAGATGGTATCCCTCTCTATGACCTCACAGCTGAAAGCAACCTGAGATATACATTAATTCAGCCGCCCCTTTCATCATCAACCTATGCATAAAGCTAACATACAACTAATAAACATGGTAATGTTGCTTTACCAATCTTTATTCCTCATGACATCTACCATTCTACCTTTCAGCTCAAGCTGATAAACCATTTAGTGTCACTGAAGTCTGAGATCAGCATGAAATGAGAGCAGGCATGAATTGCACTGTGCTCTGGGCTAGACTCAGTGGTTTTAAATGAGTACCCCAGGATACATAATGAAAGAACTCGAATGCTTTTTCCATTATCATTTTCTGTAATGATTTTTGTCGTGACTGATTAGCTCCATCTTATTAAGAGATTGGTAACCATTTCAAATTTCTGTATGAAAGTATGCTGAGATCAGAGAAAAGTAACTAAAGCAAATTGAAAAAAGAAGAAAAGCTTGCTGCCTTGCTGTTCAGTGCTGTTTATCATGTGCTCAGGGCGTCTTTGGGATAAAAGCACAAACTTCATAGTGGAAATTCAGTTCCCACAAGCATTACAAAAACGTAAAACTTCCTGGGGGCCTAGCAGAAACATTGAGGAGCTGAGGCTTCAGCAGAGATTCTAGACACCTTCAAGATCCTGCCTGCTTCTTCACACTTAGGACATTGGTCAAGGGGAAATGAAAGTGACACTGCTTGAGCATGGGCTTTCCTCAGGCCTTCTAGGATTCAAACATTTGCCCAGTGCAATGTACCCATGTAATGCTGCATAATAAAGTGGGCACCCTGGCATTTCCTACCTCTCAGCACTCACTAGTGACATAAGGCTCATTTGAGGTTTTGCACAACTTTTGAAGGTCTCAGCACTGTGAGAATCTGTGAACCTATGGTCAGATTACCAAATGTAACTCATCATTGGTCATGAAAGAATCCACTGCCAGGAGCAAAGGGCTCTGCGTAGATCACCTCCTCACCAAGCATGAACATAAGTATCAAGGGCTTACAATTACATTGGTGTCACCAGTGTTTGTGAGCCTTGGGCAGGAAGGCAGTTTCCTTGGAGGAAAGCAGGTAAGGTGCCAAAAAGTAATCAAATGGCTTGTATACCTGGTAATCTGTAACCATGACAGATGCTATGGATTTAAATTCTGTCTTAACACCTGTAAAAACACAAACACGAGCCCTTCCATGTCACTTGACCTCACTGCTGGTGACCATCAAGATGGTCCAGGTACAGCCTGAAACTTCTGAACTGTTTTATTGTACACTGCTTTATTGGCAGGATGTCCTACCTTGACTACCTTAACAGCCTAACAATTTAGTAAGTTAAATGTCAAGTGTTCAGCTTAAAGAAACCAAGGAGAAAGTAGAAAAGCTCGCAATACATAATGCAAGCCTTGTAATAGGGAGGCAGATAAAAAGCATCACTCAAGGTAAGTTCCCACAGAGTAAAGCTTGCCGTATCTGGCACTGAAAAGAGAAAGATTAAATGCCATTTTATTCATGTCTGCATTTGATTCCAGCTTCTTATCTGCAAGATAACAAAGAGAACTGTATAACTACTGGAGGTCTGGGCTGAAAACTCTGTATGTGCTCTAACACCCTATAGTTCTACAGCAAATTTTCTTTAACAGGTGTTAATCAAAAATGAAGAATTACATGCTGCAAATTTGCTTTCCACCTCTGCCCTCAATACAACACAGACTTTAAGTTTTCTCTGACAACAACACCCCATCATTCAACATCAGCTGGATTTAATACTTTCAAAAATCTTGACTAGGGAAGTTGAATAAACCTTGAACTAAGAGTGGGAGCTTTTCTCTAGTTTATCTCTGACAACAAATCAGCAGAGTTCTTTGCTTAATATCCTGATAAACATGGACTTCCATAACTGCAGCTAAGAAAAACAGTCGGAAACAGTGGCTTTTTCTCCCACTGTATTATTTGAGGCAAGAACACAAATTATACATCATCTCCTCCATTAAGAAAAAAACCTTTTACAGTGGTCTATAACAATTTTTTTTTTATTCTGCTGGTGATGATCAAACCACCAGAGAGGCTCTGAAGACTGAAAGAGAGGAAAGAGACTGTTTCCTAGAAGAGGACAGAAAATTGTTTTCCCTTTGACAGAAAAAAAAACTGAGAAAAAAAAAAGACAACTCAGCAATTCAAGAGCTGTTGGATAAGTACATGGCAGCCAGTGGGTTGCCTTGATGTGCTAAAAGTTCACTGGAGATGAGCTTAATTTCACCAACAAAAGCAGTATTGGATCCAGTGCTCAGAAGATGAAGTTAATGAGAATATTTTGCAAAAGATGTATGCATAATAATCAGAAAAGCTATCAAAATATGTTAGCGTAAAAGTCATGTAGTGATGGATTATCCTAAGGTTAAGAAGTACAGAAGTCTTGAATTGTATGCATTTATTCTGATATACAGCAGATGCTTAAACAAATTTACCATTGAACTGACTAGTTATTCATTTATTTATTACTGATGTTTTTCATAGCGTTTTAAGATTCAGTGAAGCATTTTTTCCTTATCAGTTCTCTGAGACTTCTTAGCATATTTTAGCTAATAAGGAGGATATTTGTATTCAAAAGAATTGCTAATGTTACACGTACCTCAGTTTGTTTCCTCGATTTCAACCTCTTTGATTGTCTAACGCTAAAGCAAAAACATCACAGAGAAAAGAAACAAAATAACTAAGGAGATACGTGGCACAAATAACTTCTAGAAAGTTATAGTATTACTGGCAGTGTTTGAGGGTTGTTGCAGCTCAGATGTGATGGGATGAAGCTGTGCATTCACACAGTATTATGTGATGTAGGCCCCAGATGGTGTTAATGGAACAACTAAAGCTGCCTTATCCTTCTCTGGCTCAATAAATCAGTGCCTGAGTTAGACTCATAAAAAGGAAAAAGCTATTTTCCAGGCAGCAGGCATAGTTACACAGCAGGTTTGCCAAGTCTTCAAGTCTAAAAGACGTAAACAATGAGAAACTCTCCCCTAAGAGCATTTGTTTTAACCCTTTTTATCTGATTGCATAGCAATACAGCATGTAAAATACATTTAATCTGCTCCTTTACTTAGTATTCACATTAATGCATACCATAGTAAACTGTGCAAGCTGTGATTTAAAAAATACTGACTTCTGTACTTAGAGAACTTGGCATACTTTTCAGGTTCTCAAAATTCTGCTTAAAAGTGTATTAAAACATGGTGTCGTGGTTTAAGCCCAGGCCATAAATCAGAACCATGCAGTCTACTCACCCCTCCCGCTTTCTTCCCCCGTACAGTGGAACAAGAACCTTAGCCCAAGCCCCTCATCTGATAAGCACCAACACAGCAAATTCCAGCTGCAAGTAAGGCACGACATGCTGAAACTGTGAGATCAAGAGCAACAGCTTTGAGAGCCAATAAATCAGCATTGCGACGAGTGACTATTAATCCGAAACAATGAATGCTTATCACAAATACAATTAGACACACTCCAGTCAGATCTGTCATTATCTCAACCCTTCGTGCCTCACGTTGGGCGCCAAAAAGAACTGTCATGGTTTAAGCCCAGGCCATAAATCAGAACCACACAGTCTACTCCTTTCCTCCCGCTTTCTTCCCCCCGCGCCCGGAGGGATGGGAAGGAGAATCGAAAGAATGTAAGTCCCATGGGTTAAGATAAGAACAGTCCAGTAATTAAGGCATAACACAAATCACTACTGCTACCACCAATAATAATAATGATAAGGGAAATAACAAGGGAAAAGAATACAATACCACCCACTGACTGATACCTAGCCCAACCCAGCTGTGAACTCGCCCTTCCGGGTAACTGCCCCCATTCTACATCCTGGGCATGATATGCTGTGGTATGGAATACCTCTTTGGCTAGTTTGGGTAAGGTGTTCTGTCTCTGCTTCCTCCCGGCTTCCCCTCCTCTCTGGCAGAGCATGAGACTCAGAAAGTCCTCAGTTAGACTAAACATTTGAGCAGTACCTAAAAACATCGGTGTTATCAGCGCTGTTCCTAGGCTGAAAGTAAAAAAAAAAAAAGGGCTGCACCAGCTACTAAGAAGGAGAAAAAATGACTGCTACTGCTGAACCAGGACACATGGATAATCACTTCCACACTATTCTTTATATGATTTGAAACCAAAAGAAAACCTCAAGCCCCATCCATTTTAAACAGGCCTGCTTTTATATAATTCAGTGTGAATATTTACTGTTCAGGTTTGAGCATATGCTGTAATCACTGATTACTTTTTATCTTTTTCTTTTATTTTTTCAAGCAATAACTGTAGTAGATTTCCTGAGCCTGAGAGCTGTAAAAAGGGACACTTGAAACAAACAAGAATCATGAAAAATAGAAAAATTGTTACCTCAGAGTCCTGAGTTTATTTCTCAGAATAGATAAAAATTAAGCTATTTCATCAGACAGTTATATACACAGAACAACAGTAAAAATTCTCAGATTTCATTTCCATGCAGTTATAGGATTTATGCTGAAGGTGACAATATTTTTAGTTAGGGATGGGATTCAATTTGAAGTCAGACTGACAATGCCTCCTACTGTCACATAGGAATTGCATATTATAAACCCTTTGTACTGCATTCACCTGAGCAAAGCAAGAGCAGATTCAGATCCATTTGCTCTTCTGCAAAACATTACAGAGAGCAGCAGTTCTCTGTCTCAAGCTAGCTGAAGGGCTTGTTTTCTTTCAAATGTCTATTGTGGTGCTTTAATTTTTCTTAAGCTAACTGTGAAGGTCAGTAGAAAATATGCGCTATCACAACTAAATATAAAATCTTTCCAAAATGAGCACCTACAAAACTACATATTGTAAGGTATACCACCCTCTGTAATATTACTTGGCTCCATATGTTTAGCTTAGGGCAACATGAATATTTTCTTATGTTTCAGCTTCCTCCCTGCAAGATGGCAAACTAACTCATTTATTTTGTTAAAGCTCCAAGGGACAGCTCTGTCAAGACCAATAAAAAGCATACTTACAGGTTATATGTTTGCTTCATGTTATCTATAAATGTTGTAGCATTTGCAATGCCATAAGTTAATGATTCTAATGTTAAAAATCACATTCGGCTAGATCTTGAAAGTTTCCTTTTAACTAGAGGAAAGACAAATCTAAGAAAAATACTAAAACCTCTGACTCTGAATACGTGGCTGTACAGAGAAAACAGGCCCAATACCCGCTACATAACCTTTTTCTTTTCCTAAAGAAAAAGAATTAAAAAATGTGACAAAACTGCTATGATTACAAAGTCCTCATCGTACTGAAGAGTGATATGAATTAATATATATAGCCGAAAGAATAAACATTTTATTTCTGTAATGGTACAGAAATTAGTAAGATTAATTTGAAAATGTGTTTTGAGGTCCCTTTAAATCATGGCCTCATAAAATCAATTTAAGCACAAACCCAGAAATTACAGCAACTTTTTGCTCTCCATTAAAACACTGAAGTTACATGAAAAAAGATAAAAATTTATTATCATTCAGTGCTTTCAAATTCTAGTCAACTTCAGGAAGGAAATTCATTACAGAAAAGTTAAGACTACAAAATCACTGAAAAGCTGAAAAGGATATGAAGAGGAATATTCTAGAGAAATTACACTTCATGGGCTTAATTGCTAAGGAAAACCTACACTTAATCAAGGTCACTGACTCCCAGCTCAGCTTTAAATGAATTGTGTTCCTGCCTTGTAATCAGTGATGAACTTATGTACTGTTTTCCTGACATCCTATTTCTTAGACAACATTGGTGTTTCCTCATCAGAAATGCTTCCTTAGGTAGAAAAAGTCAAGTACTGGCATAAAAGATAATTATGGTTTATGAATGTATTGTCCTTACCTCATGTCCCTAAATATACTATTAACATAAAAAAAATTTAATACACTTCCTAATTATAAACTGTAGGAGAAGGACTTGGGGGTGTTGGTCAATGAGAAAATGAACATGAGCCGGCTTCAGTGTGCGCTCGCAGCCCAGAAAGCCAACCGTATCCTGGGCTGCATCAAAAGGAGTGTGACCAGCAGGTCGAAGGAGGTGATCCTGCCCCTCTACTCTGCTCTTGTGAGACTTCACCTGGAGTATTGTATGCAGTTCTGGTGTCCTCTAGCATAAGAAGGACATGGAACAGTTGGAATAAGTCCAGAGGAGGGCCACGAGGATGATCAGGGGACTGGAGCACCTCCCGTATGAAGATAGGCTGAGAAAGTTGGGGCTGTTCAGCCTGGAGAAGAGAAGGCTGCGTGGAGACCTCAGAGCAGCCTTCCAGTGTGTAGGGTGCTGGGGATGGACTGTTCCTTAGGGACTGTAGTGCTAGGACAAGGGGTAACAGGTTAAAACTTAAACAGGGGAAGTTTAGATTGGATATAAGGAGGAAATTCTTTCCTGTTAGGCTGGTGAGGCACTGGAATGGATTGCTGAGGGAGGTTGTGAATGCTCCATCCCTGGCAGTGTTCAAGGCCAGGTTGGGCAGAGCTTTGGGTGACATGGTTTAGTGTGAGGTGTCCCTGCCCATGGCAGGGGGGTTGGAACTGGATGATCTTAAGGTCCTTTCCAACCTTAAATATTCTATGATTCTATGATTCTATAATAAATGCTGCTGCTACTGTGATACTCTTTGTGGAATTGTGGTTAATTAAAGTACAAAATAAGTTCATAGAAAATATATCCAAAAGAAATCTGATGGGTCAAAGAGCATTTCTCTTAATGAAGAAAAAAAAATCAACTTACTCTTTAGTAATTCCTGAAAGTATTTGCCTTTTTTTTTTTTTATTTGTAATCCCTCTTAAGCAGTGGGGTGGATTGTCTATGTGCAACATGCATGACTTGCTCCTTATAGTCAGCTTTAATAGGGTTTTAGCTGGAGTATTAATTGCAAGAAAATTGTGGACAACTTGGATAAAGTTTGGAAGACAGCAAGATTTAAGTCTAGAAGACTTAAGGACCAGGAAGCTTGACCTAGCAGGGAAGACTGAAAGCATGGGGGTTACTTAACCTAGAAAAGAGTTCAAAGAGACAATGGATGCCATGTGAACCAGGAACGCTCCTTATAGCACCTAGGAAAAGAAGTACTTGCATTAAAAACTGAACATGTAAATGCTCAGTTTTCACCTTTAAGGAAATCTTTCTAAAGCCAAACTACCAATAGGACTACTGAATCTCTACCCAAATATTTCCCTGGAAAGAGGCAAGAACAGTTGACTGTTTACGGCAAACAGGATGGACTAAATGACCTCCTGTTTTTCCCTCCATTCTGGTTTTCTAGGACTTCATCCTTTTGCTAAGAAATTGCTGTTAATACCTAACTTAAATCTATCTTTATCACATATTCTACTCCATCCTACTCTGGTGGCAGTGAGAATAGTTTCTCTTTTTCCACTTTTCAGCAATATTTCACTTGTTTGAAACTCTTGCAATGTTTCTCCTCTGCCTTCTTTCAACTCTTCCTAATGGTGTCTAAACCAAAAAAAAAAAAAAAAAGTCTATTTCCCTGCCATTCCTTTTCTTCTCACTTTTCATCAATATTTCACTTGTTTGAAACACTTGCAATGTTTCTCCTCTACCTGCTTTCAATTTTTCATAATGGTGTCTAAACCTGAAAAAAAAAATATGTCTATTATTTCCCTGCCATTCCCTTTCTTCTAACCCTTCCCTTTATTCTCTAATGTAATTTAGTCTGCTAAATACTCAGTAGAAGTACAACTAGGGCTACATTTGTACTAAATTAATTATTAAGGAAATTCTGATATTTTGCTGATACAGATGAACACATATTTGAATTTTCTAAAACTGTCAGCAGTAGACTGCAAAAGAAAGATGCTAGTGAAAAACCTGTATGACCCCACTTGCCTTAAAAAATTGCTATGGCAGTCACTGTCAAGGATCTTTAGATTAAGAAATAGCAGTTTTAGATGTCTCTTCTAGAATGATACACTAGTACAATTCAAATCTTTTATAAACCCATTTGCCAAATGCTTGCTATTAGGTTGTTTTAAAGCATTTTTTTTCTTTCTCTTTTTTCTTTTACTTTTTTTTTTTTTCCTGCACTACAGCTGGAATCATAAACCAAGTAAGATTCCTCTGAAATTCCAACCAATATAACATATAATAACAATATACCCAATGACCCTATCGGTGGCATGATTTGAATGGTGTTTTTCTCTAAGTACTGTTTATATGCAGCTGGATAAAGGCTACTAAGGAAGTCACAGATGCCATCACAATTCCTGTATGTTATTATATTTTGACATGTGTAACCATTCGAGGCTGGTTGCTAAGGTAATTATCACTGCACAGATTTCCTGTTACCAGAATGCATGCAAATATCCTTGTACAACACTGTCCTGGGCACTGTAGGTATAATAGCTTGTTTGAAAGTATATTGGATATGTTTAATACTGTAAAAAGCCCTATGATACTAAATAGTACTTCATGAAACTTGGGGGAGAAAAATGTTTAAATAGCTTCAATCTTTTTTTCCCATGCTTTTTTTTCCACTTTGGATTCATGTTGGTTTTGATAGTGGACATGTTAAAAAGATAAAAAAAGCTCTACGTGTAATAACTGCTAATGATTTGGCTGGTAAAACATAGCTCACTAAAATGTTGGGGTTTGCATTGTTTCACCTGTGTTATTGTATAGATAAGAACTTTGGTCAGTGTAAAGAATCATAAAAAATTTTAGCAGGCAACTCAGTAAGCAGCAATGCAATCTGAGCTTTGGATTTACTGGACATTTTTTACTAATATCAAACCAAGCTTTCACTTGTCCAAAGCACATTACTGTTCAGAGTGTGCTACTGAACAGCTGTGTTACATCTCAATGGAATAATTAATAGAAAACTCTTTAAAGAGCAGTGTATAATGAATGGTGTTCCAGTGTAGTAACACAGGCAGGAGTGAGAAGTAAAGAGGCATTGAGGAAAGTCAGGTAGAATTTAGAAAGGCAGGGAGAAGAGATGCTTTCAAATTCACAGATTAACTATGAAATGGCAAATTTAATATTAGAGGATTTTGATGCAGTGAATGGCAATGAAATAGCATTTTTCAAAGAAATTGGTAAGTGGTGGTCATGTTTGTAAATTTTCTTTTGGTCTGACAGCAGTAATACTATAAAGATAACCTCCAAGCTAAGAAGATGGCCAAGAAACAGGACAATGAGAACAGTCCTGGGAATCAGTAAGAACATTTGTATCATGGTTTCTAACTACTACATATAGAATGATTTGTACCAAGGTACCATTTATTTCAAATGATAACCAGATTTTTGAAATGTCTTTTTTTTTTTTTTGCCATGGGTGCTTACCTGTGTTGTGGTTTAATCCCAGTCAGCAACTAAGTACCACGCAGCCACTCACTCACTCCCCTCTTCCCCACCCCACATGGGATTGGGAGGATATTCATAAATAGATAAAACCCTTGGGTTGACCTAAGAACAGTTTAGTAACTGAAATAAAGTAAAATATAGTAATAAAAGCAACAATAACAATGGTAATAATGGGTGGGGGAAAGAGAGGAATAAAACCCAAGACACACAAGTGATTCACGGTACAATTGCTCACCACCTGCTAACTGGTGATGGCCAGCTCCCCCCCAGTTTATATACCTGGCATGATGTGCTGTGGTATGGAATATCCCTCAGGCTAGTCTGGGTCAGGTCTTTGCTCCCTCATGGCTTCTTGTACTCCTCCTCACTGGCAGAGCATGGGAGACTGAAAAGCCCTTGATTAGGATAAGCATTACTTCGCAACAACTAGAACATCGGTGAGTTACCAGCACTGTTGTCAGACTAAAGCCGAAACACAGCACCGCACCAGCTAATAAGAAAATTATCCCAGCTGAAACCAGGACAGCCCTCAAAGTAAGAATTTCATGCTTGTGTAGTTCAAGAGATTCAGACCTCTGCATACAAATGTTACTACAGCTTGGTAAACGTATAGCAGTGTGGTTTCACACAGCAGATGCAACTTTGTAAAAACAAAGTCACTCATGAAAATCTGTCAGGTAACTTTCCTACAGGATACAGAAGGCATCTTTTAACACATTATTTTTAAAATGGTTGGAAAATGAACTGTGCTTTGGGAAGCATATTTAATGGAACACAGAGACGTAAGTATTTCTTAACTGTCAAAATCGCCTCTATGCAGGATGTCTCTCTCATTTCTCCAATTATTTTTCTTGAGCAATGGGAGCAGGAAGATTTAAGAAAGACCCCTAATCTTGCAGATTTAACTTTGTGCCACCCAACCAATTTTTGACTACTCTTATTTTGTGCTGTTGAGCCTTTAAGCAAAGAATTGATGCTGAAAATGCCAGTTCTCAGCAACAGCATCCCTGAGGCCAGTAGTTAGCACACATTAAAAATGTTGCAAAACCACAATGACAGTAGATGCCAGATATGGCAGAGTGGGGAGCAAATGCTAGAGGATTTAGACATCAACCAATGCCTATCAGAAAACTATTCAAGCATCCCCTGTGACAATACCTGTTGCAGCTTCGGTTCCTACATGAATTAGAATATCTCTAGAAAGAATGGAGTGCAAGTGAGATTAGTATAATTTTGTCAAAAAACATCAATTGCTGAAACAATTCCTTTTGAAATAAACATCCTCTTCAGTTTTGTGAGTCAGACACTCAGGTGGCACAAACCAGTACAGCTATACTTTAGGAAAACTGTGGTGGAACAACTGAGGACTTCTTGACACAGAAGAAATACAAGTATGTTGAAAACATGACATTTAAGGCCAGTGCTGTAAAGGCGAACTGACTATGCAGTGCAAATTAATCCTTTCAATACTGGCTTTAACAAACCCATCTGCAAAATTCAGGTCCCTGTGGAAACTCCCCCCCCTTCTGAAAAGCAGATCTGAATAATGCTTGAGAGAGAATACACACAAAAGTATGCTAGTTTTTTTACTCATGTCAGAATTTATAAATCTCTATGTTAGAAACAGATTCAAGCATTGATTCTTCCTACAATAACCAAAATGGAAATTTACTGATAAAACTATAAAATAAAAAGGCTGGCTTTCGAAATACTATCTTCTTTTGGGGAACTTTATTCAAACTGTTTTATTTCTCTGTGCTTTCGCTGTTCAGCTCAAAGTCAATAATTCTGCTTCCATTTCACAAGAGTGATGTAAAGAATAATTAATGTCCACAAAGTAAATTGATGACAACTTGATCAATTTCTAACTATAAAATTGATCTTTGTGGTAATCCTGAAACCTTGTGAGTTGATCCACATGACTGAGAAATTGCTGGCTTTTTTTTAGATATGGATAAAATTAGATGCCAGCAAGGAGAGCTGGAGAAGCACCCCCTACCTCAAAATTACTTTCAGCTTTCAGAGGAAAAGGCTTAGGATATGCTGAACTAGGCTTTCATAAGATGTACAAGTACAAAGGGAGTTCTAGTCCAGTATAAACTATCATGCCTTTGCATGTGTCACACGGGTGCAAAAGAAAAGCAAAGGTAAGTAACATTAATCTTTCCTGCATTGAAATGTCACAACTTCAGAAAGCTGAAGGCAGTAATGCACCTAAACAGTTAGGAGAAATGAATTAAGAAGTCATTTTGCTTGGAACTGTCACCACACATCTTGGTGCTGGAAAAGCCACAATTTCACAATTGTGAAAGGACATTATAGGGAAAAAAAAAGTGTAAAGGGGAAGACAAAAAACCTCTACCTACACAGCAGATGAAAAAGATGAGGATGACAGCTTCACTGGTGACATCAGTAACACAACCTTAAAGCTCTGCTAAGCAAGATCTGTATGCAGAATTGTTAGAGGAATCTCTGCCAAAGGCCAAACTCCTATTTTCAGTTGCAGTACAAATTCCAAACATTTGAGTTATCAGTTGGTAAACATGGACATAAGAGAAATACAGGGCCAGTGCTGTGAATTATGGCTAAACAGTACACCAAGCTGAAATGGTTCTAAGCTGGTTTTCTAGTGTTTGGACACTTCTACTCATTAGAGGAATCCTACTGCATATTTGTTTCACTAATTTTGTTCAGAAGCTATTCCCAGTATTTCCAAGGCTAAGAATTCATTCTGTCCCTCAGTATTTGTAAGAATCAGTGTCCAAATAGATTGCTTGAGCCAAGTAGAAAGGATTTCTTCTTTTTACTCATTACATGACTTACTAAAACAGTGCCATAAGTTTTATAAGAGTTAAATCAGTGTAAAGTCCTTCAAGGCTTTTTTGTTGTGCTCAGAATGTGGAAAAAGAAACCCCGCAAGCTAGTGAAATGAATTATATTACCTAAAATTCTTTTTTCACTCCCTACTTTAAAAATGTTTCCACTTTCTAGGAATAGTGCCCTGTTCCACAGGTTTTGTCCCTCTTTTCCGAATTTGATTTTTCCTCCAAAATGGACTTCTTTTTCAGCTTCTCAATTTTCTACAGCTGCTTTTTATTTTAACTTATCATCAACAAAAGCTTTCCCCATGTTTCTTTGCTGTTTAGGTGTTTACATAAACATCTATGTATTCTCTGATGAAATTTTCTGTTTTAAAAAAATCACTCACTTTTTCTAAGCCAAACACAATTTTTTGGGACCTTATACAGACAGTACTTATTCTGAGATCTATTCTGAGCTTCTATGAGGCTGCAGTGACTGTCAGTACACAGACAGAACAGCAGATCCCGTTGCCTCACTTTTCTGAGAGACAGAAGAGTAACAACCACCTGCATTTTTTAACCTGCTTCACCTCTTTTTAACCTGCATCTCCTCTGCAATCAACAGGAGGCCAGGATCATCAGTAGTACCCAGGATCACCAGTAGTACCCACTGTTCCTCATTCCCTACTGCATCCTCTTGCTTTTCTTACATATTGCATAATTCCTACAATTGCATAATTGTTCTCAAATTAGAAACCTGCTATAGTATAGCAGAGGGGAGAACCTGGGCATGAAATGGGGTGGGAACTTAGTGACAAAGAACTTTGAAAGGCTGAGGCGCTCAATACCTTGTCTTGGTCTTTCCTGAACAGATCTGCTCAACGGCCTCTCCGGTCCCTGGTGCCAATGCCAAAGAGTGATAGAGCTCATGGCAGAAGATGGGTAGCTCTTAAGGAAACTGTATGTACACTGCATATATGGAACTGGGTGGGATGTTTCCAAAGCAGAGCTAAGGGAAAGCTGAGAGCACTGTTTTTTTTCATCCTGAAGCAGAAAAGGTAAAGGAGAGGGTAACCAATGCTTTCCATTGCCCAGTGGGTGGCTGTAGAGAAGATGAATGCAGACTCTTCTTGGAAGCATGCAAAGGACAACAAATGAGGTGCAACAAGGGAAATTCTGAGCAGATTTACGGAAAAAATTGTCCATTATATGGTTGGTCAGACACTGAGACGGCTGCCCAAAGGGGTTTGGAGATACTCAGACCTCAAATGAAAAAGATTCTGACCAATCCTGTTTAAGAAGCTGGCCCAGTTTTGAGCAGCAGATGGTACAAAGTGATTTCCAGACACTCCTTCCAACCAAAGTTGTCCTACGATTCTATATCTTCTAAAATGTGAACCTAGCTACAGCTCCATTTTTCTAGGATGAAAGATTATATAAATATTCAGTATTTTTTTTCTATGATAACAGTTTCAATTGGATAACAGTTGTGCCTTCTAGGTAAAAAATCCATATGCAAATTTTCAGTTTGGGAAGCTTTTAATTCATCTGGGAGAAAGCTTCTATTCTAAAGGTGTAGGTCAGGAAGTTCTGCTCCCGAAGTGTTACATATGTGGTCAGCTGTTGCAACAATCAAAGAAATGCGATCACTTTCAGCATGCTTTTATTATTCACGCTCCCTTTACCCACAGGGTATATATATAAACAAACAGAAAAAGCCATAGGTAGGGGCAAGAAAAAGATCTGATGAAAACAAGAAACAGTTGATAAATAAAGAAAAATCTGAAAGAGCAGGCTGCAGTGATGTGCTCATTCAGAATGGGAAGAGGAAAATAACATCTAATAGCTGCAGAGTGTATCTAGTTAAAACCTTTGGATAGTTCATTTGGCAGCTGACATGAGCACTCACATCTTAAGGACCAAGAGAAGGTGCAGCAGTGTAAATGGATCACGTGTGTAATTATCTCAGAGGGCTACAGTAATGCTGGAATGCCATTACTTCAGAGTCACGTTACAAAGAGGCACTTTTATTTCAAAGTCACTTTTTCTTAAGTTCTGTTGAGCAGACCTGGCATCTCTGCGCTTCAGTAGGGAGAGTCCTAAATTTATTTCATCTGAAGCCTGTAGTAAATCAAACTAAATATCTATGGTTATATTTTGATTAGTGGCATAAAAAAGGCACAAGGGCCTGGACTGTAATTCAATGTAAAAACCAAACTGCCAAGCCAAAGACTTTCGCTTTGACTGAGGACAAAAGGAAAAGCTTTTAGTGACTGGTAATGAAATCATTTTAGGAGCATCAAGTTACCTTTACAGCTTCTGGCTGTTTTTCACATTCCCTCAAAACACAAAACATCCCAAACTTGTTATTTTATTTGCTATTTGCACAGTTCCCTTTTACTAGAGTTGTATATATTTTCTCAGGTTTCTCAGGATATTGTCTTTTTGCTATGGCCAGAATTTTTAGCTATGTGCATATTTAGGGTACTATTCTTGTCCTGGAAAGACTGGTAAGCTAGCTGGAGCAGGAAAAGTGGCTCTGACCATCCAAGATTGTCAGATATCTTCTATCCTGCACAGTCATGGCATGGGCTTGTGTCAGCTTGGCAGAAAGCTCACAGTAAATTAAGTGCTTTATAAAAATGTGGATGATATAGACCATGCATGGAAAATTCTTTCTGGAATTGCTCAGAAAGTGAAGCAGACATTGCAGCTTCACCTAGCTAGCAGTTTTCTACTTCTCTTTTTATGAGGGACTATATCAGGTCATATAACTACCTTGAACCATACCTTGAACCTACCAGTCAATGCAATAATGAGAAGCGTGAAAAACAGAATAGAACTTAAATAACTAGTTAGTAGCAATAAAATGATTGGAAAGGGTCTGAAGAGAAAGCTATATCAGTCCAGAATGCTGTTTACAAAATTAAGACAAGATCTCTTAGGTCAAATAACTGTGCCAAAGCCAAAGTACAACAGAAGCTCTGTGAAAGGAGAATGAGATAGACAAACAGTATCTGATATAATTTAAAAATGTCTGGTTTCCTCACCCATGAGAAATTCCATCAGTAATTATGAATAACTTTAGCAAGAATATTAAAATCCGATTTCAGACCTATTCTACTGATGCTGCACAAACAAGTCACAACTAGATCATTAATGGCAATAACTATCAAAATAGCACTTCCATTTTTGGTTTTAAAGTACTAACAAGCACACAAGTGTGTGAAAAGAGAATTAATCAATGCTCAGAATTACCCCCTTGAAGTTTGAATTGCAAAATAAAAGTGCCAAAATACCATAAAATCCCATTAAATCACTTCCATTAAAAAATGCTGTTAGGGTTGGACATTTTGGTGCCACATTTGAATATTGTGAGGTGAGCACAACATGGAGTCAGTCACTGGCATCTACATACAGTTCCCCTCAGTAGAGCTGTAAGAATACATGTGTGGTGTTTACTTTCTACAGGTAGTTGAAAAGGACATTTTATCTGAACTCTAATAGAATTAAATTAATTCTTTAACAACATAAAGAACAAACAAATGCTAACTTGGAACTAAAGTCCAGTAAACAAAAAAGTAAGACAAAGCACAGGTAAATGTCAAAATCAACGGAGCAACATCCTTGGCTTAGACCTTTACTGAAAAGAACCCCCCAGTCACAAACAATTTTGATTCACAATATCTCATCTAATGGACATCAGCTACTTAGCTATTTTTGCCACTGAGATAAACTGTTCACAACAACTAACATGCTTTAAGCAAAAGTCTACGTATGAAGCCCAAGTGATATAAGTAAACTACTGTGGGTGTAGGGACTTTATGGGACAAAAAAAAATCTGCACCGAGACTAGTCATTCTAAAGGCTAGAGCTAGATATAAGGTTAATATAATAAATAAGACCAATGTGATATCCAGTTATATATAACAGGAAGAATTTAAAAGTTGGAACATTTACCTCTTTGAACTAAAGAAAGTGCTTGGTGTGAAAACACTTGATGTTGCAAACACGTGGGCAATTTTAAAGTTTCGAGAATGAAATGAAAGTAGTGAAGAGTAAAAGCAATACAGAACGGAATGAATATAGAAGATGATGAGACAAGTAAAGCAGGTAGCTGAAACAGGAGATGATTTTGAGAGCAAAGCGGACAAAAAACTGGTAATATCTGAAAAAGGGTAAGTCGAGTAAACTTCTTTTTAAAAGAGTACAAATAATAACTTCCTTAGAGTAAATTGAGGAAAAGCAGTTACCTATATAGGTGTCACAGCTAAAATCTTAAGAGTGCAGTGAGCAACTAAGCAGAAAACCCCACTGTTCTGTTTTCAGTTATGTTCCAGAGTACAGACACATTCAGGGAAGGATTCCCCTACTAATGCCTTCAGGGAAAGCAAGCTGAGGAAATAGTTCAGATGCAGCACCAGAAACTTAAGAGTTTCAATATATGATTTCTTGCTTCAGAACACATACATGAGAGGATGACACTTGACACGGCATTTAAACAACAGGACAAAACTCAATGCATTCAGCCAATCTGTCCTGCCAAGACTACATCTTCTTTATTTATATACTCAACTGATACTTCTCCATGTGATTTTCAGTCTTCTGTCTGACTGATCAGAAGACACAGCTGTCAGATGCATGACTTTTCACTAGCTCAGAAGAGGTAGGCACGTCTCCTGTGAGCATTGATATATCTGCCTCTCCAATTCAATCAGTGTGCCTAGAGTTACGTACAGAAGGAAAGCCACTGCTGAACTACTCAGCCTTACATTCCTTGTCTGGACCTGTGAAATCCAGGCTATTCAACAAATAAATAAGGACCAGGGATGGTTCAAGGAAGGAAACTATATTCTTAACTCATACACTTTGGGAAGTCTTACTATTTATGCTTAACCCTCATCTTCAATTCAGTATCATGCTAATAATAGTAAATAAAAACCCTAAACACCACAGGTTTTTTTTTTTTAAATAATAATTTAAAAAGAATAGCTAAGAAAATACTATGGACTTGTAATATTACTTCCCTCTTACAAATTATATTAATGGAAGAAATGTGCATTTCAGAAAATTAAAAACATGAGATTATAGGATGGGAGAGTTGAGCCCTATTCCTCGAGGCTTTCTGTGCTGCAGTTCTATCTAGAAAATGCTATACTGAGTTGTAATCATCTACTTATAACTGCCTTGTGGGTGGGATGATCAGACACCGGAAAAAAAATATAAATTAATGGCTAATATGGGCCATTTCCCTACAGAGAAGCAGTAAAACATTAAAACCTGAAATGTATAGGCCCTAATTCTTTGCAACATCTTCCCCCCAAACTGATGCAATTACCAGTTTATAATCTCCACACTATTTTTTTCCATTGTTTATTTGATATGCCTAACTGATATATACAAAAACTACAGTGACTTCAAATTACCTGTAAGAGTTATGTTTCTGTTTCAATTCCATAAACCATGAAACTACTTTTGTTATAGGATCTTTGGATTATCTGGAATTAAATTTAATTTTTAAATGTGATAGACTTCTGTCATACCTTTTGGTATTTGACTCTTCAGCTTTAGTTCCTGTACACTGTAAGGGACACACTGTATAAACATTAACTGCTGTGACTGCTTTTTTTAAAAAAATAAAAATAAATAACAAAATAACTGACTAACTATATAAAAGGTACTATACTATATTTAAACCCAGAGCCAAACCCCTTGTATTTGAAAATCATAGATGAATGAAATGAAAGCCATGAATATGTCCATTTTTCATCTTCTTTTCAGTCAATAAGTACACTTCAAATACATGTTTTAAGGCAGAAGTCAGATGTTCATAAAGGGTTTTGCACTTTGCTTGTTTTCTTCTTTTACTTCATACGAGCTTCTTCAGCTGTTGCCCATGGAAACACATGCTGCACAGCTGACCTCTAGTCTCAGTGCATGTGTCAGATCAACAGCTGGGAAAGCAGTATTATTTATTAATATATTAACCAGAATTAAAAGTGTTTTAGAACTTATCTACACTTGCTTCAAATTAAAGCTTAGAGTTATAACCACATTTCTAAAAGCAGATCAGATCTCTGATCATCCTCTACACTGACTAGGCAGTGTAAGTCCCAACAGAGAGGAATTTTCTTGAGCTTTGAGAAAGTTTGGCTCATATGAAATTTGAATGACATGATGCTTTATAAGATACTGCCCACAGAAATAAGTTGTTCACAGTGATGGAGATGTAGGCCACATATTTCTTTAGCATTTGACCCAGATACACTAAAAAGTTATAAGGTAGATAGCTGCAGCGATGGATTGTTTTAGTTCCATGGATTTTCTGTAAAGACTCCCTGGCTAATAGATCTGCCTAATTAACCACTGTCAAATATGCTATGGGTCAAGGACAGTTGAAAAAAACTCCTAGGCTAGAACCATATGGATTCATCTATTCATTTATTCTAATGCATATTATGTCAGTAACATTTTGTTAGCATATTTTAAAATTATCCATGAAATAAGTATAATCACAGGATGCGAAAAAGATGGTTAACAATGAACTGCTGGTCACCAAATGCAATAGCGTGACAGGTGGCAGACTGTACATGTCCTGACAAATGGCAATATTACCTGGACTGGTGCTGAAACTGTTCATGGCTCAGGATTTTTTATTTGGTTTGTTTTGCTTTCTCCTTTTTTTCACTTGAAAGCTAACTAAAATCAGAAGTTTCTTCCTTTTTCTTTCTGATGACTATTTTTAATTTAGTTATTGATGTTAAAGAGGAGAAGAAAACACTATTCCAGTCTAATCTCCTGCAGTATTTTTTCCTGCACAAAGCACAACTTGCTGTTCAGCCAAGAAAGGTTTAGGCTGAATTTCAGCTACACTGGTACAAAATATGTTTTTTTCCAGTTACACAATTTTGGCAGTGAAAACTACCATATAATACAGTGATAATTATCACTTTCATAATTATCACAAAAGTGAAATAAAAATGTATCAGCCTGTCAGTTTTAAAGAAATTTGAGTGAGATCCAGACTCAGTTTAAGAAGGAGCAAAAGGAAATCCAAAAAAAAAAAAATATATCCATCCAATTTGTGACTGATTTACAAGTAAATAATTTGTTCATGACAGTATCGTATATTTGGCTACATTTTCCCCCGTCTGATACCAGACACTGCATGGATTCTGTTATGAGTAAAGAGAAAAGAATAGAAAAATTAAAACCTACCTGTTAGTTACTGACTGCAAAATGATGCTCTCTATAAACATCAAAATCTCAATCCTATATAAGTAAAAATATTTTTCCAGCTCAGCTTTCTAGCAACTAATCTCTCAAATGCTAATTTTACCTTAACATTGACTGTCTCTGAATCTAAAAATAGCCCTTTTCATGTGCCATGTGATACTCATGTTCAGGTTTATTTGAGCTGCTTAAAGGATAATCAGCGTTTGTCACAAATGCTTGATTAAAACTCACATCCAAAGCTGGATATGCAGAGCTGTATGTTTACTCCTGTCACTATATTCTAGATACGACAAACCAAGTGCTGTGATGTATAAATAATGCATAGATATACATTTGATATTGTCTCTCTCAAGTAAGTTCAACATTCAAATGAGAGGGGCCGGTATAACAACCTTTAATGGAAAATTGTGCATCAGAAATTGTGCTTAGAGAAATCACACCAAACTTAACCTAAAAAGACATGTGGAACATGGCTTATCTATTGCTAATCTTAAAGAGAGATAAAAACTTACAAGTTCTTTCACAAATTTTTCAAGAAATACTTTCTCATTCCCTCCTGCATGCATTATATCACACACTTTTCAATATGGAGAGAAAAAAAAAGATAAAGCAAAAGATCCATTTTTAAATAAACTGAATTCTAAGCCATTTATTGTCATTAAAGCCTCAGTTATTAATCTATGCAGGAACAGCGTACGTTTTCTCTTCAATTTTCTTTGTTTTGTACTACCCACATTATTACTATATTACATGAAGCTGACTTCACCACTGAGTTAAAATCTTCAATTCCATACTTAAATCTTTAAAAAAATAATTAAAAAAGGACAAAAAGCTAACATGTAATTATGCATTCTGTTACTGCACTTTATTGCAGAGCCCATATCTGAATGATTGGACCCATATTTTATTACTAATAACATTATCAATTATTGACCTTTGAACAGCTGGCTCTCATTTCTCTTTTCTCCAAAAAATAATTACATTAGAAAAAAACTCAGGAAAACATAATAAACATAATAAAACCTCACTTTCTGAGACAATATTTGATGTTCTCAAAACACTCTTGAAAATAGTTTAATAAGGGTTTTGTTTGCTGGGAACATAGACAGCTCCCTGCAAAACTACTAAAAATAGCCAAATGGATACCCTGTCACTGAAGCATTATTAATTCTTGCTTATTTCTTTCTAAAATATTTAACTTCTGAATGGAAGAGGGCACAATGAACACCATGTTCCTGTGGTCATTTTTCCTCCTCCATGTGTTGACATTCTTTTTCAAACACGCCACTTCGAATGAAAGAAGCACCTTCAATTTCTGTTTCCAATTTTCATTAACAATTTCCTTCAGCTTTATCCAAACCCATATGAAAGATAAACTGAGTTAAGCGTTAAGCTGCACTTTCTGAATTATTTCTGGAATATGTTGTATTCAATATACTACACAAGAACTGTGACACAGCAACTAATGATACAGGCTTCTCTTGATATGACTCAGCAGCTCCTGGGACTTAGTATTTTTTCCTAGACTCAGTAGAATAGTTTCTGCTTCAGACTACAGCTCCAAAATAGTAGCCTGCATTATTTCTGTAATAAATCACAAAATGTCAAACTCACATGAACTATAATCATGCTTTGTTCTGTCTTTTGATGAAATGTATGTCATTTACCAACTACTGACACTACAGTAGTAAATACACATCTTAAACATATTAGGAGTCAGTGATGTATGAAGATGTCCATTTCACAAGTATTTTGTTGAACAGCTTTAACAGCCAATAATATGTTCTTCCTACTAAATAACTGTCAAATGTCTATAGTATTTGGAACCTCATTTTTTTTTCATGAATATTAAAAAGCCTCATTAAAAAAGCTTTCTCTGAAGGAATTCTGTAGGGTAGTATGTAGAAATTGTTCTTTTATTTGCACTGAGATACATGTTATTATATAAGTCATTATTGAATGTATAAGATTAAGAAACAGAGGAATATATTACCTATAACATCTAGAAATTTTGCTGTGCTGAAGAAAGTAACCTACCATGTGAAGAATGAACATGTATGCATTTTAACTTTGGGACTGCTGTATGTAATTTCTCTTATATGATCAGGTCTTTTTTTTTTTCTAGCTTTATTCTGTTCAGACAAAACAGGTACAAAAACTTGTGCTTACCAAAGTAAGACCTTCCTTAGTATGTATTTTGACACTCCAATATGTCATGCTGTCATGTTAAATCGCATGCTTTTGTCCTTTCAGATTAAATCTCAAACTACTTATATTGCTTTTTGTTTTAAACTTGGGAGTCACTATTAAAACACAGTGGGGAAATAATCAAAGGATATACTAAATATCAGACTAAATTTACCAAAGGATTATGCCTGACTTTGCTTTTTACTTTAGAAAACATGCATTTAGTCACAGAATATTCAAGATAGTGAAATGTCTGTTTTCCTGCCTTCCAGTTTCTTACATTTCTCTCTCTATCTATCCTGTCCTCTCTAAATACAAAAAGTAATTACAGGTTGACAACCAATACTGAAGGAATTTCCAATTTCAGATGGTGCTACTAATCCTACTGAGAACATAGTGACTTTTCATGCAGCTTAGAAAGGAGCTACTTAAAAAAAAAAAGGAAAAAAATGTATGCTTCTTTTAATTACATATACACCACTTACAGGGCATACAAGGAAAAAAGTCTCATTTTTCTTGCAGACACTGAGCAATTACTTCTATATAGATATATTGGAAATAAAAATATTGTTGCACATAGTGGAGCCCTCACAAGTTTTCATTGCAAAAAATCAAAACTTGCTTTGAAATCTAGGAAACATTAATGAGCTTTATGCAACAATTGCATGTTAAGATTTTAATAAGAGTCCTGTAGTTTGGAGTCAGATTAGTAAACTATAAATAGTTTTGCGTAATTTTTGGTAGTCTTTTTTGTATTTCCAGTATACGTTCTTGACATAGAACTACCAGCAACAGAGTATCAGTGGAGATTTTCTTGTTTGTCAGAAAGACTACTTAAAGGAGGTGAAATTCTAGGGGAATTAGGATTTATTTTTTTAATTGATGCTAGTAAATCAGAGCTTCTGGGTATCTGCTGCTCCCAAGACCACTGTATTCCACAGACACTCTTCCTAGGATCTCTAATTGTGTTCTATTTAATTTGCTTAATGCAAAGAAACTGGCTAAGAAGCTGAAAGGTGGTAATCATATAGAAACATAAAAAAGGAATATGTTTTCCAGACAGTATGTTTATGCCTGTTACATGCAAGAGTACCAGATCCTTACAGTGAGTAACAATTCTCTGGGAAATCACAATCTTGGAATTTGCTGATATGAATAGCAGTATTTATTCCTGCCATAAAGAAAATGCTTCCTATCAAAAACAATTAACTATTGCAGCTGTTTTAGTCCCACTGTCCCAGCTGATCTGCCAAACTCCAAAACCCCAGTATCAGAAATACACTAGAAGAATGTAGGCAGTTATAAATTCCTCTCAGATTCTGCTTCAGAGAATAGTTCTGAGCTGCTCCAACAGAAATTAATTAATCCCAGTGATTAACAGTGACAACAAATAACAGTACTGCTGCTGTTGTAAAATAATGTGAAAAAAAAAAAAATCTAAGCCAGAGAAAGGAGTAAAAGGATGAGGGGGTCATTAAGAGCAGCCAACATGGTTTTACCAAGTGGAAATCATGTTTGACCAACCTTATAGCCTTCTATGAGGAAGTAACTCAGGTGGATGGATGATGGTAGAGTGGTAGATGTGTTTCTTCTTGATTTCAGCAGGGCATTTGATACTGTCTCCCACAGCATCCTCATAGATAAGCTAAGGAAGTGTGGGCTTGATGATCAGGTAGTGAGGTGGATCAAGAACTGGTTGGAAGGAAGAAGGCAGAGAGTTGTGGTTAATGGGGCAGAATCTAGCTGGAGGTCTGTGACTAGTGGAGTCCCTCAGGGGTTGGTGCTGGGACCAGTGCTGTTTAATATTTTCATCAACGACCTGGATGAGGGAACTGAGCGTACCCTCAGCAAGTTCACTGATGATACTAAACTGGGAGGAGTGGCTGACACATCAGAGGGCTGTGTTGCCGTTCAGTGAGACCTGGACAGGCTGGAGAGTTGGGCAGGGAGAAACTTGATGAAATTCAACAAGGGCAAGTGTAGAGTCTTGCATCTGGGGAAGAACAACCCCATGTACCAGTACAGGTTGGGGGTTGACCTGCTGGACAGTAGTGAAGGGGAAAGGGACCTGGGGGTCCTGGTGGATAGGAGGATGACCATGAGCCAGCAATGTGCCCTTGTGGCCAAGAAGGCCAATGGCATCCTAGGGTGCATTAGAAAGGGTGTGGTTAGTAGGTCAAGAGAGGTTCTCCTTCCCCTCTACTCTGCCTTGGTGAGGCCGCATCTGGATTACTGTGTCCAGTTCTGGGCCCCTCAGTTCAAGAAGGACAGAGAATTTCTTGAAAGAGTCCAGCGCAGAGCCACAAAGATGATTAAGGAAGTGGATCCCTTATGAGGAGAGGCTGAGGGAGCTGGATCTCTTTAGCTTGGAGAAGAGGAGACTGAGGGGTGACCTCATCAATGTTTACAAATATGTAAAGGGTGAGTGTCAGGATGATGGAGCTAGGTTTTTTTCAGTGATGTGCAGTGACAGGACAAGGGGCAATGGGTGTAAACTGGAGCATAGGAGGTTCCATGTGAACATCAGGAAAAATTTATTTACTGTGAGAGTGACGGGGCACTGGAACAGGTTGTCCAGGGGGGTTGTGGAGTCTCCTATGTTGGAGATATTCAAGGCCCACCTGGACAAGTTCCTGTGTGATGTACTCTAGGTTACCCTGCTCTTGCAGGGGGGTTGGACTAGATGATCGTTTGAGGTCCCTTCCAACCCTTGGGATTCTGTGATTCTGTGAAAAGATACTTGCTAGCCACATGCAGATAAACTGAATATGGTTTTGCAGCACTGTTCCTAGACAGCAAAGGGCATCTGTGAGAACTGAAAAGCAGAGATCCTGTGGCATGGACTGATTCATCAGAATGTTTGGTCTGCATTTTTGATTTGCCACATCAGCAGCCTTGCTTTCCAGGTATTATCTCTACTGTTGCTTTGTATAGATGGAAAAAAATATTCCACACAGGATGTTTTTAAGAGAACATTATTACAAGTAGTTATAGTAAGTCAGATCAGAAATGGGTAAGAAATATCCTAGCTGAAAGGATGAGTCTGAGAGACTGCATATTAAAGGAAGCCACAGTCCGAACTTGGATGAAGCATCAGTAAACAAGGTACAATAACAATAAAATAAATCACTAGTAGCAAGTTGTAGCAAGCAGGATTATATTCCTTCACTTGAGGAAATAGTGGGAACTTCAAGAAATTATAAAGTCTACACTGCATATAACATGCTCCTTATGCCAGACAAATGACAGCAAACATAATATGAACACTTAAGATGAGCCTAGAGAGTTAGTGAGACTAGCACACACTGCTCCTCTGAGCTCTGTACACCATTGACAGAGATAGGCTCCTAGCTAGGTTGGTCCTTTGGAGTGGCCAAAATATCTATGAATTTTGAGTATAACTGTTTCGCTCAGTGAAAGCCCAACTGACTTTGAAGTCTTTCCTTACTAATACCTCCTTAAGGTAGCTTGAAAGTTGTTTTCTCTAATCAGTTCTGATAAACAGTCCACAGGGAGGAAACCTGCTCTACCTGTGTACTCAATCACAGTCTGTGTTCTACACACGTTTGCTTCCAGATGATAAACTGATCCCAGATAGGCTATATTCCTGTCAATAAGTAATTATTGCCAAACTGTTAGCAATCATTGCCCAAAATAACATTACAGGTAAACACAAGGTGAAACAACCATAACGGCCATTATGTCTCTAAGATGTCCAGTTATCATATTCATGTGACTGTGGCTGCAAAAGTACAGCAGATAGAACTATCTGAGGTCATCTCAGAATGAAACTAGTTAAACCCTATATTAGAGAACGACTGAACTATATTGAATATTGAACTGTATCTGGTGCTGTAAAAGGCTGTAGCCATTATGAGTTGGAGTGGATCATCTGCAGGATATGAAAACTGGTAAGTCACGTTACAGAAGGGCCTCAAAGATGATCCAAGGACTGGAGCACTCCTCCTGCAAACACAAGCTGAGTGAGTTGGAGTTGTTCAGCTTGGAGAACAGAAGGATCCAGGGAGACTTTAGAGCAGCCTTCCAGTACCTAAAGGGGTCTACAAGAAAGCTGGAGAGGGACTTTTTACAAGGGATTTAAACTGAAAGAGAGTAGATATGGATTAGATGTTAGGAGGAAGTTCTTCATTATGAGGGTGGTGAGGCCCTGGCACAGGTCGCCCAGGGAAGTAGATGCCCCATCCCTGGCAGTGCTCAAGGCCAGGTTGGACGGGGCTTTGAGCAACCTAGTCTAGAGGAAGGTGCCCTGACCCTGGCAGAAGACTAGATCTAGATGAACTTTAAGGCACCTTCCAACCCAAACTATTCCACAATTCTATGATTCTGTAAGTGTTGTTTAAACTCCACAGCCAGTTCAGATGTGATATAAGATACAAACTGTCAAGATTTATAGTACACCAAACACAGAACTAGGATCTCAAAGGAAAGCACAGGAAAAACATTAATGCCCATAGATCTAAACAAAACAACTGCAGGTAAACCACAAAAGAGGCTCAGAGGAGACTGAATTTTGTGAAGTTATTATGTCAACTGTAAGCAGTAAGTATACAAAGACACTATACCAAATGTAACTATTTTGGATATGGATAGACGCATTCCCAAATGCATTATGGATATCATTATCTGTATTTTTAATGTCTGCCACATCAAACATAGGTTAATGGGTTAATACTGGGCAGTGATTTAGCAAGCTGTGTTCCCTAAACCAATCTGCTTGGTACACTTCAGAAGATTTCTTGGTGAACCTCAGTTACACATTCAGATGTTTGAGGAACAAAAAATTTATACTGGTTTACTTGTACCTTCCATTTGCTGCTAAATAACCTTCCTTTTTCTTTGAAGTCATTATCAGGACACAAATTCACTACAGTGCTATCATAGTTCCACCACACCCACCAGACTGGAGTAAGCTAAGAGGGCCAAGAGAGTGAGGCGACTGGGGAGAAACGAGAAAAAAGTCTGATTCTTAAGTTTTAAGACTGAACTGGACAAGAGTGGAAGGTAACTGAATGGACCTTCACATTACTATGTTAAGTGATGTCTGATGTATCCTTATGAATGCCTTTTTCAATTAGAGGGAAACACTGTTCCAGCTTCTATCAAGTCAGGAAAATCCCAGCATTCCTATAGATGCTAAAGAAGCATCTATAGCATTGTTGTTATAATGAGGATTTAACTCCTAACAGGTCATGGCATGAAGGAATACCAAAGCATACACTTTTATTTCTGTGGTACTATTGCACACAATTTCATTGCAAAGTGTCATGGTTTAAACCCAGTCAGGTAACTTGTTCACTCACTCCCAGTGAGTGGTGCCGAGCTGACAACAATCAAGGTCCGTGTCCCCGCCCCCCACCGGGGCTCTCCCCTTCCCCACTCCCGGAGGAACGGGGAGGAGGATCGAAAGAGTGCAACTCCTACGGGTTGAGACAAGAACAGTCCAGCAACCAATGTACAACACAAATCACCACCGCTACTATCAACTACAACAATGATAAGAGAAAATAACAAGGGAAGAGAATACAACACCTCAGCACCAGCTGACCGATAACTCACCCCCCAAGCCCGACCAAGCTCCAACCGATACCTCCTCCAACCCTGCAGTCTCCCAGCCCTTCCAGCTAACTCCCGGTTACATCCTGGGCATGACGTGCTGTGGTATGGAATACCTCTTTGGTCAGTTTGGGTCAGGTGTCCTGTCTCTGCTTCCTCCAGGCTTCCCCTCCTCCCTGGCAGAGCATGAGGCTCACAAAGTCCTTGGCCAAACCAAAACATTGCTATCAGCTCTGTTCCCAGGCCGAAAGTCAAAACACTGCACTGCACCAGCTACCAAGAAGGAGAAACATGACTGCTACTGCTGAACCCAGGACACAAAGCAAAATGTCAAAGGACTAGAAAATAAGCCTGCTTCTTCCCTGAGCACAAGGACTCAATGACAACGACCTGTCCTTAAGATTATGGCCCTACAAAACACAGTTGCAAACCAGACTGATTCAACACCTGTTGATTTTTGCCATTCTCTAGAATAGCCACTCATAGCTATGTCCACTGTTGAAAAACACCCAAAACTCCAAACCAGGTCAGGCTGAACCTGTGGTTGACTCAGAGGGAAGTAATCATTCTTTTGCAGTAATTATCAAAGAAAAGATCTTATACTGACAAGGTATCTGACGGATGAGTGGGGATGTTTTTCGCAGGGACTGTGAGAATGAAGACCTTGGGCCCACTGTAGGAGAGGATCTGGTTCAAGACCATCTTAAAAACCTGAACGTGCACAAGTCCATGGGTCCTGATGAAATCCATACTCGGGTCCTGAAGGAGCTCGCAAATGAAGTTGCTAAGCCAGTGGCCATAATATTTGAGAAATCATAGCAGTCAGGTGAAGTTCCCGACGACTGGGAAAAGGGAAATATAACCCCCATTTTCAAGAAGGGGAAAATGGATGACCTGGGGAATTACAGAGCAGTCAGTCTCACCTCTGTGCCTGGCAAAATCTTGGAGCAGATTCTCCTGGAAGGCATGCTAAGGCACATGGAAAACAACAAGGTGCTTGGTGACAGTCAGCATGGCTTCACTAAGGGGAAATCCTGCCTGACCAATTTGGTGGCCTTCTATGATGGGGCTACGGAACTGATGGACAGGGGTAGAGCAGCTGATGTCATCTACCTGGACTTGTGCAAAGCATTCGACACTGTCTCACACAACATCCTTGCCTCTTAAATTGGAGAGACATCAATTTGATGTATGGACCACTTGGTGGATAAAGAACTGGATGGATGGCTGTAGGCAAAGAGTTATGGTCAATGGCTCAATGTCCGACTGGAAACCAGTAACGAGTGGTGTCCCTCAGGGATCGGTGTTGGGACCAGTCTTGTTTAACATCTTCGGCAGTGACATGGAGAGTGGGATTGAGTGTGCCCTCAGCAAGTTTGCCAATGACACCAAGCTGTGTGGTTCGGTTGATACCCTGGAGGGAAGGAATGCCATCCAGAGGGACCTTGACATGCTTGTGAGGTGTGCAGATGCCAACCTTATGAAGTTTAACAATGGGAAGTGCAAGGTCCTACACCTGGGTTGGAGCAATCCCAGGCACAGCTGCAGGTTGGGCAGAGAAGAGATTCAGAGCAGCCCTGTGGAGAAGGACTTGGGGGTGTTGGTTGATAAGAAAATGAACATGAGCAGGCAGTGTGTGCTTGCAGCCCAGAAAGCTAACCATGTCCTGGGCTGCATCAAAAGTAGCTTGACCAGTAGGTCGAAGGTGATCCTGCCCCTCTACTCTGCTCTTGTGAGACCTCACCTGGAGTATTGTGTGCAGTTCTGGTGTCCTCAACATAAAAAAGACATGGAACTGTAGAGGAGGGCCACGAGGATGATCAGGAGGCTGGAACACCTCCCGTATCAAGATAGGCTGAGAAAGTCAGGGCTGTTCAGCCTGGGGAAGAGAAAGCTGCGTGGAGACCTCATAGCAGCCTTCCAGTATCTGAAGGGGGTCTATAGGGATGCTGGGAATGGACTCTTCATTAGGTACTGTAGTGATAGGACAAGGGGTAATGGGTTAAAACTTAAACAGGGAAAGTTTAGATTGGATATGAGGAGGAAGTTCTTTAGTGTGAGGGTGGTGAGGCACTGGAATAGGTTGCCCAGAGAGGTTGTGAATGCTCCATCCCTGGCAGTGTTCAAGATCAGGTTGGATGAGGCCTTGGGTGATATGGTGTGAGGTGTCCCTGCCCATGGCAGGGGGGTTGGAACTTGATGGTCTTAAGGTCCTTTCCAACCCTAAATATTTTATGATTCTATTCTATGATTCTACCTTGTATCTGCCTAGCAAGAGCAGTGCTGGAGGTCTTGAAGTACTTGTAAATTACAGCTCACTTCCAAGAAACTTCAGTCAGCTGATCGGAGCTAGCCTAGCTAGAGCCGCAGCCCGCATGCTTCAGCGACTGCGAGGGTCAACGGAGATGAGGAAAATCAGAGGGAATAGCGCAGAGACATCACGATTCCCGACATCTCCCGATCCCCAGCAGCCCTTGTGAGAGAGAGGCTGACGTGCTGGGGGGCGTTCCTACGGTGACGGCCACCGCCCCCCTGCCCCTTGCCTTGAAAGAGCCTCTGAGAGGGCAGCGGCTGCCCACCGGGCGCAGGGAGGAGCAATCAGGTCGTGTTGCTGACCAATATGGTCGCCTCCAGAAAGAGAGCTTGCAGTAAGGTGACTGCAGCAACTCAGACAGAGACCCCGTCCCAAACCGTGGCTGTTCAGGTCTCTGGATGCAGGGAGTGCCAGAGCCTGCTGCTGCCGGGGGAGGGAGGACAGCATTCCACCTGCGTGAGGTGTGAGCAGGTAGAAGATCTGCTTAGCCTGGTGGCAAGACTTAAGGAGGAGGTTGAGACGCTGAGGACCATCAGGGAGTGTGAAAGGGAGATTGACTGGTGGAGTAACTCCCTGGTGTGCCAGTCGGAATGGTTCCAGGGAGATACCCCCCAAAAGAGGAAGGACCCCCTGCCCCCTCACACAGAGGGGGATGGCCAGAGACAGCCCCTGCCCTGTAGCTGTTGTGCAGAGGTAGGGAACCAAAAAGACGACCAGGGTTGGAAGCGAGTTCCAGTTCGGCGTCGTGGGAAACCCTCCCTTCTTCCTGCCCTGCTTCCCCAGGTGTCCCTCCGTAATAGGTTCGAGGCCCTGGATCTTGAAGGAGAGGTAGGTGAGAATGTGGGGCAAGGCCAGCCCACAAGGCCACATAGGAAAAGGCAGTCGACATTGCACCTCAAGACTGCCTCTGTTAAGAAAGAAAGAAGGGTCATTGTAGTAGGGGATTCCCTTCTGAGAGGAACAGAGGGCCCGATATGCAGAGTTGACCCTCATCACAGGGAAGTGTGTAGTCTGCCTGGAGCCCGGATCAGGGATATCACTAGGGCGCTCCCCAGCCTGGTGCACCCGACAGACTACTACCCACTGCTGATCTTCCAGACAGGTGAGGGGGAAGCTGCTTCCCGCAGTCTGAGGGGGATGAAGAAAGACTACAGGGCCTTGGGGTGGATGGTGAAAGAGTCTGGGGCTCAAGTGATCTTCTCCTCTCTCCTTCCATCTTCCACTGATGATGTGGGAAGGAATGGGAAGATTCAGTTCATAAACGATTGGCTTCGAGACTGGTGCTATAGGCAGGGCTTTGGATTCTTTGATAACGGCTGGTTTTATAGGGCACCAGTCTGGACAATGTCAAGTGGGAAAGGTTTATCTCACAGAGGCAAAAGGATGCTGGGGCACGAATTAGCAGGGCTCATTTGGAGAGCTTTAAACTAGATTCGAAAGGGATGGGGTTGTAGCTGGGCTTGCCCCAGTGGGGCAGCGCTCCAGAATTGATGAAGACTGGGAGGCCTCCTATAATCCTAGGGTGAAATCGGTGTGCTCAGCTCGCTCCCTGAAATGTCTGTACACCAATGCGCGCAGCATGGGAAATAACAGGAGGAGTTGGAAACCTGTGTTAAGTCAGGAGACTATGATCTGGTGGCAATTACAGAGACGTGGTGGGACAGCTCACATGACTGGAATATAGTCATGGAGGGCTATGTCCTTTTCAGGAAAGACAGGCCAGCCAGGAGGGGTAGTGGGGTTGCTCTTTATGTACGGGAGCAACTACAATGCACCGAGTTCTGTCCAGGGACAGATGACGAGCGAGTTGAGAGTCTGTGGGTGAGAATTAAGGGGCAGGCTGGCAGGGGGGATACTGTTGTGGGTGTCTGTTACAGACCACCAGATCAGGGTGAGGAAGTTGACGAGGCCTTCTACAGGCAGCTGAGAGCGGCCTCACAGTCACAGGCCGTGGTCGTCGTGGGGGATTTTAACTTCCCTGATGTTTGCTGGAAGGAACGCTCAGCAACCGAGCCACAGTCCAGGAGGTTCCTCCAGTGTATGGATGATAACTTCCTCCTGCAAATGGTGGATGAGCCGACCAGGAGAGGAGCGCTGCTGGATCTCATCCTCACTAACAAGGAGGATCTGGTCGAAGCAGTAAGGGTTGAGGGCTGCCTTGGTAGAAGTAGAATTGCAACCCTGGACTTTAGCAGGGCAAACTTTGGCCTTTTCAAGCAATTGCTAGGGGAAATCCCATGGGCAAGGCTGTTTGAAGGTAAAGGGGCCCAAGATAGTTGGTTGGCATGCAAGGATTGCTTTTTCCGAGCTCAAGATCAGAGCATCCCGACACGTAGGAAGTCAAGGAAGAGGGCCAGGAGACCTGCGTGGCTAAATAGGGAATTGCTGGGTATGCTCAAGTGGAAGAGGAGAGTTTACAGGTCATGGAAGGAGGGGCTGGCCACTTCAGAGGAATATAAGGCTGCTGCTGGAGGATGTAGGAAGGCAGCTAGGATGACTAAGGCCTCCTTAGAATTAAACCTGGCGAGAAGGGTCAAGGACAGCAAAAAGAGCTTTTGCAAATACATGGCAGATAAAACTAACACCAGAGGCAATGGAGGCCCACTGATGAACGGGATGGGTGCCCTGGTGACAGAAGATACAGAGATGGCAGAGTTACTGAATGCCTTCTTTGTCTCTGTCTACTCTGCTGCAGGCAGTCCTGAAGAGCCCTGTACCCCTGAGACCTTAGATGAAGTCAGGTCAACGGAGCGGTTTGCCTTAGTCGATGAGGAATGGGTTAGAGACCAGTTGAGCAATCTGGACATCCATAAATCCATGGGTCCAGATGGGATGCACCCGCGGGTGCTGAGGGAACTGGCGGAAGTCATTGCTAGACCACTCTCCATCATCTTTACCAAGTCTTGGGAAACGGGAGAGGTGCCTGAGGACTGGAGGAAAGCAAATGTCACTCCAGTCTTCAAAAAGGGCAAGGAGGACCCGGGTAACTATAGACCAGTCAGCCTCACCTCCATCCCTGGGAAAGTGATGGAACACCTTATCCTTGGTGCCATCTTAAGGCATATCAAGGATAAGAGGGTTATGAGGGGCAGTCAACATGGCTTCACCAAGGGGAAATCATGTTTGACCAATCTCTTAGCCTTTTATGAGGAAATAACACGGTGGATGGATGATGGCAGAGCGGTGGATGTGGTCTACCTTGACTTCAGCAAAGCATTTGACACAGTCTCCCACAGCATCCTCACAGCTAAATTGAGGAAGTGTGGTCTGGATGATCAGGTAGTGAGGTGGACTGTGAACTGGCTGAAGGAGAGAAGCCAGAGAGTTGTAGTCTATGGGGCGGAGTCTAGTTGGAGGCCTGTAACTAGTGGAGTGCCTCAAGGGTCAGTACTGGGACCAGTATTATTTAATATATTCATCAATGATTTAGATGACGGAATTGAGTGTACTATCAGCAAGTTTGCTGATGACACTAAGCTGGGAGGAGTGGCTGACACGCCAGAAGGCTGTGCTGCCATCCAGCGAGACCTGGACAGGCTGGAGAGTTGGGCAGGGAATAACTTGATGAAGTATAACAAGGGAAAGTGTAGAGTCCTGCATCTGGGCAGGAACAACCCCAGGTTCCAGTATAGGTTGGGAAACGACCTGTTAGAGAGCAGTGTAGGGGAGAGGGACCTGGGGGTCCTAGTGGACGACAGGATGACCATGAGCCAACACTGTGCCCTTGTGGCCAAGAAGGCCAATGGTATCCTGGGGTGTATTAGAAGGGGGGTGGTTAGTAGGTCGAGAGAGGTCCTCCTTCCCCTCTACTCTGCCCTGGTGAGACCGCATCTGGAATATTGTGTCCAGTTCTGGGCCCCTCAGATCAAGAAGGACAGGGACCTGCTGGAGAGAGTCCAGTGCAGGGCAACTAAGATGATTAAGGAAGTGGAGCATCTCCCTTATGAGGAAAGACTGAGGGAGCTGGGTCTCTATAGTTTAGAGAAGAGGAGACTGAGGGGTGACGTTTTTAGTGTATATAAATATATAAAGGGGGAGTGTCACGAGGATGGAGCCAGGCTCTACTCAGTGGCAAACAATGATAGGACAAGGGGTAATGGGTACAAACTGGAACACAAGAGGTTCCACTTAAACTTGAGAAGAAACTTCTCAGTGAGGGTGACAGAACACTGGAACAGGCTGCCCAGGGAGGTTGTGGAGTCTCCTTCCCTGGAGACATTCAAAACCCGCCTGGACACATTCCTGTGTAACATTATCTAGGTGTTCCTGCTCCGGCAGGGGGATTGGACTAGATGATCTTTTGAGGTCCCTTCCAATCTCTAGCATACTGTGATACTGTGAAGAAACAGGCTAAGGTCAAGATTATAATCAGCTTTAACTAGATCCAAATAACCATGTGTTTAGTTACTGATAGTATGACATTTAGCAGTTTATTGTGATTTTTGCAATGATAATTCAAAGGTTAAGTCTTCTCACTGAATGGGTCAGCCTCTGAGCTGATTGAGAATTCCTTCCTGAACTATTAAACCAATTTTGATCATGGGCAACTGAACTACATTTCATTATCTCAATTGCCAGCTTGCTAAACAACAATTTCAAAACCATATTCTGCCTTCAGTTATACCTTTCCACTTCTGTAAACAATTACTCATGCTCTGGTAACCTGATTCAACTCAGATTACTTATCCAGCCTTAAAACTGGCCAGAATGTGAACTCTGAGCTTCGTGACAAGAAGGGGAAAAGCTCTAACTTGTTTTCAAATCCTGCATGGTTTGGAAGCATGGCATTTACATTGAGACATCTGTGTAAGAGCAGGACTTTTATTTGTAAAATAAGTCTCAGAAGTCTTAAATTCAAAATTAATTAAGACAATCTAAATGGATGTTGTAGAAAATATACATAATGAACATATTAAAGTAATTTTTTGTTCAAATACATTAAAAATTTAGAAAAGTCAAACTGTGTAAAATTCCTTTTATCACCAGTTGCAAGTTACAAATGAAGCAAGGGCAGACCTCCAATGCACCTCCTATCCTTGGGATGTTGCTAGGTGTTCAGTGGCAAACATTGTTTCTAATGAATAAATGATCAAGGACTTTACTCAGATGATAGATTAATTTCCATGAAGACAGACTACCCTTTCTATGATAGGCAGAACATGGTCTTACCCTCTAAGAGAATTGCATATACGCATTACAGATAATCTGCACAAATTCGGGCTTTCCATAAACCTCAGGTTCACTATTCATGTACTACAAGATAAATTTCTGCCTGCTTTTTAGGCACACAGATAAGCATGGGCTGCCACCATCAGAAAAACTTATGCAGGCTGAGTCTTGCTCCCGAAAGCTCGTCAGACACAGGAAAACGGTCACTGTATATCAGTGATTTTTTTCCACCAGCAGCAATCGTCTTTCCTGGTGACCTACAGCCATCCCTTTGTAGAGGTACAGTAAGAAAAAGCACTGATTGAGTCTGAGCTTCTGCTACTAAGAGAACAGATCAATCCAGAGATGGCTTGTTTGCTGCATTTGAAACCCTTGACCAGGTATTTTCCAAGAAAACTGGCCTGATAAGCAACAAATAACATGTGAGCTGCAAGATGACTCTCTGATCTTCTGAAAAGCAGGGTGGGAGAGGAGAAGAGTTCATTTCTGGGCCTTATTGACATGACATGCTGTCTCACCTTATCAGTCAAGGTGTTGAGAGTTTTGGATAAAATTCCTCCAATACTTACAATGCACATGGCAGATATTACACATGTATAGTAATTTATCTTTAATACAAGAGAGGGCACAAGGTTTTCTAAATGAAGATAATAGTAGCAATTAATCTTGAAGTGTATTACATTAGCTTTGAAATATCTGTAAACTAGATAATAAGAGTGTTTTAATATGTATCTACCTTCATACTGCATTAGTGGATTTAAGACAGGCTGTTTTTCAAGAAAATACTAATCTTTGTTAACAATGGGGTTTTGACAATACTGTAATATAGGCACAATGCTAACCCATGTGTTGAAGTATTCAGAAGTATAGTTATTGCTTACAACTATTTATGTAAATTGGATAGTTTAGGTAGGGAAATGGCATTCTTGAGGACTCAGCTAGAAGAGTAGTCTCTAGAAGAGGTCTCTTGTCAGTTATTCATTCATGCTAAGCTAGAGAGACAGTGAGTATGGATAAAGTAAGGGATCCAAAAGGCATCTTTTTCTAAGTGTCCTAGCAAATATTCATGCAATTGTGAGGTTTGTCATTCTTTACATAGAACCATAGAATAGTTAGGGTTGGAAAGGACCTTAAGATCATCCAGTTCCAACCCCCCTGCCATGGGTAGGGACACCTCACGCTAAATCATATCACCCAAGGCCTCGTCCAACCTGGTCTGGAACACTGCCAGGGATGGAGCATTCACAGCCTCCCTCAGCAACCTATTCCAGGGCCTCACCATCCTAACAGGAAAGAATTTCCTCCTTATATCCAATCTAAACTTCCCCTGTTTAAGTTTTAACCCGTTACCCCTTGTCCTTTCACTACAGTCTCTAATGAAGAGTCCCTCCCCAGCATCCCTATAGACCCCCTTCAGGTACTACACACACGATTGCCTTTGCAACACCAAGCCATCACTGAACACAAAAGGTGGTCAGCCTGATGGAAAAGGGTAATGGGGACCAAAAAACTAGTGTCATGTGAATTTTGTGTGCCCCCCTAGCAGGGATAATTAAATAAAGCTATTTATACAAAACATAATTTGGAAACTAAGTTTGTCATAAAAGGCAAAGCCAAATTAGATTTACTCAAAAGTATAGGCAAAGAGAAGATGAATCAGGTCTGTGCCCATACCTCCCTATCAGACCTTCCTGATGTAAGTAGACCCTGGACTAAAAAATCTACTCTGATGTACCTGTGACATCAGGTGAGTGTTACGCATTAGCATAACGCATATGTCCAGTGAAGATATCTTCCTTAGTGTCCTAAACAAATCACTTCTCTGCTAAACTTTTTTCTGCTGCAGACATACAGGTTTATTTTGTTGGAGTTTTATGCATTAGAGTTTGTAATTTGTAATAAACATTAAACTTACAATCACACTTCCTATGTAAAACTACATACTATTTCCTACAATAACTACTGGGAAATAAATATCTGATTAATAATCTGGTATTCACCTGATCTAATCTTTTTCTTTCATTATTTCACATTATCAACAATGAGAAGATAACTGTTGTAGCCTGCTTTGGATGATCCAAGTTTTATCTGTCTGTTTGAAGAAGAATGGATTATTGATCCCCAAAAGAAAATGTGCTTGGAGAAGTGCGTATATATATTCATGCTTCTGTAGTGTTACCAGAAAATGACAGTAAGGGCTATGAGAAAGCTTAGACAACAACAATAAAAAGTTACTTCTAGAGATACCACTGGGGAAAATGACAGCAGAAAGCAAAACCAGGAATGTTTTCTCAGATTAAATCATCTGCCTCATTAGATTTAGATAGCATTCAGCCTGGCTGGACAGAATTTTCTACCAGGTGCTGAGCTATTCATTGTTAGCTACCACAGAAATAGGTCAGATAAATAAAGAACTCTCCTATTAACAAATAAACAAACAAACAAAAAAACAACAGCTAAAACACATCATCTTCTTTATTTGTAAATTTATTTGTAAATCTGGGCAGAAAATTCAGGAAGGAGCCACAGGGCAATGTAAAAACACAAACTATAATACTAAATAATAAACTGTCTAGCACACTTTCAGTAATGCTGCTTAATCTTTTACCTTCGATACAAGAATACATAGGACTAAAATGATTGAGCAAATTTATCTGACCTTATCCTAATCAGCCAATGGTAAAAAAACACAAAAATTCAACCAAGATTTCTTACTCCAAAAGTGAGAGCATGAGAAGGTAAAATATTGGGAAATAAGCCATTTTCAATGTGATGATTATTGTGATGCTGATCCATATGGGTCTACCTGAATCAGATCATGGAATCTTACAGTGGAGTGCAGAAGATAGTATGCTGGTCAGAGATTAGCCAAAGCAAGTAGCAGACTGAGTTAATCATAATGCAAAGCTCATAATCACAAGGCAAGGACATGCCAAAGCCTACAAAGGGTTTTCATGGGGATATTATCAAACTACAGAACACAATGACATATGTAATCTGTGATGTGAGGGATACACCGGCTTGAAACTGCATGGTATAAAGTGCTTAAAATTTGGAGTTACTATTTTCTAACAAAGAAACATTGAGCTAAATGTAAGTTACATGTTCAATATCCTTAAAATAGAAAGACACTAGGTCAAAAGTGAACTGGAAGTTAACATAAAGGCATGAGGGCCAAAGCTGAGCACCTCTTTGCATTGTATGTGAGCAAAATTAATGTAGTCTGAATTCAAAGGGTGTGTATCTAATACACCTAAATCCATATATCCTTTGTGTGTCGAAAAGCCTGAGTTTACTACGTTGGGGAATATTTTGAGTGAAGGTGACTGATGGGAAAATCAGACAGAAAAATACAATAAAAATTAGGAATTCAATAGGAAGATGTATTAGATAGATAGCCAAAATATTGCAATCCTAATAAAGATAGAAGCTTTGGTAAAAAACTAATTTTCCTTCTGTGGTGCAGTAGCTACATTAGTTATAAATGTTAGCATAATAGTAAACACATGGAAAAAAATGAAAATTACAATCTGAATGAATTATGATATATAGAAAATATGCATAGGAAACAAATGGCAAAGGAAAAAAAATCCATTATTAAATCAACTTTCAGAGTTTATATTCGGGTTGGTTATTTCTAAAATGCACTAGGAACAAAAGAAAGCATATTAAAAAGGACAGCATCATAGAGTTAATATTGTAAGTCCAGTTGATCTTCCTGATATCTGAGAAATATACCAATTAACTGACACAAAGCTAATGGCCAGAAAACATATAGTGCTTACTTCAACAGAAGGGTAAATCTGGGAGTAATGCAAAGAAGCAAACAGCTTCACTCTTTGAAGACGAGGGGGAAAAAAAAGAATCAGACTGTTTCTTAACAATAGCAAAAAAGAAATTGTGAAATGAAGTGATTGCTCCTTCTTCCCTTGTCATCTTTAGAACACATCAAGGTTTTGGATTCACCCCACCTAACTTTAGAAAGCCTGTAACTCTCACAATTTGAGAATATCACTGACCTTAATGTACAGATCCCAACTAAAAGTACACTTGGGCTCTCTAACTAAATACCTTTCCTGTTTTAATGAAAACATGTTATGGGGTTCATCAAAAAATATCAAAAGGATGAACGTTATTGCCCTGTGGCATACACGACTTTCAAGCATATGACTTCTTACTTTGTGTATCAATTTGTGAAACATTAAGCTCTGGCTTTTCTTGATATATTTGCCTGTATCAGGAGATAATTCTATTTGCTGCTGTAAAGTATTTTTAATTCTACAGGAAAAAAGGTGCAGAAAGTATTATTTGCACTAATATATTTCTAACTAGAAATGGTACACCTCATTTCACTACCCAGTTTATTTTCTTCTGTTTACCAAGTTCAGTATGCTATTTTCCCCCTAAACGTTTACGAAACTGTGTTCTTAGAAAAGGTTTACTCTTCTACTCATGAAACTAATTAGCTCTAAATATCTTATTTAAAAAAAATCCATAACAGTTTAAGTTTTATTGTTCTTTGATAATCAAAACAGACATAGGTTTTTCGGTTTTGGTTTTGGTTTTTTGCTATTTTAGTCCTGAGAAGTAATAAATCTTCTCAAAACTTGTTTAGAAACAATTGCATGAGCATATTTTGATTTATACAACCCACATTTACTGATAGCTAAGAAAGTGGAAAAGTGAAAAAGTGTCAGTAAATATAACCAGAGGGCATTTATAGATTTGCATTAAGAGGGAACTCAGTCCTTGTAAAAACTATGTAAAAGTAAAGGTATTTACAACAGTAGGCAAAGACTGTGTGATATATATTTTTCTTCTGCTTATGGTGGCTCTTTGACAGTAGGTAGGTAGTATTTACTAATTCAAAGTAAATAAATAAAACAGTGACTTTGAAAATATAAGTTCTATATTGAGTAGCCAGTAGGAGGCAGGAGAAGTAAATCTCAGAAGTTGTCCCCTTGGGGGAGACAAAACAGACCACCATCCTGTCTCTTTCTCATATCCAGGTTATTTTTGTAAAATCCTCTAGGTTATCACCTAGAATTACAAGAATAAAACTGAGCAATAATATTCTAGTATTCTTCCATTTCATAGTAGATGATATGATTTTCATTTATTCAAAGTACCATTCTATATGAAATAACTACTAACAAAACTGCAATAGGAATGAGACCCTTGTGTTCATGAACTACATCACAACTGTTCACCACAGAGGAAAGTTGAGAGCTCTCTTATCAACTCTCTGCTTACATTGGTCTAATTTTTTTTTTCTTTTTGATTTTTTTTTTTCAAAACCAGAAGGTTAATTATAAACTAGCAAGCTTTCCAAAGGTATTGTACTGGTAACTCAGAATGTAGCGCTCTTTACCCATTTCTTTGATATCTCTTCATTAGCAGTTACAGTATTTACCTACTTTGATCTCTGTGGATGTAAAGCAGTAGACAAGCACTATATCATCAGGATTGACAATCAGTCTTGAGAAAAGAAGCTTTTCAGCAGATGCTGGCCTGGGAACACTAGAAGGTTTTTCAGCAAAAATGGACCAGACTTCAGAAGATGATTCAGCGACATGAGACTGTTTAAAGCAGGCAGCTGAAATGCACCTATCACAAATTTCCCTTGGCTGGCAAGTTTTTTTTTTCTTACCTGCCTATTTCTGTTTTTTAAAACTGTATCTAGAACTTCAGGCATCTTATATGAAAGAAACAAAACAGAATCAGAAGAGGTTTCCTCTTATTAATTCTGCCCAGTAGTGGCCTGCAGGATAGACAACCTGGTCAGGTGCTCACATCTACACAGCTCCAAACCAACCACAGTACATGCTGCCATCTCCAAATGACCTGCTAGTGCTGTTTGCACAGAAATATTCAATCAAGGAAAACTTCAGTGGAGTTCTGCATTAACGATTCCCATCTACTGCTCACTCATCTGCATATAAGGAGTTGTTTCAACAGCTGTTTTAATTCAATTTATCTTGTTATCTATGAAGACTTAATTGAACAAATTACTTCAAAGGAATGCCTGAAATTGCTAATATTAAAATTTATATCATCTTTTTCTTATGCACACTGCCAGCTCTGGCTAATCATTTCACATATTGGTCCATGACTGCCTTCGTAGTTCAAAATTCTGTGCATAACTCTCTTTGACATCAAGACTGATCTTAAGAAAAAAGGCAGAAATGCCATTATATTTATTACAAGCTATTTCTAGTATGAATTGCTAGTCATTATGAATCTTCTGAAATGAATATTCCTCCATTTCCATCTATGAATAACACTAAGGAAATGTTGAAATTCCCATCAGATCATAGCCTGGATGACAAAACAGCTTCAGTGGCTGCTAATTTCAGAGGAACCACAAGTAACTTCCACCACATTTCCAGCCATAACCAGTCATTTTTAAAAAGAGTTCCAAATATCACAAGCAACTCTCTACGTGTCCATGGTTTTGCTGTTATCCAGCTCATGAATGGGAAGTTTTCAATAGCCAGGATTATTAAATTGGGATTAGAAACTGCTTTGATATTTTAGAGGACTCAAGTGTTTCAGTAATTTAACTTAGTTATTACAATTTTAGCTGTGAAGTTCTACTACTGTCATTCTCAGTGCTCTTAAACCAGGAGTTTAGATAGATATGAAATCAATATTCCATAGTAACCTATGATCACTTTTACGCCCTTTTCCTTTTCCTATTAGAGGTAGTAACTGCTTAAGAGTATTTCCAAACAAACAGGGTATTCTTATGTAAATATTTTTAATCACTCATATCCTTCACATTTCTTCCCTGAACTTTATCCCCAGTGGTGTAGGTTTCAATGCTTACATTGATGAAGAATAGTAAGTGATTTGGCTTTTGAAAATCAGTCCAGGTTTCCCAAGAAACATTAGGACAAAATTATTTTAAGTCAGTAAAGGGCTGATCTCATGATGCTTCAATCACTGTCCACAACAAATTATCCAGAATAACTGACACACAAGGAAGATACTCACAAAAAACCCTCTTCCATGTCTTGATTAAATTCATTTGATCCTTATAAATGAAGATCACAATTTTCATAAAAATACTATAAACATATTGAAATTATATAAACTGATATCCTGAATATTGCATAATCTTAAAATGCCAACATACTGTATATTCAACTTGCTCAGTTCTTGTATCTCATTTTAATTATAAATGACTTTTGGACAAAATGGACATAAAAGAAGAAATATGACTGATTTTAAACGTATACCTAGGTATATCTAGGAATAAACCTTCCTGATTAAGTAACAATACATTACTTCTTACACCTAATACACTTGTTAAAAAAAAAAAAAAAAATCAGTAAAGTTTATTAAGGAGGACATTCTAATTTATGAAGGATTAAATATCTAGCCCAGAGAAAAAGTCTGTGCAATCCACAACCCATGAGAGTGAATAAATCAGTTCTGCTACTGATCACTTTAGGAGCTGTCACACAATATTAAAAAAACATTTATTTGAAAACAGTTTTATAACAACAGTAAAATCACTCAGCAGCAAAAGACAGCTAGGGAAAACCACAGAAAGCATACTGTAATCTAAGTGAGTGCAATACATCATAAAATACCTGTTGTGGTTTAAGCTAGTGCTGAACCCAGGACAATAATATTTAACCTAAAGTCTCTGCAACCCACAACTTACAAAATTGTATAAATCTATTCTGCTACTTACTGCTTTCAGAGCTGTCATACAATATTAAAGACATCTATTTGAAAATACTTCTACAACAACAGAATCACTCAGCAGCTGAAGGCAACTGGGCAAAAACCACAGACAGCATACTGCTGAGTGCGCATACCTCAGAAAATAAGCATAAAAAAGTACATACAATTTGTATACTGATTTTTAATTATTTTTATTATGAAAATAATTGCATACTTTATGATTATACATGTAATTTGTACTGAGGAGTCTGAAGAAAGCCCTATATTACTTACACTTAATTATGACACGGAAAAGAGGAAAATGAGATTTTGCTATTGATTTACAAAAATTGCACCTGATTCTTCCAAATTAGTGTGGAAGTGGTTCACAAAGTTCAGAACCATGACAACCCAGTGTAGGAAGGAAGGTAAGTTTGCTTCAAGCTTTTGTTACCACGATAGGGACTGATTGTGAAACCTAGATCTCTACCAAAGCTTCAATCTGATTTAGAGAGCTTCGATTTAACATTCTGCTTCGGGTGCACTGTATTACAAACTATTTTGACTCTATGGATGATTTCCAGGTAGACACTAGATGTGTTTCATATGCCATAAACTATTAATTTGTATGAAACATATTAACCCTTGAGAAAATAAAAAGAAGGGATACAATCTATCCAAAACCAGACAACTACAAATATCCTTAAACCAGAAGACTTTCAGAAAACTGCAATGAGCTTCCTCATTGATTTCTGGAAAAGTACATGGATAGTCTAAGTACACTTGTAAAATTCATTTTTTCTTAACATTCTACTTAAAAACATCTCTAACATTTGCACAATTTTATGATGCTTGCACTTTTCATTCATGGGTGGAAATGAATAGCCTTGATACTTATTTAAATTGAGAGAGTTTTTCTCAGCTCCCTAGTAAAAGTGTATAAAACTACCTTTTTTTCCTGTTGTAACCAGTTCAGATCTTTAATTATCAAGTTTAAGAAAAAAAATAGGGAATAAACCTGCACTCTTCCTGAACTACAAGAAAACAAATTCCTAAGTCTGTGACATTTGGCTAAGCCCCATTTTCATACACCATTGTTTATATCTATTACTTGATTCCCATGTAACATGCCTTTTATCTCATTCACAGCAGTTGAACACCACAGAGGAATGGGGCATATATGTCTTCCTGTGCCTTCATCTACCTGGCATGCTAGAAACCTGTCCTATACTATGTAAGAAGAAATTTTTGGCCACTGAGGCAGACAAAAAGGGGAGATGGATTAGAAACTTATTTCTTACAGAAATCTTACAACCACTTAGAGGCAGCTTCACTACATTTCTAATTATCTTTCCATTACCAGTTTTCTTAGCCCTAAAAACAAGTACAGACAACAATCAAGTGCTAAATTTTGCCAGGGAACCTGACCCAATGCAGCAATCAGACTCGACAGGGTATACACAAGCCTGCCGACCAACCTGAAAAGTAAATATGGCTTGTTTAATCAAATCTCTGCAACCTTTAATGCTGGAGATAACTTTTATCATAACATTTTTTAAATTAATTGACATTTCTGTTTACAAGTGAACATGAAACAAAAAGAAAAGCAGAAGTTCATACATTTGAACGGTATCTCTGCATTATCATTTAAATATGCACTCTATAACTCAATATAATGCACTCTAATGGCTACATAAAATTTTAATAAAAATGCACTCAATAACATGTTTTTGAGTCCCTGCAGGGTTTTCATATCAATACTAGCAAGTACGCACAAGACAGAAACATGGAGAAACAGCTGTGTGACTTCCTTATTTAAAATCTGTAAGACTGTTTCTTGAAAGGGTTAAATCAACAGGATTACTTTAGACCTTTTCATAGGAGCAAATTTTGCTTATATTCTCACTCGTTAACACATGAGACCACAATCTCTAAGTCAACAAAGTTCCCCTTTTCTTAGGCATAAGTATATACACGGTACTCAAATGCTAGCTTACAGGAGATTTGAGAACACAGTATTTCTTCAATATTTGAGAAACAGACCATTTTGGTCTGGAACCTAATAAAACACTGGGATGCAATGAATATCATTACGTTACCAGCCATGCTGCAATCAGTGTTTTTTCAGACTAACTTTTCATAACAGCACTTTTAGAAATGAGGTATAAAAAGTATACCTTTAAAATAAAGTAAGCTTCTTATATTTTATTGTTACTGCTTTATACAGAAACAGTATTTCTAAGAAGTGGTGATCTATGATAAACAAAGCATCCATCAATAAACGTTGCACTTGATTGTCCCAAGTGAATGTTAGCTACTTATTTTGAATCCGAGTATTGTAGTTCCTCTTCCTCAAACATTTTAAAATGTTAGCAGTAAATTAAATATTCAACAGGTTTTTAAATACTGTAAAGTATATATTTTGACATTATAACAATTCCAGTACAGATGTTAACATGAATAGATTACCAAACAATTCTGGATAGATTGCAAGACAATTTTAAGGCAATATAACTGTATTTGCATGTTAACATCTTGAAATCTGCTTTGACCCCTACTACTTTAAATTTTCAGATTTAAAACAGGACTAAGAGATTCAGATTTTGAGCCATTTATCTTTGATTAACATCTAAGTTTGTACTTGTAGTATTCAGGATACCAGTTTATTTTTCCTGTGAAAGCAAATCACCTCATCTTCAACATCAACCACACACAGCCACTGATGCGCACGTCGCTCTTGAGGTGGATCAGATAGTGCCTTACACCCAGTTTACAGGTGCCCTTTGCCTTGCTGCAAGAGGATGACAAGAACACAGAAATGACAAACCACTGAAAAGCACTCCCTTACCTTCTAAACCTGCTTCAATCAGCCCAAACTGTTCCAACACTTTAACAAAAAGCACAATCACGATCAAAACTGCTATCATTTCGAGCCCTTCCAAGTTCATGATGAGTTAGGTCATGGTCTGACCACCGCCACTGAGAAAAGTGCTCTTCTGCTGGCTTTCTTTGCAAAACCATTAAACTAGGCGCAGAAGGCTCCTGCGAGGTAAGGGGGGGGAGCGGGAGGGGAGCGGCTGGGAGCAGCGCATCCTGTCTGCCCGGGCGGAGGCCAGGCGGGGCTGGCTGATCAGCCCCGGCCCGCGGGGACCGCCCGGCCCGCCACCCATGTGGGAAGCGAGGGGCCAGTCCGAGGTCACCTAGGAAACGTCCCCGGGCAAACGCCGTGCGGGAGCGCCGGCAGCGCGCTGGGCGGGCGGGAGCCGCTCCGCCGCCCGGCCACGGCGGGAGGCGGCGTCGGGGCCGGGAGCGCGTTGCCGGGGAAACGGGGACCCGGACGGCGCTGTGCACCGGGGGACCGGCCGGGCGCGCAGGCCTGGCCGCAGCCCTGGCGGGGAAGCACAGGAACGACCGGGTGGAATCCCTGCCGTTAGGAAGGGGCATTCACAGCCATAGCCGCTTCTCACCGTGGCGAGCTGCGGCGGTCTGTAGCTGTGCTGAGATAAGGATTTGGCAGGTGATGGGTTGCCAACTTGTCCATTACTTTCTCCAGGTGAAAAAGCTGCCCCGGTACTATGAGGTACAGACTGTTGCATGTGGTAAGCAATACACAGCATTTTATATGCAGCAGTGCATTAAGAACATTTTTTTTTTTTGTAATTAGAACAATCAAAACATGCTGTCTCAAAAAGGCTTATTCAGTGGGCTTACCTGGAAAACAAAAATTCAAAAGAAGACACTGAGGAGAACAAAAAGCAAGCTCAATATTTTTGACAGTTTCTCACTTCAGTAATAATTGCTAAACAAAGATTTTTCATGGAAAATATGAGAGATGAAATACAGGAACACAAATCTCAAGACTGAATCATAGAATCATAGAATGGTTTGAGTTGGAAGGGACCTTAAAGATCACCTAGTTCTAACCCCCTGCCATGGGCAGGGACACCTTCCACTAGACCAGGTTGCTCAAAGCCCTGTCCAACACATCACAGTATCACAGTATCACAGTATGCTAGAGATTGGAAGGGACCTCGAAAGATCATCTAGTCCAATCCCCCTGCCGGAGCAGGAACACCTAGATAATGTTACACAGGAATGTGTCCAGGCGGGTTTTGAATGTCTCCAGGGAAGGAGACTCCACAACCTCCCTGGACACCCTGTTCCAGTGTTCTGTCACCCTCACTGAGAAGTTTCTTCTCAAGTTTAAGTGGAACCTCTTGTGTTCCAGTTTATACCCATTACCCCTTGTCCTATCATCTTACACCAGTAACAGCCACTGGCCTATCTATAGCAGTTTGCAGTACTGGCTGGCATTGTCTCACTCAATGCACAACTCTATTCACAGTTAGGGATTTACTCTCTAAATCCCTTCATAATTTAGCATCTAAGAAGGAATTTACATTAGAAAAATAGTGCCTCTATTGCAGCAAAATGAGCAGAGGAACAATTGCAACAAATTTAATCCTGTCTGGTAGAGTACTGTCCCTCACACAGCTGAAATCAATTACTGCCAAGGGCTCAGTTTTCTTTCTTTCCCTTAGATAAGATTCAAAAACAATCATAGTGTCACGTGAGAACAGGCAGCAACTTCTTTGTCCGCCAGGTATACTTGCATTATGATTGGTATTATCATTCCTGAAAACAGTGTAATGAAGTGGGAGTAAGGGGGCTGGCAGATAGGAAACAGGTACCTATTGGAATACAGAAGGAGCCTGGCCTGCATGAGTAAAAATCAGTTCGATTTTTTAAGCTCAGATTAGTGATCTGAGCTAATCTTGATGACTGTGCATCTGGGACGCACACATGCACTGCTACACTAACAAATCTGGGGGAAAGCTATCACTGACAGGGTGGTTAGTGGCAGAGCTAACTGGCAGAGCTGGGTACAAACAGGACAGCTATGAAAAGCATGAGAAAGCCGAAATGGAATAGCACTAGAGTCCCAAATCACACATAATGTCTGAGAACAGAGCTTCTAATAGAACCAACAGTTTCTCAATTTTGACTGAGAACAACCTAAATAATACTTTTCAATATGTATATGATGAGGTTAAAAATCATAATGTAAAGGTAGATCCATCTAAGATAGCTTTAGAAGTGATGTCCCTGCAAATTATTACTAAGATAAATACTGTTTTCTCCTTAATAAGAACAGCTTTGAATAAATATTCTAACATCCAATAAAATCATTAAAATATTCTGTGCGTCTATTTAAAATAAGTTTATATGTTTTTAATCTTAAAAGGGGGTAAACCACTCTTATTTCTAAAGGAAAAAATGGGCTACAGAATCTTGATGTATCATAAGTGCAAATACATTATTATCTCAGCAGCTGTCATTACACTTACGTCTCCCTTTTTCTGTCTCTTAAATTTACTACTTGCAAAAGAAATGAATAATAAAAAAAATCCTGTATTTTTTTCAACATATAAAACCTAGCAAATCTTCTAGCCCATCAAATCATTGAGCAAAACCAGCAAAAAGATACTAACTTTTGTCTTTTAGTTTTCATTTAACCTACTTTCTCAGTAAATATTTAATGAATCCAAAGATACAAAATGATATGATTCATTCAGCCATTATAAATTTTAAATCTTATAATACATACTGCATCTTCCCTCTAGGCATTGCGCTAGCATGGCTTGGTTTCCATAGAATCTGTCCCAGATCTAGCACTGGTAAAAGAATAAAATAAAAATAAATACAGCAATCTGACATTACAGTGCCATATTTCTACCTCTTCACAACTTTTCTCTAAGTTTACATCCCAAACTTTGTCCAATGCTTTTCACTTGTCACAACTCATGGAATTACCTCAGTTCAGACATGATGATGCTTACACCATATCAGAAGAAGACTACTTCCCAGTCCTACCCAAGAAGCCATACTAATGGTATGCCTGATAACACCCTAAGCAGGCACTTTAGCCCCGTGTCAACAGGAAGCAACAATTTTGTGGGCTGGCATGAAGGTTGTATCTTACCCAAAATGTCTCTGGTTGTGAAGGGAGGTTGTGGAGGCAAGATGAAGTCATGAAGCAGAAGTTCTGGCTCTTCACACTTGGTGCATATTTAGATGGCAATATATAAATCCTGTGCTTTTACATAACTGATTAAATAGAAAAAGTTATGTACTATAACATTCATAAGCAGGCTTTTCGAAGAGTCTGACATAAAACATCCTCACCAGCCAACTGAGATGTAGTCCTGGTTGAAAATTATACCTGAAGATCTGGATTGTATTATAACCTCACTCTTCAGAAGTTTTGGGTTGTTATAAATGTGAGAAGCAGCACAGAATCTGTCAATATGTCAGTTATTCTAAATATTATTCTGATATCCTTCTGGGTATTCTGTAGCCTATAAAAAGGAATTATATTTCAAGTTTATCCCTTTCCATGCAGTGAAAATACAGCTCCCTGAATCTGGAAGTGTATATTTCTGGAAATGGATACAGGTATCATACTAACTGTGACCATGAACTATATGTCATTAGAAGACAGAAATTTTCTTATCACATGGAAAACCCCCATTCCAATAACTCCTTTACTGGAGGTCTTTAAACCTCATTAAAAATAAAGAAAAATCTTAAAAAAGGTTCAACATCTTAAAAATTACAAGTATATTTTAAAACTCTCTGAAGAAACTGAAGCTGAAAAATTCTTGGCTGTTGTAATTCCACAGATGAAGCCCAACTGTTCTCATGATTTGTTTGTGCTACCTATTTATTAGCAAGGGGTTTTATCCTAAGAAATTTGATGTATTTTCAAGTGTTTTCAATTGAGGAAACATCCTGATCATTTTCCAAACTACAGAGAAAGTCCTGTCACATAGGACAGAGATTTATTAGCTGTCATTTGTAAAAGTCCTATGCATCTTCAGCAATGAGAAACTAATGCAGCAAGCTTCATTTCAAATGTTGAGATAGTCACAGTATGTCAAGTGACGGTGTTTCATGGTATTTGATTTAATTTTCTCTGAATGACACATGGCCTCGAATAGCTCATGTTCAGTGCCTCACACAGCTGTGGGGATGCCACAGGTCGTAGCAGACTCCCACAGCTTGTTTCACCATGCTTTCCTAGGGCTGTTAGTACATGACCCTCACCTCCATTATATTCAATGTGGTTTAAGAAACTGTTATTCTGCCAATGTGTAAGCATGTGAGCTAACACTTGTGGTGACAAAAGTAGTTTCATTTAAACTTTCCTAGCCATTTCAGTCCTGCAGCCATTTAACCTGGGTGTCACGTCTTAAGTTATTTCTCCCACTATACCTTCAAATCTAGGGTGCATCTAATGCCTTCAGTGCAACAGCTCTAAGATTCATATTTATTCCCTGATAGACAACAAAACTTTTAATTCAGATTTTCATGGTTTTGTTCCTCAACTACTATGACCTTCTCTTTCTGTCTTTGTCAAGTGCTGTCTTGCTGGTTTTTATCCACTCAGGATGCTGCTGCAAAACCACCATTCAGGCTTACCACTTCAACTATCTCAGCCTTCTCTTTACATTTCTGATGGATCCACTTCCTCATACACAAACTATTTGCCATCACCTTCAAGGCCAGTCTTAACATTCTACTGCCACACCTATTCACTGTTGACTTTTGGAGAATATTAAACTGTTAACCGTCTCAAGCAATAATGCTAGCCTTACTTGTTTGTAAATTCGACTTTACTCATAAGAGATGTTGCTGGCTCTAATACAGCCCCTAATATTCTGAAATATTATGACATCTGTTCTCCCTGTGCTACAAAGTTTCTGTTATACACAGCACGTAGATGCTGATATTTTTGAACCCATAGCTATGGACAGAGGGTGAGAATTTTATGACACAACATGGTAAAAATTTCATCCAGATAGCAAAGGGAGAAGACACATCATTAATAATTAGAAATATTATTAATAATTAGAAAGACATTCTGCTTTTTGCTACATTTTTTTTCTGCATATTATTGGAAAACTGCCACTCCTCCTTCAGACTTTAGCTGTGAACATTGTATTAAGTTAACTTTATCATAAATATGATTAGGAAACTTATCTACAGCCTTCAAATAAGAGGCTGACAGAAGAGTTCCTCCAGTTCAGTTGATGCAGCATGTGGATGTTTGCCAGCTTGTCTTCCTAATCCCTTGTTGCTTCATTAGTAGCTCACTGCAGACAAGAGACTGTTATGCCAATCAAGAGCAAATGTCACAGGAAAGCCTAGCTCATGCACCTATGGAAAACAGAGAGGTTGGAGCAAGGCAGCACCTTTCATAGTTCTGCTTAAAAAACTCACAACAAACCAAATAACCATTAAACAAAGCAGAACAAAAAGCTAAGGAAATATAAAGCCAATGTCTATTGAGCCTTGTAGTGTGGTTTAAACACTAGCATGCTGTTAGGGTGCATTTCTAGTCCAAATGGTGAGCTTCTACCTTGTCCAGAACTACTCATTAAGACAAGAACAGAGCAGTGTTAAATTCAGTGTCTTGTTTCAGACTGGTTATAGAATGCTAACCAACATACATGAAGGAAATAAAGCAAGCTGACAAACGTATTCAGTTTCCAACTGCCCAATTAACTTACTTGGAGCACTATAAAGGAGCCCAACAATTTTCTTCTAAACAATTTGACAGTGTCTCTTAATTTCTTTCCTGCAGACCTCAACCATGTATGAACCTGATACAAACAAATCCATGTGCCTAAGCAAAGCTTTCTGTGGATTCAAACATGAGAGTCTTAGTTTTGCTAGGAGTTTTGGAATTGGTAGGAGGCTGATGCTAAGTTATCTTAGAAACTCATTGAAGGGTGCAGTAGGATGCCTAAAGGATCAAGGGGAATTGTTTCATTTTTCTCACAGTGCAAATGTACCTTACAAATAACTTATACCAACTATATATTCAATAGAAATGTTACAAATAACTTATACCAGCTATATATTCAATAGTAATGTTTACCTCATTGATAGACAATGACTGTTAATGGTTGGTTTAGACCATCTGACAAGGATAGATGGCCCTACCACGTGAGCAACTGTACAGAAACAAATACAAAACATTTGTGTTGGCAGTCTCAGCAGACAGTCCTAATAGCACAGCTGCATGTGTGGTCTTTACAGCATAGGTTTGAAGAACATTAGCGCAACAGTTCAGACAAACATAAAGCACTGGCATTTGCTGTTTAAATGAACAGAAGATTTTTGTGCATTGAGCACCAAGACTGGGAGACTTCCAACATTGATAAAATCAGCACAGCTAGTCTTTAATAGTCAGGAAATTCTTCTTGTCATCTAAACTCTCTCTCCATCTTCTGTCTTTATGCAATATGGATGCCTGTATTACCACTTCCTCTCTTACTACACTCTTTGGTGTGCAGTGAGCATTTTTCTTTATAAAGTGGTGATTTGCATACCAAAAATATGACTTCTTTTCAAACAGATTAGTAATTCTATCAGTTGTTTATTCTGTGTCACTCTGTGCTTTTTATTTAAATTCAGACTTGCTGCGCTGGAAAGATTAGGTCTTGATTTATACCTTCTCCACATAGATCTCTAAGGTGAACATGTTTCTGCGTGAGCTAGTAACCATCCAAAATGGCATGGAAATTTCAGGAGCAAAGACAGTGGAGACAAGAAGAACAAATGAGACACTGGAATTTGTTTACATATTAATCCTTAAATGTGTCAAAAGAGTGTTGCTCTTTCATTTTAATATCTTACAAGAATTTCTATGAGAGTCCAGATAATATTTGCTTTGCTTTGATATTCACTGGCAATACATGATGAAGAGAGCTCTGAATGTTCCAGAGAATTCAGAAACATAAAACAATATGAAATATAACATTTAATGCACCTCACTTGTCAAAACAAACAAAAAAAACAAGTGTGATGCCTGGAAAGCCTCACTACATTTAGGTATTTATTTTATGTTACTTATTGCATTCTCTGAATAACTCATCAGTTTTTTGATTGAAGGTCAATCCCCATATTCTCTTCCACCATGAAAATGACGCTTCATTATGGATAAAATAATCTGGTAGGCAACTATGGTTTGTTTTGTGCAATTTACATAAGAAAGTACACATAAGGGGTAGATGACTGTGACAAGACATCTGTTCCTCAGGAATAAAAAAGAACAAAGAATGAATACACAACACCAGAGTTACAGTAATTAAAAGGGAGACAGCAATCAAAGAGAGCAGGTACCCACAGACCTAGTTTGCTCACTTCAGGCTCTGAGTGGCCCAGGTCTGCCAGGTTTAAAGGATAGACAGGCATGAAACAAAAAAAAACAAGTTTTTCCTTGAGACTTTTGGCTACCATTATTAGCACTGCTAGCATTCCAGACACCACTGGGTTAGACAGTCCATATTTTCTCCTCTTGTATTGAAAACATAAAAGAGCCTACTCTAGAAGCACTGTAAGGACAGTCATCAGAGGATGCATTCAGAGCATGATAGCCCACTAAAACTCTTTCACTCAGCTGTCTGTCAATTTATATGACAGAGACAAGATTAATTTCTGCAGGCTGTCAGGTGATTAGAATATCCTGCAGAGTAAAACAAACAAAAAATTTTGAATGCTTCCCTTCACATGGAAGGACTTAAAAATGTATTTGAAGCAAACAGATTGTGTCTGTGGTCTCTACTGGAAAAGTACTAACACTGAAGTTTTGCTAGATAGGATAAAAAAAAAAAGAAAAAAAGTAATTTAAAGAGCTCCAGACCAGTATTTTGAGATTGTCTGCAAAACCAGGGAAGTCTAAAACTGACCAGAGCTAAAAAAAAAAGAGCACTACAGAAGAATGAAAAGAGATTCCGAAACACTTTCTTTTCCCCCAGCTGGGAACCAGACAGGGTAAATAGCATCCTAATACTGCTACCTAGAAATTAATTTCAGAATGTAATTGAGATACAGCCATGAATATAGCCTTATCAGAGAACAGGAGAATTGTGAAATTAAATATATATATATACTTATATATACAACATGGTAGTGGCTGGAGGTAACAGTGATTCACATCTTATTTTCTTTAGCATTTTCAGTATGCTTCAAATTCAAAATTCCTCCTTCAGACATTCTTTGGGTTTTCTTCTCTCTGAGGAAAGTCCCTCTGATGCACTTGCAGTGTTTTACAGAGAAAACCTGAGTTCTGTATTCAAAGCAAACAGTAAGGTCTGGCTGAGGGTTCCCAGGGGAGGAGAGGTCTTTGCCAGTAGAGAGCTCTTCCACAGAAATTTAATGCAGCAGGACTGATGTCTGGAGCAGAGTTAACCACTTTTTTCAGTCTTACTGCATATGAGGAAGGTAGCCTGTAGGTAGATGGCAAAATGAGTATGCTTCTGTTTCCCAATGTATGCTTTCCCAACGTATACTTCTCCACAATGTAGGCCCCCTGCTCCCTCAGTGAAAGGATCCTGCACAGCCAAGCTGTACACACCCATCTAAACCCTACATAGGATCCCAACAGTATTCCACAACATGTCTTCCACCTCCCAGCAACAGAACCAGGATCAGAATTTTTCCCATTATTATACCTCTAGAAATCCTACAAACCTAAAGCAATGACATTTTGATGCCTGTTTTGCAATCTGCCGGCCATGGTCTGTGAGCTTGACTTTCTATGCTGGCAGAGTTTTATGTGACTTCACTTTTGAAGCCATATTTTCTTCTTATTATTTGCAGCACTTATAATTTCAGTATATTTTTTCTGCATCTTCTCTGATTGTTTTGTAGCTTTGCACTGTTCCCTGCTGACACTGCCAGTCACTAACAGCATGTGTAATTCTGTAGCTTCCTTTTTCGGACAAAGTTCTCATTCTTTTCCTTTGTCCCCAGCACTAATAATTTGAAATATGAACATCAAATTGCAAGAAGAAGGTTTGCTATGCTTTTTTCAGGTTCTATTCTGAACTGTTATTGCAGTAGAGACTAACTTGCAGTTGAGCCACAAATCACTGTATTTTAACGATTTAGTTGTGTATCCGAGTGATAACACGCCGTTCTTTATCCATGTCACACATTAACCACCACTTCCTATCTGGTATCTCACTGTCAAAGTAAAATCCAAGTGTAATCTTTCCTACACTGCCTGCCAAGCAATGGATGGATTAAAATACTGCTACAGTAAGACAAAGAATCCTCTTTGAATTTATCAAAATAGCAAAACATACATTAACTCTTCAGTGAATAACATATTGGTATGAACTGCATGTAATATTCTTAGCTGTGCCTGGGATTGCCCCAACCCAGGTGTAGGACCTTGCACTTGGCATGGTTAAACTTCATAAGGTTGGCATCAGCCCACCTCTCAATCATGTCAAGGTCCCTCTGGATGGCATTCCTTCCCTTCAGTGTATCAAGAGAACCACACAGCTTGGTGTCATCGGCAAACTTGCTGAGGGTGCACTCAATCCCACTGTCCATGTCATGACAAAAAGGTTGAATAAAACCAGTCCCATTTCTGACCCCTGAGGGACACCACTCATTACTGGTCTCCAGCTGGACACTGAGCCATTGACCACAAGTCTCTGTGTGTGTCCATCCAGTCAATTCTTTATCCACTGGGTGATACATCCATCAAGTTTATGTCTCTCCAGTTTAGAGACAAATATGTCATCCAGGACAGTGTCAAACACTTTGCACAAGTCCAGGTAGATGACATCATAGGTATGTAAGCCTGTGGAATCTAGCAGTATGAAGACATGCTCCTAAGCTAAACATGCTAAACTATGTGCAAGCTGTAACAGTATTAAGTCTGTGATGTCAGAATAATTCTGATCCTTCTTCTCAGCAAGATGTTAATTAATGTGTTTAGTAGTTGCTTAGTAATAGGGGCTTTGAAGTGTCATCAGCATTAGGCATTTCAAAGCTTCTCATTAAAAAAAAACAAAAAACAAAAAACAAAAATCAAGTGAAAGAACCAAACATTTGGCATATTACAACCTGACACTTAACTAGGTATGAGAGCTTTTGCGATACTCCTCTCATCAAAGTTCTGCAGGCAGGGAAGTTTAGCAGACTGCCTGGGTTGGGTTTTTTTTAACTTTTGTACTGGGACAGCTTTCAGTGACCCAGAATAAATTCAGAGACATTTTGAAAAACTGCACATTTTGCAGGGAGTCATTCCTCATTCTGATGACTTACATTGGTGAAACTTGTTCTGTGCATATAGCTTTGAAATCTGGCCTATCCCACATCACTGCTTCATATTTTTCTAAATATAGTCCAAATGTCAGGTCAAGATTTTAATATAATAATTATCTTAAACTGGAAAAATGTTTTAGTGATTACCATCGAGATGCACCTAGCTCTGCTAAGAGTTAAATACATATAGACTCTATGCTTCAAGTTTCAAAAGAGGGATCACTGAAGTTGAATAAACCCTTAGAAAACATGGTATATGCAAGTCAATAGCAAAACAAAATAATTCCTTTGGAAAGAAGACTTAAAATATAGCTGGCAAAAAAAAAAAATATCTGAGAAAAACACTGACTAAAAATATTTTTCAAAGAATTCTTTGACTCAAAATTGCAAAGTTGTAGAATTTTCAGGGCTCTCAGGAACTCGCCTGGTCCAGCTTCTGGAATTGTACTGTACTGACAGACATTTAAAGAAATTAAAGAGAATTAGAGCCCAAGCCGCCACCAGGACTCTCTTTTATCACTCTCTAGAAGTTGACCCTGACCCCAACCCAGTGTTTCCCCAATCTCTTTTGCTGCCATTTCATAGAATCATAGAATCATTAGGGTTGGAAAGGACCTTAAGATCATCTAGTTCCAAACCCCCTGCCATGGGCAGGGACACCTTATGCTAAATCATATCACCCAAGGCCTCGTGCAACCTGGCCTTGAACACTGGAACATTTGAGCCCATTTATTCTTGTCTTATTCATACATCTCTTTAAATCTGGCTCTCACAGAAGCAGATCTGATCTAAAAACTTTAAACTGAAGCTACTAGAATTCTTTGAAGCAGTAACTTAATTTTCATATGTCCTTTCATATACATCCTCTGTATGATGGTGAAGTTTTCTTTTATATCTGAAAACTGAATATCTAAAATATTCTGTCTATTTTTAAAACAGTTTTTCAAAAAAGAGAAGAAAAATGTTCTCGGAAATGCATTTTTCCTAACATAAAAATGTAGAAATTTTAGAATCACCCAGAATAAATTCTAAATTATTCCACAGCTGCAGAAACGATAACTCTCATTAAAACTGACTACTGCATACTTTGCTTTTACATTGTACTCTTTCCTCTATTTTTCCTAATTTTGGTTAAATGCTTCCCTTGGCATTGACTGTGTTGTTGTATACATTCAGAAAGTCATCCCGGGTGTAACATAATCTAAATTCTAAATTTTAATAAAATAAAGCTAAGCATCTAAGATATCTGTTTAAGTAGAACATGACTTAACTGAAAAGCCTAGTGGAGCCATGCTATTTCATTTGGAAGTCATTGAATACCACTGTCTCTATAAGCTCATTTGGCCTCTCAAATACAAATCAGCTGCAGCCAGAAAAATTATCTGAGGTATACAGTGTTTAATGGATGTCAGCATGTATCCCTGTGTCCTGGATATTCCTATGTGTCCTGGGTTCAACAGTAGCAGTCATTTTTTCTCCTTCTTGGTAGCTGGTGCAGTGCTGTGTTTTTGACTTTCAGCCTGGGAACACCGACGTTTTTAGTTGCTGCTCAGTAATGTTTTGTCTGACCAAGGACTTTGTGAGTCTCATGCTCTGCCAGGGAGAAGGGGAAGCTGGGAGGAAGCAGAGACAGGACACCTGACCCAAACTAACCGAAGAGGTATTCCATACCACAGCACGTCATGCCCAGTATATAAAGTGGGGGCAGTTACCCGGAAGGGCTAGATCACTGCTCGGTTAGGCTGGGTATCGGTCGGCGGATGGTGAGCGGTTGTATTCTCTTCCCTTGTTATTTCCCTTATCATCATTTACTGGCGGTAGCAGTAGTAGTTTGTGTTATACCTTAGTTACTGGACTGTTCTTATCTCAACCCGTGGGAGTTACATTCTTTCGATTCACCTCCCCATCTCTCCAGGAGCTGGGGGGGAGGAAAGGGGGGGAGTGAGCGAGGGCTGAGTGGCTGAGTTGCCTACTGGGCTTAAACCACAAAAGTCCATTTTGGTGCCCAACGTGAGGCACGAGGGATTGAGGTAATGACAGATCTGACCAGAGTGTGTCAAATCGTATTTGTGATAAGCATTCATTGTTTCGGATTAATAGACACTTGTCACAATGCTGATTTATTGGTTCTCAAAGTTGTTCTTGATCTAGCAGTTTCAGCATGTCGTACCTTACTTACAGCTGGTATTTGCTGTGTTAGTGTTTATTGGCTAGGGGGCTTGGGCTAAGGTTCTTGTTTCATTGTACTTCATGGTAATGACCTGTAATACAATAGAATCCTTGATCATGAAACTGATGTAGCTTGTGCTCCCAGCATGGTCACCACCTCTATACTTTGGGAGGTATATAATAGGAGTGTATAGCAATTACACATCTTTTTTTCCCCTCCTTGGGTGATCAGCCTATGAGGGAGACATTCCCACACACCCTCGTGGCAAGTACAGCAGCTACACAAACTCTGACTACAACACATAATGCAGCTACTCCAACTCCAAGCACAGCAGCTACACCAGCCCCAGTGACAAGTATAGCAGTGTGAGTTGAAAGTTCTGAAGGTTTTGAATGGCCTTTGGGTACCCTTGAGACCTGCCCGCTGACTGTGATCAGGATCAGCATATTGGCATACAGACTGTGTTTTACCCACCACCATTTTGTCTGATCTCAAAAGTTAAGCAGAGTCGGGTTTCGGTCTTGTCTGGGGTTAGACGATGATATAGGAGGACTAAGAGAATTTCCCCAAAGCTGGACAGTCATGAGTGGCAGGGTGTGTGGGACAGTATGGGCAAGTATCTAGTCCACTGGGCCCCTCCAGTGCTTTGGCAGCATCGGAGATGGAAGGCAGCTGTATGGAGTCCCCAACAACAAGTTGCAGAAACTGCTGAAGGAGACAGTGAATTATTTTGAGCCTGGTGGGCCCATGACACTTCAGGCCATCAGGGCAGAGATGCAACATACAGATGGGCTCGTGATCGGGGGGTGGATTTAACAATGGACACTGTTGCCCAGGTTATTCATGAGTGTGAAACATGTGCTGCAATTAAACAAGCCAAGCGGTTAAAGCCTCTTTGGTATGGAGGACGATGGCTGAAGTACAAATATGGGGAGGCCTGGCAGATTGATTATATCACACTGCCACCAACCTGCCAAGGCAAGCACCATGTGCTTACCATGGTGGAAGCAACCACTGGGTGGCTGGAAACATACCCTGTGCCCCATACCACTGCCCACAACTGCCCTGGGCCTTGAGAAACAGATTTTGTGGCGACATGGCACCCCAGAGAGAATTGAGTCAGACAGTGGGACTCATTTCTGGAATAACCTTATAGACATTTGGGCCAAAGAGCATGGTATTGAGTGGGTATATCACATCCCCTACCATGCACCAGCCTCTGGGAAAATCGAACGGTACAATGGGCTGTTAAAAACTACACTGAGAGCAATGGGTGGGGGAACTTTCAAACATTGGGATACACATTTACCAAAGGCCACCTGGTTGGTCAACACCAGAGGATCTGCCAACAGGGCCGGCCCAGCCCACTCAGAACTTTTACATACTGTAGAAAGGGACAAAGTTCCCGTGGTGCACATGAAGACTTTGCTGGGGAAGACAGTCTGGGTTATTCCTGCTTCAGGTAAAGGCAAACACACTCATGGGACTGCTTTTGCTCAGGGACCCGGATATACTTGGTGGGTAATGCGGGAAGATGGGGAAGTCCGATGTGTACCTCAAGGGGATTTGGTTTTAGGGGAAAACAGCCAATGAACTCAACTATATGCTGTTGCCTACTATGTAGCACTTTTATAGCCCACCAACTAGATGTCCTCAGGTCACCAGCAACTGGCCCTGACTTCCCTCCGACCATCATCCTGACAAAGAATGAACTTTGATGAAACCTGATGAGTTCTGCAATAAAGGAACGATCAGCATCAGCAGGCAACAATCCAGCACTGCACACAGCCTCTCCTGCTCTGACAGACTGTTACAAGACATGGAGCCGACATCATGGACCGGATGGACTCAGCAGCTTTATAGGGATTGGTCCATGCACTAAGGAATGATCTCTCTCTCTCTCTCTGTGGATGTGTATATATATGTATATATATAAGAGTGATGGTATATTGAAAATGTGGGATCTGAGCATGATGTGAATGGTATGGAATAAGGGGTGGATAATGTCCTGGGCTCAGCAGCAGCAGTCATTTTTTCTCCTTCTTGGTAGCTGGTGCAGTGCTGCGTTTTTGACTTTCAGCCTGGGAACAGAGCTGATGACACAGATGTTTTTAGTTGCTGCTCAGTAATGTTTAGTCTGATCAAGGACCTTCTGAGTCTTATGTTCTAGAGGAGAAGCAGGGAGGAAGCAGAGACAGGACACCTGACCCAAACTAGCCAAAGAGGTATTCCATACCACAGCACGGCATGCCCAGGATGTAAAACTGGGCGCAGTTACCTGGAGGGGCTAGATCACTGCTTGGGTCGGGCAGGGTATTGGTCAGCGGGTGGTAAGCAGTTGCATTCTCTTCCCTTGTTATTTCCCTTATCATCATTTACTGGCGGTAGCAGTAGTAGCTTGTGTTACACTTTAGTTACTGGACTGTTCTTATCTCAACCTGTGGGAGTTACATTCTTCCGATTCTCCTCCACACCCCTCTGGGAGCACGGTGGGGAAGGGGGGGAGTGAGGGAGAGACTGAGTGGTTCTGATTTACAGCTGGGCTTAAACCATGACACTATGAATGCATAGTATGATCATACTCTCTGAAAAAAAAACAGCACATGGAGACTCAGTCTGTTTGTCCATTGCACTGGAAAATAAATTCCTGTCAGAAATCCCACAAATACAGAGAATGCTTCTGCATTTTGAGCACTACATTAACTGAAAGACAAATTAAATTAGAAGTAGTCATAGAGCTCCTGACTCACTAAAACAATTATGTGTCTTGTATACAGTATTTATTCAAGAAAAGCCAGTGTCTGGTGTATGAAATAAATTTAGCACTGATATGGTAGTTTTGGCTGGAGAGACATAAACTGTAATATATATTTAAAACAGGACTCATTTAGGGAATTCTGATCAGAAATACATATTTCTGACTCAACTCTTTCAGAGGAGTTCACTATTCCAGAAGATAGACTGCTTTATACTCAGGGAGCTACTTCCAAATAGTCAATATATAAATTATTCTGTTCTTGAATGTGTTGATCTCTTGGCAGAGATTAGCCCTAAATAACTGTCTCATTGTATGTTAGCAGTCTATGTGGTTGGATTTCAATTCCATGTAATTTAGTGAACACCAGAGAGCTTTATGATAAGGTTCATAATAAATTAAATGAAAATCAAGTGCAAATCAAGTATGGGTCATCCATCAGCAGAATTCAAAGTGATGCTGGAAAGGAGAATAGCATATGGCAACCGCATCCAGCAAGACATGGATTTCCAGTGCATACGTTTTCAGAAAATAAAGTGGTTTGGCTGAAGTTGGACTGTATCTTCTAAGAGAAGAAGATGCTCAAAAAAATTGGGCTAAGAATCATCTGGACACACTTCTGCCTCTGCTTTAGTGTGAACCCAATCCCGTTTTGAGTACAGAGAAATAGCATGTGATTTTACAGAGATCAGGGAAACAGTATGTGAGCTAAGGGTTCTCCTTCTCTCAGTTGAAGTAGCTCAGCTAAAAAGAAACAAAGAAACAAACAAGCTAGCAGAATCCCTATGCAATTTGTAATGCAATCTGTGAGCAACAAGACCTATATAAACCAGTTGTCCCAAAGGTACAGGACTTCATTTGCTATTGGTTTGGTATATATCATCTTTTCCAAAAGTATAAAATGGGTGCAAAATTTTTCCAGTTCAAAATGATAGATGACATTTATTTAGTACTGGAGTACTACATGGCATGTGGCATGCTTGTATTTAGTATTTAATATTAGTATTCTCATGCCAGCATGAGAAAGGTGACCAGGGTCAGCTGAAAACTGCACAGCAAGACTTCTCTCTTTCTGAAGTTGGTGCTTACAGTTTTCATCTCATGATTTATGTTTGACTTTACTAACTAAAAATGAAAGGAAAAAGACAGAATGAGTTATTCTACACTTTTTCTTTCCAGCTGTGTTCTGGCCTTGCAGCATATTGGCTATGACTTGTGATATATGGAGAGCATACAGTTACAAGGAACTTTGTGGAGCACTCTTGTATTGCTGAAGCCTGAAGATGGGGGACTGATTAGTCTTGTTACAACTACTATTATATCTCTGTGCAACTAGTTATTAATTTACAGAAGGAACAGACAGTTATTATGTCTATTTACAAATTATTTACTAATTTATGTCTTAACTTACATGGGGGACAGCTATGACTTCAAGCCTTCTCTCCCAGTCAGGGCACTGTCATTACACACACCAAGGAGGACACAACTGTATACAAGTCAGCACCACAGGCCTGGCTTGTCACCACACCAGGGAACTGGCAGGACCATGTTCTGCAGCGACAGGATGGCACTCCTGCCATGGGCAGCACTGCTGACTACCCCAGCTGTGGCTCATGGGTGTACACCGGACTCCCTTATGAAGAACTGTGACCAATATAATCATGCACGCTTGCATCAAATGCAAGTAAAATACTGCTTGTCAGAATTCTCTGACCATATTGGCAGGTACTGCCATCTTTAATTTGGAACCTGGGTGCAGCCTGTTCGATGAGGGGAGGAAGAGGACCATTCCCAGCTGCTAGCATCTGCACGGGGCAGCACAAACCCCAAGGGAAAGCCTGCTTAATATAACTCCTTTTTCTGCAGAAACAGACAAGCAAGAAACATAGGCCCTTAGTCACTCTGAAAACAGGCAACTTGCATTTTGTATAACTGTAGTAAAAGTTTATCTTATAAAAGTATGATTCAGTTCTTTAAAAAAATCACAGTCCACAACTCCCACCCCCCTCAGCTCCACCCCCAGAACCCAACATTGAAATTCAGTACCTTATTTAGACTAGGCTTTTTTAATGTGGTAGAAAATACCACATAAAGGTTATTCACAAACAACATTCAGCTCTATATTTCTGCTTGCTTTAATACAGCCTGATGGAGTGCCTTAGAGTGCTGTTACATTTTTAAAAATAGAAGGTATGTGAATAGGCATGCACCTCAGTTTTTAAGAGAAATGAGTCACAGCTCTTCAATTATGTTTCTTTACTTTGATCCTGTATTTTAAATTTAAGAAAAGACCTTTTTGTGCGTCCTACTCCATCCTTATCAAAATCCTGTGAACAAAGTTAATCTCACTTCATGTGATCGGGATAACAGCAATAATAACACTGTGAAAAGCAATAGACCTCATTGTTAATGTGGTTTATTGAAGCAGATAATGAGATCTGGTATTTTACATTGAGAAATATTGACAAGTAGCACTTTATTTGGTAAATATTCTTGTCTATGAGTTGGATTCTATGAGAAGGAAAATTCAATTTCTACTATGAATTCAGTTTTACCAAAGTAGTCTTAGTGCATTCTGGAGACTGAAACTACTTCTGGCTATATGTGCTTTTCCCATATTGTAACCAATAGTACGTAAGTACTGTTTTGGGGAAGGTACTAATAGGTACCTTCCCAGATATCTCAAAGTATTTCTCAAAAGTGTTTTGCAGGAATACTTCTTGTTCACCTTTAGAAAGGGAAAAAAACCTAAGAGGTAATGAGCTGCTTTTCATAACACATCTAAAAGTATGACCTGTACATCCTGTAATCCACCCTGGTATTCAGCCTGTCTGCTATAATAAAGACTAAAAGTATCTACAACAACACTCTAATTTTGTTGTTGCAATTTCTGCAATTACTTTAAGTGTGTTAGTCTGCTGTGAAAGATTGAAAAAAAGAAGGCTGAGTACAGTTCTTGCTGTGAAAAAAAAATGTAATTTAGAAAAGGCAGAAGCAAAGTTTTATTTCATAGAGTAACAGCTGACTACGGCGTTTAATAGAGTCTCCAAAATTCTTTGAAATTTGTCAGCTTAAAGAGTTTCTCCTTACAGAGTCTCAACAGTAATGACTTAACTGTTGAAGCTCACAAACTCTTTAAAATCAAAACTGTGAAAAATGTTTGAGCTGAAACAGCATAGGATGCTACATGACATAGAGGCTTCTGGTAATCCCAAAGTTAAATATAATCAGGATAGCAGGAACTCAGTTTAGTACTGCCTTCCTTCCAACCTCTTCCCAAAATGATAACAAATCTTGATCCAAGCATTGTGAGAAAGAAGTGCAAGATGTCCTAGAATGATGTAGCCAAGCCCACTGTCTGATTGCTATTAACCATCTCTCTTAATTTTGCACTGCATTAGTTGGGCTAGATAAAGTGGAGCTGACAAACTAGATTTTTATATTCTGGGAATGAAAAATAGACATTTCATTAATACAATTTCTGCCTTCATAGTAACAGCAAAATCCAAACCCCTTAGTTTATAGCTCCCTACTCATGCTGAATGTGAGAAAGGAAAGCCTGGAAGCGCTTAGAAATAACAGGCTGATAAACTTTTGAATTCATGTACACAGTCTATAGCTATGATGAGTTCTGATTTGAACTGCAAATGCTATTGGAACACATGCTCTCAAATGCATAATATAATCCCATAAAATGTACGCAACTTAAAATGAAACATCTGGATTTTGCCACCCCTTAAAACTGACCCATTACTACACGTGGGACCAGTGAGTTGGGACCTGAGCTGCCTGCCAGTACTATATTGCTTTTGACTTTGCAGAGGTGAGTAATTTCCATGGCAAGGAGAGCCCCTTGGAGTTGTACACAGAACTGCCCACAGCACAATCAACTGGGGCTTGGTGAGGATCAGCTGCCAAAAAACTGATCTGAGCCTGTCTGGTGGACATATACCCAGGTGTGAGCATGACTGTGGCTACATCTTTAAATGAGCTGCCTGATGTTTAGGAAATTCCAGCAAATTGCTGTATCCCTCTTTTTCCATCTGCCAAGGTGAGTAACTCCAGAGAGAATGCCTTCAGCATTGGAGCGTGGTGAAACGCAGTGTCCAGGAGCCTTGATCACAAACGGCCAGAATCACCAACAGAGCCCCAAGGTCTTACCAGACCTAGCCCAGGACCTCGCACCATTGCAGACCAAGCCACTGATTCATAAGGGTGGCACAGGTGGAAAGGCACCACCCCTGTGAGAAGATAAACACTGCCCTTGGGGACACCGCAGTTCCAGCAGGCAGGACCCCGTATCCCAGCTGGATGTAGAGGTGAGCCCAGTCCAGGGTCATGGAGACAGTGCTCTAGGATGGCATCCTCTTGGCTGAAAGCAAACTAAGTCTTCTCTGCTGGCCAGGAAGGACATGGGGACCCAGACAGATGCCCCTCATGAACACGTAGCTGTCCTGACATCTGGCTGTAGTGAGTGCCAGAGCTTGCTGGCAATGGTAGCTGTGTAAGATGTCAGCAGGTTGATGATTTGCTCTGCACAGTGGCAGAGCTATGGGAAGATGTGGAATGGCTAAGGACCATAAAGGAATCTGAGGAGGAGATTGACTGGTGGACCCACACTCTACCATCCCTCAGAGAGGCAAGCCAGCCACCTGAACCAAAGAACTTAAGGATCCCTACCTTCTTGCCTCCAGGCAGATGGAAGGGACCTAGGAGACAGGGAAGGCTGGAAATGGTTTACTCCTTGGAATAGATGGTGTATTACCCACCCCCCACCCCCCAATCATGGCACCTTCTCAGCTACCTCTTTACAACAGATTTGAGGGCCTGGTATTTCAGGATCAGGAAAGTGAGCAAGATGATGATAAGGGATCATCCAGGTAAGAACACTTCCTACAAGAGTCAGAGAACACCTCGTTTTATTTCTAGCTATACTAGAGAAAAAAAAAAAAAAAAGAAGACTGGTGGTGATTGGTGATGCCACCCTAAGGGGAACAGAGGGTTGTTTAGTCCAGAGAAGAGAAGGCTCAAGGGGAATTCTATTGCTCTCTACAAGTACCTGAAAGGAGGTTGTAGTGAAGCAGGGGTCGGTCTCTTCTCCCAAGTATCAAGTGATAGGAGAAGAGCTAATAGTTTCATACTGCACCAGGGGAGGTTTAGATTGGGTATTAGGAAAAACTTCACAGAGCAGGTGATCAGGTATTGGAACAGGCTATCCAGGGAAGTGGTGGAATTGCCATCACTGGAAATGTTCAGAAACCATGTAGATAAGGCTCTCAGTGACATGGTTTAGTGGTGGTCTTGGCAGTCCTGGGGTAAGGGTTGGACTTGATGATCTTAAAGGTCTTTTTCAACCTAGTTGATTCGATGATTCTGTGAAATGTAAACCCTTTAAATGGAATGCGTATTTACTTTGTAGGTTCAACACAAAGTGTGTCAGATATTTCTGAATCTGAAACAAGCAAAAAATTAAGTAGATTTGCATTTCCCACCCCAGGTATTTATTTGAAAATCTTTAGTTATTTGTCTCTGAGAGGGTAAAATGCTGAAATACAGCATAATAAATTTCCAAGGCAGAGAGAGACTGTGATGGATTTATCTGTGTACTATCAGAGAGGTCAAAGGGAATCTGACTGAAAGTTTCACTTCTCTTATTTGAGTTGCAGTCAACAGTAGTAAAAGAGAAAAGAGCCTCCTATGAGGCTTAAGTACTGAGAAAAGGAGGAAAATCATTTGGCTCAGAAATGAGATATTCTGAATACTGCCATTTACCTACCTGCTGATACACAAGATTGTTTTTGTCTTTAATATGAGGGTAATGGAACAAAAGAACTGGAAAGAGGGCAGGCTGACTACAGCCCTTATCACACTTCTCTTTTACTTGGTTAAGAAAATAGGAAGCTAAAAAGGAAAAAGACTCCTATCACCATATCTATTCTGGGTATCAACAGGTGGGAAAATGCTGTATTTTAAGTCTTAAATGCCATTATTTCCTCCATGCAGTCTCTGTGAAGATGAAAAGATAGAATGTTTGTGTGCAGAAGCAGAAGTTTGTGGAAGAAGCTGTGGGAGGCTTGCATTAAACAAGGAGATATATAAATTAAATATTGCATGTAGCTGAAGGACAGAAATGTATCAAAATGACATAAAAAGAAAAAAAGTTCAGGGTTATAAGGATACTATGAGGATGGGTTGAACTGAAAGATAGGTGAGAAAAGGAATGCTTGTAGACCACAAAGAAACTGGCTGAAGAGATGTAAGAGATCTCACTTTTCCTTACTTTCTCTGTCTTCACTTTTTCCTTCCTTTTTCTTTCCTCACTGGGGATCTTTTCCTTAAATTTTCACTATATAAACATATTTACATTTACACAAATCAGAATTCATTTACCTTTCAACTTTGTATGTCTATTGCTTTTTTGTCTCAAAGACCTTGGCAGAGGTACCTCCATTCTCATATGAGAATTTATGAATATACATAGCTAAATAAATCATATCTGACAGCTTCAGTTAATGTGGGCAGGTAGATTTTACTCTATGAAATGCACTTCATCCATAACAATTGAAGTGTACTGCAGAAGTTACGTGAGCAAGAGAGATGAAGGGAATGTAAGGAGTTAAAGCTTCCATGGTAACCTCGGCAGTGAGGATGCAATTGGCTCACAGGTCCCTTCTGTCATGTCTTGATTCCATGCCAACAAATCATGAACTGTCCATCATTTCACACATCTATTTTTAGAGCATCCTCAGCTGCTTTCAATAAAATGATAAATGATACACATTCACAGGGGGCTAATACTGGTCATAGAAAGGGCTGTTTCCATCTGAAATGCAAGCTGGAGCTTTGGAGAAAAACAACATGACAAAGGTACTGACCTTCAGTAAAAGCAGATTAGAGGTCTTGGTCAAACTGCCCTTTGCTTTTCTTAGCAGCAACCTGTTTGGAACTAAAGGCAAACAAAATCTATGCCAAACATGATCAAATATGCTTGTAGCTACTAGGGGAATTGTTCCAAAGGGCTAGTATACCTGCAGAGCCTCTCTCAAGTGAGAGACATTTAGGTATTGCCTCATCTACACTGGAAGAGCTCCTCTTTTGTGCTTTAAACAGGAAGGAAAGCTGAACATGTTTAAATAATGATATATGGGTACTGCAAACAGCGAATCTTTAATAATGCATTTCTCTGGGAGACAGCTCTATTCATACAGGATGCCCAATGAATATAGTCAATTAACAGAAATTGCTTCTGTTGTACCACCAATTTGTTCTAGTGTCTGCACTATAACAAAAACAAAGGCAAAATATATATAAACAAATGGGGGAGAGACACTGCGGAAGGGGAAACATAAAACTAAAGTCCTTGGGTGGTCAGATCTACATCGGCAGAAGTTGTATCATAGCATGACATAGAAACTCAACACTAAACTTTCCACCCAAAGTGCCCTCAGTGCCTACAGATGATAATGCTTAAAAGATGAAAAACAACACCTCAGTGATAGCAGTCTTCATAATTCTACTTGTCTCTTTCTGTTTGACTTTCCTCATTCTGAATGATCTGCCCTTAGTTTGCTGTGCTCCAGCATCACCTGCTAAACATATCTCCTAGACTTCCAAGACAACTTTTATATACATACTCAGATTTCTGTATTAGTTCATAATATATCCTGAAGACACACAGCTCCATCATTTCTAAGCACAGAGAATTAACTCAATATTGTATAGGTTACAGATACTGATCAGCAACAGTCTGAACAGCTACTATTTCGCATTAACTTCATGTAATTTAAAATATGGACTGAAAGGTCTTTGAAGAACAGATTGTAGATTCTTAAAGCTGTAATCAGTCCCCAAATTGAAACTGCACTCAAAGTTTTTTTCTAAATAAAGTCAATTTGTTTTTAGTGTTAAAAAAGCTTTTGTGCATGTACACTAATGAACTTCTTACACCCAGGACAGCAAACTGCAGGTTTCCTGACAGATAGAATAAATTCCAAAAATTAAGAACAGGAATAGCATTTCCTTTATTTTCTGCCTGTTTATGTGACAGCAGAGAGCTCTTTCACAAAATCAGGTAAATTTCTGTTTTAATGCATTATGTTTGCTTCAGAAGCAGAAAAAAGGCTTGGGTTTAATATATTCTTTTCTATATATTCCTTGTCTGAAAGCAATGAAATATATTGATAATTGAGATTTTACATACTTTTAAAATTACATATTTTTCTAATAAAAGGCTGGATGAAACTCTGTGGTCCTGATATGTCTGAAGTGCCAAACAAAACTTTAGAAGTGTTGCTTCATCAATGTTTCTCTCCTGTTCTACAAAAGAAATCTTCCTTAGCTACGAACAGGGCTCATTTTAGCATTTAAGAAAAGATTTATTTTTGTTTCCATGCTACTGGAGGGCACTGGAATCAGATATGCTAAAGATATTTCTTAAGAATGGTTCACTTGCAGTTACCTTAATCAAGACATGTTGCATGTACTTAGTAAGGAAAATAATTCATAAACTTTTCATTAAGTGTTTAGAAACCCCATGAAATGAAAAAAAAACATCAATTAAAAAAAAAATAATCAGAGAATACCTTTCAAAAATGCACCTAATATTTTAGAAAATCAGCTTTGTTACAAAGCGAATTATAAGTGTGTTCAAATGCAGTAATCTGTTAGCTCATAGATGAGTAGAATTATGTCAAATTCCTTTTCTCTCAGTTATTTCACATACTGTTTGGCATCAGCAAGAATTAATTTTCAAGGCTCATTAAAAAGTTCTTAGTTTTTCAGTCTTTCAAAGCCACTTGGGCCCTTAGTATTAAGCTGACATAGTGACTTAGCAAAATAAGTATCCTGCTCATTAGTAAGATCAACAAGGACAGAGGTGCTTTCACTGTACTTCTAAACCCAAGGTTTAAACATCAGAGTCACCGTAACTGGGGAAACTGCAGAATCCAGATAGGCATAAAAGGCCACCTCCTGGGCAGTCCCATGGCATGAGGAAGAAACATACCCCCAAAACTCCTCGTTAGAGTATATTGAATTATATTGAGTGGATGCTTCGATCACACAACACCTTCCTTCCTTAGTGGTTCTTACTGTTACTGCCAAAGTTATAAAGGAAAACAAGTAAAGGGAAAGGGGAAGGAATAAAACTGAGAGCTGTCCTGTTGTTTACAGGTCAGGGAATAGTCATCTGGCTGTGCTTGGCACTGCTTGTCTGTTCCTGCTTTTTGCTCAGGTACCTCCTTCTTCAGGAGAAGAGGGGAAGAGTCTTCTGACCACTTTCCAGTCCCTCATGGATCACTAGTGAACACAGACACAGCTGAAAGGAAATGAAGATTCACTCCTTAGGAAGTAGATATTTTATAGGTTTGTATTTTTTTCTCCTGTTTTCCCTGATATTTTTTCATGCAATACAAATAAAAGCATTTGTAATATTTTCTTTTTATTATTATTTTTTTAAATGTAAGTGCTTAGCTGCATTCTGGCCGTTCAGTCAGCACTGCTTCTTTTGTGTGCCACTCCACAGTATTCCGTGAAAATACTGGTGTACGATTGATGCGAGTGTTCATTTACATACAACTGATACAGCACATATACAGAGTCACCTACAATGGGGAAATTTAAATTCACAGGCAGTAATTCTTTGCTCCTCAGAACAGCTAGATTAATTAATTGGGTAAGTTTCTGTGCCATGTGAATAAGAGTGGCAAAATGAGGCTTTTAGAAAATATTTTCTTGAAAAAAACTGGATAACCATGACCCTATTGGCGCTGTCGTTAATAATTTGGAATATTTGCATAAATGTGAGCAAAGATGGATGACTTTAAACAACAGTCACTAATTAGGAGACCAAAAGAAATAAAGGACTAATAACAACTTATAAACCAAGACAGACATATTAGCATACCATATCTCATATCATTGTGGTAATGTCAGAAAGACAAATAGTCCTGATTACACCTGAAGCAATACTATAATGCAATCAGTCACAGCATGGGACTTTTGCTTACTGTTCATTTCTTACATAAACTCTGATTTTTAAATTAGGTACATTGCTGAAATGTACATATATGAAAATGAATAATATCTGTTGCAATAATATATAAGCTGAAAGATCTCCCTGCAACTGAATTGTTAGTCGCCATCTCCTAAAAGTAGCTAATCAGTATGCAGATTTCAATCTAAGTCATACTATTGGAAGAGAATGACAGATCATTAGAAAAGTCTACTTTTCAGGTTTCTTTCCAGAAAAGCTGTTTGTTTTCTACACAACAACAACATTTTTTTTGGATTGAACATTTGTGAGACTTTTTTGAATTAGCCAAAGGCTGAAAAATTACTCAAAAAGAAGTAATAAAGAATCATTTAACTTCAGTTAGCACCACTCTGTACTAACTAATGTGTTGCAACTATTTTGAATTACATGCTCTGGGACATGTGCTGTGTTAAAACCTGAAAACTGATATTCTGATTATTTTACTTTGCATCAGCCTCTGAAAACCAGTGGTTCCACTTTTCAAGGACTTCTCAAAACTAAGGCTATGCATTCTTGTACATGATGTGAGTCAGTTGACAAGGTTACAGGGGACTAAGAAATTATTACCATATTTTCTACAGGGGATGAGACCTGTGAGGGGATGGACGTACTCTTACTCATAACTTAACCCTGAACTTTGTGAACAGTGCTATCACCACAGTTCCCATACGCATATGGCAGAGCAATCCATCAATTAATAATATCAGTCACCATTCTTAATAGCAATCTATAATAATCTAGTCCCTTCTGAGCATGGCTCCTGTAGTACTTAAAGGATTAACTATTTTTCTCTCCCAGTAAAATATAAGCATTCTTGTATCTCCTACACATAAATGGGGGGAAAAAGTGGGGAAAATGAGATCATCATTCAAAACCATCTTTTCTTTCTGGATCTCTCAGTTTTTCAGTGCCCGTTCAGGATATCTTTGAAAGTACCTTCTAATTTATTCTGTACATTCATACCCTTGTCCTGGGAATTTGGATAGGTACTGGAAATAACTATGGCTTTGGTTCTGGTCTGTCTTCAGTAAAAACAAACCAAAGTGTGTACATCAACTGCTGTTTTTTTCCTACTCACGCTAGAAGGTGGGGGCATCCACTTCTCAGGATTTTTATACTGTGGTTTGACCAAACTCCTTGACCTGCCTGCTGACAAGCACTCACTCCTCTTTTTCCTTGTTGAGGAGAGAACATGATGGTAGAACTTTAACAGCAAAGTGGTGTTGTTATAATCACAGATGGTTTCTTCTCTTATAGTTACATGGAGGTGAAGTAAAGCTCTTAATTCTACTTAGAAATTTGGAGAAAACAATGTGCCAGCAATGTGACAATAAGACAGGTAGCCTTCAAGGACACTATTTATTGTATCTTGGACAATCTCAATACCAAAACTTAACGCTACTCTGATTTCTTTCTACCTCTTCAAAACACTTTTGATCAAATAAATTTAATCTGTGATGACTATTTAAGTAAGTAGGTAAATACTGGTAATAGTAAAAACCTAGTTTTTGAATTCTTTGTACTATTATCTGTGATTATAAAGTTTTGGGTTTGGGTTTGGTTTTTTTAATGAAAATTTTTAGAGTACGTTAAACACTGAGAGGTGCCAATAATCAATATGGAATAAGAGATAATTTATTTTCCTAAGTGATAACAGCTTAATTTCATACTGTTTCACTATGGAGACAAAATATTAGTTTGATGTCAAGTGGAACTGTGAGTTACAGATTCAAGTTTCAGATTCAGTTGTTCCATTTTACAAGCCTCATAGCCCAGATTCATTGAGAAGCCCTTGGAAGGCAACACAGCATAATCTGTGGTTCTTGGAGGCCAGAGAAAATGAGCTGTATTTTGTAGGTGCTCAGTGGCAAACGCTCCCAGAATGATGCCACAGGCTTATAACCCTGAAGTGAGTGGAGATTCTCACTGCAGGTTCTGCCTGGAAAGTAGAAAAATAAAAAAAAACACTACCATTTCAGTTCTTACTTTACCTGTCCATACCCATGAAAAGAAAAAAGACAAAAAAAAACCAAACAAACAAACACCATCACAGATTAGTTAATACAGAGAGAGCATTAGAAACTGCTGTCTGGAATCCCCAGAAACATTCTCTTGCTTTTGAAAGCCAGGCATTACACTGTTCACCAAAGATCTGGAGTTTAAGTCAATACATCACTACTCTTTCCTTTCATAACCCTGGCTAGGAAAAATGAAACGTGTATGACAGCTCCATCATATATTTGACAACAGTGACTAGCAATGGCATCTGGCACATTTGCAGTGGTTTTAAGTAATACTAGCTCTCACTCATTATACTTACACAAAGCAGCAACCAATCTGAATTTAAATCAAAGGAATTTGGGGCTAGCTGATAGACTCAAAAAACAGAGTTATCTCTGCATCATCTGAAATATCAGAATTTATACAGAGAATGGTTACAGAAGAACTCACCTCCCTCTCAAGTATTTCTGTTCACTCTGCACTTCTGCACAACAGTGTGCAATTACCCATGCTGCTAGCGCTCCTGGGGCTCTCTGCATGCTTGTTAGCACTAGCATTTGGAAATGCAAGAACCTGAGCAAGAAGCTGATCCCTTCCTCACTCTTAGATCAAAGAGTTGAAGGAAATTAGGAAGGGAGTGCTCTGCTTCCTCTCCACTTTCTCCACAGATGTAGTTACCACTGTCTCTGACAGAAAAAATTATGTAGAGCTCCATCTCCTGCTGCTCTCTATTACTGTCTGAATTGAAGAAAGGAGACAGACCTTCAGCTTGACATCCTGTTTCTTCATGTCTGTGTTGCTTGTGCTGTGCTGGGTAAAGAAAGGCTGATATTCTGGTCTCTTCCATTACTTATTTAACCATATCTATAGAAACAAATGCAGTAGAGACAAAGCATCCTGCTTCTAATATGATCTCTCTTCTCAAAAATGTAATTATAAAACTCTTTTCCACATACAGTGAGTGAAGTTCAAAAGACAGCAAAACCTTAGCTCTCCTCCCTACTACTGAGAACAGTTTAAACAAGAAAAAAGTGTGTGCCTGCTCTTCTGGGAGTAGGAAGGAAAGCTCTTTTGACAAAAGTCATGATAATGAAGCCATCCCTGCTTCAAATCAGCTTTCTTCTTCAGCCCTCAATCATTTCTGCCTCTGTTTCATCTTTGCTCTTTCTTCAGTTATTGGCAGTCTTTGCTCCAAGGCCACATAAAAAGTCTAGGAAACTCTGGGAAGCTAAAGGTTTATTGGTTTAATAAACATTAATTGAGAAACCCTAGTGTGAGCAATTGTTATGAGAACACGGATACGTGCTTTTTTTTCTTCTTCAGTACTGATATGGTGTTTTGGTTTGGACTCCTCCTATTTAGAGATAATTTTAGTTTTACTATGCTAAACTGAGCAACACTGTCCTGACCAAATTGCAAAAAGGCTATTGATAACCAGAGTCATAACACTACCTTTAACCTCTTCTTTCTGTCATCGTATTTCAGCTAACTTTGTCCAAACAATATAGACAGCAGTTCTTTTGCTTTCAGGATCTCTTGGACTTTCAGCCATGATTTTTTTTCTCTGAAGTGCTCTTCTCAATAAAAATTGTTTCACTTTCTTTCTACAGTGGCAGGGACTGTTTTAAACCAGGAAATTCAGACTGAGAACATTGTAAGTAACTAATCATCAGGGATAAATGAAAAACTGGAATGGGAGATATAATAACACAGTAATCTTCCCAATTTACATGTCATAGTAGAAATAAACTTCTTACCCAGTTTGCTATTTTTCAAAGATTTAAAGAGCAGTCCCTTAAATCCTGTTTTGCAAAAGAAGCTTTCCACTAGAGGAAAGAAAATGTTCAAGTAACACCTGAGAGAGTTAAGACACTGCTGTACTCTTGCAGACCTGATAATTTATTTTTTGTTTTCTGAATTGTTTAAGTTAATTGTCAGAAGCTGCTCTAAATTTTGTAAGGTTTTTGTGGGTTCATTATTCCCAATTATCTCATAAACACTTAGCATCTAAATTTTGAAGTGCACAACATTTCTTAATGAATTAGCAATGCATGTGAGATGCATTCACACATTTTTTGCTTGCAAGTTGAATCTTAATGTTGATAGCTATGCAAGAATAAATGTCTTCAGAGCCATTCCCAACCTATGTGATCTATAGCATATGCAAGATTAAGCATACACACAGAAATAACACAAAATTCAGCATGACATTCATGAAATGAACTACTAAAATCAAAATACACAGAGTAAAGTGATAGTAAGCACTGTGAGTACTACAGTAATGAAAGTTATGTATGAATACACATATGAAAGTGTATGAATTGCACACTATTTCCTTTGGGACAAACCTCTTTTTTTGTTTTACTTGCACAGCTGTACCTCCTTAGCTGAGAACAGTAAAGTTGATTTAGCTATGAGGCCTTTTCAAATTTTTAGTGATGATCAGTTAATACTGTATAAGGATTCTCAGAACATTCTAAACTTGTTTCCAATGGTATTTTTGAGGTTGAAGGGTTTAAGAGCTATGACAGTACACTTCCCATTGATGAAAACCTGTAAAAGTAACTGTTATGCAAAAAATGGTCAAAGAAGGAATATTAGAAATACGTGATTAAAGAACATGCAAGGGGAGTAACTTCCAGGCAAGACAAAAGTATAAACACCATGGAATAAGAAGCTACCAAGTTATTAATATAAAAACAAGTACACATCTCTGGCTATTCCAAGTCCGAGAGAAAATTAACTTGAACTGGGTTGGAACAGGTGAAAAGAAGAGGACTTCACTGTTTTTTAAAACCCTGTTCTCCTCCATGAAGAGACAGAAATTGCAGACTTCCCCTTTGTGAAAAGTCAAGAAAGGTTGGCTTGCTTGTTATAGCAAAACGATGGGTAAAGATACTAACTCTGGCAATAGCCGAATGAAAAATATAAATACAAGGGACAGAGAGAAGCTATTTAAACTGAAGATAGCATCAGTGATTAAACTGCCCATGAATAAGTTTTGACAGGAAATTGGAAGATTTTCTTAAAGTTCCTAAAGACTCACAGTCTTAACCATACTGGTTTTTTTTGTTTCTTTTTCTTTCAGTAGCTTTGAGCCTGGACTGCAGTGTTTCTTGCAAGCTTCCTACCATTGATTGATAGCTCTTAAATTGGGTTTTACCCCACTGGTTCTCTCCAGATTAAATATATTTATAGCACAGCATGACACAATGAGACAAAGGAACAAGTGACAGTTACTTTGCCTCCTTTTGTGTCCTACATGGTTAACTATCATTTAAACACTCAAAAAAAAGGCTGGGAAAAAAGCAAGTTGAGATAACAGAACGAAGCAAACTGATGCTGTGTCATCTATAATAGCTTGCAAATAAACTTTTAGAAATGTTTTATTTTCTTTTTAAATCCCAGGAATGTTTTTTCAATGAAGAGCCAAAGAAAGAGGCACTAACCAAGACTTTGCCAAGCTAAAACATATCAGTATCAAAAGACCAATAGAGTGGGTGAAACCAGCTTGTTGTACATGACTTGCAGAATGTTTTTATTTAAAGTACGAGGGTTTACAGTTCCTTTGGGTGCTAACAGAATAGTGAGTAAACATAATAATGGTTTAAATAACATTTCCACTGCCGTGTTCTTGCAAAGCACAGAAATCTTTTCTCCTTGTTGGTAACCACACCCCTTGTTGAGAAATACTCAGTAGGACACAGGAGAGGACCACAACACCTGCAGACAGGAAGTCTTTGGGGGAGACAGCCACTTCCCATGCAGTAGATGGTTTCAGGAGCTTGTACAGAGGTTTTAATTAATGCACTTGCAGATGACTAAAAGGGTGTATGAAAAGACAGACAAATGTACACCTGCTTCCAGATGTAAAACCTAAACCTGTGGACAGAACCCTCTTTTCATGTCCATCCTGACAGAGTCATGGCGCTCATACAATTAAACCAAAAAGAGATATATAGGCTTTGAAAATATGGCAGTATATATACATGCTACTTTATGGTATTTGTGTTATAAAACTGATCAGATAAATGAAAAACCTAGCTTTTCTTTTATCAGACAGCAGAAGGATGAGTATATGTATGGCCAGAAATGTTTATCTGAAGTGATGGTGGGTAACATTTAAAAAGTACAACAGACCTGTAATCTCATTCCTTCCATTGCTCTTCTGCTGGGTTCTTCCCTCTTGTGAAGAGATCCAAAACCTAACTTTCTCAGAAAGTTTAAATGAGAAGCCTTTATTAGTGTGATTTGTGGCACTGATGGCAGACTCTCTACTTGTTTCTCTCTACTGAATCACACACACACAAAAAAACTTGAAAAGCCATTTAAAATGCTTTCCTGATAATTGTCCTGTGTACATTTGTCAAACATAGATTTGGTTGCATGGCAGTGCTTTTACGGATCTCGGTCTTACTCTACATGAAATTTTGACATAGGCATCGAGAGGATATTCCTCTGTCACAAAAATAAAGCTGAGTTGATTTTAGGTATTTGCTGCTGAGAAGTCAGAATTGCTTTTATTCTCAACCCTGAAGACATTGCTTACTTAAGAAAAAAATCACAGGCAAGTCAAATTTTTGACATGGAGCATGTCCTGAGCTGCTGTTGACAGTGTCACAAATGCATCTCCACTCTAACTTTTTGTTATTTTCCCACTAGCTCCCCTGGCTTTCATAGTTACTGCTTTTGACAACTAAGGCAGCTACTGAATAGCTGGGAGCCTACAGGAGTGTGCATTGAATCACAGCAGGGTATTCAAGCAAATTGGATATATAGGTGTTTGCTGTAAGTGGGAATCATCTTTTTAAAAGTTTAGGTGTGATGTGCATTATTTTGAGAGGAATTATCATAACAATGTGCAATTCCCACCTTAGTGAGCACAGGGGGTGATTTAATCAAAGAAACAATGAGTGTTTTTTATTCAGCTGGGAGTTTTGGCAGTCTTCCTCCTGCCAGCTAAAATTGCAGGCTGCTTGCTGAGGCTATATGCCAGGCAGTTTTACCCAAAAGAAAGCGGAAACATTCTACCTTATCCTTCACAGTGGTGTGTCACTGACATTGGTGTCAGTTAGCTCTATGTATTAGGAAGTGTTCTAAGTGGCTCAGAAACCATACCTATCCTGAGTTTCCTCTATTTTTGTAGCTGATATTTTTTCTGGCTGAAACTCTTTGGTAGCAAGCTGGAAATGTGCATCCTCTGCAGCTTTTAACCCTTTCTGTTATGTTCCAGCACTGAATCCCTCTGATAATACAAAAGCAGGAGGAAAGACTTGAGGTCTAGCTCCCCAGATCTGAAAGTTGCTGTCTCTGCATGCCAGGTGCACATATTTTAAGACTCCTTCAGCAATGAGCACAGATCTTCCGTTGTGCCTACTGCATTCAGAACTGAATGCATTTGGTACAAAATGTCAAAATAAAGACGCCATGACCCTTTTTTAAAGCTACTTTTGAACTCAAAATCTGAATCAAAAGTAATTAGACACATAGTGTACTACTTCTCTTAATTTTTTTTTTTATTCCTAAATTATTGTTTTGAATGGCAATATTTGTGGTAGCTCACATGCAGGAGGAAAAACCGTATACCAACATGCCATATTTTTGGACACCGCAAACAAGGAGTCCAGTAGGTCAACTATTAAACAAAAGTCAACATTCTCATTCAAAAAGCAGTTGTTTAGAACTTGAGCTTCTTCCCATTTTCTTTCAGGTATATTTAGACAGATACATGAATGAATACATTAATGCTGGAACAATTTCAGAGTATCAAAAGCTGCTAATTGATAGTTACATGTGAGCTTATTTTTCATGGAAACCATTGTACTATATTCATTGTTGAAATAATGGTAATCATTTTCTTTGTGACATTCTCTTGAGGAATTTTAAACAAAGCCTTCAGTAATTGCTTAGTTATTTCAGACCTGCATGGTAATTTTCCACTCTATTAAAAGGTATTTATTACAGAGAGTGATGGAAAAAATGTGTATGTCTGCTGGATGGAGCTTTTACTTATTTTCAGTCAACATAATTACCTTTTATTAACACACCTGGTGTCTGAACAATAGCCTACATTTAATTTATTTGACTAATACTTTCCTGGGTTCGTATCTGTAGGATATCTATACCCTTCAAATAGTAATGAATAAGTCTGATTACAGGGACAAGACTAAATTTTCAGGTTTTTTTTGGAAAAAAAGTGCTTAACCCTACTCACAATAGAATAATTTGGATTATATGTAGTTGTAGGTGAAAACCTAATCCAACAAACTGAACTTCTAAGCTTCATTTAGAAGAACAAAAATAACAGCACTGGTACTAGAAAAGCTATTTTCATAGAATATGTATTATACTCTGGTGACTTTGCAAGGTAAACTATATTATGAAAGGTATTTACTAGTCAGGTATTGGAGTATTAACCAACAACTATCATCCATCTAAAGGTCATCTAGATCACGAAATATTATGTGATTGTCATGGTTAAGCCCCAACCAGAAACTAAATGCCACACAGCCACTCGCTTACTGCCCCATAGGTGGGACGGGGGAGAGAACTGGAAGAGTAAAAGTGAGAAAACTCATGGGTTGAGATAAAGGCAGTTTAATAGGTAAAGCAAAAGCCACAGATGCAAGCAAAGCAACATAAGGCAACGAATTCATTCACCACTTCCCATGGGCAGGCAGGTGTTCAGCCTTCTCCAGGAAAGCAGGGCTCCATCATGAATAACTTGGGAAGACAAGCACCATCTCCCCCTTCCTTCTTCTTCCCCCAGCTTTCTATGCTGAGCATGATGCCATATGGTCTGGGATATCCCTTGGGTCAGCTGGGGTCAGCTGTCCTGGCTTCATCCTCTCCTGACTTGTGTACCTGCAGCCTACTCACTGGTGAGGTGGTATGAGGAGCAGAAAAGGCCTTGACTGTACGTAAGCACTTCTCAGCATTAACTAAAACATCCCTGAATTACCAACACTGTTTACAGCATAAATCCAAAACATGGCCCCATACCAGCTAATATGAATAAAATTAACCCTACTCCATTCAAAATCAGAACAGTGATGTCATTTTTTTCCTCTTAGCAAACTGATTTTGTTACTAGATCCTACAGTACAATGAAAACTAATACTCCTTCAATACTTTCAGTATCTTGCACCCCATGTAGAAATTACAGTGAGGTCAGATGTGGGACCTCAGAGTAGAGGACCCCATCAGTGTGATCACCAAACAACATAAAGTGGGTCCCTGTACTTTCAACCACCCTGGGCTTCGTTAACTCTATAAAATAAATCCTGTGATGTGTTCTGAGGCTTCACAACAGTAGAGAGCTTTTGTTACGCATTGCTATTTGTGACCAGCTTTTAAGAGCAGCTGCCATGCTTATATTGGTCAAGGATGCCCCCACCACATCCTGCTCTCTTTTGCCTCCAATACAGACCCATGACCACACCTACAAAAACACACTGTAGTGTTTCCTGTTTTTATCTCTGCCTCTCATCTGCTTTTGTGCAATGGGATAAGCTTTGTTTGCAAGGGACTCGGGGTGTCCTGTAAGGTCCTGATTCCACAGCACAAAGTCCTCCCAGGCAGGAGGAGTGTGTAAAGCTGCTGGGCTGCCTGCTAGCAGGTATGTGGAGTAGGTGGTGAGTCTGTAAACATCTCTTTCAGCAAGTACCATAAGTATGAACACTATTCTCACATAGGTTTAGGTCAGAACATGTATTTCAGCTCCAGCAGCATAGGTCCAGCTGTTAACACTGACGTCTACATGTTCCTTCAGCATGTTGACATGGTCTGGGCCAAATAAACAGCCTTATCTCCCTCAGTCAGCAAATATGCGCCAGCTGGAACAATGCATGGAGCAGAATGCCATTTAATTACATTTATTGAATGCTCAAATACTGTTCCCTTGACATGTTACTTATTTAGGAATATTAGAGCACATTTTTAAATAAGTTATCTAGGAATATTAAAACACATTTTCAAATGAAAAACCATACTATTAAAGCAGGAACATAAAAAAAATGGATTCAAATTAATGACAGGCCATTTCTGTTGCTTGGTAATTTAACTGAAAAAAAATAAAAAAAATATAATTTTATTACTGAATTTTAATATAACCTATATAGGCTCATTTATAATTTTCCTCATAACTTCAGAGTTATAGATAATTTTATATATATATATATATATATATATATATATTAAAAAAAAGTAAAAAAAAGAGACCTAAATCAACAATGAGCAAAGGATTTTTCAGTCAATATGACCAGAAGCAATGATTCACCATGGCAGGAATTTCTGTAATAGATGTGTGACCCTTCTCATATTCAACATCTCGTTTATGGAATATGCATTTTTTTGAGGAGACGCTAAACATATTGCAGAAAAGTTGATTCCTTACTTCTCAACATTAATTGTCTTTTGTTCTCCACTTGCGGGTTCAAAATCTAGAATTCCTATGGCTCAAAATTTAGAATTCCTATGGGTTTTTTTACTTTGTATAAGAAAAGCTTGAATTTATAGTTGCGTTAGTGAAGTTAGTGAACCAAACTCTATTCCATTCCATTCCAGCTAACTAATCCTTGGATCAGCGTCTCTTCCTTTAGAGCAGTCTCCTTGCTGTTTTGTAATATGAACAAAAGTTTACAGGAGCTGAGTGAAAAGCAAGGTTTATTTTACTGTACCACTGTTCTAAAGTTACAGGATCAGACAGTTCATGGTATATGAGCAGCATCTGAAGGGAAAGCAGAGAAGAGCTGTCATCAAACACTGAAGTTGCAAATAGTTTAAAAATACAAAAAATGATTAAAAAAGGTTTAAAAAAATCTTTAAAGCACTAATGTTCCACAGGTGTCTCTCAGTCTAATCAATGATAGTAAGTTGAATCTACTTGATGAGTTCAAGAGTACATTCAATGGTTTACAGAATATACAGTAGGAAGCTTCGAGCTATACCAATAATGCACCAAAACAAATGCCTGTTGTTAAAGCTGGCACAGGAGAACATTGGAAGCAGAGCTGGGGACTTCATTGAGCCAGCTCAGGTCTACCATTTGCTCTCCTATGGTGCAGCGTTTTATAGGATTAGAGTCTCTAAAGGCTCTTTCTTTATAGTAAACCAACATCTTAGAGTACATTTTCCTGTTTTAAAGAGAAGGATTTACTAACATGTCAATCTTGGTAATCATAAAGTTTCATTCATTTACATTCTGGGCATAGATACCAGACAAACAGGCTTCCCTATACATAATTTTAGCAGAAAAAAATATGCCCTAATGATTTAAGCACTGCTTCTCTCCAGAGAGAGATTTGTGCTCAAGTTCTGCTTAGCCACAAATACTTCCATCACTCAGGGTAAGTTGTTTAGGCTGAACTCAAAGTGTCAAAATCCCAGTTCAGATAGAAGATGCTCATGTTTCCAAAAAGAATCTGATTGTCTGAGCCAGGAGGCACTTTAGACCCTGGGACTGTGGTGACCGAGTGGTTTCACCTGTGGTTTGCATCTGGGGAAAGGCTCAGTCACTCAGCTGGTGATAGTATAAAGCAAAGTACTCCACTTTCACTTGACTTTCTGAAAACAGAGTGGAGGGAGGAGAAAAAGAGACACGTTTGTTTTGCACAGTGACTGACTAGATCAAGCAGTAATCCAGCAAGAGACGGTGCTGAAAGCCATTTCCAGCTGGCATCTTGTAGCTTTTTACCACAGGACCTTAATTGCCAGGCTAACGATGGGACTCTGGCAAAGCAGTCCTCACCTGTCTATTGAACTGGACCCCAATTTAGGTCAGCAAGAGCCACCCTGTCAAAAAGCAGAAGGTATGGTGTCCAAAAGAGCCCAGCAGACTGCCCAGGATTGGGTTTAGGTCTGTCTTCACAGTATTATTTACACATTTTATTCAACCGGTCTTCACTGATGCTGCAAGCACATTCTTTTTCATTCAGCATGACCATAAGGCGAACACTATTATCTGACTGTATTCCAATAATCTTATTAGTGGCAATATAAACATGCAGCAGGAAGATGACTCTGGGTGTAGAAAAACACATTTTCAGGAATGTTCTATCTATTAGCTTTGCAATCATTATTTCTCAGTCACTTTGTAATTTAAAACTTTCCACTGAAAACAGTTATTACTTTATATTGCTTTGCTAATACAAGCATTTTTACTTCTAGGAGCTTCTTTGCTGCCCTCTTAAGCAATTCGCTAGAACAGCAGAGCTGAATGAAAAAAGTTTGTGTTCAGCAACCAGGTGTTTGAAATAGTGTCTGCTTTGACTCTAACGACTTTCAGTAACATAAATATTTTCTGATTATATATAAAAAATACCCATCCAGAAATACATTTTGTAACCAGAAGTATATATTGTATATCAGTACTATATTATATAACAGTAATATAAACTTTCTAATATTAACTATTAAAAAGTACAATACAGTTAGAAGAGTGAGGAAACCAATAATATGGACAGAAGGACAACTTTTTGTGGGCCTATTTCGTTCTCAGTAACTGCCTCTTTCTTTCTATATACACCAAGATAGTGTGTCAATTTTAATTTTGTTCCTCTTTTAAATTTTTTCCATGTATTTCTTTCTTAATGTCTTCCTGCAGTAAACCAGATTCAAATAACCTTTTAAGTCTTTCTTACGAAGGACAAAAGTTATGGATCCACTCATTTGTCTTTTTTTTTAATGCCATGAAAACCTATACTTGCTAATAGGAAAAGTGTAAAGGCTGGTTTTATCCTAAAATGGAAAAAAAAAAATTAAAATCAATTTATTCATATCCATTATTTTCTGTGTTAACTAGACATTATTATTGATTTGCCATACCCTGAAGCCTTAAACTAACTTTTTAGAAAACAGAAGTTAAACTTACTTATTTTAACATGTAACTTTACTTATTTTCAAATACTCACTTTGTATGACAATCCATGATCAGTGGCAGAGGGAACAGAAAGGAAAATTCATATTTTCTTTTTCGTCATACCTCTATCTGTTGAATACTATTTGGTCTTGCAGCCAATTTTATGCTCTTTATCAAAAACATTTCTAAGCTCTCCTAAAGGCAAACTTTATTGCTCCTGAGATGTCTTGAACTACCTGGTGTACTTCACAATGCATGCAGGCAGAGGAAGGTATCAAGGCAGATTTGTACAAATCCAAATATCTTAAACAGGGACAGCAAGTAAGTCATTGCAATCCAATTGCCCAAAGGCACTCTTACTGATGAGGAAATTATCAGGTAGTGAAATAGTGAAGATATGAGGAGTCAACAGGGAGAGGTGCCATGCTTGATCTCGTGCTCACCAACAGGGAAGGGCTCGTTGGAAATGTGACACTCCAGGGAAGCCTTGGTTGTAGCAACCATGGGATGGTTGTGATCCTCAGGACAGTGAGAAAAGCGTGCAGCAAGCTCACTGCCCTGGACTTCAAAAAAGCAGACTTTGGCCTCTTCAGGAACCTGCTCAGTATGGTTCCATGGGAAATTGCCCTAGAGGGCAGGGGGGGCCAAGACTGTTGGTTGATATTCAAGGATCACCTACTACAAGCTCAGGAGTGTTGCATCCCAAGTAGAAGGAAGTGGAGCAGGAGGGCCAGGAGACCTCCTTGGGTGGATAAGATGCTCCTGAGGAAAATTCAAAGGAAAAAAGAGACTTCTAAAAGGTGGAAGCAAGGACAGGCAGCCTGGGAAAAGTACAGGGACGTTGTCTGGGAAGCTAGGGACCAGGTTAGGGAAGCTAAGGCCCAGTTAGAATTAAACTTGGCTAGGGATGTTAAGGATAACAGGAAGGGATTCTACAGGTACATAGCAAATGAAAAACAGACTAAGGAGAATGTAGGCAACCTCTGGAAGCTCTCGGGAGAACTGGCTACCCTGGATTTGGAGAAGGCTGACGTTCTGAATGACTTCTTTGCCTCGGTCTTCACTGGCAAAGGCTCTGACCACACCTCCCAAGTCTTGGAAGGCAGACGCAGGGACTGTGAGAATGAAGACCCTAGGCCCACTGTAGAAGAGGGTCTGGTTCGAGACCATCTTAAGAACCTGAATGTGCACAAGTCCATGGGTCCTGATGAAATCCATCCGCAGCTCCTGAAGGAGCTGGCAAATGAAGTTGCGAACCCACTGGCCATCATATTTGAAAAATAATGGCAGTCAGGTGAAGTTCCTGATGACTGGAAAAAAGGGAAATATAACCCCCATTTTCAAGAAGGGGAAAAATGGATGACCCAGGCAATTACAGAGCAGTCAGTCTCACCTCTGTGCCTGGCAAAATCTTGGAGCAGATTCTCCTGGAAGGCATGCTAAGGCACATGAAAATCAACAAGGTGCTTGGTGACAGCCAGCATGGCTTCACTGAGGGGAAATCCTGCCTGACCAATTTGGTGGCCTTCTATGATGGGGCTACAGAACTGATGGACAGGGGTAGAGCATCTGACATCATCTACCTGGATTTGTGCAAAGCATTCAACACTGTCCCATATGACATCCTTGTCTCTAAATTGGAGAGACATCAATTTGATGTATGGACCACTTGGTGGATAAAGAACTGGCTGGATGGCCGCACACAAAGAGTTATGGCCAATGGCTCAATGTCCGACTGGAAACCAGTAACGAGTGGTGTCCCTCAGGGATCGGTGTTGGGACCGGTCTTGGTCAACATCTTTGTTGTGACATGGACAGTGGGATTGAGTGCACCCTCAGCAAGTTTGCCAACGACACCAAGCTGTGTGGTTCAGCTGAGATGCTGGAGGGAAGGAATGCCATCCAGAGGGACCTTGACACGCTTGTGAGGTGGGCTGATGCCAACCTTATGAAGTTTAACCATGCCAAGTGCAAGGTCCCACAGCTGGGTCAGAGCAATCCCAGGCACAGCTGCAGGTTGGGCAGAGAAGAGATTCAGAGCAGCCCTGTGGAGAAGGACTTGGGGGTGTTGGTTGATGAGAAAATGAACATGAGCAGGCAGTGTGTGCTTGCAGCCCAGAAAGCCAACCGAAGGTGGTGATCCTGCCCCTCTACTCTGGTCTCGTGAGACCTCACCTGGAGTATTGTGTGCAGTTCTGGTGTCCTCAACATAAAAAGGACATGGAACTGTTGGAACAAGTCCAGAGGAGGGCCATGAGGATGATCAGGGGACTGGAGAACCTCCCATATGAAGATAGATTGAGAAAGTTTGGGCTGTTCAGCCTGGAGGAGAGAAGGCTCTGTGGAGACCTCATAACAGCCTTCCAGTATTTGAAGGGGGCCTATAGGGATGCTGGGTAGGGACTCTTCATTAGGGACTGTAGTGACAGGGCAAGGGGTAACGGGTTAAAACTTAAACAGGGGAAGTTTAGATTGGATATAAGGAGGAAATTCTTTCCTGTTAGGGTGGTGAGGCACTGGAATGGGTACCCAAGGAACCTGTGAATGCTCCATCTCTGGCAGTGTTTAAGTCCAGGTTGGACAGAGCCTTGGGTGACATGGTTTAGTGGGAGGTGTCCCTGCCCATGGCAGGGGGGTTGGAACTAGATGATCTTAAGGTCCTTTCCAACCCTAACTATTCCATGATACTATATAATTCTTTATTCTTAAGTTACGCTTTCAACCTATCTATCTGCACACATAGAAACAGAAAAAGTAGGTACTGGACAGCAGAGTAACAGTTCTTTTGAGATTTAGACTTAGAAAGCAGCAGTTGATTCACCAGCAAGAAACCCACAACTTCTGGAATTGCTCCATTCTAACTCATGGAACACACAACACAACAGCATGTTGGATTCACATTTCCCTGAAAACATAAACCAAATGTATTCCAATACAAAGCAAGTTTAGCTTTCTCATGCCCCTTTTCACAGATATTATATCATGGTGTAAGGTATCCCCAAGACCAAAATGTAAAAATACACCTGTAAGTGATGAAACTTACAAGTGTATTTTTACACCTAAAATTTGTTTTTATTAAAAAATATATGCTATGCAGTTTAAAACTAACTTCAATAGCTTAATGAAGCTACTGAAGACAATTAAGAACAAATATTGCCCAAAACATCAGATCTTTCAGAATACTAGGTATTTTTGAAGGAAGTGTTTTATTCAGTTCATAACTGTGTATCCAAGAGTGTAACACAATGCTATCTGATCATACCCTGTCTGAGGAGATTTCAAAATTCAATTAAAAAACACCCAAAACCTTCTTGTTAGAACGGCACTTTTATTGATGCTAACTTCATGTTTGGTGACACTACAGTATAGGATGCTGGGTAAGTATGCTGTGAGTCCATTGGATAATTCTGAATTCCACTTAAGTGTTTTGCTTGAATGGCTTTGAATCAAGTAAGCATTGTGTATCAGGCAAAAGAAATCCACTTTGCATGACAGAATGTGTCTTTGGAAAAGTTAAACAGTGATAGATTAGTGAAACAAAGGGAAGAACTGTGTTTATACAAATTGATGGGAAATGATGGGCCTGGTCAACATGTGTCACCAGCTTTGGAGGAAAGCCTGTTTTCTAGAGGGAATACAAATGAAGAATTTCACAGATGAGTTGCCTTAAATGCTATTGGTTTTCTTCATAATTTTAATGATTAATAAGAGAATGATTTTTATCCCCTGTCTTTGTAGACAGAATTCTTCACTTGAACATAAGGGATCTCTGTCACACTGGTAAGAAAAAAAGGAAAGGTCCTTCAAGGAAAAATTGTGTGGAACTGAAGTTTTTAAGATGAAAACAGAAACTGAGCCTGTGGCCATCTTGCTGGACTTCTAGCAAAGTATCTGGAGATCCTAGTTAAAGCTTTTAAATTAGAGAAACTGAAAGTGGTAGTCTTTAAGAGCAGTCTTTTAGGGCCATCCAGAAACCCTGAAAATGCATGTTATGTATTTAAGTCTAAACAGTAGTTGACTTTATGTGCTATTCTGCTATCTAATCAGTTTGTTATGATTTTATGCTTTTTCTGTTCAGTTAAAAAATTAAGAGACAGAACAAAAGCTGTTGAAGTGATAGATACAATGTATTTAATCTATCACTAAATTTTATCAAATTCAGTGTAATTTATGACACTTGTAATTAATCAAAACTTTACCTATAATATCTTTACTGAAACTGTAAGAGCAAGATTCAGGAAGTCATACATTTTAGAGTATAGAGGCTATGGTACAACAATGTAGCTTATACTGTATTCATTTCAAGTAAATAAATTTAAATGTAAAGTTCTTAAAATAGAGAAACTATTAAATAAACTGGAAAATAATAAACATAAATTGATTTTATCTTTAATGCTCCACAACAGATAAAATCCAGTGTTTTTAAATTACATTAGAGAGGATGTAAAAATTATGTTCCCTTTTCCAGGCTTTAATATCGCTCATTTAAACACTTTAATTAAAATGCAAATTCATCTATAGAGGCAGATGTAAAGACAAAAGCTTTAGTGAATATAGAATGTCTGAGAAATCATTAGCCAACATCACAGCATATTAGATTACTGCCACTGAATTGGAAATATAATGTTCACCATGATGAAAAGATTATAAATTAAATCAGATGGTTGTACCACCTAGTGTTTTAATTTCCGCAAATTTCACTCTGAAAAATCCTTAGCTTAAAACACTGCCTTCTCTTTGTATGTTTTTTCACCAAAAGAGTCTTATGTATGTCATGTTCTGTCAACTGGCAAGCAGGGTCAATGCAGTCAATGTGTCATATATATATATACATATATCCTTATATAAATAAATTTATGACAGAAAAATAAAACAGTGCTTCCTGGGAATGTGAGAGCTCAGCAAGTGGACAAGTAATGGACTCTGAGATACATTTGCTTTCAGTAGATTACATTAACTAAATAGTTTTTAGTCAGGAATAAGAGGTCTACAAACCAAGCACATGCATATGTCTGTACAGATGCGCAGACAGGTCAGCATCCATTGCTACCCACAGCTGCCAAAGCACCCATAGCTGTGTTCAGGCTGCATTCCCCAGCTGACAAGGTGTTGAGATGTTTACAGTGATATGCGCTTTGCCACATTGCTTTGTTTTGTTCTCTGAACAGGCACCTTAAATGTTAGTTAGGTATGAATATTCCTGTGCTTTTCTCCATATTAGCGAAGACAACATAAGCAGGTGACATGGCTGTGGTTCCACAAATGTAACCTGAATGACAACTCCCATATCTCGCTCACCCAGCTGTATCTGCCCACCCTCTCATTTATGTGAGCACAACTGCTTGGGAGCTGCAGTCCACCAAGCTGTGAACTGATCCAGCTTAAAACACTCTTGTTTTGGGAAAAGTGAGCAGACACCCCAGGCTGGAAGTCAAGGTGTGTTGCCCAGGTCATCTGAGCCTGCTTAATAGTCCTCCCCGTGGAAGGGCACAAGGTCTGCTTGCCCTCTGCTACTCATTTTGACTTGGAAGCGTCCATGCCATAACAAGCATAACCAGACTTTCCAGGTTATCTGTAAAGTTTAGGCATTTTGCTTTGGAAGTTTATTTTAATGCAATATCAAAGCCTGTAATAATTTTGCTAAATATGTGACTACAATCACAGGCATGATTTTTTAGTGTTTGGGTCATGCTGAGTGTTGAGTGCATTTAATTCCTATTATCAAACTATTGAGTGCTCAGTAATTCACAACATCCTTTAAAGCTTAAAAGTGCAACATAACGCATGGTTTGGTGCAGGCAAACACAGCCATGTGTTACATCCCACACATGGAATGTGCAATTTAAGTGTAAATGCCAAGATCCCCTGGGTTTCTTCTCATGAATGAGCATGCCAATCTCAATTAACCCCACAGTGTTTATTTAGAAAGTTAAGATCTTAATTTCTGAGGGAAGCATAGGACGTGAGCCACTTTCTTCAAATGCACACAAATGCAGTACAAATTGCCTTATATTTCTTTTCCAGACGTAAAAGTGATAGGTGAAAACACATCTTAAGTGATGTGGTCCTAGCTTTTATGGTCCACTCCTTCTTTGCTGACAAGGGCAGACTGTAACATCATTGTGACAATACTAGCTGTGTGCTGCAGTAAGATTTTAAAGGGTTCTCTTTAGTCATATTTTAGACAGCTACTGCCTAATAAGATATTCGATCCACTACTGACATCAGCTGGATGAAAGGAGACTTTATGATTACAACCTATTGCAGAGTAAAATTAATTCCTTAGTTCATCAGCCTAGATTACAGTCCCAAATATAATCTAAACACAGCTGTCACCTCCACACAAATTTGACCTATCATAAAGCAGTGCACCGTAGCCTTTTGCTCCAAAAGCTGTACTGATATAAGCACCTTTTGATTCCCTACCTTCCCATCCTGGATCTCCTCCAAGGCTGCTCTCCTCCTGTCCATTCTGCTGGCACAACAGTTCCTTCAGCTGGATGGGTCAAGGATGGTCCAGCTGAAAAACAACTTTTTTTTTTTCTCCCTTATTTTTCAGAGCCATTAGTTGTCTGATCACCCTGTGAGGAGCAGGGCTTGTACTCAATGATCCTTATGCATCCCTTCCAATTCAAGATATTCTATGATTCCATTCTGTGATCCTGTGATCTAGACCACTATGTATGCTGCACGTGACCATCACTATGCAAGTGGTAGTACAATAGCGTACGAGTACAGAAAAGCTGGGGGCTTGCTGCTGCTGGAGAAATTGAAAAGCCTAGTCTGAATTTCTCTTAGTTCTCTAGACTTCACCTCTTTGGCTCTAAAGCAGCCTGGCCTGCTGGAAATGCATTCCCTCCCATCTGCTACACAGCAACAATGGCCACTGGTGCTGAGTTACAAAGCAGAAGAGAGGACTGATTCCAAAAGAACAATGGTGGTGCAGAAGAGCTGTAAGAAACTCTGATATCTTGTATTGATGCAGTAAAGCCAAACACAGCTGGGTAAAACAAAGACACACACACACAAAAAGATATTAAAATTGTAGAAAAGAGTTTTCTCCTCCACAAATGTAACAAGATTACTAATTATATGAGACTCTGGAAGAAGCAAATATGAAATGTTAAATATATAAAAGGAATATAAAAGAATACAGTTACTAGTGAAAAATATGGATAGCTACTTTATTTTCCCTGTTATTTTCCCTTATGTGTACAGATAAGACTGCATTCTATTATTATTACCTTAAAAAGATAAAATATGTTGGAAAATATCACCTTGTTTTTGTACCAACACATTAAAAGGAAAAGTAAAAAGGACATAAAATCTCAAAAACCTGAATTCATCTGAAATACTTAGTGAAATGCTTAGAATTTTCTAGCAGAGACTGAGTAGTGACAATTGTTTTACTGACTACCTGGGTGATTTACAAGTTGTTAATTGTTCCATGTCTGTTATAAAGCAACCATATATTGGAACAGAGTCAAGGACAGTCTATTCAGCTATGTAAAAATTCTCAGTTAAAGGTGCTCAATTATGTTCAGCTGTAATGTAAATACATGTGTACTAATCAAGGCAAATACAGCCTTAGATACTTAGCAAAATATTAGCAAACATGAGACCCTTGCCTGAGTTGCAATTTGTAGCTGTCTGGATACTCCTAGGTGATATTTTATCAATCCTCTTTTTTATGGCTTTTCCCCCTGTACTACTCTGTACTAACAAGCTTCTTTCCCCCCACAGAGTCTTGAATTTTCCTGAAGCAGGTGGAAATGAATACCTTTAAGGAATCCACCCTCCACCAAATCTGAATGAAATTAGATTATTTTCAAATGTTATTAGGTCAAAGGTAGACCCCACACTATGCATGCCTGCCTCCAATTAAACACATGCATCATAATGATACTGGATACTTCATTTCCATGGGAAAAAAATGTTAACTGGATTTCACTTAAAAGCTTCACCTGAGCTGGTAAGCATCATCACATGTGTGAAAAGAACATGACAACTGCAGCTTTCAGAATCATATATGCCTTATTTTATACTTTTTAGCATGAAGTCTGTTAAATTTTTTAATAGCACATGGTGGGTGTGCTAAGTACTCCAGGACATCTCTCTTTTCATTTGCAC